>NC_060140.1:685935894-687185894 GCF_021461385.2 Schistocerca piceifrons
AAAGGTAACTATGTGGTTTGGGTTTACAGCACCATTTATCATAGGGCCATTTTTTTTTTCGAAGAGACAACCTGTACCGTCACTGGTAAGCGCTATGAGTGTCTTTTGCTCAACCACGTCGTTTCAGCTCTCACAACAGAGTGGATATGTGGATGGGATCATTCTTTTGCAAGATGGCGAACCTCCGCACATTGCAAATCCAGTTAAGCAGTTGCTAAAGCGCCATTTCGGAAATGCTAGAATTAACAGCCGCCATTTCTCTACAGCCTGATCTTCCCGATCACCTGATCTTAGTCCGTGTGGCTTCTCGCTGTGGGGCTACCTGAAATATGTGTTCAGTGTTCCGATTGCAAGTTTAATTATGATCTCCCTGCACTCTGCCAAACACTTTTTCACAATCAATCAAACAGCATAAATTTCTCCAACTTTCTCAATACATCTTTCCCCTGTGATTCTTAACAAGAATCCGACCTGTTCCTCGCCAATTCGTCTGTCCAATTTGCCATATAGCATTCTGTTCAGCACTTTCAGTAATTCTTTATTTACATGAGAAATTGGTCTGACAATTCTATGCTCTTCACACTTTATTTGTCCTTTTTCAGTTAGTAACATTAGCGCTGCAAGAAAGTCACGAAGACACTCCCCTTTGTCGTATACTTTGTCACAGAGATAAACTAGTGTCTTTCTTCCCCTGTTTTGCCAAACTCTTCAACACTTCTGTTGGAAAGATATCGATTCCATTGCCTTCCCGATCTTCATATACTTCAGCGTCTTTTCTACTTCTTCGAAGATGCTGTGCCCTTTTCATCATCACCGCAATATTCATCCCCTTCTACCTTCATTTCGCATACCATTCGATCCATCTTATACCGATATTCTATGTACTCTTGCAATGGCTGAAAACCTCCCGTGGTGCTTCAGCTATGTACCTTCTGCTCTTTCTATTTCCATGTGAGTATTCCTTCTTTTACTTTCCAAAACTATCTTTCTAGCCAATCTGTACCTAATTTCATACTTCCCTCACCCTCCATTTTCTCTCTTTGCTCACAATTTTCTTTCAGCCATCTATCTCTTGCTTCTTCAGTTTCTCTTCTTAATTCATCATTCAGTTTACTGTATCTCTTTCTGCCTTCTTTCTCCTTCTTCTTTTTACTCATTTATCGCCTTCTCAATTCCTCCATATTTTTAAACATATATTCGCTTATCTATTGTTTACAGATACTTTTGAACACACTGATTTCTAGTACTTCTTTGGCAGACTCCATGAGTCCTTCCCCCATTGTTACCCGTTTGTCATTTACACATTCTTCAGCTCTACTACCTTCCAATTTCTCCATAAACATGTCTTCCAACTCTGAATCCTTACCTACGTCCTTGGGTTATCTCCCAGCTTAATCTTACTTTTGCCTCATCTCTCCACACTTCCTCCAACTTCACTTGTATTTCTCTCACTGCGATGTTGTGGCATGAATTCATGTCTGCCCCTGGGTAAGCTTTGGCATTCTTCAGACAATTCCCAAATTTTTCTGTATCACGATGTAGTCCATCGGGTACCTTTCTCTACTCAAATTTGAGATCCGAGTATAAAATCTCCATTTATGATTCTTATATAATATTTTGTCCACTACTAGCGGATTTTCATAAAAAAAAAAAATTTAATCTCTCTCATTTCTTATCCATAAATGAAATTCTCCTACTGTATCTTTGTTTCCTTCGCCCACCACTCGTATTAATTCTTCCTTCACCTATAACTGCCTTCTAGGCCCCCATAATGATAACGCAGTCATTTCTATTTTCTTTCTAGATAAATTCCTGAACCTCCCCACAGTATTCTTCCACCTCCTTGTCTCTATGGCGGCTGATTGGCATGTTTGCCTGTGTTAATACCACAGCTTTTGGACTACCCTGCAGTCATATCATAGTTAACTACCATCTTGTACTGCAGCTTCATTAACTTATTTTGCAGTTTCTGTCCTAACAGTTTTCCTACTCCGTTTTCTCCATTCTTGATTTCTCTTGAGTAAAAAAAGCATATAATATCCACTTTCTACCTCCACATTCTCTCTCTATTCCATTTCAAACATGCCAAGCGTATCTAATCTATTACTTTTCATCTCATGCTTTGTATTTTCTAGTCTTTTCGCTTGCGGTAGTGTGCCAACATTCCGTGTTCCAATCATTATGTTCCCTTAGTTAATTCTCCACTTCTTCCTTTCGTATACGTTTCCTCTCAATGTGTTCCTGTCCCATATATCCGAGTGATGGGAAGTTTTAAATCCACACTCTTTCACAAGAGAGACATACCATGTAGTGCTTGGGAATTACTTGTCATATTGGCAGAAGGCTGTTCAGCCAAAAAACCACCTCTCACTATGAGGCAGACTTTGTATGTAACTTCCCCTACAGGATACAGTCGCTACTTGAACTCTTTATGCGTGCAAGGAGAAACGATGCCTCTTCCACCAGCTTCAGCGTTCCAAAAGGCTATTTCTCTGCTGTCGCTGCCGTTCAGGCCTTCACCAGTACTCTGGCAAGGGGGCTTTATAAGGTGCTATCAACTGAAGCTAGTTGAACCAAGGTTATTTGACTTGATGTTAATGTGCACTAATTGTGATGAAATGTAATAGCAGTTATCATGAGACTGAAAAAGGTAAAACTGCTCACTATTTTTCAAAAATGGAAAGAGCAGCTGAAGTATTACAATTTTGCATAAAATGTTATCATTGGTTCTGCTTGAAAGGCTACAACAACCCTATTACTTAGTACAAATCTCTATCACTCACACAGTTTCAAATTTAAAAGAGAAGGTGAGATGAAATTTAGATTTCATTATGTGTAATTGGTCTTCCAGTAACACTGAATCACACTTCACTCAATTGCTCTAAGATGTTAAAAATTAAAATCACCAGCAAACAAAAAGACAACAGATCGTCATTATTTATTTTCAAAAACTGTTAATTCAAAACGTTTTGTGGCGGTGTTCGTAGCGACAAATGGCTTACGAAGTCACCGCCACACTTTTAATAGCGGGCCGACCGGTCCGCTGGAACAGTGAACAGAAAGATGAAAGCCCAGACACTCATATTAAATAAAAGTCGGTACTTATCTTTTATTAATGAAGATACAGTAACACAGTAGTGAACTCGGTGTCTACAGAAATCTGTCTAGTTCGAGTCGGAGCGGCTTGGTCAGCGTCGGCTGACGACAAACAACAACTCTGCTGCGATGAACACACAACTGACTACCAAGTACACAATTCGGAGGCGAGTATACAACTGAGCGGCGAATACAGAACTGTCCTAGCGCTCGCGACTCCAGCGCTTAAGAAGCCAGAAGCCAGTGGTGACGCGCGCAGACTTGCGGCGATGCTGTCTCGCTGGCGCTGCTTATGCGGACGGCGTCCGGACTTTGATGCTGCCAACCTTTTGGCAGCGGGCTCGGTTGGCATTACTGGCTAGGACATAACACTCCTCCCCCCCAAATCGCCGCACCGTCGTTGAACAATGACGTGGCGAGCGTCGACGGCGGGGGAGGGGTCTGGCCGCAGGCGTAGCAGAAGAGACCGGGGCGGAGACTGTTGTCGGTGGCAGTCCCCGGTCCGCACCCCAGCATTGGCTGCGAGGGGCCTCGGGAAACACCGACTGAAAACCGAGGTCAGGGCGCACGCCTGGGACCACGGGCGCAGCTTCTGGTACTGGACGCGACGGGGCGTCGGGACCGACGAAGAGAGGCAGCGTCTCCTGACGCTGCGTCGACGGCTGCTGAGTGGGCGCCGGACAAGGCGCTGCGGTGTCAGACTCCTTGGGGGTGCCCAAGGAAAGCGGCTGCAGGACAAGCTGCACAGCCACCGCTTGGGAAGGCGGCCCGGCTGAGGGGTCGACGTCCATCAGCTCCGAAGGCGGTGGCGACTGAAGAGGGACCGCAGGCGCCGGAGCGACCACCTGGGGCGCTCCCGAATGAAGCTGCGCGGGAGACATCAACGGGACGGGCTGTCGGCGTGGTAGCGGCGACGGCAGCTGCTGCTGCCCTGGGGGCGGCAGCGAAGTCGGAAGGCGCGGCTGGAACCCGCCGCGGACCAAATCTGTGGACAAAGAACGAGCGGCAGAATCCGGGCGGCCAGCGCGGCGCAACTGGTTCTGATGCCTCCTGTGCACCCCAGTAGCACCTTGAACAGTATAAAAACCTCGACCCTGGACACTTATCACGGTACCACGTTCCCATCGACGGCGACCGTGATAAACTCTGAAAAAAACGGCGTCGTCGCGCTGAAAACGCGTGCGATGCTCAGAAGCGGCGGGTCGATCCGGGGGGTGCAACAACCGTAGGAGGGTGCGATGACAACGGCCGTGGAGAAGCTCCGCAGGCGAAGGGCCGTCGCGTGGCGTGGTCCGGTACGACGACAGGAACGTGATGAGGGCCTGCTGAAGAGAGTGCGTAGCACGAAGGCGGTCCATATGATCCTTGAATGTGCGTACAAAACGTTCCGCTGCACCATTCGATTGAGGGTGGAACGGCGGAGTAAGAACATGGCGAATGCCATTGGCAGAACAAAAACTTTCAAATTCAGCAGAGGTAAATTGTGGACCATTGTCAGACACTAAAACTTGTGGAAGACCCTCAATACAAAAAATTGAAGTCAACGCCTGTATAGTTTGTGCAGACGTTGTAGACTGCATGGGCACAACAAACGGAAAATTACTAAATGCATCTATCACGATGAGCCAACGAGAATTCCAATATGGACCAGCGAAATCAATATGTACTCGCTGCCAGGGACCGGCAGGGCGTGCCCACTCAAAATAGCGTTGAGGCGGAGCAGCTTGGTGTTCGGCACACGTCGAATAATCTGTAGACATCTGCGTAATCTGCTTATCAATGCGATCCATGTACAATGACGGCGGGCAAGCTGCTTGGTGCGGACCACTCCCCAATGACCTTGATGCAACAAGTCGAGGACCTTGGATTGGAGCACTTGGGGAACCACTACACGAAGCTGGTCATTCTCGGTGCGTAACAGCAAAACTCCGTGCGAAACAGACAACAGATGACGTTGCGGATAATAGCGACGAACCACAGGATCCGATATGTCCTTTGCCTTGGACGGCCAACCACGTTGAACAAAACGTAATAGTAAACTCAGATGAGGATCCGTAGCTGTCTCACGTGCCACCTGACGATAATCAATCGGAAAATCCCGGAGGAATTGATGCTCATCGGCGTCAATCTGATGGCAAGAGTCGTCAGAGGAATCGAAGACATCATCCGCAGCAATCGGCAATCTAGAAAGCGCGTCAGCGTTTGCATGCTGAGCTGTAGGGCGATACAGTATCTCATGCTGGTATTGTGATAACAAAAGAGCCCAACGTTGTAGTCTCTGAGCTGTCCGCTGAGGAACTGGTTTAGACGGATGAAACAGTGACGTCAGGGGCTTGTGATCTGTTACTAAATAGAATGGTCTACCATAGAGGTAGTGATGGAATTTTGTGACACCGAACACAATAGCCAACGCTTCCTTGTCCAATTGGCTATAATTACACTGAGCTTTGTTTAGCAATTTAGATGCGAACGCAATAGGACGTTCGGTGTTACCGACTCGGTGAGACAACACAGCACCGAGGCCGAAAGATGAGGCATCACAAGCTAACACCAGAGGCTTGTTAGGGTCGTAATGGACCAGACAACGATCATTCAATAAAGCCTCTTTAAGCTGCTGAAAGGCTGATTGGCAATCAGCTGACCACACAAACGGAACATTCTTACGGCGGAGACGATGCAACGGTGCAGCAATCTGTGATGCATTAGGTATAAACCTAATATAATATGTCAATTTGCCAAGAACTGCTTGCAATTCATGCGGATTGCGAGGGGCGGGCAAATCACGAATAGCTGCTAAATGTGACTGGGAGGGATGAACGCCTTGAGCATGAATAACATGTCCCAGATACTCCATCTCCGTAAGGAAAAATGAACATTTATCGATGTTGCAACGTAGGCCTGCCTGAGGCAACACTGTAAACAAACACTCCAAATTACGGAAATGTTCAGCAGGCGTCCTACCGGACACAACAATATCGGCTAAATAGTTGCAACACGATGGCACATTAGCCAGACGTTGTGACAAAAAACGCTGAAAAACAGCTGGAGCTGACGCACAACCAAAAGGCAAACGCAGAAAACGGAACAACCCCAACGACGTGTTTATGACAAAATACTGTTGTGATTGCTCGTCGAGGGGCAATTGCAAATATGCTTCACGGAGATCAATTTTGGAAAAGAAACGAGCGTCCCCTAACTTATCCATCAGCTCGTCCGGTCTAGGCAAAGGAAAAGAATCAATGACAGTCTGAGGATTAACTGTCGACTTAAAATCAGCACATAAACGTAACTTGCCAGACGGTTTCTTTATAATAACTAAGGGAGAAGCCCACTGGCTCGCTGAAACGGGTTGAATAACACCGTTGTTTTGCCAACGACGAAGTTCATCTTCTACAGGTGCCCGGAGGGCGTGAGGCACTGGACGAGCACGACAAAATCGAGGCTGAGCATTATCTTTTAACGTAATATGAGCGGCAAAGTCCGCAGCACAACCTAGTTCGTCTTTAAATATGTCACTGTATCGTTTACACAACTCGGTTATGCTGTCTTGAGGAACAACAACAGAATTAATTTGCAACACATTCTCTTGGATAGACAGGCCAAACAAGTCAAAACAGTCTAATCCGAAAATGTTTACACTGTCTGTAGCGCGGAGCACTGTGAATGAAACTGTTTTTGTATTGCCACGGAATGTGGCTGGCACGCTACATACACCTAACACAGGAATTTGTTCGCCACTGTAAGTCGCCAAAGAATGTTTTGCCGCTGAAAGTTTAGGGCGGCCGATAGCCGCATACGTAGCACTATTTATGAGAGTCACAGACGCACCAGTGTCTAATTGAAAATTGAAGGTCTTATCCTGGATGCGTAGCTTCACAAATAGTTTATTACACTGTCTCTGGATCGGTGCAGTGGAGGCGGAAGACACAAAATCAGCGCGTTTAGCGCGTGGTCGCTGCTTACGACAACTCGTGGGTTGGGCGGGTGGAACAACAACTCCCGCTTCACTTGCAGTCCGTACATTACTTTTTACAGCGTTTGAATTACGCTGGGGTCGCATAGCAGAGGGCTGGGTGGGTGGCTTATTGCAAACAAGTTTATTACCCACACGAACCGTGGAAGAGTCTTTAAACGCGACCGTCTGGGCGGGCTGGCTTTGAAGAACAAGAATATCCATGGGCTGGGCAGCACTAGAATTGTTCTTGCGTTTACGCAAACAAACAGTCTGGATGTGTCCTTTCCTTTGACAAAAGTGACAAACTGCGTTTCTTAACGGGCAACGTTCACGAGGATGAGCAAGAACACACTTAGGGCAAGACTTAACTATCATTATGCACACGCGGCTGACGAATGTGTTTAACATGACGCGGCCGGCTAGTGTTTACAGTCTGACTCTGCCGGTGGGGCCGCGGGCGTGACACAACTTGCTTAGCACAGGCAATTTGAGAAATACATGGCTGATCGAACTCACACTCAGCATAGTCAAAAGTATCTTGGGCTTCAATGATGTTCATCACAGTCTCTAAGGACGGGTCAGGCAACTTTAAGATAGCAGCACGAATACGAGAATCTGCAATGTTTTGAGTAATAGCGTCTCGTAACATGACATCACTGTAGGAAGCTCCACACACACAATTAAATCGGCACTGACGGGTGAGGCCCCGTAAATCTGTTAACCACTGTTTATTAGATTGATGTGGCAGTTTCTTTAATCTGAAGAACTTGAATCTGGCTGCTGCCACATGAACTCGCGACTCGAAATACTCAGCAAGCTTGTTAACAACAACGTCATAGTCTAAAGCTTCTGGCTGGGATTCCGGGAACAACTTACAAAGTAGTCGATAGACTACCACGCCTGCAGTGGAAATTAAATAAAGCTGCCGCTCAGTACCTGTGATTTTGTAGACTGTCATGTGCGCCTGCAACTGCGCGAAATATTCTTGCCATTCTTCTCTGGATTCATCAAAAGCCCGGAACTGTGGTGCTGCCTGTGCTTGTTCCTTTTGTGTTGGAGGATTAGCCGCTTGTTTGGCGATTGCTTCCACCAGACTTTGTATTTGCTGACTCTGTAACAAGATCAACTGTTGTAATTCGGCAGACATAGTGAACACAAATTAAACCAGCCCCCAAATGTTTATCGCTATAATTAGTATAACAAGAACAAGTTGAACCAGCCCTGCACACGAGTTCGGAAGACCTCGTCCCCAGTTTTGTGGCGGTGTTCGTAGCGACAAACACTTGGCTGTAGAAATGGCTTACGAAGTCACCGCCACACTTTTAATAGCGGGCCGCCCGGTCCGCTGGAACAGTGAACAGAAAGATGAAAGCCCAAACACTCATATTAAATAAAAGTCGGTACTTATCTTTATTAACGAAGATACAGTAACACAGTAGTGAACTCGGTGTCTACAGAAATCTGTCTAGTTCGAGTCGGAGCGGCTTGGTCAGCGTCGGCTGACGACAAACAACAACTCTGCTGCGATGAACACACAACTGACTACCAAGTACACAATTCGGAGGCGAGTATACAACTGAGCGGCGAATACAGAACTGTCCTAGCGCTCGCGACTCCAGCGCTTAAGAAGCCAGAAGCCAGTGGTGACGCGCGCAGACTTGCGGCGATTTGCTGTCTCGCTGGCGCTGCTTATGCGGACGGCGTCCGGACTTTGATGCTGCCAACCTTTTGGCAGCGGGCTCGGTTGGCATTACTGGCTAGGACATAACAAAACGTTTACATACGACATTGCTCATGCTTTTTTATTTATAGTTTTCTTTTCAGTCTTAATCATCTATTACTCGATTATCATCGTTTACATAATATCGTGGGTTTTGCGTATGATGAGGTGTATATATAATGTAACGAGTGAGTGGAAGATTAGGAACATTATCACTATGAGATATGGGTCTTTATGAAACTTTCGTTAGTATATTCAGCTTGAGATGTCAGTAACACGTGATTTAAAATTACGTGAATCTATCTCCGACTAATTAATAATTTTGATTAAGTGATTGATTTGTACTGGAAGTAAATTTTTTCGAATGGATCTTCTGTAATGTTTGAGTTCCACTTGAGAACAAATCTGAAATCATTTTGTTGCATGCGCGAGTACTTGAAGCAGAGAGAAATTACAATAGTAGCCGTAAATTAACACAACCTATAACCTACAGTAATGTGCTTTATTAACAAGACTGGATCCACGTATTCAGTACCATTAGAAACGTTGGTCTATATTTCATGACAAGGGTTTCTGATCAGACGAATATAGGATAATAATCAGCAGCATGAGAATATAGCCTAGCTAGAGTAGGATTCGTTGTCAACACCAAGTAAATACTAGTAGTGAATGATTAGGAACAGATTACGATAAGGTTTATATTCACGGACTGGCCTGCAAACTGACAGCAACAAAAATAGGTCATGTATATATTTCCACGTCAACAAGTGTAGAGGAAATAAATGTGAGCCTTTTGGATTATAGAGTTCTTGTTGTCCTGCATGGTTACACAACCAAAACGTAATGCTTGCTCGCGGCCTACTCCTCCTTAAACACACCAAAAGGACAGGGAGCTTAAAGTTCGCATGAGGTGGACAATCAGCAAGTGGATGACAACTTGCACCGTATAGCATCTCCTACAGCTCGCAGCCATATAGTGGTGTTAAAGATTTCTTGCAACTGTACACTGATTTCTATTAGGTATTGTGGGTGCGAAATGAAGTCTATTACATGAAAATTCAAAAGTAATTAAACATTAGTTCTTTGCAAGTATCGGCAGAAAGTAGACAGAAAGGGAAAGATAATTTAATCGTTCGAAACTCCCCTTCCAAATAAATATCACTCGGTTTACGAAAATGCTCGGAAATAATTTTTCGTGATTCCCATCTTTTACATCTTGGTTTAGAAGCGTCAAGCTGATACAGGCTACTTGCTGTTAGAACTTTCTTTCGACATAATTCTTCACCACAACTCTTAAAGTATATGCATACAGCATATTGAAATAAGTGTGTGACTGTAGTGAGGTCTTCCTTGTTGATAGAACCATTAAAAGTTTCAAACGAATAGGTGTCGCCAGAACGGAAATCAGTTTCCGGGGTACATTAGGAAAGTTACTCTTCTTGTAAGTGTTGCATCTGTAGTGGAGGTGACCAATTAACACAATACGTTATCTGCAAAAAGATAACACAGCAGTAAGATTTTTGCACTTAATAATATTCTATATGTGACTTTGAACGCTATAGGTTCTCCTGTGGTATTAAGAAATATTTTTGATAGAAACTAACAGTTTTGAGTGCTGATACACTTACCCAGCCTCTGAATATTAGTGACACTTAATAACAGTTTTCTTCACTAATGTCTATAGGTGCACTGAATCTGGGGCTAAGATCTCAGTATGGCTGCTTAAAAAGATGCCCCGGCAAATCAGAGTCACTCCATTCAGTGAAATAAGCTGAACTCCATCCTGATAGGCCATGGAAAGCCCAATGGTACCGATCGACCTCTGTATTATTCTCAGCCGATTGGCTTCACTGGATGAGGATATGGAGGGGCTAGTGGTCAGCACACTGTTCTCCCGGCCCTGAGCAGAGCCGCTACTTCTCAGTCAAGTAGCTCCTCAATTGGCCTCACGAGGACTGAGTGCAGCCCGCTCACCAACAGCGCCCGACAGCCCAAGATGGCTACCCATTCAGGTACACGTCATGCCTGACACAATTTACCTTCCATGATCTGAAGGGAACCGGTGTTACCACTGCGGCAAGGACGTTGGCAGCATGCAGTGAGGTCATATCACGATTGGTGGAGTGTATGCGTGACGCCACCTCTCGGAGAACGGCGAGTGCTGGAAGAGCGAGCTGGCATAGTGGCATATTGGCGCTGGGTCTCTCGCCTAGCTACGAGTGGCACGTGGCGTACCAGATCCTGTGGACACCGCAGTAAGCACTGATCGTCCGCATGTCTTCTTGCATTTGATAACAATTTTTTAACTTATGTAAACTGATATGTTGGCAGAAGAGCCAACACCGTGTAGCTAGAGGAGGCCGAAATGCACGCGTTTACGCTCACTCAGACTGGCGTGTGGTCTGGAACAGTTGAGGGAATATATAGTAGCAAATAAAGTACGTAGCTGATGTAATACTTAACTTTAATCCATAATTGGAGAACATCGCTCTTGATGATACATAATTACAATCTCAATATAAACTGGTAATGGCGCCTTGCTAGGTCGTAGCAAATGACGTAGCTGAAGGCTATGCTAACTATTGTCTCGGCAAATGAGAGCGTATTTGTCAGTATGACATCGCTAGCAAAGTCGTCTGTACAACTGGGGCGAGTGCTAGGACGTCCCACTAGACCTGCCGTGTGGTGGCGCTCGGTCTGCAATCACTGACAGTGGCGACACGCGGGTCCGACGTATACTAATGGACCGCGGCCGATTTAAAGGTTACCACCTAGCAAGTGTGGTGTCTGGCGGTGATACCACATTCCTCCCCCACAAATCGGCGTACGGTACTGTTATAAGACTTCCGCCCGCCGTGGGGAGGACCCCACGTTGACGTATGCGACGAGGTGGGGAGCCAAACAACAGGCGAGGCTGTGCCACCCGCACCCTGCCATTCGGTCCGAGGGGAGCTAGGAAACGCCTGAAAACCTAGTCCAGGATGCACGCCAACATGCGGTATATGCGCCTGTAGAGAGACAGGAGGGGCCGAAGTGTCGACCTCCATCAGAACGGGGCACCCGACGGGCGAAGACGACATCTGGTCCGGAGCGGGCAAGAGTACCATGTCGGAGGACAGCTGGTCACGGGAAGCGATCGGCGGCGCGTGACCCATGGAGGCGCCCGGCGGTCGCGGCGACTCGTCCACTGCGGGCGTCGCCGGCGGGAGAACAGGCGGCGGCGGCGGCGGCGCGTCGCCATGGGGCAAAATGGAAGGCAGCTTCGGTAACACCTGGGGATGAGGCGAGCCAGTAGATGGGTCCCCAGGGCGCTGACCGGACGGCACCGTCGCTGAAAGCAGGCGGGGAGCGGCGGAACCCGTGCGACGACAGAGGCGCAGCTGATTGAGATGCCGACGCACCTCACCAGAGGCCCCCAAAACCAGATACATAGCGCGACCGAGGCAGCGAAGAATGCGCCCTGCGAGCCAACGCCGTGAACCTCGATAGTTGCGATAGTATACAACGTCGCCTGGGGCAAAAGCAAGTGTCTGCCGCTGCACAGGACCCTGATGCGGCGGATGCAGCAAAGACATCAAGGTTCGATGAGGACGACCATGGAGCAACTCAGCCGGCGTTCGACCATCTCGAAGCTGAGAGCGATACGAGGACAAAAAGAGCAATAACGCGTCCTCCCGAGAATGCGACTCTTTGAACTTCAACATCTGTGACTTGAAAGTCCGGACCAATCGTTCAGCGGCACCGTTTGACTGAGGCGAAAATGGCGCGGATGTCAGATGTTGAATACCATTGGCCTTGCAGAATGACTGAAATTCTGCGGACATGAATTGTGGGCCATTGTCGGAAACAATAGTCTGTGGAAGACCTTCAATGCAAAAGATAGCGGATAACGCTTGGATGATGGCAGATGACGTCGTGGAAGACATCCGGACAACAAAAGGAAAATTACTGAAAGAATCGACCACAACCAACCATCGAGCATTCTAGAATGGACCAGCAAAATCGATGTGTAAGCGTTGCCAAGGGGAAGTGGCTTTCGGCCATGCAAAGAATTTCCGCGGTGGGGCGGATTGTTGTTCGGCACACCCCATACAAGAAGAGCACATATTCGTAATCGCAGCGTCGATTCCGAACCAAGTACAGTGTTGACGAGCAAGTTGCTTCGTTCGCACTATACCCCAATGTCCTTGGTGGAGAAGCTGTAAGACAGAGGACTGTAACGAACGTGAGACCACGACCCTGGACTGATCGTTATCAGAACGCAACAGCAAAACACCACGTCGAACAAAAAGTTTCTCCTTGTGAGCAAAAAATCGGCGAACCAACGGATCCTCTATCCGTGACGTTGACAAGGGCCATTGCGTAGCAACAAAACGCAAAACGGCAGCAAGGACAGGGTCAGCAGCTGTTGCTGTAGCTACACGACGAAAATCAATCGGAAAAGATTCGACCACGTCATTGGTTTCCGCATCAATGAACATGCAAGCAAGTTCGGAAGAATCGAACGCTCTATCCTCAGCAACAGGCAAACGGGACAACGCATCGGCGTTTCCGTGCTTAGCAGTGGACCGATACAAGAAATCGTAGCGGTACTGCGAGAGGAAAATAGACCAGCGAACGAATTTCTGCGCTGTACGTGGAGGTACAGGCTTGCTCGGATGAAAAAGCGATGTCAAAGGTTTGTGGTCTGTGATGATGGTAAAGTGAGGACCATACAAGAAATCATGAATCTTTGTAACACCAAATACGAGAGCCAAGGCTTCCTTCTCGATCTGGGAATAATTTCTTTGCGCGGACGAGAGCGATTTGGACGCAAAGGCAATAGGGCGATCGTGTGAACCATCTTTGTGCGCAAGCACAGCACCGATCCCGAAATCCGATGCATCTACCATCAACAAAAGGGGTTTCCGGGGATTGAATTGCGCAAGGCAAGTAGTGGAAAGCAACGCCGATTTCAACTGGCGAAAGGCGCGTTCGCATTCCGTCGTCCAGACGAACGGAACACCTTTACGGCGTAAGCAATGAAGTGGAGCTGAAATGGAAGAGGCGTGGCGCACATATCTGTTATAGTAATTGATTTTTCCCAGCACACTCTGTAGCTGCTTCAAATTCTGCGGCGAAGGCAAGTCTTGTATGGCACGGAGGTGCTCTGGACTGGGATGTATGCCTTGGGCATTGATGACATGTTCCAAATAGGGTAAGTCACGAGCAAAAAATACACATTTGTCCTTCCGCAAGCGAAGACCATTTTGTCGCAAGACCTGAAATAATGTTCTGAGATTGGCTAAATGTTCTTCTTCTGTTTTTCCCGAGATCACAATATCGTCCAGATAGTTTGCTGCAGTAGGGACCGACGAACAAACAGTTTGCAGATATTGCTGAAACAATACAGGGGCGGATGCACACCCGAATGGCAGTCTTTTGAATCGATACAAACCAAGATGCGTGTTAACCATCAAAACGCTCTGGGATTCTTCGTCTACCGGTATTTGCAAGTACGCATCTGCTAGGTCCAACTTCGAAAAATATTTACCCGGGCTCAGTTTGTCAAAAAGATCTTCCGGGCGGGGTAAAGGAAAAGTTGCAATCACTAGTTGTGGATTCACTGTTGCCTTAATGTCCACACAAAGTCTCAATTTTCCGGAAGGTTTTTGCAAAATTACTAAGGGTGAAGCCCAGAGAGAAGCCTGCACACGTTCAATTACACCCTGTGATTCCAAATCGTGTAATGTTCTTGCGACCTCATCACGCAGTGTGTGGGGAACATTGCGTGCTCTGAAAAGTTCGGTTGCGCGTTTACTTTCAGTTCCAAATGTGCTTTATAGTTCTTAGCGCAACAAAGGCCCGGTGCAAAAATGTCTGCAAACTCTTCACATAGACGAGAAACACTGTCTGTAGGCACAGTCTGGTTCACTGACAGGACCTGATTGACTATAGGCAAGTTAAACAACTGAAATAAATCTAAACCAAACAAGTTCACTGCAGAAGAAGAACGAAGGACGTACAATGACACAAGTTATGTTTGTCCTTTGTATGTTGCAAGAAGGCTACATTGTCCTAACACAGCGATTGCTTGTCCTGAACAACTACTTAACTTTATAGTTGCGGCACGCAATGGAGGTGTGTCCAGCTGTTTGTACGTGTCGTGATTGATCAAGGAAACTGCAGCTCCGGTATCGAGCTGGAATGGTATCACGTTGCCATTAATGTCCAAGTCTACAAAAAGTTTATTGTCCTGCTGACGACAAGAGCGACTGTCTCGTGCAACGTGAACTGACACTGGAACAGAATCACTTGCGACTTGACGTGATTTTCGGCGACATCGACGCACACTATTTGTGGGACGAACACAGTCACTGTTAGAGAGATTGACACTGGGCGAAGGTTCACGAGCCTGAGTATTCTTGGTTCGATTCCGATTCCAGCGCGAAGCAAAGGGCCTGGAATGGTTGTGAGTGTCCGATTAGGGCTTTTTCTGGCAAACACTCTGAACATGTCCTGTTTTATTACAGAAAAAGCAAATAGCTTGGCGTGACGGGCAATTCTCACGCGAATGTCTAGTTGCACACCGTGGACATGATTTTAGCACTGCATTTGCTTGCTTGCGCGGCACACGTAGCGGAGAGCTTGGCGGGAGCTGCACGGACGGTCGCGAGGGCAGTTTACTGTTCCGTGCAGCGCGCCCGGCGGGCCGATTAATGTGACACACAGCTGGCGAAGTTTCAAATCATTCCTGAGCAAAGTCAAGTGTGTCTTGCCTATCCAATATGTCCATCACTTGTTGAAGGGAGGGATTGACTAGTTTAAATATCTGTTCCCTTATACGAACATCAGAAACGTTCTGTGCAATTGCATCACACACCGTAGTATCCGAATAAGGGAGTCCACATTCACACTCAAAAGCACAGTCCCTAGTAAGGCCTTGCAAAGTTGCAACCCACTCCCGATTAGTTTGACCGGCCGTACGTTTTGTACGAAAGAAAGTATACCTTTTTGCAACGACATTGACTGATTCTTTGAAATATGCATCTAATGCAGACAAAATTTCTTCGTAGGACAGAGTTGCTACATCGCGTCGGGGAAACAATTTCACTATCACACGGTAGGTGGACACTCCTACACAAGAAAGCAAAAAAGGCTGCCGCTCAATACCTTGAATTCTGTAGGCGGCGAGATGGAATCCAAATTGGCGTGACCACTCCGTCCAGCTTTCCAGTGCCACATCAAAAGGACGAAAAGGTGGTGCAACAGCATGTTGTAGCTGCGGTAGCGGTGGAGCGGCGGCTGCCGCATGTTGCATTGCACGTTGACCCTGGACGAGCTGTCCAAGGGCATCCAATAAGGCCTGCGTCTGCTGATTCAGCAAGCGATAAAATTCGGACAGTACATCTGGAGATTGTGGCGAAGCCATGACACAAGTAAATTAGTGCAATATAAAGAAGAAGACCGTTTTTATACTCGTCGCCATGCGATGTGTTGGCAGAAGAGCCAACACCTTGTAGCTAGAGGAGGCCGAAATGCGCGCGTTTACGCGCACACAGACTGGCGTGAGGTCTGGAAAAGTTAAGGGAATTTATAGTAGCAAATAAAGTACGTAGCTGATGTAATACTTAACTTTAATCCATAATTGGAGAACATCGCTCTTGATGATATATAATTACAATCTCAATATAAACTGGTAATGGCGCCTTGCTAGGTCATAGCAAATGACGTAGCTGAAGGCTATGCTAACTATTGTCTCGGCAAATGAGAGCGTATTTGTCAGTATATCATCGCTAGCAAAGTCGTCTGTACAACTGGGGTGAGTGCTAGGACGTCCCACTAGACCTGCTGTGTGGTGGCGCTCGGTCTGCAATCACTGACAGTGGCGACACGCGGGTCCGACGTATACTAATGGACCGCGGCCGATTTAAAGGCTACCACCTAGCAAGTGTAGTGTCTGGCGGTGACACCACATAAACAACAGCTTTGTCTCTGAACAACTTCCTACACCTGGAACTTTGTCGACTAGTTTGCTGACATGCTGCTGTTCGGAAACGGAGCAGTGTTCTATGCTTGAGTTCTGGAGTGGGATTAAAATTAAGAGTGAAAAGAGTTCATGAAAAAAATTTGCTGGTTACATTGCTATATTTAGCGAATGCTAGGAAGATTTTCGGGACCTGCTGAATGGATGAACAGCATAATGAGCACCGAATATGGATTGAGCAGAAAAATGGAAAGAGATAAGTGATGAATAGCAGAAATGTGATTAGTAACAAAGTGTTCCCACGCGCCGTTCGGGAGTGGAGCGATAGAGAAATGGCTTGAAAGTGGTGCGATGAATCATCTGGCACACGCTTAACTGTGAATTCCAGCGCAACAGTGTGGTTGTAGTAAAAACTATGAGCTATGCAGTGGATAGAGTCAAGGAATTCTGTTGCCGTACAAGTAAAACAATGCATGATGGTGCAAGCAAGAGGGATGTGAGACATAGACTAATTCAATGAAATGGAACGTTAGTAACTTAAAGAAGTCTAGTATTATGAATGATCGCATGTAATTTAGAGAAGAAATTTCTGAGAAAATACATTTTGAGCTCAGCATCGTGTTGAAGTGATTTGTGGGCTGTGGGGAAGTTGGAAAAGTGGAGAAGCTAAACTTCTGAAATGTGGTGTAACAAAAAGATGTTAAAAGTTAAGTGCTCTGATATTATAGGAAACAAGGGGGTACATCACAGAGCTAGCGAGGAAAAGAAAATGAGGAAACCATTAAGGGGAGGAACAGTGTTGTAGAACATGTGTTGAGACATCAGGAAATAGCTTTCATGATGCTACAGGAAGCAGTAGACGGCAAAAACTGTAGGGGAAAGAGAAACAGATTTGACTACACTGCTGCTACGCGGTAACATGTAAGGTTCTAAAGGGAAGTGGCGGCTTTCATCCTCTTACATGTATTTCATTTGCATACAGTTCTGTGCCCCACAAGCTCACCCTCAGGTACTTCTCCATAACTTCTGTAACACGTGGTGTCGGTGTAACAAAAGTAATTTATTTCACTACTCTTTACGTCTTACACAATAAACTAATCAGTTCTGTAGCACATGATCGGTGTAAAAAAAGTGATTTGTTTCTCTAATTCTTACATCCCGCAAAATACAGTAACAGCTCGAGGAAGCAGTAAGTACCCTGTCGTTAGTGTAATGAAGAGCCAGCCCAACATTCTACAGTCAAAGCTCGAACCCAATATACTAAGTACACGCGGCGTCCAGTACACAACCAAGCATAGCAAGGCACTGTAAAAGCGACACTCGTCAGAGAAGCGCAGCTCGATCCGTTCTGCATGTACTATAGTGGACAACAGCTGTGTGGCCCCAACTGTTACGCCCATGTGGTCGCCTTCCCAAACAGTGTCCTGGGGGTCAGAGAAGTCTGTGGCAGCTGTGATCTTAGATTATCCATATCGCTGTCCAAAGAAAGAGATATAGCAAATTCCTTTTCTATCACCCTTTTTAACAAGAATAGATCCGTGACTGAAGTGCACTGTAAAACCGTGGAAGACGTTTCCCGTGCGTCTACTCATTAAACAATGTTTGCATTCGACGTAGGAAAGGTGTGAAAAACTTGAAAACTTGTACTGAAATGAAGGCGTATCAATGAAACTGGTCTGAAACATCAGATGTTGTTAGTTGTTAATCTGGGAGCAGACCACTCCACTAGCGTGTTTCCATTCAATCACGCAGTTGACGTACTACTCACAGCGACTTTTAGCAGCACAGCTGTCAAACATATTACCCTTGATACGCGCATAAAAGTGGGTCCTGCAGGAGCTTTGTTTCCTTCGTCGCTACTCTCTCTCTCTCTCTCTCTCTCTCTCACACACACACACACACACACACCCGTCCTGAATGTTTCGCACCTCTCTCTTTCCAGACTTCCTCCCTTCTTTCCCCTCCCACACTCACCAACCAACTCTCCTTCTTTTCTTATTCTTTATTTTCTTGCCCCGAAGCTCCATCTCTTCTCTTGTCACTTTCCAGCTGTGGCTTCCCCTGTCCTCACTTCTGCGCTCTCGTCTCCATTTCTTTTCCCATCTTGAGAAGCAATCAAGGTGCCACAATACGTGATCCAATCACGAAGAAACTTCGCTGCCTAAACACGTCGGAAACAAACCAGGAAGTGTGGCAGTCACTTCACCGGTTACTCACGGTCGAGAAAATCCCCAGTCTATTACCGCCATCGTAAAAATTCTGTCATCTCTTCTGTGAGAGGTAAACTATGTCTTAGAAAACAGCGCACTGCTCGCCTACATGTGATCTGGCGACGTAAGGCCTGTTATATAATTCCGGGCAAAACTGTTATGCCACTTCAATGTCTAGTTAAGATAAGAGTAAGACTTATGGCATGTGGCCAACCACATGTGCGATTTTCATATCTCGTCGCAGCAAATACGGATTGCTATAGGCAAACGAATAATTCTCTGGCCTGCTGATCAGTCGTATATTGTTCTTTACATTCATTCGTTCCGATTTAATATGCGAAGTGTCAACATGCATGTTCTCATATGGCGGAAACTAGGAAGCTGTTTTCATATACGAGGAAATAAAAAAAAAATACAGGAAATTTTTCAAAGAGGAACATTTTATTCGGAAATAAACATTTTAGTGACATTTATACACGTGGCACATCTCTCTACAAGCTTTGTTATTCTATCCTGGAAGAAATTTTGCTTCACTATGCACATTCGCTCTTGCACCACCTCCATAACTTCGAAACTTAGATTTTTACAGGTGCTGCTTCATTAGAACAAAATCGTTCAGGCTGTACAATGGGGCCGGCCGGAGTGGCCAAGCTGTTTAGGCGCTACAGTCTGGAGCCGCGCGACCGCTACGGTCGCAGGTTCGAATCCTGCCTTGGGCATCGATGTGTGTGATCTCCTTAGGTTAGTTAGGTTTAAGTAGTTCTAAGTTCTAGGGGACTGATGACCTCAGCAGTTAAGTCCCATAGCGCTCAGAGCTTTTTTTTTTTCTTTTTTTGTACAATGGGTGCCCAATTTAGTTCAAAACCAATATTTTGGCTGAGCACCATCCTCAAGCAGACTTACACCTTTGCAACGCTTCCCTCTGCTTCAGTCATATTTTGAGTTTGTAGCGACCGCGGCCAGCAGTTTTGTACAGTGTAGTGCGTGAATGTTACATGCGAATGTCGTGCTGCGAATGTTCAATTTCGTGCTGTCAGATAAGTCCCGTGCCGGCCACCTGTTCATGCTGTTTACTCCTGCTTTACAGCAATTCGTATGTTCGTGTTTGCTCTATGTTGAGTTCTGTCATGAATGTCATTGTGCATAGCCCTTAGTAACCAGTCAACAAGAGTTTTATTCGTTTTCTCAAGATTCTTGTCTTGGCGTACACTGCACGAACGATGAAGTCGCCGTCATCTCCACCAAGGAGATATCGTTCTGTATTATTTATCGTTAACTACACTTTGTGATCAAAAGTATCCGGACACCCGGTTGAAAATGACTTCCCAGTTCGTGAGGCCCTCCATCGGTAATGATGGAATTCAATATGGTATTGGCCCACCCTTAGCGTTGATGACAGCTTCCACTCTCGCAAGCATACATTCAAATCAGGTGCAGGAAGGTTTCTTGGGGAATGGCAGCCCATTCTTCACGGAGTGCTGCACTGAGGAGAGGAATCGATGTTGGTTGGTGAGGCCTGGTACGACGTCGGCGTACCAAAACATCCTAACGGTGTTCTACAGGACTCAGGTCAGACCTCCGTGAAGGTCATTTCGTTACAGGGATCTTACTGTCGTGTAACCACTCCGCCACAGGCCGTGCATTATAAACAGGTGCTCGATCATGTTGAAAGATGCTGTCACCTTCCCAGGATTGCTCTTCAACAGTGGGAAGCCAGAAGGTGCTTAAAACATCTATGTATGCTGCGATAGTGCCACGCTAAACAACAAAGGGTGCAAGCCTATCCCATGGAAAACACGACCTCACCTCACCGGAACACCATAGCCTCTGAATTTTACTGTTAGCAGCGCACACGCTGGCAGACGACGTTCACGGGGCATTCGCCATACCCACACCCTGCCATCGGATAGCCACATTGTGTACCGTGATTCGTTACTCCACACAACGTTTTCCACTGTTCAATCGTCCAATGTTTACGCTCCTTACACCAAGCGAGGCGTCATTTGGCATTTACTGGCGTGATGTGTGCCTTATGAGCAACCGCTCGACCATGAAATCCAAGTTTTCTCACCTCTTGCCTAACTGTCATAGTACTTGCAGTGGATCCTGACGCAGTTTGGAATTCCTGTGTGACGGCCTGGATAGATGTCTGCGTATTACACATTACGAGCCTCTTCAATTGTCTGCGGTCTCTGCCAATAAACAGTCGATGTCGGCCTGTACGCTTTTGTGCTGTACGTGTCCCTTTACGTTTCCTCTTTACCATCACATCGGAAACAGTGGACCTAGGGGTGACTCGGAGAGTGGAAATCTCGCGTGAAAACGTATGACACAAGTGACACCCAATCACCTGACCACGTTCAAAGCCAGTGAGTTCCGCGGAGCGCCCCATTCTGCTCTCTCACGATGTCTAATGACTACTGAGGTCACAGGTACGGACTAACTGGTAGTAGGTGGCAGCACAATGCACCTAATACGAAAAACGTGTGTTTTGAGGGTGTCCGAATACTTTTGACACTTAGTATATGCAGGCTAACTGCTCGTACGGGCCAGTACTCATCCCTACGGCCAAATTGGTGACGGCGATGAGCTTTACGCCTGCCTAACGCAAAAATGAGAGGAATTAATGCTGCAGAATGACGGAACATCCGGCAGCGACCAACCCTGCTGTGTCCACGCTCGCCATACGGTTACCGCTACCAAGTTCGCACTGATTGTGAACGAAATTGACCATCGGCACGCGACTGACTTGCAAAATGTGCTGACTTCGTCGCCAGACAGTGATTTGTGCGACCGTCTCAGAGTAGAGTTAATCCTTCGTGTAGTCACTTTGCTAGAAGATGACCTACGCCGAGAGCTGACGCAGGCAGACTTCGGGGATTTCAAACCAGCCCAGTACTTGCGGCACTTGCGAAACAAGGCAGACGCTGTTACAGTACAGGACATACAGGACCGCATGCTGAGAATCCTATGGAATAGTCAGTAGCCTCCTGCCATTAACGCAATCATTGCGTTGCAATATAACATACTTTTAGATACAGTGACAGGCCTAGCCTATCAGTGTAACAAATGATCAGTACACAAGCACGTTTGCCACTGTATATCGTGCCGACTGCGGTGGTCTCAGGCAAAGGTGGACGTACCGGCACAGCTGATTGTGCAATTGCTACCTCCCCGTGAAGCATCCACATTCCGGAAGCACTCACGCAGCAGTTCGTCCACCACCGCACCTACGCTTGCCACGGAAACACAACTTGAAGTATGTAGGTACCACAGAAGATTTGGCGATCAAGAATGCTATTGTACCAAATCCTGCACGACAGTAATGGGACTAAGTTCGTATCACGACACTCTGCATTGTTGCCAAATTTATTCAAGATGGTGGGGTTGACGTCATGCAAGATGGCGGCCTGTATACGTGGCAACAGCGCATGACATAATCAAAGATGGAGGCTTTTGGAGGGAAAATAGGCCAGTTGGGTTACCACCACTAACCTAACCCCCAGCAAAAATCGCGGGAATTTTGAATTTTGTCGAGAAAATAGGTCAATTGGGCTATATCCACTATTCTAAGCCTCCAGAAAAAATGATGGCAAATTTGAATTCCAACACGATATTGCCTGCAATATCTTATTTTTCTTCATTATTATTCATGATCATTTATTATTATTCATTATCATTCATTATCATTTATTATTATTATTATTAATATTATTATTATTATTTATTAGTATTATTGGCCCACCTCCACTAGAAAATTGCTCCAAATTCAAATTCCAGCACGATAATGGCTGCAAAACCTTACTTGTCTTTATTATTATTGATTATTATTCATTATCATTCATCATTTATTATTATTTATTATTATTATTGGCCTACCTACACTAGAAAAATTCGCCAAAATCAAATTCCAATACGATAATGTCTCGAAAATTTTAGTTCTGTTTATTATTATCATTTATTATCATTTAGTATTTATTCAAGATTTCCGATTTCGGTGGGAAGAAGGCCATTTGCGTTACATTCATAACAAAAAATCGTCACAAGTTCAAATTCCAGCATCATAATCTATAACACATATGAAATAGTCCACATCCTACGAACTTTCGCCCTCATTTATCCATTCACTGCTAAGCTATGAAAATCGCGTCAAATAATAAAGTGCCCTTATAGTAACCTAATTCATATCCTTTGATTTTGTGTGGGAAAAAAGCGCTGATATCTTTATTTCATGCAGTACGGCCATCACTTGTTCTCCAACACAATCAGTACACATCTTCGAGATCCCAGTGAAGTCGCCACGACGTCCACGCTACAACTGAATTAGTTGAAATCGTCGCTGCACCTGGCCCCGTCTCCCAGGTGCTACGTTCGCAGAGCGAGCAGCCGCTTAACCCCATGCGCCACAGGTAAGGGAGCAGCCGCATCGCCCTACGTCACGGCCGGTCCAGCGCTCTCGTCAACGAAGTGTTTTCATGGACAGTGGAGTCTGCTCCCACTGACCAATTGGCGCCAAAGCTATTCACTGGACACGTTCAAACCTGTCGATTCCGACCCTTCACCATCTACCACGTTTCTTTGTGCGACCGAGAACGCCATGCTACACTTTTGGCACCAAAGTTTGCTCGACAGTGGAATCCGCAATGGACTGTTTAACAGCACATTTGGTCACCACGAGACGCCTCGCTAAGTTAATTGACTCTCTCTCGCTCGCACATTATAACCGGACACGCGCTTCCCCTCCGCCCCGCTGACGTCCGACTGCTTACAGCACACATCCTCAATCGCCCCCTCCATACACGCGACGGACATAGTCTTCTGTAAATATGCTAACACCCACATCGCTCATCTAACCTATCAATTACCAAAGTACTTAATTACATTTCAATTTTAATCATATTAAATAATTCAGTTTAAAATTTCATATACCTATGCAAAGGTGTTCAACTACCTACTTTCAACTACTTTTCGAGGACCAGACTGCCACCTCTTCCTAGGAACCCTCGCCGAGTTTGAAATCTGCCAGTAAAGAAACGTCACTTGCGCTTACGCTAGCAACCTAAGAAAATTGAGCGTAAAGAAAGGGCACTTGTACTAAACTCATCCACGCGACCACCACTTCCTCCTAGGATCAAGCGCCAAATGTGAAATCTGCCAGTAAACAAAGCTCACTTGCGTCTTCGCTACCAATGTAAGAAAGTTGCTAAAAACAAAGCGTACCACCACCACCTCTTCCTAGGGGGCGGGTGGTAAAAGGACTCAGCCCACACTAGGCTGATGGAAGGAGGAAGGAGTGTACTTTATTTATTTGGGAGCAATTTATTTAGGAATGGAGTGTATGTATCACAGAACACACGCACTGACATGCCCCCACAGAATACAGACCAGCAAACTACTCCTACATAACTCACGTATAAGGCTCTACACACACGCTTGTTAATTGTAAACCATCAAAAAAGTCATTGCACAGCCACCAGACATGTGAAGCAGACCTAAATAATTCAAAACATTCACGCCCATAGAACCGAACAACTCTTAATTTCTCTAATTAATTGTAAAAAGTCAAAAAAGTCACAGCACAGCCTACAGACATGTGAAGCAACCTAAATAATTCAAAACATTCACGCCCATAGAACCGAACCACTATTAGTTTCTCTAAATAATAATCCATCTAAAAAACCCTTCTCCATATTCGTCAACTTTTCAAAATCATACATGTCTTTATTTAAACAACTAGAGTTAGACAACAGCACCACCCTCTGTATTTGCCACTCAGTCCATTGTCCAGCTGACTTAGTACACAGGACACCCCTCCTGACATCAGAATATGTGAATAGTTTCACATATCTTTTTAAAACGTTTGCATGTTAGGTTTCGATATGTAAGGCTGGCCTAAGGTAGGTTCTAAACTCCAGTAGTGCACTACACTTGGCAAGACAACCACACCCATCAAGATATTCATTCCAATCCAGGCCTGTATCTCCTCTACAGATAAATTTGTCCAGTTCTTTGTTGACTCACTCACAGTCTGACCAGATTGACGTTTTGGCGCAAAAACCACCCAGACTGCACTGTGCTGCTCGCGGAAGCAAGGAAGGACTCCACTCTATTTCGAGCCCTTTTATATAGCCATGGAGTGTACTTCTCATAAAACACACACACTGATCTGTCTGTGGTCATATCACACAGCCCTCAAACACGTAAACGACTCCTAATTTCACCACACGATAGCAAACTTCTCTTAAATAATGCAGTACACAATATCCGCAGACGAGCTCTGTACTCTTAAACTCTCCAAATAACGCACAGCACAGTGCACACACATGCTTTAAAAATAGTGCAACAGATGCGCCCAAACACCCTCACCCAATACCCTGCCCCCAGCTGCCAAACCGACCAAAAGTCTCTGCTCGGCATGCCCCAAACATGACCTCCTCACAGTCGCATTCGCGCCTAATACCGGAGAAATTCATATCACCTATGCGCCTTAGGTTACGCTCCAAGGAAGGCCATGCACGCGTGCGGTCGGCGGGAGTGGGTGTTCGAGAGCCGCCAGCCAAGCTCAACTTCCCCGTGCTCGTGACAGCCGATCAGAAACGTCACTCTCCTCTTACACATGTGAAAGCTGCATTGTTCTTTTCATGTACACCGCCGGCGTGTCAGGTCTGGACCTGCCTTCACGTCTATTGTCAGAATAGCCCATAGCTCGTTGACACACACGATTACCGCCGCCGCGAAAACACTTATTACTCGCCTGCAGCCGAGATGGTGACGGAAAACGAATTACTCTGATGTGCACTGCAGGGGCATGTAATGATTGACAGCAGTCGATTTATTTTTTCAAACAACTTATTTAACCATACAGTGTATCTATCACACTATCACAAAACACCCACCCAGATGCGCCCTGGGCCATGTCGTACAGCTCACAGACACACACTTCAGTACACACAATGGCAAACTGCTACTAAATAATACATCACACAGATGTGTAGATACGCTCAGTACTCGTAAACTATTCAAATAATGCATAGCAGAGCCTGCAGATCCGCTCGCAAAATAACTCAGCAGACGTGCACAGGTACCCCCCACCGCACCCTGTTCACAGGATCGTGAAGTCACGCGTCCGTCTGATTACAGATCGCATACAGCCACTGCTCGGCTTCCGCAAGCGTGAGTTGGCGCGGTCGATGCGCTGTTCAGCTGTCAAAGCACACTCAGACGTCCATCCAGGACCGCGATCTGTCACAATCCCGACCGCGACCACCGAACGCGAATGCAAGTCAGCTTTATATCAACGTAGCATAATTCCAAAGTGCAGCCTACATACGCTAGACACATCATAGCAGCAGCACGTCTTTATCTCCTATGACACACTGCGCATTGCTCCTGACACGACATTACATAGCCCTTTAACTAAACATAGCTACACATCCCTGCTCTCGCCTCGTAGCGTGACCAGACATCTAAAACCTTCTCAATATTGTTCTTACTTTGCAACATTAAAAAAAAAAGATCCAATTTACTCCTCCCACCGCACCTAACATCACAGCCATCCCACCATCAACATATGGAAACGTCCTCAAACCTATCTTGACGCTCATATATCACCCCACAATCCATGTCCATCAATCAATTTACCATTCTCATCCCCTCTTTTCGAATTACAAACGTAGCCTCTATCTAAAGAAAAACCAACTCATCTTTCTCGCACTTTCAATAGCAAAATTAATTTTACACACATCCCCAAATACCAAACGCAATTAAAGAGTCAAACTTTTATACAGACCATCAAGCACATACCACACTCGCACTAATATTCAAAGCCTGGTCCATATTTACCACCTCCAACTTGAATTAAATATTATTGCCATTGCCCAACTTTCTGCCAGCGCTCGATTTAGACCTATTTTTCCGCTCTTAACTGTTGTCACTAGCTATCCAATATCACCATCTACAGATTGAATAAATTTCCACATAAAAAAATCTCGTCCAATTATCTATGTCATCAAGCTGCACCCCATGACGATAGCAAACAAATTAATCTTCTCTAGTCATTATACAACTTTTGTCAGGGACACATCTCAGTCGCTATCCCCGATAATGAATACCCGACCAGTGTGCATAAGGCCTGTGAAGACATCGCCGACGCGGATTTGTGTACTGTAATCGTCATCACATTTCATGGAACAACAAGGAAAGACGCGAATTCGCTCGTCCTGGATGTTCTAATGTCTCACTCCTTCCATCATGCATTACACTACATCCATTCAACATACACATTTATTCGCACCCCCGTTTAGAGACTCCTGTATCTTAACACATAGCATCATTCAACAACTATCACTTGCTCTTATCTAATAACTCATCCACCAGGTCTGGGGGCAAGGTCATCCCTTTTGTTCTTTCTTTCAGCAGGAGAGAGCTATTTTTGCAGTGATAGCTAAATTTGATCCATCAACTTAACATCACCAATCGCAAAACATATCTTCAAATATGTAAACAGTGTTACTCAATTACACAGCGTTCCCGCTGAGGACATGACCTTCAATATTACAGTTCTGAATCGAATAACCACCAAAACAAGTACTAAATGCTCAAACTAATCCCATTGCACCTTACAAAGCGAGTGTCCGAGAGTCTGATCGACTACTATGCGCGAGGTCTTAGAAATATGTAAAGCGTTGTCTGGTATACTCTGATCTTTTTTATGTGTTCGAGAATTAAGTATGAATGGAGGTACTGAGCAGTCATCTATCAGTGCTCGCAATGATACTTGCAAAGTAGAGGAGGTGTGGTTTACCTATGACACTGGAATCAGGAAAACATGCTGTCACATGACTGGTAAGTGTTGTACTTACTGTAAAATTTTTCGCGATATCAGATGTGATGGATTACATTACAGTAGATCGGTGGTGTCTTATCCATCCCATCCGTGCATTGGGTACCACATAATGATTGAGTGACAATGCTTATTTGAGTTGGGGAAGAAATTTTTATTAATGGACAGCAACTTCTGGGGTTGCTAGCACCGAAAACAGTGATCAAGTACTTCTGTGCAAAATGAACAATCACTAGAAATGGAACGCAGAGTTATCAACAAATGTGTCATTGCGACATATGAGTTTAAATGTAGAGGCCATCAATCACTTTCGAGGCTTAGTTTGGAAAGTCGCCACAAGGCCACCAGGCTCTTCTAGTTTCCTTGTGTTGTGGCTGTCCTTTATTTAAAATCATTCAATGTTGTGCTATCGACTGTGAGAATATGATTTACAAGGTGCAAGGTATAGTTTCCTGTGAGAGGCTGTGCATCAGTCCATGTTAATGTCTGTGCAGGGCAGGAATTCTAGAGTCCATGTTAATGTCTGTTTAGGGCAGGAATTCTAGTTAGTCGGAGGCCTACAGCACACTAAAGTACGAGGACTGTGCTTAATATCACCAAGTATGAGGTGAATTTTATAATATTATATTAAAAATATTTTTGGTCTTCTAATACGCGAATCTGGAGATGTCTGTAGAAAATGGAGCAGGTTCTGATCAGAAAGACTGGCGCGTTTCTGACAACGGGAAAAGGCTCTCGAATTAGCTGAACTGTTCTGAGAGCGACTTGGGTCGACTGAGGGTGCTCTGATGTAAAATGGTGATTTTGTACCGTATAGGAAAATGAATTCTATCTTCATTACAAGGACAAGGTTCACGTCGGAATATTGTTATCATTGGTCTATGTTTAAGTATATAATATTAAATGCCCTATCCTCAGTGAGAGGGGTGTGTATGTCGGCAAAAGTATTTGCTTACATGTATGCGTAATTTAGTACGTTTAATTGTTCACCGAATATGACTACCTGTGGAAAACAGAATTATTATGTTCTATTGAGCTGGATTGTATGGGGGGGGGGGGGGGGGGGGACGTAAATGCTTGTACAAAATTATTATAACAGGGTGGGTGGCATATAAGTAGAACAAGTTCCGTGAAAGCGTGTGTTGAAGGAATGAGCGAGTAGATGACACGACTCATCTACGACTGTTTCATTAGGACATGTAAATAAATATCGGATAAAATAAATTGAGGTCATTTTTCTTTTCTTTTTAATCATATGTATGGCTTCTGCTTGGAATTATGTTTGTCTATTTGCTTTAAATGCATAGTCATCTATGCTTAGAAAGAGAGAATGCTTATTTATTATTAAGTGAGTTTTGGGAGGAGTGAATAGGCTTTTATATATGCAAGTCTTTAAGATTTGTTAGTGGAAATTGTCAGCGCAGCGTGAATGACGTCGGATTCGCTGGCTGGGGGAGACACTGTATACATGTCGAATTCGAGATGCAGGGGAGGATAGAGATCTGCGCTATTCAGTAATCCATTTGTGCACTGTACGTCGTTAGACAATAACTGGAGAGCAGGTATAGACAGAGCCCACTTCAGCATGCTGGTGCTGGGGCTGAGTGGACGTAGGGCAATGCGGCCGCTCCCTTACCTGTGGCGCATGATGCTCTGCGGCTGCTCCCTCGGCGACCGTGGC
Source organism: Schistocerca piceifrons (assembly GCF_021461385.2). Classification (NCBI taxonomy): domain Eukaryota; kingdom Metazoa; phylum Arthropoda; class Insecta; order Orthoptera; family Acrididae; genus Schistocerca; species Schistocerca piceifrons. The sequence continues at coordinate 685,965,365 of NC_060140.1, forward strand.
GCCTGGGATACGGGGCCGGGCGCTGGACGATTTCAACCAATTCAGTTGTAGCGTGGACATCGTGGCGACTGCACTGGGAACTCAAAGATGTGTACTGATTGTGTTGGAGAACAAGTGATGATGGTGCTGCTTGTTATATAGACATTAGCCCTTTTTTCCACACACAATCAAAGGATGTGAATTAGGTTACTATAAGTGCACTTTATTATTTGACGCGATTTACATAGCTTAGAAGTGAAAGGATAAATGAGCGCGAAAGTTCGTAGGATGTCGGCTATTTCGTACATGTGATAGATTATGGTGTTGGAATTTGAACTTGCGACAGATTTTTTGTTATGAATTTAAGACAAAAGGCTTTCTTCCCACCGAAATTGGACGTCTTGAATAAATAATAAATGATAATGATAAATAGAAGTACAGTTTTCGAGACATTATCGTATTGGAATTTGAATTTGGCGCATTTTTCTAGTGGAGGTAGGCCAATAATAATAATAAAGAGTAATAAATGATGAATGATAATGAATAATAACAAAGACAAGTACGGTTTTGCAGCCATTATCGTGTTGGAATTTGAATTTAGCGCGAATTTTCTAGTGGAGATAGGCCAATAATAATAAATACTAATACTAATAATAATAATAATAATAATAATAGTAATAATAATAACAAATGACAATAAATAATAATGAGTGATAATGAATAATAATAAATGATAATGAATAATAATGAATAATAACAAAAGGAAAGGAAAGTTTTGCAGGCATTATCGTGTTGGAATTCAAATTTGCCACTGTCTTTTACTGGAGGCTTAAGTTAGTGGACGTAGCCCAATTGACCTATTTTACCGCCAAAATTCTAAATTCCCGCCATTTTTTCTAGGGTTTAGGTTAGTGGAGGTAGCCTAACTAGCCTCTTTTCCCGCCAAAAGCCGCCATCTTTGATGTCATGCACTGTAGCCAAGTCTACATGCCACCATCTTGAATAAATTTGGCAACAATGCACTGTGTCGTGACACGAACTTAGTCCCACTACTCATGACACCAAATGCCAGCGGCAGTCGGTTGTAGACCATTCGTTCGATTGCCAGTCTGTGTCGCAGCGATCTGCGTATCTTCCCGTGAACAGTGCTGCAGTGGTGTAGGCCGCATACGTCGTTCTCTTTAGCTGCCGAAACAATTCTTCTATCGCAAGGTACAGGACACACCGTAGACTTATGCAAGACGTTTGTGTGGGCTTCACTATTACACACGTTGCAGACACGATACTAGGAGCGAACTTCCTCGTATACTGCAACCTTCTGCCTGAAATCGCCAACAAATGCCTGGTCAACCAAACGAGCGGACTGACGGCTGTAGGATTCCAGCGCCACCCAACTATCAAATCCTCTAAATTGATTGAAGCCACAGATAGCTTATACGTCTTCCTAGTTCTAAATTTCCTGACAGAGACAAGACCACCAGACCTTAAGATGTGAAGTGTTACACATACACACTGTAAAGACTGTTGAGGGGCCCTAACAGCGCAACAGTATTCCCGCGTTGGTTAGCAATTGCAATGGCAGGATTCGTCAGCATGATTCGAGGGCGCATCATGCGACTGTCCAGTAGTCCTTGGTCTTCGCTGCTGGATCTTGTGCCAAAAAAGTGTGCTGCATGACGCTCTTGCCGTAATTGTAGAGCTATAATACCCCCATGGAGCCATATCGTTATCCAGTGCCGTTATTCTGCAATTACAGCTATTTATTAATTAACAACAGTTTTCCCTAAAAACCTGTTTCGAATGTCTTTAAATTAGGTTATAATCTTACTGCTGGAAAAATTTAGAGTCGAAACATTTCTCCCAGTACTCCAAGACTTGTACACTGAATTAGTGACGAGGAAGGAGAGCTATAGAATACCGCTGGACTACTTCACAGTTTTCAGTAACCATAAGAACAGTTCACCTAACAATACTCCTGAACGAGCAGCAAAACTACAAGCCTCATATGATACAGATTTAGAGCCTTCGTTCCCTAGTGAATGTGTACATTTCGCGGAACTTTTAAAATCTCCTGTGATTAGTGATATACAAATCGAAATGAGTACATTTTTACGAAAAGAGAGGTTACAGTCCGTGTTTCCGAATGTTGACATTGCTCATAGAATATTTATATGTATGGCACTTACAAATTGTCCAGAAGAACGCTCGTTTTCGGCTCTTAAAAGACTGAAATTGTACCTACGTTCTACTTTGTCTGACGAGAGATTGAACGCCTTGTCCATTCTTCACATCGAAGCCGACCTCCTAACTGATAACTGTCTGAACTATGAAAATATGACCAACGAGTTTTCTGCCGTCAAAGTCAGGCGCAAACTTTGCTGACTGGCGTGTTTGTTTATTTATTCATATTAGTTTAAATGAACCATGGACCTGCCACTCGTGGGGAGGCTTGCGTGCCTCAGCGATACAGATGGCCGTACCATAGGTGCAACCACAACGGAGGGGTATTTGCTGAGAGGCCAGACAAACGTGTTGTTCCTGAAGAGGGGGAGCAGCTTTTCAGTAGTTGCAGGGACAACAGTCTGGATGACTGACTGATCTGGCCTTGTAACACTAGCCAAAACGGCCTTTCTGTGCTGGTACTGTGAATGGCTGAAAGCAAGGGGAAACTGCAGCCGTAACTTTTCCCGAGGGTATGCAGCTTTACTGTATGATTAAATGATGATGGCGTCCTCTTGGGTAAAATATTCCGGAGTCAAATAGTCCCCCATTCGGATCTCCGGGCGGGGACTACTCAAGAGGACGTCGTTATCAGTAGAAAGGAAACTGGCATTCTACGAATCGGAAAGTGGAATGTCAGATCCATTATCCGGGCAGGTAGGTTAGAAAATTCAAAAAGGGAAATGGATAGGTTAAAGTTAGATATAATGGGAATTAGTGAAGATCGGTGGCAGGAGGAACAAGACTTTTGGTCAGGTGAATGCAGGCTTATAAATAAAAAATCAAATAGGGGTAATCCAGGAGTAGGTGCATTAATGAATAAAAAAAATAGGAGTGCGAGTAAGCTACTACAAACAGCATAGTGAACGCATTATTGTGGCCAAGATATAAACGAAGCCCATGCCTACGACAGTAGTAAAAGTTTGTATGCCAACCAGCTCTGGAGATGATGAAGTAATTGATGAAATGTATGATGAGATAAAAGAAATTATTCAGATAGTGATGGGAGACGAAAATTTAATGGTCATGGGTGACTGGAATTCGATAGTAGGAAAAGGGAGAGAAGGAACATCGTAGGTGAATATGGATTGGGGGTAAGAAATGAAAGATGGAGCCCTCCTGGAAGAATTTTGCACAGAGCATAACTTAATCATAGCTAACACTTGGTTCAAAAATCATGAAAGATGGTTGTATACATGGAAGAATTCTGGAGATACTAGAAGGTATGAGATAGGTTATATAATGATAAGACAGAAATTTAGGAACCAGGTTTTAAATTGTAAGACATTTCCAGGGGCAGATGCGGACTCTGCCACAATCTATCGGTTATGAACTGTGGATTAAAACTCAAGAAACTGCAAAAAGGTGGGAATTTAAGGAGATGGGACCTGGATAAACGGAGAAAACCAGAGGTTGCACAAAGCTTCAGGGAGAGCATAAGGGAACAATTGGCTGGAATGAGGGAAATAAATACAGTAGAGAAACAATGGGTAGTTCTGAGGGATGAAGTAGTGAAGGCAGCAGAGGATCAAATAGGTAAAAAGACCAGAGCTAGTAGAAGTCCTTGGGTAACAGAAAAAATATTGAATTTGATTGATGAACCGAGAAAATAAAAAAAAACTGTAGTAAATGAAGCAGGCAAAAAGGAATACAAACGTCTCAAAAATGAGATCGACAGGAAGTGCAAAATGGCTAAGCACGGATGGATAGAGGATAAATGTGAGTATGTAAAGGCGTATATCACTAGGGGTAAGATAGATACTACCTACAGGAAAATTAAAGAGGCCTTTGGAGAAAAGAGAGACTCTTGTATGAATATTAAGTGCTCAGATAGAAACCCAGTTCTAAGCAAAGAAGTGAAAGCAGAAAGGGGGAAGGAGTATATAGAGGGTCTATACAAGGGCGATGTACTTGAGGACAATATTATGGGAATGGAATAGAATGTAGATGAAGATGAAATGTGAGATACGATACTGCGTGAATAGTTTGACAGAGCACCCAAAGACCTGAGTCGAAACAAGGCTCTGGGAGTAGACAAAATTCCATTACAACTACTGACAGCCTTGGGAAAGTTAGTGCTGACAAAACTCTACCATCTGGTGAGCAAGATGTATAAGACAGGCGAAATACCCTCAGACTTCAAGAAGAATATAATAATTCCAATCCCAAAGAAAGCAGGTGTTGACAGATGTGAAAATTATCGAACTATCAGTTTAATAAGTCACAGCTGCAAAATACTAACGCCAATTCTTTACAGTCGAATGGAAAAACTGGTAGAAGCCGACGAAGGGGATGATCAGTTTGGATTTCGTAGAAATGTTGGAACACGTGAGCCATTACTGACCTTACGACTTATCTTTGAAGAAAGATTAAGGTAAGGCAAACCTACGTTTCTAGCATTTATAGACTTTGAGAAAGCTTTTGACAATGTTGACTGGAATACTCTCTTTCAAATTCTGAAGTTGCCAGGGGTCAAATACAGGGAGCGAAAGGCTATTTGAAATTTTGACAGAAACCAACTGGCAGTTATAAGAGTCGAGGGGCATGAAAGGGAAGCAGTGGTTGGGAAGGGAGTGAGACATGGTTGTAGCCCCTCCCCGATGTTATTCAATCTGTATATTGAGCAAGCAGTAAAGGAAACAAAAGAAAAGTTCGGAGTAGGCCTTAAAATCCATGGAGAAGAAATAAAAACTTTGAGGTTTGCCGATGACATTGTAATTCTGTCAGAGATAGCAAAGGACTTGGAAGAGCAGTTGAACGGAATGGACAGTGTCATGAAAGGAGGATATAATATGGAACAACAAAAGCAAACGAGGATAATGGAATGTAGTCAATTTAAGTCGGGTGATGCTGAGGGAATTAGATTAGGAAATGAGACCCTTAAAGTAATAAAGGAGTTTTGCTATTTGTGGAGCAAAATAACTGATGATGGTCGAAGTAGAGAGGATATAAAATGTAGACTGGCAATGGCAAGGAAAGCGTTTCTGAAGAAAAGAAATTTGTTAACATCGAGTATAGATTTAAGTGTCAGGAAGTAGTTTCTGGAAATATTGGTATGGATTGTAGCCATTATGGAATTGAAACATGGACGATAAAAAGTTTGGACAAGAAGAAAATAGAAGCTTTCGAAATGTGGTGCTACAGAAGAATGCCCGAAGATTAGATGGGTAGATCACATAACTAATGAGGAGGTATTGAAGAGAATTGGGCAGAAGACGAGTTTGTTGCACAACTTGACAAGAAGAAGGAAACGGTTGGTAGGTCATGTTCTGAGGCATGAAGGGATCACAAATTCACCATTGGACGGCAGCGTGGAGGGTAAAAATCGTAGAGGGAGACCAAGACATGAATACACTAAGCAGATTCAGAAGGATGTCGGTTGCAGAAAGTACTGGGAGATGAAGAAGCTTGCACGGTATAGAGTAGCGTGGAGAGCTGCATCAAACCAGTTCAGGACTGAAGACCCCAACAACAACAAAAGTTTAAAACATTTAAGATTATAATGCGGTTTTTATTTTAACTTAGAGCACATTCACTTTATTTACAAACTATGTATTGCCTGTTTTTTTTACAATTACCGATGGCAGAATGCGGAATTAAGCCTCGTTTACGTGCAAACGTGACCGAAGGCGCTTGACAATACTAAACAGTACCCGAATGACCCAGGCCACTCGGCTCTGTTCAGTGAAGCCATACTGATACTGTAGTATATTACAAGCGATGTGTATTCTTGGGGTCTGCTGAAATGTATAGCCATTGCAGAAATATACATTATCGGAGAGTAACCTCAGATGAAAAAGTGTTAATAAATAACGTAGTTCAGTTCTGTCGTACGTAAAAGCTTTGCTAATACCGTTATAAAGAGCTATGGTGAGAGCAGTAGCTGCAGTACAAAACTGTTCAGCCCTTACATGGATTAAATGTATTGTGTACGCTTAATATGCAGCATCTAGATACAGAGCCCGTAATGCTTTAACGTTGTTGTTGTTGTTGTGGTCTTCAGTCCAGAGACTGATTTGATGCAGCTCTCCATGCTACTCTATCCTGTGCAAGCTTCTTCATCTCCCAGTACCTACTGCAACCTACATCCTTCTGAATCTGTTTAGTGTATTCATCAATTTTTCTCCCTCTACGATTTTTACACTCCACACTGCCCTCCAATACTAAATTGATGATCCCTTGATGCCTCAGAACATGTCCTACCAACCGATCCCTTCTTCTGGTCAAGTTGTGCCACAAACTTCTCTTCTCCCCAATCCTATTCAATACCCCCTCATTAGTTATAAGATCTACCCATCTAATCTTCAGCATTCTTCTGTAGCACCACGTTGGGAAAGCTTCTATTCTATTCTTGTCCAAATTGGTTATCGTCCATGTTTCACTTCCATACATGGCTACGCTCCACGCAAATACTTCCAGAAACGACTTCCTGACGCTTAAATCTATGCTCGATGTTAACAAATCTTACTTCTTCAGAAACGCTTTCCTTGCCATTGCCAGTCTACATTTTATATCCTCTCTACTTCGACCGTCATGAGTTATTTTGCTCCCCTAATAGAAAAAACCCCTTTACTACTTTAAGTGTCTCATTTCCAAATCTAATTCTCTCAGCATCAACCAACTTAATTCGACTACATTTCATTATCTTCGTTTTGCTTTTGTTTATGTTCATCTTATACCCTCCTTTCATGACACTGTCCATTCCGTTCAACTGGTCTTCCAAGTCCTTTGCTGTCTCTGACAGAATTACAATGTCGTCGACGAACCTCAAAGTTTTTATTTCTTCTCCATGGATTTTAATACCTACCCCAAATTTTTCGTTTGTTTCCTTCACTGCTTGCTCAATATACAGATCGAATAACATCGGGGATAGGCTAAAACCCTGTCTCACTTCCTTCCCAGCCACTGCTTCCCTTACATGCCCCACAACTCTTATAACTTCCATCTGGTTTCTATACAAATTGTAAATAGCCCTTCGCTCCCTGTATTTGACCCCTGCCAACTTCAGAATTTGAAAGAGAGTATTCCAGTCAACATTGTCAAAAGCTTTCTCTAAGTCTACAAGTGCTAGAAACGTATGTTTGCCTTTCCTTAATCTAGCTTCTAAGATACGTCGTAGGGTCAGTATTGCCTCACGTGATCCAATATTTCTACGAAATCCAAACTGATCTTCCCCGAGGTCGGCTTCTACCAGTTTTGCCATTCGTCTGTAAAGAATTCGCGTTAGTATTTTGCATCCGTGACTTATTAAACTGCTGGTTCGGTAATTTTCACATCTGTCAGCACCTGCTTTCTTTGAAATTGGAATTATTATATTCTTCTTGAAGTCTGAGGGTATTTCGTCTGTCTCATATATCTTGCTCACCAGATGGTAGAGTTTTGGCATGACTGGCTCTCCCAAGGCCGTCAGTAGTTTTAATGGAATGTTGTATACTCCTCGGGCCTTGTTTCGGCTCAGGTCTTTCAGTGCTCTGTCAAACTCTTCACGCAGTATCGTATCTCCCATTTCACCTTCATCTACATCCTCTTTCATTTCCATAATATTGTCCTCAAGGACATATCCCTTGTATAGACCCTCTGTATACTCCTTCCACCTTTCTGCCTTCACATCCATGCTTAGAACTGGGTTTCCATCTGAGCACTTGATATTCATACAAGTGGTTCTCTCCAAAGGTCTCTTTAATTTTTCTGTACGCAGTATCTATCTTACCCCTAGTGAGATAAGCCTCTACATCCTTACATTTGTCCTCTAGCCATCCCTGCTTAGCCGTTTTGCACTTCCTGTCGATCTCATTTTTGAGACGTTTGTATTCCTTTTTGCCTGCTTCGTTTACTGCAATTTTATATTTTCTCCTTTCATCAGTTAAATTCAATATTTCTGATGTTACCCAAGGATTTCTACTAGCCCTCGTCTTTTTGCCTTCTTGATCCTCTGCTACCTTCACTTTTTCATCTCTCAAAGCTACCCATTCTTCTTCTGCTGTATTTCATTCCCCCATTCCTGTCAATTGTTCCCTTATGCTCTCCCTCAAACTCTATACAACCTCTGGTTTAGTCAGTTTATCCAGGACCCATCTCCTTAAATTCCCACCTTTTTGCAGTTTCTTCAGTTTTAATCTACAGCTCATAACCAATAGATTGTGGTCAGAGTCCACATCTGGCCCTGGAAATGTTTTACAATTTAAAACCTGGTTCCTAAATCTCTGTCTTATCATTATATAATGCATCTGAAACCTGTCAGTATCTCCAGGCTTCTTCCACATGTACAGCCTTCTTTCATGATTCATGAAGCAAGTGTTTGTTATTATTAATTTGTGCTCTGTGCAAAATTCTATCAGGCGGCTTCCTTTTTCATTTCTTAGCCCCAATTCATATTCACCTAATACGTTTCCTTCTCTTCCTTTTCCTACTACCGAATTCCAGTCACCCATGACCATTAAATTTTCGTCTCCCTTCACTATCTGAATAATTTCTTTTATTTCATCATACATTTCTTCAATTTATTCGTCATCTCCTGAACTAATTGCCATATAAACTTGTACTACTGTAGTAGGCGTGCGCTTCGTGTCTATCTTGGCCACAATAATGCGTTCACTATGCTGTTTACAGTAGCTTACCCGCACTCCTATTGCTTATATTCATTATTAAACCTACTCCTGCATTACCCCTTTTTGATTTTGTATTTATAACCCTGTATTAGCCTGACCGAAAGTTTTGTTCCTCCTGCCATCGAACTTCACTAATTCCTACTATATCTACCTTTAACCTATCCATTTCCCTTTTTAAATTTTCTAACCTACCTGCCCGTATAATGGATCTGACATTCCACGCTCCGATCCGTAGAACGCCAGTTTTCTTTCTCCTGATAACGACGTCCTCTTGACTAGTCACCGCCCGGAGATCCGAATGGGGGACTATTTTACCTCCGGAATATTTTACCCAAGGGGACGCCATCATCATTTAACCATACAGTAAAGCTGTATGCCGTCGGGAAAAGTTACGGCTGCAGTTTCCCCTTGCTTTCAGCTGTTAACTATTACATTATAAAATAAATTTGATTTTTCTACATTAGTCTGTAAAATCATGTAATAGCAAATCCGTTTCTGTGTTTATTCGTGTTTATTTAGTTATTAGTTCGTGCATCGAAATCACGATTTCATTTTCATTTCTCGCACTTTCCTAATACTGAACGTACTTTTTGTTATCTGTTACGCATTCAAGTTATTATATCGTAAAACGAATGTTTAATTTTAATTTTGAATGTATCTCTGTAATAGTACTTATTAATTTCTAATATATGACACAATCGTTTCAAGTTTTAGATCGTAAAATACCTTTTTTTGAGAATTTTAAACAGTTTTGTGTAAAAGAACATATTAAAAGTGAACGTATAACAAAAATCCGTTGTCTCCTACAAGCTCTGCTGTATTTTTAGTCCATAAAATAAAAGTTATTTTCCTTGTGTTCGTTTCTGTTGTCTTTCGACAGAAGAATATGTTAACTCAATCGAGTTTTAAGTTTGTTTTATCCGCTGCCATTCATGAAACATATTACATTTTGATTGAGCGCGACTAGACCGCTGATGCGTCCTTCAGGACAAGGAATAGCAGAGTACGGAAAGAGCTCACAGCGCTCCCACTCAAAACGGCAATTCTGGAGTGCTCGAGTAATAATTATTATTTAAAACATGTTTTTCTTTGGGGGTGGGGTGTGTGGGTGGGGAGGGGGGAGCGCATGTAATATGGTGTGCCTAAGAGCGCAAAATTTTTAAATCCGTCACTGACTGTAGTGTGCTAAATGCAACGAGGTGTGCTCAACAGCTTGTTAGCAGCCACGAGCAGCAAGGCAATATTATCCGATGCCCACCTAGAGTACTGAAGCTATTGGCCTCCTTGGCATTTGTTTCAAATGTTTAGTAAGTATTGTATTTAAAGACTGTTAATTCTGCACGGCGTGAGCTGACGAGGAATCCAGTTTCCTTGTGTGGTACTGAAGTAAATAAATTAGTGAAATCAAAGTGAACTAGAAATTAGAATATAAATGGAAAACTTGGTTTAGTTTAGAGAGTTACATACTCGCATTCAGTGGGCAGAACAGCAGAACAGAAGAGACAATGACCGTGAAGTCAGCGAGTTCCACATAAGCGGGCGCTGTCGATTCAGCCGTCAGGGCATCGCCCGACCGGCTCACGTGTTTCTCAGTTGTCGCATGTGAGCAAAGGCCCTCGCCTACATTCCAAGAGCCAATGACCGACGTTAAGAAGATTCTTCGAGAAGCTTTCCAACGTGACGGAAGAGGCAATGACCGGCTCACGTGTTTCTCAGTCGTCACATGCGATCAGAGGCGCCCGCCTACATTCCAAGAGCCAATGACCGACGTTAAGAAGATTCTTCGAGAAGCTTTTCAACGTGACAGAAGAGGCAATGGCCGTGAAGTCGTTCACCTCCAGTGAACTGAAGTGAATAAATACGCGAGACGCGGTAGGCCCGAGAGATGAAGACAGATGAAGACAGATGAAGACGGGGACGAAGACGTAGACGGAGACGGAGACGAGAGACGAAGAAGACGAAGAAGTGAAGAAGCGTAGCAGTTGTTTTCAGTCAGTTTCGGTGCTGAAGACGGTCATGCAAGAAGAGACTGCATCATGCACAGACGCACCACGTCCGCCGCTGTAATGGAATAGCAAGCAGCAGCCGCGGCGCCAGAAGACAGAAGTTAAAAGGTATTTGAAGTCTGGTTTTTACATACCCGGGTGACTCGTGAGGACGGGAAGGAGACGGCCTCACATCAGTAGTCACCTGTGAGCTGGGATGAAGAGCTGACAGCCGAAGACTGGCAAGCGGGAGTCCGTGGTTCGAGTCCGCCACACTGGCCTTCTCCCGCCGCATTGCTCCGCTGGCCGACGCAGAACACACGCAGCCGCTTAGAGAAGAGAAACACTGGGACGCCGCACCCAAGGTATCATCCAATGCACGATTTCGCTCGCAATAATTAAACGGGCCACCTCGCGCTGCGCGTCTCCAGTCAGCTGGGCGAGACGGCGACACGAGATTCACACCGCTACGCGTAATCAGACGCCACCGCCACCGCCGCCGCCACTGCCGCTGCCGCAGCAGAAGACTTCACAAACGACACAGCTGCCGTTCTCCGAACCAGAACATCCAGTAAGATACAGTTGTACGAAACTTTCAATAAAGGTTATCTTATGAAAAAATGATGTTTCATTCGACCTCATACCCGAGCCAAGGGAGAACCCACCCTGCCCACATGTTGTTACGGGAGAAAAGTTAATTTATTTAATATTTTCACCCTGACAGAATGCTTTAGAATGCTCATCCTGACAACTGACAGCATCAAAAGAGAAAACACAGTTACATTGAGTGACAGAAGTGACACATTTAGTAACACAACTGTTACATTTGATGTCAGAAGCCGTTTTAGTTGTTACAATTGGTGTCAGAGAAAAAACCCTTGGCTCAATATGAGGTGTGAATGACAGTCACTAAAGGTCCACAGTTAGTATTTTTTAATGTGTGAAGGGATAGAGGTTTGCATAGCAGTCGTAATATTTTTTTTATTTAGAAGTGTACTTTCTCTCATGATTTTAAGGGTTTGTCGAAAATATTTAAACATCTTTTAAATTCAGTATAGGAAGATTGTGTAACTAACAGTTTGTAAAATGATGATACGAAATCGTACAAAGTCAGAGTCAGCACCACAAGCGGTTTCTACTGATGAAGCTATTCAGAGCTTAGTTAATCAAATAGCACAGCTTAAAAATGATAATAATGCATTATTTAAGCAGTTGTGTGAGGTTAGGCAAACCAGTTCAATCCCTCCCACCCTAGATTCCTCAGCAGCAGCCTTAGTAACTCCTTTTTCAGGTAAACCTGGCGAGGACATAACAGCCTTTTTTGATGATTTAGTAGCAGCTGCAATGTTAGGATCATGGTCAGATGAACAGCTCTTACAAATGACAAAGTTAAGATTGACAGGAGAGGCTAAAGCACACGTCTTATACCATGAAGAATTACGGAATGCTCCAACAATTGAGGAATTGAAGAAAGGATTCCTTAAACGTTTTCAAAAACAGAACAGCTGTAGATTTTATAGGGAACAGTTAAACACTATCACTCAGAGGCAAAACGAGTCGTTAGAAAGCTTTGTAGATAGGATTAGAAAAGTTAATATTAACACCTATCAGTTGACAACTAGTGATGAAGCAAATAAAGTTATTTTACAAGAGGCAGAAAATAGAGCTCTGAATACATTTTTACGTGGGTTACCTCCTGAAACGTCCCGTCGTGTCAGGGCAGAGTTTCCTAAAAATTTAGCAGAAGCTGTATCTGTGGCGACAGCTTTTGAAGAAATTGACATTGCCACCAGATACAAGGAGAAGCGAAATATATTTTCAGCAGGAGTACGATGTTTTCGGTGCGATCGACAGGGACATATAGCAAAAAATTGCAGACAACCTACATGCACTAATTGTCAAAGAATATCACACATTCAAGAAATGCAGGTCTAAGAAAGTTTTTGGGAATAGAAATCAGTTAAACTCAAACGGGAATGTCGGACCCGCCGCCAGGCGTTCCCAATAAAATTTCATGCCATTAAGGCGAATGTGAAGGCGGAATGCTGGTTATCTGCTACCATACAGGATAAAGAGGCAAGGATACTAGTGGATACAGGCGCAAACGTATCAATAGTAAGTAATGAATGTATTGGAGAAAAGAAATATGACCCTCCAAGGTATAGATTGAGTGGAGTAGGAGGAGGTACAGTTAAGTCATTAGGATGTACATCATTGATTTTCTATATTCACGGTGTACAATTTCAGGAAGATGTAGAAGTGGTAACAAAGGTAACTGACGGCTACGACGCGATCCTAGGGTTGGATTTCCTGAATAAACATCACGCTAAAATCGACCTCAGACAGCAAACTGTAGAACTTAGCGGAATAGTGTTTCAGCTAGGTGACACCGCTGCAAAGGGCCCTCTGCCGCAAGATTTCCCCAACCGGAAGGCGAAATCAACTATACTGCGTGCAAAGTCCTTGAAGGTTGATTCGCGGGGTCAGATACAATCTGGCTCAGGAAAACTTCTCTGGATGACCGTTGACCACGAAGTACCTACAGATACAGTGTGTCTAATAGAGCCTTTAGAGGAAAATGAGGAATTAGATGTATCACATTGCTTTGTACGTAGGAGTGTTGTACGGGTTCAAGACGTTGAGGGAGAAAGAAAAGTACCGGTACATATTGACAATTTCGGAGTGGAGGACAAAGAGTTGCATAAGGGAATATTAGTAGCTACAGTCAGTACTTTTGAAGAAGAAGATTTCATTTGGTCAGATATTAATGATGGTCAGAAACCAGACGCCTATAAAACCGCATTGCGCCAGAAGATTGAGCGTTTGAAAGGAAAGGATAGAGACACGATAGAAGCAGTTTTAGTTGAGTTCCAAGATTTATTTAATGCAGAAGGTCCATTGCCAGCAACAGACAACACACAGCATAAGATCCCAACAGGAAATACCCCCCAGTTTATAGGAAGCCTTATAGAGTTGCGCATCACTTACAGCCAGTACTGGATGAATTTATAGAACAGCATCTAAAAGATGGAATTATAGAATATTCTGATTCGCCTTATAATTCAAATATCGTAATTATTCCAAAGAAGTCTCCCGACGGTACGAAACGATATAGATTTTGCTGTGACTACAGACACCTTAACAAACAAACTATCTCCGATGTTTATCCTCTTCCAAACATTACAGATATCATTGACAGTTTGGGTAACAGTAAATACTTTTCAACAATCGATCTACGTAGTGGATATCATCAATTGGAAGTTGCACCTGAAGATAGGCATAAAACAGCATTTTCTACCCCTGGAGGCCACTGGCAATTTAAAAGAATGCCTTTCGGTTTGAAAAATGCACCAGCAACTTTTCAAAGACTACTCGATGGAGTATTGCGAGGACTCAAAACTCAGCAATGTTGTGTATATCTAGACGATATTATTGTATTCTCCAGAGACATTAATGAACATTCTGTGCGTCTTCGTAACGTTTTCCAGAGACTTAGAAATGCTAAATTAACATTAAATGTGGAAAAATGTAGTTTTGCATTGACAGAGGTTACATACCTAGGGCATGTCATTAGTGAAAAAGGAATTAAAACAGATCCTCGATTAATTTCGGCAGTTAAGGACTTCCCAACACCACAACGCGTTAAGGAAGTACAAAGTTTCATTGGTCTCGCATCGTATTACCGAAAATATGTTCAAAATTTTGCTGAAATTGCCCGACCCTTAACCCAATTGTTGAAAAAGGGTGTAAAATTTCATTGGTCTGAAGATTGTGAATCAGCATTTCAAACCCTTAAAGATAAGTTAACACACAGTCCTGTATTAGCCTACCCAGATTATAATGAAGAATTTCTTTTATCCTGTGACGCAAGTGATCATTCAGTAGGAGTTGTTTTGAGTCAGAATATTAATGGCGCGGAACACCCCATAGCCTACGCTTCGAGACAACGGAGAAAGAATTGTTAAGTGTTATATATGGTATCAAATACTTTAAATGCTACTTGTATGGTAGGAAATTCAAGGTCATTACAGACTACGCAGCTTTAAAATGGTTGCTTGGACTAAAGGATCCATATAGTCGTCTTACCCGTTGGGCCCTATGTCTTTCCGAAATGGATTTCGAAGTTATCCATAAACCAGGCAAAAAACACACGAATGCAGATTGCCTAAGTCGGAAAATAGCACTTTTGGAAGCAACAGGCCGAGATACTGAGGACTGGAGAAAGGCACAAGATGAGGTTACAGAATGTAAAAAATACGCAACTCAAAAACAATTTTGCTTTGAAGATGGTGTGTTATGCCGTAAAACAAAACTTGGACCGCGAATTGTTGTTCCCCAACACCTTAGACAAGAAATAATGGCAGAGGCCCACGATCATATCCTTGCAGGACACGGTGGACAGCGGACAACCGAAAGACGAGTATCAGAGCGAATTTGGTGGCAAACCAGAAAGCAGGATGTTGCGCAGTACGTTCGTAATTGCATTGCGTGCGCACAAAGAGCTGAACTTTCTCGTTCAAAAATACCCTTACAGAGGCTCCCCGAGGCTTCATGTCCATTTCAAATCTGCGGAGTGGATCTCTACGGGCCATTTCATAAAACACCTGCTGGTAATAAGTATGTTCTTACAATTATAGATCACTTTTCACGCTATCTAGCTATGGTGAGTCTCCCAGATCAGCAAGCAAATACAGTTGCCCAAGCTTTAGTTAACAACTGGATACCTAAATTTGGCGTACCTGAAGCTATTATCACAGATCAGGGATCTAATTTTATGTCTGAATTAATGAAACAGCTATGCCACTTATTAAAAATACGCAAATTACGCACAAGTCCATTACACCCTCAGTGCAACGGGCGCACAGAAAGAGTTCATCGGACAATTGGCAAGATGCTTAGTTATTATATTAACGAACAACATTCTAATTGGGATACGTATTTACCAATAATCGTGTCGGTATACAACGCCAAAACGCATGAAGCAACTGGCATGTCACCTTATGAAGTGGTCTATGGGAAAAAAATGCCGTCCCCTTTTGATGTAATCAGGCAGAAAAACGGAAAAGTCGGAGAAACAGTAAGAGATTTCAGTCGAATGATGAAGGATGTATGGAAAAAGGTTCAAAAATCTAATACAAAGGCTTTGGAACGACAGGAAAGATTAGGTAATACCCAAGCTAAATATCCAAATTACAAGATCGGTCAGTGGGTTATGCTTTCAACTCCTTACATAGCGAAAGGAAAAACGAAGAAATTTGTAACAAACTACAGAGGTCCTTATCAAATTATTGAGATCACGTCACCAGTCAACGTTAAATTGCAACTGCCCACCCGAACTACCATTGTCCATGCAAGTCGTTTAAAACCTTTCAAGGGCGCTCCAGATGTAATTCCTTCAACAATAGTGTCTGCTTTTCCGAAGGGTGGAGGAAGTTCCCGTAAAGGAAAAAGAGTGGCCACGCCAGCACAACATACAGACATGGCACCATACAATCTTCGTTCAAGGGTGCGAATGTCCTAGTTGAATCTTAGTAGACTGTGGATAGTATACAAATGTAAATAATTAATAAATTATAATGGTTTATTTTTTAAGAAAGAAAAGTTGAACGTAGAAACATGTAGATCTTATAGTTAACAATGTATTCCTTCTGTTCTTTATTTTTGTTTTTACTAGGTTCGTAGGTCTATAACCATGTTTGCTTTTTTCAGAAAACGCCATGCAAGCATTTCCTACATAAAACCTATCCTACCTCAATGACTCCCTTGACAGTTCTCTTCTGAAGTCATAAACTCACAGCAAGGCAAAATTGATACTAATGTTATGATGCAACATGTCTTAAAATTAAAAGGTGAACGCAAAACTAAAATTATAATGCTAGGAACGGGTATATCTGAAACCTTTGTGTTGGTGTTTCTGCTTTGTACAGTTTTCTTTTATTTAAGACGAAAAATTAAGCCAAATAATAACATACCACTTCATCAAATCCCTGTTAACTGGATACCACACTCTTAAATGGTGTACTTCAGTAGTTACTTTTGAGCAGTAGTGTATTAATTTTGTTTATTCTACTTCATTCTTTATTAAACAGTCTCTTGTTAACATAAACAATACTATAGGATAGATATTCTTGCATTAGTATAGGGTAGATTAAACAGCTGTTGCTATGTAATTTTCTAAGTGCAAAATCTATTTTTTGTTTATTCATTGTCATCAAGATTTGTTACACTTATTACAACCATTTATGTAAGAACTATGTGATTCCTGACCGTACAGTGCTTTTGTAAAGTGATAAAGTATTTTCCACATACTTAATGTGAAGGGTGTGTAATCTTCTATGTCGAGAGTTTTCAGTGCTTGTGCTTTTTCCGTGTGAAGAGTGGAGGAATTTTGAGTGGTAAATTCGAGGGCGAATTTCTCCGAAGGGTGGAGGAATGTTGAGTGGTACTGAAGTAAATAAATTAGTGAAATCAAAGTGAACTAGAAATTAGAATATAAATGGAAAACTTGGTTTAGTTTAGAGAGTTACATACTCGCATTCAGTGGGCAGAACAGCAGAACAGAAGAGACAATGACCGTGAAGTCAGCGAGTTCCACATAAGCGGGCGCTGTCGATTCAGCCGTCAGGGCATCGCCCGACCGGCTCACGTGTTTCTCAGTTGTCGCTTGTGAGCAAAGGCCCTCGCCTACATTCCAAGAGCCAATGACCGACGTTAAGAAGATTCTTCGAGAAGCTTTCCAACGTGACGAAAGAGGCAATGACCGGCTCACGTGTTTCTCAGTCGTCACATGCGATCAGAGGCGCCCGCCTACATTCCAAGAGCCAATGACCGACGTTAAGAAGATTCTTCGAGAAGCTTTTCAACGTGACAGAAGAGGCAATGGCCGTGAAGTCGTTCACCTCCAGTGAACTGAAGTGAATAAATACGCGAGACGCGGTAGGCCCGAGAGATGAAGACAGATGAAGACAGATGAAGACGGGGACAAAGACGTAGACGGAGACGGAGACGAGAGACGAAGAAGACGAAGAAGTGAAGAAGCGTAGCAGTTGTTTTCAGTCAGTTTCGGTGCTGAAGACGGTCATGCAAGAAGAGACTGCATCATGCACAGACGCACCACGTCCGCCGCTGTAATGGAATAGCAAGCAGCAGCCGCGGCGCCAGAAGACAGAAGTTAAAAGGTATTTGAAGTCTGGTTTTTACATACCCGGGTGACTCGTGAGGACGGGAAGGAGACGGCCTCACATCAGTAGTCACCTGTGAGCTGGGATGAAGAGCTGACAGCCGAAGACTGGCAAGCGGGAGTCCGTGGTTCGAGTCCGCCACACTGGCCTTCTCCCGCCGCACCGCTCCACTGGCCGACGCAGAACACACGCAGCCGCTTAGAGAAGAGAAACACTGGGGCGCCGCACCCAAGGTATCATCCGATGCACGATTTCGCTCGCAATAATTAAACGGGCCACCTCGCGCTGCGCGTCTCCAGTCAGCTGGGCGAGACGGCGACACGAGATTCACACCGCTACGCGTAATCAGACGCCACCGCCGCCGCCGCCACTGCCGCTGCCGCAGCAGAAGACTTCACAAACGACACAGCTGCCGTTCTCCGAACCAGAACATCCAGTAAGATACCGTTGTACCAAACTTTCAATAAAGGTTATCTTATGAAAAAATGATGTTTCATTCGACCTCATACCCGAGCCAAGGGAGAACCCACCCTGCCCACATGATGTTACGGGAGAAAAGTTAATTTATTTAATATTTTCACCCTGACAGAATGCTTTAGAATGCTCATCCTGACAATTGACAGCATCAAAAGAGAAAACACAGTTACATTGAGTGACAGAAGTGACACATTTAGTAACACAACTGTTACACTTGATGTCAGAAGCCGTTTTAGTTGTTACATATCCGCTGCCATTCATGAAACATACTACATTTTGATTGAGCGCGACTAGACCGCTGATGCGTCCTTCAGGACAAGGAATAGCAGAGTACGGAAAGAGCTCACAGCGCTCCCACTCAAAACGGCAATTGTGGAGTGCTCGAGTAATAATTATTATTTAAAACATGTTTTCCTTTGGGGGTGGGGTGTGTGGGTGGGGAAGGGGGAGCGCATGTAATATGGTGTGCCTAAGAGCGCAAAATTTTTAAATCCGTCACTGACTTTAGTGTGCAAAATTTTCCGAGGTGTGCTGAACAGCTTGTTAGCAGCCACGAGCAGCAAGGCAATATTATCCGATGCCCACCTAGAGTACTGAAGCTATTGGCCTCCTTGGCATTTGTTTCAAATGTTTAGTAAGTATTGTATTTAAAGACTGTTAATTCTGCACGGCGTGAGCTGGCGAGGAATCCAGTTTCCTTGTGCCTTTCTGTGACCCCTTTGGTGCTGTGTATCTAAGTATGGAGGTTTCTGTATGCGCCAAGCTAGTATTTGGCAATTTTAATCTAGTACTTGAAATCAAGATTTGTTGTTATTGAGTATTTGATGTAACTGATTGTAATTTTTGTTTGTGGGGTGTAGACCTCACGCCCTTGCTGGGGAGAGTTATTATATTTGGTTTGTAACTAAAGTTGTGTGCTCTCAGCCTGAAGGTACGTACGAGTGGATCATGTGTGGTTGCATGCTCCTACTTGCATACTCTCTGACTCAGTGTTGAGGAGCCCATCGGGTTATGACTGTGCAGTTTAACCGGCCATCTGCCATCTGGTGCGTATCCCTATTACCGTGTCCATTAGCCTCTAAGAGGCCCCATTAAAGGTATTACTTGATTTTTTAAACTTTTGGGAATTATTATGAAATTATTCTTTTAAATGACTTCATATATCACTTCTTGTTATTGCTGGGAATGCTAACTTGCCATGTAATGAAGGGGCCGCTCCCGTACTGAAGATTTTACAGTTGAATTTTCAATCGACCATTTTAGTATTACTGTGCGTGTTAATTTTTATCAAACCTGTAGCGCTGTTGCTGTTTAGTATACGCTGACAGCCTTGTATCGGCAGCGGTTGACGGCACACTGTTCCTCTGGCCCGGGGAAGGGACGCGTTTTCCTTCTACTTCGGCAGTCTTCCCGTCATCGCACTAGACTTGAGTGTTGCAGGCTACACGCGATTTTGCAGATCTCCTACAAGCCTCAGGATGAACAGTTTGTTGTAATGTTTTTTACATCGTGTCGCGGCGGGTGTGTCGTTGGGTTAGGAAGTAGTTGACCCAGAATTTCTGATGTTGTAAGGTCCTTGTGGGCGTGTAATGAAAGCCATTGGACAAACCGAGCACTGAGTTTCTTGATTTTTTTAAAAAAATTAGAGGTTGAATTGTCATTATTATTTTAATTATATTTTAGGAATTCGGTAGTTTATTTAGGTGAATAACATGATTTATGTGTGACAGGCTTGTGGCCAATCAGTGAAGTTATGAAACGTACCCTTTGAACAATTTATACAGGACTGTGCTTAACCTGACACACAATATTTTTAGCGCAACGCAATCTGACTTTCAAAATTCCCTACAAAACAATGGCCCTGACTAACATTTAGCTATACCTTTCACAAATCACTTACCTCACAAAAATCTTCGCTGCTCAAGCTACTGCCAGCTAAATAAAAGATTCAAACTATGGAAGGCACTAACTACTGATAGGGATAGTTAGCAAATGAAAGATATTAATAGAGAACGAACAATGTATTTACCTTGATATCATCACAAGTCATAATATATATATCAGTTCATGACAAATTACAAACCTCCGCCATCTCTCTCCCCACATCCACCACTGCTGGCGGCTCACCTCCAACTGCGCAACGCTACGCGCTGTTCACATCCAGCTGCTGCTGCCCAACACTACAATGGCAGACAACAATGCAAACTAGCCACAGACTGCACACAGCACAGCCAGTGATTTTCATATTGAGCGCTACGTAACGTTGCCAATAAGAAAACGTAAACAGCCTACTTACATAGAGAAAACATAAACAGCCTACTTACATAGCCCCCATGCTCCCCACAAAAATTTTTACAAATTGGTTTGGGCAGTGCCCAATACAGATTTGAAAAAAATTTTTCATAATTACAATAACAAAGATATCAAATGCGCACACTTATTGATACAACGTTGGTCAAAAGCTAAAATTTTGTCACAGTCCATAAAGACAGTCCTGATTCATCACAGTAAAATAGCAGTGTTTTTCTCAAAGTCTAAGCAGTAAAAGAAAATGCACACAGAAGTAGTGGATTTCCATGCAGTCTTGAAGAAGTAGTGTTGTCCTTCCAACGGAAAGACAGTGCTGGCTCTTGACATGCTGACAGGTAATGGGCCACAATGGAGCAAACCCACAGCAGAGTCATTCGAAGTTTTGAAGAGTATTGGTAGGTAAGTCATCACAGAGCGGACCCACTGTAGTCCTGGTAGGGAGTATGGTATTGGTGGGCCACCAGAGGTGCAGACCCACTGCAGTCCTTGTAGAAATAATGGTATTGATGGATCATCAAAGATGTAGACCCACTGTAGTCCTTGAAGAGATGGCCAGCAGCCATCTGTTGTGACTGTGCAGGTGCACAATTACCATTGAAGAGTCTTGCGGATAATATAGCAAGTCCATAAACCACCACTTGTGCACTCACAAAGTTTTTGAAATTGTCCTTAGAACCAGCAATGCTGTTATCCAGTCCCTTGCTGAGTTATTAACACACGTGCAAACACTAACAGTCCCTACTTCTCATATATTGTCCACATACTATGACCAACAGAAACGTGTGCAGTGAAATGTAACTAACAAGTTAATAATGTCATGAACTGGTGACAATTACAATTTTATAACATAAGAATACAATTACAAAGGTACAAAATACATCATTAAAAACATAATAATACAGATAACATTTGTAGTACAGGCTTTACAAAAGAATAGAAATAAACATATACATGAGTGTTACAAAAATAGTGACATAAGTACATACATAAAATAATGAGAATAGTTTTCGAAACATTAATTTCACACGTGAACATTGAAACAGAACAGAATTGTAAACAACTTTACAAAGAAAATAACATATTATTAATGCAACTTATATTTGAGGATAACAGTATTCCTCCTCATAGTGAATATAGCTTAGTATTGGAAGAGAAAAAAATTCTATGAAACAGTACACAGAGACAGGAAGAAAACAAATACTCAAGGGTACACAAACACATAGTGGGATAACACCAATAGGAAAGGACAGGGTTCGTTTTCAGTGTAACATTTGGTACTGCAGTCCAACCCAAAACTTCATATATCTTTCCTCTTATTTCATCCTTTGTTTCCACCAAAAAAAATTCTGTCTAAGCATGCTTTCTGTATTTATATGTTCACACATTTCTTACCTCAACATTTATTTCCAAGAAAATCCTACCTAAACCTGTTTTCTCAATGCATTTCTTCCAATTCATAGCAACTCATTCTCTTAGAGGCTACCCCCTCTTAAGCTAACTTAAATCTACTGAGCTCAGATGCTAAACTAAGGGACGAGGCAATGCAGCATCACATAACAATTAATATAAACAGCAATTACCAAAAAATTGGAAAATTGCAAAGCAAGCTACCGTAAATCTAAATTAACAGATAAAATGCAAAATTACAACTAATATGAGCCAATGTGCAGCAACATGAAAAATCAATGAGTAGTAAAATTGGCTTAGCAGAGTAACACAAATTAAAGTTCAGTAGCACTATGCCTGGCAAACAGCAGCTTATATCTAAACATGACATAGCTCAAGAAGAAAAAATATTACAGTAAAAACAACAATGCAGATAAGGGAAATGTATATTCACATCTTAATGTCTATGTAATTAAAGTGGTGCACCACAAGAAGTTATTCTACCAAAAAGTTACCAATTACTTGAAAAGAAAATTATGAATGCAGTTACTAGTTCCTTCTTATTGTTCTTTCCTTTCCAAGTGCTCCTTTTTTAAAGAATGTGGATCATAAAATAATTATTTAATAGATCTGTTGACAGAAAGTGTTCACATTAGCAAATGCATTTCATTTTATAAAAGCAATGCTGCAACACAGCTGGAAAACAGATGTCAAATGAAATAAGCAATTACGCAAACCAAAGCATAAAAACATCATTCAATAGTCATGTGGCATTTCGTAAGTCAGTAGCTCTCAACTCTCATAGAAAGACACTTGTCATTATCAGGTTTGCAGATGTACGAATATTTCCCATCAATTCATAAGCATTTCAGCAATTAGCACAAAGTGCGAGTAATCATATGTTTTCAAGTAACGAGGGTGTCGCATGAGCGATGAAAGGCACACCCTAATGGCTTGTTCTCCAGGTGTTTTCCTGTGCTCTGAAAGGCACGCGCTAATGGCTTTTTCTCCAGGCGTCTGACACAGCTGGGTGCCCACGACGCATTATGTGTAGGTGGTCCGTTAACTTTCTTACGGAAATATTTACGACAGCCGTTTCCGCTACAGAGACAGTCGCATATAAAGATATTTCACAGGTCAAGAATTTGCGTTACAAATCTGTAGAAACAAAATGCTATTGATATAACAGTGTCCAAAAAAAATTTTCGTCTGCATTGTAATACATTCACGAATATACACACACATTTCATAACTCTTAAAGTACGTTTCTTGGTTTCCAACATCCTTTTCATAAATCAGAGTCCCTAAACACTACTCATTATTCCTTACCTCATTATACATATACATATTCGTCGACACTTCTTCAATATTTCATCATGAGAAATACGTAGCATAATAAACATTCCTCAACAACATAATACACATCGTCATCGTAATAATAACATCATAACACCTCAGTCAAATCTCAAAATCGTCGTAACTTCCTCCAATAATTTCCAAGCCTAAAAAAATTCTCTGCTCATGTCAAAAGTGTCAGCTGCCTCAAACATACTTTAAAAATCATGAATCCATACCAAATACATCATTCAAAGCTCTCATAGTATCACAATGGTTCCAAAAAAAATATGAACAGTTTACAAAGTACAGACAAAATACAGTTTCATAAGTGTGAAGTTATCCAACTGTGTAATTACGTAAACATCTGTCACTGATATAGTAAAATAAATGTTTGTCTCTCTCAGTTAAATGATCAGATAGCTGTGTAATTTGTGTGTTAGAGAAATATGGTACCGATGTGTAAAGTTGTATAAGCAAATACCATATTAGCTAGGGTTCCTTGTGGTTGCCACACACATGGTACACAAAGTAGGCATGTACCCCCCTGAGGATAAATGTAATTATACCCTCAGGTGTTACAAATTACAGCAATGGAATGAAATGTATCACGGAAAACTTTCTTTGTAATTAAAAAATCTTTGAAAATAAGTGTTTTAAGTATAAGATTAATCACTCAAATGCGTGTCCTGTAGCGCTAAATGCGCGTCTTGCTGTAAGATAATTCTGTTGAACTGTCGTAGTTATCGTCCTCCAAAAGCTAAGTTCTGCAGAAGTCAATGTACTTACCTCATGATAAACAAAAGTGAAATGCTTTGTGTATAGAACGTAGTTATTACGCTTATTGCCATGATGAAGAAAGTACTGTGCTGTAACGTATTGTTGTGCTACGGAAAAGGCAATCTCATTGTAGCTATACCACAAAAGTCACTACTAAAACCTGTTTTACTTTCCAGAAGAATTCAGAAAAACTGTGCAGATATAAAACAGATACAACGCAAAAGCAACATTGTAAATTGTCACTCATTAGTAGCGTCGTGATAAAATCGTGTAGCTGTCACATAAACTAACCTCTGTGTCATCTGGTATCTCTCAGAAAGTACTTTAAATCCGGAATGTATTTTCAAGTAAACCAAAATGTTGCATTAAAATCTCATTAGCAGTACTGGTAAATGTTCTAATCGTACAACTAACAAGCAAGAATGTACACACACAATTACACTGTGTCGTCTGTTCGCAATAACAATGCATTCGTAATTTCTGTTTAAATAATTTCTCTTGGTTCTTGGCTGGATATTGAACTACAAACATTGTTGCATGGTAACAGTTTCTAAAGCATACTAGTAACGTGAAGTGAAACGTTTTATGGCAAAGACAAAGTTAAAAGGCAAATTATCTGTCAATAAATGGTTTTACATGAGAAATGTGGTGTAAACCTTTACTCTTCCTAGCGCGCAGCGTTTCAACTTCAACGCAATTATCGTGCGGTATACGTCGTTAAAAAATACTGGAATTTTTCTTAATGTTAGCGTCTATGTTATTTTTTCCGGCGCGAGTCATTGTCTGTCTCTTTGTTGGCGCGCGTTGTTATTGGGATTAGGAGACCTAACTTCTACAAATTCGCCTTGCCGAGAGGGCCCAGCTCTGTTAGAATCCCGCCAGTTCTGATGAAATTCACGTCTGTCGTTTTGTCGGTAGTTTACATAGTTTCTTGTTTGTCGGTCATGTGGTGGAGAATTTCTCCCTGAATCGTAACTCTGCGCCGAACTGTTGCGTCTGAAGTTATTCTGCCTCCCTTGATAATACTTGTTTTGGTTCCCATATTGTCTGTTTCTCTGATTGTCTCTGTGATAGTCATTACTACGGAAATGCGATCTTTCTCTGTAATTATTATTACTCTGCCAACGGTTGTCGTACGGGTGGTGTCTATTTTGGTCACGATTTGCGTTGTAAGAATAGACCTGTCGTGTCCAGTTATTGTTTCTGTCGTCACGGAATTGTGACGGAAGTGACCTGTAGTGATTGTTTTCCTGTTTTCGCATCCCGCGACTGTCTGTGTCAATTTCCAATTCTTGTAACAGTCCCTGAAAAGCTTCAATGTCGTCTTTGCAACGTCCTGCCAAAATAATATGTCGTAAATGTTCAGGCAGTTTGATTAAGCAAATGCGGATGAGTTCTGAGGGGCTGTATGGGTTTGACAGGTACTGATTCTTGTGCAACATGTCTTCAAAATATTTCACAAGACTGGAGAATTCTGATTGTTCGAAATGTCTCATCATTATGATGCTATGTTTTAGTCGGTCTTGTGTGGCTTGAGACCAATATGCTGAGAGGAAGGCATGGTAAAATTCACCCTCACTGTGGCAATCGTGAATGACCGATCGCATTCTTACAGCTGGTTCATTCTCTAAGTAGCCACACATAAATTCTAATCTGTGTTCTAACGACCAGTTGGGAGGAAAACAATGAGAGAATTGATGGAGCCATGCTTGTGGATGAATGTCGTTGCCAGAATTCTTAAATGTTTTGAATTTACGTGTAGTAATGAACAGCTTATAGTCAAAATCATCATGTCGGCGAGTCGCATATCGGTCATTGTTAGGTCGTGTCGGCCGTTCCACCTCAAAATTCGGTGCACATTGCCAATTTCTTTCATAACTTCCGAAATGCCCTGTGTTATTATTTTGTGTCTGTTCCGTATTTGTATGTCCCTCTTCCCGTATTGGGGCGCGAGTGTCCTCAGAAATACGTAATTCTTGTACTACTTGTGCCAGCTGATCTTGCACTTCCCGGATTTCTCTTTGGTGTTGTGTATTAATTTGATTCTGATTTTGTTTGAATTTTCTTATTTGTTCATACTCTTCTGTGTCAGTGAAGGCTACGGGTCTTGTGTCATTCAGATCATCATCTACCTTTGTAGATAAGTTAGTGAATTGATCCGAAAGTTCGGCTACTTTCTCCGATAGTGTACTTATTTCCTCAGCGTGTTTTTCTGAACCAAGTTTCAGAGTATCTACTTTGTCCTTTAAGTTTTCCTGAGCTTTTGCAAGTTGCGTAACCGAATCGGTAGATGCAACTGAGTCAAATTTAGCCCACAAGGTCTCATGATTTTCATGAACA
The DNA here is from genome assembly GCF_021461385.2 of Schistocerca piceifrons. Lineage (NCBI taxonomy): Eukaryota > Metazoa > Arthropoda > Insecta > Orthoptera > Acrididae > Schistocerca > Schistocerca piceifrons. Next base: position 685,991,966 of record NC_060140.1, read on the forward strand.
ATGGTTTGCAGCTCTTTTATGGCTGCTTCGTGATTCTGTAATGCATTTTCATGCCGCGAAAAAATAGGCTGAAAATGCTCACAAATTTGTGTTTTTACGTCATTACAGACTTTTTGACATTTCGATTCAATGTTATGTAACTCACTAGTTAAATCTTCACGTGTTTGTTCAAGTGTGGTGTCTAACTTTTGAAGATTTTGTTCCATTGTGTCTAACTTTTTGAGATTTTGTTCCACTGTGTCTAACTGTTGCTGTGTTTGTCTCTGATTTTGTTCCATTTGTTGCATTAATTGCAATAATAATGTATTAGTGTCTGGAATCTGTTTCTCTACGCTTTTCGGCAGTGCATTTGCACCGACAACATTCACATTTTGACAAGCAGAAAATGTGTCTTGACTTATTTGAGAAAACGGTGATGACCCAAAACCTGAATCTACAGTATTTGCGAAATTGTGTCCTGTCATTTCGGATTCCTGAGGCGAGCTGTTGCCGACCGATCGATCGATAATGCTTCCCTCTTCACTAATTGTTTCACTGTCCACGCCATTGTTTGCCGCCCGCTCCATTTCCCTATGCACAATTACCAAATTACTACTTTGAACATCAGTTAATTCATAACTCGGTGGCGCTAACACACTGCTCTCATTTTCACTGTCATTTCTCAGTTTACTTTGGAGCCTAGTATTACGTTTTTCACACGCCATTATTGTCACAGTATTTCACACGACAACACAGAAAAACACAATTTGAAGAGCAAAAATAAGAGAACACATTAACATAACACTGAAAATAATATCTAGTTAATTACAGCTGCGAAATACTTGGTGCAAATCTATATGCATGCCACAACTGTTTTACTGTACAACAATGAAAGGCTACAACTACAAAGGAGATTCTCTCTACAATTACGCGCTAGCAATAAACAAAAGCTACACTAAATACACAAACTACAAGAAAAATCAGAAGATTCCAGTGAGGTATCCTAGGCTAAGGGTCGACATATGAAACGTACCCTTTGAACAATTTATACAGGACTGTGCTTAACCTGACACACAATATTTTTAGCGCAACGCAATCTGACTTTCAAAATTCCCTACAAAACAATGGCCCTGACTAACATTTAACTATACCTTTCACAAATCACTTACCTCACAAAAATCTTCGCTGCTCAAGCTACTGCAATACAGCGAGCGCCACTACTGCCAGCTAAATAAAAGATTCAAACTATGGAAGGCACTAACTACTGATAGGGATAGTTAGCAAATGAAAGATATTAATAGAGAACGAACAATGTATTTACCTTGATATCATCACAAGTCATAATATATATATCAGTTCATGACAAATTACAAACCTCCGCCATCTCTCTCCCCACATCCACCACTGCTGGCGGCTCACCTCCAACTGCGCAACGCTACGCGCTGTTCACATCCAGCTGCCGCTGCCCAACACTACAATGGCAGACAACAATGCAAACTAGCCACAGACTGCACACAGCACAGCCAGTGATTTTCATATTAAGCGCTACGTAACGTTGCCAATAAGAAAACGTAAACAGCCTACTTACATAGAGAAAACATAAACAGCCTACTTACAAAGTACTACTGTTGTTTCGGTTCTACATGTAGATAGCCTTTGGGTCGCTAGGCCGTATCTTGTCTACGTGAAAGCAGGATAACCAGTGGAGACATGCATTTTAATGTCTTTTATTTCATGTTTTTTAAACTTAAATTCAAGTTCTGTTGAGGGATTGACCCACAGTTGTGATCTAGTTGCGAGGACAGAATGCCGCCGCAGGTTTATTTAATTAATTAACTGTTTATAGTACGGCCTCCATTGTGTAGCACAGTTGGTGTTTTCTAAGTACTATTTGTAATTTTATGTGTAGTGTAAATGTCCTTATACATTTTGAATTTAAATTGAAAATCTTAACTATTTGTACGTACTTCGCGAGAATCTTGGTTGGCTTATGATTGAATTGCTGTTAAATAAAATATTTTTTTGGGAATGATAAATGACGCATCAAGTTGACCTACCCTTCCATTGGGCTTCCATGGGAATTCTAGTAGCAATCGAAGTAGTGAACTACATCAACGTTATTACGGATCATCTGCATCCCTTCATGTTTGATGTCTTCTCCTGTAGCAACGGAATCTTCCACCAGTATAATTGTCCGTGCCACAACACCAGGATCGTGCCACAGTTCTTTGAGGAGAGTGATAGTGAACTCACATTGATGTTTTGTCCACCAAAATCGCTTGATATCAACCCACCAGAACAAATCTGGAATGCTATGGGACGCCAGCTCCGCGTCCACTAACAACCGGTCTATAATTCACGGGAATTGCGTGATCTGTGCGTAGACATCTGAGGCCACAAACCCCTGAACCCCACCAAGGACTTGAACAATAGTTGCTACGCAAAACCTCTGCTGCATTGCGTTTCACAGGAGGACCATCACGTAACTGAACACGTGGTCAAGGGTAAGCGGCTCATCAGTGTACCTCGTGAACAAACGAGTCTTTATATTTTGTTTGGTTTTGTGGTCTTCAGACTGAAGACTGGTTTGATGCAGCACACTACGATAACTGGTCCCCAGCACGCCTCTTCGTATCTTTTACAACAATGCAACCCGTATCCACATGTTTACCATAGTGGTTCCTTCGACTCCCTCTAAAATTTTTAACCACGACACATCCCTCCAGTGCCAAATTTATTCCTTGGTGGCTCTGGATGTTTTCTTTTGGTCAGCCAGTGCCATAAATTTGTTTTTCCTCCAATTCGGTTCACTATCTCGTCATTAATTGATCGGCCTATCCATTTAATATTTAGGATTGTTCCGTAGCACCGCATTTAAGAAGCTTCTCTTCTGCCTGAGCTTGATATCGTCCACGTTTCGACACTGTGCAAGGCTGCAATCCACAAAACTACCTTCAGAATACACTCCTGGAAATGGAAAAAAGAACACATTGTCACCGGTGTGTCAGACCCACCATACTTGCTCCGGACACTGCGAGAGGGCTCTACAAGCAATGATCACACGCACGGCACAGCGGACACACCAGGAACCGCGGTGTTGGCCGTCGAATGGCGCTAGCTGCGCAGCATTTGTGCACCGCCGCCGTCAGTGTCAGCCAGTTTGCCGTGGCATATGGAGCTCCATCGCAGTCTTTAACACTGGTAGCATGCCGCGACAGCGTGGACGTGAACCGTATGTGCAGTTGACGGACTTTGAGCGAGGGCGTATAGTGGGCATGCGGGAGGCCGGGTGGACGTACCGCCGAATTGCTCAGCACGTCGGGCGTGAGGTCTCCACAGTACATCGATATTGTCGCCAGTGGTCGGCGGAAGGTGCACGTGCCCGTCGACCTGGGACCGGACCGCAGCGACGCACGGATGCACGCCAAGACCGTAGGATCCTACGCAGTGCCGTAGGGGACCGCACCGCCACTTCCCAGCAAATTAGGGACACTGTTGCTCCTGGGGTATCGGCGAGGACCATTCGCAACCGTCTCCATGAAGCTGGGCTACGGTCCCGCACACCGTTAGGCCGTCTTCCGCTCACGCCCCAACATCGTGCAGCCCGCCTCCAGTGGTGTCGCGACAGGCGTGAATGGAGGGACGAATGGAGACGTGTCGTCTTCAGCGATGAGAGTCGCTTCTGCCTTGGTGCCAATGATGGTCGTATGAGTGTTTGGCGCCGTGCAGGTGAGCGCCACAATCAGGACTGCATACGACCGAGGCACACAGGGCCAACACCCGGCATCATGGTGTGGGGAGCGATCTCCTACACTAGCCGTACACCACTGGTGATCGTCGAGGGGACACTGAATAGTGCACGGTACATCCAAACCGTCATCGAACCCATCGTTCTTCCATTCCTAGACCCGCAAGGGAACTTGCTGTTCCAACAGGACAATGCACGTCCGCATGTATCCCGTGCCACCCAACGTGCTCCAGGAGGTGTAAGTCAACTACCCTGGCCAGCAAGATCTCCGGATCTGTCCCCCATTTAGCATGTTTGGGACTGGATGAAGCGTCGTCTCACGCGGTCTGCACGTCCAGCACGAACGGTGGTCCAACTGAGGCGCCAGGTGGAAATGGCATGGCAAGCCGTTCCACAGGACTACATCCAGCATCTCTACGATCGTCTCCATGGGAGAATAGCAGCCTGCATTGCTGCGAAAGGTGGATATACACTGTACTAGTGCCGACATTGTGCATGCTCTGTTGCCTGTGTCTATGTGCCTGTGGTTCTGTCAGTGTGATCATGTGATGTATCTGACCCCAGGAATGTGTCAATAAAGTTTCCCCTTCCTGGGACAATGAATTCACGGTGTTCTTATTTCAATTTCCAGGAGTGTAGATATCTTGACATTTTAATTTGCATTACTTTCAACTTGTCTTTCCAGCGAAACGCTGTTTCTATCATTATTACAATTTCTTCGCAATACCTTAATTTTTTTCTTCTCCCTCAATTTTAATTTCGTTTTCAAACGTTTTCTTAGATTCTTTGATAGCATAATCAACGCAGTGACTGAATAACAACATGCGCTTCACCATCATGTCCATCGATTCTTACAACTGAAGCCTGTTTTTTACATTTTGCTCTCTGTATTTTGTCCCTACTACCTTCAAAATTTCAAAGAATGTATTCAAATGGCCCTGAGCACTATGGGACTTAACATCCATGGTCATCAGTCCCCTAGAACTACTTAAACCCAACTAACCTAAGGACAGCACACAACACCCAGTCATCACGAGGCAGAGAAAATCCCTGACCCCGCCGACAATCGAATCTGGGAACCCAGGCGTGGGAAGCGAGAACGCTACCGCACGACCACGAGCTGCGGACTCAAAGAATGTATTCCGTTCAACACTGTCAAAAGATTTGTCTTAATCTACTAACTATAAATGTCGGTTTGCCTTTCTTCAGCTCGTGTTCTAAGACAAGTCGTAGGGTCAGTAATAATCCCCGTATTCCTACATCCCTCAGGAACTCAATTTGATCTTCCCTGAGTTTTGCTCCATCCTGTTTTCCCATTACTCTGTAAATAACTCCTGTCAGTATTTCGCAACGATGGCTTATTAAACTGAATGTTGGCTAATATTTATTCCTATCAGTACCGGCCTTCTTTGGAATTTTTATCATTACCTTGTTCTTGAAGAACAAGGTTGCTTTGCTTTCTTCCTACAGTATACCTTGCACACTAGGTGGAATTCCTCTATCATGATTGGTCGTCCCAAGGAATTCAGTGATTGTAAGGGAATGTCGTTTTATCCATGCTTCTTGTTTCAGCTTAGGTCTTTCAGTGCCCTGTCAAATACTCCATTTGCTTCTTCTTCTCTTTCTAGAATATTTCTTCAGACTAGCAACCCTTATATTTACCATCTATGTATTCCTTCCATCTTTCAGTCTTCCCTTCTTTGCTTAGTGCAGACTTGCAGGTTGAGTTCCTAACAATCATGCAGATGCACCTTTCTCCAAAGACGTCTTTCATTTTCGTATTAGTGGCATGTATCTATCTCCTAGTCACGCTTGCTTCAATAGCCTTGCATATTTTTTGTCCAGGCATTCCTGCTTTACGATTTTGTAGTTCCTGTCAGTCTCATTCCCTAAACGTCTGTATTCTCTTTCGTCTGCTTCTTTTGCCCCATTTTTATATTTCCTCCTTTCCTCGTTTAGCTTCAATGTATCGCGTGTTAGCCAAGGATTTCTATTGGGCCTTGTCTTTTTCCTATTTTATCCTCTGCTGCCTTAGCTATCCCTTCTTTAACAACTACTCATTTTTCTATTGTATTACCAGTCAACTATGACTAGGGTTCTTATGAAACTCGCAACATCCCTCAGTACTTTCATTTTATCGATATATCGTCTCATTAATTTTCTACTGTTTTGTAGATTCTTTAGTCTGTAGTTCATAGGCAATGAATTATGGTCAGAGTCCACATCTGCCCCAGGAAGACAGTTTTAGTTTAAACTCTGATCGCGAAGTCTCTTTTCCATGTATACAATCTTATTTCATGGTGTTAGCCCCTAAACTACGCTCTATGCAAAGTTCTATCAGGTTGGCTTACAATCTCATTCATTTCCCCCATCCCACGGCCTCCTACTATTGTCCGTTATCGTTCTGTTCCTACAATGTAATTCCAGTCACCCATCAAAATCAAAGTTTCGTTCCCTTAACTGTCTAAATAATTTAATTTGTCTCATCATATATTCTGTCAAACTCTTCGCCGTCTACAAGCTGCTTTGCATACAATTTGTGCTACAGTACTTGCTGTTGGATCTGTATCTACATTGGATTCGGTAATATGCTCACTTAGTTGTACAGAGTAGCTGACCCGCATTCAATATCAGAACTACTCCTGCATTATACTGTTTTATTTGTGTCGATAATCATGTACTGACCTAACCAGAACTACTGTTCTTGCTGCCATCAAATTTCTCTAAATCCCGCTATACTGAATTTCAGCACATCCATCCCTATTTTTAAAACCTGTGACGTACTCACCCGGTTAAGAGATTTAATATTCCATGCTCCGATTCTTAGGATGCCGTTGTCGTTCTGCTTGATGACATCATCATCCTCAGTAGTACGTACTCGAGGATATGGAATACTTCATCCCAGAGGATGGCATCATTAATCCGTGCAATGGAGCTGCATGTCCTCGGAAATACCACAACTGTAATTTTCCCTTGTTTGTTTCGTAGTAGTCGACACACAACGTTTCTAGTTATAACAGTATTCGTGATTCTTGTTTGATGTACGGGAAGCAACGTACCACGGCACTGGCCTCTTCAGGACTCTACTAGTTCGCTTTTCTGGTGTCCATATATCACAGGACTTTAGTCCGTGATACGTCTGGCTAACGGACAAACCAGATCGAAGTGTGTAGCTTGAGGTATGAATACAGCTTTCACTTTAGTTGCAACGTATCGTAAGACATTCTGAAATTTGAACCAGAGACCGCCTGTGTCGAAGGAAATGTATGACTGTTCCATCTGTAACTTTATAGACGTATCAATTGGCACTAACAGCGTACGTTAGTCTCACTAATTTTAATCAACAATAATATTTTAGAAGCACTGCGACAACATTCCACTATTCTTGTCATATAGCCCTGTAAACTACAGACTGAATCAGAGACGTCACTGTGTAAGTACTGTATACACATGTAACAATCTAACCCCAAGCAACAAACTTTGTGACATGCTATCTGTCACACCGTACGCACTCTATTGACTTAATCGTTGTACTGGCTTAATTAATATGCCGACTGTGGCATAGACGGATAGTGGTCCGTATCTACGTTACAGGGTGTGATTTCAAATTTTATAAAAGTTCAGTGGATAGAAATAGTCTATTTCAGGCTGCGTCGACATCCCTGTAATTCGTGAAATGTGCGAACCCTTGCCGTATGGTTTATAATTTGATATGTATACAAGCCACTTTGAAACCTGTCGCTGTAATAAATTACACTCCTGGAAATTGAAATAAGAACACCGTGAATTCATTGTCCCAGGAAGGGGAAACTTTATGACACATTCCTGGGGTCAGATACATCACATGATCACACTGACAGAACCACAGGTACATAGACACATGCAACCGAGCATGCACAATGTCGGCACTAGTACAGTGTATATCCACCTTTCGCAGCAATGCAGGCTGCTATTGTCCCATGGAGACGATCGTAGAGATGCTGGATGTAGTCCTGTGGAACGGCTTGCCATGCCATTTCCACCTGGAGCCTCAGTTGGAGCAGCGTTCGTGCTGGACGTGCAGACCGCGTGAGACGACGCTTCATCCAGTCCCAAACATGCTCAATGGGGGACAGATCTGGAGATCTTGCTGGCCAGGGTAGTTGACTTACACCTTCTAGAGCACGTTGGGTGGCACAGGATACATGCGGACGTGCATTGTCCTGTTGGAACAGCAAGTTCCCTTGCCGGTCTAGGAATGGTAGAACGATGGGTTCGACGGCCTAAAGGTGTGCGGGACCGTAGCCCAGCTTCATGGAGACGGTTGTGAATGGTCCTCGCCGATACCCCAGGAGCAACAGTGTCCCTAATTTGCTGGGAAGTGGCGGTGCGGTCCCCTACGGCACTGCGTAGGATCCTACGGTCTTGGCGTGCATCCGTGCGTCGCTGCGGTCCGGTCCCAGGTTGACGGGCACGTGCACCTTCCGCCGACCACTGGCGACAACATCGTTGTACTGTGGAGACCTCACGCCCCACGTGTTGAGCAATTCGGCGGTACGTCCACCCGGCCTCCCGCATGCCCACTATACGCCCTCGCTCAAAGTCCGTCAACTGCATATACGGTTCACGTCCACGCTGTCGCGGCATGCTACCAGTGTTAAAGACTGCGATGGAGCTCCGTATGCCACGGCTAACTGGCTGACACTGACGGCGGCGGTGCACAAATGCTGCGCAGCTAGCGCCATTCGACGGCCAACACCGCGGTTCCTGGTGTGTCCGCTGTGCCGTGCGTGTGATCATTGCTTGTACAGCCCTCTCGCAGTGTTCGGAGCAAGTATGGTGGGTCTGACACACCGATGTCAATGTGTTCTTTTTTCCATTTCCAGGAGTGTAAATATTAAATAAGTGGCTTCAGTACCTATAAACTTCTATATAAATGTCTTTTGTAAATTAGTATAACTTTACAATAAATTATTTTAGTGTCTTTTACGCGTTACATTAAAATGTCTCTGAGCACTATGGGACTTAACATGTTACATTTAAGGAAATACTAAAGAAGCTGGAAAAAATAGTTGTAGATGTGAAACGTTTGTCTCTAAATCGTGAACCGTGGTTCATATATTGCAACGGCTCTGATTACCAGGCCGCTGAGCGCCCTGTAACTAACAGCGCCATCAGCATCTCTTCTATGTATGGATGTACAAAACACTTTCATTTAGTACCAAGGCAGTACATTATTAGATAACTTAATGTCAAATGTGTGGAACAGTTCAATGAAATATAATTTATTGTAAAATTGTATAGTTTGTAAGGGCAATTGCACATTACACGACAATACAATAATTTAAAAAATTTCATAATTTACAACGTGATTGCTTTATAACTTGTACTTACATTAAGTAAATTAGGATACTAAATATATCTTACGTAGTAGATAGTTTTTAACGTTTTGTTACTACATTAATATAAGATTGTTTAAAATTAATTCTTTAGTGACGAACTGTGATTTTTGTAGGGCCATGAAGCGTCAACAACATCATCAAAACAGTCGTTTCTTATGAATGCTGTAAGTATAATATGTACAGGGCTATTACAAATGATTGAAGCGATTTCATAAATTCACTGTAGCTCCATTCATTGACATACGGTCACGACACACTACAGATACGTAGAAAAACTCATAAAGTTTTGTTCGGCTGAAGCCGCACTTCAGGTTTCTGCCGCCAGAGCGCTCGAGAGCGCAGTGAGACAAAATGGCGACAGGAGCCGAGAAAGCGTAAGTCGTGCTTGAAATGCACTCACATCAGTCAGTCATAACAGTGCAACGACACTTCAGGACGAAATTCAACGTAGATCCACTAACTGCTAACTCCATTCGGTGATGGTATGCGCAGTTTAAAGGTTCTGGATGCCTCTGTAAGGGGAAATCAACGGGTCGGCCTGCAGTGAGCGAAGAAACGGTTGAACGCGTGCGGGCAAGTTTCACGCGTAGCCCGCGGAAGTCGACGAATAAAGCAAGCAGAGAGCTAAACGTACCACAGCCGACGGTTTGGAAAATCTTACGGAAAAGGCTAATGCAGAAGCCTTACCGTTTACCATTGCTACAAGCCCTGACACCCGATGACAAAGTCAAACGCTTTGGATTTTCGGCGCGGTTGCAACAGCTCATGGAAAAGGATGCATTCAGTGCGAAACTTGTTTTCAGAGATGAAGCAACATTTTTTCTTAATGGTGAAGTGAACAGGCACAATGTGCGAATCTGGGCGGTAGAGAATCCTCACGCATTCGTGCAGCAAATTCGCAATTCACCAAAAGTTAACTTGTTTTGTGCAATCTCACGGTTTAAAGTTTACGGCCCCTTTTTCTTCTGCGAAAAAAAACGTTACAGGACACGTGTATCTGAACATGCTGGAAAATTGGCTCATGCCACAACTGGAGACCGACAGCGACGACTTCATCTTTCAACAGGATGGTTCTCTACCGCACTTCCATCATGATATTCGGCATTTCTTAAACAGGAGATTGGAAATCCGATGGATCGGTCGTGGTGGAGATCATGATCAGCAATTCATGTCATGGCCTCCACGCTCTCCCGACTTAACCCCAAGCGATTTCTTTCGTGGGGTTATGTTAAAGATTCAGTGTTTAAACCTCCTCTACCAAGAAACGTGCCAGAACTGCGAGCTCGCATCAACGATGCTTTCGAACTCATTGATGGGGACATGCTGCTTCGAGTGTGGGAGGAACTTGATTATCAGCTTGATGTCTGCCGAATCACTAAAGGGGCACATATCGAACATTTGTGAATGCCTAAAAAAACTTTTTGAGTTTTTGTATGTGTGTGCAAAGCATTGTGAAAATATCTCAAATAATAAAGTTATTGTAGAGCTGTGAAAGCGCTTCAATCATTTGTAATAACCCTGTATAAATTTGGTGCTGTTGTAGGTAAAGAACTGCCTATGGAAACTAATAAGTTAACCGTGTCCAAATATGCTTCTTGAGGATTCAGAATTAGTTTAAAACGTTTAGCATAAATTTATTGTAAAATATATAAATGTACAATCATAAATATTGCTGTTAAAGTGTTTTTAAAGATATATAGTGCAGTATGCATTTTCACTTTCATCGTGTAGTTAATAGTAGGCTGTGAAACAAGAACGTATTATCTACATATTCGTTAATATAATTGCCATTTCGGAATGTTAACGGTAATATTCTCTGCATAAGGTCCAATTAATTTTAACAACCTACTATTGTTATTACCAACCTGACAGTAAGTATCACACACGCGGTAATTCATCTGCCCCGACCGCTGCCGTTTTATGCAACCCGTAATGTTACAACTGGTGTTCATAGACCACTAGCGAGATTTTCATATTTTCTCTCTCGCTAAAAGCATTATTAGTTCAACAGAATAAATGAACAAGCCTTTTTGCTGGAAAATTAATTTAATTAAATTTTACACCAGGATACTTTTCACTGGTGGCCACAGTTTTCGAATTATTCAAGAAAAACGTGAAAAGCGACCTTCAAACACATCAGATTCGCAGTCGTTGTTTGGCATCAAACAGCTTTTGAGGTATCATTTCTTAGACACGCTCCCCATCTTCCTTCTTGAGTTTTCACTCGTATTCACAAGGAACTTGTACAATCCCGTTACTAAATTCATTGCACAGGTACTGGCGATTTCAGCTAATCATGCTGCCGGAATCGGAAAAGGCTGATTTTAGACATCATGCACGTAAAACATCTGACACCCTGAATACCAATATTTGTTCGGGCTAGTAAATTCAGATCTAGATTTATATGTAAACCGGACAGCGAATGCGGTATTAGAAGTCAGATCATCGTCGTCCATCAGTTCTGCCGCATCTCAACGTGCTGACTTACCATCAGATTTCTCGGCCTTGTATCAAAGTTATAAACTTGAAGTACGCCGTCAGGTGTTTAATTTGCTGTTAAGTTTTAGTACTTGAGAACATAAAATAATTTGATATTTCCTATTATATTCAATTTTCAGCTCATGTTTTTCCTATATATCTTTACTTATTATTCTTTTCCTGGAAACGTTATCTCTTTAAAGTTCTTAACTATGCTTCACCTTATGCATTTCTTCCGGTTAAGGAAATGTTGACGAAATTCGTTAAGCAGAACGACATCTGCACTGAATCTTCATTTATAAGTTTTATTCATTTATTCAACGTCGTCGTTACTATTACTTGCAGAGAAGACGAAGGGCAAATTATAAGTGTTAGCAGTTGTAACGTCTGATTCTGGTGGACTCTGGTGTGTTGGGAACTGCTGGGCAGCAGCGGAAACAGAAACGAACTGCGAGGAAATTGCTGGAGTACACTGGTTGCCTGCTTATTTGTGCGTGTAGCGTTTACACCATCGAGTGAACATTCATTTTGGCGTTCTAGTTTAAACCCTCATTTAATTATTTTTCAAAACTTGATTGCATAGTATTTCACGGGCTTTAAAACATTTAACATGAGCTTCAGTTGGGTGGAACGCATCGATACTCTTCAGTTTTGTTTTTGGACATTTCCTGCTAATTTTTAAAGTGTTCTGAATAATACACTGTAATTGAAATCTGTGGTGAAGTTACGCTTCGTCTGTTTTCCACCCACAACGCTTATGCACATGATAGGGAACTGATTATTCACAGATTCATTTCACAGTTAATGAGTAAGGATGATTTTTGTGATGAATGAGTAAACTGATCGAAAGCGCCCCGTTTTAAAGATATGGCCTTCCTTTTTATGTAAAAATTTCGATGAACTAAAAAAAGCTGTTACTATTTGTCCGTGAAGTTATGGTTGATTAGTTTCATGAAAAATGTTAGAAGGAGTTAATTGTTGTCTCACTCGAAGTTTTGACGTAAAGTTACAAATGGATATTGATTTCTGCTTAGTGTAATACGTCACTATATTCTAAGTTGTCATATTTATCTATACCTCTGCCAAATACAGAGTACTTTGTGGCCACTTTCATATTAACTAAGATGTCAAGTCTTTTCTAGAGTAAACCTCCTTCTGTGGGGAAACGACTAGCACCTGTGGCGTGGAAACGATTCATGGCTGGATCCTTATAGTAAGTACTGTACCATCATACTTTCTGAACACTATGAGACTGGGAATCATTTCAAAATACATAGGCACAAGTTCTGTCCAAGCCCTTTTTCAAACGTATTTGTCCACATTTCCAGGTAATGCAGTGTACTTGACTTCTTTATTACTTTCAGACCGTCGTGCGATTGGTTGAAATCCAAGGACTTCCACTGGAGCATATTGACTTGTTGCTTGATATTTCTCAACAATTTGCGTACATATTTCCTATCACTATCATTTGCTGCCTTATACACAAAAGCAAACCGTGACGTCATCTTGGTGTAGGACAGTTCCTGGCTACGGGACTAGGAGAACGATGACAACACGTTTTCAACGGTGATTTAGTAACGATTCATCCTCATACCACGTAACGCATAGCTGGAAGACTTAACATTTCAATGATCACTCTAATTAATCGTTTCACAATACATCATCTCTAGTGAAATTTTAATTGTATTATAATCATTTTCGACACTATTCTTCAGAATAGTTCAGTACTAGCTATATATAACTTCTTGGACTTTGATGCAGTTCTTCACTTTCTGAATTGATGTCATAATTTTAGACTTACATGCTGTGGTATACTCTGTATGATCAGAAGTATGTGGTCAGCAATATGTAACGCGGAATCGACCACCAGATGTCACGACAGAAGTGCCCACCAGAATAAAAGAGGCAGAGGGTATTGTGTCGTCAATAGACAAGCAGAAACAGCAGACGGGGTTAGTGAATTCTAACGTGGTCTTGCCATTGGATGTCACTTACGTAACATGTCCACAAGGGACATTTAGCCTTCTCACTCTACCTAAGTGGACTGTTGGTGATGACTGTGAAGTGGAAAGAGAAAAGAGCAATCAGAGGCGACCCAAGACCAGGAAAAGGTTGTGTTACGGTAGGGACGGATTGTCGAGCACGGCGATGGTTAGTGTAAAAAAATCGCTAGTAGTCATCGGGAGGATTCACCGGTGAGATCCAAAGTTATATTAGTAGTCCGGCAAACACTATAACTGTGTGTAGGGCGTTTTTAATGATGGGGTGCAATGATCGATCACTTCCTCGTAAGCCACACATTGCTGCAGTCATTGTTGAGTGACACTTGAGGTGGTATAAAGAGTGGGCCACTGGGCACTGAGTGACTAGAAAGTAGTTGGTTCAAATGGCTCTGAGCGCTATGGGACTTAACATCTATGGTCATCAGTCCCCTAGAACTTAGAACTACTTAAACCTAACTAACCTAAGGACATCACACACATTCATGCCCGAGGCAGGATTCGAACCTGCGACCGTAGAAGTCGCGCGGCTCCGGACTGAGCGCCTAGAACCGCTAGACCACCGCGGCCGGCTAGAAAGTAGTGATTTGGAATGATGAGTCACACTGCACCCTCTGTCAATCCATCGGCAGTGCTTGGGTTTGGTGAATGTCGGGAAAATGTTACCTGCCACCGGGTGTAACGCCAACAGTGTAGTATGCAACAGGTGGTATCACGGAATGTGAGTGTTTCTCGTGGATAAGTTGTGGTTGCCTTATTGCACTTAATAAAACGATAATTGGGGAAGGATATGAACACGTTTCACAGAATTGTCTTCGATGTACGAAGACGTTCATTGTATCAGCATGCAGTGCACCCTGTCATACAGCAGCATCTTTGAGGTTCGTGGACAATAACATTCCTGAAATGAACTAATCGTGCCAGAGTCCCGACCTGAAACCAAAGGAACACATTCGGAATGAGTTAGAGCGTCGTCTTCGCTTCGAACCACAGTGCTGAACATCACAATCTTCTCTGGTTTTGACTCTTGAGGGAGATTAGGTGGTCATTCTTTCCCAAACATTCAGACATTTCACTGAACCTGACAGCAGCAGAGTTCAAACTGCACAAAAAGGCGATGGATGGGTGCATCCCATATCAATATCCACTAACCGGTGTTAGGAATTTTTTGATAAGGCAGTGTACATTAGGCTCTAAATAACAGTAAACCAAGGGTAGTGAAGTGTAGTCAAACTACGTCATGAGATACAGAAGGAATAAAATTAGCAACTGGAGCCCCACAAGGCTTCTGTTAGGACGGAAAAGTAATTAGAGACAGAAGAAGTAAAGAAGATTAAGAACGTGCACGGGGAATAGCAAGAAATTCTTTCCTGAAAAAAAAAAAAAACTCTTAACATCACAGAATTATGTTGTGGAAAGGAAATTAAATGTGGACGATAAACGGTATTCACAAGAAGAGAATAGATTATTCTGAAAGGTGGTTCAGCATAAGAATGTGGAAGATAAATGTTCAAATTTGTGTGGAATTTTATGGGAGTTAACTGCTAAGATCATCAGTCCCTAAGCTTACACATTACTTAACCTTAATTAACTAAGGACAAACACACACACCCATGCCCGAGGGAGGACTCGAACCTCCGCCGCGACCAGCCGCACAGTCCATGACTGCAGCGCCTTAGACCGCTCGCATGTGGAAGATTAGATAGGTACATCGAGTACGTAATGAAAAGATATTGCTTACATTTGGAACAAAATTGATCCAGCCTGGGAAAAAGTTGGAATCGGGTATGCGACACATCATTAATCATAAAAATGTAATTAAATTTGTAATGGAGATCGTATTGGGGAGTGATTGGGGGGGGGGGGGAGGGGGAGGTGATTGTGGAGGGAGAACTTGGCTTAAAAATGTATACAGATTGAATTAGATGCGGGGCTCAGTAGCCATGCAGATATGGAAAGACTCTCACAAGATAGGCTAGCGTGAAGAGCTGCGTCAGACCAGTCTTGGTGAATCATCCACTACTAAGGAAATCAACCTCCCCACAACCTTCGGTCCTGCAGTACTTACTACCTCTTCACACTTTACGTCAATACTCATTGCATACCCAGCAGCATATCATCTTGCACCTATTAAATAACTGTCAGCATGTAGGCAACACAACATTCTTCGTCACTGTTGGAACTGTCACCTTATGTCTATTGTGTCCATTTTCAACCTTCTATCAACAGAACACACAAATATCCTCAAATTCCATACAATATTAATCAGAAATTGACACACTCAAGACTGTAGTACACGGCAATGATTATCATCCTACAACTGTCGACAATATTTATTCAGAAATAAACAAAACTAACAAAAGTACTAAAAAGTGAAGTTATATTTGACTGAATGCAAAATAAAGGCAAATACGCTGTCTACATTGTCGGGGACAAATAAGAAATAAGATGCAGTATACTTTACGAAAAGCAAACAAAAAAATCGGATTCAGATCACAGAAGACAGTAAGAGGACACATATGGTTTTCGCTAGAACACTCTACAAAATTTTGTTGATGTGTAGCCTATAAACTGAAATGTAATTATAGAGTGCGAAAAAATATACATTAGTCAAGCAGAGGGGGTTAAAACGAAATTCACTGTAACATGAATAAAAGTTACAATAATCAATCAGTGTTCATTACACATCGTACACGTCTGAGAGAACACAGGGTTCAAATGGCTGTGAGCACTATGGGACTTAACATCGGAGGTCATCAGTCCCCTAGAACTTAGAACTACTTAAACCTAACTAACCGAAGGACAGCACACACATCCATGCCCGAGGCAGGATTCGAACCTGTGACTGTAGCGGGCGGGCGGTTCCAGACTGAAGCGCCTAGAACCGCTCGACCACACCGGCCGGCAGAACACAGGGCCTGTCAGTTTTATACACAGTTTATGAAGGCAAATATCTAAACAATCTTGAAGAAATAATAATCTTTACTTACGACGAAAAAGATCCAAGTAAGATTCCATACGAACACAGCGCTCTAAGAAACAAAAATATCAGCGAAAGTTTCAGATCAACATGTGATAAAATCACATCAACCAGATGTCCGTACTATTGTGTTCTGCACGGAATAACCATGCCAACGATGACGCCAGAGCACCTATGAAACGGGGTAGTGAGTCGCTGTATACACAGTCACAGACGATGCAGTATGGCACAGAGAAGATGCCTACCATATTCTCTGCGGTGGAGGGCCATAGAAAGAAAGGAAGCAGGACAGTAGCAAACTGATTTAGCCCGATCGCTTAACGTGAATGGTTCTGTTGTTTCTCGGATGTGGCGACAGTTTACAGGCAGAAATTGTATCCCGAAGATCAGGGCCTACCACGAATGACTTTAGAAGAGAGGCATGTGAGCTCGTAGCATCCACTGGATGTGTTGTATCGAGGCAAACGGTGTGCAGAAGGTTTCGGCAAAGTGGCCCTTATTGTCGGAGACCTGCTATGTGAGTACCTCTGAGGCGTCTTCACAGAAATGAATGTCTAGAGTGGAATTATCGACATGTCACCTGGACGGTCGTACGGTGGGCCAATTTTGTTTTCACAGATGAGTCCCGATTTAGTATGGAGAGTGATTTTCGATGGATTCTCATCTGGAGGGAACGTGGAACACGATTTCGGGACCCGGAGATTGTGGAAAGAGACCGAGATTGAGGAGGATCAGAATGGAGTGGGCAGAGCTTATGTTTACCACTCGAATCCCTCTTCATGAAATTGTACGGGTAAACCTGCAAGGTTTAGCTGCTGTCAGGTATCATGACGAGATCTTGGGACCTCATTTCCTGTTGTTGCGAAATGCTGTGAGCCGAAATGTGGTACTGATGGACGATAACGTTCGACATCATAGACCACTGGTGACTGATATTTTCTTGGAAACGGAAGATATTGCATGGATGGCGTGGCCTGCTCACTCATCCGATTTGAATCCCAAAGGGCATGTCTGAGATGCACTACGGAGACTGCTTGAATCACGTCAGCATCCACTAACCACTCTCCAAGACTGCGAGCAGCTCTGCAGGAAGAATGGGCATTATTGCCTCAACATGAAATTGATGACGTTTTTGACAGCACGCTCCGTCGTTGTAAAATCTATGTTGCTGCCAGAGGTGGTCACACGCCATACTGAGCACATTAACTTGTTGTTTGGATGTGTGCGTAAATCCCTTAAACTGGAAAAAGTGAAAAACATTTTTGTCTACCATTATTGATGTTGCAGTTGTTTGCGTTCTATATTCTTTACCTTGTGTTTACTTTACTATCACCTGTTTATACTGTTTGTGGCAAAATAAACGCAAACTTTGCGAAGTCCCCTTCTGTAGCTTTAATTTTGGACTCTATTGTATTATCATGTATTTTTTCTAGGACCGCTGACGATTGGCATCTAGCTTTATACTGGTCCACCAAAGTTAACCAACGATACTTGTGGATATTTATATACATAATGTCGTTCATTAATTTCATGAGGGCTGCAAAACATCTTGAATACATAACCTGTGAAAATGGTCGTAGAATCAGCTTAACAGTTAAGGAATTAGAGTTGGTAGTAAGAATAATATGCAGAAGACCGGTTAAGGAAAATGATATTTTTGGTCTTAGGAAAGATAAAAACACCAGACAGGCAATTTTATCGTAGCACCTGATAATGGAAGCAAGACTAAAGAACAATGAAGACCCGTACACAGGATATGTAGACCTACAAATATAGTTCGAAAATGTAGACCGGTTCAAGATAAAAATACGCCGAAATATAAGGTTAGGCTATAGTTAAAGACGAGTAATACATAATATTTACAGAAACCGAAAGGAAACAATAATGTAGAATGGAAGACCAGGGTCGAAGGGCTCGGATTTAAAACGGTGGAGGACAGGTATACAGTTTTTCACCACTGGTGTTCAATTTCTCAGTAAAAGAAGCAACGCCAGATACAAAAGGTCAGGGTTGAGATTAAAATCTGGGTTGAAAGAATATGAATGATAAGACGCGTTAAAGACATTGCTATGTCCAGTGAAAGTGAGGAACAACGGCAGGACTTCTTAAATGTAACGAGGAGTCTGATGGACAGACAGCATGGGTTGAGCGTAAATCAAAGAAAGACGAAAGGTATGGGGAATGCCTCTAACGCTATCAGCCATAAATTTAAGATAAAATTTCGGAAACTTCTGCTACGTAGCAAGCACACTTAGGCAAGATTGACGAAGCAAGGAGAAGCGGAAGAAGGAGACAAGTACTGGCAAAAGGGACTCCTGGGTAAAAGAAGTCTACCACAGCAGAGATTGTGAAATGAAATCCTTGCCAACTATTAACTCTGTTGCCATCTTGGAGCTGTGAAGTGCAAACGATTGCAGGCCTCAACAGTAGACGTCTACAATACAGAGCTCCGGCAACACTGATATGCTGAAGTATACGTCTACAGGATCACCTTATGAGACTAATGTGGGTCAACAAGCGTAACTACCGCACCAAGCCCTCTGAAACTTTCAGGGGCTCTTCCTCCGCAGACTGTACTTATAGTAACACATATCCCCTTAGTTGAAATGTTTCTGAGAATATACTTTTCTTTCTTAAAATAAATGCTTTATTTACAAATCCTTTATAATTATACATTGCCGGCCGCGGTGGCCTAGTGGTTCTAGGCGCTTCAGTCCGGAACCGCGCGACTGCTACAGTCACAGGTTCGAATCCTGAATCGGGTATGGATGTGTGTGATGTCCTTAGGTTAGTTAGGTTTAAGTAGTTCTAAGTTATAGGGGACTGATGGACCTCAGATGTTAAGTCCCATAGTGATCGGAGCCAATTTTAATTACACATTCTTAAGCCACTTCCTTATGCGATTACTGTGTCCTAAAACTTTATACAAAACACTGATTGCAGCTAATTACAGTTTTATTAAGTGAGCTACAGCCAGAACTAATTAACAATGGGCAACTTATTTATTATTAATATTCTGTTTAGGAAGACTACCTATAACTAATCTATACTGTCTGAAGCGTCACAGGTGTGTCAGCAACATACAAACGTACTTATGGACCCTTGCTCATCGAGCTAACCCCGATGAGCATGTCCCTGACACAGGGCAGGCCAAGGATGTCAATCGCTGTAGGTTCCTAACTAAATTTCCTAATTATAGGTCCTAATAACTAATTATATTTTATGTCATGTCCGGTGGTTTTCATATATTGGTGGTGTTGTACCCCACTCCCCCTAATCCTGTACGTGGCGGATTCCAGACTGTAAAGAAAGTCGGCTGTCCACGCACAGGCGGTATGGGAATAGGGCCCTGGACTCAGTTGGTATTAGATATATCTCAGATTGTTAATTAATTATTGTCCCTCAGGTATTCTATCAACACTTTGGTAATACCTCGTTAGCCAATTTATTCAGAGCTTGAGAAGTGTCTTCTCATCTAAGTAAGTGGTAAGTGTCATTGTCAGTTAGTTGGTCGCTTAATGTAGATGCTACATCATAGAAAAGGGGGCACTCGTAAACCATGTGGGAGTACCCTCTGATGCGCATTCACACACGGGCGTAGCCTTCTTCCTAAACTGACACACACACACATATGTCGGGTAGGGCCTATGATCAGAGAGATTGTGGAATAATGCCCAGGGTGGCTCAAAGTACTTCATGCCCAGTCGTTCCCTAACATCCGGTAGAAATTCAAATGTTCTACGACCTTTTCTTATGCTTCCCACGATTCCTGCCACAACTGCTCACCTCTTCGCCTTATCTCACCTTTATCCTCAACGCTAATAACTAATATTTCCTCTGTTTTCGCAGTATTCCCGTTTTTGGCCAAGTACCACTTAGCCTGACCTCTGATTTTAATGTCCAGGGGGCAGAGCCTCATTATGACTAATAGGGCTCCCCTGGAGATGTCCTGTAGGCTGCTACAGATCTCAATATCACATTTCTCTGAACTCTTCTCACTGTCAAGGCGGTCACTACCCTCGTGAGCCCGTGCACTCAGACTCCCGAGCTGTAACCCACTATTAATGTTTAGATACTATTGTGATATAATTTTATGAGATGGGGAACATGAAATCTTTTACATCCTATGGAGATGAGATTGTTTATAATTTGAAGGACTCAATGTGTTTCCCAAAGTTCCACCTTTCGTCAATGACGACTCCCAGGTTTGCATCTCACATCGCCGAAGAACCAGTGAGCTCTCAATTCTCACAGTTGTCAGATCAGCTGTCCTCTTAGCAGAAGGTATGTAGATTTGCTTGGTCAAAATTTCATCTTTGTGTTTTGGCACCATAGTTGTAGTTCACCTATAGCCCTTTCTATTTTTGGCTCTATGTCCTCTTGGCTACGGCCGCTAACCAACAGGAGGTTGTCTGTGTAGGCTATCACCTCTAGTACTTGTTCTCTTTATTGTAAGTTATCCAGTAACGGCTCCATGTGGATGTCCCAGAACAGGGGACCTAAAACGTAACCCTGAGGGCATCCCTTTTTTATTGATTTTCCACTCTCCCGCTAGGGAGTGACAACCAGACCTCCCGATCCTCGCAATAGCTCCTCAGACAACCATAAAGCGGCCCTGGACATTCTTTCTCCTGCAAGCAGGAGAAGAGCGAAGGCCACCACATGTTGTCGAAGGTGCCACTGATAACCACCATGATGCCAAATACGTACTGGTATGGGGTAGAGCCACAGACCTCAGCCGCCACGGCGATTGCATCAGATGCTGATCGCCCAGGCCTGAAGCGGAACTGCCTGCTGCTCAACCCGTACAGTACTCGGTGTGCAGCCAGTCTGTCAGCCAGAAATTTCTCTAAAATCTTCCCAAGCAGGTCCAAAACCATATAGGTCTGTATGATTTCGTTTCTGCCAGGTCTTTGACAGGTGCTTTTTGGATGATTACAACATTTTCGATTTTCCCAATCGTCGGGAACTTCCTCTGCCTGAGGCACTCATTAAATAGATGAGTGAGTGGTGCAATTAGCTTGGGGGGGGGGGGCTAAGAATTGCACCACCTCCGCTACAATACCGTCTGGCCTGGGAGCGTTACCTCTCTTCAGCGATCTTATGTGGGCAGCCACCTCCTCTGCATAAAAGGGGTGGACTGCAGTATCATTGTTATATTCGCCAAGGTTATCATATCGTAGCTGTCGTTGTCCTTCAGTTTCTCCATCCGCACTGTCTTCAGGCAACAGGGACTGGGGGAGGACCTCTGCAGTCTCCTGCTAAGATTCCGTCATCCCGTCCCCATGCCTGACTGTTGACAACTCCGTAGGAGAGCGGATTTTCTCTCTAACGAACTTATAAGGTGTACCCCATGGGTCTAGCCAGTTGATTCAGGACATAGCTCTCCCAGCTTCTTGTCCTTACCGCTCGTAGTTCCTTTTGGAACCTCTGCTTGGCCTCCCAATATTGCAGTAACCATCTTTGCTGTTCTAACCAGACGACACTGCGCTGGTAGTGCCTCCTCAGCCTTCTGACAGACCGGCGCATATCCTCCAGTGCGGCTGTCCATGGTGACGGAGGGGCCACAATGGCCTTTCTCCTAGTTCGTACAGCTGCTTTCACCGCTCTAGTTATCAAACTCACCAGTTCCTCAGCTTTCTCGTCTACGTCTATGTCCTCGTGTATATCACCCTCTGGCGAAGCAGGAATGTCGCACTCCCTCGCCAGGCGTTGCCAGTCAGCTCTTCTATAATTCATTTGCACTGCCCACCCCATGGCCCAGCGGCACTCTCTATCACCTAGTGTGAAAGTTATGAGATTATGGTTGCTAATGGTGCATTTTCTTCAACCTTCCAATGTTGGATGATGTTGACAGCGTTTGATGTGACTAAGGTCACATCAATATTTGTGCCTTGTCGTCCTCCCAGTGCGTAGGTAGGAGTGTTTCTGAGCTTGTTGGTCACCACTAGTTGCAAGGCCGTGATTAACTCTTCTACCTTTTCTCCGTTAGTGTCCCTTGTGCCGCTGTACCATAGGGGGCATTTTGCATTGACGTCAGCAGTTATTATGATTTTTCGCCCCTGCAACGTCGTGACTACTGTAGTCAGGTGGTCGAGATGTCTCTCGATGTTATCACCGTACTGAAAGTACATGTTTACAAGTGTAATTACTCCCACGGTAGATGGCAACTCCACGACGTTTCAGTAACTAATTGTGTACTGTGAGAGTATCGTAACCCTCAGAACAATGTTTGTTATTACTATCGCCACTCTCGGGTCTTCCCCTCTGCTGACAACTTGCCATGTCGCGGCTGCAAATGCTATTTTTCCAGCTTGAGAGTACGGCTCCTGCTGGCAGAGCACGAGAATATACGTTTGGAGAACAGTAATGTATGGAAATGATTCATGGACGGTAGGAAAACTGGAAATGTTGAGGGTGTTGAGAATTAAAGTGTTTGAGATGCGGCGCTATAAAGTATGTCGAAAATTAAATGGACCGATACGACAGGAATTGCGAATCTTCCCCGCAAAATAGGCAAATAGAGGAACTGGAAGAATGTAATTAATTCCAATACTAAGACCACATTTTGCTGTAGGTTCCAATACACCCTCAAATTAAATATTTCCATGTGCAAATTTGTATTTGATGCTTGTCAAGTGTTACAATGGTATCCACACATCTGCAGTAAGTTCATTGTACTGACATCATAATCTCAAGAAATGTTACTGGTGGTTCTTGGAACATACTGTCATCACCTAACGGTTTTACCGGTTTTTCAGTAACGTTTCAGCACCAAATTGGAAGGAGGAGGACAATATATCAGTATAATTATTGATTTTTGTTCCATATGATTAGGTTTAGTCGAGGTTGGGATTAGTCGAGGTTAAGTGCAAGAAAGAACTTCTACAATATTTATGAATTGGAACTGTGGTGCCAAGTCTCTCTGAAGCATCTACAGACCGTCTTGCCTATAATTAACTACTAAATAACACAAACATATAACGAAAATTTGCACATAAGATAGACAAACGCGATTTTAGGATGGAAGAAAAAAGCAATTTTAATGATTTTATTCTGATGTAGCACTTTAACTGGAAATCATCAGCTTGTTTAGGCACACACACACAAACACACACACACACACACACATATCACTGCCAAAACTGGTGACAGTGTCCAGCGAAACTGACAGAGTGGATATCACGCAAGTAAATTCTTTGATGCAATTATTTACGGTTTATCGGGTGCAAGATAACAGTTGTAGGTTGCCCGTACGTATAATTACAAATCTCGGAAATTCAAAGTTTGCACGAAAATAAAATTATAAGATTTGGAGCACAAAACACACTTTGCAACACAATGAACATTCAAGTCAAATGTTCCCACATCTTATTTAAGTAGTAGTACCAACAAGCGAGTTGTGTCCATTCTGATAAGTTATAGAATGGGCACCACTCGCTTTATTGGAACTGCTTAAATTATTTATAGGTTAGGAGAAATAAATGCCAACGGCCTTGCTGCAGTGGTATCACAGAATCGCGTCAGATCACTGAAGTTAAGCGCTGTTGGGATCGAATGGGTGAACGTCTGGGTCCGCTGAGCGCTTTTGGCAAGCGGGGTTCTCTCAGCCCTTGTGAGGCCAACGGAGGAGCTACTTGACTGAATGGTAGTGGAGGAAACATGTATTGTGCGCACTTTCTAGGAACGGAGCATCAAATCTGTGTATCAATAGGACGTAAAATGATAGTCTCCGAAGATATGTAGTGTGAATAAAAGAAACATATTTGATACACAAACGAACAAACTCAATTGTAGAAGACGACATTTTTCTGGTCTCTATGATAAAGCATAATTGAAATAGCCACTGCACAGGTTGTATATAATTTATGGGGAACAGAAATGGGTGAAAGTGTACGAAAATATTAGCAATAACGTTACAGTTAACGGAAATAACTGCGAATGTGTCGTTACGATCCACCACTGACTTTACATTTCAAATAGATATGTTTCTTCTGACCAGGACAAAATATCATGCTAAATGTTTCGATTAAGTTCCCACCTAATACGGCTCAATTTTTACCCATGGCCTCCCTTAAAAAATATGGCAGTATCTCAGCATGTTACGTGATACAATTTAGTGTACTCAAACACTTCCGAATCATTCTGTATATCTTGACAGTTCTATGCCAACACGCTGCTCCAGTTCTTCATTTGTATTAATTAAAATGCTGCAGACTTTAGGATGAGATGACTCAAACATCCAGATGTGTGAAATCAGGTGATCGTCGAGGGCAGTATGCAGGTGGGCCAGAAAAATGTAGACACTCTTTGATAGTCAATATTAATGGAACAAAAAGATATACCGTTATGATTCTTGCACGGGGTGAACGCTATTTTTTGTGTTCAAAGTGACCCCCATTAGCAGCCAAACAATGTCGATGTCGCTGAACTGTCAGTATTACCAGTGTGATAGCCGCAAAAGACGCCTCTGTGGTTTGTCGTAGCTCGTGCAGTGTAGCTGACTTCTGTAGATAAACATTACTTTTCAAAGCCTCCATAGTTAGATGCCAAGAGATGTAAAGTCTGGAGACCGTGGTGGGTATTCAACTGCTCCTCTTCGACATTTCTATCGTCCAGGTAGATTTTCATCCAAGCAGTTATGGCTGATAAAATCGATGTTTGTAGCATATGATGATACACCTCACCAGTTGCGATACCTTCTAAGAAGAATGGGCTAAACGGATGGCACGATAACAGACCACACCACACATTGACACCTGATAAATTAACATCGTTGTTTCAAAAAAATATATACCCAGTTTCCATAGAGAATCATGTAAGAAGCTTATGAAAATCGTACCAGAGCTTTTAGAGTTCTTAGTAACAACCTTAGGCAGCGACTAGTCTTTGTACAGTGTGTAACAGGTACAGACATTTTAATGTGTGGTATTTTACATCTGTAGGTATAAAAATCCATGGAGAAGAAATAAAAACTTTGAGGTTCGCCGATGACATTGTAATTCTGTCAGAGACAGCAAAGGACATGGAAGAGCAGTTGAACGGACTGGACAGTGTCTTGAAAGGAGGATATAAGATGAACATCAACGAAAGCAAAACGAGGATAATGGAATGTAGTCGAATTATGTCGGGTGATGCTGAGGGAATTAGATTAGGAAATGAGACACTTAAGGTAGTAAAGGGGTTTTGCTATTTGGGGAGCAAAATAGCTGATGATGGTCGAAGTAGAGAGGATATAAAATGTAGACTGGCAATGGCAAGGAAAGCTTTTCTGAAGAAGAGAAATTTGTTAACATCGAGTATAGATTTAAGTGTCAGGAAGTCGTATCTGAAAGTATTTGTATGGAGTGTAGCCATGTATAGAAGTTAAACATGGACGATAAATAGTTTGGACAAGAAGAGAATAGAAGCTTTTGAAATGTGGTGCTACAGAAGAATGCTGAAGATTAGATGGGTAGATCACATAACCAATGAGGAGGTATTGAATAGAACTGGTGAGAAGAAGAGTTTGTGGCACAACTTGACAAGAAGAAGGGACCGGTTGGTAGGACATGTTCTGAGGCATCAAGGGATCACAAATTAAGCGTTGGAGGGCAGCGTGGAGCGTAAAAATCATAGAGGGAGACCAAGAGATGAATACACTGAGCGGATTCAGAAGGATGTAGGTTGCAGTAAGTACTGGGGGATGAAGAAGCTTGCACAGGATAGAGTAGCGTGGAGAGCTGCATCAAACCAGTCTCAGGACTGAAGACCACAACAACATATATATATATATATATATATATATATATATATATATATATATATATATATATATATATGTATACACATCAGTGTGTTGGTTGCTTTTTGTCTGCACTGAATAGTCTTCTCACAAACACGTCACAAACTTTACAACCTGATGGTTTTTGCACACTCATAATTCCACCACTAAGTGAACTATTTTGCTTCGACGCACCCACACTTTAACACCTGTCTTGCTGCCCAGAGGAAAATAAGCGTTAATAGAATTCTCTTGCTCCATGTACTTTGAGGTACTACCCAGACTGAAAACATATGACTTATAACAGCTATAGTTACAATGGCCAACAAGAAATTTCATTAGTTGTTACACCGAATTCACGCATGTTGCCAGAATTTTTGCAGTGGGCCAGTCTTTGTGTGACATCTGCTTTTTATAATTTGATCTTAGCACTGTCTTTGACATTTCATAGGAACCTGTACCTCTCATGAAGCGATTTTATCCCAGCTCTATTTATGGAATATATAAATAATGTCCAAGCAGCAAACGACAAGACTGCGTAAGGTCATTCATGTTTGACATGCGCAGACCTGTTATTGTGGCGTTGTGATGCGTCAGTATTGAGCTGACTGTTAGCTTGTTGGCACGGATATCACTAGTTAAATAGTATTTCCTTCTTTTCCGTATGGAGTGTATTATGTATGTTGAGTTTTAGTGTTTTGTTGTCTTATCATGCCAAGGAAGTGTGTAAATCATGCAGATAAATTCACTGTATTTGTGGTGAGATGACCTTCAAGTCACATGGTGACATTTAATGACTTATGAAAAAGAGTTATGAACATTTCCTTTGGCTGTCAGGTTGGTGATTTGTATAAGAGCTGGGCCCTAAATGTAAGCAGTGTTTCGTGTGTTAGAGTGTTGACTGGGTAGAAAAATGGTACGCACCACATGCCATTTGCAATTCCCATGATTTGGAGGGGTGGATGGATAAGAATCAATCGTAAATCGAGACATACAGTTATGTATCCGAATTTTCCAGAGAGGCTTGTCTTACACAATGAAGGGCTTTCTGCACCAGTGTATCCAGATACGACTTCAATCTATAACTCCGATTCTGAACTACCTCAAAGTGAAAATGATTCAGATGTAAATAAAAATAATCGTACGTACAAAAGCAGTAGTTGTTCATCAAAACCATACTTTCCCAGTCAACAAGACCTTAATGACCTGATTCGGGATTTAGACCTGTCTATAGAGCAAGCTAAATTCTTAACTTTCAGACTCAAAAGCTGATGTACGAATATGTACTTATCGCCGCCTAATTTGCAGTTATCGCCTTCGCCACGGTGGTTTCAAAGACTGCTTTTATGAAGAAAATTGTATTATATTTTGCAATGACCATCAACTCTGGTCAGAGCAGTGGCGATTTTCGTAGTCTCCTCTAAGGTTATTCTGAAGGCTGTGCTTCTACATATTGGCAATCAACTTCCGTCAATACTTGCAGCGCATGCCACTCATATGAAAGGGACAAATGACAACATGAAATAAATTTTAGAGAAAATCCAGCATGAGAAATATAAATGGAATATCAGCACTGTTTTCAAGGTTTTGGCCTTATGACTTGGTTTTCAACTCGTGTTCACGAAACTTAGCTGCTTTTGTGCGAATGGGACACCTGAGATAAGAACTGTGACTACGTTAGAAAATCGTTGCCTATATGTTGATGTCTTATCCCTAACCAGAAAAGTGTGTCGTCAAAGCTATGAATAAACTTTCTGATGGATTTTTGTGTTTGAAACAGAAAGTACGCCAAGTCACTGATGCTAAAATGAAAGAGAGAGCTTAATGGGATCACAAATATCTGCTTTCCCTTGTGGCATCAGTCTCTTGAGTGGTTCGACGCGGCCCACCACGAATTCCTCTCCATCATTATCCAGGATTGTTAAATCAACTGGAAGAAACCAGTCTCCCAGTCTTGCAGATAAGTATGTAGCAATCTATTTTGAAAGCATAAAGTAGGAGAAGATTGTGACATAGTGGCTGACCTGCGTTATTATAAAGCTATGGGATTCAACATGTCCTTACAAATTGACTTCTTGGGCTCTCAGACTTTCTTTCTGGCAAATTTTGGAGCTGTCAGCGAAGAGAATGGTGAGCGTTTTCATCAGTAAATTTCTACAATGGTAAAGAAGTACTAATGTAAGTGGAGTTCTAATACGCTGGCTGACTACTGCAGGACCAAGAAGAGAGGCGTTCCAGATGCAAACAGTGCCCAAAAATTACTATCTACCACCTTATACGTAAGTCAGAATGACTCGTATATCATTTAGATTTAGATAGCTAATTTCTGGTTTTATTACATATTGCCAAAAATTCATATGCATATTATACAAAACTTCTGCTTGGTGGGGAAAATGGAAATGATATTTGCATTGAGCATGACAAACACAACTAGAATATCATATTTTTATTCTTGTGAAAGAAAAGTTCAGTTTTGTCGACCAGTGTTATTAGTCTTCAAATGACGTAAGTGCTGATGTAATATTGTTCAGTACACTATCCTCAGGCATCAAAAGATATATCTGCACATAAAAATTCTACACCGTACAGAGTAATATATATTTCTACTACTTATGACAAAATTTAATTGTGAAGTCAGTTCGGCCCAGAACTACACACATTTCACAAATATATCGCAAGCGACTCTATTGTGGGAGATGGTTTATTGGAATGTTTTTGTTTAAGCTATGGCCTTCGCCTGTTCAGTTTACGCTATTAATTGTGAGACCTCCTGGATATCGTTCACGATTACCTCAGATATTCAATGCAGTTCAGTTCTGCAGCCTACATAGAGGTTTTCTAGGATTTTGACTCCGTGGAGTATATCAAATTGATATCCAGTCACAGATTCTGAGTCCGTAGAGCCTATTTGCATCTCAGAGATGGGAAAGAATCCCCATATGGAAGATGGAGATCAGTTAACGGGCCGAAATCCAGAAGCCTGTCCACACTGTTGCCAACGCATTTCGGTGTAGACCGTGCACTTTCCTAGCGAACCGTCAGACACACACGGAGCAACGACTTCCCCGCCAGAGTGGCATTATTAAAGTGCACTCAGTTCGACTGACACCACACACACAGTAGGCCGGGTGGAGGCGGCCCCAGGCGGGAGTGGCCCAAGTTAACTGGGGAGTGGAGCGTGGCCCACTACAGCGAAAACACAGCGGCAACAGCTCAGCTGCTGCTGTCAGCAGTAAATTCAATCTTGGTTGCTATGTCCGTCTGTCCTGAACACCAGACGCTCCCGCAAAGGAACTATAAAAGGCTGCGTTTTCTGGACATGAAGGTCCATCGTCATGAATAGAGCTGAAGAGATTACCTGCCTATTTTTGTGGTCACCTTATGTTACATGTAGCTGCCATCTATTGGCTCCCTGCTATTGCCCCAGAGATATCACTGATTGAGCAGCAGTAAATTATGTCCTCCAACGAGTTTATACCACATAACCGCTTTCCTGTATGTCTGATAGAATTTAAACATGAAAAGCTCAGTACAACAGAAATGATCTACTGTGTACTACCAGTATTATCCAGATGTCCTGTTCCATTCTTGTAAAGCTTTAGGAGAAAAATAACTTTCTTTGTGGGATCATTTGCTGCCTGTTCTCTCCTATTGCCAGAGACGTGAGATAGAAACAGAGAACCGTCTACCTCGAACATAGATTCTAACTTTACCTAACTGGCTTTAGCAGAAACAATGATGTAAGTTTTAAAATATAAAAACCCCAATGGCTTTCGACCTCCAAGGCATTAATACAGTGATATACGTCGGCAGTGCTGAGAAAACTCAGGACGACTTTGATCACTTGTTCTGTATTCTCTCAGGGCTACTGATGTATAACAATGGGTAATAGCCTTGGAGGCCTAAAACGAAAAATTTAATTGGTGTTGGCATTTTGTCCAATTTCAGTATTACAGCAGCGGAACCTGCGTCAGTGTGCTTCATATATTGAACATAGAAAAAATGATATCGATGTCACAATGATTCCCTTTTATTCAGAGGGTATGATAAATAACAGCGCAAACAACATACAGTTAAAGTGCACGATATTAGCAGCAAAAAAGTCCCGGCAAACATGGGACCGCAAACGAACTGTTTACGAAGTAATTGTGACTTTGTATTTACTACCCACTACTCACTTGATTCTGTATAAACGTAATCCCAGTTAGGATAAGGTAACAGTACTGTATAAAGTTAGGGTAAGTTGTTGGAGATACGCTGGTAGATGTTTTGAATGAACACGACGAATGTTACATGACTCTACTCGTAGTTAAAGCAGGTGTTCAAAGTGCGGTAGTAACACGTGGATTCACCATACACCTGACGCCTCAATGAATTTCAAATCCTTTGAAACACGCCTGGATCATTTTGTAATTCCTGACAAGCACTGGCAATTCTCTGTTCTAGTTCTTTAACCGGAAAGGCGTGCACTACACCTTTAAGGTATCCTCAAAAGCACAAATGCATTAGGTTCAGATAAAGTGATACTGGAGACCACGGTACGGGTCCTCGTCACCCAGTTAATCTTTGTCCGTACGGCTCATCACATACCGTCTCACCATAGGAGCAAAATGTGCTGGTACTCCATCAAGCACGTACCACAGTCTCTGACGTTGTTCGAAGGGAACATTCTCAGAATATTCTGCAAGATGAGCAACGTCACTGATGTAGAGACTCATGCACAGCACGTGATTCGGAGCGCTGATGACTACAAACGTGAGTGAACACTGTTTCATCAGTAAATAAAATTTCATTTTCAAACGTAGGGCTGCATGTAGCTTATTGTTGCATCCAATGACAGAGCGTCAGTATAGGACCAAAGCCTGCTTCACTAACTCACTGAAATCGTTGGAGGTGGCGCATGCATTATTTTCCAGACACTACTGTTGCTCATTAGAGTAATATGTGTGGCAAGTCAAGTTGTCGAGACTCTTGGTGAGTTTTTAGTTGTTTACAGCACCAAATCTTCAACCACAGGTGTAATTCGTGCAGCACCTAGCCTCCCCCTTTGCGTGTGCTAAGCATCCAGTTTCTCGGAGACGCTGATGCACCCTCGCAAACTTTCGTCTCGTGAAGTGAAGAGGTAGCGTATGCTTCTTGGTACAAGCCTGTAGCCTCTTGAGCATTGCCGTTAGCTCTACCACACGTGAAATACATATCCTCATACTCTCAATTATTGCAGTGTTGCATGTTATCGCGACCAGTCGCATAACCGATAAACACAAACCACAGCACGGATTGGTATGTAGTGGTTACACAGTATCTCGTCAGTAGTGACTAGCAACCACAAAGCCGCAAATTCCCTATAATTGTCGCATTCATGTTTATTGAGATTTTTTTGCTTCTAGTATCGTGTAATTTCCACTACATGCCTATAATACATGACGTATTTCCCCAGTACCACTTTACCGTAAAGGGGATATTTTGATCTCTAACAACCCTGCACTACACTTCTTGATTAAACCACGAAATACTGAAGGTGTTTCTACACTCAGCAGATCTGCAATTACGTCATAGTCAGCGTGGGGGCAGAAAGACAGAATAAATCGTCAGCTGCCGAGATCACTAAAATAATTTATTCATGTGCATGACTGGTTTTGGAAATTCTCTGTTGACATCTTCTGATCAGCAAAAGATTGGACCGAAAATGCTAGGATACAAAACTAAAGTAAGAACACACATAATTATATAAAAAATTTTGCAATACATGCAATAACAATAGGCCTACATCTATGTTTGCGTCATTGTACAATCTTCTCCTTCAGTACGGTAGGTGGTTCTGTACAATGTATGTCCATGTAGGTATCGCGAATTATTCTAGAAGTCGGTATGTCAGTTTTAAATAACAACTATGTACACACATATTAGAGCAGAGATTTCAAGTGCTCATATTCATCACAACATTACAGGTGACATTTCCCAGCGTAAACAGTCTTAGTGACACATAAGTATATTAGACGGCGCACTGGTAGTACCAATCGATACTAACATCTCACATTAGATTAAAACAAGGATCTGCTGCTCTGTATAGTTAAATATGCCAACGTTATTATCATAACACAGCAGCCAAGACAGTATTCTACATAAAAAGAACATGTCCATAAAATCGTGTGCATTATTCATAAAATGTAATGTCCGCCACGATAGCTGAATGCTCAGCGTGATGGACTGCCTTCCTACGGGCCCGGGTTCGATTCCCGGCTGGGATTTTCTCCTCTCAGGGACTGGATGTTGTGCTGCCTTCGTCATCATTTCATCCCCATCGGGCCCGCAGGTCCCCCAATGTGGCGTCGAACGTAATAAGACCTGCACCAAGGCGGCCGGACCTGCCCCGCAAGGGGCCTCCCAGCCAATGACGCCAAACGTTCATTTCCATTTTTCCATAAAACGTGATTTATGCATAAATCTTTTTACATCATTTTAGAATACTGAATTTTTTGAAAACATTTTCTACACATTCTTAATAACTCTTAACCAAATTTTCCTTTTTACAAATTCACAACAAATACGACAACCTATAACCACATAAAAGATCAATGACGGTATCATATATAGGTTGACGTTAATACATCTAGGGTAAGCTCAATATCTACTGGCATAGATACGATAATTCATTAAGAATACATAAAAGTATGTTTACTACCAAAGGAGCTATTTAATTTTTGTCATTTTGTTCTCAGTTACGACCTTTACATGGGCTTATCCAAGGCAACACGTCACTCGAGGTCAAGGTGGAATCTCGTCGCTTAACGGCTAGGTGTAACCTGATACTTGATATCTAGATGAAGACATGTACAGTGTTTCATACAACCAATGCACTATTATTGCAATCGCTTTTAAACTGACCCCATTATCCGACTTTACCAGCTAGCTCTTCCATTTGCCTCTCCTAGAACAAATAATTGTGTTCGAGTGATATTCATCTTATGTAACGAATTTCAAAATGTCATCATATAACACAATATGTCCAGTGTCCAAATCATCAAACATTTAAAAAAAAAACATTATTACAACAAATCATTAAGTCAACTTTACATGCAGAATTGCATATTCACTTTTATCCCAAAAACTTTTGGTAAAATATTTCTGAAACATTTCTTAAACAAATCTTAATATCAAATTACATAAATTGGATCTAAGGCTTTCCTAAAAAAATTATTATCTTAGCTTTATAATCTCATATTTGAGCTAGTTTTATTACATTCATAAATACTCGACGTCGGAGGAGCAATTAAAAAATATGATATTTTTCGTCTGGGACATATACACTGTACCTATCTACCACAGGAGCTGCAATTAATGTTTTGAATTCTGTTAGCAAACATGCTGGTTGTTTAGCTTGTATACGACAATATGTCATTAGACGTTTAGCCGAAAGCTCGGTAACTACGTCTGCGTACAATTTTGTCACCCGATGTATAGGTAACATCTCTTCCACATTTGATGTACCATTGTAATATTATTTGATCACATGGGATTGTAATTGCTCCATACCGAACCTGTGAACTACATAAGCATCAAAAAAAGTTTTGCATCACCTCGGTTCTGAGAGTTCCGGAACCTGTACAGAAAATTGGAATAGAGTCCCAACAGTATTAACCTTTCTGCAGTTGCGTATACCACTTGCTTGTGTGGAATAAATTGGTGTGTGTGTGTGTGTGTGTGTGTGTGTGTGTGTGTGTGTGTGTCTTGCGGACAAAACGCTTCTGTAAAGATACCTTATACTGTATGTATATAAGGTGAATTGTCAAATTTGATGTACATTTGACATATTTGTACACAAAAAGTTGAACTGTATTTTTTGATGTTTGTAACAATCATTATATACAAATAAAATGATGTAACTCAGTGAAAAAAAAATACAAAGAATTAAAGAAGCATATGAATATAATGGTAGAATTTTGAAACTGATTATGTAGGATTGATTAATTTCTTGGACATGTGTGTTAATTTCTTGAACACTTTCCACAAATTTGGAAACAAAACTTAAAACAAGGAAACTAATGTGCTTGCAGCGTAATTGATTTTCTAGGTGTGAGGAAGTATAAGCATGAACAATATGTACATGCATACAACTTTCAAGACAAGATAATGGAGTTTCTGAGTATAACTTATTCTGTAATCATATATATAAAAAACAAAGATGCTGT
Organism: Schistocerca piceifrons; assembly: GCF_021461385.2. Taxonomy (NCBI): domain Eukaryota; kingdom Metazoa; phylum Arthropoda; class Insecta; order Orthoptera; family Acrididae; genus Schistocerca; species Schistocerca piceifrons. The sequence goes on from NC_060140.1 coordinate 686,026,484, forward strand.
AACTTACCAAACAAGAAAGCGCTGGTAGATAGACACAACGTAATCAATACAATAAACTTAGAAATTGATTAACAGATAAAATTTATATTTTTATAAATAAAGTACCACTGTAACAACGTTGAAAATGTGAACAACGGGAAGTGTCACTTGCAAGGGTAAGGATTTCTTAATCACTTTTTAAAAAAAAAAAAAAGAAAAAAAGGAAAAAAAAGCTACATTGTCTTAATAACAGCAGTTCCCAATTCTGCTCTCAAGAATTAATATACAAATGAGCTCAAAATTATAATTAAAATGATTGTATGTAAGTGTGCTTAAGTAGATCATTTCACTTTATAAGGCATTATTTACTTGATTTTAAAATTTTAATGCATTTCATCCCTTGTGGAACTCAATAAAGTGAAAAGAGGAAACAGCTACAGTCTCAGGTACCTAGTAATGCATTTTCTGACAAACTCATTATCAGCACAATGTTAGCTACTGTCACATTATTCTACCTGACAGATTAGCACAGACCAAAAATTTGTTTAGTTAATTATTTTTCTGTAAAAGATAACACCTTCAGTTCTGGGGTGTACACTAAACAGAAGAGCTAGCAAACTAATCCACAGATCTTCAATTCATGTCGCTTCTTATGTTTGTACTACTTCCTATCAATTTGTAAACAGATACTGAGCTGACATTAATATGTATTTTTCCCTCTCAGAGCACATGCATTACAAATTAGGTTCACACAAAAAAGAACATTTTACATAAAGAAGTTGAACAATGTGATCAGTAACCATAAACAGATACAGTTATTTTTTAAATTAATCAGAGGCAACAAGCACAATGCATAGTTTGCAAGTAATGTAAATTCCATTTTCTGTACAACAAGGCACACCATGCTGTTACCGTTACAGAAAGTCTCTTCGCCCGTACTGCCAAAATCCATCAAGATGTCTGCTCAGTCCAGAAAATTATGGGATATTTTCGATGAAACAGAGCATCAATATTTCTTCGGGTCTTCTGATCCTGCAACAAAACTCTGTGTGGCTGTGCCCTTGCCAGAGTCACCACCTTTCAGCGGTAGTGATGCCATCTGCATGTCACCACTCTTCTCCAGAATATCTTTTGAGCCACTCCCTGACCATCCACCCATTTCCAGGTCTTGTCGTTTCTTTTCTTCTTCTTCCTCTCGAACCATCCTCTTGTACTCATCAATCTCGAGCTGATACTTCGGTGTAGTGATTCTAAAGAAGTCGGCAAGTGTTTCCCCCACGTAGTCGCAGGCTCGCAGGGTAGTGGACCCAGCAGAGACTGCGTTGTGCCACAGCTACGGTCCCCAGGACATCGTCGACGGATCGACAGCCGCAACGGTGTCCAAAGTTTTCCCGTCAGATTCAGCGACACAAACCTCCTCTGCAGTGCATTCTTCTAAAATTCCATCGCTGAAATGTAGTATTCTTCTCGAGGTCTCTCTTGTCTGTGTATTATGTGAATCCATTAAAACGTCACTGAAAGCCCCCTCTGTTTCCTCCATTGCAGCTGTAGCAAATCAGATACCATATCACAACACTTTCGCCATTTTATTACAAATGCAAACCACAGATTGCATGTTGTACCACCATACAACGAGACCTTTAGATATGGTGGTCCAAATCGCCGTACACTGACCGGGTTGCCTCCAAACACGTCTCCGACGATTGTCTGGTTGAAGGCATATGCGACACTCATTGGTGAGGAGAACTTGATGCCAGTCTTGAGCGGTCCATGAAGCATGTTGTTGGGCCCATCTGTACCGCACTGCATGGTGTCGTGGTTGCAAAGATGGACGTCGAGAATGAAGTTGCGCATCATGTAGCCTATTGCTCACATTTTGAGTCGTAACACGACGTCCTGTGGCTGTACGAAATGCATTATTCAACATGGTGGCGTTGCTGTCAGGTTTACTCCGAGCCATAATCCGTAGGTAGCGGTCATTCGCTGCAATAGTAGCCCTTGGGTGGCATGAGCGAGGCATGTCATCGAGAGTTCCTGTCTCTCCGTATCTCCTCCATGTCCGAGCAACATCGCTTTGGTTTACTCCGAGACGCCCTGACACTTCCCTTGTTGAGAGCCCTTCCTCGCACAAAGTAACAATGCGGACGAGATCGAAACGCGGTATTGAGCGTCTAGGATTGGTTGAACTACAGACAACAAGAGCCGTGTACCTTCTTCCTGGTGGAATGACTGGAACTGATCGGCTGACGGGCCCCTTCCGCCTAATAGGTGCTGCTCATGCATGGCTGTTTAAATCTTTGGGCGTCTAGTGACATCTCTGAACTGTCTATGGAACCATGTCTGTGATACAATATTAACACTCAACATCTATCTTCAGGAGTTATGGGAAACGGGATGATGGACAAACTTTTTTTGGTGTGTTTATTTACAGTCGTACAACAGACATTAAATTTACGCAGTTTCACAAATCACAAGATGGAAATTAGATTTTGAAAGCAGGTATTCATTTAACAAGTGCAAAGGCCCACCAATTTTAAATGATCAGAGTTTAAAATTTAAAAACACTTAAAATCCTTAAAACATCCAAATTAACACCATTAGCGATCACTTAATATGAGAACTCAAACAGGAACCAACAAATCATTACCGGCGCCAACAAGCGTAAGGACAGTGCTCAGCATGTGCTGTGAAGTACAACTCAAGTGACTCCACCAATCTCACTCCAGACAGGGTCGAGCGAAACGCCATGGTCGCTTGTCATTGTAAAAGGTGCACTGTAACGGGTTCACATAACTTCATTAGCCCTGCTAATCACATATATCTTTCCACAAAGAGTTGTCCACGGCATCTCTCGCCATGTATGAGTACTCTATGAGAGAAATCACCTTCAGGCTCGCATGACGGTCCGGACACACATCGCTGAGACGGTCTGAGAGTGCTCTTCATGCATCTGCTACCGCACCCCACTCCCTGTCGGCGAAACAAACCGCTAATATCTACCACAGATCTTGTGGTTGACTGCAGTACACGAAGTTTCCGGCATCGCACATCCAAATTAGTGGTGTACGCAGTCAGTATTCACCGAGAAAAGCTTTTCAATTACAGACCACATATCCGGTGGATACACGTTACGTGTCTCTAATGCTGTGGTCACCATTGCCTTCTGCATCCTCATGCCGTTGAAAACCGCTGATTCTTCCGCCTTTAGGGTCAGTTTCTCCATTTGAGAAAGAATAGGTTTCCAATTCACTTGAACTTCCTAAGATATTCCAAATCCACGTAAATTGTAAATAGTGTTGGTGCTCGTTACTAACGAGAAGAACACGGCAAGTGCCATAAGCGAACACTCGGGCATGCTTATCTGTAGATTGTAGACTTGTATACTTGGCCAAGTAAAGGTTGTGTTTATCCGTTAAAATTACTAATAACTATTTTCTTGAACGAGAATGTTAATCATTCTCTTGCCTAGTTAGGCTGGCGACCGTTTTCCATTATCAGTTAAACAGGGCAGATAGGCAAAATTTTGTTTGTTACTGTTCAAACATTTACGTAATTCTGACTTTCATTTCCGATAAGCCACCTCTGTTAGGTACAACATGGTCAACATAACAAAATTCCTCTCGGAGGGCAACACTGCTCTGTTGCGTTATACCATAATTACTTTAACAAAATAGTTTTATTTCACAACCTGATTCCAGTTTTAAAGTTATGGTACAGTAGCAGCAGCAGGAGTGTTATACGTGGCGACTGTGACAGGACGTTGTTCAATTTGCACCTACAAGCGGGAAAAAATTATAAGTAGTTACCATTTTACAAACATAGAGTGAACATAAAACGTCCAGCGGCACGAACCTGTGCATCATTTGAGAGACCGGATAGTGAAAGTTCAGTTTAAATTGAAGATAAAAGGTATCAGTACTTAATAATAGCTAAAATGGACAGGAAGCTAGAAATGAAACTAAATACGCAAGATCAGAATGCAATCGAGAACAGTTCAGGCAGCACACCAACAGATGGCATTACGCACGAGTTAAATTACGTACGGTACCACGCCGATGACAATAAACAGATAGAAGCTATGAATGTCGCTCGTACTAAGGAGAACAATATGAGCGATGTTGTGGAAGACAGTGGCTATGTTAATGAATCGCGGGATATGTTCGAATCACCAGAAACTGAGAGGGAAGTAGGACTCGAACACGAAAATGTAGCAGAACCTAAAAGTGAAAAGAATCCAGATATGATAGAATTGTTAAAAATGTTGTCTGCACAAATCACTGCACAGGGGCATCAAAATGCTGCGCAAAATGAGATTATTAATGCACAAATCACAGCATTGGGGCAACAAAGTAAACAAATCGAAATGTAGGGTACCAGACTTGGTAAACCAATTGAAGAAGTCAACTCAAAGGTAAGAGTAGTGAGCAATGAAATTAAAAATCTTAAAAGCGAAATTACTGTCATCAATGGCAATATTGCCAATGTACAAGGACAAATTGGTGACATTAACGAAAGATTTGTCTCTGAAGTAATTAAAATTCAAGCTCAAATAGAACCCTTAGTCTGTACTAAGGTGGATGAAAAGGTATTCGGTATTAAATCCGAAATACAAACAGAATGTAACGTGGAATTTGCACAGATTAAACAATCTGTAACAGAAACAAGTAGAGAATTAACCAAACAGATTCTTACTGGCGAAAAGAAGTGTGACTATAACACTTCGCAAATCCAAGGCAAAATGTATGACTTGGAAAGAAAAATACAATCAGGATCTAAACATTTTACTAAAAAAACGCCTTTCAGTAAGATATTAGAGGGCGAGGAAAAATTCGACCCTGCTAAGAGACATAACGGTTGCACCCCCTCGATTTTGTAAAGAATTGCGAAAGAAATTTTCCTGAATATTTGACTGACCAGGAAAAAATCAATGTTGTGATCAGTGCACTAACGGGAGAAGCAAAAGGATACTAACCATGTCTTTTGAAAATTTTAAGCAAAAATTTACTGACGAATACTGGTCAGAACAAAAACAAGACCAGTTGTGGCGTGAGTTTCTAATGGCCAGGTTGTATGACGTCAGGGGTAGACAAACCATGAAAGAGTTTTGCGAATCACGGTACAGAAAGCTGATACATCTGAAGGCTAGGAGAACTGAAGCCGAGATTGTTTGGGTTCTTTGGCAGAAACTGCCTGAGGATTCTAAAAGATATGTTGGGAGTACCCATAGAAGTTTTTCTGCGTTTCTGGAAAGGGTAGAGGATGAAGATCACTGGCGAAGAGATCGCGAGTCTCGTCCCCATAATAACAACAATTATTCGCGAGAAAGCAATGACCAAAACGAACGACCTGAAAACGATAGATTTCGTGTAAACACGATTCAAAGAGGTCGTGCGAGAGGTAGAGGAAATTATACGATGCGCGGTAGAGGATACATGGCTCGGAATTTCTAAACTAGGGACGAAATGGAAAACTGAAAACCGCGTGTGTTACGGGCCGGATTCACGCGGAAATCGGTTTTGGGCCCAAAGGAAATATGTCAAATAATAAATTCGAGAAGGAAAGATGTAAAGCCCAGGGCAGGAAGGTTAAGGACGCGACTATGGAAGACAGGCGCGGAGTGATACATAGTGGCGTTCCCAGTGCGAAGTCACGTGACAGTTTGTGCTCGGGGCAGCGGTTGCCGGAGCAGCGTACATTGCACTTGGCAACACACACAAATGGCAGACGTCAGAAGTAGATGGCTGCCGGAGAAAGAAACAGAAGAGGCGGGATCGGACACTTCCGTTGGCCGGTTACAGTAGTAGATGAATGTAGAAATGAAAATAAAGTTAGTATGTCATATGATAACGATAACTCAGTATCGGAATCGTGCGAAAAGACTTCATTAAAGAATGAAAGGGAGATAGAAAACGCGAGTGAAAAAGGGAATATTGGTACTGTTAATAATGTATATGAGGTAAATGACGTAGATGTGGGGGAGGTTATGATAAAATATGCCACGCTAAAGACGTGTGCACAGCTAATAATAGGTGAAAGTGATGTAAAGGAGGGCGTTAGTAAACATGACATTATAAACAGTGCAGGTGAAATTATTGTTGATGGAAAGGTGTTTTGTGGCTCGAATGCAGAAGGGTCTGGTAGGGATTTCGCACGATTATCTGAAACTGATGGTAAAGGAATCAATGAAACGAAGGTTATCAATGTATATGATGAGTATACTATGTACGAAACTAAGGCTGAGATCGTTCAAAGTAATTCAACAGAAGTATCTGAGTGTCCAAACGGTGTGCATTGTGTAGAAAATGAGTCGAAAAACCAAGTGGCTGAGGCATCTATTGATAATCTGCTCCACTGTCTAAAAGTTGCTTTCCTGCTCGAATCTGATAACGAAAATGAAATTGGTGATAGTTCAGATGGTGAAGGGTATATGGATACAGATAAGAATAAATATACTACCTTTCCCTATTGTTCAAAAGTCGAGTATTTAAGTGAATCTGGTGGTGAGGAAGAGAGTAGTGATGACTCCAGAGATGATGAATTTTCAGGTGTAAACGAAAGTGAATATACATTTACTGAAGGGGTGTATGAGAAAATTAGTGAAATTTTTCCAAAGCAAGATACAGAAAATAGAACTGGGCCAAAACAGAAGGAATTATTAAGTAATGTAACACAGGGGCATAATTTGCAAGAACCTCCAGATGATACTATACCGGGGCAAGCCTTAACAAATGTTTTGAAGGAGTGTGAATTACAGGAACAAAAGGAACCACCTGATGAAATGATAGCAGAGCAGGAGATGATGTACTTGCTAAAGACTTTGAAATTCCAAGACTTAAAAAGCTACCTGATGAAACAAAACGTTGGCAAGATCTGAATAGCTTAGTGAAAGATGTAGAAAATAGGAGGCCTAAAAAGCCACCAGATTTAAGTCACTGTTTGTGAACCATAAAAGACTGCCTTGTTAATAAAGAGACTGGGGGCAGGATGTATGTATATACTCTGTTAATATAATGCACGACTTTGTTATTATTGTATCTGAAAGTTAATTATTGTTTAGTAGACCTTGAGGCCTGGGGCAGGTTGTTTATTTATTGTAGTGTACTGTTTACTTTGCTTAGGAACTGTTTGTTTTCAATTGAATACTTATTGTTGCCAGCCTAATTATGAAATAGGGCCATATAGTGCGACAAACCTGAAAACTTTGTGAATAATGATGCTTATGGTGATTTAATGAAAGTGCAAAGAACTCCACTGGATAATAATTTATTTCTAATGTACTTAAAGACCAGAAAGGGCTGACGTTTGCACCATGTTGTGTATATAAAGGTACATGTCTTCAGATGAGGGTTGTTAAGCCTCAGGGGACATGCACTCTTTGCATTGTCAAGTGTCTGACGAGCACTAGGTACCTCAGTCATTGCCAGCACCACTTCCGTTTCTTTTCGTGCTGCCAACCTTCCTCTTCATCATTCAGAACTTTTACTATCTTCTCTCCTTCTTCTCTATTAGAGTGAAAAGTGTAGAAATAATGTAAGACACTGTGTATTGTTTGTAGACAAATAAATAAATAATTAAATTGGGTACAATAGAAAATGATTAAGAATAATGAAAGTATAGTGGCTACAGTAAAAAAGAATAGGGACATGTAGTTAAAGTAAATGAATAAATGGTTCTATGCAGAAAAATGCAAGTGTGAATAAACGTAAGGTTTAAAGTGAATAATCTAATATGATTAATGTCTAAAGATGGTTGTATAGAAATGGGTAAGAATGGTGATGAAAAATGTTCTGTGTCTAAACTGAGGAGAGAAACCTGATTGATATGTGTAAAGTAGATATGAGATATGTGTGTCTAGTGCCACAAAGAGTAGGCAGAAATCACTTACAATAGGATGTAAAATTTTTGTTCTGAGCTTGACAGATCTGATGACCTAAATGTGTAGTTAAACTTTATACTGACTTTAAAAGAAATATTACTGAGTAAGAAAATGAGGAGAAAAACTACAAATCTGGGACTCTCAAATAACCCCTGAACATTGTCATTATATCAAAAATGTCATTTAAATTTTTCTCTGTTAATGATGTGTATATTAACTGATTTTGTCATGGTGTAAAGAAAGATTTAATATTATCAATGTCTAATTACTGTTTTGAAGTTACAGGTTTTATGTTTTATACCATTAACGCAAATTTTACTAAAGATGTGACATAATGATGAAAAACTCAAAGGTGATGACAATAAACTGCTCAAAAATATGTTGTTGGGCAGCAAACCAAGACAAAAGAATAAAAATGCTGTGGTCCTGAAGTTGGGGGCTACCAAATATGCTGTGTGAGCAGTAGCCAAAGGACTTGCCATAGTGGGGCAAGGAATTAAGTGGTTACAAACTGCCAAACCTAGAGGATGGGGCAGTGAATTAATTTAAAAATATGTTTTCTTTAGCGTTTTTAATCTAAATTGTGTTTTTGTGCCTAAATGTTTATAGATAAAGACTGCCAAACCAATAATGGGCAGAATGTGTAACATGGACTGTTAGCACTGAGGCAAGCAGTGAAGTGAGTTAAGTTTTTTGATCAGTGTGTTATGAACTGACTATTCTTATTGAAGTCAGTGAAAAGTTATTATAAAATATATATGCATTCTTATTCAAATGGATGTAGATGTTTGTTTTGGACTGCCTTGTTTTAAAAATACAGCAGTGATGATTAAAGATAGGGTCTGAATAGGTTAATGTCTTTATGTGCAATAAACATTTTGGGCTGCTATTAATGAAGAGCAGCATTAAAGTTAATTATTTTGAAAAAAACCTTGAAATGTTACTTTTGTATTTAAAGAGTCAGTTGGAAAAAGTTCTCATAGCTGTTTTGTGTAAATATTAGCACATATGTGGATGCAAACTGAATTTTTCAATATTTCATTAATTGCTGAACCTTGAAAAATGTACTGTGATCATGAGTATACTCGTGTGTCTCTGAAAGTTACATTCTTTAAAAAATATTGAGAGACAAACTTCTGTTTTATTAAGTTAAAATGTTCTGTGCTGTTGTGTACATGTGTATTTTCTTTATTTTATTTGAAGGCTATACCATATTCTACTAATATGTAGATTAGTTTGTGTGCTGTTTGTCTGTTATTTGAACTGTTTTTGTATGAAATGAACATGCTCAATGATAACTTGTGTAACGATGCAAAATTATTTTCTTTAAACCAGTCTGAAAATGAAAATTACTTTAAATGTCTTACTTTTTGAAAATGTTTTGGGAAGAAATGTATGAATTTCCTTAGTGTATATACTGTATATTTGTAATATGTTTTTTCCCCCAACTGAAATTGAATGGTATAATTTTGTTTGTAGCCAACACCACTTAGGTGTTATGGAAGTTTCCTTGAAGTATCCCTGACGGGGAACTTCAACGAAACATGGGGCATGTGTAACACCATAACTCTAGTGCTATACTGCTTTATTTTGCTTTTGTTTCATTTAATATTACATCGTTAAGCTTCTGTAAATATTGTTTCATTGAATCGATAACACAAAATTGTATACTCCTTTCTTTATACGAACTTTGATGTCATGGTTTAGTTCTATGCTGTGTAGCATATCTTTCATTTAAACTCTTTGTCCCATTTGGAGAGAACAAAACTTACTGTATATAATTGTAATTTTGTGTGAATAATTTTTTGTAGAGATGTCAATATGTGTAAATGTTTTGTTTTATTTAATGCATTTGGTTGCTGTTACGTAAATTGCTGATGCTCACTTAGGGTTCTTAGTTAGTTTGTATGTAAATGGTGTAGTGGTTCCCCTCGGGAACGGAACTGTGTAGCGTGCGCAAATTGTGGTTGACCTATGTAGAAAAGGTGGAACTGGTAGTCAGTCGGGGACGAGCCACCAGTCGGAGACGAGCTACGAGTCCGTGCACTGCCATGTAAAAGATGAATATTGTGCTGGTTCCGAGAGAGGCTTTTCCTGCTACTTTCCAATGCCTTGGATGGATGGATAAATAGCTGGAACTATTCTGGAATTTGTATCTATCATCGCCACCAAGAAATGGCTGAGTCCAGCAATTCTACCTGCAATTCCACCTGCCAACGTGCAGTTGCCACCACATTACGCAATCATTGCATCGGAATGCTATAATGATGTACAGTGAAGGATCAGCTTAATGGATGTGTTATTGTGCTCAAATATAAGGTAATTTATATCTGAATTTATGTACCTACCTTGATTTTTCTCTTTATCATAACACCTCTCAGGTTCCTCTCCGTTTGATCTAAAGTGATTACCGAGTGTCCCTACTGAAATAACAATAAATCCCAGTGCTTGCTAATTGATTCCTCTTGAACATATTAAAAAGAAAGTTAAAGTTAATTTGGCTTGTGGAAAATAATTTTCCAAGTAAAACTGCTTATTAATGTGTTGTTACCAACTTCAAATTAAAATTTCTCAAGACTGAGGTTTATAAAGTTTTGCTTAGTAAATGATCACATTGCTGTCTGTAGTAAATTCTAAAAGGTGAGTTAGTTTCTTGCAATTTTGCCAACATTGTGTTTCTCTGTAGTAAAAGTGGAAAACTGCAGTCGTGAAACGTTATATACTCATGTTTGTTAAGTATATGTCTCTCTTGTGTATAGGAAGTGCATATTCATAATATAACAGGATCCATAGTTTGTCTATTGTATTAATGCTGGGTAACAAGTAATGGGAAGACCACTAACTATAAAAACCATAATTTCTTTATTCAAACGATAATGAGAAGCAAGCTGTGAGTGGATTCCAATTAACTTTCATTTTAAATAGTAAATTATTTAACTGAGAGAGACTTCACATATGTACAATTTATGATCCTGCAGTGAATGTTAATAGTAATGATATAAATACTATTCAGTTTGAACAAGGCCTGAAAGTAATAGTGTGTTTCGGTATCTGTTATAATTTTGCAAATATTTTGTGCTGCTCCAACTGTTAGTTTCAATCTTACCGTAAACATATGAGTGTGTCAGAGTTCATTACACTCGTGTGTGGCCAAGTATAGGTTGTGTTTATCCGTTAAAATTACTAATAACTATTTTCTTGAACGAGAATGTTAATCATTCTCTTGCCTAGTTAGGCTGGCCACCGTTTTCCGTTATCAGTTAAACAGTGCAGATAGACAAAATTTTGTTTGTTACTGTTCAAACATTTACGTAATTCTGACTTTCATTTCCGATAAGCCACCTCTGTTAGGTACAACACGGTCAACATAACAAAATTCCTCTCGGAGGGTAACACTGCTCTGTTGCGTTATACCATAATTACTTTAACAAACTAGTTTTATTTCACAACCTCATTCCAGTTTTAAGGTTATGGTACAGTAGTAGCAGCAGGAGTGTTATAGACTGTTTCTGAGAAAACGACAGTCAGGGTTTTGGGTAAACATATGAGTATCTTAACGGGTGAGCCGTTTAGCCGAACCGAGAGTGGGGTGCCTAGCTTCACGGTTTGACAGCTCTGCTCCTCGTGTTCGAAACCCAGTTATAATTTTTGTGTTTTTCGTTTGACTACCCATGTCCGTAGAACATTACTAAACGAATATTTTCCAATTTATTCTGAAATAACGTTTTACTTTTCATCTACGAATAGTACGTGTGGCAAATGAATAGAAATAACAATAGAAAAATAAAAAAAAATACTGGAGAAATTATTTGAAATTGTTTTCGGCGAAATTCCTTTCGTGTATTTTGATTCACAATCCACTACAAGCGCCAGTGTTTCCGTAAAGTAATCTGCTATGTGTGTTCTGCCGAAAACGTATTGCCAACACGTGAAATCTTCAGCAATTTTAACATCGTTTCATTCACAAGTGAGATTCGTAGGAAGAAACTTCTGTGGCAAACCTGCCTTCGCGCGATGCTCGTGGTGTTCGGAATTTTGATGTTCCAAATGTTTCTACGATTGGTATTATCCAAGGGAATGAAACAAATCTTCCTGAAGAGAAAACGTTAACAGTTAAATATAAGTATTAAGAGCTGCTAGTAATAATGAAATACAAGAATACGAAAATTTAAAAAGATTACAACCCCGGAAAATACAATACACAATATATTCTATAATAGATGTAATTTATTGTGAAGCCCAGATCTAACATTACAATTAATTAACGTCCTTGTATCCTCTTACTTGATAAGAAATATTCGTGTAGCAACCTTCAACGGACATGGGTAGATAAATGACGGTATCTTGCGCTGAAAGGTATCCAAAGTATGTCAAAAACTTTGACTGTCGTTTCCTCAGAAACGGTAGGATATCTACAGATAAGCCGAGAAACATGTTCGCTTATTTTGACTCCTCTTCCACTGAGGTAAGTTTCTGGATAATCGGGCTGTGGCATTGCCGTGTTCTACTCGTAAGTCATAGAAATACGATATTTAAGATCCGACTGACTAGAAGCATTGGCATGTTACTTTCTGTTCAAGCAGTTGTACACTAACACTTTTCACCATTAAATCTCAGTTGTATTAACTTCTTGAATATGTATTTGGTTAAACAGAAAAAGAAATTCCCAATGACCTTTTCATTAACATGGTTACATCTCCTCTGTCATATGTCAAGCTGTCATCATTTGATATGAACTAACCTAATATTCCCTTTTTCATGTTGGAAATGATTAGATAAGATGAACTGATTTCTCTTCATTCATAAGATGAATTTCACTATTTTATTATAAAATTATTGTATATTGTATTTTCCGGGGGTTCTAATCTTTTTAAATTTTCGTATTCTCGTATTTCATTCTCAAAGTCAGTTCTTAACTCTTATATGTTATTGTTACGTTTATTCTTGGGAAAGATGGGGTGCATTCCGTTGGATAACACCAATCGTAGAAACGTTTGAAACATCGAAATTGCGAGCACCATGAGCATCGAGCGAGGGAAGATTTGCCACAGACGTTTCTTCCTACGAATCTCACTTGTGAATGAAACGTCGTTAAAATCGGTTTATTAACTTTTTAACAAGCGAAACGCTGAAAACGTACGCTGTCACCTGCTCGGAACTTGAACGGCAAAACATGTGAGAAATTTGGAGGCTTGCGTAACATATCATGTTGTGTTTACTCACAGATGGGAACCACTAAATACGTATTGGAATACATTTTTTTAAATCTAACAATAGTTGCAAGAGTTGCGAAAATGCTTGGGACATTCCTCTGCGGTTGACGGGCGTCGACGAAACAGGGTCAGCAGCCAGCCAAGAGTCATTACACACCACACAAGGTAACCGCTGGTGCTCTCCAGATTTGCTGTGCCGTCGTGCAACGAAACAAGTACAAACTTTGTCGCTGAATATAATAAACTCATTGTGTTAATCCTATACGTTTCTTTCCTGCCAGACGAAAACGTTAAGCACCGACAAAGGGTCGAGTAAAATAAATGAAACATTAAGGTGGTATGTGATGTTACTTCAGTGGTTACAATATCGATTCATATACACAAACAACTTGATGGTGTGAGCCCATACATCAGTACGAGGTTGTACTCCTTCTGGCCTGGATGCGTCCACTAACTGGGAAAACAGCATAAAACCGTTGTATGCTCTTGAGAGATAAAGTGACCCACAGCTAGTACAGCTGCTCATTGACATATTGAACACAGACACAAATTATATTGGGGACATATCTGGGAATCTAGCTGAGCACGATAGTACCCAAACATCACGAAGACATTTTATGGAGACATTTTCATTGCGTGGACGTGCATTGTTCTGTTGAAAAGTGGCACGACGGTACTGACGTATGAGTACACAATGTTGTGCCGTTCGAGTTCCCTTAGTCACTGCCAGCCGTGACCTGAAGTTATACCCGGAGGCTACCCATGTCATGACGCCACGAATAAAACCGCTGTGCTACTTGAAAACACTGTAAGAATGGGACTTCCTTGTAGGCTGCCGCCGCTGGGCATTCATCGCTGAACGGAAGCCGACGCCGTTCATCAGCAGGCCATGCTTCCTGGTCCTGGCAGCACTCCAGCTACAGCTGTTTGGATTGTGTTATTAAAGGTGGCTTACCAGTGGGGCGGTAATTCCCTAGTCTGACTGCAGCCAGCCGCCAGTCTCCGATCAAGGGTGTTGTTTAACGCAGTGTTGCTGGAAGTCCACTACTTGTTCTGGGATAGCAGACGCGGCTAGTCAGTCAGGAGGTAATAATGCTGTCTCACTCTAAAACGCTCCATCTCTGTGTGCTTCACAACGACCACTCAACATGTGCCACCTTTCGATACCATTATTTACCCTACCAAGCCCAGTAACAACAATAAACACGAGCAAAACTAATGTAGTCAGGTAGGTATTCTACCAGTCACGGGGAATTGTAGCTCTAATAATTTACATATATCCCTGTTAGGTGTGTTCGTTTACGATTGACATCCGCCGCTGTCTACTTGAGGCTTCACTTTTTTTGTCGGGTAGCATATACAGGGTGATCAGAAAGAGTCTGAAAAAATCTTGCAAGGGTGTTACAGAATAGGTTGGGCTGAGCAATAATTGTCAACAAAATGTTTGTTAAATATGTGTGGCGCTAGAGCTGTTCCGAACTTGAAACGTTAGAACACAACTAAAGTTCTTTCTACATTTAAAAAAAGGCAATGGGAAAGACACAGGAAATTGTAGGGTAATAAATGTACTAAATGCAGGACACAAATTTGTAGGAAAATCCTTAATCGAAGTTACAAACTATCCCTGATGCAATAAACTCAGGAGAGTAAGCTCCTGAAACGGACGTTCGTGTAATGAAAATATATTGACAATAAGAAAAAATATTGGAAAACATGCCGAATCTGACTTACAAAGTCATTTAGCATTTATTGATTATGAGAAAGCCTTTGATAAGAGAATCCTTTCTTGGAAAACACAGGAAAAAATGTTTTTATAAACAGTTATTAACACAATGACATGACTATCTGTGAATACAAATCTGTAAATACAGTTACACAAAATAGTTATAGGTCTTCTTCTTCCTCCACTGGCACTACATCCCGGGCTGGGACTTGGCCTCTTCAATAATTTTCTGCCATTCCTCTCTGCACTTTGCCGTGGACCTCCAGTTACGGCAACCGACTGTGGCAGCACCCTCTCCTACCTCGCCACTCCATCTCAACCTAGGTCGTTCTCTTCTTCTTCTTGCTCCAGGTTCACTGCAGCAGATTGTCCTTGTGGGATCTGTCTCATCTAGTCGCATTACATGTCCAGCCAATCTCAGTCTGCACAGCTTTATGAACTTGACCACATCCTCCTCCTTGTAGCAGTCATAAAGTTCGTCATTTCTTCGCCTTCTCCAGATCCCAGTTTCATATACAGGTCCTAAAATCCTCCTCAATGTACTTATTTCATGTGATCTCAAATTGTTTTCACCCTGACTCGTAATTGTCCTTGTTTCTGAGCCATAAGTAAGTACTGTGCGTACCAGGTTTTTATAAAGTCGGGACTTAGTCCCTCGTGATTTAAGCTTGAATTTAAAATCTCGCAACGTTCCAAAGAAGCATCAATTAGAAGTACTTGTGTTGTTGTTGTTGTGGTCTTCAGTCCTGAGAATGGTTTGACGTAGCTCTCCATGCTCCTCTATCCTTTGCAAGCTTCTACATGTCCCAGTACCTACTCCAACCTACATCCTTCTGAATCTGCTTAGTGTATTCATCTCTTGGTCTCCCTCTACGATTTTTACCCTCCACGCTGCCCTCCAATACTAAATTGGTGATCCCTTGATGCCTCAGAACATGTCCTACCAAGCGGTTCCTCCTTCTAGTCAACTCCCCTTCTCCCCAATTCTGTTCACTCATTTGTTATGCGATCTACCCATCCAAACTTCAGCATTCCGCAGCATTCAGCAGTCCGCAGCTCGTGGTCGAGCGGTAGCGTTCTCGCTTCCCGCGACCGGGTTCCCGGGTTCGATTCCCGGCGGGATCAGGGATTTTCTGTGCCTCGTGATGACTGGGTGTTGTGTGATGTCAACTTCAGCATTCATCTAAAGCTGTCCGCAGCTCGTGGTCGAGAGGTAGCGTTCTCGCTTCCCGCTCCCGGGTTCCCGGGTTCGATTCCCGGCGGGGTCAGGGATTTTCTGTGCCTCGTGATGACTAGGTGTTGTGTGATGTCCTTAGATTAGTTAGGATTAAGTAGTTCAAAGTTCTAGGGGACTGATGACCATAGCTGTTAAGTCCCGTAGTGCTCAGAGCCATCATCTGTAGCACCACATTTCGAAACCTTCTGTTCTCTTCTTGTCCAAACTATTTATCGTCCATGTTTCACTTTCATACGTGGCTGCACTCCATACAAATACTTTCAGAAACGACTTCCTGTCACTTAAATCAATACTCGATGTTAACAAATTTCTCTTCTTCAGAAACGCTTTCCTTGCCATTGCCAGTTTACATTTTATATTCTCTCTACTTCGACCATCATCAGTTATTTTGCTCCTCAAATAGCAAAACTCCTTTACTACTTTAAGTGTCTCATTTCCTAATGCGATTCCCTCAGCACCACCCGACTTAATTCGACTGTATTCCATTATCCTCGTTTTGCTTTTTCTGATGTTCATTTATATCCTCCTTTCGAGACACTGTCCTTTCTGTTCAATTTCTCTTCCAAATCCTTTGCTGTCCCTGACAGAATTACAATGTCATCGGCGAATCTCAAAGTTTTTATTTCTTCTCCATGGATTTTAATACCTAGCCCGAATTTTTCTTTTGTTTCCTTTACTGATTGCTCAATATACAGATTGAATAACATCGGGGAGAGGCTACAACCCTGTCTCACTCCTTTCCCAACCACTGCTTTCCTTTCATGCCCCTCGACTCTTATAACTGACATCTGGTTTCTGTACAAATTGTAAATAGCCTTTCGCTCCCTGTATTTGTCCCCTGCCACTTCAGAATTTGAAAGGGAGTACTCCAGTTAACGTTGTCAAAAGCTTTCTCTAAGTCTAGAAATGCTAGAAACGTAGTTTGCCTTTTCTTAATCTTTCTTCTAAGATAAGTCGTAAGGTTATTATTGCCTCACGTGTTCCAACATTTCTACGGAATCCAAACTGATCTTCCCCGAGGTCCACTTCTACCAGTTTCTCCATTCGTCTGTCCCACTTTTTTGCAGTTTCTTCAGTTTTAATCTACAGTTAATAACCAATAGATTGTGGTCAGAGTCCACATCTGCCCCTGGAAAGGTATTACAATTTAAAACCTGGTCCCTAAATCTTTGTCTTTCCATTAAATAGTCTATCTGATACCTTCTAATATCTCCAGGCTTCTTCCATGTATACAACCTTCTTTCATGATTCTTGAACCATGATTAAGTTATGCTCTGTGCGAAACTCTACTAGGCGGCTCCCTCTTTCATTTCTTAGCCCCAATCCATATTCATCTAGTACGTTTTCATGTCTCCCTTTTCCTAATATCGAATTACAGTCACCCATGACTGTTAAATTTTCGTCTCCCTTCACAATCTGAATAATTTCTTTTATGTCATGATATATATCATCAATTTATTCAACATCTGCAGAGCTAGTTGGCATATAAACTTACACTACTGTAGTAGGCGTGGGCTTCGCGTCTATCTTGGCCATAATAATGCGTTGACTGTGCTGTTTGTAGTAGCTTACCCGCACCCATATTTTTATAGTGTCATAAACAGATTTAGATTCAATGAAAAGATGGTGCACTCCGACATAGAATTCATTGGTATTTTCTACTATTTGTCGGAGAGTAAATACCTGGTTTACAGCTGACTTTCCTGAACTGAACCCGCACTGATAGCTTCCAATAATATCTTCTGCTATAGGTGAAAGTCTACTAAACCAGATATGTGATAGCACTTCATGTATAATATTTTAAAAGTGTTATGGCTCTGTAGTTGCTGAATTCAAATATATCTCCTTTCTTATGTCCCAGACACACTATCCCTACATTCCATCCTTCTAGTAACTCTTCCTTTCCCCAGATGAGGTACACAATCTTGTAGATCGTACGATTTAGCTCAACTCCTCCAGCTTTCAATAGTTCAGATGTTATATTGTCAGTCCTGATGCTTTACTGTTCTTCGATATGGCAATTGCTTTGTTCACTTCTCCTTGGGAAGGGGGAGGTACTGTCGCAACATATTCTGGAGCGACTGGGATATCTTCAATAGGGGACTCTAAAGCATCCAACAGTTCACTGATATACTCTATCCAATGCTCTAATACCACTTGGTCATCGGTTGGTAGTGTCCCATTTTTACTTTTACACGGGTAGATGCGCGGCTTAAGTGCCCTTCTTTCACAATTAATTTTCTTAAAAAGTTTTCTAACATCATTTGTTTCTCCAAATGCCTCCAGTTCTTCTATCTGTTTTCTTTCCGATTCCCCTTTCTTTCTCCTGCGTAGTTTCTTCTCTTCTTTCCTTTTATCTTGATAATTTCTTTTCTTTTAGCCGGCTGGGGTGGCCCAGCGGTTCCTGGCGCTGCAGTCTGGATCCGCGCTACCGCTAACGTCGCAGGTTCGAATCCTGCCTCGGGCATGGATGTGTGATGTCCTTAGGTTAGTTAGGTTTACGTAGTTCTAGGTTCTAAGTGACTGATGACCTCAGAAGTTAAGTCCCATAGTGCTCAGAGCCATTTGAACCATTTTGATAATTTCTTACCGCTAAACGAGTATATGATTTCTCAACCATTTTCCTGTGTGCCAGATTTTTCTCCTGACTTACTCTCTTACAGTCTTCATCAAACCAGGAATTCCTCGGTTGTTTTCCTTCTTTCCCTAGCACTTCTTCTTCTGCTTTAGTGGTTGCATCCCTGCAAGCGTTCCATTCCTGATCCAGGTTATCACTTACACAAGGGATGTATAATGCAAGATTCTCAGCAACCTTCTCAGAGTACGTTTTAAAAATGGCTCTGAGCACTATGGGACTTAACTTCTGAGGTCATCAGTCCCCTAGAACTTAGAACTACTTAAACCTAACTAACCCAAGGATATCACACACATCCATGCGCGAGGCAGGATTCGAACCTGCGACCGTAGCGGTCAAGCGGTTCCAGACTGTAGTGCCTAGCACCGCTCGGCCACTCCGGCCGGTAGTAAGTTTTAGAAATGTCTTCACTTTTAACTTCGATACCATATACTTACTCTGAGGTGTTCCTTTGACTTTTTGCTCTGAGCACTATGGGACTCAACTGCTGTGGTCATCAGTCCCCTAGAACTTAGAACTACTTAAACCTAACTAACCTAAGGACATCACACACATCCATGCCCGAGGCAGGATTCGAACCTGCGACCGTAGCAGCGGCGCGGCTCCGGACTGGAGCGCCTAGAACCGCACGACCACTGCGGCCAGCTCTTTGACTTTTCTTACATTGTATATTCGAACTCTTAGTTTCGCAATTACAAGGTAGTGGTCCGAATCTACATTAACTCCTCTATAAGTTTGTACAACTAGTAAGTTTGAGGAATACCTGCCATCAATAATTACATGATCAATTTGGTTGAAGGTACGCTGATCAGGGCTACACCATGTTGCTTTATGAGCCCTTTTGTGTGGGAACATAGTGCTACCTACAGCCGTGTTACGTGACAGTGCCAACTGAGTGACTCTGTGACCATTGTCATTTGTATATTCATGGAGGCTGTGCTTTCCTATTGCTGGGAGATAATGTTCTTCTTTACCCATCTGTGCATTGAGGTCTCCAATAATTATTTTAGTGTCATAAGTTCTCTCGAGGCTCTCAAAGGAGGGAGATACCGCCTTATCGAAGTACCTTCAGTGCCAGGCGGTAAGGTTTGCGTGCTCCGATGGAGTCAAGAGCTGTGTCGGCGGTAGCGTAGCTACTGGCAGGGTCACCCAAGCCGGAGTGGTCTTGAAAAACGAGCCAGACGAAGTGTGTCCCACAACATAGGGCAGGGAGTGCTCTATAGACGTAGTGAAGCCAGCTTCCCTAAAGGAGTAAACCTCATACAAATTGTGGTGTCACCGCCAACACCACACTCGCTAGGTGGTAGATTAAATCGGCCGCGGTCCATTTAGTACATGTCGGACCCGCGTGTCGCCACTGTGTGATCGCAGACCTAGCACCACCACAAGGCAGGTCTCGTGATATGATAGAGCACTCACCCCAGTTGTACGGACGACCTAGCTAGCGACTAGATGTACGAAGCCTTTCTCTCTCATTAGCCGAGAGACAGAATAGCCTTCAGCTAAGTTAATGGCTACGAACTAGCAAGGCGCCATTAGCCTTACAGTGATTGTAATTAATGTCTCCTGTGTATAGTCAAGAGCGATGTACCACAATGATTGATTAAAGATAAGTATTAATCCAGCTACGTACTTTTCTTCATAGCATTAATTACGTAGCCTGTTCCAGACTTGACGCCCGTCGGCGTGTGTGTACGCGTGCCTATCCTACCGGCTACTTCAAGTGGCATAACAGTCTTGTTACGTCACAACAGATTGGCGACGAGACTACCAAGGCACTTGTGTTTTACTTTGCCCTAATTTATTTGTGTCATGGCTTCGCCACATTCGCCAGATGTACTGTCCGAATTTTATCGCTTGCAGAATCAGCAGACGCAGGCGTTATTGGATGCCCTTGGACAGCTCGTCCAGGGTCAACGTGCCATTCAAACCGATGCGGCCGCCGCCGCTTCACCACTATCGCAGCCACACCTCGCAGTTGCACCGCCTTTTAGGCACTACAACCCGAACCACGAGACTTGGCAGGAATGGTCCCGCCAGTTTGCCTTCCACCTAGCCGCCTACAGAATTCAAGGTAATGAGCGGCAGCCGTTTTTGCTTTCTTGTGTCGGTGTGTCCACCTACCGTGTGATAGTGAAATTGTTTCCCCGACGCGACGTAGCAACTCTGTCCCACGAGGAAATTTTGTCTGCTTTAGATGCCTATTTCAAAGAAACAGTTAATGTGGTTGCAAAACGGTATACGTTTTTTCGTACAAAACGTACGGCCGGTCAAACTAATAGGGAGTGGGTAGCAACATTGCAAGGACTTACTAGGGACTGTGCCTTTGACTCTGACTGTGGCCTTTCTTATTCAGATACAATGGTACATGATGCAGTTGCACAGAACGTTTCTGATGTTCGCATACGGGAGCACATTTTCAAACTAGTTAATCCCTCCCTTCAACAAGTGATAGACATATTGGATAGACAAGACACACTTGACTGTGCTCAGGAATCTTTTGAAACTTCGCCAGCAGTGTGTCACATTAACCGGCCCGCCGGGCGAGCTGCGCGGCCCGGTCAACTGCCTTCGCGCAAACAAACGCAGCTGCCGCCACGCTCAAAGCCAGGTGTGCCGCGCCAGCCCACAACTGCAGTGAAATCATGCCCGCGGTGTGCTACTAGACATTCGCGTGAACATTGCCCGTCACGGCAAGCTATTTGCTTTTTCTGTAATAGGAAAGGACATGTTCAAAGTGTTTGCCAGAAAAAGCTCCGATCAGACAATCACAATCATTCCAGGCCCGTTGCGTCGCGCCGGAATCGAACCAAGGACACTCAGGCTCGTGGACCTTCGCCCATGGACATTCATGTAGTTAATTCCGATTCGTCCAGTGACACTTTCTCTAACAGTGACTGTGTTCGTCCCACAAAAACTGTGCGTCGACGTCGCCGGAAATCACGTCAATTAGCAAGTGATTCTGTACCAGTGTCTATTCAAATTGCACAAAACAGTCGCTCTTGTCGTCAGCAGGACAATAAACTTTTTGTGGACTTACACTTTGCAGGCAAAGTGATACCATTCCAGCTCAATACCGGAGCTGCAGTTTCATAGCTCAATCACGACACGTACAAACAACTGGGGGCACCTCCGTTGCGTGCCGCAAATGTTCAGTTAAAAAGTTATTCCGAACAGACAATTCCTGTGTTAGGACAGTGCACTCATTTTGCAACATATAAAGGTCAATCAAAACTTGTGTCATTTTACGTTCTTCGTTCTTCTTCTGCAGTGAACTTGTTTGGTTTAGATTTATTTCAGTTGTTTAACATGTCTATTGTAAATCAGGTGCTCTCAGTGAATCAAACTGTACCTACGGACAGTGTTTCTAGAGTATGTGAAGAATTTGCAGACATTATTGCACCGAGCTTAGGTTGCGCTAAAAACTGTGAAGCACCATTGGAACTGAAGGTCAACGCGCAACCGAAATTTTTCAGAGCGCGCAATGTTCCTCACGCATTGCGTCATGAGGTCGCAAGAACGTTGAACAATGTAGACTCACAAGGTGTGAGTGATTGTGCGCAATGCCTCTTCTCTTTCAGCTCCGCTTCATCGCGTACGCCGTGCAAGTGTTCTGTTTCTCTGGACGACTGAATGCGAACGCGCTTTTCGCCAGTTGAAATCGGCGTTGCTTTCTCATACTTGCCTCACGCCTTTTGATCCCCAGAAACCCCTTTTGTTGATGGTAGATGCATCGGATTTCGGGATCGGTGCTGTGCTTGCGCACAAAGTTGGCTCCCATGATCGCCCTATTGCCTTTGCGTCAAAATTGCTCTCATCTGCGCAAAGAAATTATTCCCAGATAGAGAAAGAAGCTTTGGCTCTCGTGTTTGGTGTTACTAAGTTCCATGATTTCTTGTATGGTCGTCACTTTACCATCATCACAGACCACAAACCTTTGACATCGCTTTTTCATCCCAACAAGCCTGTACCTCCGCGTACAGCGCAGAAATTCATTCGCTGGTCTATTTTTCTCTCGCAGTACCGCTACGATATCTTGTATCGGTCCACTGCTAAGCACGGAAACGCCGATGCGTTGTCCCATTTGCCTGTTGCTGGGGATAAAGCATTCGATTCTTCCGAACTTGCTTGCATGTTCATTGATTCGGAAATGGATGAAGTGGTCGAATCGTTTCCGATCGATTTTCGTCGTGTAGCTACAGCCACAGCTGCTGACCCTGTCCTTGCTACTGTTTTGCGTTTTGTTGCTACGCAATGGCCTTTGTCAAAGTCTCGGATCGAGGATCCGTTGGTTCGCCGATTTTTTGCTCACAAGGAGAGACTTTTTGTTCGACGTGGTGTTTTGTTGTTGCGTTCTGATAATGATCAGTCCAGAGTCGTGGTCCCACGTTCGTTACAGTCCTCTGTTTTACAGCTTCTTCACCAAGGACATTGGGGTATAGTGCGAACGAAACAACTTGCTCGTCAGCACTGTACTTGGTTCGGAATCGATGCTGCGATTACGAATATGTGTTCTTCTTGCATGGCGTGTGCCGAACAACAATCCGCACCGCCGCGGAAAGTCTTTGCATGGCCGAAAGCCGCTTCCCCTTGGCAACGCTTGCACATTGATTTTGCTGGTCCATTCTGGAATGCTCGATGGTTGGTTCTGGTCGATGCCTTCAGTAATTTTCCTTTTGTTGTCCGGATGTCTTCCACGACGTCCTCTGCCACCATCCAAGCGTTGTCTGCTATCTTTTGCATTGAAGGTCTTCCACAGACTATTGTTTCCGACAATGGCCCGCAATTCATGTTCGCAGAATTTCAGTCATTCTGCCAGGCCAATGGTATTCAACATCTGACATCCACGCCGTTTTCGCCTCAGTCAAACGGTGCCGCTGAACGATTGGTCCAGAATTTCAAGTCACAGATGTTGAAATTGAAAGAGTCGCATTCTCAGGAGGACGCATAGTTGCTCTTTTTGTCTTCATATCGCTCTCAGCCCCGAGATGGTCGCTCGTCGGCTGAGTTGCTCCATGGTCGTCCTCATCGCACCTTGATGTCTTTGCTGCATCCGCCGCATCAGGTTACTGTGCAGCGGCAGACTCCTGCTTTTGCTCCAGGCGACGTTGTCTTTTGTCGCAACTATCGAGGTTCACGGCGTTGGCTCGCAGGGCGCATTCTTCGCTGCCTCGGCCGCGCGATGTATTTGGTTTTGGGGGCCTCTGGTGAGGTGCGTCGGCATCTCAATCAGCTGCGCCTCTGTCGTCGCACGGGTTCTGCCGCTCCCCGTCTGCTTTCAGCGACGGTGCCGTCCGGTCAGCGCCCTGGGGACCCATCTACTGGCTCGCCTCATCCCCAGGTGTTACCGACGATGCCTTCCATTTTGCCCCATGTCGACGCGCCGCCGCAGCAGCCGCCACTGCCGCCGCCGCCGCCGCCGCCTGTTCTCCCGCCGGCGCTGCCCGCATTCGACGATTCGCTGCAGACGCCAAGCGCCTCCCTGGGTCACGCGCCGCCGATCGCTTCCCGTGACCAGCCGTCCTCCGCCATGGAACTCCCACCCGCTCCGGACCACATGACGTCATCGCGCGCCGGCTACCCCGACGCAATGGAGGTCGACCCTTCGGCCCCTCCTGTTTCTTTACGGGCGCATACACCGCATGTTGACGTGCACCCTGGACTAGGTTTTCAGGCGTTTCCTAGCTCCCCTCGGACCGAATGGCTGGGTGCGGGTGGCACAGCCTCGCCTGTTGTTAGGCTCCCCACCTCATCGCATACGTCAACATGGGGTCCTCCCCACGGCGGGCGGAAGCCTTATCTCATGACCGTTCGCCGATTTGCGGGGGAGGAATGTGGTGTCACCGCCAGACACCACACTTGCTAGGTGGTAGATTAAATCAGCCGCGGTCCATTTAGTACATGTCGGACCCGCGTGTCGCCACTGTGTGATCGCAGACCTAGCGCCACCACAAGGCAGGTCTCGTAATACGATAGAGCACTCGCCCCAGTTGTACGGACGACCTAGCTAGCGACTAGATGTACGAAGCCTTTCTCTCTCATTAGCCGAGAGACAGAATAGCCTTCAGCTAAGTTAATGGCTACGAACTAGCAAGGCGCCATTAGCCTTACAGTGATTGTAATTAAAGTCTCCTGTGTATAGTCAAGAGCGATGTACCACAATGATTGATTAAAGATAAGTATTAATCCAGCTACGTACTTTTCTTCATAGCATTAATTACGTAGCCTGTTCCAGACTTGACGCCCGTCGGCGTGTGTGTACGCGTGCCTATCCTACCGGCTACTTCAAGTGGCGTAACAGTCTTGTTACGTCACAACACAAATCCTGGGCCTCGATGTTGGGGATTGGGCAAGGGGCTAACAACACCTTCCTATATATATATATATATATATATGTACAAGGTGGGGGCCTGAGGTCCTTGCTAGATCAACTCGATAAAACCAAGGCAGGCATATATATATATATATATATATATATATATATATCTTGTTCAGAAACCTCAGAGTAAAGAAGCTGGACGGATTTATGGACGACGACATGGCACTGTTAAAGGCAAACGAAAACAAAAAAATTATGTGTTTGTTTGAATCTGGCAAGTGCAATCTCTGTACAGGGTGGGGGCCTGAGGTCCCTGCTAGATCAACTCGATAAAACCAAGGCAGGCATAATTGCCCTACTGGAAATACAATGGACTGGACATGGATTGCTTGATGTGGGAAGCTGGATAATTTTCTACCATGGTTCAGAGAGCCACAATGAATTTGGTACAGGGTTCGCAGTAAGACGAAAGTTTAAACTACTCATTGATCAATGTACATGCACCCACAGAAGTATTAGATGAGCAGGATAAAGACACTTTCTTTGAGAGCCTCGAGAGAAATAGTTGTAAGTTCAGGTTCGAAAACGTCAGATAAAATTTTATTAAATCTTGGTGTTTCACAAGAGTTCAGTCTATCGCCATCTCCATTTAATATGAATACGACCTAGTTATGAAGTGGAAAGATGAAATACAGCCACGAATTAAAACAGTATCTAGATTACCTTTAATTATTCTTTTGTATACTAATGACTGGATAATTATACAGGATAATTTACAAAGCGTAGTATACAGACTGAAACGAAAAGCTTAACTATGTGTGCAAACAGGGTAAAGATAACAGATTTCAAGGGAAAGAATCTAGCCAGATCGAAAATAATTATAAATGAGAAAATTTTAGAACAAGTATCTAGAATGTGGTATTATTTGTAACTATGACAAAGACATTGACAAGAAGGCTAATAAATATCAACGGATAGATCGAAAGAATTTTGGGGAGAAAAACAAAATATGAAACAAATGAAATTGTAGAACTAAGTGTCTGTACTTACTCTTGTATATCGTTCAGAGTGATGGCCAAAAAAAAGTCGGGTATACAACCGGCAGAGATGAAGTTCATCAGATATATTTTTTTATAATGATCACACCATCATTTGCCTTTATTGTTGTTTACTTATTTAAGACCCAAGTTTCGGTCTTTTATGCTATTTTCAAGTGATTGGTTACGTCACCAACATATTTCGCAGCACATCATGCTCAAAATTAGCCATAAATTGAGAGAAATATTTCTTAATTAATTGCCAGCACCTGTGACAGCGTGGTTCTAGGCGCTTCAGTCCGGAATCGAGCTGCTGCTACGGTTGCAGGTTCGAATCCTTCCTCAGGCATGGATGTGTGTGATGTCCTTAGGTTAGTTATAAGAAGTTCTAAGTCTAGTGGTATGATGACCTCAGATGTTAAGTCCCATAGTGCTTAGTGCCATGTGAACCATTTTCTTAATTAATTCTACATGTACATCTTAAGGATACTCTGAAAACTAAATTTCAGTTCCAGGCAGAGGATAAATTATTTAAGAAAAAAATTTGGAGCTTGATGTCCTGCAAAAGATGTAAATGACATAACCTCATTCACCTGAAAATAGCACAAAAGGCCGTAACCTGGGTCGTAATTAAATAAATAATAATACGGTCAAATGGTGGTGTGTTCATTTAAAAATTATTTTATAACTGTTTCTCAGCAACATCAAAAACTGTTTAATGAGACATGTAAGAGGGTGTAATAAAGTGAGTAAAGTAAAGACTGAAACAACAAGATCCGGTTTACAAATCTTTTCATTTAATAACAAGTCAGAAGATAATCGAATGAAATAGTAGTATCTCAGCATCATGCAGACATTTCATAGAGGTATCTGAATTGTGTAGACGAGCATTGTCCTATTGGGTAATGGTAACACTATGCTGTCGCATGCTGACATCATCTCAGAAACCAGATTTCCAAAAAGGAGAAGGAAAGAGAGAACTACGTTGACGCTGTGAAATACCTATGAATGAATGATAGAGACCAGAACAAGTGACTACAACACCTGATCCTTGGAAGAAGACAATAATAATGAAGAAAGTCCGTAGTTTAAGCCATTTCTGAGTTAATTGGCTTTGAAATTTACCAGTCAAGCCGATGCTTCCACAAGTTTAAGCGACCCGGCAGAGATGGTTCTTCGTTCTGTTTCCTAAAACTGAACAAGGTGAAAGGGTACAGTACCGCCCGACATTGAAAATAGGTACAACATTCTTCGTTATTCTTGTGAGAACAACATATTTTTTGTAATAATAAGTCAATTTCACTTAATACACCGAAGCCGGATACCAGTGTGGGAAAGAAGGACAATTTATTTATTTAATTGATCACATGAGAACTCCCACAAAACAAATCCCTATATCCAGTTTGGTGAGATCTGCGAAATGAATGAATGTATGGTCGTCTGCTAACCGCAGATAGTGAATGTGCAATATATGATCATCTTTGAGACGGTCCTTTGGTCACCTTTGGTGGAACCAAAGAGATGAAATTTACCTGAGCTTTAAGTGCCTGAAATGTGACTGACCAATACGGTAGCAAGGTGCTCCCCCACCTCGGCGGAGGTGCGAGATGACCTGAAGAACGGCCATGTTTCAGCACTCTGGCACTGGAACTTGTGTTGGTAAGACCTGTCTTAGGTGTGCTCCGCAAAGACAAAAGAGTGGAGAAAATGGTATGCATGGGAAATACTTAAGAGTAGTTTGGAATAATTATTTCTCTATTTCAGGAACATTTTGTGGGGAGAATTAAATGACAGGCAGGTAATATTAAGGGAATCGTAGTAATCTTCGGAAGTGACCAACGGTCACAGTGAAACCACATGTAGCAATAAGTTGAAATACTAGCGAGTGCTAGTACTAAGTTGGAATACTTGCGAGTGCTAGTACTAAGTTGAAATACTTCCGAGTGCTAAAGTAAAGCTGAATTACTGGCGTGTGTTCTGTAAGTTGGAAATATTTAAGAAATGGCGTGTGCAGGACTTGAAATTAGAGACGAGTACTTCCACGTGCTGAGTACTGTGTGATTCTCAATCTGTGTATGAGACAAAGGATAAAGAGAACTACTCGTCCATGGTATCAGTTGAGGTCTCACGAGTGTGACGAATATGTTCTTAATATTACTTTGCGTGTTATTTTTCCGCGTGACGCTTGATTCAAACTATAATACTCTGAGAGAGAAGCAATGTGAGTCAGCCATCTATCTAGAAACGCCACTTGGCTTCCATTGCACAGGAAGACGTGCATATATCCTCCAGAGTTCGTAGTAGGAAAGAAAAGTTACGAAGTGGGGCAGCGTCGTGTGAAACTGGGATGTATACTAATTGAAGTGGGAAAGTTGAAAGTGAAGTGATTCTAACGTTGTGACTATTCTTTGTGATGTATGTTGCCAGTGTGAAGTATTTCATGTAATTTAGGTATGTGTGGTTTGCATGGGAGAGTAGCAAGATAGGTTCAGAGGCAGTGGCTTATGCATGTTCCTTTTTGTACCACTCGATCTGGAGTAAATTTTCGTGATGATGGGTGTGAGCGTCGAAGTGTGAGATATAGCAAAAGATCCACCATCCTATCCAGAAAGTGCACTATAGCGTTAGATAATTACAAGACCATAAGATAGAGAATCACCAATGTAAAGCCATGCCCACTGGGTGGAGTTTCTCATGTGTAACTGTTGAACAAAATGTAATGGTGTGTTTAGTTAATATTTGAATAATAATAGAATTTATTGGAATAAAAAAGATAGTGAAAAGAAAAAGATTGAAGGCCTTGTTTTTCGAATTGTGTGTAGTCATGATATCCAGAATTTATAATGTGTGTGCCATTCATATTCAGTGTGATGGCCACGTATTGATCAAAGCCGTTGGGTAAAAAAGAAAATGTGGTATTGACAGAGCGTGTGTATATTTCTAATAGTCAGAAGTGCGTTATCCGTTTCCGTTGCGTAATATTCAAACACGAGAATAATTTGTAGCTTAATTATGGGTACTAGAGCTCATAATCAGTCACTGAGAAATAAGAATAAATCCACTCGCTTGGCAGACCACTCATCTTGCAGGCTTGACTGCTTGATGCCACAGTATGAGCAAGGCATGTGGGTGCTTCTCAAAGGGGTCGATAAAAAATTTGGACATGGGGAAATTGTAGGGACCGAACCTGAGCTAAATGCTGAGCCATTTCGTGTACTATCACGTAAGGTATAAGAAAAACTGACACTAATTGCATGTGACCGAATGCTTCAGTTTGTACTCGGAAAAGCCTGTTTCGCTAACTTCAGTGCTAATTAACTCGGAAACAGCGCGACCAATCGAATTTTTATCTTAACAATTATTTCTCAGCACTACATACCGTGCAACAGCCTCACAAGCTTTTCAGAGCACCCCACACACCGTGTAGGCGGCAAAGTCATCTGTAATACGAGGACTACTCGGAAAGCAAGGAACGGTCGGCAGCGAAATGGAAACCACAGTGAAAATCCCATGAAGCTTTGCACAGATGTGTTTGGCAGTGTCTCTAGTCCACCTGTAGATAGTGTCCTGGCGATGTTCTCAGTTCTGAGCGTACAGTGAGTACGTAAATATGCTTAGAAAGTAGTATTTCCCGCCAAGTATGGATGCCCGCCGCAAGATTTCGCCTGATTCGTGCAACCCACATGCATTTCCTTCTTCATGGTAGTTTTGACCGTAAACTACAGGGACAATGAGAACGCTCATGCAGTCTTTGGGATGGCAAATGTTTGATTGCCCACATACGGCAGGGACTAGGCTCTCTCTGATTTTTATCTCTGCTCAGATGAACCGCTGGCTATGAAGTCAACATCGAGCTGCAGTCCAGCGTAGAAAATTGTCGGAAAAGCACAGGTGACGATGGTATTGGAAATTTGATACAATGCTACGAAAGATGTAGCCGTAGCTGAAAGTTGTTCTACATCTACATCCATATTCTGCAAGCCATCTGACGGTGTGTGGCGGAGAGTACCTTGAGTACCTCTATCGGTTCTCCCTTCTATTCCAGTCTCGTATTGTTCGTGGAAAGAAGAATTGTCGGTATGCCTCTGTGTGGGCTCTAATCTCTCTTATTTTATCTTCATGGTCTCTTGGCGGAATATACCTAGGAGGGAGCAATATACTGCTTGACTTCTCGGTGAAGGTATGTTCTCGAAACTTCAACATAGGTCCGTACCCAGCTACTGAGCGTCTCTCCTGAAGAGTCTTCCACTGGAGTTTATCTATCATCTCCGTAACCCTTTCGTGATTACTAACTGATCCTATAACGAAGCGCGCTGCTCTCCGTTGTATCTTCTCTATCTCTTCTATCAACCCTATCTGCTACGAATACCGCACTGCTGAGCAGTATTCAAGCAGTGGGCGAACAAGCGTACTGTAACCTACTTCCTTTGTTTTCAGATTGCATTTCCTTAGGATTATTCCAAGGAATCTCAGTCTGGCATCTGCTTTACCGACGATCAACTTTATATGATCATTCCATTTTAAATCACTCCTTATGCGTACTCCCACATAATTTATGGAATTAACTGCTTCCAGTTGCTGACCTGCTATATTGTAGATAAATGATAGGGGATCTTTCTTCCTATGTATTCGCAGCACATTACACTTGTCTACATTGAGATTCAATTGCCATTCCCCGCACCATGCGTCAATTCGCTGCAGATCCTCCTGCATTTCAGTACAATTTTCCATTGTTACAACCTCTCGATATACCACAGCATCATCCGCAAAAAGCCTCAGTGAACTTCAGATGTCATCCACAAGGTCATTTATGTATATTGTGAATAGCAACGGTCCTGCGACACTCCCGTGGGGCAACCCTGAAATCACTCTTACTTCGGAAGACTTCTCTCCATTGAGAATGACATGCTGCGTCCTGTTATCTAGGATCTCTTCAATCCAATCACACAATTGATCTCATAGTACATATGCACTGGTCACTGTTGCAGATAAATCAGTTTTGACTTTCACTGTGGTTTCCTTTTCGCGACAGATCCATCATTACTGTCCGAATAGCCATCGTAATATTCCAGTTATGAATCACTACAAAGTTGCAAGTATTGACTATTCAAGCAAATACATTGACTGAGCCACTCTGACCTAACCAGAGCTACAGATCAGAGTGGAAGTCATTGCTCCTTTCGTGCCCCGGGGCTTAGCCCCGTGCGGAGGCGCTGCTTCCAGTGATCTGTATATCCTTCCGGCCGCAGTCGATAAACTCAATCTCTGGCCCACCGCTGATTCTAATTGATAGCCATCTGCCGGCGGGATTGCAGGGTGGCCGATTGATTGTGGCGCTGCGCCGTGCTGCGCTGTGCTGCGCGGCGATCCCGCCGTACGCTCCGGCCTGGGGCGGCGCCGTTATATATACGCTTCTCGCGCGCTCTGACCCCTTACGGCTTCGGGGAGGCCGAAAATCCGAAGTAATGTGTACGTCGGCTTCGCCGCGCTCATCTGGTTTTAGCCGAGCTGCCAGTAAATTACTTTCATTTAACGCCGTAGGCGACTGGATGCAACGCAATTAGTGGTATACAGCAATCAGTCAGTATTAATTACCGCCCTCAGGAGGATACATGGGCTACATCTAAGCCCATCCTCGCCCTAAATTTGATTAATGCGGCTATGACTTACGCCTTGGATAATAATAATTTCGAGACGCACAGTGGTAACATTTGTAGACTTGATTAAATACCATGCGGCGTTTGACCAGCTCCCCTTCCCTTGCTCAATGTACTGCGTGAATTTGTTGTAGATAACGAAACAACTAACTTAATAAAACAAATTTTACCAAATTCAGTCTTGAAAGTAACAGTCATGATCGTGATCTCTAAAAGTATTGATGTAAAACCAGCGTGATGGCCAGGTGATCGATTATCTCAATTTCTCTTCAGTCAGGCACTAGATAAGATCGACAAAATACAATGGAAAGAATTATGTGTCTAACTCTTCTTCAATTTCTACACTAGTAATGGAACTATAAAATCCTCTGGACTTTCGCTTGGAACTCTTTTATCTGCCAAACTACCAAACGAACTCTCTTATTCTGGTTTTCACAGATAGTTTGGCGTTATTTGGGGCAACACGTAGCCTTGATTTCATCAAAATCGAATCACGAAAATAAAAGATACCGCAATTTAAAACTCTGCTTAAAACCACCATGTCTGTGTGTTTCAGCACACTAATCTCCAGAACCACTACTCGAATTTTTATAGGGATAGCACGGGTGAGGTGACGTATAGGCTTTATTTCATCAAAATTGAATAACGCAAAAATGATATTGTGATTCCAAAATCTCAAATATCTGTCTAGCTCAGCAGTTCATAGGTTTAACTTCGTCATAAAATTATCATGGTCTAGTACTTCAAAGAACCATTAGATGGTTCTGTTAGTTTTTCTAACTCAGTGTGAGAAAGAATGAGCTGACAAAAGTCATGCGACAGCCATATACACAAATAGGGCCACAGTGTTTTCGTTTATACGAGGTATAAAGGGGCATTGCAACGGCGGAGCTGTCATTTTTACTCAGGTCATTCAAATCAAAGGTTTCCGACGTGATTACGGACGCACGATGTGAATTAACAGATTTTGAGCGAGAAATGGTAGTTGGAGCCTGACGCATGGGACATTCAGTTAAGGAAATCGTTAGGAAATTCAATATTCTGAGATCAACAGTGTCAAGAGCGTCCTCAGAATACCAAATTTCAGACATTAACCCTCACCATGGACAACACAGAGGCCGACAAACTTCACCCAACGACCCTTCGTTTACGTAGAATTGTCATAGCTAACAGACTTGCAACACCGCATGAAATAGTTGCAGAAATCAATGTGGGACGTACGACGAACTTATCCGTTAGGACAGTGCGGCGGAATGTGGCGTTCATGGGCTATAGCAGCAGACGGCCGACGCGAGTGCCTCTGCTAACAACACGACATCGCTTGCAGGTCCTCTCATTAGCTAATGACCATGTCGGTTGGACCTTAGACGGTTGGAAAACCGTAGCCTGGTCAGATGACTCCTGATTTCAGTTAATAGCACCTAATGGTAGTGTTCGAGTGTGGTGCAGGCCTCTGAAGCAATGGACCCAAGATATCAACAAGGCACTGTGCAGTATGGTGGTGGCTCCATAAAGCTATGCGCTGTGTTTACAGGGAATAGACTGGGTTCTCTACTCTACTGAAACGATCATTAACTAAAAATGGATATGTCTGAAAATGGTTATGTTCGGCTACCTGGTGACCATTTACAGCCATTCTTGTGCTTCATGTTCACAAATAACGATCCACCATGTCACCGGACCACAGTTGTTCGTGATTGGTTTGAGGAGCGTTCTGGATTGTTCGAGCGAATGATTTGACCATCCAGATCAGCCGAAATGAACTCCATCGGATATATATGGGACATACTCTAGAAGTCAGTAAGTGCTCAAAATCCCGCACCGGCAACAACGGCTTTCTGAGTTCGTGCCATGTCAAGCTGGTGCATTACACTGGGCAAAAGGAGGACGGACACGTTATTAGGAGTTATCCCATGACTTCGGTCACGCAAATTAGGGGCACAACTTAACTTTTTCAAAAAGCTATTAGCTGTCTGAGTTTTTAAATTTATTATATTTGTGAAAATGATTTTATTGATTGGTATGCCAATATTATTGAATGCGAAAATATCTCTGTCTGTTACGTTTTCACGACTAATCTGCTGAACTATTTTCGATAAAATTCGATTCGGAGATTGCTCGAAGCCGGCCAGAGTGGCCGAGCGGTTCTAGGCGCTACAGTCTGGAACCACGCAACCGATACGGTCGCAGGTTCGAATCCTGCCTCAGGGATGGATGTGTATGATGTCCTTAGGTTAGTTAGGTTTAAGTACTTCTAAGTTCTAGGGGACTGATGACCTCAGCAGTTAAGTCCCATAGTGCTCAGAGCCATTTGAACTTTTTTTTTTATTGCTCGAATCCTGAGAAGAACATAGACAAGTTTAGGATTTAAAAAACAAAATCGTCTCCTAATGTAACATTTTTTGTCATCGTTGAACATAAATCATGTCAAAAAGGTATACAGTTTTCTACACAATGTAAACGTTGCGGGGTCTATAGCTACTTGTTAATTCAGGGTGATAGAACTTGATTAAGGAATGAGACACTAAAATTAGGTAATGAGTTTTGCTTTTCGGGCAGCATAATAACTGAGAACGGCCAAAGTAGAATGAATATAAAGTGGAATTTGATGAAAGCAAGGGAAGAGTTTCTGGAACAGAGGAATTTGTCATCATCGAATATACGCTGTCCACCGAGAAGGTCACGAGACTGAATCTGTTACTGGCATTGACGGTGCTCTAAAATTACCCTTACAAGCTTCTCGGACTTGTCGTGGAGACTGAGCAGATAATATTCCGATTTGGGACACATGTCCGGAAATTTATCGTTTCCGTGCTACAATCTTTTGAAAACACGTGGGCAACGAGATTAGTTTCATAAGTAATTCATTAGGTGTGAGCCAGTACATCACTTGTTTTATGCTTCCACTTATTAATAACCAAAAAAACAAAAATAAACCTTAATCAGTTTTCACAAACACTGTTCTTTAAATTTAAAGGTAAACTGTTTTTGGACCTTTCAAAGGAGGGTTATCATTGTGATCCACTACAGGCAAGTTTCGATGTGGCGACTATCAAGCGGTGCACACATTGTTCCTACGAATGAAGTTTTGATGCACACGCTGTGTCACACTTCGTGTCTCTACTATCTGTCCTGCATTAACCACAATTTCTGCCACCAGATTTTCTTCTCTGTCTAACTCTCATTCGACTCCAGAGGAATCCAATGAAGCCAAATTCTATGATCATGGGTGCCATGCGACTGGGCCACACTGACCTATCCATCAGTGTCCGAATCGTTGACCCAGATGTTCCCGAACATGACGTGAAAAGCGAACGCATTAGCCGCCATGATGGACCCATATGTCCTGACGGACGTTTAATGTTACTGCATCCAACAACACTCCCAATACTTGTTGTAGGCGGGTCAAGTAGACGGAACAGTGAGCTTGGGTGGAGGCATGTACCATCCAAACACATGACCATCATTAATGTCTGCCCACGCACTGATACGAAAACTGTGTTGGAAACCCTGGACATGCGTGATATGTGGGTTTTCGTGTGCCCAGAGATGGCTATTTCGAGAACTGAGAACACTATTCTTGGTAAATTTACATTCGTATGTAAAGAGAATTCGCCGTGGAAATACTAGGGTCTGTTGATGCAGCGACGCGGAAACTGTAAAGATCTCAATGCGTGGTGCAACATCGGCCGACTGTATTCTTTGGAGTTGGTATGGATGTGGTCATATAGCATGTGGCAGTAGGGGGTAGTAGCAACGACCATTACACCCACAACTGCTCGTGTACTCGTTGACGGGTTCTCTTCGACGAGATGCAGAACGGCTTCTTCCAGTTCGGGTGTGCGGCGTCTCCTTGGAGCACCACTGTCACGCTTCATGACGGTGGAGGTACCCCTTTCTCGAGACCATTGCGTAATTGTGGCGAAAAGGGTATGCGATGGAATAGGACGTAGACGAGAACGATCTTAATAAAGCAGCTCTTCCATTACTGTGAGCTTCGCCGCAAAGAATAATCATGTCGATATATTCTGCAAACGTGTACTCAAACATGTTTCTCCAACACTTGGAGGCACGTAGATGAGGCTCGAACCAGGTCGGAGAGGTTCGATGCTCATCAAATGACGTCAGCCGATCCGACGTAAGTACCCACCTGTTTTCAGCCGGCTGTAGAACGAAACGTCGTATATGTATAAATGAAGTCAGTTCAGTAAATGCGGCGGCAGCTTGAGCTAACAGCTGTAAACAACAGACTTGTAATCGATCAGTCATAAACAGGGAGGCGATGCTCGTACAGCTGAGCGTCGGTTATTCGAATTAACTGGGGGATATGGGTGTTCGGAAAACCGCATAATTCGGATAATCTAACTGTATACTTATATTTACCAATTTAGCAATAAGAACTATACATATTTATAATAACATTAATCTCTTTTATTATTACAAAGGCAAGTACTGTAGAAATGTATGTTGAGCAGCTGGTAAGCAAAACACATGTAATGCTTATGCGTTATGTATATATAGAATTAAAGCTTCGTAAATCCATATTTTTCATTTACGCAAGCCAACCAGCTTATGAGCAGCTAAGTCACGCACTTTTTATCGGGACAGAAATGTAATACATTTTCTTTCAACATCAGCTTCAAACCATCGCAAGGCCATTCCTACGCACGTAAATGCTTCAGAAGCAGCCGGTATACTTTCATCTTCATTTTCTTTATCATTGACGAGATTTACGATTTCACTGTCCTGCATAATTTTCTGCTCTGGAACTGCGTCGTCGACACATATCCATTCTTGAACGTCTCCTTTATCACATCATAGAGCATTTCGGACATCATACTGTTCGTCATTTTCAATTAGACACTGAGACCTTTCAGCCATAACAACATTTTTATTACAGACATTTTGAAATTCCCATGCTGCTTCGATCATGTAGGACGAATATTTTAAATCAATATTTTTGCGATTTATGAACAGACTTTCATCTACCTTTTCTTCTCTTTCTAAGAACTACTTACAAAACAATTCTTCTTTGTAATACCGTTTGAAATCAACAATAATGTCTTTCTCCACGGTCTGTTATAATGAGGTTACGTTAAGAGGAAGAAACATCTCATTTATGAACTCGTCATTTTTGTTTAAGATATCACACAATGGATGCATTGGTGCGTTGAAAAGAATCAGTAGTGTTTTCTACCTTATGCCACTAATTAACTGTTGAACTTTCACAGGGGGCACAAAAACTTAACACAAACCACGCCGTGAAAATCGTACTATCCATCCATGGGTTCCTTTGTGAGGTGTAAACAATAGCTATCTCAGACATATTAACGTGTTTGAAACAACGCAGTTTCTTACTTTTGCTAATGACTATCACAGGCATCAGTCGGTGGCTAACAGTAGCATTAGCACACGCTAAAGCAGTTACAAGATCCTATTTTACCTTAGGACCACGTCCTGCTAATTCATGACTTATAGAAAAAGTTTTTCTTGGCAAAACGTTCCAATTGAGTCCACTTTCGTCACCACTGTAATCATTTTCAAGAGAATCATCTTCTTCCCTCGTATGTCCTTTAGTTTGGTTTTGAAAGGATCAGCTGATGAAGAATCAGTAGACTGTCTTTCTCCTTGTAACTGAAGCTCATGAATATCATTTCTTGCCTTAAAGTCTTTTTACGAGTCTACGTTCGCTTTAAAACTCTATGGCCCTCCAAGACTTATATTAAACTGAATGGCCTTTTCAAACAGGATGGACGAGAGGTAGGTTCTCTTTGAGACCTCTTTTGTATAAACCAGTTGTAAAGAGCATCATCCAGATCATTGTTCTTGGCGAGCTTGATAGTTTTATAGGAATCTGGTCCCAGCCTCCCACAGTCATCAAGAGAGCCAGGTGGGACGCGATGGCGAGGATCTATCTGTGCTCCAGAGCAACAAGACGTCACTGACAATAACACATTTATTAAGCAAGAATAAAGAACTGTCTTAGGTTCTCCGTGATTTCCCTACATCGATTCCGGCAAATGCGGGACTGGTTCCTTTGAAAGAGTATGGCCGGCTTCCGTCCGCTTCATTCCTTAATCTGATGGGACTGATGACCTCGCTGCTTGGTCCCCTCCCTCAAATCAACCAACCAACAGAACTGTCTTCCAAAGTGCTGCACCACAGCCAGGCTGTCAGAGCTGTGGCCTCGTCAGAGGAAATGGTCCAGCATGTGCTCAAATTCTAACAGAGCAGCGAAGTGGCGGGTATCAGCAATTACTTCACGGGGTGGCCATTGACCGGGTGGCCGTTGACCAGTGGACATCAGCTGACTCCAATTCTATGTATTGATCTCCGAAGTGCTCTCACTGACGTCGAAGATTTACACCGAGGAGTCATGCTGGTTCACAGGGGTCCCCTCTCAGATCCTGTTTCAGAGACAAGAGTTGGCATCATCAGTATCAGCCTCGGGAACCGGATAAGCAGCAATAGTGACCCTTCCTCTTGAAGGCAGATCACGGAGGCGTCAGGTCACGTAGGCCAAGCCTCCAGTAGGTTGCAGGATGACGACAGTCTCCGCCCCCCTTAAACGTTACCTCGGATATTTTCAGTGCAACTGTCGGCAGCAGCGTCCTTCCACTACACTCATGGCTCCACAGACCATAAAAGAGAGCTAGGCATTCTATCGACCTCCATAGCCTCTTCTCTCACAGGATAGCTGCAATGACGTAAGGGAGGAGAATACACGCTGGGCAGTCGGCAATCTGCACTCAGAAATCAGACATTTGCTAAAATGTGTGGAATATTTATGTTGGCGCCATTCTGAGGTGGTAGGGTTGGCTGTGACATCATATGTCCTGGTTTTCCCTTGCTGTCAACTCTCCTAGTGACTTCAGATTTTCAAACATCACCTTACAGAGGCTCTTTTCTACTTGTTGGCTACCTGAATTCTTATTGTCGCGTTGTCACTACTATGACGGTATCCCTCGACTTCCATGACGTCACTACGCTTCGCTTGCAGACTTGGCCTCTCGGTTGTTCTCCCTTTACTGCAATTGTAGCAGCCTTTCCCTAGCTGGCAATCTACTGATCATTAACTCAAGCACTTCAACTTCTGGAAGCTGCCAGGATAGAACTTTGACGTTTTTTTTGTGTCCGCCAGGGATACTATCTTGGTGTATAACAGTTTTATGACTTGTCGATCTATAAGCACAATCAAGCTTTGATATAAAATTTGTTGTTTTACATCCATAATTGTCAACTTACTGACCCGGTAGCCATTAGATAAGTTGGTTACAGATTCATCTTTCTCTGATTGTCAGCTTAACGACCTGGTAGCCATTAGATAAGTTGGTTACAGATTCATCTTTCTCTAAACTTTTACTAATTTCGTATTTATCTCTCACAGAAGTGATAGCACGTTTGGGTTTGGACATTTTATGCTGTAAGTTTACTTTACATTGCAACTCTTCATTGCTGAGATTGAGGGGGGAGGGGGGAAGGGGGGAGGGAGAGAGAGGGAAAGCATAGTGGGCGAACGAGTAATAGTTTGGTTAAGGTGTCGTTCGGCTGACCGAAGTTCGGATAATCAACGCACTACTGTAATGGACATGAAATTATAGTGCTCCAGCGTCATTGTGTCACAAATAGCAAAGGAGCAACATCTCTAAATCAAACATTCAAGACATTCCGCAGAATGTTTTGAACAAAAGAAATGTTGTTCAAAGTTTGTCCCGAACGAAAAACGACGCGTCGACGTCTACTGCGACTTGATAGGAACGCAAAATGTGTACATTCATCACGGTAACGAGACTTTATGTTATCAACACAGAGCTACCATAAAACGACAAAATGCAGAAATTCACACGAAGGGTCAATACTTTGACGCCACTGTGGGTATTCAAACCAATCTCATGCGTGAGTTTCAGAACATCACAATCAGATAGTTTTCTGACAATTTCACGCTCTTGTATGAACGTTCTGTGCGTGGTGCTCATGTGGAGTGTGACTATTTAGGGCACCTGAAGCGTTAAAACCGCTATCTTAGAGTTTCCATTTTTTTTAAATATAAGTTCAGTCCCCACGCTTTGTAAATTGATGGAGCACGTCAATGAAGCATGCTGCTCTACGCATCTCCATAACACGAGCTTACAAGTAGTCAAGAGTTGACACTATATGAACTAAGAGATAATGAGTCTTTTGTGAGTGACTAAGACTGCTCACGTTTTAGATGAGTAAAGTTTCAAATCTATGTTGTGCATCCACTCTGATAAGGGAATTTACATTCTGGATGGGTGTGGCTGTGTGCAAGTTTGTTGGCCTAGCACTTAGGTAAAACCGAAGGTCGTCAGAGCATAAACGATATTTACAATGGGAGATAATACTCGGTACATCTGTAACACGTAATGAGGAAAGTAGTTCGCCCAACACAGATCATTGTGACATTTTTGTTCTGATTTCTACACACTGCTGGTGGGAGGTAAGGTATGAGTGGAACCATTGTAGAATACTTGAGGAAAAGCTTTGACTGTTGAATTTAGCAAGTAGAATATCAAAGCCGACAGTGTAGAAGGATATTCTGAAATCCAAAAGTTACAAAATAGTCCCCAGCTATTTTTTATTGGCTTGTTTCAGTCTTAAACAGTAGTAGTCCTGCGAGTTTAGGAAACCGTACTGGTAATTATCTAGAAAGTTATCTGATATTAAGTACTTGGTAATATGATCATGAACTGAGTATTTTGAAGCCTCAGATAATGCTGACACACTGCAAATGGGCTGATACTTTTTTGGGTAGAGGTTTTATAAGCCCCTATCTCCAGGCCATTGGGAAGATGCTGGAGGTCAGAGACTGGTTCAAAATGTCCGTTATTAGGGGCAGTAATGGGTTGACGAGGAAAGTGATCAATTGAATTGTAATACTGTTATGTCCCTCCCGTGCCGAAAGAATTTGCGCAGTTGACTTCCTGGCCGTGCTAATCCTTTAACGGCTGCAGAAAAAACTTTTTGTTTGCAACAGCCGGCCGCTGTGGCCGAGCGGTTCTAGGCGCTTCAGTCCGGAACCGCGCTGCTACTATGGTCGCATGCCTCGGGCATGGATGTCTGTGATGTCCTTTGTCCTTTGGTTAGTTAGGATTATTAGTTTTAAGTCTAGGGGATTGATGACCTCAGATGTTAAGTCCCATAGTGCTTAGAGCAATTTGGACCTTTTGTTTGCAACACCGACTGTTACTTGAAGGGAATCAATGCTTTGCGTCCTTGTGTGTTGATCAAGTAGAGATATAGGCGAGGAGAAATATTTAGAGCCTCATATGATCTATAGGGATCAAATGACGATTTGAGTTGTCTGTTCCTAGGCCTCCCAGATTTTTCCACATAACAGTGGCCTTTCGAAAGTCCTCAGTGTACCTGAGTTTTACATCTCTTACGGACTGCCTAACGAGGTTGCGTAGTCGTCTGTAGGAGAGTTGATTCTCAAGGACTGCGTGCCGTTTATATTTCTTGTATGCTGCGCTCTGATTCTCTTCTGGGTTGAGCGATAAGCCATTGTGGAGGATTTCTTCTGACTCTGTAGTTTTTATAGGAGCGTGTTTATCGTACAAATTATTCATCCTCTCAGTGAAATTAGATTCTCCGTAGTTTATTTCAAAGCTGTAGTCTGCCATTGCATACAGAGATATATCATAAGTATCAGCATTAAGCTCAGATATATTTAAGCCCTAAAAATCTCCAAATGTCACCAAATGCATTTTATTCTTCGTACATTGCAACAAGTCATGAATATTACTTCTTGAGCAGCAAGCCCAGGTGCGTAGATCTCGTTACAACGAATTACTTGGACACTTGGCTGCGTATATACCACAAGAGGTGTGAGTGTCTGCTGTATGATGAGCATACGCTAGAGTCGGAAGCAGAGAGTATTCTTTATAAGGAAAAACGGCTGAGAATAGTAACGAGTGTGAAAATTATTTACCATCTATAGTGAAGGATGAAAAGTAGTTAGCGTAATCTGCAGCATACGGTGGGAAAGGAGGAGATGAATTAAAAAGGCCAGTGCTGTCAGTAGAGAAAGTACAGGTATGATGACAGCAAGGATTAAAACAAAAATTTAACAATAAAATTAGAAATTACTTCTATAACATCGAATGTTATTTTGTTCTTGGAATTTCGAACCAGGAAGGTGACTGAGTAATGTAATCAGGAAAAGAGTAATAATTACGGTACTACTGTTACGTTTAAGTGGCAATCAAATGAAAACTCAACAGATGGAGTAAAATTAAGTGAATTGTTTATTATTTTAAAAGTAATCATCATAACTGTTAATAAACTCATCTCACTGTGGGACAAGACTGTCAGAGCATCCATAAAGAATTGTTGGCGGTTGCATACGGAATCATGTTTGTAACCAGGCTTGACCTCTTCATCAAAAGCAATTCGACAACAATGAATGTATATATGGAACTCACATGGGGAGAGATCGGGACTATATGGAGTATCCATAAAGGCTTCACAGCGAGACTACTGCAGCATAATAGAAACAGCCTTCGGAATATGTGAGCCTGCTCACATATCTCACAGAGGCATAAATTTATAAACAGTTATTGCGAATACTATTCAGATATTATCAATTTACTTACTTGAAACTTCCTCGCAGACAAAAACTGTGTGTCGCATCGAGACGCGTTTAAGTGCTGATGACATTGCTATCCTCAGGGAAACTGAAGAAGAATTACAGGGAGTGCTGAGTGGAATGTATAGCCAACAGAGTACAGAATATGAATTGAGAGTAAATCGGAGAAAGACGAAAGCAATGATAAGTAGCAGAAATGGGTGCAGCGAGAGACTTTACTTTAGGACAAGTGATCACGAAGTAGATGAAGTTAAGCAATTCTGCTATGAAGCAGCAAAATAATCTACGTCGGACCAAACATGATATAACAAGCAGACTATCACTGGCAAAAAGGGAACCCCAGGCCAAGCGAAGTCTACTATTATTAAACACAGACCTTAATTAGTTGAAAAAAATTCTGATGAGGTACGTTTGGAGCACGGTATATGTGGCAGTTAAGCATGGATTCTGGGAAACCCGGAACAGAAGAGAATTAAAGCATTTGAGACGTGGTGCTACAGATGAATGTTGAAAATTAGGTGGCTGATAAGGTAAGGAATGAAGAGGTTGAGCAAAGAATTACAGAGGAACGGAACCTGTGGAAAACACTGACAAGACGAAGTGACAGGTTGACACAACATGTGTTAAGACATCATTGAATAACTGCCATGGTACTAGGGCGCGCCTTAGAGGGCAAGAACTGTAGAGGAACACAGATGTGGGAATACATCCAGCAAATGATTGAGGTCGTACATTGCAAGTGATACATTGAGATGAAGAGGTTGGCACAGGAGAGGAATTTAAGTCAGGCCACACCAAGAATGAAAGATAAAAAATAAAATAGTAATTATAGTTATGGAATTGTGATTCAAAAAACATTAATAAGTAAATAAAATAAAGTAAATGACGACGGAAGATATATCAAAATAATTAACGACTTTACGTAACTTTCACATTTATCAGGTTCTGAGATTCCTTCCGTGACAGAATCGGTCATTCTTCTTTTACTGTCGGGGTTTAGGTGATTCATAGTTACCAATGAAATGACTGGCGCTTAAGATGGAGTTTGTAAAATAAACCTCTGTTAAAATAACACTTACTCTCTCTTATTTCTAAATCCATTCACTTACACTGTGGATGGAACAACGACTCTGACACGATACTAAGTGTCTTGCTAAGTAATCTAGTCTCCATATGAAAGTTCACAAAACATCATAGGTCCTACCACATTCATCACATTGTCTTTTTAAACAAGGGGCAAATAAAATTATTGCTGACCATTTGTTATCAAATAAAAGACACATTATTTAATCGTTGCACAATGAAACAAATACGGTGTGGGGAAAGAAACATTTGCATTGGAATGACAAACGCCGTAAGATATCTTCTAATATCGCGTAGAGAACTCCTTTTGCAGGGCATAGTGCGGTATCTCGACTTGGAAGTAAGTCAACAAGTTGTTGGAAGCCCTCAGCAGAAATATAATCGCGAAAGTGTTGCCGGTGCCGGATTTCGTGTTCTAACTGCTATCTCGATTATGTCCCATGAATGTCCTACAGGATTCAAAAATGGTTCAAATGGCTCTGAGCACTATGGGACTTAACTTCTGAGGTTGTCAGTCCCCTAGAACTTAGAACTACTTAAACCTCACTAACCTAAGGACATCACACACATCCATTCCCGAGGCAGGATTCGAATCTGCGACCGTAGCGGTCGCACGGTTCCAGACTGTAGTCACTAGAACAGCTCGGCCACGCCAGCCGACCCTACAGGATTCATGTCGAGCGTTTTGGGTGGACAAATCTGTGGCTAGAAATTTTTAGAATGTCGTATAAACGAATCACGAACAGATGTGGTCCGTTGACATGGCGCATTGTCGTTTGGGATCATGAATTCCACGAAAGGCTGAAAATGGGCTCCAAGTAGCTGACCATAACCATTTCCAGTCAGTGATCGGTTCAGCTGGACTAGAGGACCCAGTCTACTCCATGAAAACACAGCCCTAGTCATTATGGAGCATAATCATTGTGCACAGAGCCTGTTGACAACATGGGTTCATGGCTTCGTGGAGTCTTTGTCAACTAGAGACCCACCATCAGCTCTTACCGACTGAAATCTGGACTCATATGACCGGCCCACGGTTTTCCTGTGGTCTGGGGTCCAACTGATATGGTCACTAGCCCAAGATAGGCGCCGCAGGCCATGTCGTGTCTTAGCAAACCCACTCGGGTCGATCGTCTGCTGCCATATCCCATCAACGCAAAATTTAGCCGCGCAGTCCTTACAGATGTCTTCGTTGTATGTATTGTGTTGATTTCAGCATTTATTTCATGCCGTGTTGCTTGTCTGTTAGCATTGAAACCTCAACTTAAACGCCGCT
The DNA here is from genome assembly GCF_021461385.2 of Schistocerca piceifrons. Lineage (NCBI taxonomy): Eukaryota > Metazoa > Arthropoda > Insecta > Orthoptera > Acrididae > Schistocerca > Schistocerca piceifrons. The sequence continues at coordinate 686,071,125 of NC_060140.1, forward strand.
GCTCTCGGTCGTTGAGTGAAGACTGCGTCGTCCAAGGTGGGAAGTAATGCCCGAAATGTGGTATTCTCCGCACACCCTTGACATTGTGGATTTCGGAATACTGAATTCACTAAAGATTTCCGCAATGGAATGTCTCACGCACCCATGTCCAACCAACCATTTCGCGTTCAAAGTCTGTTAATTCCCGTCGTGCGGGAATCACACTGGGAACGTTTTCACATGAGTAACCTGAGTACAATTGACAGCTCCGACAATGCACCGCCCTTTTGTACCTCGTGGAAGTGATACTACCGCTGTCCTTATATGTACATATCGCTATCCTATGATTTTTTCACCTCAGTGATGTTAAGTTCTCTTCCCGGATGAGTAACTGATTCAAAAGGGAGCAGTGAGCCCTGTGGAGGTTCGTTAGAATGATCTCATCTCGGCGAAGTGGCTGGATGGTGCCATTCCACGGTCGTGTGATGACGAGGTGACGAATAATTTAGAACTACCCTCGTTGTTTGCACAGTTTTGCTTTTTTCTTAAAAAACTCCTTGAATTTTATTTTAATCACAAATAAAAACTATGAAGTAAATAATCTACATTCTCAGTACAGTTTAATAAGTGGCTGAAATGTAACTTTTGCTTAGTTTATTAGCAAGTTCCAGTCGAAATCCGAGGTGTTCTCGCAAATGTTATTATTGAACGGAAGTAGAATTCGCGTAATCCGAGGTGTTCTCGCAAATGTTATTATTGAACGGAAGTGGAATTCGCGTTATCAGCAATTTTCTTAGAAATACTGCTATTTTTCCTATGCCCCATCAATAAATACACTGGAAAAATAGTAAACAGCAAGCAGAATAACAGCGCACCCAGGAGAGGGGCAGCTGCAGGTACGGGGCATGGCTCCTGGCAGAAATTCAGGCTGCGGTTATCGGTACTGCGGAACGGATCCGCTACGAGGTACGCGCCGCGTTCCGTAATAAAGGTAATCTCGATCTGTTTGATGGCACAATATCAGGTGCACTAACTGCAGCAGTTTTAATCAAAATTCGTTAAACTGTTGGGAGCAATGCTACTGAAATCATTGCTACAAAAACGTCTGTGTCTGAGTACGAGAAAAGCGCACGAGATTTGCAAGAAAAACTACCTGTTACGACGGACGAATTAGAACTGTTTGGCATAGAAGAAGATGAGCGGGATGACATAGACAACCTCCTAATGCAAATTTCCCGTGAAAAATTCAGCACCTAAGTAAGGTGCAGATTTTCAGGAGCAATAGGGTGTGACGAAGACTATCAGGTGGTATGAAACCTCGACCAATAATTTTGAAGTCTGTCTCATACTGCAAAATCGGAATGATCTTTAATCACAAGAAAAAAATTAGCAAGGACACGAGTTACAATAGGAGAAGTTCTTACACGGGAACAACTAAATGCTCTGAAGAATGCCATATCCCATTTCTGCCTTCGGAAAGTGTGGGCTTAGGATGATAATTATCAAGACCGCAGCTGGAAAGAAGGCGGTTACAAACATAACAGAATACATTATCTAAAACTATGCGAACAAAAGTGAAAACCTTCGATTAGGTCTAATAATAACCTAGTGTAACATCCCTTGTACTCTAAATACTATTCTGAATTTATTATAACGCTGTAACTGTCTCTGTAACTGCGCTTTGATCTACTGTTCTTGTAATTGTAACTCAGTAACAATCTTTGCATATGTGCATTCATTTATCACACTTATAGGCATGTTACCCTTAACAATAGTATCAATTTTATTTACTTTTAACAGGAACAGTTTAGAACTCTCTGCATTTTAAAAAAGCGATTAAATGAAAACGAAGCAGAGGGAAAGAAAGTAAGTAAACGGGAACTCTGCAGTAGAGGATCAGCTGATACTCAAATTCCTGGCAGATAAGAATGTGCCCAGTTCCGAAATTCAAACTCGGGCCATTTGTCTTTTCCTGAAAAGTGTATCCGTGAAAGGCAGAGGTCTCGAGTTCAAGACACGGTCTGGAGCACAGTTTTAATCTGCCAGAAAGCTTCATGTCTGCGCATAATCTCATTTTCGAAACATTTTGCATAATGTAGTTAAGCCGTGTTTCGGCAACATCTTTTCCTCCAGGTGTGCTAGTTCCGCAAGTTCCGCAGGAGAACTTCTGTGAAGTTTGGAACGTAGGAGACGATGTACTGGCGGAAGTATAGCTGTGACGACAGGTAATGAGTTGTGCTTGGGTAGCTCAGATGGTAGAACACTGTTGATATATTCCCGTATCTCCCGGTCTGTTCCAAGTATACCTCCTCCTACTGTGATTCTTGAACAGAGTATTCACTATTATTACCTGAAATTTACTAGAGAACTCCATCAGTCTTTCTCCTCTCTCATTGTTAGTACCAAGCCCATATTTTCCCGTAAAAATTTCTTCTACTCTTTCCCCTATTACAGCCTTCCAATCGCTTATGAGTATTAGGTCTTCGTTGCCCTTTACGTACCGGTTTAACTGTTCAATAACCTCATATACTTTATCTCTTCATCTTCGGCTTCGACTTCGTCATGTATACCTGAATTATCGTTCTTCGTGTTGGTTTGCTGTCGATTCTGGTGACAACAAACCTATTACTGAACTGTTCATAATAACTCACTCTCTGCCCTACCTTCGTACTGATAACGTGTCCTAGGCCTGTTATACAATTTCCCACTGCTGTTGTTATTACCCTAAACTCATGTGACCATAGATCCTTGTCTTCTTTACATTTCACTGTAGTGCCCCTCACTATATATATATATATTGAGCCTTAGCATCTCTCTTTTCAGATTTTCTAGTTTCCCTGCTATAACGTTACTTTGCGGGCAGGCATGTCAGTTAGCATCATATTAATTAAAATCGGGGATAAATAGACTTTATTTTATAAGAATTAAAAAGGGGAAAGTAATACGAAACTTTAATAACTGCACAGTATTACTAAGAAGCAATATAGTGAAAAGTAATAAAAAGCAAAGTAGCAAAGACGAAGCGGGACAGAAAGATATAGGGGCCCGTTTGCTTTTTAATACGTATAAAAGAACATGTAACACATTATTGAGCTCTCTACCTTCAGTTATCGCGATCGGGCTAGTCGATCAAAAAGTGGTACGCGACTGCGAAATTCGCTAAGGAAATTATTTAAAGACTCTTCAAGCACGTTTAAAATACATTATGTGTGACGAAGTGATCTGAGACGTTTATTGTCGGGTGAAGTGAAAATGATTCCGACAACATAATTCGAACTTTGTGTTAGCTGGGAAAAATACTCTTGGGAAACTATTATGGTTGTGGAACCCACGAAAGTTGAACGCAATGGAAAGCTATAGTTTACGTAATTCTGCATTTTATAAAATTGTGAAACGCGGAACATTAAGAGAATCTTATCCTTGGACAGTTGCGGGGGGTAACTGATACAAACAACGCGCCAGCATAAAAATAGTTCGCTTATTAACTACCAGATATGAAGGATAGGATCATCACCTCCAATCCCGATTCATAATTCATAGCTAGTTAGTGAAAAGAAATGTGTTAATAAACAAACTACATTTCAATTTTATCCACGATTTTGGCTTCATTACGTAGTCTTGACTACATGATAAACAATATCTGTGGAAGTTGTATACAACGTATCGTCATAATATTTAGCCAACCAATATTGTGGGACACCAAAAATGTAAATGCATGAAATTGTTCTTACAGCGGATGTATAATGTGTGAGTGCGACGAACTATATTGAGAAACTGAACATTCATTACGTACTTGCATGTTTATCTGCGAAAATAGTCCTTGTCGTTACATCAGCATAGAGTTCGAATAGAATCGCTGGAACATTGCAAACCATTCAGATTAATCGAACATCTAAATACGCATAATGCTGGTATCACCAGGATGTGTTGTTTCTCCTCATCCCCCTGGCACTAATTGAATTAAGAGTCAGCAGGGAATGACATTTAAATCAATTGACGACCATTGAGCTAGCGTCACGAATTTTCAAACGTCCACTGCCATGTATGAAGGCGAGTGACACCACGAGTGTTAACTTCGATCGAGGGGTGTCGTCGTGATCATATTCAACGACATTGAGCGGTCACACTACCACGTTCAAGCTTCTGACATTCCACGCACAGATCTACAGAAAGTTTATCCTTCCGTTGGTTATTCAATATTTTTCTCATGGTCAATTCCACCTTGATAGTCTTCTCCTGGAGATCCGGAAAAGGGAACTAGACCGGAATCTTTTTCCAATGGAGAGATCATCATGACAAATTTTCAGTTACAGGCCACATGTCCTGTGGATACACATTATGTGTTTTTAACGCAGTTGTTTCCATTGTCTTCTACATCCTCATCCTATTGATCACTGCTGATTCTTCAGTCCTTACGGGCAGTTTCCCATCCCGAGGACACGAGATTTCCGTGAGCCTCGGTCCGCTGCCCCGCCATCTTTGACATTGCCTTTGGTAGATTGAGGGTGACTTCTTATGGAGGAAGTCTTCGGCCGCGGCTGCTGATACTATTTATTCAAAATCTAAGTGATGATGTGGTTCGAATCCGGGACCGAGTAAGTTTTGGTTATTCGTTAAACGCGCTACCACGAGAGCGTGGATTATGGCCTAATGACTAAATTAACCTGACGACACAGATTTTGATGCAGGTTGTGATGTCCTTGAATGAGGAGAGTGTCACTTGGATTAAAGATAGCGGAACAGTAGAAACAAAAGCAAATGTAACCCGTTGAAATAAAACAAAAGTAAAGTGAGAGTATGAAGGAGAATTACTAATTTTTTGTGTATCTGACTATAATTAGATGTTAGTGTCTCTTATGTGTATCTTGCAAATCTTCATAGATCGAAGCTCTGAACTTGTAGGCTAGGTTTAGTTTCTTTTTATTATTGGCCTTATGGTGTTCCCCTTACAGCCATCCGCCCTAAATACTTCTAAATTACATGCAACAGGCACACGTAACAATAGCCAGTTGATAAGGAAACACTACTGATGATGTAAAACATAGGCAAAACCACACAAATCATCTTGATAACGTCGAGCGCCACAGCTGACACTAATGTTAGTGATTAATGAAAACTACCTGAGCTGTATTTTACCCGTTTATTGGTATAAGACTGTCATAAGGCTGTTATAAGTGTGAGGTGACTATTTTATTAGTCAGGATGCTGGAGCCTTAGCCTAATTTTCCGTTTTTTTAACTGCAAACAATCGGACGTTGCTGTACGAAAGAATCTGACCGTAAAATAATAAATGTGTGATAGTAATTATGAGGTGATTTTCATCAATCGTTAACTTGAAATAACATACTGAGGTAACACGAACTCGTTTAGTTTACGTGAGTTTGCTCACATCTGTCATTTCGCTTCGGCGAGAAAGGAGTAAAGATCTTCGTTCACTGTAAAGTATCTGGTTTGCACATATATTGGTAACAGGTATTTCTTACTCAGAAGATTACTTAACAGTTTTTGATGTCAAGTCCTACCGGTTGATCCATCGAAAAAGAAAAATATGTGATTTGTGTCTTCCACTTCACAGCAGTCACAAAATGAAGATGCTACTATACTTATAAAATGTAGGTGCTGAGCAAATCAACAGTGGTGGAACTTCACCCGCTGTATGGTCACTGGAAATTTTTCGTGAGCACATGAGTGCATGGTACCAACGCTTGGATCGCAACACTGGTGTTATTTGCGCATAGTATTTTTCTTTAGTTGTCTGGGGAGCTTTCCGTTCTCTGTCCCACTCATTCCGAATTTTCTTGCTGTGAATCGGTGACATCTTCAAATTGACCGTCTATAGTCTATCACACCTTAGGTCACTGATTTCTTAAGAACAGACTATGGTGAAAACAGCAAGGTGACCCACAGAAAAATGGCTATCCATTAAAAACCAGGGAAGACATTAACCAATGAATAATGTTGCTGAAGTTGAACAGCTGAGATGACTATTTCAGCAATTGCATTTGGTAGCTACATATGGTCTGTGTAGTGCACATTTTCATAAAATATTATCGACGCTTCCGAAAGAAACATAGTCGTCCGAACAAAATATATAAATGGGAGAAGCGTCAATGTTCTGCATATCGTTCTTATACTGACATAATTGTCTTACGAAGGTGACTCAGTAGATAAGCCGCAAACGCCTGGATACCACATATAGTTTTAAATTTCGCTCCTATACTCATGCAGAAGGTGGCATCACATGCCTAGTCCAGGGCAGTCGATACAAAGTACTTCGCGACCAGTGGCTGGTGACCTGCAGTCAGACCAAGATAGCAGGAATACTATGAGTGTGTACCGGACTAGAACAACGTGAGATATTTTTGTGAGCTGTGGGATTCCTCGGAAAGGATGTCCATAGCGAAATTTGGTCCGGTATATGTTTAGAACAGGAATTCAGTAAAAGACAAAAAAAAGTCAGAAGCAACAACCGTCCTGGCCGTTGAATCCTGCGTGCTCGTCGATTATGGGGTGCCCAAGAAGCCTGCTTCCTCAGATCGCTAGACAACGGTTCAACCAAACCGTATTAATGAGTTTTATTACGAAAAGTACATAACAGTACTAAACTTCGAGAAATACACAGATGTGTCGCAAGCAAAAGGTGACAGACAATTAAGAAGTCTCTCCAGTATAAGAATTCTAGGTTTGAGCTACATAGAAAGTACGGGCAAAGTAATGAGCTTAGACACTTCTATTAAGATCAGTGGTCTTGAAGCTTCTCGTAGGACTCGGCCGCGGCCAGTCGGGCGCGGCACTTATGTTACACTACTGGCCATTAAAATTGCTACACCAAGAAGAAATGCAGATGATAAACGGGTATTCATTGGACAAATATATTATACTAGAACTGGCGTGTGATTATATTTTCACACAATTTGGGTGCATAGATCCTGAGAAATTAGTAGCCAGAACAAGCACCCCTGGCCGTAATAACGGCCTTGATACGCCTGGGCATTGAGTCAAACAGAGCTTGGATGGCGTGTACAGGTACAGCTGCCCATGCAGCTTCAACACGATACCACAGTTCATCAAGAGTAGTGACTGGCGTATGGTGACGAGTCAGTTGCTCGTCCACCATTGACCAGACGTTTCCAATTGGTGAGAGATCTGTAGAATGCTTTGGCCTGGGCAGCAGTCGAACATTTTCTATATCCAGAAAGGCCCGTACAGGACCTGCAACATGCGGTCGTGCATTGTCCCGCTGAAATGTAGGGTTTCGCAGGGATCGAATGAAGGGTGGAGCCACGGGTAGTAACACATCTGAAATGTAACGTCCACGGTTCAAGGTGCCGTCAATGCGAACAAGAGGTGACCGAGACGTGTAACCAATGGCACTCGATACCATCACACCGGGTGATACGCCCGTATGGCGACGGCGAATACACGATTCCAATATGCGTTCACCGCGATGTCGCCAAACACGGATGCGACCATCATGATGCTGTAAACACAACCTGGATTCATCCGAAAAAATGACGTTTTGCCATTCGTGCACCCAGGTTCGTCGTTGAATACACCATCGCAGGCGCTCCTGTCTGTGATGCAGAGTCAAGGGTAAACGCAGCCACGGTCTCCGAGCTGATAGTCCATGCTGCTGCAAACGTCGTCGAACCGTTCGTGCAGGTGGTTGTTGTCTTGCAAAAGATCCCATCTGTTGACTCAGGGATCGAGACGTGGCTGCACGATGCGTTACAGCAATGCGGATAAGGTGCCTGTCATCTCGACTGCTAGTGATACAAGACCGTTGGGATCCAGCACGGCGTTCCGTATTACCCTCCTGAACCCATCGATTCCATATTCTGCCAACAGTCATTTGATCTCGACCAACGCGAGCAGAAATGTCGCGATACGATAAACCGCAATCGCAACAGGCTACAATCCGACCTTTCGAAGTCGGAAACGTGATGGTACGCATTTCTCTTTCTTACACGAGGCATCATATCAACGTTTCACTAGGCAACGCCGGTCAACTGCTGTTTGTGTATGAGAAATCGGTTGGAAACCTTCCTCAATCCAGCACGTTGTAGGTGTCGCCACCGGCGCCAACCTTGTGTGAATGCTCTGAAAAGCTAATAATTTGCGTACCACAGCATCTTCTTCCTGTCGATTAAATTTCGCGTATGTAGCACGTCATCTTCGTGGTGTAGCAATTTTAATGGCCAGTAGTGTATCTTCGCAGAGAGGCTGCTGCTGTCGCGATGTCGTCCTAGGAGCGGTCGGTCAGCTCGCAATTGGCTGACGTCTTCTTCACAACCCTCTCTGCTCTCTCGTTTCCGACTGGCGTGCAGGCGCTTGACCCTACGTCGGAACACTAGCCGCCTTTGTTATCCACTGATGGCAAATTGTTTCTCTGTCCTGGAGTATTTCGCTATTCATCTGTTTTGTGGGCTGCAATAATTTATTGTCACAGTAATGTTGAGTGGTGAGTGTACCGTTTTCATAGATTTGATGATCAGTATGTCCAAACGATAACAGCTGGAGCAAGAAGAAAGAAATGCTGCTCTCATCCGTGACTGGTCGAGTTCCTATTTCCTTGGCGGCATCGTTTGCGATGCTACCGATATGCATGTGTCATAATGATTATGGGGAAAGATTACCCACATGCCACTGTGTGGGGCGTGAGACTGCATGCCTTGCAATCCTGTTACATGAGGTTGCAACTGCATTCGCAGTTGGACACAGGTCCATAATTGCTTATTGCCCCAACGTAGCGGTAGTCTGCCGCTATAGTTGACCGTGGTCGACCACCTCCTCTCCTTCTGGCAGCAGTGCCTGTGGTTTGGAACGCTCCCCATGTCAAACAGTACTATTGTAATAGAACTAAGAAAACTAGGTTCAAATCTGGATACGTGCTCGTATTTCTTTTCATCTTTACATAGGTAATACATACGGGGACCTTCTTACTCAAGTAAACGGAAGTATGTTCTGCAATATTCGTTGTTACTTACATAGAAGAGCGTACTCTCACGGTAACGAGTTCCTTCCATTGTTATATTTCAGTCTGGTCATACGACGAAAGATAAAATTGTTTTGAGTGGAGCAATAAGAAATGTCATTAATCATTTATATTCCTTCTTTTCACATATATTGCACTCTTTCTTCGAATACATCTGGATTTCTGAGGGTATGGATATGCAGGAATCTGAAAGTACAGCTTAAACTGTTGCGAGTAAACCGCCAGCAATCTTACTTACAGTCTTGCGTGCTACAGGTATTTAGCTGGGATCGAATCCTTAACAACGCTTTCGTAAATCTGTCATTCAAGACAAGTATCGCACTACAAGATCCAACGCTTTCGTGAATCTGTCATTCAAGACAAGTACCGCACTACAAGATCGGCGGACGTCACTTGACCGCCTTCAGATGTCAGCCGAGTGCCAGATGTGCTTCCGATTTTTAGTCACATCTATACACAGGACTGTCGGCCCTACAATCACTACAGCTAATTTTATCACCATTTTTAAGGATAGATATTATTTTGACCTTTAACCAGTCTTTTGGTACTTTTCCATTTCTCAGTTCTCGATCAAAGATATGAAGAGGTCTCAAATGTGGAAGTAACCCACGATATTTTGACTGTCCCATATTAATACCATATAATCAGCTAGCTTTCCTATTCTTTGTAACTTTTAGAGCTTCCATTAGTTCTCTCATATAAATACAGTCCAGGCCTATTGTGTTATTTGGCTCTGGTAACATCTGAATTACAGACATGCTGTGAAATATTATAGCTGAAAAAGGTCATCAGTCCCATCTCACACAAACACCGAAATTGTTGTAGGCATTGCAAATATTGTCACAAAGCCAGTGAACACAAACAAAGGTATTTCAATACATACGTTGACGAAGTGAGCAGTAAGTGGAAAAAGTTGAATAAAAAGGGACTGTGTATAGATCGTGACAGTAGACTAAACATAATTTTGTTTGCGGATGACCTAACTCCGACTGCAGAGAATGGAGATGACCTTCAGATGGGGGCCTATAAGTTGCAACGGAAAGATTCATATTACAGTCTAACATTGTCTGCAGATAAAACGAAAATGACGGAATTTCAGAGAATACAACCAGTAAGATCTCAAATAATAAATAAAGACCATAGCAGTATCAACGCTTACTTATGGAAGTGAAGCATGAACGACAAAAAGACTCCAAGAAAGGAGAATAGAGGCTCAAGGAATGAAGTGTCTAAGAAGGGTGGAAGTATGTACACGGGAAGATAGCAAAAGAAATGAGATGTAAGGAAAGGTGTAGGAATATATAACCCAAACGTAAAAATAAAGGACCAAAGGAATATAGAAGGAAATGAAAGAAACATGTAGACCGTAAGTGTGGAGAAAGGCTCCCGTAAAGGCTCTCAGTTACACATGTACTGGAAGAAGAAATCTAGGAAGTCTATACGAGAGATGGAGTACCGTGACGCCCTACTTTTCCTATTCAATAAGTGAAGAAGAAGAAGAAGATGATTATGATGAGGAGGAAATGTGTTAAGGCATCACCGAATAACTTACATGCTCTGGAGTGAACTGCTGAAGGTAATAGCTCTAGGAGAAGGCCTACTTCCGAATGAATCCGAGAAGTTGGTTAGCTGCAAGTTATACTGTGCGAAATACAAAATCTGTTAGCTTTAAGTGTAGTAAACACATTATGACACGATCAGGTTGATACATATTCTACTTGTTCGCGTGAAGTACAGTCGCCATCGGTATGTTGTACTCGGATAAAAAGAGGATTTTGGGTCCGTGGGAAGTACATTTCACATTCCTCTGAGACTTTGCATAGTGAAATTTTCCCTGGTAAACTTATGACAGTCTCAAGATTGAAAAGAACGCACATCTACCGAGCGACATACGATAGGCACAGATAACTTAAATACGGGTATTCTGACAGGTGTTTGAATCTCAGAAGGCGAATACAACGTCTTTGCTACGGAGTATCTTGGCTCTAACCGCACCTGCATCTATGCTCCAAAAGCCACGATATGGTGTGTTTGTGCGGCGGAGAAGCCTTTTCATACCACTGTGTTTGTCGCATTTCCGTGTTTCGCTCACGTATAGCAAGTGAGAATCACGGTTGTCGCCAAATACTCATGCGCGGTCTAGTTTTTCTGATTTTTTGGTTCTGGCCATTTCGCGAGACATATCGTGGAGCAATTATTCACGGAACGTGTTATCTCGGAATTTCTGTAGTAAACCTCTCCTATTATTCAAAAAGCTTCTCTTCCTACAGCTGCCAACGTAGTATGTTAAGCATCCTCGTAATGCTACCATATTGAATAAACAAACCAGTGACAAACTCGCCATGCTTCGGTTTTTTGTATCATTCTTATATTAATATAATCAGGTACTGAGCGATACTAAAAGATCAATTACAGAAGTGATTTTTAAGCGCCTTCTTTTCTGGGTTAAATATATTCCGTTACTTTCTTCGAATGAATATCAGACCTGCATCTGAATTTTCTACAATTTTGTTCATTTGATTTTATTCCACTATATATCGCTCCAAATGGCTACTCCTGTAGTTTCTGTACCAAGGATTTGTTGTCAGTATTGTAATCAAGCAGTAGCGGATCTCTCCCTCTTCTGGTGGATAACACGTTCAAGTTATTTACGGTACACTCCAAGTGACAGTCCTAGGTCAATTATCGATCATCTGCTTTTCATCTATGAATTACACTACCAAAATACATATCGGAAACTCGTCCATGAGCTATAGTTGAGAACAAACGTGTGTGTTGTGCCTATTATGGCGTCACACTGATCGTTAGTTTGCGGTGTGGTGTCCTCTTATTTCAATACATGATTTACAAGGATTCCCCATACCGCTTAGTCAGGCCATCCTGCATGCTTTGTCTAGAGAAAAATAAACATCACTCACAGATTCAATAGTAACTAAACAAATATGACATTGTCTCTACGAATGTCTTTGCAATGAGTAAACCGGACAAAAAGGAATACCGCCTCACTTCCACGCCCAGAAGACATCACCCTGATATCTGTATAACCGTCTCTACTTGTTGCAGTGGCTTCATTTCAGAGGAAGAGGGGGCCCAATAGTTTCTTCAGGTATAGTACTTCTAGCTTTAGACACCCATTGATAATTATAGAAAATAGAGCTGAGAATCGAGCTACAAATCGCGACCCCTCCCTCTGGAGGGTACTGCTTGCTAAGTAACAATCACTGCTTCAACAAGTTCCAGACATTTACCATGAAATGGAGGCCGGGTGATTTAAAAAGGCATTTGACATGTCTTGGGTGTTCCTCAGACCAGGAACGCACATGCACAGCCAATGAACAAAGCTCTTGAGTTTTTCGAAGATGGGAACTTCTACTATTTAACAATTATAAACATACACTATCAAGACACATTAATTCCAGTGAACACCTCTCAAAAGCGACAAAAATCTTATCTGGCAGCTCAAGGCGAGCAGCAAGAGAGCCAGTGGGGTTCTGGAAAGTACAGACAGTGATGAGGAGCCATCCTGACTCCAGTACTGTGGCCACTTGCTCAGGTTTCTCGGTTGATGATCCACAGCGCGGTTGCAGGGTATCTGCTTTCAGATGTTTCACTCTGTGCATGCCAAAAGCCATATGTCCGGTGGAGTATAACAGATGGAATTCCAGTTTCGGCAATGGGGTCCAAATTCCAACCTTCATCACTTATGAACAGCAGTCAGCAAGGGAATCAGCATGGAAACATGAACCAGGGATCCTGTGTGAAGGCTATACACAGCAGTGTTCATTGAAGAGAAACTGTTGGTAGCCCCTTAGTTCATCTGGTTTATTAGTTTGAGAGAGGGCAAGTTACTCTCTCACTTATTTTTCGCTTACAGAATATTATTAAAGATTTTAGTAAAACCTGACATACCTTCAGCAAGACTCTAGAAAGTTAACTGCCTGAGCAGACATTGATGGAGTCTAGTAGGGCGCTAAAAGCATGAGGTATTTTTATGATTCTTAACTCATAGAGACTACATGTTGGGAGTTGAAAGCAATTGGCGGCTAGCCCATCCCTTAGTAAGTCTTGCCGCACAGGTCCACAGCCGTACAGAGCAGACAGGGCAGCCCCTCATCAAATCAGGTCTCCAGCAGAGCAATTCTGCGATATCTGCCGTGACGCCAGCGGAAGCCTGGGCTGTAGAGACAGGCTAAAGGAACGCATCTAAACAGTGGAGTCATAAACCAGGAATTGTGTGCAGAGCCACGCATAATAAAATTTCACATGTTTTTGTGTTTGCTGAAAGTGCAAATAGGCCAGTGAACCACTTCCCTGGCCACGTCGGTTGTATAAGAAAAATCTGGCGTCTGAGAAACACCTCATAGTTAGGACTAACAAGCTCTTGCCCTGGTTCGACATGAGTTAGTGCTGTGATGTGACAGGGGAGATTTAGCGCCTCTAGGGCCCTGCGATTGGCTCAACATGGGGTGAAGTCGGTGTCATTCATGCATTTTGTGGGAAATCGCAATTCTTTTTTCTGGAGAGGTGTGGGACGTTGGTCTAGAAGCAGTTATGGTCGAAGCTCTGGCATGCGTGCTTGGTACTTGCGACCTGTCCTGAGACTGACTTCACTTGTGAGTAGTTTAGCCTGGGGAACCCGTGCTGACGTTCTCACTGTAGCAACAGTGTGACTTTAAACGTCTCGGACTACTCGTTTGCCGAGGGCACACTTATTCGTTTTTTGTTTAGCAGTCTTGACGTTTGGTTTCCTTGTGCGCTCTGTCGTATAAGTGAGCCAAATTGGTCCTTCGTATCACCAGCGAACGGGTCTCTCACGCACTGGAATCTGCGTGATTTCAGGGCTCTGGTAGAGAGTAAATTGCGATCTGTCTGCCTGATCGCTGGACCATGAGATTTTTCATTTCTTTTGTGGCCGCAGTCGATTCACAGGTGCCGCCTTTACGTCTCACCTCCACCGTACGCATCTCGCCAGCAGCAAGTTACATTGCCGCATGAAGAAAACAATGTAACGTACTGCCGCTCCGGCATTGTCAGGGTATACAGTTCTCACTCGCCACTTGCTCTCAGCTGCTGCTATGTAGAGAAACTTCAGTAGATTTCATCAGTCAAAGTCTGATTAGCGTCGGATGAATTCAGATTGCGTTATCTACATTTTTAGGACCAGAGTACTTGACTCTTCCCTTGTCCTATGCAGTATTAAATCACCTGTTAGTTGTTCACAGTACTCAATCAATAACTTTTTTTAGCACAATTTATGTCTGTTTTTGGAAAATAAAGGTTGTAGGTACACTAGCTTCCCCGTGTGAAATTGCTATAATCCTACTGGGTGCCTGCCCAAGTGGCAGATAGGGTAACGTTCACAAGATATGGTGGACACCAGAGAAATAAAATACCTGGGGCTGACCAAAATTAGCAGGACAACAACTGCTGCCTTGCAGTTGGGAGTTGGGTTTCCAAAGGCTAAGGGAAGATATCCCTGATTAAAAATCACCCATCCCCAGTAGGGGTTAGACGCAGGGTGTGCTCTGTAAAAGCTGCTCTGTAAAAAACAATAGTTGTGAAACTTCTACAAAGTAAATCCGGACTGGCGAAGGAAGATGGACATGTCATGAAAAAGGACAAAGAGGATGGAATAAAAGTAAATGAAGGACGGAAAATAAGGAAGAAGAGAAATATAAAGCGTGGATCAGACCTATATATTGGTACTTGGAATATGAGATCCCTATATCGCCCAGGAGCACTCAAAGTAATGCTGGATCAAATAAAGAATCTGAAGTAAAGTATAATAGAACTACAAGAAATTAGATGGACGGGGAGTGGAGTTTTAGAAAAGAAAGAAGTGAATTTGTTCTATACCTGCAGCGAAAGAAATCATGAGCTGGGGCAGGATTTGTTGAACATCATCAATTAAAGCATTTGGTAATAGGTTTTACACCCATTAGTTCAAGATTATCTACACTCAGGATACAGAGGAAATTCTTTAACAATTCCATAATTAATGCCCATGCACCAACATAAGAATCCGAAGAAGAAGAGAAAGAAGTATTCTATGAATCTTTGGAAAAAGCATCTGATGAGTGCCCAGGGCATGATATTAAAATAACAGCCGGAGACCTAAACGTTAGGTGGGGAAAGAACAGATTTATAGACCAATAATTGGCCCCCACAGCAAACATGCAACAAGTAATTAGAACAGAACAAGGCTTATACTGTTCGCAGCGTCTGGAAGTATGATAATAGGATCAACCCTGTTCCCACATAAAGAAATACATAAGGGAACGTGGACCTCATCGGATGGAAACACAGTAAAACAGATGGACCAAGTGTTGATAGATGTGGGACATAAATCAGATGTATTGGACATGAGGAGTCTCAGAGGAGCAAACATAGATACAGATCATTTTCTGGTATGGGCACGAGTGAGGGCAAGGATATCTAAAGCAGCGAAAGGTGTCCGACCCAGGGAACAGAAATACCATTTAACAACTTTATAATCAGTGGAAGTTAAAGAACAGTACCAGGAGAAAATAAGGCGGATTCTGGAAAACGTTGGAGACTATGACAGCATCGAAGATCAGTGGGAAGCGATAAAAAATACAGTGGAGACATCGGCAAGAAAGATACTTGGAATTGGGACAAGACAAGTAAGACCATCATGGTTTGATACTGAATGCGAAATAGCAACTGAAGACAAGAAAGAAGCATGTTGAAGGACACTGCGATCACACTGTACAAGTTGGATAATAGAAGAATACAAAGAAAAACGGTGGATTGAAAAGATGACTCACCAAAGAAAAAAGAGAGAATGAATGAAATCAAGTGTCAAAGAAATGAAGCTCATGAGAAGCAAAAATAAAATAAGAAAATTCTATAAACAGGTGAATGCGGCACGGTAGCCATTTTATAGTAAAACAAGCTTAATAAAAGATGAGACAGGTAATATAATAAGAGAAGAGAAGGGAATATGTGAATGATGGTGCAGGTATTTTCATAGTCTCCTCAAGCGTAGAATAACTGTACCAGGGAAACCAATAGAAAAGAATGGGGAAAAAACTAGTGAGAATAACAATGAGCGAAACACAAGATAATATAATAATAGGAGGTATAATGTCCACTACATTGAGTGTTGAACACTGCCCCATCAAACATAGAAGATGTGAAGATGGTATCTGTTCTTTCGGACACGGAAGGAAATTGTAGAAGAGGCCAATGCTCATCATTAGCTACAGAGCCAAGAAAGAAGAAGGGCACTAACTTCGACCTACAGTCTCAAGCATTTAAATAGTCCAACTAGGGACACCTTTCAAGTTGCTCAACAGTTGCATGTCTATTCGCCGAAAACTTTCTGTTTCCGTTGTTTTACCCTGTCTTCTAAAGCACCACAGCTGCAACAGTGCTGGTTTTCGATAGCGCCATTTTGCAATGGAAGGTGTACTTTAAACACGAGGACGTGCAAACAGCTTACAAACTTAGCTGTTTCGGAAATGCTTCCACCCTTGGCCAGTAGGCAATGATAAACCCTTTTCGGTGTCATATATATCACCACGTATCCGCATTACGACAATCACTGCGTTTACTTCCGCGCCCCCCTTCCCCACACAAGCTTTGTATATCTTCCACTGCGAGTGATAAAAAATGGAAATGTCGTGTGGCTAGGGCCTCCCGTCGGGTAGACCGTTCGCCTGGTGCAGGTCTTTCGATTTGACGCCACTTCGGCGACCTGCGTGTCGATGAGGATGAAATGATGATGATTAGGACAACACAACACCCAGTCCCTGAGCGGAGAAAATCTCCGACCCAGCCGGGAATCGAACCCGGGCCCTTAGGATTGACAGTCTGTCACGCTGACCACTCAGGTACCGGGGCGGACACTGCTAGTGATGACACTTACCGTGTACGACTGCTTATTGCACGTTCACGTCGTACGTAGGCGGTGATCTCATTAAAGTGACTGGACCATATAAGAGAGAAAGGGTAAAACGTGGTCACTGATTATGTTGAAGTAATCGTCTCGATTCATGTTTACGGTAAGCTGAATGAGTGGTCCTGGGTCTTGGTACGACAAACACTCCAAAACATCACAGACCCACCTCTGGCCTGAACTCCACCCACCCAAATAACTGGTTAAGCGCGTCATTAGGCCGTCGTTTGTAATGTGGAATTTCTGTGCTGTATGTACTTCTTTGAGCAATGGCCCTTTGTCAATGAATCCACTGAGTGCTGCTCTCTTCACAATCGCTCCACAACTGGTTGGTACGGAGCTATTTTCATTAACAGCAGCATTTACTTGAGACTGTCATTGTCAAAGCGCGATATTCGTCCCTGGTCCCTCTCTATTTGGATCCAGTTCGGATCACTTTTCTTACGTCTTGTCATATGGTTGCGAGACAGTCTGCGTCGATCACAAATAATTCGGATAACTTCATTCATCCCCGAATACGACAGTTCTTTTCTACCAATCTGTCACACCTCTGTGATTACCCATTTTACTGCACTCATTCTATACAACCGACTGCCACACACAACACGTCAATGTCGTGACTTACGTCTGAGACAGTATTCCAAAGTGACCAGTACGCTCTTTTGAGCAGGTAGCTAGTACTTCATCTAGTGAGCGTAGATCCGAAACATTCTAATGAAACGCGAATGTGATACAGAAACTAACATCGCTCCCCACAAAAGTGTAACAGGATTTCTGTTGTTCAAAATATACAGGATGTTAAACGTACGATGCACGTTGTCCGGCGTCGCACTGAAAACTTTACCAGGAAGGCAGCTCAACACATACGCACTGGCACGTAGCTCGGTCTCCAACGGTTGTCGTATGGGGGTATGAGGAGCTAACACGGTAATCGGGTTCTTGTAATTTCTGTATATTTATGGTAACTGAAGATGAGCACTAAAATATCAACCCAGTAATGCTGATTGCAGCAACACTCAAAAATTCTCGACAAAATAGACCTTGTAGTTTTCCAACTACGTTTAATACGCTAAAATGCGGACGGGTGTTTCTTGACAGGCTGTGAGGCTGAATGCTCATTTATGATGTGTAAGTCTTACGTTCCATTTATGCCTAATGCAGCTTTTTACACAGAAGTTCATATTCTACAATCATTTCCGTGAAACGTAAAATACGTCCAGATAGACAAACAGTCAGTAGTGCATGAGACTATTTTTATTTCATTGTTAGAATATATATATCATTTGAATGTAGTGTTCATCAAATATACGCTAAATAACAGGTAACTAATAGTAATTTTGTGAAAAATTTGCAACTTCTTATTTGTAATTGCACTACTTCTTATTTGTAATTACACTGCCCTGGCGTTGCTCGTGATGTATCTTCTTGAAACGCCCTGCTAAACCCTCAGGCAGGACAAGTAGTAGGAATTGTGGAAGGGGGCCAGAATGAGCGGCTGTCAGTTACATTCCAAACGTAACACTTTATTTAGTTGTCCAAACATTACAGGGCAACTTCTAAGCTTGACTATCGACAGAAAACGTACTTAATTTGAAAACGGCTGAAGGCCCATGAATTAAATACAAGTGCTATAATTATTTTTTTCTTTTTCTGAGACAGAAAGCTCTAGGCTTTAATCTTAAATAGTATTTAACGCCAAGCGATGTAGCACTTGACTAGTCAGATAGATTAAGTTTTTAAAAACGGCTGAAGGCCCATAAATTTAAAACAACATAACTACAATAATCTTTCAATAGGCAGAAGGCCCAAGCTTTATGACCAATAAGAAACCTTACTTCAAACGACTGAAGGCCTTTGTTAAAAAAAAAACTAAAACCAGTTTTCCAAGGCAGAAGGCCCAAAGCTTTTAACCTTAAATAGTATTTAAGCTCAAGTGATGTAAGGCTTGATAAATAGGAACCCAAAATTTTAAAGCTGCTGAAGGCCCAACATTTTAAGAACAATACAATGACAGTAAATTTTCAACAGGCAGAAAGCCCACAACTTTATGCTCAGATGCGTAATACCTGATAAGGAGGATCCTTAAAACTTAAAGCAGCTGAAGGCCAATGATTTTAAAAACAATACACTACAATAAATTTTCAACAGACAGAAAGCCCACAGCTTTATCTTCCAAAAGGAAATGCTTGATAAGTAAGATCCTTAAAACTTAAAGCGGCTGAAGGCCGACGCTTTTAAAAACAATACAATAAATTTTTAAGAGGCGCAACGCCCAAGCTTAATCTTGCCCAATTTAGAAAAACTTACTTTTAAAATGGCTGAAGGCCTTTGTTTTTAAAAATATCATTACAAGCATATAAATGCCAACCATCGGCTATGAGCCACTAAAAATACTCAATTAAACGCTAATAAGAAGGCAGAATAGGCAACGGTGCTCAGAAGTTTCCAGGGGGCTCGGTCTGCCCTTGAAATCTTAACGTTAGCTTAGGTGAGACAAGAAGTCGGCCCAACTATACTCGATCCGCCAGCAACACAACCAAGAGACAGTAAGCCATCGACAAGACAACTCGCTAACCACCGACCAATATACGAGAATTCCAAAGCCAAAACGTTACAGACATAGCCGCCCACAATCAAAAATGCATTAAGCTCTCAAAAACTACCCACCATGTTGGACAGCGGCAACAGGTGAGGAAAGGACACTGCCTGAACCAGGGCAGGTAACTGCAACACTAACTGCCACAAAGCAGAAAATTCCGCTGGTGCACTTGAATTTAAAACCGACAAATATAGTTAATTCCACCACATGGCAGCAAAATCTTCACCAACTCGAACAGTCGCTGCTGCTCCCAGGAATACCGCCAACAGCGAACCACCAACCCCAAGGGGACAATGTGAACAGACGTGGCTTCAGTAAGAAAATCACCACTCAACTTTCATGCCTGGGTTGGTGAGCCACGGACCTCGTAGCACTTGGTACAGCCCCCACACGCTCCGACACTGTGTAGAGACCGCCAGCAGGCCGGCCGACGGCGTCGCGTGGAGACTTGCTTGCTGATCCGCGCCAACCGACTGACTGCCTGACAGTATGCTAACAACATTTAAAACAAGTTATCAGTGGACATGACACCAACTATACACACAGTTTGACTAACACTTGCATGAATACTTGAACGACACTCAACAGCGGCTGTGAAATCACGAAGACAAATCAGGAGTCGATCAAGCGATTGGCGAGCCCATTCACGTCGTCCAGTAGGACAACCGACCGACGATCCACGAAGACCGACCCCAGCTGAAGCGATGCGTGGCAGCAATGGTCGGGTGAGCCATGGACATCCAAGCCTCACTGCTGCTCCAACCCAACTGAACTAGAGCCGCGTTCCTACTCCACGACTGGCAGATCCGAACTGCCCTCTTGGCATATTCCAGCTCACTCCACGACAGATGACAACTGGGAAGTAATAGCAGTGCAGCAAAGATAACACATGAGGACTATATCGATAGGCGCTGCTGCTGCCACATCGACAGACAGCGAAGGGCAAGAAGGAGATGGTGAGACACAGTGGGGGGGGGGGGGGGAGCAAGACATAGAGAGAGAGGGGAAGAAGGAGATGAACAGAGAGGGAGTGTGAAATGAACAGAGAAAGGGTAGCGGAGCAGATTGGCAGACAGAGGGAGAGGAGAAGATGGGCAGAGAAAGGAGGACATAACGAGGTGGCAACACGAAAAAAACTGGTTGTAAAATAAGAGATGGCACGAGCGCGAGCCACCTACGGCTCACTTCTGTTAGTCCCTCTCGGTCTTCCCCTTCTCTCTGTCCTTCATTTCCTCTCTGTCCATCTCTACCCACCTCTCTGTTCCCCCCTCCACCCTCTTCTTTCTGTCCATGTCCTCCTGCACCTCGCTCTGCCCTTCCTGTCCTCCCACTCTCTATATAATCTGCTCCTGCTCCTCTGTCAATCTACTCCTTTCCCCATCTCTTACTCCCTCTTCTAAATCCATCTCCTTCTGCTCCTCTCTTTGTCCCTGTCCTCCCCCCCCTTTCAATCTGATCATCCCCTCACCCCCTCTACCATCACCTCCTGCACTCTATCTCTGTTCATCTTCTCTTCGTTCCTTTCTCTGCCCATCTTCTCTTCTCCCTCTGTCTGCCAATCTGCTCCGCTACCCTTTCTCTGTTCATTTCACGCTCCCTCTCTGTTCATCTCCTTCTTCCCCTCTCTCTATGTCTTGCCCCCCCCCCCCCCCCCACTGTGTCTCTCCATCTCCTTCTTGCCCCTCGCTGTCTGTCGATTTTCTCTCCGCCTTCTCTCTGCACGTTATCACACACACCTGAATAGAGCTGGTGCTTACCCCAGAGTATTTATTTTCTGGTTGTAAATGAAATGTTCCGAGAGTTTAGGATGAGCTTTTTACCTGTGGCCTTACCCGCGTATTGGTATGTCGGATATACATTGATGAGGCAAAACATTATGACGACGTACTTAATAGTTCGTTTGTCCCTGTTTGTAACGTAATACATCACTGAATCTTCGTATAAGGGATCCGACAGTTTTTTGGTAGGTTTGTGAAGGTCTGTTATTAGACGTCTATGCATAGATTATGCAATTCGCGTAAGCAACGGGCGCTGATTTACATACGCGTGATGGCATCCGATAGTGACCCGGAGGTTCCACAGGATTTACATCAGACGAATTTGGTCGCTGAAATATCAACGTGGGTTCACTATAATGTTTCTCAAGGCACTGTAGCACGGTTCTGGCTCTGAGACATGGACAATTATACTGCTGAAAGATGAAGACCGTCGGGGAAGACATCATGCATGAATGGATGCAGTTGGTTCGCAGCTGACAGCGTGTCTTCGATTTCAACCTCATGTCCCACGCAAGCGCAGGAGATAGTGGAATCCTGCCCATTCGTATAATATAGGGTGCCTAGGAAGCCGTATTCTCGAATAGCTGGACAACAATCCAGAAATCTTCTTAATGGAGTTTATTACAGTAATTGAATTGACAATACTTAACTTGTATATGTACAAGGCTGGATCGCAAGCAATTGGCGACATGTAAATAATCAATGTCCTTCGATAGATAAAATTTTCATGCAATCAATTGATATAAGGCACAAGTCTCAACTGAACAGTTAGGATGACGGCTCGTCTTCTGCAACGTCTTACCTACCTCTCTTCTAGTGCGGCCGAGGCTACCTGAAGCGGCTCTTATATTGTCCTCGTATAGAGGCCGCTCGTGTGGTTGTGCAACCCTAATCAGCGTACTATTGGCTGACGTCGTCTCACAGCCTTCCGTGTGGCTACGTTCCGTGCCGACGTGTCGGCGCTTGATGTTACGCCGGAACAGAGAATGCGTCCCATAGCATAATACTGCTCCTACCAGCCTGCGTCCGTGACGTGCTGCACGTTTCGATCAACTGTTCACCTCTATGGCGGCGCTTATGGAGACGACCATAGATCTAGTGTAGCAAAAATGATATTCATAAAGCGCAGACACGTTTGCATTGATCGGCGATCGAATGCCCAGGGCTCTGTCCCACTGAAATCGTAATTGACGATGTCGTTGAGTCAACATATGAACATGTAAGGGTGGTCTGCTTCGGAGCTCCATGTTCAAACACTGTACAATTAACGATGTGCTCCGAGACACTTGTACGCGGACCAGAATTGTGCTCCTTCGGCAGAGATGCCACAGATCATCGTCTGTCCAACTTTACACCAAAAAAAAATGTCCGAACCCACGTTATGTGAAGGGTTGAGGACATTCAACTATTTAGTGTCTGGTGGAAGTTTCACTGTTCTCCCTCTTTCTGTAGATACTAACGCCAGCAGCACGTGAACATACGATCAGATTCGCCGTTTCGAGATACTCGTTCGCAGGCTCTGCATATTAATAATATGCCCTTTGCCAAAGTCGCGTATTTCAATGGAGTTCCACATTTTCAGCCCCTATCTTCGCTAGTGAACCATGGACCTTGCCGTTGGTGGGGAGGCTTGCGTGCCTCAGCGATACAGATAGCCGTACCGTAGGTGCAACCACAACGGAGGGGTATCTGTTGAGAGGCCAGACAAACGTGTGGTTCCTGAAGAGGGGCAGCAGCCTTTTCAGTAGTTGCAAGGGCAACAGTCTGGATGATTGACTGATCTGGCCTTGTAACAATAACCAAAACGGCCTTGCTGTGCTGGTACTGCGAACGGCTGAAAGCAAGGGGAAACTACAGCCGTAATTTTTCCCGAGGGCATGCAGCTTTACTGTATGATTACATGATGATGGCGTCCTCTTGGGTAAAATATTCCGGAGGTAAAATAGTCCCCCATTCGGATCTCCGGGCGGGGACTACTCAAGAGGATGTCGTTATCAGGAGAAAGAAAACTGGCATTCTACGGATCGGAGCGTGGAATGTCAGATCCCTTAATCGGGCAGGTAGGTTAGAAAATTTAAAAAGGGAAATGGATAGGTTGAAGTTAGATATAGTGGGAATTAGTGAAGTTCGGTGGCAGGAGGAACAAGACTTCTGGTCAGGTGACTACAGGGTTATAAACACAAAATCAAATAGGGGTAATGCAGGAGTAGGTTTAATAATGAATAGGAAAATAGGAATGCGGGTAAGCTACTACAAACAGCATAGTGAACGCATTATTGTGGCCAAGATAGATACGAAGCCCACGCCTACTACAGTAGTACAAGTTCATATGCCAACTAGCTCTGCAGATGACGAAGAAATTGAAGAAATGTATGATGAAATAAAAGAAATTATTCATATTGTGAAGGGAGACGAAAATTTAATAGTCATGGGTGACTGGAATTCGAGTGTAGGAAAAGGGAGAGAAGGAAACATAGTAGGTGAATATGGATTGGGGGACAGAAATGAAAGAGGAAGCCGCCTGGTCGAATTTTGCACAGAGCACAACCTAATCATAACTAACACTTGGTTTAAGAATCATGAAAGAAGGTTGTATACATGGAAGAACCCTGGAGATACTAAAAGGTATCAGATAGATTATATAATGGTAAGACAGAGATTTAGGAACCAGGTTTTAAATTGTAAGACATTTCCAGGGGCAGATGTGGACTCTGACCACAATCTATTGGTTATGACCTGTAGATTAAAACTGAAGAAACTGCAAAAAGGTGGGAATTTAAGGAGATGGGACCTGGATAAACTAAAAGAACCAGAGGTTGTACAGAGATTCAGGGAGAGCATAAGGGAGCAATTGACAGGAATGGGGGAAATAAATACAGTAGAAGAAGAATGGGTAGCTTTGAGGGATGAAGTAGTGAAGGCAGCAGAGGATCAAGTAGGTAAAAAGACGAGGGCTAGTAGAAATCCTTGGGTAACAGAAGAAATATTGAGTTTAATTGATGAAAGGAGAAAATATAAAAATGCAGTAAGTGAAACAGGCAAAAAGGAATACAAACGTCTCAAAAATGAGATCGACAGGAAGTGCAAAATGGCTAAGCAGGGATGGCTAGAGGACAAATGTAAGGGTGTAGAGGCCTATCTCACTAGGGGTAAGATAGATACCGCCTACAGGAAAATTAAAGAGACCTTTGGAGATAAGAGAACGACTTGTATGAATATCAAGAGCTCAGATGGAAACCCAGTTCTAAGCAAAGAAGGGAAAGCAGAAAGGTGGAAGGAGTATATAGAGGGTCTATACAAGGGCGATGTACTTGAGGACAATATTATGGAAATGGAAGAGGATGTAGATGAAGATGAAATGGGAGATATGATACTGCGTGAAGAGTTTGACAGAGCACTGAAAGACCTGAATCGAAACAAGGCCCCCGGAGTAGACAATATTCCATTGGAACTACTGACGGCCATGGGAGAGCCAGTCCTGACAAAACTCTACCATTTGGTGAGCAAGATCTATGAAACAGGAGAAATACCCTCAGACTTCAAGAAGAATATAATAATTCCAATCCCAAAGAAAGCAGGTGTTGACAGATGTGAAAATTACCGAACTATCAGCTTAATAAGTCACAGCTGCAAAATACTAACACGAATTCTTTACAGACGAATGGAAAAACTAGTAGAAGCCAACCTCGGGGAAGATCAGTTTGGATTCCGTAGAAACACTGGAACACGTGAGGCAATACTGACCTTACGACTTATCTTAGAAGAAAGATTAAGGAAAGGCAAACCTACGTTTCTAGCATTTGTAGACTTAGAGAAAGCTTTTGACAATGTTGACTGGAATACTCTCTTTCAAATTCTAAAGGTGGCAGGGGTAAAATACAGGGAGCGAAAGGCTATTTACAATTTGTACAGAAACCAGATGGCAGTTATAAGAGTCGAGGGACATGAAAGGGAAGCAGTGGTTGGGAAGGGAGTAAGACAGGGTTGTAGCCTCTCCCCGATGTTGTTCAATCTGTATATTGAGCAAGCAGTAAAGGAAACAAAAGAAAAATTCGGAGTAGGTATTAAAATTCATGGAGAAGAAATAAAAACTTTGAGGTTCGCCGATGACATTGTAATTCTGTCAGAGACAGCGAAGGACTTGCAAGAGCAGTTGAATGGAATGGACAGTGTCTTGAAAGGAGGATATAAGATGAACATCAACAAAAGCAAAACAAGGATAATGGAATGTAGTCTGATTAAGTCGGGTGATGCTGAGGGAATTAGATTAGGAAATGAGGCACTTAAAGTAGTAAAGGAGTTTTGCTATTTGGGGAGCAAAATAACTGATGATGGTCGAAGTAGAGAGGATATAAAATGTAGGCTGGCAATGGCAAGGAAAGCGTTTCTGAAGAAGAGAAATTTGTTAACATCCAGTATTGATTTAAGTGTCAGAAAGTCATTTCTGAAAGTATTCGTATGGAGTGTAGCCATGTATGGAAGTGAAACATGGACGATAAATAGTTTGGACAAGAAGAGAATAGAAGCTTTCGAAATGTGGTGCTACAGAAGAATGCTGAAGATTAGATGGGTAGATCACATAACTAATGAGGAAGTATTGAATAGGATTGGGGAGAAGAGAAGTTTGTGGCACAACTTGACCAGAAGAAGGGATCGGTTGGTAGGACATGTTCTGAGGCATCAAGGGATCACCAATTTAGTATTGGAGGGCAGCGTGGAGGGTAAAAATCGTAGAGGGAGACCAAGAGATGAATACGCTAAGCAGATTCAGAAGGATGTAGGTTGCAGTAGGTACTGTGAGATGAAAAAGCTTGCACAGGATAGAGTAGCATGGAGAGCTGCATCAAACCAGTCTCAGGACTGAAGACCACAACAACAACATCTTCGCTAGTGTAATCCCCTGTCCGTGTCTGCTCCGCTTACGTACTTTCGTTACCAAATCATGTCCTCGCTACGCCACTAGGCGGCGGCACCCAGCGTCGCGGTAGTCAGTGGTCGTAATGTTTTGGCTGTTCAGTGTATTTCACGTGTATTCAAATATTTCACACGTGTTAGTGGCATATGCCAACGATATCTATAGCGACTTTTGCACTGAAGTTACAGTTTCACGCAACAAAATTTCTAAGAGGCTGTATCTCCTGAAAGTTGTGCTGTACTATGATATATACTACTGGCCATTAAAATTGCTACACCACGAAGATGTCGCGCCACAGACGCGAAATTTAACCGACAGGAAGAAGATGCTATCATATGCTAATGATTAGCTCTTCAGAGCATTCACACAAGATTGGCGCCGGTGGCGACACCTACAACGTGCTGGATTGAGGAAAGTTTCCAACCGATTTCTCATACACAAACAGCAGTTGACCGTCGTTGGATGGTGAAACGTTGTTGTGTTGCCTCGTGTAAGGAGGAGAAATGCGTGCCATCACATATCCGACTTTGATGAAGGTCGGATTGGAGGCTATAGCGATTGCGGTTTATCGTATCGTGACATTGCTGCTCGCGTTGGTTCAGATCCAATGACTGTTAGCAGAATATGGAATCGCTTGGTTCAGGAGAGTAATACGGAACGCCGTGCTGGATCTCAACGGCCTCGTATCACTAGCAGTCGAGATGAGAAACATCTTATCCACATGGCAGTAACGGATCGTGCAGCCACGTCTCGATCCCAGAGTCAACAGATGGGGACGCTTGCAAGACAACAACCATCTGCAAGAACAGTTCGACGACGTTTGCAACAGGATGCACTATCAGCTCGGAGACCATGGCTGCGGTTACCCCTGACGCTGCATCACAGACAGGAGCACATGCGATAGCGTATTCAACGACTAACCTGGGTGCACGAATGGCAAAACGTCATTTTTTCGGATGAATCCAGGTTGTGTTTACAGCATCACGATGGTCGCATCCATGTTTGGCGACATCGCGGTGAAAGCACATTGGAAGCGTGTATTCGTCATCGCCATACTGACATATCATCCTGCGTGATGGTATGGGTTGCCATTGGTTACACGTCTCGGTCACCTCTTGTTCGCATTGACGGCATTTTGTACAGTGGACGTTAGATTTCAGATGTGTTACGACCCGTGTCTCCACCCTTCATTCGATCCCTGCGAAACCCTACATTTCAGCAGGCTAATGCACGACCGCATGTTACAGGTCCTGTACGGGCCTTTCTGGATACAGAAAATGTTCGACTGCTGCCCTGGCTAGCACATTCTCCAGATCTCTTACCAATTGAAAACGTCTGGTCAATGGTGGCCGAGCAACTGGCTCGTCACAATATGCCAGTCACTACTCTTGATGAACTGTGGTATCGTGTTGAAGCTGCATGGGCAGCTGTACCTGTACACGCCATCCACGCTCTGGTTGACTCAAGGCCCAGGCGTATCAAGGCCATTATTACGGCCAGAGATGGCTATTCAGGGTACTGACTTCTCAGGATCTATGCACTCACATTGCGTGAAAATGTAATCACATGTCAGTTCTAGTATAATATATTTGTCCAATGAATACCCGTTTATCATCTGCATTTCTTTTCTGTGTAGCAATTTTAATGGCCAGTAGTGTAATTTTGCAGTTGTATATGTGAATACTGTCTGCGAAATGTGTTGTGAATATAATTATTATTAAATAAATAATAAATTAAAACTTCACGCATGATGAGCCAGGTTTTCACGCATCTCTGTATTTGGCGTCATATCATCTGAATTACCTCTCGAACAGCGACATGTTTTTGTAGGTAACTTCAGTGATAGATCTGGATACCGTCTGCAAAAGGTGTACCAAAATTATGTGTTACGTTTGTTGAAAGTGTGCAAAAACTGTCATTGTCATGGACTGGACCACTAAATTCCTTAATAGGTAAGTGGTTCTAACCCCGACAGTGATGATTTATAGACAGTAAGTGATATGTGGGCCAAGTTTGGTTGAAATCGGTCCAGTGCTTAACGAGGATATGATTAACATACCACAAATATATCGTACATACATCCATTAAAAAAAAATAACCTCATGTATATCGCACACAGAAATGCAGTTTCAGTTGTAAATACATATTCTTCGTTGCCATAATTTCATAAAACTTTGTTTAAATTAAAAATAAACGTTCTAAATTTATTTATCCTTACCTATTTTACACTTCAAGGAAATGTACATGGAATCTGCTCCTTTGTTTAAAACGTTGCCATGGCAGGGAATCGAACTCAAACAACCCCGATAGTAGGTATGCATGCGGTCCATCGTAAAAATAATTTGGTTTAAGGGTATTAAGGGAAATGGGAAAATTTCAAAGTCGATTTTCCAGAGAATATTTGAAAATATGTCGAACTGCTTTGGCAGACTGCTGTTCGGATTCCGGTTCTTTGCATACCATATATGTATGTATAAAATACAAAAATCCGACTTTTCTGTGGCCTCCTTGTTAACTGAACTGGCCGAGTTAGGAACGTCCTGGGAAAGAAGTCCGAGGAAACAGAGTCTGAATTTAGCACTTCAGATCAGTGTGTCAACTGCGTCTGCTAACAAAACGGCGCCACATTCAATGTGATGGTTGTGCAACTATTGACCAATTCAGATACTGTTGCTCGCGGGCAGCGCTGCAACTGCCCAGTCTTAGCATGACGGAGACGTTGATCCTGATGTGTCCTTTTTTGTGATGGAGGATGGCTCTATTTAGTGGGATACGTAGACTCATAGAACAGTCTACATTGATGTTCTGAAAAATCTCTCTACAGTTACACCAAAAGCATCTGAATTATTAGGAAACTAGGGTGTGCGTGAGTTGATGTCAACGTAATATTCTGGAACATGTTTTACGTTCAAGGTTTAGAACTTTCTGGAGAACGAAAATTTCCTCTGCAAAAATCAGCATGAATTCCGATAACAGAGATGTTGCAGAACTCACCTCTCTCTATTCCTCCATGAAATCTATAGCGGTGTAAACTTCGGCTCTCTGGTTGATGCCGTGTTCCTTGACTTCAGGAAGGCGTTTGACATCGTCACGCACTATCGTTGAGTGAAAATAGGAACGGACCAGATTTTCAACTGATTTCTAGACTTCCTTACGGATGAAACTCAATACGAACTTTAACGGTAGAAATGTGACAGGACGGTCATTGTTTGCAGCTTATATAAATGGCAGGAGGCGTCGGAAGCTCCTTAAGACTATTTGCAGATCATAGAGTTGTGTATAAAACAGCATCGATTTGCAGAACGATCTGCAAAGGAGTGATAAATGGTACAGGCTCCGGCAGTTGACTGTGAACGTAAAGAAATGTAACGTACTGCACATACGTAGTCAAGGAAATTCCCTTCTGCATGACTGCACCACCGACGACGAATTGCTGAAACAGTATCTACAATAAGATATCTAGGATTAATTAACCAGAGCGACCTTAAGTGGGACGGCCATATGAAACAAATATTAGGAAAAGCAGATGCCTGATTGAGATTCATAGGAGCAATCTTCTGGAAATAGAACTTATCCATTAAGGAAATGGATTACAAGGTGCTTGTTAGACCGATTTTTTAGTATGACGTAGATGTGGATGTAGATATAGATGGCAGTGTAACATGAATTGGTGGACCGATCTGTTCTTTCAGATAACGAACAGTTAACGAAATGACCTACGGTTACTGGAAGTAGGACAATACTGGAGCATACTCCTCAGATATCTGTCTGACACAGTTACAAGCATGTCCTTACCGTCAAACACACCGCATAATACTGTCTACCTACGTCAGCGACGTATTAATACACGCTTGGTAGCCGACAGTCAGTTGTTCCGATGTGACACTCTCCCAACATTGCGTCACCCTGCCGCGCATGCGCGCTCTGCCGCAGTATGATTTACGTATCCCCGTGACCGCCGCCGACCATAAACCGAATACTGGCTCCCCCTGCACGTTTACGACCTGCTTGGCGTTTTTAACGGCCATCCCCGGCTTATTTAGGGTGCTAGCACCGCCCATTAAAACAGTGATGATAGCTGGAAACAAGGGGTCCAGACGGTGCATTGCTCGGGTCTCTAGAATAGTGTCCACTATCTCACGTGTGCAAGATGTCTGTGTATAAAAAGTCGTAAATCCCGTCTTGCCGAATGCGCTTGGTCTCGTGTGGAGTGGGAAAAACAATAAAGCGGGGAATCATATCAGTTTGTTAGTAACTGTATTGTCGATGGCAACCTTTAAGTTGTGTTCGCGGTTGTTCCTTTCCACACTCGACACTTCTTTTGGCGATTGCGATCGTCATGATTCTAACGCCACTGGAAAATACTCTACCTCTACATCTTTAATCCACCTCACAGCTTGAGTGACGACATAAATTGTCGCATTTGTACGTCGTGCGTTTTAAGGACAGTTGTCGACAGCTCTCTTTATAGGCAAAAATTTCTTTAGCTTTGCTGTCAGTGCCACTACGCGCGACCTTTCTCTGTAGAAGCGATATGCTTTTCAAGTGCAGTAGAGATTCGACCATTCGAAACCTGGGGAATCAGAGTATTCGAATATATGCTTATTCTTATTCCCGATCATTTGCGAAAACGCTACCACCTGCTTAATAGTACGTTGGGCAACCTTTGGAACGTAGTTCATCAGCGATTGTGCATGGCAAAGATTCGACAAGTCCTTGATACGTTTTGGAAGTGTGTGACACCACATGTTTACGTGCAGGTCATGCAGTTCCCATAGTTGCAGGCTGGTAGTTTGCTGGTCGTATCCTGTAACGTCCCATATCTGTCCAATCTGATTCACAGCAGGCGAACGTGTTGGTGTTGGCCACGACATAAAAGTGGGATCACCATCATGCTCCTCAAACCAATGTACCATTCTTGTCTTGTGACACATACCATTATCGTCCTGCAAAGTACCACCGTGAAGACATGAAGCATGAAGGGATGTAGGCGGTCTGTGCTAATATTCCCGTAGTCCACAGTTGTCATGGTACCTCCGATTGCACAGGTCCCATGGAACCTAAACTGAATGTACCCCTTTGCAATATAGTACCCTACTGGCGTAAGTCCGTGGCGTGATTCTTGTTTTAGACAGGCAGTCGCTTTCAAGACGGCGTCTCCGTACACTACCATCAATCTAGTGCAAGAAGAAACACGAATCACCTGAACAGGCGACACTTGTCCATTGGCCCACAGTCCAGCCTCGAATATCACGTGTTACTGCAGTAGTAACTGGCGATGTCGTTGGAACAACACCTGAGCACCTCAGAATCGTCTGACGCGAAGCACCAGTTTCAACCTTACGCATTTTACGGTATGCTCTGAAACAGTAGTACCTGCACCAGCACCGCCACTGCGCTCGTTAGATCTGACACGTATCAGCTGGCCACGTTCTGAGACGAGGAGTGAACGTCGAAATACTACTCGAGGTTTCACCATGCCCCACCTAATTTCCATAGATGTCCAGGACGGTAGCAAGCGGACATCCAACCAGTTCCCCTTTCCCCCAAAGGTCGTTCACAGTTTCCGGGTCGTGACAATCAGTCACTTGTCAGTGTCACTTATGCCAGTGGAATTCTACGTTTGCGGCCTGTATTGTGGCTAAAATGATTTGGTGTTCGTCTCTGCTTCGCTTATGTACTCTGCTTTTTAAAACTTATCCCTAGAGCTCCAGTGTTAGGCGCGAAATGGGACCCCTTAGGAACATGGCTGTGAAGGAGAGGAAGGAAGCCAGTGTGCACTCCGTGTGCATACTGGAGGGAGTCATTCCTTATGTGGAAAGGGTGCTTCCGGATGCCATGAAGAGTACAAGGTGCAGCCAATGCAGGTGGTAATGCTGCGGGGCGGGGTCGGTCGACTGCGTTTTTGCTTACGCTATCATTCAGTTCAATTACCTCGAAAGTATTCTTGCCACTGACATTTCTCTCGGCTGGCTGTCTACGCCACTCCACCCAGTCAGCGGACTGCAGCTGTCTATAATCAACGTTTCGGTCTGTGTCATTATGTCTGCTTCCAACAGGACTCCCTCGCCCTCGGTACCTGCCTATGTAATTAATCGATTTTTGCACTCCTATTCTATTTACATGTGCCTCGTTTCTGTTTTCATTTCGCTTAAGGGGAGACCTATAATACCTCCTGGCATTCTCCTCCTCGTTTAGATTTTCTACCCTCTCCATATAATGAATAAATTTCTCAATATCATCGCTAGGTGCCGAGATATTTTATTACACCAGTACAAAGGCAACATATTCTCTGCTCCCATAATGATCTGTCCTGTCTCCACTTTAGAGCTCAAATATGACAAAGTTGTGACCCATTTCTGCACAAACCTGTTAATACTATCTTTCTTCGGATCATATTTTTCACCTTACCAGAATTTGTTTAAAAGTTCCATCCGCTTTATTTTGCCCCAATATTCCTCAAAAAGTGCTTGTTTAAAATACTCTATCTTGTATTTATTCACTGCCCGATTTCCCCACACTCTCGATTCACCCAATCTGATTTGACTCTATGAAACCAATTTTTTGCTTATCATTCCATGATTTGGGCAAAACGTCTTGAAAATCGCCCCAAAATACTTTAGAATGTACATTTTTACTTCGATCAAATCGCAAAAACTGCCTATGTGTCACATATGCAATTTCTGATGATTCTACCACACAATTAGATGTTACACGGCCACTACTGTTAATAGTACTTCGTTCTACTATTTTTAGTCTACCATCATGGTTAGGTAGTTGTTCAACTACAGCTGTATTAAATTGACTTATGTTATTTCCCAGGTTAGTTAATTTAGCAGACACTTGCACACCAAATTTCTCACACACATACTTTCCTTCCTTGATTTGATTGCCCATTCTAGTCTGACTATCGTCACATTGTTTTTCCACAATGCTTACTTGTTCCTGCATTTCCTTCAAATCTACATTTACTTGTTTCCCTAACTGTCTGCTGTGATCAGCAACTTGGTTCATCTTAGATTCCAACAGCATTATTACATTCTTGTTTTACTTTACTAACTTCACTTTTTACACTGTGACTAAACAAAATCATATCTTTTTCCATGAATCTCTAAATTCTGAAATTTTGTTTTCCATTGTGGATTCCATTTCTACTGGCATGTTAGTAAACC
Source organism: Schistocerca piceifrons (assembly GCF_021461385.2). Taxonomy (NCBI): domain Eukaryota; kingdom Metazoa; phylum Arthropoda; class Insecta; order Orthoptera; family Acrididae; genus Schistocerca; species Schistocerca piceifrons. Next base: position 686,104,484 of record NC_060140.1, read on the forward strand.
CTTGATTAACTTCAGAAATCAATCCATCAATTTCAGTATGCATCCCATTTATCTCAGAACTTCAAGAATTCGTTATATCAAAACCCATTTCCTTCATTTTGATATTCATATCAGAATCCAACCAATTCATTTTGATATGCATATCCCCCATATGTTTCAAAATATTTGCTAACATTTCTGACACTATCTTTCTGCTCACAAGCAACTGACAATGGTTCCTGCTTTATCTCTGTAACAGTAATAACAGTAACAGGTATAAACTTAACATTAACCTCAGATTCTGCTTCACTTTTTTCCTCCCGAACAGCGATAGGTGTGGAATTTTCAACCTGCAATTCCCTTTTTAGCCTTTGAACACAAAACGGTATAAATTTGACATCGGTTTCCACCGTGTTCTGTTCATTGTCTGTCCCATAATTAGCATGCATTGAATTTGGCAAGACACTGTCATTTACTTGTGATGCATCAAAACTAAATTCATCAGTCACTGCATCATCTGCATGTATTACTTTCTCCACATTCTCGTCTACTATAGCATGGTTATTATTTTCCGCCATATTCACGTATTTCTTTCCACACACACTCACACCATACTAAGTGGAGTAAAACTTAGCTTTTTTCCTCGTCGTCAGCACTGCAAGACGTTACAGCGGGTCCGTCCGCCAAGCTCTGTCCGCCCCAGATGTAGTTTCTGGGTCCACACTCTGTCCACTGCTGCTAACTGCCGCAGACTCCTGGCTGCTGTTCATTGTTGTTGCTCGATGTTCAGCTGTTGCTGACGTCGTCAGCCGCCTTCTCCAGCGATTCTTCTAGCCACTAAATCTTCCACTACTGATATCCTTTGCTGTGCTTTCTAAGTCACTTTTTCCTTGATCATACGTTTCCTCTGTCTTTATATCAAAGTTTATTTATACACGTGTGTGTCTTTCTTTTATCGGGTTAGCTACACTGCTGCTTATAAGGTTCGCACTCATTTTGAACTTCACGATTCCCGTACGTTAAATGCACCAGTCACGGCGAGGCGGGGTCGGCCGTCTGCGTTTATGTTAACGCTGTCGTTCAGTTCACCTACCTCGATAGGATTCTTGCCGACGTCCTTTCCCTCTGTGGTAGATGATATGTGCTAGGCAGTGTAAAGCAGCGTTGATTAAACCAGTACCTTATACCTGCTACACAGAGGCCGCGTAACTCTAGTTGAAAGTCAGTTACTGAAAGTTCATGATTAAAAATGAGGCTTTCGTGATCTTCAGTCTACTTGCAGGAAAGCGTTTAAAATTAGATTAACTCCGCTTTTTATTCATACTGACACTAAATGGCTATCAAGTCCGTATTTAATGTGGTAAAACGTTACAATTCGAAGTTCTACGTCTGTATAACAAATATTCACTCGAAAAGCAGCCACAATTTTTAGTAAGTTCGACCCGACTAATTGTCACGTTCTACCAGTCACAGGCCCACAACTATTCGAGAGTTAAACATTCCATCGTTTCAGTGGTCTTCTTCGTAAAAGGTGCTCGCCAAAATATTCCGTACAGGGCACGAAACACGCCACGCAGAGTTGTTACTACGGCCAGAAAGTTCACACGCTCGTATCTCTCAAACTATTTAACTTAGAAACACCATACTTTCATTAAAATGTTCGTAACTCCAGGCGCGCCAGTCACGATATGTTCGAACCGAAATTAGCTCACTATTTCCTCATCTTACAAAGTATTTTTAAGGAGCGATCTGACAACGTGTTATCCGTAGACCGGCTAGCAAGCGACTATTCTCGATGTACTCTCCTACATGCCCACTCTTCTTTTCGCGCGGGAACAGCTTTATTCTGATTGGCTGTTGATCTAAGTGACCAATCAGAACGTTTCTCCCAGATCATAATCGCAGCAAATCTTGCCTTATCCTATCAGTAATTTGATAGTAATTAATGTCAGCAAAACTTCAAATTTTTGTATTTTGTTTAATTAAAATAAACGAAGTGCGAAATATTTTTCAAACTGATAAGTAAACTTATTCCGCCTGTAACTTCCATTCTGCCAGCTTTTATACAAAAGCAAGCACACACCGACATACGTCACCTGAATCGTGATTGTAACATAACTTTCCAACGGTTCTTTTGTACAAGGTTTTACGAAAAATGATATATTAAATTTTAACATATGTCCCATATACACTCTCTCAAACATTCTCACGCACTCACACGGCATTTTTTTATGCACTGATGACTTTGTAATGTCTTTAAATGATAATGAAATTCAATCTGTTATTGTTCTTAACTTGGTTGTAACAAACAAGCGTGGGTTTTAGGGGTTTTAGGTAATCCTCTTTATCTCCAAAACTATAGTATATAAAAATCTGAAGTTTTGACAGCTTCATTCTATTAATAGCTAAAGGCTGAGTACCAAATTTGAACAAAATAGGATAAAAAGTAATATGGATTATTTAGATTCGTATTGACTGATTGCTATGCTGCGCAGTTCTCATGGCAGGCAGCGTCAGCTGTGCTGTGAGCAAAGCGAAAAAAAAAAATAAGAAAATAACATAGCCTTCCAGCAGCCACCTTACTAGACGGCTGGACTGGAACGAACGTCATCTCGTAATAACTTGCTGCGCTACAGCGACTTATGTCGGTACCAGTGACGTGCGTCGCTTTGGATCGGAGGAGATTCTCTCTGATTTCGAGTGGCTAGTGGAAATGGTAAAGACTGCCAGTCTTTCTTCCGAGATTAAGGCGGAGCTCACCATCTGCGGCATCGTTGATAAACCGACTGTGGTCTTTGGCGCAGAGCCCAGTGGAGGGTCCGAATCAGAGCTTCAGGCGGTTCTGTGACTGTAGGCTGCAGATTCCTTGACTTGCGTCATCGGGTGGTGCGTTTCTGGGTTCCATTTAATAGGTAAGAAATCCACTACACACAGGAGGCGACTACACTAGTAGCGGGGGATGTGTGAAGGGGACTGGGCAGTATCTTAGGTTAAAGGGTCTCAGGGAACCACACAAAGGGCGTCTGTCTAAAAGGGGGCACGCAAAACACAGTAAGGTAGTTATAGAAACGATCGGTATTGCAGTTGTAAATTGTCGTAGCTGTGTTGGGAAAGAACCAGAGCTCCAAGCCCTAGCAGAAAGCAATGAAGCTCAAATAGTTATAAGGTACAGAACGCTGGCTAAAGCCGGAAATAAGGTCAGCCGAAATTTTTTTAGACGATCCAGCAGTGTTCAGAAAGGGTAGATTAAATACAGTTGGTAGTGGAGTATTTATTGCTATAACAAGTAGTTTGCTTGTATTGAAATTGAAGTAGATAGTTCCTGCGAAGTAGTATGGGTAGAGGCTATACCTGAGAATCGACTAAACTAGTAATTGTATCGTGTTACCGACCCCCCCTCCCCTTCCCGACTCAGAAGATGTAGTTGCTGAACAGTTCCAAGAAAAATTGAATCTCATTTCAAATAGGTACCCCACTCACACAATTATAGTCGGTGGTGTCTTCAATCTACCCTCGATATGCTGGAAAACTTATACATATAAAGCCTGCGGCAGGCACAAAACGTCATCCGAAATTGTACTGAATGCTTTCTCAGAAAATTGTTTTGAACAATTATTTCATGAGCCCACTCGAAGCGTAAATGGTTTCGAAAGCATACTTGACCTCTTAGCAAAAAATAATCTGGACGAATAGTGAGTATCGTGATGAATACAGGGATTAGCGACTACAAGGCAGTTGCTACTAGGCTGAATACCGTAATACCTACAGCCATCAAAAGGAAACGCAAAGTATATATGTCTAAAAAAGCTGATAAAATGCTCTTAAAGCCTTTTTAAGAGACAGTCTTCACTCCTTCAGATCTGATAAAATAAATCCCGTGTGGCTAAGGCCTCCCGTCCGATAGACCGTTCGCCTGGTGCAAGTCTTTCGAGTTGACGCCACTTCGGCGACTTGAGTGTCGATGGGGATGAAATGATGATGATAAGGGCAACACAACACCCAGTCCCTGAGCGGAGGAAATCTCCGACCCAGCCGGGAATCGAACCACTGCCCTTAGGCATGACATTCCGTCGCGCTGACCACTCTCCGATCTGATCATGCAAGGGTAGAAAAGTTGTGGAATGATTTCAAAGAGATAGTATCGACAGCAATTGAGAGATATATACCACATAATTTACTAAGTGATGGTACTGATACTCCATGGTAGACCCAACGGGTCAGATTGCTGTTGCAGAAGCAGCGAAGGAAGCATGCCAAATTTAAAAGAACGCAAAATCCCCAAGAATGTCAATACTTTGGAGAAGTTCTAAGTAGAGAGCGTACGAAAATACGAGATGGTTTTAATTATTTCCACAACGAAATTCTGTCTCTGAATCTGGCAGAAAATTCAAAGAGATTCTGGTCATACATAAAGCACGCCAGTAGCAAGACGCATTCATAATCTCACTGCACGATAACAACGGTGAAGTCACTGATGACAGTGCCACTAAAGCAGAGTTAATAAACACGGTTTTCCGAAACTCCTTCACGAAAGAAGACGAAGAAAATATTCCTGAATTCAATCAGAAACGACTGCCAAGTTGAGAAACATAGAAATAAATATTCTTCGTGTAACAAAACAGCTTAAGTCACTTAACAAAGCCAAGGCCTCCGGTCCTGATTGTAAATCGGTCAGGTTCCTCTTAGAGTATGCTGATACAATAGCTCCATATTTAGCAAGTACATACATCCGCTCGCCCACAGAAAGATCTGTACCTAAAGACTGGAAAATTGCTGAAGTCACACCAATACGCAAAAAGGGAAGTTGGAGTAATCCGCTGACTTACCGGCCCATATCACTAACGTCGATTTGCAGTAGGGTTTTGGAACATATACTGTATTCGAACAATATGCAAGTACCTCGAAGAAAACGATTTATTGACACATAGTCAGCACGGATTCAGAAAATATCGTTCTTGCGAAATACAATTAGCTCTTTATAATGAAAAAGTAATGAGTGTTATTGACAGGTGATGTCAAATCGATTCCAAATTTTTAGATTTCCAGAGGGCTTTCGACACTGTTCCTCACAAGCGTCTTCTAACCAAACTGCGTGCCTATGGAATATCGCCTCAGTTGTGTGACTCGATCCATGATTTCCTGTCAGAAAGGTCACAGTTCGTAGTAACAGACAGAAAGTCATCGAATAAAACAGAAGTAACATCCGGCGTTCCGCAAGGAAGTGTTATAGGCCCTCTATTGTAGTAGCACTCTTAGCTTTTTTTGCAGATGATGCTGTCATTTACCGTCGTATAAAGTCATCAGATGACCAAAACGATTGCAAAATTATGTAGATAAGATATCTATATTGTGCTAAAAGCGGCAATTGAAAGTGGATAAAGAAAAGTGTGAAGTTATTTACATGAGTACTAAAAGAAATCCGCTAAATTTCGATTACGCGATAAATTACACAAATCTGAAGGCTGTAAATTCAAGTAAATACTTATGGATTACAATTACGAATAACCTAAATTGGAACAATAACATAGATAATGTTGTGGGTAGAGCAAATCATAGACTGCAATTCATTGGCAGAACACTTAGAAGGTGCAACAGGTCTAGTAAAGAGACTGCTTACATCACGCTTGTCCAGCTGTGCGGTGTGGGATCCGCATTAGGTGGGAGTGACGGATGACATAGAAAAAGTACAAAGAAGTGAACTCGTTTTGTATTATCGCGAAGTAGCGGAGATAGTGCCACAGAAATGATATATGAATTGGAGTGGCAATCAATAAAACAAAGGCGTTTTTCGTTTCGAATGGATCTTCTGATGAAATTTCAATCACCCGCTATCTCGTCCGGTTGCAAAAACGTTCTGTTGGCACCCACCTACACAGGCAAAAATGATCATCGCGATCATCCCGCACCCCATTCGAGAGTGGAACAGTAGAGGGACAGCTTGAAGGTGGTTCATTGAACCCTCTGCTAGGCTCTTTATTGTGAATTGCAGAGTAATCACGCAGATGTAGATGTAGATGAACACCAAACGCGGGAAAATGCTACATTGCTAATAAACCATCGTAAATATAAATACTCCACATTTTTATTCCAAGGAAATCATAGCTTATAGTTCATGCGTGAGGTTGTTACCATTATTAGCTCCCCATTGGCATGTTACATACCAAATTAATTGCGAAATGTCCTATTTTATACCCTATTGAAGTCGTAAATTTTTCGAAGATGTAATAATCTGGGATCATAAACTTGGACATCACATGGCGTGAGCTCTGCATGACTATAGTGCCCAATGTTTCTGGCCCCACAACTCGAGGCAACTGGAGGAACGGGAAAAGACAGTGTGTGACAGTCTGTGAGCAGGTACAGCATACTGAGGTTTGTTCTTCATTACAACATGCTCCGCAGACAACGTCTCACACGGGGATAAACCATCGGGATAGTAGGAGAAGAACGGAGTGTCAGGAGTATAGCTCAGAGCAAGACATTCCCAGAATGTGTTACAAACGTGAAGATGGAAAAAAAAACTTAAAAATGTACCCATGTTCGAGCCTTCTCTTCTCAGTTCAATACGGTACGTCATAGCCACAGGGCCACACAGAATGAATGCAGGACTCCTTTTTTTTTTTTTGAGTCATCAGTCTTCTGACTCGTTTGATGCTGATGCGGCCTGCCACGAATTTCTCTCCTGCACCAACCTCATCATCTCAGAGTAGCACTTGCAACCATTGCCCTCAATTATCTGCTGACTGTCCTCCAGTCTCTGTCTTGCTCAACAGTTTCTTCCATCTACAGCTCCCTCTAGTACCATGGAAGTCAGTCTCTCATGTCTTAATAGATGTCCTATCATCCTGTCCCTTCCCCTTGTCAGTGTTTTCATCATGTTCCATTTCTCACCGATTCTGCGTAAAACCTCCTCATTACCTATCTTATCTGTCCACCTAATTTTTAACATTCGTCTGTAGCACCACGTATCAAATGCTTCGATTTTCTTTTGTTCCGACTTTCCCGCAGTCCATGTTTCGCTACCATACAATACTATGGTCGAAACGTAAATTCTCAGAACTTTCTTTCTCATGTTAAGGCATATGTTTGATATTAGTAGGCTTCTCTTGACCAGGAATGGCCTTTTTGACAGAACTAGTCTGCTTTGGATGCTCTTCTTGCTTCGTTCGTCATTGATTATTTTGCTGCCCAGGTAACAGAATTCCTTAACTTCATCTACTTCGTAACCATCAATCCTAATGATAAGCTTCTCGCTGTCCTCATTCCTGATATTACTCTTTACTTTAGTCTTTCTTCGATTTACTCTCAATCCATACGCTGTACTCATTAGACTGTCCATTCCATTCAGCAGATCGTGTAATTCTACATCATTTTCACTCAGTGTAGATATGTCATAAGAGAATCGTATCATTGATACGCTTTCACCTTGAATTTTAATTCCCCTCCTGAACCTTTCTTTTACTGCCATCATTGCTTCTTCGACGTACAGATTGAACAGAAGGGGCCAAAGACTACATCCCTGTCTTACACACTTTTAACCTGAGCATTTCGTTCTTGGTTATTATCCCCTCTTGGTTCTCGACATATTGTATATTAATCATCTCTCCCTTTAGCTTATTCCTGTTTCCCTCAGCATTTCTAACAACGTGCACCATTTTACATTGTCGAAGGCTTTTCCTATGTCTAAAAATCCTATGGAAGTATCTTGATTTCTTTAGTCCTGCTTCCATTATCAACAGAAACGTCAGAACAGCTTGTCTCGCGCCTTTACCTTTCCTAAAGCCAAACTGATTGTCATATAAAACATCCTCCATTTTCTTATCCATTCCTCTGTGTATTATTCTTGTCAGAAACTTGGATGCATGAGCTGCTATGCTGACTGTGCGATTATTCTCGCACTTGCCAGCTCTTGTAGTCTTCGGAATTGTGTGGATCATATTTTTCCGAAAGTCAGGCCATTCTACACAATATCGTGAATAGTCGTTTTGTTGCCATTTCGACTAATGACTTTATTTGATCTTAAGCCCTCCAAAGCTCTCTTAAATTCTAATTCTAATACTGGACCCCCTAGCTCTTCTAAATCGACACCTGATTCTTCTTCTGTCGCATCAGGCAAATCTCACCTCTCGTACAGACCTTCAGTGTACTCTTTCCACCTATCCGCTGTCTCCTCTCCATTTAACAGTGGAATTCCGGTAGCTCTCTTAAAGTTACCAAACTTTCTCTTAGTTTCAGCCAAGGTTGTTTTGTCTTTCCTACATGCTGAGTCAGTCCTAACGACTATCGTTTCTATTTCGATTTCTTCATATTTTTCGTGCAGGTATTTCGTTTTAGCTTCCCCGCACTTCCTATTTATTACATTCCTCAGCGACTCGAATTCCTGTATTCCTGGATTTCCGTAAACATTTTTGAACTTCTTTCTTTCGTCGATCAGCTGAAGTATTTCTTCTGTTACCCAGGGTTTCTTTGTACCTATATTTATCTTTCCAACTTCTGTTATGTCGCTGTTTAGAGATGTCCATTCATATTCAACCGTACCGTCTACTGAGCCTTAGAGAACTTGAAGAGTATCTCGTCTTTCCTTAGTACTTCCGTATCCCAGTTCTTTGCGTATTGATTCTTCCTGACTGACCTTTTAAACTTCACCCTACTCTTCATCACTACTGCATTGTGATCTGAATCTATATCTGCTCCTGGGTACGCGTTACGGTCCTGATTCTGATTTCGGAAACTCTGTCTGACCATGATGTAATCTAACTGAAATCTTCCCATATCATCCGGCCTTTTCCAAGTATACCTGCTCCTCTTGTGATTCTTGAACAGAGTATTCGGTATTGCTAGCAGAAATTTATTACAGCACACAATTAGTCTTTTCTATCTCTTCATCATCAGCTTGCGACGTTGGCATTTACACTTGAACTATCGTTGTTGGTGTTGGTTTGCTGTGGATTCTGATAAGAATACCCCTATCACTGAACTGTTCACCGTAGCACACTCTCTGCCGTACCTCCCTACTCATAACGAATCCTACTCCCGTTATATCATTTTCTGCCGCTGTTGATATTACGTTATGCTCATCTGAGTATAAATCCTTGTTTTCTTTCCATTTCACTTCACTTACTCCTACTATATATAGATTGAGCCTTTTCATTTCTCTTTTCAGATTTTGTAGCTGTCTACCACATTCATGCTACTGACATTCCGCACCCAACTCGAAGAACATTATCCTTCAGTTGGTTATTCAATCTTTTTCTCATAGTCACCTCCCCCTTGGCAGTGTCCTCCCGGAGATCCGAATGGGGGACTATTCCGGAATCTTTTGCCAATGGCGAGACCATCATGACACCTTTTCAATTACAGTCCACATGTCCTGTGGATACACATCATGTGTCTTTAATGCAGTGGTTTCCATTGCCTTCTGCATCCTCATACGGTTGATCGTTGCAGATTCTTTTGCCTTTAGGGTCCATTTCCCACCCCAAGGGCAAGGGAGTGTCCTGAATCTCTGTCCGCTCCTCTGCTCTCTTTGACAAGACCGTTGGCACAATGAGGGTGAATTTTTATGACGCAAGTCTTCGGCCGCCAATGCTGATTATAGATCAAAGATTAAGCAATAGCGGGTTTCGAACCCGAGACCGAGGACGTTTTGATTATCAATCAAAGACGCTACCCCTAGATCACCTATGAAAGCAGGATACTCTTCTAAAATTGTTTATAGTACATTTTCGTATGACATCTGCAGTTGGTGTGTCATTATCAAACATTTAACTATGAGAAATCGCTCCTAGAGTAACAAGGCCTCATTGCGCCTTGGCCATAAAACAACATACTGCAATAGCGCGTAAGTTATAGCACGGAAACAATCGAAATATGATGAACCCTGTATGGAGGCTCAAAAGTAGCAATCGAGGGACGTCATGTGACCGCTTCTCATGTCAGCCGAATGCCAGACGCGTTTCGGAATATAGTCAGTCGTTCTGGATTCAGCCTATAAATTCTATGCCAAAACCCTGAATGCAAAACTAAAAAATTAAATTGAGAAACTAATATCTGAATAATGAACAGTTTTTAAAAAGGAAAGGCCAACTGCTGACAGGTTTTGCACTACAACAAATTATAGAAGGGAAGGGAGAATACAGTAGGGAAACCCGTCTCGGTTTGATAGATTCTCGAAAGGGATTTTATTTTGTCCTATCATTTTGTCCCTTATTCTTGTATTTTTTTTCGTTCGTCTCCTTACTGATTCCTTGGAGACCCTCATCATTTATTTTCTTATGAGTTCATCTACCTTTCAGCTTACATCTGTAGAACCACATCTCATATACTTAGATTCAATTTTTTCCAGCTTTTCCAGAGTCCAAAGTTCACTTCAATACAAAACTGTTCTCCGAAAGCACATTCTCAGAAATTTCTTTCTGAAATTAATGTCAGTTTGATACTACCATATTTTGTACTTTTTCCCTTTGCTATTCTGTTTTCTATGACATCTATGCTTTGTACGTCGTGTGTTATCTTCCTGCCAAAGGAACAGGATCACGTTTCTTGCTCTGCTCTGTGGCACCCAATTTTATTTTAAGTTTATCGCTACTTTCATTTCTGACGCTCCTTCACTTTTTCCTTCTTTCGGACTACTCGCAGTCAATAGAATGTGATTATTAAACGGTTCTCTCCTGTCAACAGGTACTGTAATTCTGTATCACTTTCACAGAAGTCAGCAATATCATCACCCAATCTTATCGGTAATATCTTTTCACCCTGAACTTTAATTCCAATCTCAACCTTTATTTTAGTTCCGTATAAACAGTAGGGATGGAAGACTGCAACTCTGTCGTACAACCTTTGCAATCCGAGCACGACGTTCCTGTTCTTCTATGCTAATTGTTCTCCCTTGATTTTTTTACCTGTCTATCCATTCGGAATATACGTCTTTTGCTCATAATATGCTACATTTAGAACTAACTATATTGCCGAAAGCGTTTTTTTTTTTCTAAAGTCAGCATACTATACTAACGTATCCTGATTTTTCTTAAATCCCACTTCCATTGTCATGCGCAATTTGAGAAACGTCTCTCTGGTGACTTTACGTTTTCTAAAGCCAAACTGACCGTTAGCTAACATGGTCGTACTTTTATTTTCCAGTATTCTGTATTTAATTCTTGTTAGCATCGTAGATGCATGAAATGTTAAGCTGGTTATGTAATAGCTCTCTCATTTATCTACCCATTTCATTTTCGGTAATGTGCAGATACTTATTTTCGGTACGTCTGATATGTTCTAGAATCACAGACCTACAGACCGACTTAAGCAGTCGTTTGGTTGCTGCTTCCTCCCCACATTGTAGTATACAGAATTTCAAAGTTACCTAATCATTCCTCAGTATATCTGTATCCCACTCGTTGATTCTTCCGGGCGATCCTCTTAAACTGTTTCTACTCCTCATCGTTGCTAAATTGTGCTCTGAATTTTTTTGGTACGTCTTAAAACAAAGTATGTGAGTTCGGAATTTCTATCAGACAGTGATATAGTCCAAATGGAGTCTTCCCGTGTTTTTAGGCTTTTTCCGAGTATATTTCCTCCACTTGTGATTTTTAGAAATTGTATTCGCTGTTATTGATTGATAGTTTACGAAGAATTAGTTTTGCTCAATTCTCAATTCTTCTCCCGGAGTCTTATAGTCCTGTGAATCTGTCTTGTATTCCTTCACGTGTCACACCGTTCGAAACACTCATGATTATTAGATTTTAAGTTGTCTTTACATAACGAATTACACGTTCAGTAACCTGATATACGTCTACCATCGCTACCACATCTATTTGCAAGGGCGCGATATATATCTGAAATACTGCTGTCGTACGCTTCCTGTCGATTCTGATGAGAATAATTCCATCACTGGACTCATGCTTTGCCCTACTTCCCTATTCATCACGAACCCTGCTCCAGATACGCCATCTTCCGCAGCTGTTGATAATACTCTATATACTTCTGACCAGATATCCTTATCTTCCTTCCACCTCCCATTAATCATCCCACCGTTTGCAGATTGAATCATTGCATTTCCTTTTACACATTTTTTAATTTCCCTGCCACATTCACAGTTTCTGGCATTTCACGTTTCAACTCATAGAACGTTACCCTTTCGGTGATCATTCAGTTTTTAACCCATGGTCACCTACCCTTGAGATCCCCTCCAGGAAATCAAAAAGGGGAGCTAATTTAAAATCTTTAGCTACTGGGCAGGACACTTTCTCAGTTGCAGACCACACGTCCTGTTTATTCGCGTTATTTATCTACAATTTAGTTGTCTCCATTGCCTTCTGCAGCTGCATGCAGTTGATCATTGCTGATTACACCACTCCTTTAGCGGCTCTATCTCATCTCAAGAGAGGGAAAGGGATCTTTGGTAAGATCGGTGGCAGATCAAGGGCGGCGCGTTATACCGAAAGTATCGTCCGCCTTTGCTGATGATTATTATTTAAAATTAACGAGAGAATCATGACGTTTTGGTTACTAGTGAAAGACACTACCAATAGACGACCGTGCAGTGCAAAGCGCAGTGTTATCTACATCAGCTGCTTTTTTCCCAGGTGTTTCTTTAGCTCATTATAATTGTTGGTAAGCAACGTGACTGGCGCTCTGTAAGTTATCTTTTACATAAGATGAGAATTTAGTGAGCTGGTAACCAAGGTAAGTGTATCGTGGAGAACAACCATCAGCTATCCTGTCATATACTGTCGAAGACTTCCGCTGCATCTTACCTACAGAGAACAGAATGAACAATCCTTTCAGCGGAAATAGAGATAAGCCTGGAAATGAATCACACAATTAAGTGGAGTATTCTGAAGAAAAAATAAATTATTTTTGTCAGTCCCACCGACATCGACCTCATTAGAGATTGAATATCAAATCAAACTTGTAGCAATACATTTTGAGAACTTATTTCTAAATATTAACTGCATGGATGACGATATCGAAATGTTGTTTTCTCTCAGTCTTTCACTATCGACAAAATTTAAATTTCTGGTTTTTGTAACTGCCTACGTGTATGTTGCGAGAGTAACATGGAACTAGAATGAGAATCGTTCTGACTCAAACGCATGCTTTTAAACAACAGTTCTTCCCTTGAACCATACGCAACAAGAACGGATAAGCTATTGGAAAAGTGACATCGGAACTCTGTGAAAAATATCCGTGGCTTGTACAATCTAGATGGAGAAGTGGATATGGATGTACATCTCATATCCAGTAACATACACTGTCCGCTATTACCCTGTGTCTAAGTAAATGTCTTTTCTTTCAAAGATTAAAGCAGTTAAAATATAAGGGAATCATAATGTAAAGATTTATCCACCACTAGTTTCTTCAATATAGGATCATACTATCAGCCTTTCAAGGTTTTGCAATATATGAAATAACGACCGTGTCAGAATGTAGGTGTAAAAAGCATACAAACCGAAGGTACATTCGCACATGCATTCACGCATAATATTCGACAAATTTTATTCAGATCTGATGGTTATTGTACCTCAAAAAAGAAACACGATTATCTAGATTGGAGTCTTATTTCTCGTATTATTCTTGAAGTAGAATATCAGCATATAATTCCCTTGAATAATATTCTGATCGCTCTTAAACGATGTATTATAGTACCTCCAGACGCGGAAAAAGAGGAAATGTGTCCTTCCGTCTATATGTATAAGAGTACAATACGAAAACATGACTCACCTAGAATACAGGACAGTGTCCTGGTGAAGGCTGGTTAACGACTGTGTTAATATTTTACGGCTTGCCCTCTTGCCTCGCAGAGAGCGTGAGTACAAAAGAAACACCTGCTTCCTAATTCCCTTTTGTCCTTTGTCACATAGAGGAGAAAGCCAGTGTGCGTGTGGTAAATGAGTTTGGCTTTGGATCTTCGCTGTGGCTGCCGCAGAACTATGGGCTTGGAGGTAGCTGCGAGCTGCAGGTCATCAAGTCTTTCAATCTGGGGCTATTACCCACGCCAGTACTGTTACAGAGGATGTAGCTACGAAACACAGATAAATTGCTATGCTGTTCTGTTATCCAGGTACTCCAACTTATGATACATTAATCTATGATCAGTTAGCCATCCATACTTGTGAACAAATCTGTTGTATCGAGAATGAATTTCCACTATGCAATGGATTGCACGCTTATTTGAAACAACCTCGCAGATTACAACTATGTGTCATTCCCAGGCTGTGTTCCGGTACGACAAGCAGTTTTAATCCGTCAGGAAGATTCAAAGGTGCTGTTGTTTGTGCTTGCGGCACTTCAGCTTCTAGATTATTAGAGGCCGTAAATATGTACGTGGAAGAAAGAATTTAAAAAATAATAAAACGTTCTTCGACCGCAGCTATGTTCCCCAGAAGAGCGAGCTTACGAATTAACAAAAACTTTCCTCTTCATTCTATCAACGTACACTAATAATCATAGGATAAAATAATGTTCAATAAAAAATACAAGGATAAAACAAATTCCTTAAGATTGTGGATGGTTGCCCACTAACATAAAACAACCATGGGAAGAAACTTGGCACTCTGACAAGTGCTGAAACTTACGGATGAGTATGTGGTCGATTGCACATACACTTGAAAGTTCGCCGTCATTCACACATTCAATCATTCAGACTCATCTCCTTAATGTCTCAACATTCTTTATTACTCAAAAAAAAAAAAAACAGATTTCAGTACTGAAACAAAACTAGTTACAACCTCTTCACAGATGTTTGTGGCCGGATCATGCCTATAAAAGGGAAAGTGCCACTCACTACATTCCCAGTTAAAATCTATGCCCTAATTAATTTGGGAGCTGCATGTTACCTCCGAAAATTTTAATATCTATTTTACACGCCATCATCCACAAGTAGCTGTAGGGCTCCTCTTATGTCAGTAAACAACATGCATTCTGTAAGGTGGCATGTTGTCAGTGATACATAAGAAGCCTTGGATATTGGTGGGTCCTCTTACTGAAGAAAAAAACCCATGCATCAGAGGACTGTGTGTAGTACGGAGCCTTTTAAGAGAACTTCACTTCATGACCGAGGTAACTGCTAAAGGGTGAGTTGTAAGTCTTCGAGGTCTGTAACATCCACTTTCAGTTTTAATCCATATGACTCACCTCCATAGCCAAGGTCGCCAACGCAGTCCAGGACGGTGAGGCTTGACTCAGAGGTTCACCTCCTCGAATCCCGGCGATGGATGAAAATCTTATAGTTTGTGACCGGCTAGAGGGGAAAAGTTGGTGGGGTCAAGTTCTTGTTCATGGTCTTTGCTCCAATGTCGTGGATTCAGTTCAAAATCTCTCCACAGTGTCTCACCAACTGAGGACATTTGACACTTGACGGTGATCCGTCCCTCGGTTGGAGACTTTAAGGTTGGCGGCCCCCTTGGTGCAATTCGAAAGAAATAGCCTATGTGTTGGGACTGGGTTTCAGCCGCTCCCTTCTCTGATCATCATCATCCTACAACGCAAACATAACACTACGCTATACGTGTACACACATCCATTAGCCTCACCTGAACTCTGTAAATATACTTATCAAGAAGGAAAGGAACCACTGTGTGCTGAGGAAGAACACACTATCTTACAGCCAATAACGCAATAAACATTTAATTTTTTTCAGACCATTGTTGTAAATTCATTACCCTGAAAGCCAATATGCTATCTGACCCAGCAGAATATAATTTGTCCTAGTTATTGTAGAGTGTATTGTGTGCAAGGTTGCCGGCCGCGGTGGCCGAGCGGTTCTAGGCGCTCAATCCAGAACCGCGCGACTGCTTCGGTCGCAGGTTCGAATCCTGCCTCGGGCATGGATGTGGTGATGTCCTTAGGTTAGTTAGGTTTAAGTAGTTCTAAGTTCTAGGGGACTGATGACCACAGATGTTAAGTCCCATAGTGCTCAGAGCCATTTGAAACATTCTGTGCAAGTTTATGACTAATGGTTAGCTTTTAGTGTACCCTCGAAGTCTAATCGAATGAGGAATTTCATAGTGCGAATACAACTGCTCCAACACCTTCAATATTGCTTTTCTTTCTGGATCGTGAATTTATTCGGTAACCATATCTTGAGGAGACCGGGAATGCTAATCACAACATAGTCCGCATTCCCCCTGCTAAGACTCATGAACAAATTTATAGCGCCGGTTTAAAATGTTATAAAATGTAGTTTTTACTGATCTGCACTACTGCATCCATTTTATTGTGAAAGTTAGTTCCTGGGTAGTCTTGCAACCAGGTGCTATACTGGGGAGCCGGCCGAAGTGGCCGTGCGGTTAAAGGCGCTGCAGTCTGGAACCGCAAGACCGCTAAGGTCGCAGGTTCGAATCCTGCCTCGGGCATGGATGTTTGTGTTGTCCTTAGGTTTAACTAGTTCTAAGTTCTAGGGGACTAATGACCTCAGCAGTTGAGTCCCATAGTGCTCAGAGCCATTTGAACCATTTTATACTGGGGACTGCTGGTCAGTACTATGAGGGCAGCCCTATCCTATTTCTATGTCTATATCTAAATCTACATTCTCTCAAGGTGGGTGGTATATGGGATCTATAAATTTGGTGGCCAGACTGTTCTATACACCTGCCAACCACAATGTGGCCTACACGGCACAAAAGCCTCACAGAACTGGAATAGTTATCGGATCCCTAAGACCTTTGACTCAGATTCTTTAAAAAATTAAGCACTTTGAGTGGCTTGATAATGTCCAGAGACAATCATGAGAGGTTCCGTCGCCTGAAATAAACTGAATACTCACAGGAAATCGAAATTCTCATTTACTGACAAATGACAGCATTTGGTGGATTTGACGCTTAACCACCTCCGATCCTAATGACTCATCATCATAACAGTATCTTGTTGAGAAATAACGCGTCAAGTCGGTATCTAGCTCTTACCGTGGACACTTAAATAAACTGAGTTGATTTTATGTGACCGCAATGAGAACAAACCTACTACTTTATTGTAGTGATGGTTCCTTAGAATCTGAATCGGATATCTGTCTTATGCAGCAAATGTTATCAATTCATTTGTGATTATAGATACTCAATACTCGTAAAACTTTCATGGGTAAAAAAAGGGCACTTTGTATAGGTTTTGTGGTGAATCAAATTGTGTTGTGTTCAATGCATGACCAGGTGGTCATAATTAAAGAGCAGGTACGCAACAGAGGTCGACAGTGAGCTGTTAATTATCGAATGGCAGCGAAAGTAGAAACTTGATTGATATTCTATAGCTTAATGCGGAACCGATTTACTTTGAAAAAATAAGTATTTCAGTTTTGGCCATCATGTGCAAACCTGGCGCTGTGAACGCAAGGAAGACATGTAGAAATGTTCCCATATGTAATAGATTCGGAAGGGGACGTGGACAGAAAATATCAAACAAGTTAGAAAATCAGAATTCTGACTTTTTTATTACCTGTCGTCTACACAATTTGTTCAGTACGAACATTGGAGACAGCTACGAGACGCTGCGTCCGTGATCGACAGCTGCTCGCAGCATTTAAGGTGGAATCTGAGCAATGTGTTTCTGTATAGCCTGCAGACCTCCAGATCGGGCAGATAGCGAATGTGTCGCTGGTAAAAGCGTTGTTTTAGATATCCGCACAGCCAAAAGTCACATGGACTCAAATCAGATACTCTTGCAGGCCATGCATCAGGAAAATATACGTGGGAGGTTGGCTTACGCAGATGTTTCAGTGCGTGTGCGACATGAGGTGTTGTCCTATCTTTCATGAAAACAGTGGTCTCCCCAGAGTTGCAGTCTTCAAAAGCAGGAATCACAAGCTGTACTAGGAGACGCATAGTACACATGACAGGCCTTCTGGGTGTATTCTCTGCGAAGAGGAACAGACCAAGGAAAAAGGTGCTAGTGAATTCACGCCACACGGTCACAAACGGTGAGTGCAATGGTTCTTCATGCACAACAAGCGTTTTAACAGTGTCCCAAATTCAGTAGTTCTGCGTATTCAGTGCACGCTGTGGCGTACAATGTTCATCACTCCATTGAATATTGCTCTGTCATAATGTCACTATCTTCGATGCGTGCCAGCTTCCGGGGAGCAAATTGAGAACGTTGCTGCGGATTATGAGATTTCAGTTGCTGCACAGTATGGATTTTGTACGATTACCAGGTCAAAATCGGCCGCAAAACTTTCCGTACTGCTGACCATGCGGTGGACAATTCTCGTGACATAGCACGAGCAGTAGGACTACCCGGGATACGTGTTGTAAAAAATGGTTCAAATGGCTCTGAGCACTGTGGGACTTAACTTCTGAGGTCATCAGTCCCCTAAAACTTAGAGCTACTTAGAACTAACTAGCCTAAGGACATCACACACATCCATGCCCGAGGCAGGATTCGAACCTGCAACCGTAGCGATCGCGCGGTTCCAGACTGTAGAGCCTAGAACCGCTCGGCCACTCCGGCCGGCTACGTGTTGTATGATCAGTTACAGCAACGACGACTTTGTCAATAACTTCCACCGGATTATGACGCCTTCCCCTTCCAGGTGCCGCGCGAAGCTCATCCGTGTTTCCGAATTTCACTATCGTCTCCTTTAAACCATTTAATGACGTCAGGCCTCTCCTCAGACCTTCCAGTCAGCGATACTCTCTCAGTGAAGCATTGTAATTGCTGCCGTTCACATAAAACTGTATCACTAAAAGTACACGGTCTCTCATTTCGATAACCATAGTGTTCACTCACGTTATGGCTTTTCCAATGAGTGGATGTCATACTGTTCTACTAACTGTAGTGAGCAGGCGAAATTATTTTCGTTCAGCCACAATTGAGAGTTCTCTGTTGCTCTTGGGAAAGGCTCTTCACAGTAGAACAGATGAAATATTAGTTCATTTTATTACATAAATGAATTACATATTTACCTAACTCTGGCACACGGAAATACTGGATAATTTACAACTGCGATGGACTTTCAAAACACCACTTGATGCACTCTATTTTCAAACTGTTCTCTTGCAGTACAAAGTTCCACATACATATGAAGAAGTCCACCAGAAACTTTATTTATCAAATCCGATATTGTGCTGCTGACTGCTTCTTATAACGTCACGATTTGGGGCTGAGTGCTTTGTTAGCTTGAACTTACACTGACATCAGCGTAAAGGGGCCTCCAATATGTCGTTGTGGATCGTAGCGAGCCCTCGCTAATGTCTGTGGTATTGATCCGCATTGTCATCTTTGGTGTTGCACCGTGAACTATGTATAGTTCCATACAAAGAGTGTCCAAAATTGGAACAATTTTGATTTCCAACGTGAATCGGGTGCGCATTAACGCATTAAAATGTCTACCATGCTTCGCTGCAGGATGATAGTTACATCCCACACTGGATCTCTGTGTGCAGCTGCAATTTAATTTTAACCACCCATTATGTATTGTAAGAAGCACAAAATTCGTAAGCGCTTTCCCGTAAATCAGTTGTCATCGTGGACTAACCTCTAACCTAACATCACAACACGACGGTGGTTCCAACAGTACTGGGGACCTCGCTAAAGTAAGCAGAGACAAAAAAGGCATTTTAGATTCCCTGTGGCGAACCACTTCTGGCACCTTGATTATATTTTTGTGTCTAAATCTCCCCTGGCACCTCCACCTTCTTCAACCTCTCCACAGTTCACCCAGCGTCCTGAAAAAGTGACTGGTTCACACGTGGACAGTTTGATATTACCTTACGCTACCTGTATAGGAAGACGAGTCCTCCCGGAAATGAAGGCGCCCGTTGTGCTTCCCCAGCGCCGTTGCGACAGCTGGAGATCGTCCTGTCCGCTCAGGAGCGGTGAACGAAGGCTGACAGGTCGCTCATATGGCAGCGCGAGCGACAGGTGCGAGGCTGCGCGCCAATCTGCGTTGGATAAGGAACTTCACGGCTTCCGTCGGTCGCACCGCTTCCTCTGTGGCCACCACTGCATCTTGCTATTGAGGTATGTTTCGGAGCATGTAGCTCTGGAGTTTCTTCCCGTCTCGTAGCAGTATGTAGCAGGATTCCAAATTTATACAGGGTGGTCAGAAAGAACCCGAAAAACTTGTAAGCGTAGGTTGTGCAGAGAAACAATTGGGTTTTGATACTTTGCGACGATTGCAGGTTAATGAGCATTGAAGTTAAGCAGACCACTGAGGGTGCAAATTCAAGTAGCCCACCTGACACGATTTGTGACGGTTGTTCTCATAGCACAGTTGATAGCACGACACACTCCTCAGGCTTTGCCTCGGGTTCGATCCTTACTATCATCACATGGCCAATTTTTGTATCACTCTCATTTTCGGTTTTAGGAAACCAAAGGAAGAATACGTTACGCAACACCATTTCTGGTGGACCACTAAGTTTACACCTGACTGGCTAACTTCACTGCTAGTTAAGTCAGAAGCGGCGCAACGTATTGATTTTTTTTCTTAACAATTATTTCTCACCACGATCTAGTCTTAACACGCTTACAAGCTTTTCAGATGTTCCTGACCACCCTGTAAATAAAATGAAGCCTCCTTTCCGGCTCCATCTGTATATGAGGGCTAATATCAAGAACAGCTGTAAAGATTTCGATCTGTTCTCACTAAAAGATACACTGATCCCTGAGAAAAGTTTCTGTGTTTAATTTATAAATATTTCGAAGAAATTGTCTAAATTATTGTGAACTAAAGTTAAAATGTGAAAAGGATACCATTCCCACCTAGTGAACAGTCACCATGATTCGAGAGCAGCTGTGGGTCGAGAGAGCAGCAAACGGGACCAAAATAGCATTCGGTGCGGTGTGCTAGAGGTAGAGCGTAAATCTGGAAGGCGAGAGGTTGTGGGATAGAATCCATATTGTGCAATGTTTTCACTCTGCCTTTTAACCTAGTATTTACCTTTCAATGACGTGGAGATTCGCCAGAAACGAAACGTGTCTCGGATTCCAAATGCCCTGTATCTCCCCTTTACCAAGTGATTAGGGACTAGCCAGTGTCGTAAGTGACATCCAGCTGATTGCAATCATTTCAGAACAAGTACATATTACGAATTCAAAACCTGTGGTTCTGTATGATATACACACTAAGCAAAACGTTTCCCGAGAAACTACTACAGCATGGGATGCAGCTATGCTTGGTTTATACAAAGAAAGTTTTGAAGCAGCTGATCAGCTGACTCAGCTTTCAGCTTCCTGGTTTCCTTGGGTCAAATATAGACGTGGAAACGATTCCTTGTGAATGGGGTGAAAGACGCTCTACTTGTGTATTACAGTATTATTCGACTGTTCAGAGGCCCGAAACTTATTTAGGCTTTCAATGATGAAAAAGAAATGAGCTTGGTTTTCTTGAATGGGATCTAAAAGTTTCTTGCGAATGAGTACGGAAGATTTCGAAGTACTTCCGAAGTAGTTGAGGGACGCATTTCGAAATATCATGACAGTTTCTGCTTCCCTCAGATTAGCAGTCGCAATTCGCACTATTAATTCACAGCAGATTCTTCAGGTAGAGAGTAACTCAGCTTGGAAGTGTCATAATGAATATGACCAGTAAAGAACATATAACCACCTCATGATCAAGCTTTGATTTGAGTCTCTTAATTTGAAAAAGTAATTTATTTTAATCAATAGTTTCCCTCCAATCATTCGAGAATAACTGCCCAGAGATAAAAAAACATGCGAATCCAAATATATGTGTTTCATCTTTATGCTACAAGTAAATCGTTTTCCGAAAAACTACTTCATCAACTTTGCTTCATTTAGATACAGTATGCTCTTTCAGCAGCGCAGAAGACGACTCCAATTTGAATTATCTAGTTTCCTATAACCAAACCTAGATGTAGACAAGGTTCTTTGCGTTTCTCGGCGAAGACGTCCACCACAAAGAGTCCACGACAAAGAAATGCGCCTATGAGTCTCAACAATACATCACAGGGAATACTAAGCTTCACAAGGGAAGTGTTGTACCACGAGTTAAACGTGTACATCGTGTGTGCTTTTGATTTTTTCTTTCATTTCCTTGTGCCACATTCCCCTAAATAATGCGCGCACACATATGCACACACGCAAGCGCTCAGCTACACACACACAAACACACACACACAAACACACACGACTCGCTGACAGTGTTTGCGTTGGATGTCAACATATTACTAACGTCACGACTTCTTACCAGCGTTTGCCATGAGATGTGTTTCCAATTGCCAGTTAAACATGGAACACATAACATTGATGCCTCCGTATAACTTTCGAGGCATGTTCTGCTTACATCGCGTAAATTATATGAAACTGAAAACAGTTGTTTACTGAATGTTATTCCCTACATTTTATTCATAACTCTACACGGTGTCCCGCTGACTAAATACATCAAGGTACACAAGTCGTCTGTCCGCAGATAGTTAATGTCAGGTGTGCGAAGCCGGAGCGGGTCGCTAGCGTAAAGAAATATTACTGAATAAAACTGACGACGCTTCAATCACAGTAGCAGGGCCTTCCTCTAGGGGTACTGGTGTACTTCGTTATCCACGGTCCATCATATTTCATATTTCGTTACAACTTCTCTAATGAGCAAGACATTACGTCACAGCTTAAAAAAGCTGTTGAAATTGTTACTCTCCTTCTGTAGTCGAAATGAGAAATTTTATTTCCTTATAAACCCGTCTACCTTTCGCCTCGCCTCATTAAACTGGTACATTAACATGACGCTTACACTGGTACATTGACATGACGCTATACTGTCTTATCCACAGACGCATGCACGCAGATACACTTATGTCGATGGTGTACTGTTTTGGATAGATCTTTATCGTAACAGGATGTGTGATATGTTCTGCGGAGGGCCTACTGGGTTTGCGCTGGCCAATGACACAGCTTGCCACGTCGATTCGTTCAGAACTCGGGGTCACGTTGGCAAAGAAGAGTGCAGTGGTGGGCTTAGACGATGCTGAGAGAAGGCCGTCGGCCACTGCGTCGTCCGTGATCTCGAGAGGTAATGCCTGTAATTTGGTATTCTCGCCACAGTCTTGACACAGTGGATCTCGGAATACTGAATTTCCTAACGATCTCCGAAATCTAATGTCCCATGCGTCTAGCTCCAACTACCATTTCCCGTTCAGAGTCTGTTAATCCCCATTATGCAGCCACAATCGCGTGGGATACCTATTCACACGAATCACTCGAGTACAAATGGCAACTCCGCGAATGCACTGCCCTTTCCTATCTTGTACACGCTATCTGAATATGTGCATCCTACTGTCTCATGACTTTTGTCACCACACTGTAAATGACATTCCTGTGGACATGGATTATTACACGGTTATTTCGACTTCTTCAAGTGTAATAAAATGATGTAATATTTTATATATTGTAGTATGAACTCGGCCTTTTCCAGGAGTAAAGCTAGGAACCCACCAATGTACCGACTAGTGTTATTTTGTCCGATACAGAGGTGAGAATCGTTAGTAGAGTGACTGCACATCTGTGAGCGAAGAACTTCTTGTTGTCATTAATCCGGCTATGACTGCTCGGTCCACTGCGGTGATCATGTCCTTGATAAAGATTTTTTCAACCTGTGAGGATCGGTTATTACGCGTGGTATATGTAACAGCAGTATATTTTCCATGTTTAATTAATATGTAGGCATTGTAGCACAAACGGTTTGTCAGTGGCAAATAGCTTTAATACGCTGACCAATATCTAGTTCCAAATCAAATTTTTACTTAGAATTCATTGATCTAGACTAACGTCTGTGTCGGAAGAGACGGACTACTTCCCACTGTTAAGTAAGATACATTTAGCATTGCAGGTAGTTCCGTCTCAGAATAAACGGGTTGGTGCCCGATAGCTTAGTGAAACTTAGTATTATTGGCCATTGACTTCACATTAACGATGCTTAGTGCTAAGTTCAGAATCATATAAAGCACGAAGTATTTTATGGACTGGATGTATCACAGCTTACCAAATGGTTGTGATTGTGAGGTTATGTTGCCATTAACTTTAATAACTGGTAATATGATAGAGATATCGTGTGTAAATTCACCAACATAGTCATTGATTGTTTTGAGCAGTGGTAACTTATACTGATTGTCCGTTTGTGCTTTCTTGTGCTGGGTGTGTTTGTGTGTGTTGTGGTGCGTGCCGACTTGTAGATTTTTGGAAGTTTAGAAAGTTGTTATTACGGGTTAAGGACGCCGTCCATCAAAGATTGATTTGTGTTATTGAGGGTAGTGGTTTATGGTGTGTTAGAAAACATGCTCGTTTTAAAGAATTCTGAATAAATTTAATCAGTTGTTAACATTATTGCAATTTATTTACATTTCCTTGTTTTATGGTGCACATGGATATTTAAATTGTTTCCATCTTCCAAATCTGCAGTGTTGCCATATCGAATGTGTCAATTAGAAAAGGCCTTGTTATTTATACAGTTCTCTGTGTCACAGTGAACCAACAGTCTGTCGTGTTTGGTCGCATTCCACCCGCAGCCGATCTGCAGTTTTGCCGCCACTCGCCTCAGCGATAAGGGAGCAGCCGTCCCGAAGTTACGAACGGACATACTATCTATTAAATATTTACGTAAAAGGAACAGTCGTTTGAGCTCAACCGACTATCAGCCAATGAAATCCACCCCTTCATTTTGAATCAAGTTGCTGACAAGAACAACACACGAAAGAATTAGGAAAGGTAAAATTCAGTAATGTACAATTATGCAAGATGGAGGAAATTTTGAGAAAAAGTAAGCTACTGACAAAGACGGGTAACTGCCTGATGAGTACAGGATATCGGTTGAGAGTAGACTGGAAAAAGATAAAAGTAATATGAAACATCAGAAAAAACCAACAGAGAACGATAATACTGGTTGGTTGGTTGATCTGGGATATGAAAGAAAAGCGAGATGATCGATCCAATCGGATTCTGGAAGGGTGGGGATGGTAGTCGACCGTGTCAAACATTCGTCCCGGCACTTGCCTCAAGCGATTTAGGGAGATCACGGAAAAACCAAATCATGATGTCCAGACGCGGGATTGAACCGTCGTCCTCCTTAATGTGAATCCAGAGTGTTATCCACTGTCCCACTTCGCTCAGTAGGAGAGACAACACTGGAAGGCAAAGAACGAAGTCCTCGGATTGTTGAAATTCCTAACCTCAATGAAGGCGAAGAAGACTTACAGGATCTGTCGAATGGAATGAACAGTCTGATCAGTACAGGATATTGGTTGGGAGTAAACCGGAAAACGACAAAACTAATATTAAATAGTAGAAAAAACATTAGTGAGAAACCTGACGTCAAAATTGATGAACACGAATTAGACCAAGTAAAGGAATTCTGCTAACTTGGATGCCTAATACCCCAAAGGCCGACGAGAAAACGATGTAAAAATCAAACTATCACAGCCACAAAAGGGATTTCTTGACCAAAAAAATCTGTTAGTATCACATACAAACGTTAATCAATTAATTTTTCGGAATGGGCGTTTGGAGTGAATCATGGGCAGTGGAAAAGACGGAACAGATAAGAGTCGAAGTGTTTGAGATTTGGTGCTACAGAAGAATGTTGAAAAGTAGGTGGACTGATAAAATAAGGAATGAGAAGGTTCTCTCGACAGAACCGGCAAAGAATGTAATATATGGAGAACACTGATGAGAAGAAGCGATTGGTATGGTAGGAGATGAATTAAAACATCTGGGAATAAATTAGCGGTGTTAGAGGGAACTGTACAGGGTGAAACACTTAGAGTAGGACAGCGATTGTAATACATACATCTAATAATTGAGGATGTAGGTTGCAAGTGCTGCTCTAGTATGAAGGTTCAGTGGCGCGGCCTGGCAGCAACAGATCTGCCAGATAATGTATTTTTTTTCTGAGTCGTCTGTCTTCTGACTGGTTTGATGCGACCTGCCACGAATTTCTCTCCCGTCACAAACTCTTCATCCCAAAGTAGCACGTACAACTTACATCCTCAATTATCTGCTGGACGTATTCCAATATCTGTCTACCTCTACAGTTTTTGACAATCTACACCTCCTTCTAGTACCATGGGAGTCATTTCCACATGGCTTAACAGATGTCCTATCATCCTGTCCATTCTCCTTGTCAGTGCGTTCCACATATCCTTATCCTCTCCGATTCTGCGCAGAACATCCCCATTCCTTACCTTATTAGTTCACCTAATTTTCAACATTCATCTGTGCACCACATCTCAAATGCTTCTATTGTCTTCTGTTCCTTTTTTTCCCACTGTCCATGTTTCACTACCATACAATGTTGTGCTCCAAACGAACATTCTCAGAAATTTCTTCCTCAAGTTAAGAGGATAGTAGTACACTTCTCTTGACCAGGAATGCCCTTTTCGCCAGTGCTTGTCAACTATTGATGTCCCGCTTGCTCCGTCCATCATTACTTATTTTGCTACCTAGTTAGCAGAATTCCTTAATTTCATCTACTTCGTGATCATCAGCCCTAAGGTTAAGTTTTTCGTGGTTCTAATTCCTACTACATCTCGTCATCTCCGTCTATCTTCGATTTACTCTCAATCAATATTCTGTACTCATTATACTGTTCATTCCATTCAGCTGATCTTGTAATTCCTCTTCACTTTCACTCAGAATAGCAGTATCATCAGCAAGTGGCATCACTGATACCGTTTCACCTAGAATTTTACTTTCTCTCCTGAACCTTACTTCACTGCACAGATTGAACAGTAGGGGCAAAGACTACATCCCTGTTTTACATCCTTTTTAATACGAATACTTCATTCTTTGTCGTTTACTCTTATTATTCCGTCTTGGCTCTTGTAAATATTGTATGTTATCCGTATTTCCCTATAGCTTACTCAAATTTTTCTCAGAATTTCGAATATTTTGCACCATTTTACATTGTCGAACGCTTTATCCATGTCGACAAATCCTATGAATAAATTTTGATTTTTCTTTAGTCTTGTTTCTATTATCAATTGCAACGTAAGAATGACCTCTCTGGTGCCCTTACCTTTCCGAAAGCCAAACTGATTGTCATCTAACACATCCTCAGTTTACTTTTCTATTCTTCTGTATATTATTTTTGTCAGCAGCATAGATGTGTGAGCTGTTAAGCCGACTGTGCGACAATTCTCGGACTTCTCAGGTCTTACAGTCTTCGAAATTGTGTGAATGATTTTTCCGAAGGTCAGATAGTATGTCGCCAGCTCTCTTAAATTCTGGTTCTGATACTGCATCCACAATCTCTTCGAAATGGACTCCTGTTTCGTCTTCTACCACATCAGTTAAATCTTTCATCTCATAGAGGCCTTCAATGTACTCTTCCCATCTATCTGCTCTCTCCTCTGCATATAACAGTGGAATTTGCGTTGCACTCTTAATGTCACTACTCTTGCTTTTAGTTTCACCGAAAGTTATTTTGACTTTCCTACATGCTGAGTCAATCCTTCGGACAATCGTTTCTTTTTCAATTTCTGCACATATTTCCTGTAGCCATTTCGTCTTAGATTCCCTACACTTCCTATTTTTTTTCATTCCTCAGCGACTAGTATTTCTGTACTCCTGTATTTCCCTGAACGTTTTTGTATTCCTTTATCATCGATCAACTGAAATGTTTCTTGTGTTACCCATGGTTTCTTCACAGTTACTTTCTTTGTACCCACGTTTTTCTTTCCAACTTTAGTGACTGCCCTTTTTAGAGATATCCATTCCTCTTCAACTGTACTGCTTACTGAGCTATTCCTTATTGCTGTATCTACAGCCTTAGAGAACTTCAAGGGTATATCGTCATTCCTCAGTACTTCCGTATCCCACGTATTTGTATATTGATTCTACCTGACTAATCCCTTAAGCTTCAGACTACTCTTCATCACCACCATATTGTGATCGGAGTCAGTATATGCTCCTGGCTACGCCTTACAATGCAGTGTCTGATTTCGGAATCTTTATGTGAGCATGATGTAATCTGAAATATTACCGTATTACCCGGCCGTTTCCAAGTATAATTCCTTCTCCTGAGATTCCTGAACAGAAACTAGCTGAAATTTACTACATAACTCAATTAGTCTTTCTCATCTCTCATTCCTTGTTGACAGCCCATATTCTCCTAAAACCTCTTCTTCTACTCCTTCATTTACGACTGTATTCCAGTCCGCTATGAATATTTGATTTTCATCTCCCTTTAAGTACTGTATTACGTACAATATCCTCATATAGTTTCTGTGTCTCTTCATCTTCAGCTTGCGACGTCGACATGTATACAACTATCGTTGTCGGTTTTGGTTTGCTGTCGTTTCTGATAAGAACAACCCTATCACTAAACTTTTCACAGTAACATATTCTCTGCCCTATCTTCTTATTCATAACGAATCCTATTCCAGTTATACCATTATCTGCTGATGTTGATATTACCCCATACTCATCTGACCACATATTATTGTCTTCTTTCCATCCCTCTTTACTACCCTCTACTATATCTTGATTCGGCATTTGCATTTCCTTTTTCAGATTTTCTAGCTTCCCTACCGCATTCAAGCTTTTTACACTAGACCCCCCGACACTGGGAACGTTATCCTTTCGTTGATTATTCTGTCTTCTTCTCATGGTCACCATCCTTTTGGTACTCCCCTTCCGGAGATCGGAATTGAGGATTATTTCGGAACCTTATGCCAATGGGGAGATCATCATGACACTTTTTGAGTTACAGGCTACATGTCCTGCGGATACACGTTATGTGTTTTTAATGCAGTTCGTTTCCATTGCCGTCTGCATCCGCATGGCCTTGATCATTGCTGATTCTTTCACCTTCAGTGGTAGTTTCCCACCCTAAGAACAAGGGCAAGCTCTAAACCTCTGTCCGTTCTTCTGCCTTCTTTGACAAGGCCGTTGGCGGAACGACGGTGACTTTTTATAGGTTCAGCCGCCAATGGTGATTTCGAACCCGGGCCGAGAGCGTTTTGGTTACTGTTCAAAGATTCCCTCTCTGGACCACGGGTGATTACCGCAGCATAAACAGTCTCCCACAATGTGCACTCATCTGTCACTTGCGATACACTGGGAAATTCTCATTTACAACTTATCTAAAAGACCCACATTGGAAGTAAATGAAAACACCCAAATATAAAGCAGTTGTAATGGTTTATTTAAACGTGGCATTAAGACAACCCTCCTAAAATTGGGATGATCGTGAGCAACCCCGACAGGTCACAAACTTTTAACAACACATACCGTGAACTCCTATCAACATCTAGATGCAGCAATAACTGGACGAACGAGGTATCCATCTACACAGCGTCAGCATCCCAGTAAGACTTACACACAGTTAACGTACTAAGTGATCAAATCATTTCCCGTTTACACTGTACAACCAACTATTTAAGTTTGTAAGATAATAACAGAAATGTTACATATTTAGCGCCTGTATTCAACGAGCGTGGAGCATTGTCTGAGAGGCAGCGTGGTGAATCTTCTGCCTGTTGTACCAGATGCTAAGTCGGCAGCTGTCGGCTAAGGCAGTCGCGGCGGTTGCTGGCACTTACCGTCGTGGAGCACAATCCTGGTCGGTGTAGAAGCTTCCCAAACTCAAGACTTGGGCACACCAGTGATTGCCTGACGACTGCTCCCCGGCGGATGTTGGAGCTGTCCGACAGCATGGCGGCCGCTGGTTGTGACCACCAACTTGAAACTTCTCCCTAGAACAATGAGCGCAAATAACGCGTGTTTAGTTGTCTGTTGACGAAGGAATGGAGCGCCAGTTGATGCAATGCTGCATCATTTAGTCTCTAAAAGTGCCTTATGACACTTCACCGTAATGTGTGGTGACTTCAGTTACACGCTGTGTCGTCAGGTACGTGCCCTTGGGAAGGTAATTGGACCTCCACACCCCGAATTTCCACAGTGTCGCGATGTGCCACTATAACACATGTTAGATGTTTTCAGATATTTTGTGCAAGCAACCGACAATAGAGTGATGGCGAATGAAACAGCACAGCCAGAACAAATCGCGTATCAACTCTCATTACATGTTCAAAGAAAAGATTGATTTTGTGTTCAGAGTTTTTACAGTTAAGTTCCAGAGCTGTTTCAGAATGTTGTTATTACTTTTTCATGACTCAACAGTCTTCTGATTGGTTTGATGGTGCCCGCCACGAATTCATTTCCTGTGCTAACGTCTTCATGTCAGGGTAGCAGTTGCATCCAACGTCCTCTGTTATCTATTGTATATATTCCGGTCTCTGCCTTCCCCTACAGCGTTTACCCTTTACAACTCCATCTAGTGCTACGCGGGCTATTCCATGATATGCTAACACATTTTCTCCCATCTTGTCCCTTATTCCAGTCAGCGTTTTCCATAATATGTTCCTATCTTCGCTGATTCTTCTTGTTCTTTAGCAGTCCACCTGGTTTTCAACATTGTACTATAGCACCACATCTCAAACGTATCGATTCTCTTCTATTCCGGTTTTTCTATAGTCTATCTATGGTTCACTACCATACATTGCTGTGCTCCAAACATAAATTATCAAAATTTTCTTCCTCATATTATGGCCAATGTTTGATATTAGTAGACTTCTCTTGACCAGGAATGCTATTTTTGCCAGCGCTAGTATGCGTTTTGTGTTCTCCGTCCATCAAGGATTATTTTACTGCCTAGGTTGCGGAATTCCTGAAATTCATCTATTTCCTTATCCTCATTTCTGATTTTAAGTTTCTAAGTGTTCTTATTTCTGCTTTTTCTCATTACTTCGGTGTTTGTTCAATTTACGCTCAATTCATATACTGTACCCATTCCATTCAGCAGATTCCGTAATTCTTCTTCACTTTCACTGTGGATAACAATGTCATCAGTTAATATTATCATTAATATCCTTTCATCCTGAAGCTTAATCCAACTCTTGCGCATTTCTTTCCTTATCCTTATTGATTATTCGTTAAGATCGTATAGACTGAATGGAAGGGGTCAAAAACTTCCCGTGTTACAACCTTTTTTCCGAGCATTTAGTTCTTAGTCTTCCAGTTTTACTGTGTGTTACCCGTGTTTGCCTATACATTATGCTATTTTGAATTTAGTTCTTAGTCTTCCAGTTTTATTGTGTATTACCCGTGTTTGCCTTTAGCTTACTGCCATTTTCCTCAGAATTTCGTATATCTTGCAACATTTTACATAGGCGAACGCATTTTGTAGATCGACAAATCCTGTGACATGCTTGACTTTTCCTCAGTTTTGCTTCTGTTATGATGTGCATCTGGCTCTCTAGTGTGTAAAGCCAAACCGATCGTCGTCTAACTGATCCTCATGTTTATTTTCCATACCTCCGTATATTATTCTTGGCAACAGATTGGGTCCATGAGCGGTCAAGCTGATAGTGGCATAGACAATGAGATTTTTACTCTGCAGCGACGTGTGCTCTGATATGAAACTTCCTGGTAGATTAAAACTGTGTGCCGGACCGAAACTCGAACTCTGGACCTTTGCCTTTCGTGGGCAAGTGCTCTAACACAGAACACTTGGCCGTGAAAGGCAAAGGTCCCGAGTTCGAGTCTCGATCCGGCACACAGTTTTAATCTGCCAGGAAGTTTGATAGTGGCATAGTTCTCGTACTTGTCTGTCCTCAGTATCTTCGTAATTGTGGAATTACATTTCCCTGAAGATCAGACTGAACTTGGCCAGTCGCATGGATTCCACACGTCAACTTGAATAGTCATTTGATTGCCAATTACCTCCTTTAATTTAGAAATGGACTGTTATCTATTCCTTCTACGGTATTTTATCTTAACTCTTTCAGAACCGTCTCTAACACTGGATCACCCATATATTCCTCATTAACTTCAATTTCTTCTATCACGTCATCAGACAATTCTTCCCTCACGTGGACGCCTTCGGACTCGCCAGTGGACTTGTGCCAACTACCAGCGCTTGCTCTGCGTTTACGAGAGCAATTGTCATTGCACTCTTGTTGGTGCCGCCCTGGCTTTTAACCTCAGCAATGCATGTTTTGACTTTTCTGTGTACTGAGTAATGCTTCCAACGTCCATTTCTTTTTTCAATTACTTCACATTTTTTCTCCCGTCACTTCGCCATGACTTCCCTGCACTTTCTGTTTATGTCATTACTAAATTATTTATACTACTGTATTCCTTTCTTTTCCTGAACAACATCTATCTTTTTTTCGTCAGTCAGCTGATACATTTCTTCTGTTCCCCAAGGTTTCTTCGCAGTTACGTATCTTTTACTTGTCTGTCCAACATCTGTGGTTGGCCGTTTTAGATAAGTCCTCTCCCAGTCAACTGAACTGTCTACTCTGGTAGTTCTTATCGCACTACCGACATGCTTAGCGAACTTGAAACCCGTCTCATCGTTCCTTAGTACTTCAGTTTCCAACTTCCTTCCTCAGCGATTCTTCTGGACGATTCTCTTAAATTTCAATGCATTCTTCTGATTATACAAACTGCATACGGATGTTCATAGCACTTAAGATTATCTATAAGGCAGTCTCCATTACACTGTGTGATAATTTCTATTCTTTCTTAGGATTGCGTATTTCCCTTGCGAAACTAAGTGGGCATTTCTTTCTGAGACTCAGGAGTGTCTTTCTTTTCTGTTGCGCTTGCGGAGGTTACCTGTTGTTGACATAGGAATTATAGGCACATGCATTTTCACTAGTACTCTCCCCAAGTAGTGCTGTAATTATTTACAGGCAGTTTACTTCTCCTTTGTTGAGTTATAATTATTATTGCTAGTATCGTCTGGGACATATTTTTGTAAATGCATAAACGATGTTAAAAACTAAGTTTCATTCCTGAAGGCATAATCTGCATCACTGAGCGCAGAAATATATTGTTTACACGCTAGTAAAACCTGTCCAAGACACTCGTTGAGGATTTCATATCATTACCGGAATCAGGTTCCCATATGTAGTTTGTAGCCATGTAGCAAAAGCTGAGATGCCAGCCCGGATCTAAGTAGTCCACCAAACATATCCGCAACCAAAAGGTCGAATTTATCGGGGCAGTTAGTTCGCACTGAACTTCGAAGCAACGTACATTTACCTCCCAGCTGTTATTCACATGAAGACAGCTATAATTCGCATGTCTGTGGCACATAAACGCTGTTCGCAGTGCGGAATATGGCTGCAAGTACTACGGACTGCGTGATTGCACCGTACGTTGTGGCACAGCAATTAACTGTGTTAATTTTAACGCTTCGTAATCCTCGCAGTTTATCCTCGTTATGTTCGTGATCATGTGAGTACACCCATCACGTACGTTAGTTCCCTTGTAACTGCCTGAGAACAGTTTTACTTTTCTTTTATAAGTACTACAGTTTCTTTTGAAATTGCATTATGCGATGACAGATTGAAGGACGTGTAAACAAACCTGAGAATACTATATGCGATGTTATTATTTGCTTTTCTATTGATCCGATGAAGAAAAGACGTAGGAATTAAACAGTGCAACACACACACACAAACAAACCAAAGCGCCTTAGTGTTTGCTGTCGTTTTGGTTATATTTGAGTAGTTTCTAGGCAGCTGCACGTGACACTTCGTTAATTATAAATATTGTGTCAAATTCTGCTCAAATGCAGCAGGGATGAGCATGGTAACTATAGTGATCTTGAACTTGTCGCTGGGTTCGATAATATTCCGACGGTATACTGCATTTCCTCGAATTGTGCTCTTCTTATAGCCTCAGTCTTCATATATCATTTCTTATGTCATTCTTCCTTAATTTCATTGCCGTGCATTTATTAATTACGTACACTGTGTGTAAGAGAAGCACCAATAACGCTTTATATTTTGTGTGGGACGAGAAACTGGGAGGGAACACCCATCTGGTAATACATACAATGGCATACTGAAAAGTAATGCCTCCGAATTTCTATGTAAGAACTCTTAAAACTTTTTAAACAAAGATTTATTCTTCATGTGTACTTATTCGAAGCCCCCTGTCGCTAGAGTGTTCCGAATTCTAACATGGAGGCGTGTAACGTAACTACGTCGGTCTGTGTGAAAAAGCATGCTGTAATCGAGTTTCGGATTCGAATAGTTCGTTCACACATGTAAAACCCTCTCCTTCAGCGTAACAGTGTTAGACCGCAGACGAGCGCTGCGACTTTCGCAACAGTCCGACGCCTTGGTTTCACTGTCATCGATTATCCTCCACGCAGTCCCCACTTGGACCCATCTGATTTTCGTACGCTTCCATAACTCAGAGACCACTTTCAAGAACTTCGCTTTAATAGTGATGTCTGATGAAACAGCGTAAGCAGAGGTGACGTTATGACTCCGTCAACAAAATGAAACATTCTACGGTGACGATATCAACACACAAGTCTCTCTTTGGCAGAAATGTTTTCGTCACCGGACGACATTTCTCAGCAATAAATATGTAGACGCGGAGAGTAAAGACGTAGAACGTTGATAACTTCTGCTGTATTGAAAATCGTTTAACAGTTTTCACATAAATATTCGAAGACGTTACTTTCTGGCACGCCATTTTCGTTTTGGCATTGTGGGATGTCGAAATATGTGAATGCCGTACTCGAAACTAGTAATATATCAACCAGTCATGTATCCCATTACTCTGTGAACCGCTAGATATATTGAGCTGGACAGTGTACTGATCATTTTTGAAAACGAGACCCGTATCACGATGTTCGTTCTTAAAGTGCTGGGAAGAGTCACAGAAAACGTTCAGGTATGCTGATGAGTCGGTGTTCCACATTTCCTGAGGAAACCCAACAGGAGCTTGACACTTACTTAAGGGGAACCAACATTTTACTTTCAGCCTGACTGGAGAAAGCACGTCGGCGTTACGTGCTAGTTGCCATTGTGCGATCAGTATTTCAGTTGCAGCGAGGATCCCAGTTGAAGTCGTCCTCTGATGTTGTAGAAGTGGCACACACCATCTGAGCGTCCAGCAGAAATTAATCAAGAGATTTAATATTTGATATCTCAGTCAGTGATGCATCCCATTACCCTGTAAATTGGTTAGTATGTGACCATGGAATAGATAATCATTTATAAATCTAGCTATCTGGTTACGTGTTGCCCAGGCGGTGCTACACGTTTGCATAAAAATGAGCTAGAGTTCTATCATTACTCAGCAACATTATCTGATAAACCCTTTGTATCATCTTATCCAACAGTCTCTGGCAGAACGAGGTAGATCCTTCAGTTAGTCTGGTAAAAAACAGATGCAGCCCAATGATCTGATCATACATTATCCCAATCTAAACGTTAATAATGAACCTGTGATGATTATTTCTAACAACAGCTCACATCTTATACATTGAATTGGTTCAGTGTCATTGTTATGTAAGTTCACAATGCCCTTTCTTTGAACGTATGCAACTGTATATAAATAGTACTGCTGTTGGGTCAGTTGGCTTTTATGATGAGTCATGATCAGTCGATGTCAGGTAGTCCATTAACCACAACGCTAGGGCCTGAGTGGGCAATGCTGTGGTGTTTGGGCGCCTGCTAGACACCCGATGAAGTGTGATACTGTAGTTTTCCCGCACAGGTGAGAGTGGATGAGCTGATGCACGTCACTGTTCACGAACTATTGGCTACCAAGAGGTAATCCTGTTGCAGAGTAACGTGTTCAGCGCCAAGGAAAGCAGCGCCTCAGTCCACAAAGAATTTATGTAGACACATGGTGCTTGTTAACCAGTTGATACAAGTATTACAGAACATCGTTGGTGCCACCTCATAGTTGGATGTGTGATATTCGCTATTTTTGACTTCATTAAAACAGCAAATACGAATAGTTAATACTTTCAGCCAGAAGGCAAATACTTGTTTATAAATAATGATTAGTGTATAATAAGGCGTCGCATGGCGACTGTGGAATTTTCTAAATAATGTAATTCGTCGTCTTTGGGCGACAATTTAAACAGAAAAATACGGATAGATATGCTATCCTTCACTATTTTGTTCGCTGGAGAACAAATGAAGCCTTGAGCGCTAAAAAGACTTGTACTGTTTTTCTCAAGTAAGACGGACGCAGATTTGTGGCAGTCTGATCTAATTTTTACTAAATGTATAAAAACGTGTTATGTCTAAGTTTGAGTGAAGTGTAAAGAACTGTTATAACTTACCGTGACGACGCACGAGCGACTCAAAGAAGACAATGGCTATATAAAAGAACGCTCAATGGACATGATACGGACATAAAGATCTACCGTCATTGTAGTACTAAGCTTAAGGTACGATATAGGTTTTAGTTATAATAAATATTTGTTCTGGGAATACTGAATCATTTAGCAGTGCTCATTCCTATCATCTCCTCAGTATTATTTTCATTTTAATTATGCATTTTGCTAAGATTACAGACACAGAGATCATCAGTCCAATGTGCGTGTTACATTGATAAAAAGAAAACTGTTTTATCGTCTTCTTGCATCAGCTTTAATATTGAATTTCCCTTTTGTGTGATGTTACAGTTGTTTTTGCGTCCTTAAGAACTTTCTGGTCCCTTAGGAAATTGTTTTGTCATAACAATAACTTCACAACCGGGTATGATCGTATCTACGATCATGAAGTAATTAGAAAGACGATAATGCGATTTCTTAATCAATAGCACGCTAGTTGTGACTGCCTCAAGCCACGCGAAACTGCAAGTAAAAACTAATCACATCTCATAATGCAATATTTTATGACAATGGTCAATCCATGATTCTTACGCCAATTGTGATTGATAAAACCGTAAGCTAAATCTCAATTTCCAACTTTCCATTGAATAACAACATCACTTCTATTTTGTAACATCACAGATGCTGGCAGACTGAGATGCCTCAATACACCCGGTTAGCTGCGGGGATTAATACATACCCTTCTGGGACAGGAGGTATGCTTGCCCCAGATCGAATCCGGCTGGCGAATTAAACACAAGAGGTCGGTTTGCTAGCCAGCCTGCATGTAGTCCCACACATTCCACTAGGTGTATACCGAGTTCGTCGAGACGTTCCGCCTCAGATCCATGCTCCAGACTATTACAACACTTTCCACACTTACACACAGAAATAACTTTATATGCAGACAGACTGGGTATACTGCTTCCATCCTCTGTGAGAGGGGAGAGGGCGTGGCCAATAGGAAGCTGATGACCTTCGCTGTGATCTTGAACACTTACTTATCATCAGAAAATACCTCTGACTGAGAATGAGGAATATTTATACTAGTCTGGTGGTCGCCTGTTTTGCTATAGCAGCGGTTTCTTCCATTCAAGTCAATACAGAACCTCGGTCTCAGTATGAGGTAACGAGGATACCAGTGCTGTGGACGCCCCGACATTCTGCTGTATCAGAACCTCAGCTTCTCTGGCCACTCGGCATGGTGGTAGTTTGAAGGAAGTGCCAAAAATATAGTAACAGAGCAGCAGTTCCAGTTGAATCAGCAAGCTGTACTGTCCACCTTGCTCAGCTGCCTTTCTCCTTCTTTCTAGAATCTTGCAAAACCCGTGGGAGATGTCTCAACTTCACTCAGTTGTGCCGAGTACACTGAAAACGTGTACAACATTTTTCTGTGTGACAGCAGTAAGTGCTGGAAACGCTAGAACTTCTTTATGAACAGTCCTCCATAACTATTATAGGGACTTTTTAAAGAAGGATGTAGGTCTTGTCCATAGCCCTCCAACATTACCATGAGATGCCCTCGAAGCATACACCACATCGCAAGTGCTGGTGGAATGTTCACCTTCGGAGTTTCCCAAATGACCACTTCAAAGGTAGCCACACGAACTGAGTGTGGATGGTCAACGGAATAATTCAGGTTACCATACATAAAGTTTCTCAGTACCACAAGGTACTTCAGTGTGTACAGGAAACTGTAACAAGAGTGCAAATCAACCACCAGAAAGATAGAGCGGTGACTATTTTTGTTAATATTATAAAGACGAAACACTAGAATTGTGCTTTAGTTGTCTAGAATGGTTCTGCGTCAGTTGACATCTGTTCAGATTCGGAGCCATACAAGTGAGTGCGGTGTACTGTATTTGCGTTTGAGTGTAGTGTTATTATATTACACGAGTGAGAGCGGGATAGGCTGTCTTGTATGGTTTCTTATAATTTGCTGGTGCGTGTTAACGGTTTTCAGAACAAGAGTCCTGTGCATCAATTGTTTGCTGAAGGCGTAATTCATTTTGTTTTTACGTATAAAATACTAAATTTTTAGTGATTACAGTTTAGAGACTGATTCCTGGAATTGATTGATGGCTAGTAGCGGTAGATGCTGTTCTGGTATTTGTCATCTATACATCTACATGATTACTCCGCAATCCACAATTAAGTGCCTAGTAGAGAGTTCGTCGAACCATCTACAAGCTACTTCTCCATCATTCCACTCTCTAACAGCTCGAGAAAAAACCGATCTCATAAATCTTTCCGTCCGAGCTCTGATTTCTTATTTCATTACGATGATCGTTTCCCCCTGTGAACAGACGCACCAACAAAATATTTTTACACTCTGAGGTGAAAGTTGGTGATTGAAATTTCATGAGAAGCCCCTACCACAGCGGAAAACACTTTTGTTCTAACAGCCGCGATTCCAATTTGTATATCATATTTGTGGTGCTCTCTCCCATATTTCGCTATAGTACATTATATTTTTGTTACAATGAAGCCGTAATCGATTTTTTCTATTCCTATAAGTTACAGAATTTATAGTCATTACTGTTGTTCGTAGTAAAGACAGATTCGAAACCAAGGTGTTTGTAGAAAAGTAGCGAGTAGTTCCTGCCGGTACTGGCTAGTATAGCTTTATACCATTATGATTTTTTTTTTCATTTGTTCCACTATATTGGGTTGGTGGGAACTTCTGCGGCAGAGAGTGTGAATATCTCATTTTGTAATTGTTTTTCTTGTTTGGTAGCTCTTTAGTTTTTCTGGAGCTACATGTAAAATTTGAACGTATTATGACATTATTCAAAACCACTTTCATTTATTCTGTGTTTATTTGATTTCGTTTTGTACAAATACTAGCTCTAGGCAGTATAAAATTTAGTTGTCATTATTGTTTAATACTCTGTTCTCGTAATTTCTTTCTGGGAGGTGTCTATGTTTTAATGAATATTTTTGATAAGTAATCCTAACCCTCTTCATCAAAGTCCTTTGCTACATTACATAAACTATACTAGAGTTCTCTTTCCTTTTATTCATTTTATTCCGTACATCGTCGGTAAAAACGAAACCCTTATAGGATCCCTTTGTTGTCCATCTCCCTGTCCAATTTTAATAACCCAATTTCTACAGAACTGGTAGACACATCATGTTGTTTATGTTACATATTTAGGTCTGGGATGCCTCGTCGGTGGAAGAGAATGCAATCAGAACATACAACCGTTTATGTCACATATTTTTATGCTTGCAAACTCATTCATCAAAACCTGTAGGGTACTTCCCATTGGCCTAGATTTATGAAACTTCGGAAGAAGGAAGTTTATGCAGTGCAACTAAAGATAAAAATTTGAAAATAGTAAATTTTTAATTACATGACATGAAAAAAAATTGTCATTTGATATCTGTCTGTCTGTCCATCCACCTGCTAAGACACATTTTTCTCAGTAACCGGTAGACGTAACAACTCGAAACTGACTTCACATCATAAGGCCTATTGTACTTGGGCGGTGTTTAAAATTTAAGGATCTAAGTACGTGCAACAAAAAGATATTGTCATTTATGTCACATATTTCGATACCATCAGTTCGTCAATATCATCTGTACCACTCGCTCATTTTTGTTGAGCACCTTTAAAATCTACCTGCACAAACGAATACCATGAGAGAGTCATGGCCGCCTGCTAGTAGGCATACCAAAATGGAATAGTCCCAAGGGATTGCCTACTTGCAGGCGCCTGGGACTCTCATCACAGGTTTCCTCTCTACAGGTACATTTTTCAAATGCTCAATAATCGTGGGCGACTGGCACTGAGGGTGTTGCCGAATTGAGGGGCCTTAGAGTGACCCTTTTCTGTTTTATTCACACATGTGTCAATGTCACACTTCTGAGAGGGCACGCCACAGGAGAGCCCAAAACAGGAAGGCTGTAAAAACATGAGTACCCATTGCTTCTTCGAATCACAAAGCATTAACACGTTCGCAGGCCAAACATTTTGGGAAAATTTTCAAAAGACCTCAGAAAAGTAGAATGTAGCACCTGGTGCCCCACTTTTCTGAGTCTTTTGAAAAGGAGCATATTCGACCTTTTTGTGCTCTGACAGGAGCAGTTTTCCGCTGGTTGCAGATTTGCATTTAATGAGTATGTCGTGATAAATGAAAATGTGTGCCAGACCGGTATTCGAAATGGGATCGCCAGCATCCCCCCAGCCCCCTACGGAACCTCTCCAAGACCGGCACAAAATTTTCTATGACAGCAGTGTTCTTTCCCTTCCACTGCTTCAAAATCGAACAGCCAGAAATTGTGCCATAGAATTTGAAAAGTAACGTACCATTCACTCGTGTCCCGAATTAGTGTGACACATCTACAACTACAATGTGTGGCTGAGTGTACTTCTTACATCACTATCTTCACAACCCCTCTCTCTTTCACTGTTCTATTCACAAGTGGCACGTGGGAAGAACCTGTGTCTGTAAAGGTGCGTATAAATTGTAATTTATCTGATTTTCATGTTGTGGTCATTTAACGAGACGTATCTGTGCTCTTATTGAAACCTATGCTTTCGGAACTTCGACGGTTATCGTCAGCAAAAAAATTTCAAATGTGTGTGAAATCTTATGGGACTTAACTGCTAAGGTCATCAGTCCCTAAGCTTACACACTACTTCACCTAAATTATCCTAAGGACAAACACACACACCTATGGCCGAGGGAGGACTCGAACCTCCGCCGGGACCTGCCGCACAGTCCATGACTGCAGCGCCCTAGACTGTACGGCTCATCCCGCGCGGCTATCGTCTGCATGATTCATAACACCACTCTCACAAAGTCGGCCATTGGAGTTCGTTGAGGACCTCGGTAACGGTCTCACGCGAACTAAGCGATTCTGTGACGAAACGCGTCGTACTTCGTTGAGTTTTCTCTAGTTTTACTATTCATTAAACTTGGTAAGTGTGCAGGACTGACGAGCAGTGCTCAGCATTTGGTCGAATAGGTGTTCTTTCTACGTTTCCCTAATATGTTCCTAATTAATAACGTATTTACCATCGAGTTTCCTACAAAATTGCTTCTTGTGATTATTTTCCTCCAGGTGACCCCTGACGGATACACATAAATCTTTTACGGTAGTTATCGCTTCTAGTGTGTTTTGGCCAACAGCAAAATCGTTCACCAGTGAATTAATGCGTAATATGTCGCAATGTATGATATTAATATACGAAACGAATTTCGCTTCTCAAGTAATATAGATTTGTGGTATGTCTTCCCAAGTGCCTTCTCATATCTCATCAACTTGCAAGGTGATTCGTGAATCATATGAACCCACCTGGGAGCTACGTAGGAAATCTGGCGCCGAACAGCACCTTCACAGACTCCGCGCGGAGACCTATCGGAGAATCATAACACCGAGGTTCCAATATCGTGTTTTACGGTACGGTGTCGCCAGATTACGGACTCCAATACGATCGAAGCAGGATATTCCGCCTCTCGGCTTTCAAAGGATGCCCGCGGCATCGCTGGAAATGTTACCGCCTTACCGGCTCCTGAGAAACGGCGTCATAACGTGAAAGGAGGTGCCGGAGCGTGCGGTCGGCTCGCAAAACTCCCCGAGTCTGCCTGCGGCGCGCGAGACCGCCTTCAGTCTCTTGAATAGTCTGTCGCGCGGTCTAATAGCTTTCCGTGAAGGGAACGGGGGTCCACCCCCCCCCCCCCCCCCCATCTCTTCCCTCTTGAGGCTCCCGGTCTTGCTGTAGCGCGAAATCAAGTACAGCAGCGATAGTTGGTAACTCATTCTCCACGTTGCTAATTTCCACTAGCTGATTCGGTGGGCACGTCTGTCGCGCTTCGCAGAGCATACTGGCTCAAACCATACCTTGGCTGATTTAAAACTCTCCACCTGAGTATATCTTTTTTCGACACTCGACGCACCTTCGGCTTGCTATTTCTTACTAATGTCTCCCGTAGTAGGAGTAGTTCGTTGGCAGACGTCCCAGCAACATCGTACGCTCTTCGTTGCGTCCGATTTTGTATATATTTCAGACATGCAGATATTGGAGCGCAAGGGTACCATTTTACAAGTGTTTAACAGTGATCTAACATACCAATTTAGTTATACTCTGAGATTCTCTCGGAGGTGTGTGTGTGTGTGTGTGTGTGTGTGTGTGTATGTTCAAAATGGCTCTGAGCACTATGGGACTCAACTGCTGAGATCATTAGTCCCCAGAACTTAGAACTAGTTAAACCTAACTAACCTAAGGACATCACAAACATCCATGCCCGAGGTAGGATTCGAACCTGCGACCGTAGCGGTCTTGCGGTTCCAGACTGCAGCGCCTTTAACCGCACGGCCACTTCGGCCGGCTGTGTGTATGTGTATGTGTGTG
Organism: Schistocerca piceifrons; assembly: GCF_021461385.2. Taxonomy (NCBI): domain Eukaryota; kingdom Metazoa; phylum Arthropoda; class Insecta; order Orthoptera; family Acrididae; genus Schistocerca; species Schistocerca piceifrons. The sequence continues at coordinate 686,146,903 of NC_060140.1, forward strand.
TGATAACCAAGGAAAGAACCACGCCGAATACTGATGGAGCACCTCATTTGTATTCGTTTAACATAGAAATGTAGGTGCCTTTCATAATCTGCTCAAACAAAGTTTCCCGCAACCTGTTGTTTATGTGTTAAAGATTTCATTCACGATTAAAAATCTTCAAAAAACCTTTGAACGTGCAAAACAAGTCATGCAACAAAGAAAAATAATGCTCAGCACCGTACATAGTTATACATCTACATCTACGTATATACTCCGCTAGCCACCAAGCGGTGTGTGGCGGAGGGCACAATTCGCGCCAAAGTCGTATTTCTCCCCCTCTGTTCCACTCGCGGATCGTGCGAGGGAAAAACGACGGTCTGAACGTCTCAGAACGAGCTATTATTTCCCTTATCTTTGAATGATGATCATTACGCGATTTGAAAGTTGGTGGTAATAATATATGCTCTACATCCTCGGTGAAGATTGGATTTCGGAATTTAGAGAGCAGCCCCTTCTGTTTAGCGCGTCTTCTATCTGCAAGTGTGTCCCATTTCAAACTTTCTATGGGATTTTTAACGCTCTCGCGATGGCTAAATGTACCAGTCACGAATCTTGGCACTCTTCTTTGGACCTTCTCAATCTCTTGAATCAGACCCAACTCGTAAGGGTCCCATACAGACGAACAATACTCTAAGACTGGACAAACTAACGTGTCGTAAGCTATTTCCTTTGTTGAATGACTGCATCGCCTCAGGAGTCTACCAATAAACCCCAATCTGCAGTTCGCCTTTCCCGTTATTTGTGTAGTCTGATCATTTTGAATAGTCACACCCAGATACTTGACTAATGTTACCGGTTCCAAAGACTGATCATTTATATTGTACCCATACATTAATGGGGATTTTCGCCTTGTTATACGCAGTAAATTACACTAAATAATATTGAGAGATAACTGCCAGTCATTACACCACGCATTTATTTTCTGCAAATCCTCACTGATTTGTATCACAACTTTCGTGTGATACTACTTTCCTTTAGACTACAGCATCATCAGCAAACAGTCTAAGGCCGCTGTCAATACCATCAACCAGATCGTTTATGTAAATCGTAAATGCAGAGGACCTATTACGCTGCCCTGGGGCACACCTGAAGTTACTCTTGTTTTTGTTCGTTCGAACTTTTAAAGCTTCATTGATGACCATATAAAAAGTTGATACCTTATTTGGCAATGTCGATCTCAAGCAACAACCAAACTGCACTCTGTTTTCTGCAACATGTTTGAAGTTTCGTTCTCGCATGAGTAACGGTGCTTTCAAGCACGATTTTAACTCTCATGGATAGAGATATTCTGTAGGCTCTGGTGAAAAGTTTCTGAATAGTGTGAATAGTGTGCATCTTTAGCAGACATCTCGCAAGATCATGTGAGCATCACTTATAGATGCAGCAGTTTCATTTGATTTTGTGACGCAGTTTTTTTATTGTGAAAACTGCTGATGAACGCAAAGAGGACGTCCTGAAGCTGACTTGCTGTACAAATGTGTGAGTGAGGAAACAGCAGCTCCTTTCAGAGTGAATGATATACTCAGATATGACAGTTTTGTTCACTGGCCAGACTAAGGGACCCAAAGCGAAGATGTAGGTTTCACTCTCAGTGATAGTCGACTGCAAAATGCAGAAAATGTGGAACTGTTCGGTGCTTTGCAGCAAAAACGAAATTATTTGTCACACCTCCCATGCAGCAGTGCAAAACGCAACCACAGCAACAACATTGTACTACTTTTACTGTAGCAACCGTGCACATTTTGTGGGCAATGATACTGGAAACATACTGTATTTTTGAACAATGTACATAAAACTGTTCAAATGACCATACAAATCTAATTTAACTAACTTATTATTTTGCTTCACAATATTTCTGTGTGTGCCACATAAAGTATTAAACTACCACGAAAATTGCTGTAATATAGTTGCCATTAAAAAGATCATCTTATTTCTAAGAAATTGAAATATTTTTACTGTGTTTTATTCAAAAATTACTATGCTACCTTGTAAAAAATTTATTTACCGACAAAACAGGCGTAAGTTCGTCAATTTCCGTACAGGACTGAACAATGGAAAGTATTTTGTCGTGCATACGTTGTTTTGCAGGTCTTCTACTTATTTCAGTGAATCATACACATATCTAATTCGGATTGGTTGTTGCAACATTTCGTGCCTATTATTCACGAGAGTTTTTCTAAAGGCAGTTTCTTAATTTTTCATTTTCATTATTGCGTATTATAAACAAACATTGACTGGAGATTTAACATAAGTTACAATAAACAAATAATATATAATTTGTTGCACGAATCAATCAGTGTTCATGTTGTGTGTGATTCATTACATAGCCACCTTTTTTCTTATTTTCTTTCAGATGCTACATTTCTTTACATCATTCGGGAAATTTCCAAAAAATTCGAAATGATCAGTTAGCTCAGCTTATAGGTAACCTAGATTTAACACAGGTCAGAAGGGTTTTCAATAAGTTGGGAGTATTTTGATCCTGAATTAATTTATCAACGGCTTAAATCCTGAATTAGTTAAATGGTAAAATGAATTGTCAATTAGTTACACTAATTAAATAATCAGTTGATTAATTTTATGTCTTAGGATGCTTTTTCGTAATGTTCGTCAAATCGCGAATGTCGAATAGCCAGTCCACGCTTCGTTATTCATTACAGAGACTCGTTCACCTTTTATAATGGCCGATTGTAACTTGTGGGTTACTTTGTAACTACTTTTAAGAAGCTCAATAATGTTCAGTCTCATGTCACTTTTAAATAATGCGAAAGCCATTTTCAGTCCAGAAGTCAGTTGTTACGTAACCTTTCTTAACATCTTAACAGTAGTATGCGGATACAGACAGATTCACACACTTTTCTAAGTTTTGAACTGCTACATCACATGACCGTTGTGACTACGTCTTTTCTTGTACGAGTACTCTACACTTTTGTTCGCATCGTAAGTTTATCTACGTAATATAGACTTTTTATGTACATTATTACCGTAAACTTCGCCCAGTATTTATTGTTTCTTTTGGTACCGTACTTATGTTCGCTCTTATTTTGTGCACTTCATTAAGTTTTTATGGTTCTTTTTCATTTGTTTGTGTATACAGTCTTATGTGTACGTGAATAAAATGTGTATAGCCGAAGCTAAAAATAAAAGAAAAAAAACTAAACAAGATTAAAAATAAAACAAAAGCCCTTCCACATGCATATGAGCTTGACATGGCCGTGAGGCTCACTCTGACTACATAGTAGGTTGTAGTGGAAAGGTTCAACCTTACCGGGCCGGTAACTATAGAGGATCGATGGTCGTCCAAGTCAACGGAAATGACTTCGCTTGCCAACCTATGGCGGTGTAATGTTAAAATTATTGCAGAGCAAAAGTCGGGAACGAGAATGAAAAAAGCAGCTATTATAGCACAAAAAAGGCGAATATGTCCTGGCCGGTGTTACGGATACAAAAGAAGGGGAAATAGTTTTTCGATGTACGTGGTTGCTTCAAAGACATTTAAATCAAAACACTTTGACATATTAACCCTACTTCCATAGCTCAGTAAACTATCTCAGTTGCGAGGTGTTGGCACACTTGCATCTAGCAAAAAAATATAAAAAATATATGCTAAAGTGCTGCTCTAGTCACTGCTAGTGAGCATGTGGGATCGTAGAGGTTACACTGTCTCGGTACAGCTTCATTTCCAAAGTACTCAACAACGGTACGCGGGTGACACCGAGGTTGTGGCCGAAGTGAAAGGATCTTAGAGGTACTCCTCTGCTGTTTTATTCATGTATGCATCAATATCGCATTCCTACCTCCCCTTTCTCTGTCCCAACCCCCACCCCCGACCCCCTCTCCGTTGGGATCACACCACAGTTGGGCAGAAATATCATACACTACCTTTGTTGCTTCGATTACTTTCAAATTTCGTCGTATGTTTTTGATCGGTCCTACTGTTTTCACCTTGTATACCAAAGCAAAAATTGCTGTCACACTACACTCCAAAGGCGTCATATCACGTTGAATAAGGTTTCTGACTCATGATGTCCTTACAGAAGCGTAGAAATGTTCGGGGATGTCAGCAAAGGCAAAGGTTGTCAAGAATGTCGTCATGTTGCGAACTGTCGTTTCCAACAGCGAAATGTATTGTAATCAACACCCCAAGGGAGTAGATGGTTTCTTTGGCGCCTTTTACGCCACCTCCTGAGGCCTTATCCCATCAACTGTGAACAGCGGTGTAACAGAAACGTCTTCCTCGGCCACACACAAGGAAAACGCGTGATTTTAACGCAGGGTGTCGTGGTTCTGTTCTCCATCACTGAGGTGTCGAAAGGAGGTGTGGTATGTGGACTAAAGGGCGTGACGACCTTCCTATGACATGACACACTCATCGTTTCACTGGGCAGAATATTGGGTGAAATTTCGTTCCAATGTGACGTCTGTAACCCAACATACACCTCACATGAATTTGTCAGGTCGGACTTTTTTTTAAAAAAAAAAAAAGAAAAGAAAATCTGTCGACACCTGGCTGTCTGAGTCGTCGCCAAGCCCGCGAGTGACTTCACAGTACGCCACGCTTTAGCATCGTTACAGAGGAATGTTGTACGCACCTTGGAGCCAAATTTCATATTTTTGTGTTGGAATGGGAGAAAATTGCGGATTTCGGAAAAGTGGCCATTTAGTTGTGTAGCGCAGTGTTCTTAAACAATTATTCCATCAACCAGGTGACGCCTCTGTGGACGATAAACCACGTAAACTGTTTCCAAGTGCAATGACAAGGCTGGTGCTGCCTGTGTTCGTAACATACACCTCAACAAGACTTTATGTGCTGGGACGTATTGCAGGAAACAGTACCAGAGGAAATATCCCTTCTTGAACGTGAATGACATGTTCTGGATACCGGGGCATGTACTTAAAGTTTAATGAAAAGTCAGAGATTTACAACTAATTAATTTATTATTTAAGATGAAATGTTAGAATTGTTCTTATAATTCATGTAAGCTCTCATAAATTAAAAACCTGTTATAGATCTTGAATATATGTAGTAGTGGTCAACAATTATTTGTTTAAAAATTCATTGTTTGTGTGCTGAGGCCAAGTCAGAGACGACACCGAAAAACTGCTCTTACGGTACGGTCGTGGCAAATGAGAGTCTGTGGTAGAGCCGCTCAATAGTCGACCAGATGCTTGGAGTGGAAAGAATTCTGCGACTGGGAGACTAAATTGCACATTGGTCTGACGAACAGAATCATACGCATACAGTCCGAGAGATGAGTGGAGGTACACACTTTGTAAGTGGGCTGTTTAGGTTTTTATGTTGGTAACGCCACGTAGCGCTCTGTATGTAAATCACTGACTACGCTGTGTGCAGTCTGTGGCTGACTGGACTCATCGTTGAAGTATTCGCTTGTGTAGGATTGGGCAGTTGGATGTGAACAGCACGTAGCGTTGGGCAGTTGAAGGTGAGCCGCCAGCAGTGGTGGATGTGGAAAAAGAGATGCCAGAGTTTTGAGAGGTTACTATAAGCGGACGATCTGGACATACGTCGGCCAGAAAAAGGAAATTTGTAAAGATGGAGGTTACATTATTAAGGTAAATACATTGTTTGTTCTCTATCAAAATCTTTCATTTGCTAACTATGCCTATCAGTAGCTAGTGCCTTCAGTAGTTAGAATCTTTTATTTAGCTGGCAGTATTGGCGCCCGCTGTGTTGCAGTATTTCGAGTAACGAAGGGTTTTGTGAAGTAAGCGATTCATGAATGGTATAGGTTATTGTTACTCTGAGCACGTTTAGTTTTGCTCAGCTATTTGAAAATCAAATAACGTAAGAAGTTTACCAGCACAGTCATTCATAATTTTTAAAAGGGGACGTTTCATAACTTAATCGGTGGCAGCTTCAGCGCATTAAATTCGTACTGTTCACAGAGCAGGAGCAGGACATTCATTGTGAACTTGACTACTCACATCACTAACATTTGAATATGAGTGATGTATCGATTATCATCCTGAAACAAAACTAGAACATGCATCTACGTAAATCACCAAATAAAGTGCAACATAGTTCCGCACAAAGCATTAGGTAAATTCAGTAACTGATAAAAAATGTATGACATTAAAATTTAGGTTAAGAGATAATATTATTCAGGCTCGAATTTCTTCTTCTTTCGTTTCACCCTCTTTGGGGTACGCTGGATCAATCATTTCTTTGTGCGTTGTTCTTTTCTTAGGGCCCAGTATTTCTTCATTCTTTCTGATCTTCTTCTCATCTCTTCTTCCGAGATGAAGGATTTGGACTTTTGTGTGGATTTGTCTTGGAACCTTATGTTTTCATCTTTAGTAATTAATTTAGCAGTTCGATCAATAAGTGAATTTTCTGAAATATTTAATTCCACTAGGTCTTTCTCAGTTTCTTTAAACCAGTTGGGCTTCGTTTTTCGGTTACGGAAGAAGTCAAAGATTTGTTTAGTTAATCTGTTGGAATTCATTCTGAGAAGATGACCATAAAAATTTATTCTCCTTTTTCGCATAGAATCTGAAAGTTTTTCAATTTTCTTGTAGAGAGTTTCATTTTTGATGTATATAATCTTATTGTCTTGAAATTTTCACCCAATGATTTTTCTTAAAATTTTTCTTTCCTTTACCTCAAGTTTCTCCATTTGGCCTTTGAAATTCATGTTAAGTGTTTCTGCTGCATACAGTGCTTCTGGCTTAATCACTGTCTTGTAATGTGTAATTTTGGACCCCCATGAAAGGGATTTTTTGTTGTATGTATTTTTTGTTAGTTGGAAGGCCAATTCAAGTTTATTTTTTCTGGATTCCATTGCTTTGCTTTCCCCAGCATTCCAAGTAATCCATTCTCCGAGGTATTTGAATTCTTTTACTATTTCAATCTTCTGTTCTTGAACTTTGAGGTATTTACATGAGTGCTTGATGTTTGTCAATCTCTTAGTTTTTTCAGAGGAGATGTGAAGACCAATTTTAGCTGCTTGTTTCTTTAGTTCAAGGATTTGCTCCCGTGCTTCTTCCATTGTTTCAGCAAACAGGGCCATATCATCTGTAAAAGCAATGCAATTTACTTTAAGGTTCTTCTTTTTGCAACCCAGTCTTATAGCACTCTTAATATTTGTGTTCCATTCTCTGACTACTTTCTCAAGCGCACAATTGAACAGCAACGGTGACAGCCCATCGCCCTGTCGCACTCCCGTTTTTATTTCAAAGGGTTCCGATAGTTCGCCCATAAATTTAACTTTCGAAAATGTATTTGTAAGGGTCGCTTTTATAATTTTAGTTGTTTTCTTATCCAAACCCATTTCTTCCAGTACTGATAACGGAGATTCTCTGTCAATCGAATCATATGCTTTTTTGAAATCAATGAAAGGAGATTACGTATGTCTTTGCCCTTGATTTTTGGTATGCCATAATGTTTTTGAGGTTTAGTATTTGTTCCGAACATGATCTACCCTTTCTAAAACCTCCCTGGTATTCCCCGATTTGCGGATCCAATTGCGGCTCTGCCCTGTTCAAAAGGACTTTAGAAAGAATCTTGTACGTTATATCCAGCAGTGATATTCCTCTGTAATTGTTGGTGTCTGTCTTCAAATCTTTCTTGTGGATAGGGTGGATGAGAGCTGTTCTCCATTCTGCGGGGATCTCTTCTTCTTTCCAGATTTGATCGAAAACACACTTTAGGGATGTGACTGCATTTTTGTCAGCCTTTTTCCATAGTTCGGCCACTATTTGATTTTCTCCGGACGCCTTGTTGTTTTTAAGTTCTGAAATGACCTTCTGTAGTTCTTCAGTCGTCGGTGGTTCTGAATCCGGCTTCTCACGGTCGTTTGGAATGGATTCAAATTTTTCAAGGATGGGTTCACAATTCAAGAGTTTCTCAAAGTAGCCTGATCGAATTTATTATATCCCTGTACATAAATTTTGTGTTCTACTGTGCTGAGCAGATACTCATGTCAGACATCAACTGAAGCTGTACCATTGCACTGTCACTGGTAACCAACATCGTGTAAAATCTTCCTAAAATTAGAATAGCAAAAAAAGTTTTAGTTACTTGTGACGGATCTTTACAACAAAATACTGCATTTTAATTCTTTTGAATGAGATTATGATGATTTTTTATTGTGTGTGTGTGTGTGTGTGTGTGTGTGTGTGTGTGTGTGTGTGTGTGTTTCTGTGTTTGTGTGTGTGCGTGCATGCGTGCATAGATCTCCACTTGATAGTCGATCATGAGAAAATTTCATACCTGTTCAGGGGTTGAGTAAACGATAAACATTGTTTCTCATCTGCATAAACATTTTATTGACCGACGTAAGTTGTGACGCCTCCCCATTGGTGTTCTTCAGTATAGTTTCGCGTAGCAATTTAACGATCGCTCTATCAGGTATAATAGCTCCACGTCCTAGTAGGCACGTCGTTTTTCGAATTTCAAATTCAATGGACTTTTTCATTGTTGGGAGAGCTGGACCGGGGTGCCCACTGTCTCGGGAGATCTTGAGGGGAAGTAGCGACCCTTATGTCTGAAAGCCAACAATGACTGGAAGAGCGGCATGTTGACTCCATGCCCTTCCATACCGCACGAAACGACGCTATTCGGCAGAGGATGACACGGCGATCGGTCGGAATCGCTTGAACCTCTGGACCTGATGGCAGATTACTCCAGTTCAAAGCGATATCATTTATTTCTGAAACAATCATATCGTCGCATCCTTACACGTTATTTTCGATGTTAACCGACGAAATTAAAGTTCGGTAAGACTGTTAGAGTTGAGTAATTTTTCAAGATTTAAAGTCGTTAACATTGGAAGTGTAGATTTTGAACATGTTTGCCTAAGCGTGTGTGAATATATCGTTTCCAAAATGGTAATTTTGATACAATTTCGGTGTAAAGGATGTTCAAAAACAGAGCAAATAATTTTTAATATGTTTTCTCTATATGTCCACAATAAAACGATGTTCATTACAGTATGTTTCCATTCCCAGAAATGATAATATCAGAATTATGCAGATCAAAACAGTGATACTTGCCGCAATGTCTTTCTTCCTGCAGGTAGCTGCATTTACAATGCCGGAGTACGGGCCCAATATCAGTGTTTCATAGTCCACCGAACACGATCCCAAATTCTAGGAATACCGCTGTAGCGTAGAAATTGTGTAGACATGGTTTTATTTCTTTTTTATTTTTCTTTAGCGAACAACACAAGTTTTTTCTGCAAGCAGCAAGGACTGAAAACAAAAGACACTTCAAGTATTCTGCCCAGCTGTATTTGTCGACGAATTGGGCATCAGAATGACAGAAATGAATGAAAATTCCTTTCAGCTCTATCGCGAAACAACTCACTATTGAATAAATCACAAGTAATCCCAAAACGGGTCAGTATCAAGAACTATTTAAAAATACAATACTCGGCCTCTTTGCGCACAAAGTCACGACAATGCACAGAATCAGAATTACTTCTCAGTCAGAACAAACAATCAGACTACGGACATCAGACTGTACAAATAGAGCATTTATTCTTCTACAACAATATCCATCTCTGCCTCTAGTAATCAGTTCCTCCACCAACCACTCGCTGCTACTACTATACACATGCCTTTTCGATGCTATCACTCTCTTCTATCACTGGCTAATCATTTTAATTGCATGCAATTGTAAAATCTTATCCTCTCCTAGATGTCTTCCAAACACTTCACCCTCGACCGTCCTTTACAGTTCTCTCCCAGCAATTTCCCTTCACAAAAAGGGAATGATGTAGCTGATGTGTCTGATGACACATCCAGTAAGTCTCATTTTTCTCTTTTTGGTTTCCTTTATTAATCTTCTTTCTTCGTAGATTTCCCTCAAGACTTCCAGGTAGCTTTCCTTTCTGTCCAGCTCGTTCTTGTCGCTTTCCTCCATATCCACACGCAGATTCAAGTCGATTACTTTTCTATTGAGTCGAGTCCAATCTGCTTTTCCACACAGACGTGTAATCCATACAAATGATTTTTCAAAGGATTTTCTGACATCTAGATTGATATATTGCTGGTTAAAATGTTTTCTTAGTCATAAATGCTTGCTTTTCCAATGCTACCAGTCTATTCCCTTCCATTATGAATCTGTTGTCTTTTTTGATTATACTACCGAGATACCAAAATTGTTTCACAGCTAAATTCTGACGTCATCAGTCATCCTGCTTCAATTGTATTTTGGAGGCTCTATAACTGTAGCGGTCAACTGCTATTCTTATTTTAGGTATGGTAATGATTCTGCGTTGTGTGAAGTTTTTTGACATGATTCTTCTTTCGTAACAGTTATTTATAATCTGAATAATGGGTCTTTAATGTTGCTGGGTATAACTACATTGTCTTTCAAACACTTCGTGGGCGAATGATTGTGGATTTTGAGACGAGAGACCTCACTACATGCTTATTTACTTACTATTTTCTTTTAGTCTGTTATATAGATACAAGAACAGACCAAATTTTGTACATGAGTAGGCATGAATGTAGTACATAGTATCATAACGTCATTACTGAGGTATTAGTGTAACTAAGCATTATGCTGTTTAAGGGAAAATAATGTAAGTAAAATATCTACATACAAGAAAATGAAAAATATTCAAAAACAAAACAAAAAATGAAAAGTCTACATACTTCATTTAGCCATTTGATGCATCTGCAACTGGAATCCAAAAGCATCTGCTACTGGTCTGTTACACTACGCTGCACTGATGAATCCCAAAATCTGTAATTTATAAATCTGAACTACAGTAACATCAGCACTGCACTACTCAGCACCACACTACACTATATTACGCTGCACTCCTATATTCGGTATCTGAACTAAGATAAATTTCTCATTTGTTTGAACAGTTATGCGCCAACGTGCCGAGGTACAGCTCTGAATTGACCCAAAGTGTATGGGTGATGACTGTCAGGGTCTCAGGAAATCCTTCCTGCTCCTCCTCGAGGCTCATCTCCTTACTGCTTCCGGAAGTTTATTGCAGGTGCATATTCTGCCGTGGTGTATCTCGTTTCCGTGCTGTATGGACTCTTTTTGCTTTTGTCTCAGCCTCATCGGGTTGCAGTTCATAAGCTGACATTTTAGCTATCAACTAGTTCAGATAACGCCACAGTCCTCATTCCTTAATATGTTATGAAGTGTCCATCTACGAAATACGTTCCTGTCCAATTCTGTAATATCTAGTATAATAGCACATTCCAAGGCCATGTGGTCCGGCCTCCCTTGGCCGGAAGAAAGTAGAACATACTTGACCATTCTTTTATGTTAGGAAGGAAGTCGTAAGTTCTTCTCCATGTTTCCGTCCTGTACCAGGTTTCTTGCCACGCTCGATCAATGCAAGACTATATTTCCTTACAATATTTGGCGCTTGCGACCAGTACCTCCTTTAAATTACTATATTCGCCCTATTCGAGCCAACATTGTGCATCTCTTTGTTACAGTTTCTTCTAGAGTACCTGTGGTCTAACGATAGCGTCATTCTGTAATAATCGATAAGTTGTAGGTCGCGTGTTCGAATCCGGATACAGCTTAAATTCTAACAACAAATCGTCAGCATTGGCGGTCAAAGACTCCTGCCATAAGAAGTCACCCTCATTCAGCCAACGGTTTCCTCAAAGAGGTCGGAGGAGCTGACAGAGGTTCAGAACACTGTCTTGCCCTTGGAATGATAAACGGGCCCTAAAGGCGGAGGAATCAGCAAACGTCAACGGCACAAGGATACTGAAGGCGATGTATCAAAGGCGATTGTATTAAAGACGGATAATGTGTGTGAGCAGGACATGTGGCCTTCAACTGAAAAAGTGTATAGATACTCTCTCCATTAGCAAAGGATTCCGGACTTCTTACTCGTCCAGATATTCTAGACAAGACTGCTAAGGAGGAGTTCTGTGACTGAATAACCAACGAAAGCGTAACTTTCTACGAATCGCGCCGTGGAATGTCGGAAGTCTGAACGTGGTCGGAAGGCAAGAAATTCTGAAAATGGAAATGCTAGTGCCTTTTTTAGATACATTGGAGGTAGGTCAAGTGAAATGGGAAGAATAAAAGAATCTCTTCTCACACGAGTAAAGGTTAATATAAATAACAGCAGAAAATTACATAAAGGGGGTAGGATTCGTTACGAATAGGAAATCAGGCCAGAGAGTAATTTAGGCATACATTCCGACGTGGCAAGCAGAAGAAGAAACAGAGAAGACATATGAGGATACTGAGTGGATATTTCAGTCTTTAAAGGGAGATAAAAATGTAATAGTTATATGGGATTGGAATACAGCTGTAGGCGAGGGAATAGAAGAAATGGTTACGGAAGAATAGGAGTTTGGTCCTAGGAATGAGAGGAGAAAGTATCTGACTTATGTGTGACGACAATTTTGATAATTAACAAATGAATACCTCAGGTTTCAAAATGGTTCAAATGACTCTGAGCACTATGGGACTTAACATCTGAGGTCATCAGTCCTCTAGAAATTAGAACTACTTAAACCTCTCTAACCTAAGGACATCACACACACCCATGCCCGAGGCAGGATTCGAACCTGCGACCGTAGCAGTCGCGCGGTTCCGGACTGAAGCGCCTAGAACCACATGGCGACACCGGCCGGCCCTCAGGTTTCCATTGCGAAAAACACATTTGTTGCAGTTAAGACACAGTAAAAGTTAATGTACACAAGAGTAGCCAAAGGGTCTGAATGGCTCAAACTGCAATGTTATTCCTTTCCAAAACTAGATAGGGCTTTCTTTCTTTAAAGGCAAACGTCACCTTTATTGCAAACTGAACAGTGATTTTCTAGAGTAGTGAAATTTGCACTATTCATTAAACGACTGTGCCAATTTACGTCTCCACTTACAGGTCTACAAAATGACACGAATGACGGGGTTGCGTAGTTAGCGACTAATCTTTTGAGATATAGAGGAGTTTTAACGGAAGGGCGCACAGTTGGGGGTAAAAATACTTGTGTGCTGTTTCCACTCATCTGTCTTCACGGAAAGCGTGATTAAGATGAAAGACTGGTCGTTGCTGTCGTTGAAATGTGTCAGCTTTCCGCTCATTGGAAACGCCATGGAAAAATAAACGGATGACGACCGAAACGAAGAGTGTTATGGAGCACAAGAATCCCTAGTAGGCTGAAGTTATTACGATAACAGACAGCTGCGGGATACAGCCGACCACTTGACAGGTAAAGGATGAGTTAAGACAAATTGGCTCATTCCTCGTAAACGTAACGTCCTGCTGCGGTGGTGGATTGAGATTGATGGCAGCGATAATTAAGAGTGTGACCAAACAGCTCCTCTGCACTGCCAGTTATTTCTGCCACCACGAGATGTCGTCCACTGAGAGATGTACTGATAGTCCGTAATGAACGAAAAAAGGAGGAACTTTCTACGGAAAGGCTGTGAAACTCTAATTGTTCATTAATTAATTTGATCCCTTGTAAATTTCGCTGTCAAGTGACATAGTTTAGTCACTACGATGCGATAGTGCTGGATTCATATAAAGAAAGTGCCAGATTCTAATGAAAAATATTTAGCATCGCAAAATATTTTGGAGAAGATAGTCGCACAGTGAGTGTAGTCATTATTAAACAATTTGCAGTGATGTTGAAATCAATTTATGCAGACAAGTACTGTTCTTGTAGCAGAAACCGTGAAAACAGACTACCACGAAATTATTTCGTTGTTCAAACATGGCCCAGCTTTCTCCTTGACCCAAGAAACAGTAGCAGTACAAATTAGGATAATGGAAGACATCCCTTTGTCTAAGCGCTCCAGCTTAAAAAAGAAAAAAAAGAAAAAAATAAAAGAAAAATAAATCTGAAAGGCAGATGTTGAAACACAGAAACAGGTAAATACTATTCGTTACGTAAAAAGTTCCCTATGCCGAATATGAAAAATCAAAAACTAAGATTGAATTCATTTGTCCTAGAGACGTTCGATGGACGATGTGGATTAAAATTTTAAGTCGCGAGTAGAATTGTATGGAGAAATGTCACCAAAGTTTTAAGTCTTTTAGATGACATAGTTCTTATAGCTGCTTGAAAGAATGACTGAAACGGAAATAATGAAGAGTTTCTTTGTTCGTGCCGAATCGAAATTTGAACCACCGTCCCCAAGGATACGAGTGCCGTGTCCCATCACTCCACCATTTCGCCTCGTCAATGTCGTGATCATCACTGGGATTAGGCTCAAGACCGGTTCTCCCATTTTGGTAGAGCGTTGTTCATACCATCTCTTCTTAAATTGTCCAAGAATTATTTTTAAATGGGACGTTTATCGTCGTAATCGCAACTCTGAAATCCTCCCCAAGTGGTTAATTTCATCCATCAATTATTTATTGGTTACATTTTGACTTTTACCTAGTATCTAAATTTTTATCTAAATTTCTACATAATTGCAAAACTCTTGGGAATCCCATTTAAGATCCTTGATTCTTACTTGTATATCATTCGTTAAGTGTACAGGTCTCACAGCCACAGACAATTGCTATAAATTTATAGAATTTAATTTCAGTTTCTTTTCTCGTCCTCCTTTCGAACTTGAAGCTTCCAGTGCCACACATATATTGAAATCTGTTGTTTTTTCGATGTACTTCTTAATATTGAACGGATGTGATTTGCAACATGCATAGTCTACTATCTTGTAATTAAAAAATTGTTCTCATATCTTCGATTCTTTTAATTACTATTATTTTGTTGCTCTCTGTAGAGATCTTGTTCTTATATTCTTGCCACAGTAACAGAATCTTGTGGGCAGCGATCTACAATTAATCTTAATAATCATAATTGTTTATTTCTGTGTTGTCTGACATTTTTAAACCAGAGTGAACTAAAAATTTCTAATTTCTTGAACGATTGTGAGTAACCTATTAAAAAGTATGGGTGCCAGACCCTTGTCTAACGGCCTGATTTATATTGATTTTATCAGACACGCTCGAGCCATTTTAGATCTTCTTTACGGCTGTACACTTATATTCGTTTTTCAGTCTGTGAACGATGTGGCTAGGTATCCTAGTTCTTACGCTATGATCCACGGAAGCTATCTATTTTCTAAACTGCAATCACGTAATCGTAAATTCTTATGGGTTTTACTACTTTACTATCTTGTTTGGCCTCTCATTTGTTGCATAATGAAGGCAGTGTCAGTGAAACAAATAATTTTTTTAAAGCTGTCCCCACTTGCATCACACTTTGCATGGGTTAACGAACTGCTAATGAATCGATTCACCAAACCACCGAGATACGGGGAGAAGACCCTATTACTCCACTTTCTGTGAAGCAACAGTGTATATCTAGTACGCTAGTACTCGCGATCAGTACGATGACAATACAGAAGAGGCAAGCAAAAGTCTGTGAAAGTCGAAGTTGTGGCACATTACGGCACAGCCACGGTTTCAGGAAGAGCTGACCAGACAGGAATAAGAGGCCAAATGAAATAAAAACTGACCAACGATTACGTTCTGCCATTCCAGCCTGATATGAAACCTGGGCGGGAATGCTGCAACTGCAAAAACACATCTCATTTATAAACAACCCATTTTCGGCCCTCATTCAATGGGTGTTCAGTGCCCTCCATTTGTGCTCAGTAGGCTTCAGAGTTGCACAGTATGCCCACTGATGCGGTCAACACCAACTCATCAACACAAAACAAAGATGAGAAGCAGATGGCTTGCAATCATTGCAGTCACATATGAAGCAGCCAGCTGCTACTGACAGACTTCACTGTCAATAGCTGTAGACCTCTGCCTCAGATCACTCCTTTCTTTTTCTTTTTTGTTTTTGAGTAATCAGTCTTCAGAAAAATCTGTCTTCCTCCAGTTTTTTTACCCTCAACAGCTTAGAATCACGGAAGTTATTACATGAGGTTCTTCTCGTCAGTGTTTTACATGTATTCCTTTCCTCGTCAATTCTGCGGAGAACCTTGTCATTCCTTATCTTATCAGTCATCTCAAACCGTTGATCCTCTTCTTTTCCGGCTTTCCCACAGTCCATGCTTCAATACCATTTAATGATGTGCTGCAAACGTACATTCTCAGAATTTTCTTCCTCAAATTAAAACCTATGTTTGGGACTGGTAGAATTTTCTTGGCCAGAAATGTCACTTTTGCCAGCGTTGTTGCGCTATTGTTGTCTTCCTTGCTCGTACATCGTGGGGAATTTTACTATCTAAGCACCAGAAGTCATTAACTTTGTCTTCTTCGTTATTCCCAACTCTGATGTTAATTTTCCTGCTGTTCACATTTCTGCCACTTCTCATTACTTTCGTCTTTCTTCGATTTATTCTCAATCCATATTCTGTACTCATTTGACTGTTTATTCCACTGAGCAGATCCTATAATTCTTCACGTTCACTGAGCATAGCAATGTTACCATAGAATCTTGTCACTTACATCCATTTGCCTTGAATTTTAATTCCAATCTTGAACCTTTCTTTTATTTCCTTAATTACTGCTTCGATGCCAAGATTGAACAGTAGGGGCGAAAGATTGCACCCCTCCCCTTTTACACTCATTTTAATCCAACCATTTGGTCTTGCTCTTCCAGTTTTATTGTTCACTCTTGACTCTTGTACATACTGTATATTACCCTTCTTTCCCTCTAGTTTATTCAGGATTTTTTCTGAATTTCAAAGATCTTTGCAGCATTTGACTTTGTCGAACGCTGCTTCCCGATCAACAGTTCCAATGAATGTGCCTTGATTTTCATTATTATTTTTTCCATTATCAGCCGCAATCTTCGGAACTGTTTGGATGGTGTTTTACGTAATTAAATGGTATATCGCCAGACTCTACATTGTACACACCAACTTGAATAGTCGTTTTGTTACCACTTTTCGAAATGGGTTTAGAAATTCTGATGGAATGTTATCTATCCCTTCTGCCTTATTCAATCTTAGGTCTTCCAAAGTTGTTTTTAATTCTGGTCCTAATAGTGGATCCCCTGCCTCTTCTACATCAATAACTCTTTCTTCTTCTGTCATGTCATCAGAGAAGTCATCCCCACTCATAGAGGCCTTCAGTGTGCTCTTTCCACCTATCTGGTCTCTCCTCCACACTCTTAAAATTATAGCCACTGCTTTTAATTTCACCGAAGGTTTTTTTTTTTTTTTTACTTTCTGGTAAGCTTAGTCAGTCCTTCCGACACATTTCTTTCGATATCTTTACATTTTTCATGCAATCATTTCGCATTAGCTTCCCTACACATCTTATTTATTTCGTTCCTAGGTGACTTGTATATCTGTACTCCTGAATTTCCTTGAACTTTTTTGTACCTCCTTCTTTCATCGATCAAGCGAATTATTTCCTCTTTTACACATGGTTTCTTCGTAGTAATCTTCTTTGTACCTATGATATTCTTTGCAACTTCTTTTTTTGCCTTTTTTAGAGATTTCCACTCCGCTTCAAATGAAACTCCTATTGAGCTGTTCCTTATCGCAGTGTCTATAACCTGAGACAACTTCAAACGTACTTCTTTATTTTTTAGTGCGTCCATATCCCACTTCATTGTGTACAGATTCTTCCTGACTAGTCTCTTAATATACACCCCGTTCGTCATCACAACTAAATTACGATCGCAATCTGTTCTGCTCCTGCGTGTGCCTTACAATGGAATATCTAATTTCGGAATCTCTGGCTGACCTTGATAGAATCGAAATGAGATCTTACTGTGTCTCCCAGCCATTTCCAAGATTACGTCTTCCTCTTGTTATTCTCGAATAGGCTGTTTGATATCACTAGCAAAATTTTATTGCTGAGGTTAATTAATCATTGTCTTCCGTGATTACTAGTAACTTTTTCGTCTACTTCTTCCCCTACAACCACATTCCAATCCCCCATGACTATCAGACTTTTATCTCCCTTTATGTAATAAACAATCTGTTGAATAATCTCACATGCCTTCTATATCTCTTCATCTTCGGCTTGCGATGTCAGCATGTATACCTGAGCTATCTTTGTCACTGTAGGTCTTGTGTCAGTTCTGATGAGAACAATCCTATCTCTGAACTGTTACATTAAATCATTCTCATAACAAATCTCACTGCCATTATACAGTTTTCTGCTGCTGTTGATGTTGCTCTACATTCATCTGACCAGAAATCCTTGTTTTCTTTACACTTCACTTACCACCACTATATCTAGTCTGAGCTTTACTATTTCCCTTTTCAGATTTTGCAGCATTCCTAGCGCATCAGACTTCCGGCATTCCATACCCCGATTGGTCGACCTCTATCCTTTTATGTTTTATTCAACCTTGTTCTCAGAGTTACATCCCTATTAACAGTCCCCTCCCACAGATCCTTTTGCCAGTGGCTGATCATCATCAGTTTTTCAATTACGGACCACATGTCCTATGAAAACACATAATTCTTTTAATGCAGTGGTTTCCTTTGCCTTCGGATCCCCATGCCGTTGATCATTACTAATTACTCCGCCCTTAGGGGCATTTCGCCGCCTCAAGAATAAGAGCGTGCCCCGAACCTTTCTTAGTGTCTTCGCCCATTTTTACAAGGTCGTTGGTAGAATGAGCGTGATTTCTAATGCCGGAAGTCTCCAACAGTCATTGCTGATGGTTTTTTTCGAAATGTCGTTAGAACCTGAGACCAAGGACGTTTTGGTCACTAATCAAAAATGGTACCCGTAGACCACAGGAGGTAGCTAAGTCTATGTACAGCTTACTTTTCGCCCCCACATCGGTGGGTCACTTGCTGGGACTCCTTTCTACTGAGCGCCATCTCCCTTTTGAGCCATGGCTCGCGCTTTGGCAAGCTAGATGGCCAGCAGTACTGTGAATGTCCACTGCCCTTCAAGGACCTACATTCTTGCTGTCCTTCAAGAGTGGGCAGACGCCATCGTCTTCAGTCTTGCCAGAGGCTGTGTTTTTACTCAACCTCATACAATGTGCTCACTGCTGAGTAGTGTAAATAGGCCATCTGATGTTACAACCATCTGCTGTCTGACGCATAAACATCTTCACTGACTGCATACCGCGTGTTGCTTCAGGCCCAGAGTCCTGACTTCACCGTTTTTGGCTGACACTCTGCTGCCGAGAGATGTTGCCCCAACAATCTGCTTGTCTATGACGGCCCTTGGGAGTCTGTGCACAGTCTTAGGAATATGTCTATAAACGAGATGTGGTACAAATTTCCTTGTACATGTTTCAGAGAACTTTGGTGACAGCAATAGTCACTGCAACATAAACAGCAGCTTTCCATGGAGAGGACACTGCAACTGCTGCAGACAACAAGGCGAACAGCGTCATTTTCACACAGTGTTTTCATTGGACTTCTGTTTTGATGTCCACCTCTATTTTTGGCCATAGGTTTGGTTGGGAAATCAGATCGCTATAGGAATTCAAAAGTACGATTTGTGAAGATTAAGTAACTTGATGACACTCTTCAGTTCAGGGATAGCCACAGAAAAGACTGTGTAACATGCATACAGCAAATTTTGTCATGTGTTTTGCACATAAATGATACAGAACATGCTTCGTTATTAGATACAGGGGCTGACCTATCTGTCATGAGTCTGAACTTCTTTGATAGAAGGAGCAGATGCTGTTCCCATAACGAATTGTAATGAATCTGCGTTTTCGTTTAATGTACGTATACGCCGATGGGCTGAACGTACTGAGTACATTGATTATACAGATCCCTTTCTTGTAAATAATTGGTCGCGTGTTCGTTTTATTGAAAAGTATTTTGAATCTTTTCAGGCCAAGAAGTGCGTTGCACGTTGTTTAACTGAGTGTCACCTTACGTATAATGGCTGGGCGGGCCGCGTGGTCCGGTGGTATAATGAGGCCTTTCGGTCCAAAGTGGTACGTAAGAAGCAGTTGTACCTTTATGGAGATACGAATATTGGCAAATCCACTCTAATTGAGAAAGTTATTTCCCGGAAGCAACATGTGTATATGCCGTTTTGTTCCGAATTCGGATTTGGTGGCTATGATAGTCGCATCCATCATGTAATAGTGTTTGAAGAATTTGATTGGCTTCGGTGGCGTCCATTTGCGTCTATTTTGAAAAGAATTGTTGAGGGTCGTCCTGTTACTGTCAACGTCCTCAAATATTTTCTTGTTAGCCCTATCATCTAATGTCAATCGCTCCACTCTTACATTAATACGATATACATAGGTTATAATTTTGTTAATAATAACAGCACCATATTTGTTAGCAAAAAATTTAAACTCATCAGTTATGTCATAGTGTTTAAATGTTGAAAGGTTGTGTGCATTCTCATCATATTTCTCGGTAGCTCCCATCTTTCCATACTCAAACCTGACGGAATCAGATTGTGTAAACTCTGTGCGCCATCTACACATACGACCAAAGTACGGCCTAGTCATAGTGTTCCGTCGGCGAATCCATCGCCTCGGACGTGCACGGCGATACCGACGGATCGTCTTCATCCGACGATATGCATACAACGTCCGCCTCGGCCTCAACGTCCGACGTGTCCGACGCCATCTCCTCCTTAACATTCAAACAATGAACTATATGGCAATCCGCATGTACTACGTGCAGTCTGGATATTAATGCTTCATCACCAACATTAAACTCATTTGACACAAATATGACAAGTCCACGATGTTTGATGGTCATTCCCGGCTTATTCTTAACGTTGACAGTAACAGGACGACCCTCAACAATTCTTTTCAAAATAGACGCAAATGGACGCCACCGAAGCCAATCAAATTCTTCAAACACTATTACATGATGGATGCGACTATCATAGCCACCAAATCCGAATTCGGAACAAAACGGCATATACACATGTTGCTTCCGGGAAATAACTTTCTCAATTAGAGTGGATTTGCCAATATTCGTATCTCCATAAAGGTACAACTGCTTCTTACGTACCACTTTGGACCGAAAGGCCTCATTATACCACCGGACCACGCGGCCCGCCCAGCCATTATACGTAAGGTGACACTCAGTTAAACAACGTGCAACGCACTTCTCGGCCTGAAAAGATTCAAAATACTTTTCAATAAAACGAACACGCGACCAATTATTTACAAGAAAGGGATCTGTATAATCAATGTACTCAGTACGTTCAGCCCATCGGCGTATACGTACATTAAACGAAAACGCAGATTCATTACAATTCGTTATGGGAACAGCATGGGACGTTGAGGCCGAGGCGGGCGTTGTATGCATATCGTCGGATGAAGACGATCCGTCGGTATCGCCGTGCACGTCCGAGGCGATGGATTCGCCGACAGAACACTATGACTAGGCCGTACTTTGGTCGTATGTGTAGATGGCGCACAGAGTTTACACAATCTGATTCCGTCAGGTTTGAGTATGGAAAGATGGGAGCTACGGAGAAATATGATGAGAATGCACACAACCTTTCAACATTTAAACACTATGACATAACTGATGAGTTTAAATTTTTTGCTAACAAATATGGTGCTGTTATTATTAACAAAATTATAACCTATGTATATCGTATTAATGTAAGAGTGGAGCGATTGACATTAGATGATAGGGCTAACAAGAAAATATTTGAGGACCAAGGTGCATTAGAAAAGGTTAGATTAGCGTGTACTAATAAACTTGGACCTTTTAGTTTGAAGCCGGATAAGTCATCCGGTGTTCCATGGAGAAAATATGGTAGGCGTAATGCTTTTAAGTTTATTACGTATTCTAAACCAGAATGTAGTGCAGAAATTGGAAAAGTGAAGTCATGGGTAGATTTAGAGAACCAGTGTAAATGTAAAAATAAATTATTTCAAGGTATTAATCCATTTTATGTTGGTGTCGAAATTGCAGGTGACGAACCTGAGAAAAATGATGTTGTTCAATCAGAAGTGAAATATGTAACATTTATTGTTCGTAATAGAGTCTATATGACCTTTTGTAAGCGTAAGGGAACGGTCACGTTCTAAATAAATATTATTGTTACAGCTCATGTCTGCCTTGGAGTTTTTTTATTCAAATTGGGAGCACATCCGAAACTATCCTGACGACCTACGCCTGGCCTTCCTGGTACCTAACAATCAACAACGTATCGACGACTTGGCTCTCACATTTTATGGCAATAAAATCAATTATTCAGCTGCTGTAATTGTCCTAGAAGAGCTTTGGTTTTACAAACCTAATTTCGAAGAATTAATTGAACAGTTTAGACAGGCATATAGAGAGTTTGCATTTATGCCTAATGGTATAAGGTGCGCTCAGCGTTATTTTGACTTTCGCCAGGGTAGATACAGACCTCTATGGTACACATATTAGAGCCTCAATAGTTATCACAGAGTCCTTCTCAGACACACAGCCGTAGGCCATCCTAGAAAATGGCCTCACGGTCAGTGAGGTCTCCAATGCAATAATGACGTGACATCATTAGGTTCAGTGGTGCTCACCTTTGGAATGGAGTGGATCTTTCCAGCAGACTATAGAAAATATGCCCCATGTAGGTGAGGCGAACTTATAGTCTTGAGCCTCGATTACTCAGACAGATACTATGCAGAAACTGATCTTGTAGAGTGAACAATAGAAGTCAGTGTGATGTTCTTCCGAGTGGCATACACTGCTACCAATGATAAACTGTGAGATAGTTATCATGTCAAGAAGGTAGAGCCGAGTAAAATGCTTACACAATCGTTAGGGTTCAGTTTGCATGACAGAGTGCTGAAGGGCACCTGCAAAGTACTCTTGGTGAGCGTAGGTGCTGAACTACTGGATGATTTTTGTGTGTGGTAGAGGCACTAGTAAGCACTTTTGAATTAGACGTATAACTTTTTTTTTCTTTACAAAACAATGAAGACAGCAGAATTTTTTCATATTGGGTGATGAAAATTTGTAAAAACTATTGTCTATATTGAGAGCATTACAACTTTTAAAGGTTTTGTAGGGAGCACATTGTGCTCATGTGGGAGCGATGTAAATGGTTGTAAAACAATAAATTGGTAGCCAAGATCGCAGGAGTTATTCCATGATTAACAGTTTCGGTGAAACTAAAGCAGCCATCATCGGGTCTCAGGACACATACAAGTTACAACATCAAGCCATTGCATCCCTTGATGTTGTAACATGTATGTGTCCTAAGATCCGATGATGGCGGCTTTAGTTTCGCCAAAACCGTTAATCATGGGATAAAACGAATTCCTGCGATCTTGGCTACTAGTTTATTGTTTTACAACTTTTAAAGGTGCTCCAGATGCCCTGCCACAAGTGCTAGTACAACAACTTCAAGAGATCGTAGGTGGCAAGAAAGGAAAATAGTAATCACAAGCTCACATGCAGGCCACATGCAAGCTAACTTACAAACTTAGGTTGGATAAATCAGTGCCAAGGACTACAGGTTGATGCCTTTCAAATAGTAAATGATGAATGGATGGTGTGGTGGCCCTCAACTACATACCCTCTGACTCAGAGTTGAAATATTAAAAGTTTTTGTTGGTTTCGTTGTCTAGGGGCTGGGATACGTAGTTGACGCATTACAGGCCAAATAATGGTGAGTCTACTTATACAACATGAGTATACACATCAATCGAATGGTCAAAGGTTCCTATCACTCAGCAATTGCGAATGTAACGTAGAAATTTATAAATGGAAGGATGTAATTAAATAAAATCTGCAGGTACTATCTTAACGACTTTAAATTATTATTCACGATAGTGGAGATACTTTTTATAATTCGGTATATTTGTGCAAAACACTTATTGTTGTCGATGGCCCAGCAATTAAATAAAATATAAGTTGAATAACAGGGAAACAATAGATTCCTACTCCACGTAATTAGTTATGAACAACAACATAGCTCGTGAGATATTTCCTTCTAACCCTTACTACGTCTTCACTGCAGAAACCACGGAAATCTCACAAGTGCACAAGTCGGCACAACGAAATATTTCTATCTCCCACGACCACGTGCAAACTGCTCCACTCTCCAAGTTTTTCACGCGACCGTACGTCGCGCCTTCACCTCTAGCACTCTCTCCTTGCCCTGTGCGACCCTCCTTCGTCCCACACTGATCAGAACTCCACCTCCAGTCACTTCGGTAGTCGCCACTTCGGTAGTCGCTTTGTGGAGCATTAAATTGTGTTTCTAATGTTTACTAATTGTTTGATGGTGTGGCAGATTTGTATTTTCAATTACACTTATATCTAGTATTTATTGACAGGTACTCTAACCGACGGAAAGGTGTGTCAGTGTAACAGAATGAGTTTTGACATTTCTCGGTTGACTGTGGCAGTCCCACCTTGCGAGAGGGGTAGACAAGGCCTTGTGGATGCCACTTCCCCAGGTGACACTAGCGCTGAGGATGACTATTTATTGTGCCACATATCTGGTGATGTTTCGACTATTTAGTGGGGAAGTCCCCCCATGAACCATGGACCTTGCCGTTTGTGGGGAGGCTTGCGTGCCTCAGCGATACAGATGGCCGTACCGTAGGTGCAACCACAACGAAGGGGTATCTGTTGAGAGGCCAGACAAACATGTGGTTCCTGAAGAGGGTCAGCAGCCTTTTCAGTAGTTGCAGGGGCAACAGTCTGGATGATTGACTGATCTGGCCTTGTAACATTAACCAAAACGGCCTTGCTGTGCTGGTACTGCGAGCGGCTGAAAGCAAGGGGAAACTACAGCCGTAATTTTTCCCGAGGACATGCAGCTTTACTGTATGATTAAATGATGATGGCGTCCTCTTGGGTAAAATATTCCGGAGGTAAAATAGTCCCCCCATTCGAATCTCCGGGCGGGGACTACTCAAGAGGATGTCGTTATCAGGAGAAAGAAAACTGGCGTTCTACGGATCGGAGCGTGGAATGTCAGATCCCTTACTCGGGCAGGTAGGTTAGAAAATTTAAAAAGGGAAATGGATAGGTTAAAGTTAGATATAGTGGGAATTAGTGAAGTTCAGTGGCAGGAGGAACAAGACTTTTGGTCAGGTGATTACAGGGTTATAAATACAAAATCAAATAGGGGTAATGCAGGAGTAGGTTTAATAATGAATAAAAAAATTGGAGTGCGGGTTAACTACTACAAACAGCATAGTGAACGCATTATTGTGGCCAAGATAGACACAAAGTAGTGCAAGTTTATATGCCAACTAGCTCTGCAGATGATGAAGAAATTGATGAAATGTATGACGAGATAAAAGAAATTGTTCATGTAGTGAAGAGAGACGAAAATTTAATAGTCATGGGTGACTGGAATTCGTCAGTATAAAAGGGAGAGAAAGAAACATAGTAGGTGAATATGGAGTGGGGGGAAGAAATGAAAGAGGAAGCCGCCTTGTAGAATTTTGCACAGAGCATAACTTAATCATAGCTAACACTTGGTTCAAGAATCATAAAAGACGGTTGTATACCTGGAAGAATCCTGGAGATACTAAAAGGTATCAGATAAATTATATAATGGTAAGACAGAGATTTAGGAACCAGGTTTTAAATTGTAAGACATTTCCAGAAGCAGATGTGGATTCTGACCACAATCTATTGGTAATGAACTGCAGATTGAAACTGAAGAAACTGCAAAAAGGTGGGAAATTAAGGAGATGGGATCTGGATAAACTGAAAGAAACAGAGGTTGTACAGAGTTTCAGGGAGAGCATAAGTGAACAATTGACAGGAACGGGGGAAAGAAATACAGTAGAAGAAGAATGGGTAGCTCTGAGGGATGAAGTAGTGAAGGCAGCAGAGGATCAAGTAGGTAAAAAGATGAGGGCTAATAGAAATTCTTGCGTCACAGAAGAAATATTGAATTTAATTGATGAAAGGAGAAAATATAAAAATGCAGTAAATGGAGCAGGCAAAAAGGAATACAAACGTCTCAAAAATGAGATCGACAGGAAGTGCAAAATGGCTAAGCAGGGATGGCTAGAGGACAAATGTAAGGATGTAGAGGCTTGTCTCACTAGGGGTAAGATAGATACTGCCTACAGGAAAATTAAAGAGACCTTTGGAGAGACGAGAACCACTTGTATGAATATCAAGAGCTCAGATGGCAACCCAGTTCTAAGCAAAGAGGGGAAAGCAGAAAGGTGGAAGGAGTATATAGAGGGTTTATACAAGGGCGATGTACTTGAGGACAATATTATGGAAATGGAAGAGGATGCAGATGAAGATGAAATGGGAGATAACATACTGCGTGAAGAGTTTGACAGAGCACTGAAAGACCTGAGTGGAAACAAGGACCCGGGAGTAGACAACATTCCATTAGAACTACTGATGGCCTTGGGAGATCCAGTCATGACAAAACTCTACCATCTGGTGAGCGAGATGTATGAGACAGGCGAAATACCCACAGACTTCAAGAAGAATATAATAATTCCAATCCAAAAGCATGCAGGTGTTGACAGATGTGAAAATTACCGAAGTATCAGTTTAATAAGTCACAGCTGCAAAATACTAACGCGAATTTTTACAGACGAATGGAAAAACTGGTAGAAGTGGACCTCGGGGAAGATCAGTTTGGATTCCGTAGAAATGTTGGAACACGTGAGGCAATACTGACCTTACGACTTATCTTAGAAGAAAGATTAAGAAAAGGCAAACCTACGTTTCTAGCATTTCTAGACTTAGAGAAAGCTTTTGACAACGTTAACTGGAGTACTCTCTTTCAAATTCTGAAGGTGGCAGGGGACAAATACAGGGAGCGAAAGGCTATTTACAATTTGTACAGAAACCAGATGACAGTTATAAGAGTCGAGGGGCATGAAAGGGAAGCAGTGGTTGGGAAAGGAGTGAGACAGGGTTGTAGCCTCTCCCCGATGTTATTCAATCTGTATATTGATCAAGCAGTAAAGGAAACAAAAGAAAAATTCGGAGTAGGTATTAAAATTCATGGAGAAGAAATAAAAACTTTGAAGTTCGCCGATGACATTGTAATTCTATCAGAGACAGCAAAGGACTTGGAAGAGCAGTTTAACGGAATGGACAGTGTCTTGAAAGGAGGTTATAAGATGAACATCAACAAAAGCAAAACGAGGATAATAGAATGTAGTCAAATTAAATCAGGTGATGCTGAGGGGATTAGATTAGGAAATGAGACACTTAAAGTAGTAAAGGAGTTTTCTATTTAGGGAGTAAAATAACTGATGATGGTCGAAGTAGAGAGGATATAAAATCTAGACTGGCAATGGCAAGGAAAGCGTTTCTGAAGAAGAGAAATTTGTTAACATCGAGTACTGATTTAAGTGCCAGGAAGTCGTTTCTCAAAGTATTTGTATGGAGTGTAGCCATGTTTGGAAGTGAAACATGGAAGATAACCAGTTAGGACAAGAAGAGAATAGAAGCTTTCGAAATGTGGTGCTACAGAAGAATGCTGAAGATATGGTGGGTAGATCACTTAGCTAATGAGGAGGTATTGATTAGGATTGGGGAGAAGAGAAGTTTGTGGCACAACTTGACTAGAAGAAGGGATCGGTTGGTAGGACATCTTTTGAGGCATCAAGGGATCACAAATTTAGCATTGGAAGGCAGCGTGGAGGGTGAAAATCGTAGAGGGAGACCAAGAGATCAATACACTAAGCAGATTCAGAAGAATGTAGGTTGCAGTAGGTACTGGGAGATGAAGAAGCTTGCACAGGATAGAGTAGCATGGAGAGCTGCATCAAACCAGTCTCAGGACTGAAGACCACAACAACAACAGTGGGGAAGTGGTGGATGCACTGCAGAATCGGTCACTCGAAGGGGGATTACTGTTTTACAAAGAGGAGAACATCATACTGACCAGGAACCATTAGATAGTGACACTGACTTACAGCCTGTTGGGAATACAGAATTAGATACAGGGGTTGGAGGAGACGTTCACTTAATTATATCTTGATGCCAAGAGGAAGGACATACAGGGAGAATACCAAGGATAGCGTTTATCCTGTGAATGGACGCTGGGACACCATATAATAGGTCCTGTGCTAGAAACATTATTGTGACAAGAAAGGGGATGCGTGGATACAGGTGGGAAACGTTGAAGGACTGTCTTTGGGACTGTGGTTACTGAATCACATTCTGGGACGAAGGTAGGAGGTAGCGGATACGAACAGAGATGTTAAGGAGTGGCGTACCACGGAATTCACTAAACTGGACCAAAGTGTGTTCAATAACATTCGATCAGTGCAGGGACTGACTGCAGAAATAACAAGGAACGTGAAAGCAACCAAGGGGATGGGAGACTGGGATCTGAACAAGATACAGCTCCAGACTGATCAATTCTAGTTAGAGTTGCAGTAGCAAGAGTCCTAGCATACAGCATAGGGGATCCTAGGGTGGAAGTAATAGCATTACAGGAAGCAAAACACCATGTGGTACATGGACAATTTTGTGCTACACTGCTACATGTGAGACCATTCTTAACTAGCCTGTGTGAGGTCCAGGAACACCACAGACCAGAACTAAAACATATTGTGAAACCCCTGTGTAGACCTTGCTGTTGTTCTACTATGTGGTAAAGGTAGAAAACAGCACTGGCAAAGCCTGACTGCACATACTGTTTCAGATGCCAATAACGAATGTCGACGTATGTTTTACAGTTCACTCATGTATTGTAAACTGGGAAACCTTGGAAAAGTAGATACAGATAAAACACCGGGCGTGATACTGATCTCCAGCGCTAGGGGAAGCTACATACTGATGTCAGAAGGGGGGGCTGCATCGATGTCAGAGAGGAAGAGTTACTATATGCCTAACTGAGCCGGTCGAGACCGACAAAAAGCAATGTAAAATAAAGTTAGTTCTGGGCAAAGCAGATGCAGTAGAAGTCCAAAGGAAGGTTCTGCCACTGCATATTTACTTTCAAACAGAAAGTATGCTTTGGATTTGCGCCCAGTTTATACCTCATGTAATAATAAATTGTTATGAGTTGGGTCTACCACAAGAAATGATGAATCTTTGACTATGAAGTAGTGAATTACTGATCGGTGGTAGAACCTGTGACTCAGCAAGAAATATTTTTCATATTCCAGCTGTTATTACAGCTATCACAGTAATAAATCTCATCTAGCCCTTACTGCAATAGATGGAAAAACCATTGGAATTCCTACCAACCTTGCACCATACTCACTGAAACAACATCTAGAAATCTGAAATTCTACATTCTATGGATGAACTTATATTGAAACATGAAGAACATATTACTGCTTGGCAGATGCTCCAGCATGTGTGGCCATATCTTGACGAGCAGTGCAAGAAAATAATGACATTGAGGATTCTGCTGAGTGGTGCACAGCCTATGCCCTGTGACGTAGTGAGCATCAGCCAATAACCACAAGAAGAACATCACTTTCAGTTCAAGATGAAGCAGTCATCTGCTGCCAACAATCTTTCCGGTCAGTTGCCGGGTAAATCTGCCTGAGCTAAGTCTGTATGCAATCAACTCTGCACCCTTGCACTATCAGTTCACCAACTAGATGACTACCACCTCGCTTCTGAACCATGGATTCAAGCCTGGGTCGCCTAGCTGTGCAAAACACACTGTTGCTGTCCACCACTCTGCCAGGCTCCAACTGTTACTGTCCATCACCCAGGGTGGGCACACACCGCTGGCTTCAGTCATGCCAGAGCCTGCAGTTTAACCCTGCTTGTTCCAGTGAGTACTATGATGCTGTCACGTGAGCAGACAAGCATCCAGGGTTGCCCTCTGCTTCTGTCGCCAATAGGAGCTACCAGATGCCACTGCCTTGTGTTAGCGCTATGAAACTGCACTATCTCCAGCTTTTACCACCCTCTCTGATGCCAGCCTCTTCCGCTGTCATCGACTGACTAGGTGAAGCGGCCACATACTGCCATGAGAGCTTCGATTGTGTCATTGTAACTGTTGTAAATGCAAGGATTCCTTAACCGGGGATGTTTCTCTGATAGTCCACCGTTTATTTCCAGCCACCACCTCTGCTGCAGCCAAGTCATGCGAGATGCCCGCACTTAATCCTGGCCTGCCAACAGCTCTATCTATCCACCACTGCAAGGGTCGACTCGATCCCTGCAGTCTGCAATTTTCACATTAATTGCGATGTCCTGTTTTGAAGAGTGATGTAACAATGGCATTGCACCATGAATGTATGATTTGCGTTTGTAGCATGCAGTCTCTTAAGCAACAGAAACAAGGCATCATACTTCAGAAATTCTTCATCAATTATGTTTCCTCTTCTTACTTTTTTAAGTGCTTCGTGGAGTTCCTCATCGTAAGAGAATTCAGTATTAGATTCTTTTGTTACCTTAGCTTTTTCGTCCTCGTGTGGCTTCCTCTTATCACAGATGTTGGTAATATGCTAACCAGTCCCTCACCTACATTCTTTTTATGTTATCGTGCCTTTTATGCTTTTATAAGATAATCCCTTAGCTTGTATTCCATTAATATTGCCTATATTAGCAGCCAGTCTTCCTAAGTTTATCATCTACATAAGAAGAAATGATATGAATCTTTTGAAACTCAATGTCTACTTTGTTACTAATCACAATCATACATGTTTCGTCTACTCACATAATAGGCATTATCAGTGATATATAAAATATAGGTGCAGCTACGTGTTGTGGTGCAGGAAGGGGGGTATTCTCTCTCTCTCTCTTCTGTGTGTGTGTGTGTGTGTGTGTGTGTGTGTGTGTGTGTGTGTGTGTGTGTGTGCATGCGTGCTTGCATGTGCTTCTGTGTGAATATGTTTTAAAAATATATAAATTAATTGAGAAATCTGTGTTACTGACTTTTATTTTTAATTTATTATGGTAAAAATACAAAAAGAATATAACACACACACATAGGGTGCCCTGTTACCCCACCACAAATGCTCCTCCATCCCCATCTCAACACTTTACTTCACTCTCATCTTCTACAGCTTCCCTGATGCCTCCATTCAACATTACACCAAATTTAATGTGCGCTGCTATAATAGACATAAATAGGTAAATATATAATTTAAATTTGATACTAGGGAAGATTATATATTTCCTAGCAAAAGTGTAATTTTTATTTGGTCTTTCGTAGACCACTAATGACGCCTAAAGTGAAGACGTGAAATGTGTTTGTTTAAAAAGAAAATAATCAGTCATATCCACAACAGGAACAGATCTGTAGGCCGCTGTTTGCCTTCCATTAAGGCCATATTACTAGCGAACTGATTACCTGGTCTGTTCGTGGCTTATCTCGTCATTCTGTGAACCATTTTCCTTTTGGGTCTGCAGATATGCTTAGTATGATTTTTTCCGTTCTTGTATAGCCTCAATTACTTAGTCATTCTGTATCCTTAGACCTCATTTCTTCCATATTTTAAATTCTTTCAATATACTCCTACATTTTCATCTTTTTGTTGTTGTTGACGTTTGGTATTCAGTCTTGTGCAGCAGAGATCTTATAATCGTCTTTCAGAAACCATACTTTGTAGATTGTTCGCTTCATCTGATTATTGTTCGGTTCGCGTAACAGAGTATAATCTTTGATTTACTAATTTGACCCCTTAAGCAATGTACTAATAAATCGTATAATGATAAGTACCGTGGTTCATGGTGTGGGTTCCTGTAGTCATGTCCTTGTTCATGAACCACGGGCAACGTATGAGTGGCCAAGTAAGTGGTCCCGACAGTCGGGATAGCAGTTACTTTGGAACAAGGCTGGGCATCTCGGACATATACTGAGTCGTGGTCACCTTTGTGCTCATACGGCAAAGGCTACCAAATCCACCGGTTAGTCCCTCAGCCGTTAGGGGTAAAACCCAATGGGACTCGGGGCAAGTAAGGCTAGCAACCTGCTTCCCTGGTACTCTAAATATGATGCTGGCAACAATCAGAGCAAAATTCCTCGCACCTTTGGAAATGACGGAGTCCCACCTCTAACTGACAAACCAGGGACTCCTAAGATACGACTTGGCAAACAAATGGTAATGAGATGGGGAGCTATTAATATCAATGGGGGCGTCTCTGGGAAGAAGGTACAGCTGGCACAGGCTGCAAGTAAGATGGGGCTGGGCGTTTTAGCTGTTAGTGACATTCGGGTAAGGGGTGAGAAAGATGAGGAAGTGGGAGAATACAAGGTCTATCTGTCAGGAGTCAAAGCAGGAATAGCACAATGGGGTGTAGGGCTTTACATCAGGAAAGAAATGGAACCCAGCGTAGTTGCAATAAGGTATGTAAACGAACGACTGATGTGGATAGATTTGACAGTGTCTAGCAAGAAAATTAGGATTGTGTCAGTATATTCGCATTGTGAAGGACAGATCAAGATAAGATGGATAGTTTTTATGAGGCACTCAGTGATGTAGTTGTTAGAGTAAAGGACAAGGACAGTGTTCATCTCATGGGTGATTTTAATGCCAGGATTGGAAATCGAAAAGAAGGGTATGAAAAGGTTATGGGTAAATTTGGAGAGGATATGGAGGCCAACAGGAACGGGAAACAACTCTTGGATTTCTGTGCCAGTATGGGCTTAGTAATCACAAACTCATTTTTTAAACATAAGAACATTCATTGGTATACTTGGGAAGGCAGGGGAACCAGATCTGTCATTGACTATATAATAACAGATCAGGAATTCAGGAAGGCTTTGAGGGACACACGTGTATTCAGGGGATTCTTTGATGACACTGATCATTATTTAATCTGCAGTGAAATTGGGATTGTGAGGCCGAAAGTGCAGGAGGTCAGGTCCATATGTAGGAGGATAAGAGTGGAGAAACTTCAGGATAAGGAAATCGGGCCCAAGTACATAACAGCGATCTCAGAAAGGTACCAGTTAGTTGAATGTAGTCAATTACAGTCATTGGAAACGGAATGGACAAGGTACAGGGATACAGTACTAGAAGTGGCTAAAGAATGTCTTGGAACAGTAGTGTGTGAAAGTAGGATGAAGCAATGAAAGTAGGATGAAGCAAACAGCTTGGTGGAATGACACAGTCAAGGCTGCCTGTAAAATGAAAAAGAAGGCCTATCAAAAATGGCTACATACTAGAACTAAGGTAGACAGAGAAATTTATGTTGAAGAAAGAAACAAAGCCAAACAGATAATTGCAGCATCCAAGAAGAAATCTTGGGAAGACTTTGGAAACAGGTTGGATACTATGGGTCAAGCTGCTGGAAAACCATTCTGGAGTGTAATTAGTAGTCTTCGAAAGGGAGGTAAGAAGGAAATGACAAGTATTTTGGACAGGTCTGGAAAACTGCTGGTGAATCCTGTGGATGCCTTGGGCAGATGGAGGGAATATTTTGAACAGTTGCTCAATGTAGGTGAAAATGCGATTAGTAATGTTTCAGATTTCGAGGCAGAATAGGATAGGAATGATGATGGAAATAGGATCACATTTGAGGAAGTGGAGAAAATGGTCAATAGATTGCAGTGCATTAAAGTGGCTGGGGTGGATGAAATTAAGTCGGAACTCATCAAATACAGTGGAATGTCAGGTCTTAAATGACTACACAGGATAATTAAAATGGCCTGGGAGTCGGGAAAGGTTCCATGAGACTGGACAAAAGCAGTAATCACACCAATCTTTAGACATGGAAACAGAAAAGATTGTAAAAACTACAGAGATGTCTCTTTAATCAGCGTTGTGAGTAAAATCTTCTCAGAAAGGAAAGTGCGAGTATTAGTTGAGGACCAATTGGATGAAAATCAGTGTGGGTTTAGGCCTCTTAGAGGTTGTCAGGACCAGATCTTTAGCTTATGGCAAATAATGGAGAAGTGTTATGAGTGGAACAGGGAATTGTATCTATGCTTTATAGAGCTAGAAAAGGCATATGACCGGGTTCCTAGGAGGAAGTTATTGTCTGTCCTACGAGATTATGGAATAGGAGGCAAACTTTTGCAACCAATTAAAGGTCTTTACATGGATAGTCAGGCAGCAGTTAGAGTTGACGGTAAATTGAGTTCATGGTTCAGAATAGTTTCAGGGGTAAGACAAGGCTGCAACCTGTCTCCACTGTTGTTCATATTATTTATGGATCATATGTTGAAAAAAATAGACTGGCTGGGTGAGATTAAGACATGCGAACACAAAAGAAGCAGTCTTGCATATGCGGATGACTTAGTTGTGATAGCAGATTAGATTGAAAGTTTGCAAAGTAATATTTCAGAGCTAGATCAGAAATGTAAGGACTATGGTATGATGATTAGCGTCTCAAAAACGAAAGTAATGTTAGTGGGAAAGAAATATAAACGGATTGAGTGCCAAATAGGAGGAACAAAGTTAGAACAGGTGGACGGTTTCAAGTACTTAGGATGCATATTCTCACAGGTTGGCAACATAGTGAAAGAACTGGAAGCGAGGTGTAGCAAAGCTAATGCAGTGAGCGCTCAGCTACGATCTACTCTCTTCTCCAAGAAGGAAGTCAGTACCAAGACTAAGTTATCTGTGCACCGTTCAATCTTTCGAGCAACTTTGTTGTATGGGAGCGAAAGCTGGGTGGATTCAGGTTACCTTATCAACAAGGTTGAGGTTACGGATATGAAAGTAGCTAGGATGTTTGCAGGTACTAGTAAATGGGAACAACGGCAGGAGGGTGTCCACAATGAGGAAATCAAAGAAAACCCGGGAATGAACTCTATAGATGTACCAGTCAGGGCGAACAGGCTTAGATGGTGGGGTCATGTTACACGCATGGGAGAAGCAAGGTTACCCAAGAGACTCATGGGTTCAGCAGGAGAGGGTAGGAGGAGTCGGGGCAGACCAAGGAGAAGGTACCTGGATTCGGTTAAGAATGATTTTGAAGTAATAGGTTTAACATCAGAAGAGGCACAAATGTTAGCACTGAATCGTGGATGAATTTTATAAGTGGGGCTATGCTCCAGACTGAACGCTGAAAGGCATAATCAAATGATGATGATGATGATGATGATGATGATGAAGTAAAACTTTAACAAAACTCGTTATTCTTGGTAACAATATACTATATTTTTAATTAAATAACAATATATGAATTAATGTGTTTTATGATGTACGTTGACTATGACACAATGTTTAAATACTATACCATTCCACCATTTAATGGGTATGCACCCAGAGATATGTTTAATGTCCACAGCAAGTCACAACTCAAAGCTTTTTAAGTACGTGGACCAAGCCTTCCTATCTTCTCGTAAGATTACCCGCTTGACTCGTGACAGTAAAAATTCTCTCAAAGAGCTGATATCAGTTATTTATCGTTGTTGATGAAGAATTGAAGAAAACTCAGCTTCACCTTGCCATGAGTTAGGAAGATTAGTGTCGAATGGTCCCGTAGTTGGCTAAAGTGAGACGTCAAGCTTAAATTCCAAGATATCGAAATATTAGTTTACTTTACACTCTTTGCCATCTAGTTATGTTGCCTCAAGTGAAGGCACGCTATATGGGATACATTTAGCGTAATTTTTAAATTATAATAAATAGTTATTTTATAGGCTTTCTGCTGTATCTCATTGCGTTAATAATCAGTAGTTCTCGGTTGTTTATAAGTGGCGTCTCCAACCAGTAAACATAAAGTTGAGGGTGACGGAATAGAATCGAACAATTACGTAAGGTTTGAATAAAAGTGATCAGCAATGGCAGCCAAAGAGACATCATTATTCTGAGAACGGTCTTTTCAGAGAAGGCGGCTAACCTGTTGCCCTTGCAGAGAATCTGTAATGGTCAGTGGCATGATGTTTCAGAAAGCAACGTAACACACTGCGTTAAGGACATATAATTTGTGTCTATAGTACATGTGACTTACAATTCAAACAGTGTCACGTTGATCTTTTCATTGCAAAAGATTCCGCCCTAGTCTCACATTCGGACCATCGCGAGATGACTGCCAAGGGGAAAATAACCATGATGCAAAGACTGAATAAACAATAAAAGGATAACTTCTACGAGTTGGCGAGTGGAATGTCATAAGTTTGGACTTGGTAAGAAACAAGAAAATTTGAAAAGTGAAATACAATCTGGATGTAGGGGGAACAGTGAAAGATACCTGGCCGAGCGCCTGTAGGATATTTTCAACAGGAGTAGAAAATAGGATAACTTTCGTTATGAATATTCTGGTACACGTACTAAGATCAGATCAGCAGATGAAGAGATAAGGGAGATGGGGAAACTGAACTGATCATTCAGTATGTAAAGGGAGATGAGAATTCACTAGAATTATTTATTGTAATGCAGTGGTAGAGGGAAGGCTGGAATACAAAATTACGAGAATATGTGCTCCAGAGCAGAAATAATACACACGAAGTACCCTCAGACTTCAAGAAGAGTGTAATAATTCCAATTCAAAAGGAAGCAGGTGCTGACAGATGTGAATATTACTGAACTATCAGTTTAATGAGCCATGGTTTCTAAATACTAACACGAATTCCTTAGAGAAGATTGAAAAAAAAAGAAAACCTGATAAAAGCCAACCTCGGGGAAGGTTTGTATGCATTCCAGAGAAATGCAGGAAGACGTGAGGCCACCTGATCCTATGTTTTGCCTTAAAAACAGGTTAAGAAAAGGAAAACCCAAATTTACAGCATTTCTATAGTAAGAAATTGGGATACTGTCTTTGAAATTCCGAAGGCAGCAGGGATAAAATACAAGGACCGAGGACTCGACGGGCAAGAAAAGCAAGCAGTGGTTGATAAGGGAGTGAGGCAGGGTTGTAACCTACGGTCGATGTTGGTCAGTCCGATCACTGAGCGAGCAGTAAAGGAAGCCAAAGAAAAATTTGGAGTAGGAATTAAAGTTCAGGGAGAAGAAATAAAAACTTTGATGTTTGCCAACGGCATTGTAACTCTGATGGAGAGCACAAAGAACTTGGAAGAGCAGTTGAACGAAATGGACAATGTTTGAAAGGAGGATATAAGATGAACATCAACAAAACCCAAAACAAAGATAATAGGATGTAGTCGAATTAAATCAGGTGATGTTTGAAAGAATTAGATAGGGAAACGAGGCACTTAAATTAGTAGATGAGTTTTGCTGTTTGGGCAGCATAATAACTAACGATCGAAGAAGTAGAAAAGCTATAACATGTAGAATGGCATAGGGACGGAAGCATTTCTGACGAAAAGACATTTTGTTAACGTCAGTTACAGATTCAAGTATTAGGAAGTGTTTTCTGAAAGTCTTTGTTTGGAGTGTAGCCATGTATGGATGTGAAAAATAGAGAATAAATAGTTTAGAAAAGAAGAGAAAAGAAGCTTTTGTAGTATGGTGTTACTGATGAATGCTGATCATTAGATGGATAGATCACATAACTAATGAGGAGGTACTGAATAGTATTGGAGAGAAAAGAAATTTAGGGAACAACTTGGCTAGAATATGGGTTGATATGACACGTTCTGAGACACCAACGATTACCAGTTCAGGATCAGAGCGAAGTTTGTCAATGTGTGGGGAGGGTTCAAATGGTTCTAATGGCTCTGAGCACTATGGGACTTAACTGCTGTGGTCATCAGTCCCGTAGAACTTAGAATTACTTAAACCTAACTAACCTAAGGACATCACACACATCCATGCCCGAGGCAGGATTCGAACCTGCGACCGTAGCGGTCACGCGGTTCCAGACTGTAGCGCTTAGAACCGCTCGGCCACTCCGGCCGGCTTGTGGGGAGGGGGGTGGAGACCAAAAGATGAATACATTAAGTAGATTCAGAGGGATGTTAATTTCCGTAGTTCTTCGAAGATGAAGGGGCTGGTACAGGATAGAGTAGCATGGAAAGCTGCATCGAAGGATGTTAGTTGCAAAAGTTATTCGGAGATGAAGGTTAATGTAGCATGGAGAGCTACACGAAACCAGTCGTCGGACTGAAGACGCCATCATCAACAATAGGAATGACAGAGGAGAAAGACTAAGAAATTCAACTAGTAACACCGAATACACTGTTTGAAAATCACAAGAGGAAGACGTGTACTTGGAAACGACCCGGAGACAAGGGATGGTTACATCATGGTCAAAGATTCCGAAATCAGATATTATATTGTAAGATGTACCCATAAGCAGATATGTAGTTGCAACAACATTTAGTAATAACGAAGAGTGCGGCTGGTCCCGGCGGTGGTTCGAAATTAAAATAAAATAAATCAAATAACGAAGAGTAGACTGAGGTTTAAGACAAACGTTCGGAAGAAACAACGTTGCAAGAAGTGGGATAATGGCCATATCCCGCACCTACTGGGGTCTGCGTATTAGTTTGGATTTGACAATGTTGGTGGTAGTGTGTACGCAGAAGCCCTCCATGTCGCCACTCCGTCTGCTCCCTTGGAAGCAAAATAACACGTGGCAGGAGAATGAAGGAGGACATAGCAAGCAGCAGCATAGGCAAAGAATTCATTCCCGACCGAAAGAAATATAGTAGTACAAACATGGGGCAATATTAGCAATGAATTTTAGAAACGTCCGTTTGGGGCACAGCATTGTATGGAAGTCAGTTATGGGCTCCGGAAAAACTGGGAGTGTCACAAATGAATCGGAATAGTCGTCGATTTGATTTTATCGATTAGACTGCATCCATTAACTTTAAAGCGTGTTTGATAGTAAGTTGTAGAATTGCCAGACGGCAATACTAAAGTTAACATTTAGCGTAAGACTGAAATGACATCTTCTACACATGTATGTCGCAAACCACGTGATGAAGACAATAATGTTAGATCAGTTATTTCTAATATTATTAATACCTTTCCTCAAAGAAATCAACGTATCTGGGCTTTGCGTCCAAGTTAACTGGTACTCGTTCATCATCAAGGGAGAGAGTGCCTCGTAACTTTGGTTCTAAAATGCAGAGATGAAAGAAGATTACTTTGGAGAGCTGGCAATAATTTCCTGTCATAGCCAGCCTCATTTTAATTTGAAAACGCCGTTAAGTGCGGTTCTCAGGAAAATGCATTACATCAGGGCTTCAGCCTGACAGACCGAAGGCAACGATCCGTGAAACGTGAATGGAGGTAAAAAAGTTTCTCCGGCCTTCTGTTAGCCGTTCTTCTCTGCACGATAAAACTTGGCAGCAGAGCATGAAACCTGCTGGGGGTTTCATGACGCAGGATGTGTGAGTAACTGTTAGCGGAACGAGTAAAACTACAAATAGGTTTAAGCGACGCTCACGGCGTACGAAGTTCGGCAGTTACGTGCTGTCTGGAGTGCATCGTAGGCAAAGCACCCCTGGCATCCTTATGTGAAACAGTCATTCCTGTTCTGGCAGATGCCCGTGTTGTTCCGGTCGAGGCACATTTCACCTGCATCTAAAGACAAATAAATTGAATAGAAAGTAAATACGCTACTAAGTAAACCAGTAAAACGGCACAATAATAAAGGCAGCAAGTAAACGGAAATTCTAAACCACGATAGATACATTGAGGAGTC
The DNA here is from genome assembly GCF_021461385.2 of Schistocerca piceifrons. NCBI lineage: Eukaryota > Metazoa > Arthropoda > Insecta > Orthoptera > Acrididae > Schistocerca > Schistocerca piceifrons. The sequence goes on from NC_060140.1 coordinate 686,186,147, forward strand.
TAGATTCTAGTAAAATTTAACATCTTGTTGCTTGGAAACTACCTCCTAAACATGCGGTAAATTCCTCGCTAAGGTAAGATCTGGAGCAACACACAAAAAATAGCAAGTTGTTTCATTCTCTCATTCCCATTGTCAGAAATAGAAGACAATTAGTCATTAAAGTGGGATTCATCTCCCTCAGGAAGAAATATCCATTCTTCCACAATAAAAGTTCTGTTGTGTATGAATGATGCGGGTATGTTAAACTTTCAAGTAAGTAACGTTGCTTCTACCTGGTGACAGTGTAATCAAGTGAAGTCACATAATCACCATCTGCTTAATGATTTTTTTATAATTCCCATATCCGCATAGAGTTCGGTCCATTAAATGAAAACAACTACGAAATAATTTTTGAGCATAACACAACCAGTTGCAACGTAATGTATCATCTATAAAAAACCATTTATTTGTAGGGAAGAATCTACATAGCCGGAAAAACCACGAAAACATTTCGTTGTACGAAACTTTGTTCCACTATCTCCATACTATCACGAATAGAGAATTTTTCAGATGATAATCTAGTTTATGATTAGATTTCTCGTTTTCATATTACACAAACTGTAACGAATGATATTTCACATATGAAGTTTTCGAAAAGAGGCTTTGGCGTTTTCGGATAGATTATCTATTACATTGTGGCAAAAGATGCAGTGTCTAAGTAGCTATATTCACAACAACGTGAACACTCATTAAACACCAAACTTTGTAAACAAGAATAAAAATTAAGCATTTAAGAGTTTTCTGCAAACGCTACAATTGGTGTAAAACAGCGCCATCTGATTGATATTCATAGGCCCCCCAAATATTCAATTTTGAGGAAATGCCTGTATCATTCTCTTTTCCCGTCTCGAACTAATGTCACTAAAATCTGTAACGAGATAATAGAACAGATGTAGCTGATATTTCTCACAAGTACGTTGTTCCCAAGAATATAATTCAAAGCAGTCACGAGTAACCGTTGCAGTTTTAACATGTCTTTGACGTAGAAAATACGTATAACAGTTAATGAAATTACTGTTCTGTACATACTCTGCTGCTGGAAATTTGGGATGTCAGAGACGAAATATTTTGTTGTGGACAACACTACTAATCATTCACTCAGCTGGGTTTATTGTTTTAGTTTATATGCAGTCGATTTATAAGGAGTAACAATATCACCTTTAGGCACTTGACCACTGTTATCGTTATGATGTACCGCCGCAAGTACATCTTCTTAATGAGCTCCCGCATCCTACACTTTGGTAAGTGCAGCACTCGCCTTATCTGACGCCAAGTCACCCCTAGTCTGAACAAAAACACAGATCAATAACACTTCCTTTGACTGACGGCATGTAAAAGGCTGTCCCATTGAATATAATAGTGATGATGGATGTTGTTATTGTAATTGTGAATTCACTATTATTGTCTATCATTATCCTAATATCATTATTGCATGGAATAAGTTCCTCTAAAATTAGAGAGTAATCAGTGTCAATAAAATTGATGTATTAGTTCTCTACTGATTCACGTGACACGCATTTTTCCATATATTTCACCTACTATGTCGTATCTACAATTTGACTGAATTGGCTTTGTTGTACTTTGTTATTGAGTATTCCAGAGATAAATCAGTTTGAGTGTTAAACTGTTTCAAACGTTAATCGTAACCGTGTCATTATGAAACTGTGAAGTGTCGTATTACTTTGATTTTGGAAAATTTTGTTATATTAAGACCGATATTGAATTTAATTATTGGCATTTCATGTTTTATCTGTTATGACTGAAATATTTTGTGATTTCAAATAACATAAATAATAAAATAATGTCGATAATAATTCCAGTTAATTAGGAAAATTATCATTACTAACTTTTAGCTACATTTGCAAAACCCGCCCTTATCCATTATGACAGTTCCAAAACCCTCATTATCCAATGTTCAACTCCAAAACACGCCTTATCCAATCTTAATTTGTAAATATCTTCATTACATCCTTACACGTCATGAACTGTATTCAGCTCTGAGACATATCTATAATGTGACAAATAAATAGATTTTTTTTGTTTCCCGGAAAATTTTGGAAACATATATATATATATATATATATATATATATATAGATATATAGATATGTGTGTGTGTGTGTGTGATGTGGTAGAATGAAGTAAAATGAATGGCTAGACTTTAACAAGAGTATGATTTAGTTTTTCAGGTTTAACATTTCAGCTAACATGCTTTTTACAATATATGCCCACATGTTGGACCATTCAAACACTTCACATTTAAAGCAGTATGTGCTTAAATACAAGCTGGACTAGTTCACACAATGTGCACTATTTATAAAATAATTCAACAATGCACTGAAGCAAATATATAAAAAATGTCTCATGGGTTCATTCATTTATACTTTTTTTAAGATACACTTTATAATTGATGGAGTTGTATGATTTATCCAATGGCTTTGAATAGCCATTGCACAGCTTACAATTTTTTTCACAGTTTCTGATAGCTGATGGACTTATATATCTTTGGGATACAGTTTACACTTGATGTACTTTACACAAAGTTGTTACAGAATATCTACAGCGTCCTTGTTAGTCATAACATTAAACTAAATAAGAAGTTCAGTGTTATTTCCAGCGGCAGGTGAACTAAATCTGGTGTGCAGACATCATACACAATCTATTACACACACATAGTATGTACTCTACCCAGCATACATATTACGTATTCGCCTATGCACTTATACACTCACTGTACACTCTATCTCACATACATAGTACACAGTCTCTTACATAAAAGCACAATCTCTCTCTCTCTCTCTCTCTCTCTCTCTCTCTCTCTCTCTCTGATACACACGCACACACGTGCACACACACACACACACACACACACACACACACACACACACACACACACACACACACACACTCACTATGGTATGCAGATAATATTATTTCTCTTACCCACAAGCATTTTCACTATGCTAACAACACATGTATAAACTGTACCATTGAAGTGTATCCCATCACTGCAAGTAATATGCTTATCATCACATTATGACAGGTAGATTCACAGTAGTGCTACACTGCAGATTTAATATCTTTGTTTTCTATGTGTAAGTCTTGTTCAGTTTCTTAAGAGGATATCGTGTTAACTACACATTACTCACAACAGACAGTTTTTCATAATTACCCAGTCCAAATGCATCTTTATGATTCTTGTATCTGGCTGAAGATGTTCCTTCTGTATGTCCAATATACCTTGCATAGAATGTGCACTGTATTTTATGCCGATATTTATAACGTATTTATATTTTTACTGACGCCATTTTTCAGGTTATACCTCACTAAATTGTTTGAATGGAATGCTATTTCGATCCCATGCGGTTTTAAAATGTTTGCGATCTTTTGTGAGACAGTTCCACAATAGAGCAAAGTGACCCTTGTAATACTTTCTTTACTGGGTCTGTTGTTTGTGTTCTTGTTACCTACATGCAGCAATTTACCAATAATACCTACACTGTAACCGTTATTAACTGTTATCTTCTTATTGGCGTTTTGTTCGGTCTCTCAATATTTCCTGCTGACTGACAATTTGACCACCTTGTACAGTAAACTACAGACAGCAGCGTATTAGTAAGTCTGGGAGTAGCATGAATCATTAGGAATCACACAACCAGGGGTTGTCGGTTTCCCCTAAATGGTACATGCATGCTTATTGCTCTACCTTTTAATGATCAAACCGAGTAATTTATAATTACTGTCCTTTTCATGTTCCATGGAAAACTCGCTGTTCCTATGGGCATTGTTGAACTTCTTCATTATTTCTTATGTATCTTCCTCAAAAATTTCAAGCGGCAAACAATGTATCTTGTATCCAACATTCGTAATAAATAATTTTACCTATGTTGGTTTGGTCAGACTTCAAAATTTTATATCCTTAAAGTCAGCCTTAGTGTCTAATAAGCTGAACCCCTTGGATAAACCATTGTTTTGAATGTACAACTTACTATTAAAAGCAAAATTGTTGAAACATTTGATAATCTTTAAAGGTTCAGTGATTTCAACGGATTCGTAACTTGAAATTTTACTGTGTTTAAAGAGATGTTTTCCATCATTCCGATCGTTTTGTTAACTGGAGCATTATAGTGTAGGTTCCACAACATCGGAGGAGTCAGTGATTGGTTTCTCCTTAATTCCATAGATCAGAACCATAGTATCACACTGTTTTGTTTTAACTACTTGTAGTAACTCGTGACTGACACAACCAGTTCATTATTACTTAATTTGAAAACTTTGGTTGTCACTTCAGTTAGAATGACCATATCCTTCTCCAACTTTCTGTTAAACGGTGGCTCAACATTAAGTCTTATGCCTTTAACATCTCTGCTTCTAGGCTATCAAAGGTGATGTCAGTTTTGTTAACTACCTATAGGTAAAAACAGAAATACATGGAATACCGCGGCTGCTCATTCATTTTTCTGTTCCTGTTAATGCCAGGTCTATACACAGTTTTTTTTGTCTTTTTTTCCTTTAGAACGTGCTTGTGTAACACTTAACGAAGCTGTCATCATAGTTTCTCTCATAACTTCGCAGGTAATACGTTCTTACGTTCAGTCTTCTCCCCTACTACTTGCCTTTTAATTACATCCTTCATTTTATACCGGAATTTAATTTCGGTAGGCACCCATATCATGTTTTGCATTTTCAACAGCCAATCAGCTGGCCCATAACCCGATGTCTCCAAGTGTTAGCATAACATTATTTGGAATGAAGCGGTTTTCACACATTTTAATGAGAGTTAATGTTTGCAACCATTTTTAGCAATTTATGTATTACATTTTTATAGGTATTCACAAACCTCATTGTGTTATCTGGAAATGGCAATTTTATATTACCCATAATGGATGTGAGGTGCCAGTAATAGTTGGTAGCACTCAGTTGCAATGTTTTCCCTGCATTTAGATCAGCTGTGTGTTTTGGGAGACAATGCTCTGAGTACAATGAGACACAATCCTCTAGGACCTAGCTCATAGGATCAGAACACTAAAAGTCTAATAATGAAGTTGTAGAATTCAGAAATTAAAATGGATTAAAAATGCATCTGATTATGTGTACTCATGTTACATCGAAATCGATAACTTCTGCCAGTGGTCACCCCATCTCTACATTCCTTGTAAAGAATTTTTAAACTGTAAAATTGTATTCACTTCACAGGACATTTCTAATGCATCCTGTGTAGAGCAACCCAGCAGATGTGGTGTTAGTGGCTCGTTCGTCGAAAATGTTTTCAAGCACCTAAGACAACTATGCTGTGCAGCATTATTTATTTGATAATTGGGAGGAACGAGTATGAGAGATATCTTTAATCCATCAGTAATGTTTTCTCCAAACTGAAGTTTCGGTATTGTTATTTCCTATCCTATGAAATTAACAACAAATCTGGATGTGTTGCACGTTGACGAAGGAAATTGTACAATTGAAGGGATTCGTCAAAATGAAAATGTAGCTCTTCTAGAAGACCATTTATAGAACACCAGTGCAACAGAATTTTGAGTGCTGTTAATTTGAGATCCCCATCATGTCACATCACAGGAAGACAGAAGGAGATCATAGGTAAGCCACTAGGTTTGTTACCAGTAGTTTCTAGAAAAACAGAGACGTTTCGTGAACTCTGATGGGAATCCATTGAGGGAAGACAACTTTCTTTTCCTGAAGATGTAGAAAACTGGCAGTTGAAGCTGACTGTACAACGGTTCCACTGACCAACGTACATTTCATGTAAGGATAGCACAGATAAGATGAGAAAAATTAGTGCTCGTACAGAGACATATAGACAGCCTCTCTGACTGAGGTGAACAGGTAAGGAAATGACTAGTAGTGATACAAGATACTCCACCCTGCACCGTACAGTGGGTTGTGGAATATGTATATAGATGTTGACTTTGTGCATAATAACACTATCATCTGACGTGCATAGCTTCGGATTATATACATGAAGAGATACATAGGAATTCTACCTTTGAAATGTACTAATGTCCTAAAGACTGATGGGGAATTCGATGCAATCATTATATATGTATATATATATAGATATTATTATTTACTGTCATCATCGTTAGAGTCCTGAATACAGTGTGTTAATAAAGTCTGTTAATAAAGTATGCCAGCCCTCACCTGCTGCGAAGCCAAAAATGCAATGAATAGCTGACTGGCGACGCCAATCGATACTAAAACATCATGGACATGGAGTTAGTAATATGCGAAAAATACAGACACTAGCACAGACAAGTCTATGCAATACTCTCATTGAGATGGTGTAGTCAACACCGATTTGCTCCAATTAACGTCAAGGCCACAAACCTTCGCTGTCAATAAATTGGATTCGGAGGCACAGTGCCAATATTAATTGATCTTAAAGTAACAATGACACTGGCTAAATATATACAGGGTGTAAACGGTGTAAGGCGCCAAAATTATACAGATGGTACACCTCGGTGTGCTTGACAAAAAAGTGTAATGACATTTTCTTGTATCATGTACTTTATTTTTGTATTACTAAAACCTAATGTTCGTTGGATAGGTAGTATACGCTATTCTGTTTACGTAGTCAACCGACAGTACACGGTGTACCGAGCTTATTGCCTACAATGACGGGGCGGCCAAGAAAGGCAACGAGCCGACCAGAGGATTGAAATCATTAGACGCGTACAAGGACGTGGTGTGATATTCAGGTGGTACCGAAAAATGGAATGTAAACGGTTTTTGGGTTGTCAAGAATGTGCAGTTCGCTTTACGTCAATTGAATACAACCAGTCTGTTTCTCAACAAGTCTATAGCGACGGTCGTAGTAGTAATGACAAGCTAATATCAAACACAATGTACACTCCTGGAAATTGAAATAAGAACACCGTGAATTCATTGTCCCAGGAAGGGGAAACTTTATTGACACATTCCTGGGGTCAGATACATCACATGATCACACTGACAGAACCACAGGCACATAGACACAGGCAACAGAGCATGCACAATGTCGGCACTAGTACAGTGTATATCCACCTTTCGCAGCAATGCAGGCTGCTATTCTCCTATGGAGACGATCGTAGAGATGCTGGATGTAGTCCTGTGGAACGGATTGCCATGCCATTTCCACCTGGCGCCTCAGTTGGACCAGCGTTCGTGCTGGACGTGCAGACCGCGTGAGACGACGCTTCATCCAGTCCCAAACATGCTCAATGGGGGACAGATCCGGAGATCTTGCTGGCCAGGGTAGTTGACTTACACCTTCTAGAGCACGTTGGGTAGCACGGGATACATGCGGACGTGCATTGTCCTGTTGGAACAGCAAGTTCCCTTGCCGGTCTAGGAATGGTAGAACGATGGGTTCGATGACGGTTTGGATGTATCGTGCACTATTCAGTGTCCCCTCGACGATCACCAGTGATGTGCGGCCAGTGTAGGAGGTCGCTCCCCACACCATGATGCCGGGTGTTGGCCCTGTGTGCCTCGGTCGTATGCAGTCCTGATTGTGGCGCTCACCTGCACGGCGCCAAACACGCATACGACCATCATTGGCACCAAGGCAGAAGCGACTCTCATCGCTGAAGACGACACGTCTCCATTCGTCCCTCCATTCACGCCTGTCGCGACACCACTGGAGGCGGGCTGCATGATGTTGGGGCGTGAGCGGAAGACGGCCTAAAGGTGTGCGGGACCGTAGCCCAGCTTCATGGAGACGGTTGCGAATGGTCCTCGCCGATACCCCAGGAGCAACAGTGTCCCTAATTTGCTGGGAAGTGGCGGTGCGGTCCCCTACGGCACTGCGTAGGATCCTACGGTCTTGGCGTGCATCCGTGCGTCGCTGCGGTCCGGTCCCAGGTCGACGGGCACGTGCACCTTCCGCCGACCACTGGCGACAACATCGATGTACTGTGGAGACCTCACGCCCCACGTGTTGAGCAATTCGGCGGTACGTCCACCCGGCCTCCCACATGCCCACTATACGCCCTCGCTCAAAGTCCGTCAACTGCACATACGGTTCACGTCCACGCTGTCGCGGCATGCTACCAGTCTTAAAGACTGCGATGGAGCTCCGTATGCGACGGCAAACTGGCTGACACTGACGGCGGAGGTGCACAAATGCTGCGCAGCTAGCGCCATTCGACGGCCAACACCGCGGTTCCTGGTGTGTCCGCTGTGCCGTGCGTGTGATCATTGCTTGTACAGCCCTCTCGCAGTGTCTGGAGCAAGTATGGTGGGTCTGACACACCGGTGTCAATGTGTTCTTTTTTCCATTTCCAGGAGTGTATTTCCATTAGTACAAATTCAATCAATCACCAAGTAGATAGTTGTGCATTAATTACAATCAACTGTTTCACCTTTTTACGGCAATGCCATAACGAATACTAAATTCACATTATTTTCCTTTTGTACAACAACATCGTAACGAAAAGAAAACCCATTACTTCGTTTCCTGTTACACCAATACTACAATAAGTGTTCGAAATGACCACCATTCGCTTCTACTCATGCTTCATTACGGCAAACCCAGTTTCGTCGCACTCGTTCACACACAGGCACATTGGCTTTTATGGTACTGGCAGCATCTAAAATCTTCTGCGTCAGTTCGTCCACATTATTTACTGGCACAGCAAAAACAAGTTCCTTCATATGGCCCCAAAAGTAAAAATCTAGTGGATTTAAATCAGTGCTGTGTGCTGGCCATCGACGTGGACCCGAACGCCCGATCCATCGTCCTGGAAATCGACTATCTATAAATCTGCGTAGTCTGTGACCAATGTGGGGTGGAGCACCATCGTGGTGGAACCACATGTTATGACGTATGCCTAACGGAAAATCTTCTAACAACGATGGTAACAATGTTTCCTCTAGAAACGTTCGGTAATAGTTACCAGTCAAACTTGCAGGTAAAACATAGGGCCCAATAATGTAATTATCGAGCGTACCCGCCCACATATTTACGGAAAATCGTCGCTGAAAATGTGTTGCCACTACGTGGCGAAGATTGTGTACACTCCACGTGTGCATGTTATGGAAATTAGTTGTTCCGTCGCGAGTGAAACACGCTTCATCTGTGACGAGTATTTTGTTGACAAAATCATGCTGCGCACTGTGTAACAAAAACCACTCTGAGGATTCACGTCGTGGAGGGAAATCTTGTTCATCCAATGCTTGTACGCGATGAATGTGGTAAGGCCGCAGACGCTTTCTTGCAAAGTGCGATGAACGTCAGTGTGCGATATACCCACGCGGCGGGCGATGCTTCTAGTACTCTGGGAAGGATCCTCCTGGATACGGTCCAGAATTCTTTCCTCAGCTTCCAATGTACGATCGGTGCGTTGTGGGCCTCTGCCTTCTGTGCGGGGCAGTAAAGAGCCAGTATCTCTCAATCTAAGGAAATTAAATACGTACTCGTCAGTTGTATTCTGACATGATTTAACAAAAACGGAAAGCATATCAGAAGTTACGTTTCGCATACGGACGAAAATTTTCAAAGGTGCAGATAACTACTGTACTTTATTAAGATGTAAATGCGTAATAATTGCACACAAGTAGAGAATTACAATGACACAAACCTTTGGTGCACAGCAGCAAATGTCTTTCGTGCAGGAAGTCGTCGTTGTGGGAAGCGTTCTCGATAAATTCTTACAGCTGCCCTCGCAACACTTTTTGCCGCGCCATAAATTAAATGCATATCGCATAGTTCAGCTATAGTAAATCTCCTTTCCATCCTAACAGTTAACAGAGTTGCAATAGCATCTGCACAGGTTACTCGCCTACTGTCGTCGCTCGGGGTATTACAATGACGCAGTCACTCAGGCTGCAGTTGCCTGTGTGTTTACGATTTACGCTCGCGATGGCAATACGCGCAGCGGGCAATAACAGGAACCGATTGCTTACGTACGTGCACGACCAAGTATGTACTTTTCCAAAACCATTATCCTGAGACGAACTGCTGTTTTTTTTCTTTTTTTTCTGGGACAACCGTAGGAAATACGCAAACATGTTACTAGACTTTTTTGCCAAGCATTGCGGGATGTGCCATCTGTATAATTTTGGCGCCTTATACCGTTTACACCCTGTACATTAAAAATACAAATACTAACATATACATGTGTATATCACACTCACCCTGAATTTTTGCCACTACATCATTGTCAAGTATGTGTTAAATCAATTGTTAATGTATGGGTGCAAGGCCTTAAATTCTGGCAAAGGTGACAACAGATGAGGTATCAATAAATCATAACTGATCAGTCCTAAAAAAGATCGTCACAGTGCAAGTGAAATTCGAAAAACACAGAGATGTTTATATGATACAGGCCCTGAAATGGTGTAGCTTCATATATAGGTGTTATCCTCAAACCATCACTGTTCATTATTCCTAAAACACAACGAAGTACCTACACACACACACAAACACAAACACAAACACACACACACACACACACACACACACACACACACACAGAAAACAACTGTTTGTTGCGTGTAAGATTCTCGTCTGCGACACGTTCCATTAATACTTCAAACGATTCTTCACCTGAAAGGAGTGATGTGCTATGATCCCCATCACCCTCGAAACAAGGATCTTTGCTGAAACTGCTGTTACGGTTGCCAGATCTCTTCATGATGATGATGCTGCTGCTGATGCTAAAGACACATATGAATGCCATGAACTGAAGGGAAATATGGGCCAACAGCATGCCTTAAATAGACGTGGCTGGTAGAGCAGTAGAGCGCAGTTTTCATCAAGGGTGATCGCATAGTGGTGTGTCCTCTTGGTAGGGGGTAAGGGCAGGAGAAGAGTGTTGGTGGGATGCTGCTAAATAAAAAGACACGAGAGATTGTTTTAAATCGTGTGCATGTAACCCAATTTAACCGTAAATTTAGATTATCTAAAACACATTTTACACAGTTCACATCTCGTTCTTCAGCCTGAGGATATGTAATGGCGGATACCCAATAAGTTTCTAGAGTTCAAACAATGGCATTATTGTAAATATCACGTATCCCTAATGATTTGTCAGTACTTTCCGTGTAAAAATCGACTTAAAATGATCAATATTTCTTAGTAATGCCGGCACATATTCAGAAATTAGTTCATAATCATCCCGGTTCACTCCCTAACAATTTCGGCCTCCATAATGCGCTTTTACGAGTTTTAAAAATGTATCGCCTCTGTAAGGTTTTTGAAAGTGACTGTTGTACAAAAAAAGTCGTGGTGATTCGTCCACTGACTGTGAAGGCGATGAAGGTGAAGTCTTTAAATACAAAGTGTCTGCGTTCATCGAGGAATCCTTGAGCCTAAGTCACGGTGTATGCAGTTCTAGCTGCCATGGTAAAATGGTTGCATTGTTATACTTATCTTACAAATTTATAGATGTCTCTACACAGTTCGGTAAGTGGGCTGTAGTTGATGGTGGGATCATGCAGTTTTAATACGGATGCTGCTGTTTTGCTGGGATGTTTTGAGAGGCTAAAAATTCAGTACAATCCTCAAGTGGTCCAGTATTCACCCTGCCATTCTGTTCTTAGCGACCTAAGACGACAGTTATGGCTAATTTCTCATGTTCCTTTGGAACTCAGCCGCCACCCCTCATTCCTTTCACTTTCATAGTAAGCATTGCATACATTTCGAAAATTTGTTTATGGACATTATTTCACAAATTTTGCTGTAAGTTGTCATATTAGTAGAAGGTAGAACTAAGATAAATCTCTGAGTTTATTGAATTACAGTTGCCTAATGCACTCGAATCGTATTTGAGGTTCGCTTTTCTGTCAGTCTGGAATGTAAAAGTACTATGTTAAATCATTGTGTATTTGAGTAAACTGATGATTTACTTGTCTCAGGTTATCGGTATGAGCTTGGAAGCAGAGAATATTCAAATAGTTCCTATGATCCAAAATGTAAAGACATCTTAAAGCCAGAGTCAAGTATTTTTCAGTATTTAAATGATTTTCGTCGGTTAGAGAGACATGGAGAATATCGCTTACTAATTTCTTAAGCAAATTTTTGTTTTCTTCAGGATTGATACCTAATTCTTAGATGTACGCATTGCCGTCCATTCCATTTCCTACTATTATAAGTTCGTGCTTAACATTAACTACGGTCTACCTAATACCGTAAAAGTGTCCCATCAGCATCTGGAAAGGTATACATGCTCTAAGCTGCCAGTATTTGTCGGCTGATGATTTCTCCATAAAGCATCCTGCATCATCTAAACCAATCAGATCCGAACCTGCCGCTGAATCATATGTTTTTAAACTTCCATCAGGTGCGATTAATGTTCTCAAGAAGCAAACGTGCGTTGTAAAACCTACGACATTGATATTTTTATGTAAAAGGAAATATCTACTGAGGAAACTGAGAATTATATGCTGAAGAAAATAGTCCGCATCCGCGATCATCATCTGTTGTGATAAATGATTTAACCATTTTAGTTTATTTTGAGAACATTTTAGTAAATCTTGCAACTGTTACAACAGTAGAAAAGTGCGTTGTACCTTTTTGCCTTTTACAGCATTCAACACCTCGTTGCTTACATTTCACAAAACCAACTGAGAAATAAAAAAAAAATTAAAAAACTGGAGTCGTTTTGACATTGTCGAGTAAGGATCAACGAGGAATACACTGCAGCTGTGGCGCAACAGCTCAAGGTTGAGGCACAGATAAGGTATAAAACCACCGCGGTTGTACTCTTTACAACATCGCGCCCACTGGAGGGTTAGGAGTAGTGTGATACATACATTCGGACAGATACCATTCATTTCCTATCTTATGCCCTGAAATAGGAAAGTGAACGAGTTACGTGTAAGATAGGATGTTGTTATAGGGCCTCAATATTTAAAACATTCACCTCAAAATACGGGTAACTGTTGTTTGGAGTGGTCAAAGCATACCAACCAGAATTTCTTAGCTGTTCTCGAAGATTGCTAAAACAAAAGGTTGATGAGAGAAGAATTCTTGACGAATGATTCGTTCATCATATTTGAATTGAGCAGTTATGTTGTCTGGCAACGCTGGTCTTGCGTGGTAGCAAGTCCAATGATTTACAAATAGTGAGTTAAGTAGTCGTGTTCCGGCTGTAACGTGACTTCCTGTTGACTGTGTGTACTGGTTTCATATCGTATGACTACCCTGTTCCAAATTTGGTCTGGCCACGATCTTGTCATTGTGAAAATGGATGAGACGATCATTTCGATCCACAATCTTTATCCTGAGACGATTAGATGTGTGAAGAGTCACTAGAAGGTAAATAGTGTTGCTTAGTATCTCTACAATTTTATAACACGGAACAACTGAAGGTAAGAAACTACAGATTGTATGCATCAATTTGTCATTGAAAAGTGGATTAGTTGCAATATTGCACTGTATTCAAATTGTGTTAACCAGTAGTATATCAACTGAATGAGGTCATTAGAAAATTTATTCAGATCTTACTGATGAAATAAATTTTTTCAGGAAACGTTTATCAATCCTCTCAGATTTTTCTTTGTAAAGTTATTACGTACTTGGTCATTCTTATTACCATTTTAAGCATGATACGTATCACATGTAACTCGAAAACCAGATACAACATTCTTTTAGGTACATTTAAATCATTAATGTTGTATGTGTCATTGGATACTTTTACAACTCTGCCACTGCCCAGAGGCAGATTGTACTTTGATGCTATTATAGCCGGCCGCGGTCGCCTCGCGGTTCTAGGCGCTCAGTGCGGAGCTGCGCGACTGCTACGGTCGCAGGTTCGAATCCTGCCTCGGGCATGGACGTGTGTGATGTCCTTAGGTTAGTTATGTTTAAGTAGTTCTAAGTTCTAGGGGACTGATGACCACTGATGTTAAGTCCCATAGTGCTCAGAGTCATCTGAACCATTTTTTTGATGCTATTATATTGACAATACAGTTGTACGTTTTAATCCATTCAGTACAGTATCCAAATCGTCTTTCCTTAATTCGATTGGTAGACAATAATTCGCATATACTACCGATGATCGATCTTTTGAAGTAAAAGTGTATGACAACGTTCCTCAAGGTAAACTTACGAACTGTTGTGCCTGGTTACCGTTGTAATATCTTCTGCGTAGCTCTTAAGATGAACGTGAGACGTGGGTATCTACACAGGTATGTACTGAAGCTTAGAAAGCATTGAGAATTTTGGAGTAGATGTTTACTGGTAATGTATTGGGGTAGTTCCTCCGGTGGCTGAAGGTCGATGAGTGAAACAAAGCAGCTTTCTTCTAACAGCACATGGCCACTAACGTCTAAATTTATAATTATACCTTCATTAGACATCCACATTGTCTCATGTAGCATATTCCATATAAATAATCCAGGAAATCTTGGAACAAAAAACGCTTTGATAAATTTAAGCAGATCGATATTTTTTATCCGTCTGTCGGACGCTATAATTAGTAGTTTTATTTTCCTTAGTAAACAGTCCAAGCCCTCTCCAGTGCGACTCTAAGAATTGACCTTTCACAATGAACAGAGATTCCATGAAACTGTTCCGTCGTTTCAATTCTTGAAGCTACTTTTGTGCCTTTTCGACTAAAGAGCGAATTGCTAGATGTCCTACCGGAACTGGGAAAAAGCAGTGAACAATTTCTGTCTATATTACAGGTAGTGGTAAGACTCCAGGCATTTTAAACAATTTTCCTTTTGAGGTTCTGTTAGCTGTCGTCAGTGATAACTAAATGCATTTTTTAATAATCCTGCCCTATTTCCCTAGTTTTGTCAGCTAGTATTCGACCTGCATTGTGACAGCCTGGGAAATTCGTATTTGCTGTGTATGCCATATAGTTTTGTCTGAAGATTTAATTTAAAAGCTTGATTTCATTGACACCATAAGTGAGTCGTTTCTCAAGCTTAGTTTCTGTCACAGAATCGTTACAAAGGATGTTGATAAACTATCTCAAGACATGTAAGTGTGTTGCAACGTAAGTTGTGCTGAGAAATAATTATTAAAAAAATCGTTACGTTGCGCTTTTTCCGAGCCATTTAGCACTGAAGGCAACCAATGCAGTCGTCGCTGACGCCAAAATGTGGTCTTCGCCCGCGAAGACCTGACTGTGCGACTTCAGTGCTAATTAACTCAGAAAGGGAGCAACGTCTCGAATTTTCTCTAACAGCTGCTTCTCAGCGCAACCTCCCCTATAATACTCTTACAAGCTCCTCAGGCCGTTTCTGGCTAACCTACATGAGGGAATGTGAAGTACGGCAGGTAACCACTCGAGAATATCACTATCTTCGCTGATATGCTTTCTCTCCTCACATGCATATTACGCTACAGATTGCTTGAGGTTTGCACGCCTTGTTATACATGGTGTTTCAGCTGCCCCTACCGACAGTGTTTTGTGCAAGCCGCAATGTTACATCCAACCACATACGAGATTTTCACCTTCGCTTGCTTGCTACGTGAAAACAATTTGTACCACAGAAAAAAATGAATGGGACGTTTCTTGCAGGAAATTTAGTTTAATGAAATTTTATACTACAATGCGTTTTATCTGGAGTTCACGGGGTTCAAGCTACTCTAGAAAAGCGTACAAAATTCACATTAAAACACACTGACAGTCCCATATTCTTCCTCAGCGTTCAGGATTTGTACTTTGTTCTTCGTGGTGCTGTCTCCTACCACTATACTACACAAGGTATTCTCGATATTTGACCTTTTCTGGCCTTCATTGCCTGGCATATATATCTCTTATCAGGTCATTACATTGCATTATATGTTGCACAGCGCTATGGATAAATTGATGTGCACATCCAATCCATTCACAGTTTGACAGAGATAGACAGAACATTTTTCTGAAAGCTGACTGCAGCTAGTACAATAGTATTAAAGTTCATACTACTAGAATAGCAGCACTCAACAAAGTATCAAGGGATTAAGTATTTATTTCAGACGATTTTGAGGACAACCAATAAACAGAATGTAAGAGCTGACGTAATTAAAAAGAAAGCAATGGAAGGGTTACAAGATATAAACGTTTTCACAGTTTACTTAGTATGTAACAAATTACAGACAAAATGTACAGTCGTTGAAGCGCGCGAGGCTGTCCAGGAGAAAAATTACTGCTGAGGTCAAGATATCCCGTAAGAGACCAATCCCTCAGAGAAGTGTTTCGACCTGAAACAGAATCTCTCAAATGCCTCTGAAAGGCGAATGTCTCTGAAGAGGCCATTTGTGATGGATGTCGATAATTTTCCATATGGGGTGCTTCAGCTCCCCCTACCAATGTCGTTCTATTCAACCCGCAATATTATACCTGGCACCGAGCCAATTTTCTCATATTCTCTTGCTCACTACGTGCAATTCACACTGAAGCGCCAAAGAAACTGGTAATGGCATACGTATTAAAATACAGAGATATGTAAATCGGCAGAATACGGTGCTGAGGTCGGCAACGTCTATGTAAGACAACTAGTGTCTGGCGCAGATGTCAGACCGGTTACTGCTGGTTAGGAAGGTTTAGGTGAGTTTGAACGTGGTGTTATAGTCGGCGCCCAAACGGTGGGACACCGGATATCCGAGGTAGCAATGAAGTGAGGATTTTCTCGCATGACCATTTCACGAGTATCCCGTGAATATCGGATATCTGGTAAAAAATCAAATCTCCGACATCGCTGCGACCCGAAAAAGATCCTGCAAGAATGCGACCAAACGAAGACTGAAGAGAATCGTCCAGCCTGACGTAAGCGCAACCCTTCCGTAAATTGCTGCAGATTTTAATGCCTGGGCGTCAAAAAGTGTCAGTGTGTGTGAACCATTCAACATCATCGATATGGGCTTTCGGAGCCTAAGGCCTACTCTTGTTCTGGGCCCATCAGCACCAACATTTGTCTGTTGATGACAGCTAAGATGTTGCCTGGTCGGACGAGTCTCGTTTCGAATCGTATCGAGCGGATGGACATGTACGGATATGGAGACAACCTCATGAATCCATTGAACCTGCATGTGAGCAGAAGACTGTTCAAGCTGGTGGAGGCTCTGTAATGATGTGGGGCGCGTGCAGTTAGAGTATTATGGCACTCCCGATACGTTTAGATACCATTCTGACACGTGACACATAAGCATTCTGTCTGATCACCTGCATCTCTTCGTGTCCATTGTGCATTCCGACGCACTTTCGTAATTCCAGCAGGACAATGCGACACACCATACATCCAGAATTGCTACAGAGTGGCTCCAAGAACACTATTCTGAGTTTAATACTTCCACTGGCACCAAACTCCCCAGATACGAACATTATTGACCAAATTTGGGATGTCTTCCAAGGTGCTGTTCAGAAGAGATCTGGTACTGTTACGGATTTATGGGTAGCCCTGCAAGATTTATGTTGTCAGTTCCCTCCAGCGCTATTTCAGACATTAGCCGAGTCCATGCCACATCGTGTTGCAGCACTTCTGGGTGCTCACGCGGGCCCTACACAATAATAGGCAGGTGTACCCGTTTCTTTGGCTCTTTAGTATGTTAGTCCTACAGAAAAAATGAACCGAACCACTTTTGCAGAACATTTAATGTAGTTGTATTTTATACTGGAATACGTTTTCACTGAAGGTTACGGTTTTCGAGTTATTCAAGAAAAACGTAAAAAAGTGAGCTTCAAGGACACCTCCTGTCCCGCTTTCATTTTCACCAGTCAGGATGTCTAGTATGTTATTTGTGACACTCTGTCCTACTACAGGACAAGAACATCTGGCTATACGAACAATTCTCGATATTCGACCTTTATTGGTCTCTATTGATTGGGCTATTACGTTATAGTCGATTATTTCGTTAACATTATTAATTTAAATGACACGTTATGGTAATGAGAGAAAAACTACTTTTGCGAACTTAACACTTAAACTAATTACGCTGAAAATTAGAGAGAGAGAGAGGAAACTTTTAGAAGATTGTAGTAGTTTTGTCAGTATCAATCATCATTCAGTTGTGTCAGCAATAATTGTTACCATAAAATTTTCAGTAACACTGAAAAGAAAGAAAGAAAGAGTTGAAGGCAGATTACAGACCGCTGAAAAGTGGCATCTAAAATGTTTATAATTGTCAGAGCATGTTCAAAAAGTTTAAATCACACTTCAAAACCCACATTAAAGCAAACATGGATGATTCATGCTTGATTTCTCAGTACAAAGCATTCCAAAACAATATTGGTCACAGTTATTATCAAAATAAGTAAAGACTAGCAGGCGACAGTGACCCTAACTTTTTCCCACTCAACAAAACCGTCAGCTGTGACTTAGGTATCAGTCATAAATCACTGTGTAAAGGACTTTTGCCTATTTAGAAAGCTAAATGTGATGACATATGACATTGAAAAAGAAATATATAACTTCTGTAGATAAGGAGTTTTATGAGAAATTGTTTCATTCCGAAAGATGTTCATATGAAGAAAGTGAACTTATTGTGAATTGTTAAGAGAGATGCTGAAATGTAAACTGTATTGGTACATGTTTATCAGTGAAGAAATCAGCAAATAATGACTATTTTGTGTTTCTATTGACCTAGTCTCATAGTATCTGTGAACTTTTACATACATCCGAAACTTCATGCCAATACAAACAAGTACCTTGTATTGGTAAATAATTCACATGAATGGAATGTAAGTTAATTCGATAGTTGTGCAATATAGTTCATTACTGCTTAAAATTTATTTTATGATTATTTCCTACTCACAAATAATTATATCTTTAAGGTGATGATCTGAATTCGATTGATTTTGATATTTTGTGCCAAAATAAGGTAATTGCAAAGTATTATAATGTTGATCTTAGAATATATACAATGCATATACAAGGTGTATCACCTGAAACTTGCACCTCTAATATTGTGAAGATGGAAAGTACTACAGTTTTGTTGCTTGCACAGAATGTATTGGTAGTCAGGAGCTCGTACCGTTAGCCAACAAACAGGTTGTAATAATACTTAGAAAGTTTTTCTCTTGCACAAACCTAAATTTGTGAATGGTACAATGGCTACTGACATTGAAATGACTAAAATTAGGGTGAATCAGAAAGCCAGTGGTGTTTGATGAAGGATTATAACGCAAATCGTTCATGAGAAGCCGTATTTTGAAAATATTCCACACTGACACTGAGGTTTGTGCCATTCAGTCTGTGTAGTTGCCAGGTATGCTGTTGTTGTGTTTGCTTGCACTGACTTTGTATGTTCCTTGAGTGTTTGTGACATGCTAGTTGGTTAGTGTATGTTAGTCCAAGCATTAGGTCGTGAGTGGATGATGGGATTGTTTAGAAATGCATACAAATCCCACTTACATAAGCTGTATGCAAGTGAAGGAGGAATGCAGTTTGTTATTGCATGGTGTTTGAAGCAGGGTATATTAATAGATGCCAACCATCTTGGCAGTTAATCATTAATCTCCTCCAGTTACCTAGAAGTGGTAGTGTAACACCTAGATAAAGTAATAACATGAAAGAAGTGCTGACAGAAGAGGGTGAAATTAATGTATTTCCAATGTAGCAGCTGATAAACATATTCACTCCCACACAATCACACGAGGAAGTGGCATGAGTCAGGCAAGTGTCCTACGCATTCACCATCAACATCCCCATCACATCTCTCTCCATCAAGACTGGCATAGAAACAGTTATACAAATCTTGTTAATTTGTTTACATGGGCATTAAGACAGGATACACTACTGTTCTGTTGACAGCCCTTGCTGGTTTCCTCACGTGGAATGTCAGTGTCCATGAAGTATTAATATGTAGTGTGGGATACTGGACCATCAGTTTGTTGGCCCATTTTTCATAGACAGAACACTGAATGTCCACAAGTATTGCAGCCTCCTAACAAAAAATCTTCTATGGATGCTACATGATATTCCACTGCAGATTATCGGCAAACTGTGGTACCAACATGATGGCTGTCTAGCCCATAGTGCACGAAATATTGCAGCATGTCTTCACAAATTGTTTCCAAAGCGCTGGACTGGACGTAGAGGAACTGCATATAGGCTAGTTCATTCCTCAGATTTGATGTCTGCAGACATTTCTCTGTGGAGAAAACTGAAAGACGCTGCCTGCAATGACATACAAACTATACCTCATGATATGCAATGAGATATTACTGCAGCCTCCTCAGACATCTCCGCTGAAATGCTGGCAGCATCATATGTGCAGCACATAAGACTGGAAATATGTATTTTCATTGTTGGTGGTCACTTTGACCATAACCAGCATTGGTCAAGTGTCGCCTTACTGGTCATAGTACACATAACTAGCATATGCACTCTTATTGTTCTTTATTGTGTGCTACCACAGGTATTGTACAAGTATTGGTGTCTAACTTCTAAAAATACAAAATCTCATAAACGACTCGCACTAGAATTCTGCAACAAACGCCACAGAAACTCTAATTTATCCTAATTTTAGTTTTTTTTAATGTTACTAGTTATAATTCAATTTAAAAATTGTATCTTTACACGAAAACACACTTTATAAGTATTGTTACCAGCTGTGAAACCTGAAAATCAATAGCGCTTTCTGTTTCTACAATACTTGCGGTGCAGTTTGTGGTGTCACCGCCAGACACCACACTTGCTAGGTGGTAGCCTTTAAATCGGCCGCGGTCCGTTAGTATACGTCGGACCCGTGTGTCGCCACTGTCAATAACTGCAGACCAAGCGCCGCCACACGGCAGGTCTAGAGAGACTTACTAGCACTCGCCCCAGTTGTACAGCCGACTTTGCTAGCGACGCTACACTGACAAATACGCTCTCATTTGCCGAGACGATAGTTAGCATAGCCTTCAGCTACGTCATTTGCTAAGACCTAGCAAGGCGCCGTATTCAATTGATATTTATTATGTGAAGCATGTATCATCAAGAGGGATGTTCTACAATTGTGGATTAAAGTTAAGTATTCCAAGAACTACGTTCTTTTCTTTATAGGATAATTACCTTACCTTGTTGCAGACATCACGCCAATCTGCGTGAGCTTAAAAGCGTGCATTTCGGCCTCCTCTAGCAACAGGGTGTTGGCTCTTCTGCCAACACTACACAGTTTTAGGTCATTCACACATAAAGTTAACATTCATACATGATACGCCTAAGGCATATTCTTACGAAACTTGTTTAGCATAGCCATTTTGGTAAAGTTTCTACAAATAACCTCTTTTAATGAATGCTGAACTTCGTTTCTGCATTTACTCAAAGTGTACCTTCATGTACTTAACTGGCTCTTGCACCATACCCCTGAATTGAGCTATCACACAGTACACACCATTCTGTAAGGGATAATATCACTGCAGCACCACAATAACAAGTTTTCAGAAATATAGGAGGCTTGAACTCACAATCAGACATCACCCTAATACTGACACGTCTACTTGGACTCGTATTTAACATGAAACACACATGGAAAACGGATATATGATACAGTTGAGGCATATTCATCAGTTGGTACTCCACAATATCATCTGGAAATAAAAATAAAGTGGGGTAAGCCAGGGACACACATACACTATATACACTATTCATATTTACAATACTTACATGCCATCATATGTATTTGGACAGCCTGAGACTTCATTGTGGCAATGGTAAATGTCCAGTCAAACATTATTAATTGAAATCATTACTTATCGACAGTATATATATTAGTTTTCCATGACTTCCATATACAGTGTTTGGCTTATGTGCTATGTACAGTTCTGGAAACTACTGTTTGAAAGGATAGAATACCTATTATTTGAATCTGTAGAGTGAACATACAACCAACAACTCATCTATATGCACTTTGAGGTGGGTGATAGTGTAATAGGTAAAATATTAAACCTCAAGCTGGTATGCCGATTTTAATAAAACAGGCTGGCACAAGGAATTCCTTCAGACATATAAAAGAATTCCTCTTGCCCGCTTGTGTTATGAAAATGGGCGCACCTGCTCGAAGTTTAATATTGTACCTATTAGACTTTCACACTAAAAAGTACTTACAGATGAGTTGTCGGTTGTACGTCCACTCTATAAAAAATATCTTTCTAAAAATAGTTCCCTAAAATGGCTTTCTTTGTGTTATGAAGGTAAACATGTAAGAGGAAAATTATAATTTGATCGTAATTTAATCAAATATCGAGAAACTTATATAGTAATATCTAAAACAGTGTTTAATTAAACAATATTGGAGTAAATTTTCATTGTGTACTCCGTTGTCATGAACAGGAGTTACCCCACAGTAATGACACACTCAAAAGATTAAACTGCACAGTTGCATCACATCCCAGCCAATCACCTACTCAGTCACACATTATCTCTTAGACAATTGCCACATTGTTGGAGCGTGCTGCTAGCTCTTAATATGGATCATTTCCTTGTACAAATCGTAAATTTTTACTGCTTTAGATTGCTGTTTGTTTTATTTTACTGCTCCTCATTTGGATATATGACAAAGCCATTTATTAATGTGTTATCTGAAGCAATAATGAAGGAATAGGTAAGGGCCGGCAACTAAAAAACAATAATGGAATGTTGTAAAATTTTTATTTGCGTCTGGCGCACTTCATACGTAGCCATGCCCACTCGAGGATTCATGTATGGTTATCACCTTCATGTTTCTCTGATTGAACTGCAACAGCTATGAAACAACGTATACTTTGATTACCACATCAGCATATTTACGAATCAGATTCAAGTATTTATTGTGTAATATATTGACCCTCCCTCATTCATGGTGCGTAGATATCGTCACATTACTTATACAGGTGAACAACCTGCAATCTGTTAAAGACATTATCCCAGTTAGTCTTGTACTCAATGAGATTAGCTGAAATGTTTCATCCTCTACCTTTCCTTGAGATTCAAATTAAAATACAGCAACAGTACGAAGAGAAGTAACAGTTGATAAGTAAAGACTTAAAGTGTAACAGTGTAGCACCTTTCAATTTCGCGGATATATTGGTATACTGTGCTTGCTAGCCACAAAGCATGTGAAAGCACGACTGAAGCAGGTCTAATCCACTATCAAAAGAAGAGTGCCCAATTTAATTAATACTTTTGATTACATATTCAGCTTTTTCTTCAAACTGAAAGTCGATGTATATTGGCTATGGACGAATCGGCACAGTAATTAAACAGTCAGCTTCATTAAATGGCAATTAAATCATATGAAATCAATGTTCTCCAAAAAATTAGGGACCTCCGTAGGCTTGCATAATCAAAGAACTCCCAACTCATGATGAGATTATAAATTTGTGATGACCAGTTTAACTTTTATGGTATTTGTTCAATATTGCATGTTTCTGGAAGACCATTCTTACCGTAGTTTAAAATTAATTCCTTCTCCACGAGCTGCGGAGCACACGTCCCACCCGTCATTTTCTTTAAGATCCGATGCTACTGGTCTCCTAACCCGCTAACCTGTGTGACGCAGGTACTGCCTTAACGGCCAGGAACAAATTCGCAAGTGGAGCTCCTGTCAGGTTGGTCACGTTGCTCCTCTTCTTGCTGATGGAGGTATGCAGCCTCGCTGGGTCTTGGTACACATAAGAGGCGACACGCCGTCGCCGGTCCAGATGAAGTGAGTTCTTAGTTGAACCAGTTTAGTAATCATCGTCACCCAGTGAGCTGCCACCAATACGCACCGATGTGCAGGCTTCTTTCAACGGCGACGGGCATCGATTGCATGACTCGACCCATTACAATCAGTAACTAGTCTCCATGTGCTAATCGATAATGATTTCTACATGATGAAATAGCACCTGCTCCGAATACTAGTTGCGGTGATCGTTTCACGTTTCCAGAATAGCAGTCTAAGTCACCCCAGACTGCGTCATCTTCCTCAATTCTCATGACTCTTTGTATTTAAAGTATATCTCTGAGAACTCTCTCTTTATTCGGAGGTTAGCCCATTCATCGCAATGCTCATAACTTATTTCCTGTTTAATTGTTCTTGTGTCTTGCTTAACAGAGAGATTAGTTGCGCTAGTTTCTTGGATCAGTTTCTGTTTAGTAAGCATTATTCTCTTTTAAAAGGGTACCCCTCATTTCATGTGTTCTTCTGGGGCAATATCGCAGCATTTTACCAGGTCTGTTTTTCCTTAGTTTTTGTCCATCCCCTTTTGTGTCCTTTCATTACCTGTTCGCATACTTAAACCCAGGCTGACGCTGGCCGCTTTCAAGACTACAGCAGAATCACAAGCGAGATTTAAAATCACCGGCCCATTACGGGAACAAGGCAAACTGACTGGCAGTTTAATAATTGTTACCATATATTCAATTAATTCATGGTATCTCAACAGTCACCAACCACACAGTATCTCCAGCTATTGAGATCCAAGCACCTAGGACTGGAAGCTTAACGTAACCTACGAAAAGGCCAGGTAGGATCACTGGACAGAGGCTTCAGCTTTACAGATGGATGTAAGCAGATAGGAAGTTCCCCTGGACAAAGTGAAAGCTGGTTTTAATGGAAGTTTCCAAACATATTACAATCCGGAGTAGGAAGATCTAAGAAGAGTATGGAAAATGGTTTTTTTTTGTTGTTGATGAGACTGGGACAACAGCAAATGACGATCCAAACGGATGAGTGCCTTCTGCGCCCTACATACTGCACAAACGATGATGTTATCCATGCCCTCAACAGTGCTTTAAAGTTTGCAAGTTCTGCCCATATGTGATATGAAGTCAGAGCTTCACATATGTTTTCCCTTCAATCTATTCCTAGTTTTTCATTTAACAGTCAGTCCATGCATTTGCATGTTTCTGAAAATACTATGAAACAAAAATGAACATGTCGCTACTTAGGTATTCTGACGTTCGCCGAGTACTCCACGTAATTCAGAATCGCCTGGTGATCCATAACAAAGATATCATGAACTGACGGTTCAGGAGAAGACTCAGGCGTGAAAGACGAAATGATTTTTAATTCCCGTCGACATCGTGGTCGTTAAAGATGGAGCTCAAATACTTATTCCAGCAGAATCAGAAAGGAGACTGGGAATACTATTTTATTTAAAGGATTTGTACCTGTATTTATTTCCTATAAATTGATGAAATTACAAGAATTCTAAATCACAATAAAACTGGCAGTAATATATACATCTCCAAGATTACTCTGCAGTTCACAGTTAAGTGACTGGCAGAGGGCTCATCGACCCACCTTCAAGCTATTTCTCTACCGGTCCACTCTGTAACACTGTGCGGGAAGCAAATACCTAAATATTTCCGTGCGAACTCTAATTTCTCCTATTTTAGTATGATATTCATATTTCATTATGAAAGAGAGCGCCAACGAAGTGTTTTCACACTCTCAGGAGAAAGTTGGTGACCGAAATTTAATGAGAAGATTCTGGCGAAGGGAAAAACGCCGATGTTTTAGTGATAGCCACACCATTTCGCGTATCACATCTGTGGCAGTCAGCCACCTTAGTCTCGCTAATGCAAAACAAGTTGCCCTTCTTTGAACTTCTTCGATGCCCTCTGTCTACTGTATCTGCTGCCGGCCTGCAGGACACAGCAGTACTCCAGAAGAGGGCGGACTACAGTAGGCCGGTTGAAATTTTTAAGTGTTCTGCCAATGAATATCAATCTTCGGTTTGCTGTCCTATAACATTATCTATGTTATCGTTCTAATTTAAGTCAATCGTAATCGTAATACCTCAGTATTCAACAGAACTTTCAGGCTATAAACTAACAGCTTTGCCACAGTGGTAAAGCCGGTTCCCGTCAGATAACCGAAGTTCAGCGCTGTCGGACTGGGCCAGCACTTGGGCAGGTGACGATCCTGCCTGCCGAGTGCTGTTGGCAAGTGGGGTGCACTCAGCCCTTGTGAGGCAAATTGAGGGGCTACTTGATTGAGAAGTAGCGGCTCCGGTCACATAAACTGACATACGGCTGGTAGAGCAGTATGCTGACCACATGCCCCTCCATACCCGCATCCAGTGACGCCTATAGGCTAAGGATGACACGGCGGTCGGTAGGTACCATTGGACCTTCATGGCTTGTTCGGGTGAAGTTTAGTTTAGTTTGCAGCCTTTAGATTTCTGTGTTTTATCCTGTAACCGAAATTTAGCGGATTCCTATTAGTGCTCCTGTGGATGACTTAACGCTTCTCATTATTTAGAGTCAAATTGCACTTTTCGTACCACACACGTATGTTGTCTAAGTGCCGCGCAGGATTAACCGAGCGGTCTAGGGCTCTGCAGTCATGGACTGTGCGGCTGATCCCGGCGGAGGTTCGCGTCCTCCCTCGGGCATGGGTGTGTGTGTGTTTGTCCTTAGGATAATTTAGGTTAAGTAGTGTGTAAGCTTAGGGACTGGTGACCTTAGCAGTTAAGTCCCATTAGATTTCACACACATTTGCACATTTTTTGTTGTCTAAATCATTTTTCAATTGTTTTGAGTATCCGATGACTCTACAAGACAGTAAATGACAGCATCATCTGACAACAATCGCCGGCCGCGGTGGCCTAGTGGTTCTAGGCGCTTCAGTCCGGAACCGAGCGACCACTACGATCGCAGGTTCGAATACTGCCTCGGACATGGACGTGTGTTATGTCCTCAGGTTACTTAGGTTTAATTAGTTCTAAGTTCTAGGGGACTGATGACCTCAGATATGAAGTCCCATAGTGCTCAGAGCCATTTGAAGCCATTTGACAACAATCTAAGATGGTTGCTGAGATAGTCTGCTAAATCGTTTTTACGTAGATGAGTAACAGCAGATAGTCTGTAACACTTTCTCTGGGCACGCCAGATATTACTTCTGCTTTACGCTACGACTTCCTGTCGATTACAATGATACGTGATGATTCTGACCGGAAATCACGAATCCACTCTCAGAACAGACGATAGTTCACAGGGAAACAATCTGATTAGAAGTCACTTGTGAGGAACGGTCTCAAAAGCCTTCTGGAAATCTAAAAATATTGGATCAGTTTAATATCCCCAGTCAATAGCGCTAACTACTTCGTCAGAGTAAAAAGCTAGTTGTGTCTCACAACCACCATATTTTCTGAATCCGTGTTGGCTTTATATCGACTTGATCGAACAGAGTATACGTTCCAAGATCCTACTGCAAGTCGACGTTAGCGATATGGGTCTGTAGCGATACAAACTCCTACGAAATAACAAAGTTACTGTGTTTATTTAATATAATTTCTTATTTCCTCTACGAAATAACAAACCAGTCCCGTGCCTCGTGAACTACGCCTTTAGAAAGGCTTGATCCGACTGCGTATGAAAAATACAAGCAGAAACTGCGAGAGGCAGCAAATTACTCTGGCGGAAAACTGAAATAGAAGTTCCCTCTGTGACTGTTATTTTGTTAGCCGCTCTGTGTTATCGCGCCCTGCCGCCTTAGTTCAGCAGCAAGAAATATGGTTGCTCGGGGCAAGATCCGTGGCTCGGAAACAAAGAGAACTGGACAAAGAACGAGGAGCGGGCCGGAGAAGAAAGGGAAGCGGGCATTAGGGCGGCGGAACGAGGGAAACAAGTCGCGGTTAGAGCGGCGAGTGCGCCGGTGACGCGTCTCCGGCGCCCGCGAGCGGAACGCTCCGCCACTTTTGTAACGCGTTTTGCGGCACGGCTATGGTAATCATTTGATAACACAAAGGGAGCGGACAGCGGACGCCGCAGCAAAGGCACGGCCCCGGAAACGTTCCGAAGAAATTGCAATAAAAGCGGACGCTGGTCTCTCTCTCTCCCTCTCTCTGGCGCGGCCGGTTATCGCGGTCCATTGCCTGGCCTGCGGGCCGGACCGGCGAAACGAAACACAGGCGAGCGCAGCGTGACGTAACGAGCCACTGTGTCGCCGAGGCGAGGGCCAGTGCTAATTGATTCGGCCGGCGGCGGCGCCCCGCCCCGCACACTCTGGCGGGCCTGCGAGTGGTCGCGGATCACCGCCGCTGAACGCGATTGCCGGCGGCAATCGAATTCGGCTGCGGCGAGCCAGCTCTGGCACTCACAGCCCGGTGCACAAACGCTATCCCCGTTGTCGCCTGAAACCCCAGACGCTTCCTCTTGTCACGGTCGCCATTTGACGAATTCGTTTTCCTCCTCATATCGTTTCGCTAACTGAACGATTGGAATTATATCAATCGAAGAGTTTCTTTTTCAGGCGGTTCATCATCACGATATGACAAACTATATTGAAACCCTGCCACTACATGAAATCTCAGCCTATGAGTTCATAAGAGCAATGTGACATTGGTTTTGTGCCCTGAAACTTTCCCATCTATAAGAAATTGGGCCCATGAGTGAACAACAACTCGAACCTGCTAACTTGGTCTTATACTACCTGAGTAGCTGGCGTTGGGTGGTATTTACTCCAACCTTCCATTAATCCATCTCCTCCTTTCCCCTCCCTCCATCAAAAAAATGTTCAAATGTGTGTGAAGTCTTATGGGACTTAACTGCTAAGGTCATCAGTCCCTAAGCTTACACACTACTTAGTCTAAACTATCCTAAGGACAAACACACACACCCACGCCCGAGGGAGGACTCGAACCTCCGCAGGGACCAGCCGCACGGTCCATGACTGCAGTGCCTTAGAGCTCTTGGCTAATCCCGCACGGCCTTCCTCCATCCATCTACTCCTGTCCCCCTCCCCCCACTGACATCTAATTCCCCCTTCCCTTCGTTCAGCTCCTATACCACCCCTCTCTCTATTTCCTCCTTCCCCATGTCCCTGTCCATCTCCTCCTCCACCCTCTCTCTGTTCGTCTTCTCCTCTCTCCTCTCTCTGTCCATGATCTCCTCTTCCATTTCTCTGTTTATTTCCCCCCTTTTCTCTGTCAGTCTCACACTCTTCCCTTTCTTTGTTCATTTCCCCCTCCTCCTACCCCTTTCCACTTCGTCCCCTCCCTCACTGTGTCGATCCCTTCCTCCCATTTTCTCTATTTATCTCCTCCTCTTTGCTTTCTCTATCCATCTTCTTCTATCCCCACTCTCTGACAATTTCCCACTCCCCTTTTTTCATTTCTCCCCCTCCTTCACAGTCTGTCTGTCTCTTCCTTTCTGCTCTCTGTCTAACTCCTCCTCTCCCTTTCTCTCTCCATGTTATCGCCCCTCTCCCGTCAAGGAGGAGGCAGGTTCTTCTCACCCTCAGAGCATTTCTTTCTCGATCGAAACTAGTATGTGTACCAAAATTGACTACAATCCTTCCTGGACTTTGGGATAAGCTTTCCACCAGAGGCTTTTCCCACATACGCATGTATCCAATACATTCTAAATATATCTAAATATATCCATCCACATTTCAAATAAGTGCTAGGGGCATTCGATATGCCGGACGGTGTGGCCGTGCGGTTCTAGGCGCTTCAGTCAGGAACCGCGTGACCGCTACGGTCGCAGGTTCGAATCCTGCCTCGGGTAAGGATGTGTGTGATCTCCTTAGGTTAATTAGGTTTAAGTAATTCTAAGTTCTAGGGGACTGATGAACACAGATGTTAAGTCTCACAGTGCTCAGAGCCCTTAAATAAGAGCATTCAATATGTAATACAACACATTTGTTTTTCTCGGCCAATTTCGGTTGAAAAAAAAAAAACCAAATTTGTTGTGGTACATCGTGAATAATACCTCTTCAGCCCCTGTAGTTTCACGAAGCTCTGATAGGTGCCATTGCTACACGTACCCTTCAAAATGGTGTGTATAACGGTACCTGACGGTTACTACTAATGTAGTTTCTCTTTCAAACGGCCACCCGCACGAACAAACCCTTTGCGTTTTACCTGTGGTGACTGATATTGTAGGTAGAAGGGCTATGCATCGCATTGTTCAACAGGAATAGCTCGATGTAGCCGCAAGGTCGAACCGTGCGCGCCTTCTCCTGTGTCCCACAGCAAACTCGTCGTAAACAATAACCTGTAGCTGCGAGCCTGCAGTTAAATCTGTGCATTGGCTGCAATTGCAAATAGTTCAAATGGCTCTGAGCACTATGGGACTTAACTTCTGAGGTCACCAGTCCCCTAGAACTTAGAACTACTTAAACCTAACTAACGTAAGGACATCACACACATCCATGCCCGAGGCAGGATTCGAACCTGCGACCGTAGCGGTCGCGCGGTTCCAGACTGTAGCGCCTAGAACCGCTCGACCATATCGGCCGGCTGCAATTGCAAGTTAATAAGATGCACAGAAATACAACATAAAAGTTAAATAATTTGTAGTTGTAAAGTACAAGGTAAGTGGACCTACGGTACTGAATTAAACACATACGGAAATCACCCTTGTCAAATGCAGTGAAGTTACGTTTAGAGCATTATGAGAATTATAGCGAGACACCTCCGCTAAATAGTCATTAAAGATATGTGAAAGCTAAATCCATTTCATAATCACGATACATGAAATGTTCACCAGCTCAAAACAGTTCAGTGTTCAACAAGATAATTTACAAATAATCATACTAGAAACAGAGAATAGTGACTTATTGTTAGTCCCACTCGAGCACATTCAGACCTATCAAAATATACAGTCCCTGTAAAAGTAGTGTACTGGCTGTACACTGCCCAGAGTCAAACATGAATACGACTGAATCACGCATCTTACCAGAGGCAGAAGCCGGCCAGAGTGGCCAAGCGGTTCTGGGCGCTACAGTGTGGAACAGCGCGGTCGCTACGGTCGTAGGTTCGAATCCTGCCTCGGGCATGGATGTGTGTGATGTCCTTAGGTTAGTTAAGTTTAAGTAGTTCTAAGTCTAGGGGACTCATGACCTCAGGTGTTAAGTCCCATAGTGCGCAGAGCCACTTGAACCATAGGCAGACCTGTCTTCTCCCAATACTCAACAGAAAATATATAGAATCTCTCCCTTGACCTCTTCATTCGAAAAGTCCTACTCACCACTTGATTCCTGTAGTGGTCTACTGCTGTCTGCTTTTCCCACCAAAAGTACATCGTTCTTACGTTCGAACAAACATAATTTAACTCAACTTGACTACTCGTCGGACTAAACTAACATATTACAATAAAATTTAAATGAAGAAATATCATAAGCATTTTGTCACACTCATAATATTCACAATAAATACAAGTACAGGTTTTTCCATAAATAAATAAGCTGGAAATCCTGCAAAAGTGCGCTCACAATAAAGGACAATAGATTGTCGTATTTTTTTTTTTAAACAGTTACTTAGGCCGGCTTGTCACAAGAGCCTTTTGGCACTCTTTTACAACGGTAACGTCACCTAACACATACCATTCATCACTTATTAAATTCCCATAAGTTTTTATTGATAATTGTAATTAACATTTAAATGACGTTACTGGTAAAATAGTAAACTATTAATTAAATAAATATACAATATGGGAAAATGCAAGGTATTCACGCTGTGTTCATTTTCTGTGCAAATGTGGAGAATACGATGTTCTGACGAACATTTACACGATAAAAAGGTATAAAAGACGCTATAAGTAAATAAATAAAGTAGATACAGATAAATGTCTTTCAGGGATGATAATTACTGAAATCGCATGAAACATTTAAAATTTTCTATTCAGGTAGTTCAATGTGAATATGTGGTTTTCTATGTGAAATATTAACTTATGTAAAACTACCTGGCAGATTAAAATTGTGCGCCGGACCGAGTCTTGAACTCGGGACCCTTGCTTTTCGAGGACAAGTGCTCTACTAGCCCGCGAAAGGCAAAGGTCCCGAATTCGAGTCTCGGTCCGGCACTCTATTTTAACCTGCCAGGAAGTTTCATATCAGTGCACACTCCGCTGCAGAGTCAAAATTTCGTTCTATTTATTTACGTAGTTTTAAAGATATTAAATTTTGTTACTCGGTGCGCCTCATTTTTCTGATATCGCTGGTGTATTCAAAATTGCATTAATATTTGGCTACATATTGTTATAGAGTCCCAAAGGGCTGTAAGAACCCAACTTACAGCTTGTGTTCTACTCTGTCATTTCCTGATGCAGTGTTTCTTAAGCGTCAAAATACCCTGTAGGGAGATGATCCCCATTTCCGGTCAAGCCTTTGTGTCTGCACCTGGGCTCACCACCAAAGGTGGCTGCCTCTCGACTGGCCGCGGAGCTTTGCTGGCCCCGGGGCTGTCCACCATTGCTCTGCCGTACAGCAAATTCGTCTTATCTCATACCGATAATGGGCGGCCGATTAGCTCGCCAAAAACCGTGTAACGTTACTTGTGTGCAAGAGAGGTGCGTTCCAAACAGGGAGCTGCCACTGTGTTTGTTTCGGTGGAAAACCAGAGAAATGCAGGTATTCACAGGCGCTTGCGGAAAGTCTACAGAGCGTAGGTGTGTCACTGGGCAAGGCGTCCGTCATCATGGCAACCAACAGTGCAAACCTCTCTGATCTCTCGCGTGCACACATTTGTGGCTCCTGCAATGTAGAAAGTGTAATTACTCTCATTTGAGGTGATCGACAGACCACACTCGAACACCTCGCTGCTCAACTATACGTCTCTGTTGGTAGTGCTGACACACTCGTTAAACCAATTGGGGTACTCAGATGTTTGTGCCCCTAGGGCGCCTAACAGAAATCCATAAAGAGCAACGAAGGACCATGCGTGAGGAATTGCTTGCGCGTTACGTGACTGCTCGTGAGAATATTTTGTGGAACATCGTCACACCCAATGGAACATGGGTTCCCCTCTTCGAACCATATACGAAACATCAATCAGTGGATTGACGCAACACCAACTTTCCCTGAAGAAAAGATCAAAGTTGCGTCCTCAGCCCGTAAAATCATGACGAGTAACTTCTGACACTCTGAAGGGGTGATTCTGTTTGATGGCGTCCGTCAAGGCGCAACGATAAGTTCTGAAGTGTACCGTGCTACTTTCTGGAAACTGAAAAAACGAAAACAGCGTGTTTGTTGTCCCAAAAATGCAAACAAACTTCTCCTCCATGACGATGCTAGACCTCACACTGGTCTGTGCACCCGAGAGGAGCGCAAAAATTTTCGTTGGAGTGTCCTTCCTTGTGAACCCTACAATCCCGATCTCGTACATTCCGAATACCATCAGTTAGGGCCAATGAAGGATGCACTCAGCGGAAACAGTAACTGGATGATGGGGAAGTCACTGATACAGCAAGACTGATACAGCAAGACTCAGGCGTAGTTCAGTAGAGTGCTAACATGTGGGCATACAGGTAATCTCAGGAAGGTGGCGTAAGGACGTTGCATTCAACCTAGGTTATGTACAAAATGAGGATGTTGTAGCTAAAAAAGTGAGGAAGAATATGGTTTATTGGAAACCTGAACAGAACTAACACGTTTCCAGAAAAAGAAAATGTGCTGCATTAATTTTTTAATGGGCCTCGTAGGTATGTATCTTGGACATCTCCGCCTAAACACCGGCCGGTGTGGCCGAGCGGTTGTAGGCGCTACAGTCTGGAACCGCGTGACCTCTAAGGTCGCAATTTCAAACCCTGCCTCGGGCATGGGTGTGTGTGCTGTCCTTAGGTAAGTTTGGTTTAAGTAGTTCTAAGTTCTAGGGGACTGATGACCTCAGAAGTTAAGTCCCATAGGGCTCAGAGTCATTTGAACCATTTTTTTCTTCCTAAACCACAGAACCGATTTCGACGAAGCTAGGTGCCCAAATCACATACAAGATAAGGAGGCCATGGAACTGGGTTTACAGTCCACTAGGGTGAACGTGGATCTGTTATTGCTTTCACGTCGCATACCGGAAGAATGTGTACTGTGCGTATGATACGCAAATTTCACAATGTGATTTCGTAAATGTATATGTGCCAGTAGAAGAATTCGGCGAAGATGGTTTCTGTAATCAGGTATAGGAGATCTGTAATAGAATAACTGGATATGACTACGAAATAGTCTCCCTGGGGGCTATAGTGCCAAATGGTACAAAGAAGAGGCTTTCAGAAGAGTGTTTAGTAAGAAAAGTCTGCATTATGAAATTGGTAATAACTATGAGGGTTGTCCAGTTTCCATCTGGGACAAATTAATGTCAGTAAGTTACCTGTTTTCCAAGGGAACATATGTACAAAGGAACCTGGAAAGTAATGGGCACAAATGAAACAAACCAAATAGGTCCTATATTGGTACGAAGAGGTGGGCATCTGACATGGAAGGTGTGCGCTCTTTCTGGAGAGGTAATTTCATTTTGATCATTATTTAGCAGGAGCCAAAATGAGGCAGGAACTTGCTATGGCTCCCATTGGAAATAGAACCAGAGTAAAGATATGGAATATGGAAATCTGAAAGCGAGGTCTACTGTTCAGAATTATCAGAACTGATTGAGACAGGAGCTGCACACTAAAAAGTTGGTGAAGACCAAACAGACAAAATTGTAAGTCTATCAGAAACGTCATTCCGACAACAGGGCGTGAAATACTTGGGGAAACAAGTAAACTTAGAAGTGAAGACTGGTATTATGTTGAATGTAGATAGTGAATGTAGATAGGCAGTGAAACAGAAAAAGGCAGCAAGCTTGAAGTCCTTACAGCGATATACATATATAATATATATATATATATATATATATATATATATATATATATATATATATGTGTGTGTGTGTGTGTGTGTGTGTGTGTGTGTGTGTGTGTGTGTGTGCGTGTGTTTCCACTTTTTCTTTTTTTGCTGGAATGTATGTGCCTCCCACGAACACAGAACCATGCTCTGCCACCTGTGGGTGGTGTAACTGGCCTTTGGGGAGTGGTGGTGGACTGAACGTGCCCTCTGCCAACATAGATTCATGTGAGGTGGAACTGGTCTTTGGAGAGTGGTGGTGCTAGGAGGAGAGACATGCACACAGGATCTGTTACTAGGAAACGAGGTGGGGCTAATGCCCGCCACACATAAACTCAATGTAGATTACATTGACATGCAAATGGCTGCAACTCATAGTGACCCTCTTGTTCAAACGACTGCCACACGTCGGTTTAATTCGACAGTAGTTGGCTGCATCCCTACAGGCCACAGGTCTCCATTAGCTAGCTACCGTCACCCATATAGCAATCATAACGCTTATTCTTAAAATGCTACTAACACAAGAAACAAATTCAGGTGTCCCTCAGCACTATCAATGAAATGGACCTCCCCAATGCTCCACCATACTCTCACCACCCAATCTCCATTCTGGAGTTATGTTTCCGATGGTCCCATACCAAGGAGCCCTCTCCAACCGACGCCGCTCCAGGTCCTGCAACAGTGCCACTGCAGGTATGGCCGACCAGGCGTTGGTTACAATCGCGCGACCTTCAGACGCGGCGATTAGCCGCGGTAATTTAAACCTACATTGTGTCACTAAACTCCGTCCAAGCAGGCCTTGGAAGACCCAACGGTACCGACCGGCCGCCGTGTCTTCCCCAGCCCACAGGCGTCACTGGACGCGGATGTGGAGGGGCATATGGTCAGCACACCGCTCTCCCGGCCGTATGTCAGTTTACGAGACCGGAGCCTCTACTTTTCAATCAAATAACTCCTCAGTTTGCCTCACACGGGCTGAGTGCACCCCACTTGGCAACAGTGCTCGACAGACTGGAGGGGCACCTCTCCAAGTGCTAGCCCAGCCCGACAGCGCTGAACTTCGGTGATGTGACGGGATCCTATGTTACCACTGCGGCAAGGCCGTTGCCATGTAGATGTCATTTAAGTGGCATTGTTGATCCCTTGCATTAGTTCTAGCGAATCGCAACTGGGTTGAACTGGGGCACATGCTGTACATTACGTGAACAAAGATTTGTGTATTACCAATGCGACTGAGTAAGTTTCTGAATCGTTACAGTAGCAAGCTGATGAATTAATGAGTAGGATACAGCAAATGGGCACCAAGATAAAGGAATCGCTTTGCATGGAGTTGCAAGGTCAAATAAATGATATGTTAGAACTAGTGCAAGCGATGGAAATCTCATTCAAATGAACGATAGGGAGAGAACTGTCTCGTCCACAAATCCAAAACTTAGTTAACGTGTGAAGAGAGGACTGAGGCAATGCTCCTCTGATATGTTTCAAGGTCAAGTAAATTATTCAGAAAAATGGTTAAAATGGCTCTAAGCACTATGGGATTTAACATCTGAGGTCATCAGTCCCCTAGACTTAGAATTACTTAAACCTAACTAACTTAAGGACATCACACACATTCATCCCCGTGGCAGGATTCGAACCTGCGACCGTAGCAGCAGAGCCGTTCCGGACTGAAGCGCCTAGACCCGCACGGCCACACCGTCCGGCTAAGTAAATGATTCGCTAGAACTACTACAAGGAATGAACAATGTCATTAAAATGTCTGATAGAGAGGGAATTCCCTCATTTACAAAAGAGAAAGCTAGCAAATGTGTTACGAAAGAATTGAGGCAGTGGCACACCAACATGTTTGCTAAAATATCGTATCCCTTACTCGGCCAGTTGAGAGGAATGGGTGTGCTCTCGGTTGTATCAGTCGAGGAAGTGGATCAAGCACTACATATTCTTCTCCAGTTACAGGCTCGGTCTGAAATGATGAATTTTAGTACAGAGCAATATTGGTTTTTTCCTTGAAGTTTTCCCGGGGTATTGATTGGTCCATCATATTTCGGGGTTGCAGCCGGATCACGTTGACATCTTGGCACGATATTTCGGCTAACAAACATGCAGCCCTCTTCACGTGAGTACGAGACTGAAGATTACTGGTGCGCGTCGTTCTATATATACCGAAAATTGGCGCGGCGGCGCCTGCGCAGTGGAGAAGGCTAATACCGCGCCCCCTATCTAATTTGGCGCGCTCTGCAGCAGAAGCGGGCCGCGCATGCGTAGTGGTGTACCTACATTTGCGCTATCTGTCGTAAAGCGTCTTCGCGCAGCTGAGGCGCGGTAGTCGAAAGTATAAAATCAATTTTCGTCAGCCGTCGCACTAGATGCAGACCCATGTCTCTGTGAAGCGATTAAAGAAATTACAGGATCCCATGTTTTATCCATCTGAAAGCCGCCGTCTCGATTAATAAGATCTTTTGCCAATCGTATCTCCACGGACTCCTTGATAATGGATTCCCAAAAAGATCTAGTTGTCGCTAAAATTTTTGTTCCACAATAATCCATGGAGTGTCCCGTCGAAATACAGTGTTCTGCTATGGCTGATTTGTTGGGCTGTAGTAGACGTGTGTGGCGCTCATGCTCCAAGCATCTTTCCCGTACTGTGCCACATGGACAGGGGATCTTATAAATACCCGCCTTCCTCAGACCCAGATCGTCCTTCACAGAGCCAAGCAAAGCCGATATTTTCGTAGGTGGTCGGAAGATCACTTTAACACAATGCTTCTTTAAAATCCTTCATATTTTCGAGGAGAGGTTACCCACATACGGAAGAAACGCCCTGGACCTGACCACCTCTTTGTCTTCTTCTTGTTTCTCTTTACATTTCTTCTTTGTTACAGCTGTGTGGATTTGGCGTGTAGAATATCCATTCTCCCTGAAGACGGATTGCAAATGTTCTAATTCTTTAGGAAGGCTGTCCTTATCAGATACCACATGTGCCCGGTGCACCAGAGTACGCAGCAAACCCATGGTTTGTGCAGGGTGGTGGCAGCTTGTCGCCTGCAAATACAGATCTGTGTGTGTGGGCTTCCGGTAAACGGAGTGCCCCAAAGATCCATCGGTTCTACGATTGACAAGGACATCCAGAAACGGCAGACATCTATCTTTTTCGACCTCCATGGTAAACTGAATATTCTTGTGAATGGAATTCAGAGGGTTGGATCCCCTCATTCGAAGGCGTCAGATTGCAAAGCCTGGGCTACTCTCAGGTTGGAATCTCCGTCTTCGAAGATTGTGTCCGTCTGTCTGTCTGCGCGCCGCTTCCTACTGTAGCTGTTCGTCCGTCCGTCCGTCCGTCCGTCCGTCCGCCTGCCTGCTCGCTGACCGTCACCGCCGCTACCGCTGCTGCCTGCTGTCCGTCCGTCCGTCCGTCTGTTCGCCGCCGCCGCCGCCTGGTCGCCGCCAGCCGGTGCTCGCCGCCGCCACCGCCGCCGCCTGGTCGCCGCTAGCCGGTGCTCGCCGCCGCCGCCGCCGCGTGGTCGCCGCCGTCGCTGTCCGTCCCTGGTCTTTGGCCGTCTTCGTCTTCCTCCGTCCTCGTCCTCCTCCGTCTTTGTCTTCGTCTGTCCCCTGTTTGTGTCCATTCCTTTTCGTTCTGTGCGTTATTGTTTCTCCCTGACGTCATGTCCATCCCCCCACCACCACCACTGCTACCACCACCGCCATAGTTTACACTTCCCCTTCCGCCGCCTCCACCACTATAACGTGGTGTGCCCAGTCCCACCCCCCTCCTTCCATCCCACCTCTTCTCACTTTCCCTTCGCCCTCGCTCTTTGTCGCCCCCTCTCCAGCTTCTTCCTCCCGCTCCTCTCGCTCTGATCCTTTCCCCCACTCCCCCAGCCTGTCACTGCAGCTCCGGCTAGGGTGGTGGACCGTCGGGCCCCTGTCCATGCCCAGCTCTCGCCGTCGCCGTCGCCGTCACCGTCACCGTCACCGTCTCCGGCGCCGACTGCTGCGTCCACGCCGGGACCTGTCCCTTCCCACCACCTCCCTATAGCTCCCGTCCCTCTTGTCACCACCCGCCCTTCTGCCGCCGTTAAGCGCCCTAGTGGCGCCACCACCTCCTCCGCCCCCAAAAAGGCCCCGCCCCGTCCTCCTTCCCCCCCCCCCCCAGGGTGCCATGGATGTCTCCCCACCTGGCCCTGCTCCCCCCGCCTCTTCCTCCTCCTCCTCCCCCCCCTCTTTCTACAAATACCTCCTCTCCCGTCCCGATCCTTCCCTTCTTGAGGCCCGGAATTTCTCCCTCCTCCTCCGCCAACACTTCCCTGGTGCACCTATCTCTCTCCTCACTCTCAGACGGGATTCCGTTCTCATCTCCTCCCCCAGCCCCACCCTCCATACTGACATCCTCTCCCGCCTCCCCATCACCCGTTTTGGCCCCAACACCTCCCTCACCCCTGCTCCTTCCCCATCTCCTACCCGCCAACCCCAACCCCGCGTCGCCCGCCGACCCTCACCGCCGTGATCACTCGGCTCAGTCCGTCGATCACGGAGGAGGAGGTGTTGGCGGAGCTCAAGGCGCATCCCATGCTGGAGGTGTGGACGGTCCGCCGCATTTTGAACTCAGCCGACCCCACCCGCCTTATGCGGGTCTTCTCTGAGGATGCCCCCTCCATTGACCGTTTCCTGAAGGAGGGTGCCCACCTCTTCAACCAGCGTTACAGGGTCGACCCCTCCTATTCCCCTCCTCAACCCCTGCGCTGCCAGAGGTGTCTGCACTATAACGCGCACCCCACAGCTGAGTGCCGCGAGGCCCCCACCTGCCCGCATTGTCGGCAAGCGCACTTCCTCAGGCAGTGCCCTAACCTCCCATCCCCTCCTTCCTGTAATACCTGCCATCTTCCCCATCCCACCTACTCCCAAAAGTGTAAAGCCCGACCCCCTCCGACCTCTCCTGAACTCACCGTCCCTCTCCGTCCTCTGGACGCCCCCACCCCTCCTGGAAATTCCCTTCGTCCCTCCCCCCCACCGCTGAGGACATCATCCGGTTCCTCACCATCGCCCTCCAGAATGTCCATCCCTTTC
Organism: Schistocerca piceifrons; assembly: GCF_021461385.2. Taxonomy (NCBI): domain Eukaryota; kingdom Metazoa; phylum Arthropoda; class Insecta; order Orthoptera; family Acrididae; genus Schistocerca; species Schistocerca piceifrons. The sequence continues at coordinate 686,225,669 of NC_060140.1, forward strand.
AGCGCCCCCACACCCTCCAGCAGATCTCCCTCACCGCCCGTTCCATCTTCCAACTCAAGATGTACGCCACCTACTCCAACAACCAGGCCCATTTCACCTTCTCCCGCCTTGACACTCTCGTCTAAATCCCTGTCATGGCGCGACAGCGAGGTATCCTTTTCAACAACATCCGCTCCCTTCCCGCCAACAAGAACCTCTTCCTGCACACCCTTGCTGCCCACCGCGTGGATGCCTTCCTCCTTAATGAAACCTTCCTCCATCCCCACCACACCATCCACACTTCACCCTAACTCCTCCACCGCTCCAATAATCCCCTCCCAATTGCGCGTGGCGGAGTTGCTATTGGTCACCACCGCCAGATCCCCGTTCGGCTCCAACCTCTCCTTCCCGACCCCACCGAGCACCTGATCCTTAGTCTCTTCTTCCCCAGCCTTACCGTTACCTGCGCCATCATCTATATCCGCCCCAACGCTCCTCTTCCCTTCGACTTCCTCTCCCACGTCGACCGTACCTTCTCCTCCTACGTGATTGCCGCCGACCTCAACATCCATAGTCGTTCCGCTGCCCAGTTACGGTGGTGGCATCGGTTCCTCTCCACCCTTCAAGGCGACCTCGTCCCCATCCCCCAGCACACCCGTCCCGAATCCAACTCCACTCCCGATGTTATTCTCTCCTCCCCCAACCTCCTTGGTCGCATAACGGTGGATGTCCTGGAGCCTATTGGTAGTGACCATCTCCCTGTCCTCATCACCATTTCAGATGGACATCGCCCCCGACCCGACCCTCATAATGACCCTCCCCCTAAGTACGTCCATGACTATTCCTGTGCCAACTGGAATGCCTACCGGGATACCCTCTCCACCCAGGTCGATAGCCACCCTTTCACCTGTCACCGCCCCGATGATGTCACCCATGCTGCCGCCTTTCTCCAGCAGACCTTGTCTGAGGCCGTGGAGGCCCACGTCCCTACTGTCGCCATCCACCCCCACTGTCCTACCTTAACACCACAGGCCGTCCTCCTCCTCCATGAATCCCGCCGTCTCTACTGTGCCTTCCTCCACACACGTGACCCGGACACACTACGACGCCACCGGCAACTCCAACGACACATTCGTAATTTGCTCGCGGCTAAGAAACGCCGGGACTGGCGACAGACATGCACCCGTTTAAATGCTACCCTCCCAATCAACTCGTCCAAGTTCTGGTCAGCCTTCCGTCGCCTTACCGGAACTAAACCCTCCCCCTACTATCCTCTTCTCCATGATGATCACCCCTTCCCTGACACCGTTAGTAAGGCCAACCACTTTGCCTCCTACCTCTCCGATGTATTTTCCATCCCCGATGATCCCCAGTTCGATTACTCCCTCTTCCTGGATATCCGCGATCGAACTGACACCTCTGTCCCTCCTCTCGCTCCTGGTTTCCAGTACTTGGACAACATTACATACACGGAACTCAATGCCCCTATCACTACACAGGATCTCATTGATACACTCCACACAAAACGCAACACCGCTCCTGGTCACGATCGTGTCACCTACCGTCACCTTCGTGAAGCTCCTGTCTCTTTCCTCTCCACCCTGGCCAGGCTCTACAATGTAATCCTGTCCATCGGTTACTACTCCGACCTGTGGAAAACCTCCCGTATCCTCATGTTCCTTAAACCTGACAAACCGCCGTCCGCCGTCTCCTCCTACCATCCCATCAGCCTTACCTCGGTCTTCAGCAAGGTCCTGGAATCTATCCTCACCCGACCCATCCACCAGCATCTCCGCCAGCACCGCCTCCTTCCCGTTACCCAGTGTGGCTTTCGGCCATCCTTCTCTTCCGACGACCTTCTCCTTCACCTCACTCATCTCCTTTCCGAACAGCTTAATTCCCGTCGCTCCGCAATCTTCCTCTCCCTGGACCTCGAACGTGCATATGACCGCATATGGCATTCCAGTCTCCTCTTCAAGCTCCAAACCTTCGCCCTTCCCATTAACTACGTCCGTCTGATCAGCTCCTTTCTCTCCCGCCGGCCTTCCTATGTCACCATCCATAACACCGATTCCTACACCTTTTTCCCCTCTGCCGGTGTGCCCCAAGGCTCCGTCCTCTCCCCCCTTCTGTACCTTTTGTACACGGCGGACATGCCACCGCCATCACCCCCCGTCCACCTCCTCCAGTTTGCCGATGACACCGCGTTCCTTGCCCTTGCCCCCACCCTGCAGCGCTCCCAACACCTTCTCCAATCCCATCTTGACAGGTTCACCGCATGGTGCAACCAGTGGTTGCTCAAAGTCAATCCCTCCAAAACCCAGGCGATCATTGTAGGCAAAACCACCTCTTCCTTCCGCCTCTTTGATTTCTATCTGACCATCTATGGCCGTCCTATCGCCCTCACTCCCACCCTTAAGTACCTTGGCGTCACCCTCGACCGTCGCCTCTCCTGGACTCCCCACCTCCAGACACTCCAAGCCAAGGCACGCTCCCGACTCAGTCTCCTCAAGCTCCTCTCCGGCCGTACGTGGGGTCTGGACCCCTCCACCATCCTCCACACCTATAAATCCCTCATCCGCCCTGTCCTTTGTTATGCCCATCCGGCTTGGATCTCCGCCCCCCCTACCTTTTATAAATCCCTCCAAATCATTGAACGTCATGCTCTCCGCCTCGCCTATCGCATCCATCTCCCCTCCCCCACGCGGATCCTGTATGATCTCATCCCCTTCCCTCACCTCCTCCTTTTCCTTGAAAGGATACGGATCCTGTACACCTCCCACAAACTCGATCCTCCTCACCCGCTCATCTCCCCGATCCTCTCCCACCCCCGCCCGCTGCAGCGCCTGTATTCGCATGTCCCACCCGGTCTCCATCTCTCCACCCTCCTTACCCTCTCCCAAGGTGTCTTCCGCCAGCTCCCTCTCCCTGATGATGCCCTCCTCCCCTCCATCTACCCCTCCTACCAACTTTGATCCTCCCGCCCTCCTCCTGTACTTACTCCTCTGGGCACCCTCCCTCCCTTCTCTCCCTTTTCCCTCCCTCCTCCTTTTCTCCCCCCTCCTCCCCTGGGCCTCCCCTCCCCTGTCCCTCTCCTCCTGCCCCCGTCTCCTAAGCCATTGGCATCCTTTTTTTCTCCCCTCTCCCCCACCTCACCCCTGTTCCCCTCTTAGCAGGTCCCCGGACTCGCACTAGCTCAGTGGACATTCGCGCGCCGGAGATCACCGCCATCAGTGTATCGTGTGTGCCGTCATGTTTAGTGTTCAGTGTTCACCGTCACACTCCATTGTTCACCAGTGCCATCGTATTCTTCAGTGTTTGTGCGTCGTGTCAACAGTTCGTAGTGTGGATTGTCGTCGAGTGTGAACGGCTTCTTGTGTTTTTATATTCATGTGTCTACTGTTTTTTCCCGCCGTTTTTCTAAGTGATGTCTCTTCTCTGTTTATCTCATTGTACTCTCTTCGGCTGAAGAGCGGCGTATTGTGCTGCTGCCAGCCTACCTGATTGTTCAGGTGTCAAAATAACAATAAAGTAAAAAAAAAAAAAAGAACAGTAATCTTCAGTCTCGTACTCACCTGAGGATGGCTGCATGTTTGTTAGCCGAAATATCGTGCCAAGATGTCAACGTGATCCGGCTGCAAGCCCGAAATATGATGGACCAATATTGGTTTGTTTGTGAGACCTATGATGTCTGGCAAGCATGAACCGTTAATGAGGCAGACTATGCAAAATCGTGTTTATTTTGAAGATTTTAAACGTTCAGTCAGTAGGAACTTCTGAGCGGCTCTTGCACGCCACCAGTTAATTGAGAGGAAGTACATAAACGTCCAGCATTATGGGAATTGTGAGAAGATTATATTTAAAAGTTAGAGGGTCCGTACAAAGAATGTGTTTGAAATTTACTGAACGCCGAGTTGTGTCTAACACACTGGAAGACATGCACCTCAAAGATCGATCTAGGATTACCGTTGTGAGAGACTTCTCAGTTTTGAGCTATTAGAGAGTGTGATTAATGAAGTAAAAGTAATTACAAATGCCGAGCACGTGCAATTACGCATCAAGGTAGATGGTAGAGGGTCGGACAGAAAGGAGGACGACGGTAGGGCAGGCTGGAATGACGCTAGGTGTTACTGGTGACAGCAGAAATGTCATATAGACAAGGGGGCATTTGACATAAGGCAAAGGGCAGAGTCTCAAAGGTATAGTGTTCGAGGCGAGTCATGACGACGTCCGGCTCAAAGAAGGTACTGTTTGTGTGTGGGAGATTCAATGAAGAGCCAGTGTGTGCCCTTTCAGATTCTAGTTCATATAGTCTGATTAGCGAGGCTTGGTACATCGCTAATTGCGAAGTTGGTCAATTTACCAAACTTGGGGGTCGCAAGACTTCACTATTGGTGGATAATTTTGGGGAAATATAGTTTGTGAAGGAGTTTTGGATAAAGACATGTATTCAAAATCTCACGTGGAAATGTAAGGTGAGCATTGAGTGCGAGCTATCTGTGCCCGCCATATTTGTGTCTACCTTATCACATAGGCTCATTTCCGAACTAGAGGCCGGGCATATTCCAGTTACTTTCGAAATGGACGGCATCTACTCGGAACTACTCGGAAGGGAGAAAGGGAGTCGTGGTGTGGCTGGAAATTCGGTTACATCAGATACATACACTTTCGAGCATCTTGAACCTAGACAAATTCAGCAGCTGAGTATATTATGTGAGGAGTTCCATGATGTGTTATCAGACTGGTTTTGGGTGGTGCAGTGTGAAGAGTACGAGATTCAGATGATGGATAATATTCCTGTCAGACATTCTCCCTACAGAGTGTTTTCCAGCCCCATGGATTAAACAGCTTAAGTTCGCCATTGATAAGATGGCAGCAGAAGGTGTAGCTAAGCCATAGAAGTAGCTTTACGAGGAGCCCATTTTATAGTTGTCAAGGGGTAACGGTGAGTCATCGGTCTTCTGGCTGGTTTGATGCAGCTCGCCACCATGAATTCTTCTCCTTTGTCATCTCAGCGTAGCACTTGCAACCTACGTCCTGAATTTTTTGATGGATATATTCCAATCTCTGCCGTCCTCTACAGATTTTACCCTCTTCAGCTCCCTCTAGCGTCATGGAAGTCAATCCTTGATGCCTTAACATATGTCCTATCATCCAGTCCCCTCTCCTTGTCAATGTATTCCACATATTCCTTTCCTCTCCGATTGTGCGGAGAACCTCCTTACTCCTTTCCCTATTAGTCCACCTAATTTTCAACATGTGTCTGTACAACCACATCTAAAACGCTTCAGTTTTCTACTGTTTCGATTTTTACAGTCATTGCTCCACTACTATACAGTGCTGTACTCCAGACGTACACTCTCAGAAATTTTCTCCTGAAATCAAGGCCGATGTTTGATACTAGTAGGCTTCGCTTGGCCAGGAATGCCCTTTTTACTAGTGCTAGTCTGTTTTTGATGTCCTACTTCCTCCGCTCGTCATTCCTTATTTTACTGCCTAGGTAGCAGAAATTTCTAACTTCCTCTACTTTGTGACCATCAACCATGATGTTAAGTTTCATTTAGTTTTGTTTTTCTTCGATTTACTCTCAATCTATATTCTGTACTCATTAGACTGTTCATTCCACTCAGCAGATTACGTAATTCTTCTTCACTTTCACTCAGGATAGGAATGTCGTCGGCGAATCGTGTGATTGATACCCTTTCATCTTAAATTTTAGTTTCACTTCTGATCCTTTATTTACATCATAGCTCCTTCGATTGCAGAATAGAGGCGAACGACTACATCCCTGTCTTAAACCCTTTTTAATCCGATCACTTCTTTCTTGGTGGTCCTCTCTTACTATTCCCTCTCGGCTCTTGTACATATTGTATACCACCCGTCTCTCATTACAGCTTACCTCTATTTTTCTTAGAATTTAGAACATTTACACTGTCGAACGCTTTTTCCAGGACAAACAAATTCTGTGAATGTGTCTTGATTTCCTTTTAGTCTTGCTTCCAATATCAACGGCAACGTAAGAACTTCGTCTCTGCTTTCTTTACCTTTCTTAATGCCAAACTGATCATCATCTGATAAATCCACAATTTTATTTACCATTCTTCTGTATATTACTCTTGTCTGCAACTTGAGTGGATGAGCTGTTAAGCTGACTAGGTGATAAATCTCGCACTTATCATCTCTTGCAGTCTTCGGAATTGTGTGGATGATATTTTTCTGAAAGTCAGATGGTACATCGCCAGACTCATACGTTCACAGAAGCTCTCTTAAATTCTCATTTTAAAAGTGGATCCTCTATTTCTAAATTGACTCCCTTCACATTAGACAGATCTTTCAGTTCATAGAGGCCTTCAATGTACTCTTTCGACCTATCTGCTCTCTCCTCAAAATTTAACAGTGGAATTCCCGTTGCACTCTTAATGTTACCACCCTTAGTTTCACCCAAGGCTGTTTTGACTTTCGAATATGCTGAGTCAGTCATTTTATCAGTCATTTCTTTTTCGATTTCTTCACTTTCTTCATGCAGTCATTTCATCTTAGCTTTCCGGATCTTCCTATTCATTCCATTCCTCAGCGAATTGTATTTCTGTATTCCTGAATTTCCCTGGACGTTTTTGTACTTTCTTCTTTCACCGATCAACTTAAGTATTTCTTCTGTTACCACCTCTTTCTGCCTATGTTTTCCTTCCCATATTCTGTGATGGCTCTTTTTAGAGATGTCGATTCCTCTTCAACTGTAGTGCCTACTGAGCTATTCTTTATTGCTGTATCTATAGCCTTAGAGAACTTCAACCTATCTCGTCATTCCTTAGTACTTCCGTAACCCACTTCTTTGCGTATTGATTCTTCCTGACTAATGTCTTAAACTTCAGCCTACTCTTCATCACTACTAAATTGTGATCTGAGTCTGTATCTCTTCTTGGTTACGCCTTATAATCCAGTATCTGATTTCGGAATCTCTATCTGGTCACGATGTAATCTTACTGAAACCTTTCCCATATCACCCTGCCTTATCCAAGTATACCTCCTCCTCTTGTGGTTCTTGAACAGAGTATTCTGTATTACTAGCTGAAATTCATTGCAGAACTAAATTAATTATCCTCCTCTCTCATTCCTTACCCCAAACCCATATCCACCTCACCTGTAACCTTTTCTTCTACTCCTTCCCCTACAACTACATTCCAATCGGCCATGACTATTAGATTTTCATCTCGCTTTACGTACTGTATTACCCTTTCAGTGTCGCCAAATACTTTCTCATGTTCAGTCTGTGACGTCGGTATTTATACCTGAGCTATCGTTGTCGTTGTTGGGTTCCCGACATTCCTGATAAGAACAACCCTATAACTGAACTGTTCACAGTAACATAATCTCTGCCCTACCTTCCTATTTGTTACATTCTCTTTAGTCACTATTATGTTGTCTCGTTGTATCTGTAGAGCTGTAGCATGGGAAGCAAGGAGAGGATTTTGGTTGGTGGCCGGAATCCTCTTGCTATAATATAAACTGCAGGCAATTAATAACTCGGTTATTTATTCATAAAGAAAGAGTACTTAAGTTTCCAGAGCACCAATGGTACAAGCTCTCTTCTGCATAGTCCCCATGGCCTCAATGCTGTCAGAGTAGAAGTCCGCTATGTTCCCAGCAAGGTACTATGTGGTGCCCGTCTCTGTGCTAGAGGCTGAGACTGCAGCTCCGTCTCGGTGACATGCTGGAACTCCACGGCGTACAGACTCCAACTAATTGGCGTACAGACTCGAACTAAATGGCGTAACAGGCTTGAACTAACTGGCTAAACTGGCCCTCGGGTCCATGGCGGCAATCCTTAATGCTGGCGGCTAACAGGGGGTTGTCGGCCTGTTTCCAGCGAGTCTTGTCGATGGCCTCTATCGATGCTCTCTTAACCTATGGTGTGCTGGTGCCTGCGTTGGCCAGCACACTGTTCTCAACGTATCCTCCTCCCAATATACCATTACCTACTGCTGTTGATATTAGTCTATACTCATCTGACCATAAATATTCGTCGTCTTTCTGTTCCACTTCACTGGCCTGCACTATATGTAGATTAAGCCTTTGCATTTACCGTTTCAGCTTCTCTAGCTTGCCTACCACGTTCAGACTTCTGACATTTCACATCCCGACTCATAGAACGTTGTTCTTACACTGGTTATTGAACCTTTTTCTCATAGTCGCCTGGGGCAGTCCCCCTCCTGGAGATCAGAAATGAGAAATATTCCGGAAACTTTTGCAAATGGAGAGATCATTGTGACAATTTTTGAGTTACAGGCCACTTGGCTTGTGGATACACTTTATGTCTCTAATGCTGTGGCTTCCATGTCTTGTGCATCCTCATGCCCATGTTCGTTGCTGATTATACTGACTTTAGGGGCTATTTCACACAGCAAGAATGAGAGAGCGCTCTGAACCTCTCTTCCCTCCCCCCCCCCCCCCACCCCCTCTTTGACAAGAGCGCTGGCCGGAGGAGGTTGACTTCTTATGCCGGCAGTCTTGGCCACCAATGGTGATTATTAATAAAAAATTTAAGCGGTGGTGGGTTTCGCACTGTAAATGTTTCGGTTACTAATTAATACGCTACTCCTGAAACGTCCCCTTAGAAAAATTATACATGACTGTCCTTAAACTGACACACAATATTTTTAGCGCAACGCAATCTGACTTTCAAAAATCCCTACAAAAGAATGACCCTGACTAACATTAACCTATACCTTTCACAAATCACTTACCTCACCAAAAATCAAACTACTGAAGGCACTAACTAGTGATAGGCATAGTTAGCAAATGGAACATTTTAATAGAGAACAAACAATGTATTTACCTTAATAGTCACAATATATATAGCAGTTCATGACATCCAGTCTTACAAATTTCAAAACTCCGCCATTTCTCTCCCCACATCCACCACTGCTGGTGGCTCACCTCCAACTGCGCAATGCTACGCGCTGTTAATATCCAGCTGCCCAACACTACAATGGCAGACAACAATGCAAACTAGCCACAGACTGCACACTGCACAGCCGGTGATTTTTATACAGAGCGTTGCCAATAAGAAAACATAAGCAGCCTACTTACATAGCCCCCATGCTCCCCACAAAAAAAATTTTTACAAATTGTTTTGGGCAGTGGCCAATAATGATATGATAAAATTTTTCATAATTACAATAACAAAGATATCAAATGCACACACTTATTGATACAATGTTGGTCAAAAGCTAAAATTTTCTCAAAGTCCATAAGGACAGTCCTGATCATTCATCACAGTAAAATTGCAGTGTTAAGTCTGAGCAGTAAAAGAAAATGCACATGGAAGTGGTGGATTTCCATGCCATCTTGAAGAAGTAGTGTTGTCCTTCCAACAGAAAGACAGTGCTGACTCTTGACATGCAGACAGGTAATGGGCCACAACAGAGTACACCCACCGCAGAGTCAGTCGAAGGTTTGAAGAATATTGGTAGGTAGGTCATCAAAGAGCAGATCCCTGTTGTCCTGGTACAGATTACGGTATTGGTGGGCCACCAGAGGTGCAGACCCGCTGTAGTCCTGGTAGAGACAGCCAGCAGCCATCTGTTTCGACTGTGCAGGTGCACAATCACCATCGAAGAGTCTTGCAGAGAATATAGCAAGTCCATAAACCACCACTTGTGCACTCACAAAGTTTTTGGAATTGTCCTTAGAACCAGCAATGCTGTTATCCAGTCCCTTGCTGAATTATCAGCACACATGCAAACACTAACAGTCCCTACCTCTCACATATTGTCCATATACTATGACCAACACAAACGTCTGCAATGAAATGGAACTTACAAGTTAATAATATGATGAACTGGTGTCAATTACAATTTTATAACATAAGAATGCAATTACAAAGGTACAAAATACATCATTAAAGAGCATAACAATACAGATAACATTTGTAGTACAGGCTTTACAAAAGAATCGAAATAACATACACATCTGTGTTACAGGAATTATGACATGAGTATATACATAAAAGATCAGAATAACTTTCGAAACATCAACTTCACACATGAGCATTAAAACAAAAGAGAATAAATAATGTCTGAACACCTTTACAAAGTAAATAACGTATTATCAGAAATTCTACAACATAACTCTTATTATCTAAACACATTAAGACAGGAAAAACACAAATTCACATAGTGTAATAACAAAAAATACAGGACAGTGTTTCTTTTCAGTGTGACATTTGGTACTACAGTCCACCCCCAAAACTTCATTCCATATATCTTCCCTCTTATTTCAACATTTGTTTCCACCAAAAAAATTCTATCCAAACATGCTTTCTGTATTTATATGTTCACACATTTCTTACCTCATTATTTATTTTCCCTTATCTTACCTCATCATTTATTTCCAAGAAAATCCTACCTAAACCTGTTGTCCCTAAACCCTACTTTTTTGTTCATATCCTCTTTCAAAATACTTTTTTGGACAAACCATTTTCTTATAGCTTCTCAATGCATTTCTTCCAATTCATCACAACTTGTTCTCTTATATGGCCTACCCCATCTTAAGCTAACTTAAATCTACTGAGCTCAGATGCTAAACTAAGGAACGAGGCAATGCAGCAGCACAAAACAATTAACACAAACAGCAATGACAAAAAATGCCAATTTGCATAGCAAGCAGCAGTAAATCTAAATCAACAGATAAATTGTAACATTACAACTAATATGAGCCAATGTGCAGCAACAAGAAAAATAAATCAGTAGTAAAACTGGCTTAACAGAGTAATAGAAAGTTAAATTTAGTAGCACCATGTTTGGCACACAGCAGCAGCAAATGCAATAACTTATACCTAAACATGACAAAGTTCAAGCAGAAAAAATAGTACACTAAAGATAACAACGCAGATAAGGGAAATGTCTATTCACATCTTAATACCTATGTAAGTAAAGTGGTGCACCACAAAAACTAGTTCTACAAAAAATTACCAAGTACTTGAAAAGAAAATTATATATGCAGTTACCGTTATTAGTCTCCTTCTTATTGTTCTTTCCATTCCAAGAGCTCCTTTTTCGAAGAATGTGGATCAGAAAATAATTATTTAATAGATCTGTTGACAGAAAGTGTTCACATTAGCAAATGCATTTAAGTTTATTTTATAAAACCAATGCTGCAACACACCTGGAAAACAGATATCAAATGAAATAAGCAATTACGCAAACCAAATCATAAAAACATCATTCAATAGCTATGTGGCATTTCGTAAGTCAGTAGCTCTCAACTCTTGTAGAAAGACACTTGTCATAATCAGGTTTGCAGATGCAAGAATATTTCCCATCAATTCATAAGCATTTCAGTAAGAAGCACAAAGTACGATATGTTTCCAAGTAATGAGCGTGTCGTAGTTGCGATGCTTTCTGCAATGGAATGTCAATAGCGAGGTTAATGTGTCTTTTTTTTTTTACCTAATGGCTTTTTCTCCAGGCGACTCGCACAGCTGGTCGCCCATAACGCGTTACGTCAAGGTCACTTACCTTTCTTACCGATATATTTACGACAGCAGTTTCCACTACAGTGACAGTCTCATATAAAATTTCACAGGTCGAGAATTTGCGTTACAAATGTGTAGAAACAAAATCTTTAAAATTTAATAGTGTCCAAAAAATTTTCTTCGGCATTGTGATACATTCACGCATTTACACACATTTCATATCTTTTTAATGTAAGATTCTTGGTTTCCATCATCCTTTTTCACAAGTCAGAGTCCCTAACCACTACTCCTTATTCGTTACCTTATTACACATATACATATTCATCAACACGTCTTCAATATTTCATCATATTAAATACATAGCATAATCAGATTCCTCATATAGCATCATCTCATTGTTCATAAACATACCTAAACTGCATAATACACATCGTCATCATTATAATAACATCATAACAGATCAATCACATCTCAGAATCGTTGTAGCTTTCTGAATATTTTAAAACCTACAAAAAATTCTCTGCTCATTTCAAAAGTGTCATCTACCTCAAACGTACTTTAAAAATCATGATACCATACCAAATACATCATTAAAAGCTCTCATAGTATCACAATGGTTCTGAAAAAATATGATCAGTTCACAAAGTACATACAAAATAGAATTTCATAAGTGTGAAGTTATCCAACTGTGTAATTGCGTAAACATCTGTCACTAATGTAGAAAAGAAATGTTTGTTTCTCTATTAAATAATCAGATAGCTGTGTAATTTTGTGTTGGAGAAATATGGTACTGATTTTTAAAGTTGTATAAGCAAATACCATATTAGCTAGGGATCCTTGTGCTTGCCACACACATGGTACACAAAGTAAGCGTCTACCCCCTTGAGGATTAATGTAATTATACCCTCAGGTGTTACAGATTACAACAATGGAATGAAACGTATCACGGAAACCTTTGTATCATTGTACTTCAAATATCTTTAAAAATAAATGTTTTAAGTACAAAATTAAACACTCAAATACGTGTACTGTAGCGCTAAACTGTGCCTCTTGTTGTAAGATAATCTCTGTGGAAGTGTCGTAGTTATCATCCTCCGAAAGCTAAGTTCAGCAGAAGTCAATGTACTTATCTCATGATACAGAAAAGTGAAATGCTTTGCGTATAGATATCTTAGTTATTATGCTTATTGCCATGATGAAGAAAGTACTGTGCTGTAACGTATTGTTGTGCTATGGAAAAGGCTGTCTCCTTGTAGCTATACCACAAAAGTTACTACTAAAACATGTTTTACTTTCCAGAAGAATTCAGAAAACTGTATAGATATAAAACAGATACACCGCAAAAGCAACATTGTAAATGGTCACTCATTAGTAGCGTCGTGATAAAATAGTGTAGCTGTCACATAAACTAACCACTGCGCCATCTGGTATCTCACAGAAAGTGCTTTAAATCCAGAATGTATTTTTAAGTAAACCAAAATGTTGCATTAAAATCTCATTAGCAGTACTGGTAAATGTTCTAAGTATGTCACCCTTATAGTCGTTACGTAATCGTGCAACTAACAAGCAAGAATGTACACACACAATACCACTGTGTCGTCTGTTCACTATAACAATGCACTCGTAAATACTGTCTAAATATGTTCCCTAGGTTCTAGACTGGATAGTGAACTTCAAAACATTGTTGCATGTTAACAGATTCTAAGTCTGACAAAGCATACTAGAAATGTGAAGTGAAAAGTTTTATGGCAAAGTTGTTGTTGTTGTAGTCTTCAGTCCTGAGACTGGTTTGATGCAGCTCTCCATGCTACTCTATCCTGTGCAAGCTTTTTCATCTCCCAGTACCTACTGCAACCTACATCCTTCTGAATCTGCTTAGTGTATTCATCTCTTGGTCTCCCTCTGCGATTTTTACCCTCCACGCTGCCCTCCAATACTAAATTGGTGATCCCTTGATGCCTCAGAACATGTCCTACCAACCGATCCCTTCTTCTGGTCAAGTTGTGCCACAAACTTCTCTTCTCCCCAATCCTATTCAATACTTCCTCATTAGTTATGTGATCTACCCATCTAATCTTCAGCATTCTTCTGTAGCACCACATTTCGAAAGCTTCTATTCTCTTCTTGTCCAAACTATTTATCGTCCATGTTTCACTTCCATACATGGCTACACTCCATACGAATACTTTCAGAAATGACTTCCTGACACTTAAATCAATACTGGATGTTAACAAATTTCTCTTCTTCAGAAACGCTTTCCTTGCCATTGGCAGTCTACATTTTATATCCTCTCTACTTCGACCATCATCAGTTATTTTGCTCCCCAAATAGCAAAACTCCTTTACTACTTTAAGTGCCTCATTTCCTAATCTAATTCCCTCAGCATCACCTGACTTAATTAGACTACATTCCATTATCCTTGTTTTGCTTTTGTTGATGTTCATCTTATCTAAGTTTAAAAGCAGATTCTCTCTCAATAAACGGTTTTACATGTGAAATGTGGTGCAATCCTTTACTCTTCCTAGTACGCAGAGGTTCAACTTGAACTGAATTATCATGCGGTATACGTCGGTGAGGAATGCTAAAATTTTTCTCAAGGTTAGCGTCTATGTCATTTTTCTCCGAGCCAGCCGGCGCACGCGGCTGCCTGCTGTGCGAGTCATTGTCTGCTATCTCTTTGTTTGCGTGCGTCATTATTGGGATTAGAAGACCTAACTTCTACAAATTCACCTTGTCGAGAGTGCCCTGCTGTGTTTGAATCCCGCCAGTTCTGATGGAATTCAGGTCTGTCGTTTTGTTGGTAGTTTACATAGTTTCTTGTTTGTCGGTCATGTGGTGGAGAATTTCTCCCGGAATCGTAACTGCACGCTGAACTGTTGCGTCTGAAGTTATTCTGTCTCCCTTGATAATAATTGTTTTGGTTTCCATATTGTCGGTTTCTATGGTTATCTCTGTCATATTCATAATTACGGAAGTGCGATCTTTCTCTGTAACTATTACTCTGCCAGTGGTTGTCATAGGGGTGGTGTATGTTTTGGTCACGATTCGTGTTGTGAGAATAGGCTTGTCGTGTCCAGTTATTATTTCTTTCATCGTGGAATTGTGATGGATGTGACCTGTAATTGTTTTGTTCCTGTTTTCGCGTTCCGCGATTGTCAGTGTCAATTTCCAATTCTTGTAACAGTCCCTGAAAAGCTTCAATGTCGTCCTTGCAACGTCCTGCCAAAATAATATATCGTAAATGTTCAGGCAATTTGATTAAGCAAATGCGGATGAGTTCTGATGGGCTGTATGGGTTTGACAGGTACTGATTCTTGTGCAACATGTCTTCAAGATATTTCACAAGACTGGAAAATTCAGATTGTTCAAAATGTTTCATCATTATGATGCTATGTTTTACTCGGTCTTGTGTAGCTTGAGTCCAATATGCTGAGAGGAAGGCATGATAAAATTCTCCTTCACTGTGACAATCGTGAATGACCGATCGCATTCTTTTAGCTGGTTCCTTCTCTAAGTAGCCACACATAAATTCTAATCTGTGCTCTAATGACCAGTTGGGAGGAAAACAATGGGAGAATTGATGGAGCCACGCTTGTGGATGAATGTCGTTGCCAGAATTCTTAAATGTGTTAAATTTACGTGTAGTAATGAACAGCTTATAGTCAAAATCATCATGTCGGCGAGTCGCATATCGGTCATTGTTACGTCGTTTCGGCGGTTCCATTTCAAATTTCGGTGTACCTTGCCAATTTCTTCCATAATTTCCGAAGTGTCTCGTGTTATTATTTTGTGGCTGTTCCATATTTCTATATCCCTTTTCCCGTATTGGAGCGCGAGTGTCCTCTGAAATATGTAATTCTTGTATTACCTGCGTCAACTGATCTTGTACTTCCCGGATTTCTCTTTTGTACTGTGTATTGGTTTGATTTTGATTTTGTTTGAATTTTCTAATTTGTTCATATTCTTCTGTGTCAGTGAAGGCTACAGGTCTTGTGTCATTCAGATCATCATCTACCTTTGCAGATAAGTTAGTGAACTGATCCGAAAGTTCGCCTACTTTCTCCGATAGTGTACTTATTTCCTCAGTGTGTTTTTCCGAACCAAGTTTCAGAGTGTCCATTTGTGTTCAAATCGTATCTACTGTGTTCTTTAAGTTTTCCTGAGTTTTTGCAAGTAGCGTAACCGAATCGGTAGATGCAACTGAGTCAATTTTAGCCCACAAGGTCTCATTATTTTCATGAACAATGGTTTGCAGTTCCTTTATGGCTGCTTCGTGATTCTGTAATGCATTTTCATGCCGCGGAAAAATAGGTTGAAAATGCTCACAAATTTGTGTTTTTACGTCATTACAGACTTTTTGACATTTCGATTCAATGTTATGTAACTCAGTAGTTAAATCTTCACGTGTTTGTTCAAATGTGGTGTCTAACTTTTGAAGCTTTTGCTGTGTTTGTCTCTGATTTTGTTCCATTGTGTCTAACTTTTGCAGATTTTGTTCCATTGTGTCTAACTGTTACTGTGTTTGTCTCTGGTGTTGTTCCATTGTGTCTAACTTTTGAAGCTTTTGTCCCAATTGTTGCATTAATTGTAATAACAATGCACTGGTGTCTGAAACATGTTCCTCAGTGCTATTCGGCAATGCATTTGAACCGGCAATATTCGCATTTTGAAAAGCAGGAAATTTGTCTTGACTTATTTGAGAAAATGGCGAGGACGCAAAACCTGAATCCACAGTATTTGCAAGATTGTGCCCTGTCATTTCGGATTCCTGAGGCGAGCTGTTGCCGACCGATCGATCGATAATGCTTCCCTGTTCACTATTTTTTTCACTGTCTACGCCATTATTTGCCGCCCGCTCCATTTCCCTATGCACAATTACCAAATTACTACTTTGAATGCTGTTATTTCATTACACAGTGGTGCTGATAAGCTACGCTCGTCGTCACTATTATTTCTCAGTTTACTTTGGAGCCTAGTATTACGTTTTTCACACGCCATTATTGTCACAATATTTCACACAACAACACAGAAATACACAATTTGAAGAGCAAAAATAACAGAACACATTAACATAGCACTGAAAATAATATCTAGTTAATTGCAAGCGCAGCTGCGAAATACTTGGTGCAAATTTACCTGTTTTACTGTACAACAGTGAAAGACTGCAACTACAAAGGAGATTCTCTCTACAATTACGCGCTAGCGATAAACAAAATCTACACTAATTACACAAACTACAAGAAAAAATCAGAAGATTCCAGTGAGGTATCCTTGGCTATGGGTCGACATATGAAACGTCCCCTTAGAAAAATTATACATGACTGTCCTTAAACTGACACACAATATTTTTAGAGCAACGCAATCTGACTTTCAAAAATCCCTACAAAAGAATGGCCCTGACTAACATTAACCTATACCTTTCACAAATCACTTACCTTACCAAAAATCTTCGTTACTCGAACTACTGCAATACAGCGAGCGCCACTACTGCCAGCTAAATAAAAGATTCAAACTACTGAAGGCACTAACTACTGATAGGCATAGTTAGCAAATGAAAGAATTTAATAGAGAACAAACAATGTATTTGCCTTAATAGTCATAATATATATAGCAGTTCATGGCATCCAGTCTTACAAATTTCAAAACTCCGCCATTTCTCTCCCCACATCCACCACTGCTGGCGGCTCACCTCCAACTGCGCAACGCTACACGCTGTTAACATCCAGCTGCCCAACACTACAATGGCAGACAACAATGCATACTAGCCACAGACTGCACACAGCACAGCCAGTAATTTTTATACAGAGCGCTACGTAACGTTGTCAATAAGAAAACGTAAACAGCCTACTTACACTCCTACACCACGGGTGCATATGTACTGAACTGTATGGAATTAAATAAATAAATAGGACACCAGTCTATTCCACTGCCTGACCTATACTTAAATTTTGGGTGGTTCCAGAAGGTGAGGGTGTTTACTAACCTCTACGTAAGTCAAGCATGTTATCAAATGCCCTTGGCAGAGGCCAACACAACTTATTGGAACCATTATGAGTTCAGACAGGTTCTGTTTGGATTTTCAACTAGATTCACCGTATTATGTGGAATATTGGACAGCGTATTTTCTGGGATAAAATTTAGTTGCGTTCATCATTAACTTGACGACGTGGTTATATTCAGTGAAAACCTTGATGAGCAATTAGCAAATAATAGGGAGACACCTCGACGTCTCAGGTAGGCTGGATTTACAGTCAAGCCGTCAAAGTTCAAGTTTGCTCAGCCAGAGGTATAGAGGTATCCTTCAAATATGGTTCAAATGGCTCTGAGCACTATGGGACTCAACTGCTGAGGTCATTAGTCCCCTAGAACTTAGAACTAGTTAAACCTAACTAACCTAAGGACATCACAAACATCCATGGCCGAGGCAGGATTCGAACCTGCGACTGTAGCGGTCTTGCGGTTCCAGACTGCAGCGCCTGTAACCGCACAGCCACTCCGGCCGGCGAGGTATCCTTGAGGACACACATAGCTGTATGGACCAGCAACGCAATGAGGCCATCTACTCGCGCCGGTCCCCTAGGAATGTGAAGGATGTAGCTCAGTTCATCAGAACGACGGACTTCTTCCATCGGTTGATGCTGAATATCGCCAGTTTTCGGCGTCACTTAACGACTTGAGGAAGAAAGGGAAGAAGTTCTAGGACGGACCCTCTCAACAAACCGCCTTTCAAGGACCCAAAGCGTCTTTAGCGTATGCTCTAGAATTGGCCACGCCAGATTTCAATCGTGAATTCAAAGTGCAAACCGATGCTTCGATGTCTGGTGTGGCCGCAGTGCTGCTACAGGAGCATTTGGCAGAAATGCAACCTGTTGCCAATGCTTCGAGGACACTGGCTCCTTTTGAAGCAAAATATTCGGTGTAAGCACACGAGGCGTTAGTGTTTTCTTTCCACAGAAGAATTCCATATGTAGCCTAGTTAGAGTATCGTACCTTTCAGCTGGAGATCCATAAGAGGTCTTCAGCGGGGTGCTAGCTAAGCCAAGGCACTCTGGTCATATTGCACAATGGGGGAGGATTCTGGCTGTCGGCCTTTAAATTTACGGTCAAGCACGTTCGCGCAATCAAGAATGACGAAGCCGACGGGATGAACCGGAGTTTTGGTGCGGTGGAAGTGGATGTCGTGAGCGAGCAAGAGCTGCCTCTTCCGGTAGAGCATGTGAGTGCAATGCAGTCTGAATGCCCACTCGCGTTCAGATATGTAGAGGAACAACACGATGCCGATTCCATCCTTAGTAAGCTGAGGGAGTGGATCTGAAAAGGCGAAATAATTAGTCCCTGCCACAGAAGAATGCTGAAGATTAGATGGGTAGATCACATAACTAATGAGGAGGTATTGAATAGAATTGGGGAGAAGAGGAGTTTGTGGCACATCTTGACGAGAAGAAGGGACCGGTTGGTAGGACATGTTCTGAGGCATGAGGGGATCACAAATTTAGCGTTGGAGGGCAGCGTGGAGGGTAAAAATCGTAGAGGGAGACCAAGAGATGAATACACTAAGCAGATTCAGAAGGATGTAGGTTGCAGTAAGTACCTGGAGATGAAAAAGCTTGCACAGGATATGGTAGCATGGAGAGCTGCATCAAACCAGTCTCTGGACTGAAGACAACAACAACAACAACGACAACCATTTAAAAGGCAATGACTTACGTTATTGGGCAAAGTGAGGCCATGGTGTTCCTTTGATATTACCTAAGGATTTAGTCCCTCTTGTTTTTCAATGCTATTTTGTGCAAATTGTTGAGAAGGTGGGAGGGGGGGGGATCTTGACAGGTTTGAAACCAAAATGACGCTCAGGAAACATTTCCCACGGAAGGCTCAATAAGGATTCATGAGATATGGTGGCTGGGTGTAAAACTTGTGCCACGAGTAAGCCAGATATTTGGCCTTGCCAAGAATTGCTGGCGTCGGATGTTATCATCCAACTATGGAGAAGTGTTACCCTGACTACGTTCGTTCGTTTCTGCTGCGAATGCTAGTGCGAGTCTTTTACGAGTTATCGTATTTTGAAAAGTTTCCATACGGACACTTGTTCGTGCCATTCAACGTGCTTATGCTTGCATACAGTGTGCTCGTTTGTTTCTTGAGTGCATTGCGACTTACTAGTCAGTTGTTGTGTGGCAGTCCCAATAGTAGGTCGTGAGTGGACGATGAGATTTACCAATGCAGCAAAAGCAGACATGCTCATGGTGTATGGAAAGTGTAGGACTACTGCAGTTCGTTTTTGTGAGGTGTATGCAGACGTCGACCATATGGACAGTTATTTATCAATCTCTTCAGCCAGTTACCTGATAGTGGAAGCGTAACATCTAGACAACGTAATAGAAGAAAACAAGTGAAGACAGAACAGAGGAAAATGAATATTCTTGTTGGTGTGGTAGCTAACACGCACGTTAACTCCCTTGCGTTCGCACGAGAAAGTTGCATGCTCCAGGTAAGTGTCCTACACATTCTCCTTCCGCATGGATTCCATTCATATCACATTTCTCTCTATGAACGATTATAAGAATCCTGTTAACTTCTGCACATGGGAATTAAAACAGGATACTCCAGATGTATCATGTATCTTGTTTAATGACGAAGTCACATTTATTAATTATAGCCACGTAAACCACTGAAACGCACGGTTCGTCTTTTGACACTCCCCGTTGGCTTCGTGAGTTGGAACGTCGCCGTCGATGGTGTGTAAACGTGTGGTGTGGGTTATTGAACCACCAGCTCGTAAGGCCGATGGAACACTGAGCGCGAACGAGCTTTGCAGCCCCCTAACAGGCGATCTTCCATGGATGCTAGAAGACGTTTTCTGCAGACTGGGTGGAGCCTGTGGTACGAACATGATGGGCAGCCAACAGTACTACACTATACATTCACGAATTGTTTCCAAATAGGTGGACGGTACGCAGAGGACCTGTACTTTAGCTGTATCACGGATTTGATTCCCATAGACTTCTGCGTTGGGAAAAGCTGAAAGAAAATGTCTGCAACGTCGTACCAACTACATACGATGATGTACAAGACGTATTATTGCAGCCTGCTTGGATATTTCCGGTCAAATGCTAGCATGTGTACAGCAATCGTTCTATAGCAAACTGAAAACATGTACTGCCACTGCCCGTGGTCATTTAGAACACAACCGGAGATGGTCAATTGTCTCATTACAGGTCAGAATCCACACAACTAGGATATGTACTTGTGTTGTTCTTTAGTGTTTGCTACCACAGGTATTCCACAAGTATCGACGTGGGAACGTTCCAAATACGGTATCTTGTAAACAACTCGCTCCCTGCAACAAACACGACTGAGATTCTAATTTTATTTTTAGTCTGTTAATGTCAATAGGCATTGTTCCGTTAAAAAATGTGGGTTTGCACAAAAAATGTACTTTTTAAGTAATATTACATTCTGTTGACTGGCTAACAATACAAGCCCCTGACTACCAATCCATTCTGTGAAAACCGCACATCAATAGCATGGCCTATTTCCACAATATTTGCGGTGCAAGTTTCACGTGATTCACTCTGTATGGTAGCACGCATTCATACATTTACTCCGTTTAATTGATTGATCCCGTCAAGGTGAGATGTCATCGCAAATTACCACCAAGGCCCACCAGAACATCTTTAGTACATCTGGGCACTTTAGGGTATTGCTCACCGACAATGCGCAAAATTTGACTTCTGTGATCTTTCGCAAATTTTGTTTTGTGGGTGGCATCTGCTATACCACCACCACATCCCTTTATCCGAATCCATTGACCGCGTTGGGAGTTAATCGCAGCCCACAGGCCGTTGTTATTGCGTAACATCATGCGGATCATGCACAGTGGGGCCGGCCGGTGTGGCCGTGCGGTTCAAGGCGCTACAGTCTGGAACCGCGCGACCGCTACGGTCGCAGGTTTGAATCCTGCCTCGGGCATGGATGTGTGTGATGTCCTTATGTTAGTTAGGTTTAAGAAGCTCTAAGTTCTAGGGGACTGATGACCTCAGCAGTTAAGTCCCATAGTGCTCAGAGTCATTAAACCATGCACAGTGGGATTCTCCATTAGCCACGCGGAGTGGCCGCGCGGTTAGAGGCGCCATGTCACTAATTGCGCGGCCTCCCCCGCTGGAGGTTCGAGTCCTCCCTCGGGCATGGGTGTGTGTGCTGTCTTAAGCGTAACTTAGTGTAAGTAGTGTGTAAGTCTAGGGACAGATGACATTAGCAGTTTGGTCCCTTAGAAATTCACACACATTTGAACATTTGATTCCTCATTGTCATGGTTGGCGTACACCTTCACCACGACGGCGCACGAATACCATAAGCAGTTCCTGATCGCCGTCATGTTCATCTTCAAGCCCAACATCCTCATCTCGAATTTGTGTGTTGCTGAACGATCTACTAACTCAGCGGGTCAACACTGTGCTTATCAGGGAGAACCGAAAAGCGCGCACAAAAATTTGAAGCCTGTCAATGAAAGGATCGCGTAAAGATACAGTACAGGTAGACATCTAACCTCTCTTCGCCTGGGGGTCAGGTATGGATAAAACACTACGCCTCTGCTAGTACGAGAGCGGATAGGTGATGGGAAAACTGCTAATCAGGTTTGTGGATCTGGTGAACATTTTGAGCTTAGCGACGCCACTCACCTCGATCCTCAAGGACACGCAAACCAAACGAATATGAAGTGTGCACCTGTCTCTACTGAAGCCATGTCCAAAACGGTTGTTGATATGGAATAATTAGAGTTGAGTTTGTATGCCAAGAAGAGGTAGAGTGGCATGGTTGCTGATTGTATTGTTGTAAGCAATTGTGAAGAGTGTTTCGATATGTTGTCAAACCATAAACTAATGTTTATATGAGGGCCTAAGTTCTTACCCCTCTACCGGACATCAGCGTCTAAGGGTGAGGGATGGTGGGGGGTTGGGGGGTAGGACGGAACAACCCATCTCTTGTATTGGGATTGGACTGGTTCATACTAACTGAAATACCACCGAAACATCCTGACAGATTAAAACTGCGTGCTGGACCATTACTCAGTGTCAGGACCTTTGCCTTTCGGGGGCAAGTGCTCTGCCAACAGAGCTACCTAAGCACTACCCACGACCTATCTTCACACTTTCACTTCCCCTAGTACCTCGTCTCCTACCCATCAAACTTCACAGAAGATATCTGGCGAAACTTGCGGTACTAGTATCCCTGGAAGAAGGAATATTGCTAAGGCATGGCTTAGCGACTGCCTGGGGGATGTTTCCAGAATGAGGTTTTCACTCTTCAGCGGAGTATGCACTGATAAGAAACTTCCTGGCAGATTAAAACTTTGTGCCGGACCAAGACTCGAGGTCGGGACATATACCTTCTTCGGTCAAGTGCTCATTCAACTGAACTTCCCAAGCACGACTCACGAGAAACCCTCTTTGCTTCCGGCGATAGATTATCTCCTACCTTCCAACCTTCACAGAAGTTCTCCTGCGAAAATTGTCGCGCTAGCTCCGCTGGAAGAAAGGATACTGCAGGAGACTATCCTTTCTTCTATGAGGGCTAGTCCTGCAAGTCTCGCAGGAGAATTTCTGTGAAGTTTGGAGTGTAGGAGACGAGATATTGGTGGAAGTGAAGCTGTGTGGACGGTGGGAGAGTCGCGCTTGGGTATGTATCGTGGCTGGTTACTCGACGAGTGTGGACGCAACTTAGCGGTGTATCGTGACTTGACGTCCAGTGCTTGCTAAAACTGTTATCAAGAGTTGTTAGGGGTTTCGCTGCACATATTCAGTGCTCGTAAGTACTGAAGATTACCATACAAGCCCAGTTTTTGTTTGGTAAAGGAGGGAAGTTTTCCGCTGCCCACTTATTCACCATGTTGGAGTCTCTCAGGAAAAACACTTCATGATTTTCATTCGACAAAGATATTCGTCATGTTCACTCCATTGCCTTGGAAATCTATGATTGGTTACATGGTCAGGGGCTGCTGTATTTTAACCAGGAATCGATCGGAAACATATTTTGTGATAACATGTAGCAGTTCCGTTTGTTTTTAATTTTTTTGGAATTAATCTGCATTACATTTCATTTGCGTACATGCTTTACATTTATGTAGGTAGAAATTTCATTTACGTCACTGTTCCATACATTCCATATGTGAGAAGAAATGCATTTCTGGGCCATCATAGGTACAAATACGCCTTTTTATCCACTGGTCTGAGTTATATAACCAGCTTCATAGGTGGACTATAAAATAAATAAACAGAAAAAAACGTATGTCACATATACAGACAAAAGAAGCACACCTGTGAAAAAGAGACAAACAGAACCTGCTTACAAAGCTGTAAAATGATAAGTCATGAACACATTGTCTTCAAAATCATCTACAATATATTCATACAGTTGTTCCATAAACTCAGATGAACTGAAATTATTTGGTCTGATACAAATACGATACAGTACGAAACGTAATAATTAGCTGCTGCAACTGATTATTTCAAACTCGAAGAGGTATATATTACAAGCTGTATGTCAAAGGCAGGACTTTCCAAATAATGGAAAACAACAACAATCTGCAGTTCAAAGAGTATAGGTAATATGTTCTAGTCAAGGTTGGCAGACAACAATATATTTGTCAACACCCGTGGTGTCGAAAACAGCGATGTATATTTGAAAACGGATTGTGAGACTACATCTAATCATAGATACCACATGAAAATAATATTAACGGCCGTGTTTAGATGTACAACATGTGAATAATGTTTATGAAGTAGTATCAACCTGAGAGCTGCCATATGACAGAGAAACATAACCGCATTGGCCGGCCGGTGTGGCCGTGCGTTTCTAGGCGCATCAGTCTGGAAACGCGTGACCGCTACGGTCGCAGGTTCGAATCCTGCCTCGGGCATGGATGTGTGTGATTTCCTTGGGTTAGTTGGGTTTGGGTTGTTCTAAGTTCTAGGGGACTGATGACCACAGATGTTAAGTCCCACAGTGCTCAGAGCCATTTTTTTAACCACATTGGTTAAATGATAGAGTACAAAGTAAATCATCCAAACCTACAGACATCTTAGGATCATTTAAAAACCTGAAATTACAACATTATCAAAATATGAAGAAAACTTCATATCATTCTTTCATAACCACATTACAAAATCACAATGTGCCGATGCATAAAACGTAACGTAAAGATTACTCTTGATAAATATAGCCATATTCTACAACTGGGCTAAAAATTAATAAAAGATAAAAATAGTACAGGATTAGGATTCAAGTATGTTCATAACATCTGCACATCAATTAACTCACTCAGCTTGTTCCTCAGGCACATTCAAATTTGACTTCAGGCACGTAACTAAACCAGCATCAGTTGACATCTATAATACCATAATAGTACTATAAGTACCAAATGTCCTGTCTTTCAGGTTGAGGTGGTAGTGTGTAAAACACAAACGAAATATATAGTAATGAAATTGGAGTTACTCATTAAGCATAAGGGCACAACATAATGAGCCACAAATGGAACACAATAACGTAGATCTCAGGTAACTACTCACTAAAGACCACATACAATAGATGTTATAACATGCTCTATTCCAAGAACATTATAATTATAATTATAATGTTAGGTGACATAGTCTATAAACCAAATTAAAATCATGTTGGGAAAAAGATTACCGTTTTGTATTATTTTACAACTAATATCCGCACAAATTAAAAATAAAAATATATTTCAGGCATAAGTATAGCTATATGAAGCCTCAGTGTGTCAAAACTGCTGTGCAACAAAACACAATTAATTACGTCACCCATTGTAAATGTCATTATCAATGCGGAAAGAAGGACAGTACGTAATATGAAACCAGGACGTTTATTAGGTAAAGAATTTTAATGCCACACTGTAAGAAGTCCTAACATCAATCATTAAAAGACAAGGAACAGCATTGTGCAACTGAAACATTTTTGTAGAGCAAAGAATATTTAAACAAATAGGTGGTACCAACATGTGGAATAGGGTGCAATATTTGTAATACATAATAGTAATCACAAGAGCCAAAATATCTGGACATGAGTTTTCATAAACAAAATCTAACACACTCCATTAGCATACTGAACCTAGACTTTGGGCAAAAGAACAACAACGTATTGGAAGGGGAACTTAAATGAGAATTATCTGAGTTTATGGAGCAACATATGACTGTAGCTGAGTGGAAGGTAATGTACAGCTTTTTAAGTACTTTCAGATTCACTGTTCTTCACATGTGTGCTTCTTTTAGCTGTGTGTACTACATATGTTTAATCTGTTTCTATATTTTATAGTCCTCCTATGAGGACTGTTATTTAATCCAGAATATTAGAAAATAAAGATGTACTTGTGCAGCTGATGGCTCAGATATACCTTTCTTCAGATACTTGACAGCTGTAGTCAATTACCATATAAAATTCCTAAGTCCGTATGTAAGCCAGCGTTAGGTTTGCTACACTGTTTTTTACATTTCTTTTGCATATTGCACATCTTCTTTGTTTTCCTTCACAAGGTCTTTCCAGAAAGTAACCTCTAGTCATTTGCCTGCTAAACAGGAAAAGAGGAGTATTGCCGTTAGTATGACATGATAATAATACGAATTCACTACCCTCGTAACACTTACCTACACGCAGACCACATAATGACAAATAAGAAGACGAAGATGTCACCATTCCCTTTGCTAGTGAGGACGTTGCACTGGCAGTACACAAAATAAAGAGCAAATCGGCCCTGGGCCCTGATGGCATCGACGACGAAACCATCAAACAAGCTATTCCAGTTATTGTACCATACCTGACAGATTTACTGAATGATGCTCTACTAGAAGGGCTAAAACCGAATACATGGAAGACGGCAAATGCAGTTATAATCAAGAAAGAGGAGGGCAATGGCGAGACTGATCCTAAGACATACAGTCCAATATGCCTCATTAACATTCTGGCAAAGGTACAGGAGAGATTACTGTGCGATAGACTTCAGTCACACAGGCAGTTCTTTGGCCTTAGCCCACATCAGATTGGTCTTCGAGCACACACATTAATCGACGAGCCAGTAAATAAGGCCACAGGAATGACACAGACAACACATGACAAATACATAGTAGCAATTTTAATTGACATAACTGGTTCTTTCGACAACCTTTGCGGGCCGGCGCTGGTCACAAGAGTTTGAGAGATAAATGTTCCACTGGCTCTATAAAATAGCCTTAATTATTGCAGAAACAGATAGTGGAATGAAAGATTGGCCGCCAAAGCGTAATAAAGAGGGAAACAAAGGATTCTCCGCAAGGATCCATAAGCGGACCGATTTTCTTTGACATAACCATAGAATCGCTACTGAATGCACTAGAAGACAACGACCTGGATAACGGAATGGTTGCGTAGGCTGATCACCTTATGGTCATGGTATCTGCAAACTTCAGGTCGCAATTACAGTGTAAAGCCACGTGGCTTCTCGCATCCATCGTTGAATGATGAACGAACAACAAACTTACAATTGAAACGAACAAAACTCTTTACCTAATTCTACGAACCACACTGAAAAGAAGTCTAGTTACAAAGTTAAACAAGATATCTATAAAAAGTGAAGCTATGACAAGATACCTTGGCATTAATATTGACGAACATTTACACTTTAACAAATGTTCCAGATTGACAATTAACAAAAGTGGCGAAACGCGTGCATAAACCTGCAAGACTGAACACTATAAGAAAATTAGGACATATTAAACAGCACTTTTTGAGTAAATAACTTGTTTTGCGGCTAGTGCTTGGGCAGATAGCTAATATTTAGGTACGCATGAAACCATTGTGAGGCACGGTCAAAGGAATGTTCTACTCAGAATCTCGGGACCTTTGGTACGACCTCGATTGAGGCACTGCTCATGGTACTGGGTGTTTCCCTATAGATAATTCGCCACAGAGCAGCTGCTGTCAAGACAACATATGTAAGAGATGTAACCATACACCCAGAAGGTATAAAGGGAAGAACTGTCACATCACACTGAAAGGAGTTTTGATGTAACAAAATAAGTGATGTTGTTATTCAATGGAAAAGTTGGGATTTGGGATTTCGCTTACTGTTTTATCAATCACAATTGGCGTAAGAATCATAGATTGAGCATTGTCATAAAATATTGCATTATGAAATGTGAATAGTCTTTACTTGCAATTTCGCGTGGCTTGAAGCAGTCACAGTTAGCGTGCTATTCGTTAAGAAATTGCATTATCGTAATTCTAATTACTTCATGATCGTAGATTCGATCATACCCGGTCGTGAAGTTATTGTTATGACAAAACAATTTCCTAAGGGACCAGAAAGTTTATAAGGGCGTAAAAACAACTGCAACATCACACAAAAGGGAAATTCATTATTAAAGCTGATGCAAGAAGACGATAAAACAGTTTTCTTTTTGTCAATGTAACATGCACATTGGACTGCTGATCTTGGTATCTGTAATCTCAGCAAAATGCATAATTAAAATATAAATAATACTGAGGAGATGGTAGGAATGAGCAATGCTAAATGATTCAATATTTCCAGAACAAATATTTAGTATAACTAACACATATATATAGTACCTTATGCTTAGTACTACAATGACGGTAGATGTTTATGTCCGTGTCATGTCCATTGAGCGCCCTTTTATATAGCCATTGCCCTCTTGAGTCGCTCGTGCGTCGTCACTGTAAGTTATAACAGTTCTTCTTTTTACACTTCACTCAAACTTAGACGGGTCACGTTTTTATTTATTCAGTAAAAAATTATATCAGACCGCCACAAATCTGCGTCCGTCTTACTTAAGAAAAACAGTACAAGTGTTTAGCGCTCAAAGCTTCATTTGTTCTCCAGCGAACAAAATAGTGAAGGATCGCATATCTATCCGTATTCTTCTGTTTATGTTGCCGCCCAAAGACGACGAACTACATTATTCAGGAAATTCCACTGTCGCTATGCGACGTCTTATTATAGATTAATCTTTTTTTATAAACAAGTATTTGCCTTCTGGCTGAAAGTATTAACTATTTCCTGTTTTAATGAAGCCAAACATAGCGAATATCACAGAGTATACTGATTCGCACTTGCATGTGGTACCAGAATAAGATAAGAATACTAATAAATTAAAATGAAACTGGTATACTATAAATGATGAAAGTCTCCCTGATAGGTTTGATAATGCGGATCGCTGACTGTGCGTGACTACAGAGCCAAAGATCTCTGGTCTCCGACTATTATAGTATTGGAGTAAGAGATCGCTGGGCGCACAGTTCTAGGTAGCTGTCTGTGAGGGGAAGACGATGGAGTAGGCAGTTTTTGTGGTGTGATGTGTGGAGCCATCAAGAGTTACATTGATGTAGGTATGTCAGTATTGTTGAGCGTAGAAGCAGAAGTCTTCATCTAACCAAGGTAATAAAATTTTAATTTGTTAGTATTCTTATCTTATTCTGGTACCACACGCAAGTGCGAATCGGTATACTCTGTGATATTCGCTATTATTATTTCTGTTTTTGGCAGCGAGTTAGTATAGATGAGTTGGC
Organism: Schistocerca piceifrons; assembly: GCF_021461385.2. Classification (NCBI taxonomy): domain Eukaryota; kingdom Metazoa; phylum Arthropoda; class Insecta; order Orthoptera; family Acrididae; genus Schistocerca; species Schistocerca piceifrons. Next base: position 686,254,698 of record NC_060140.1, read on the forward strand.
TGACAATTCGTAATTGTTGAGAAAGCCCAGATTTTACGTAAACCGTTTTGATAAAAAGGTTAGTTAGGTATTTAACTTTGTAATGTTTCTAGGATTTGTCAACAGAGCTATACTTAATTTGATGATTTCCATTTATGGTGGATTAATGAAATTAGATAATACTTGCTGTTTAAATCTCATTGTTTGCGAATCAACTGTGAGTAATGTAACTTCAATTGTCAGATTTTTTGAAAAGACAAATTTAACTTGCAATACAATTTTGCTAAAAAGTTCACTGTTAGTAATTCACTAAAATCAGTACACCTCCCTGTCCAGGTCATATTTTTTAAAGAAGCTGGATTTTCTTAAATGTTGTAGTTTATCAGCCAAACGATTACACATGCATTTCAAGTACTATGGCGAGCATTGCACACTGCTGAGCCTGTAGCTAGCATATTGATATTTTTTATGAGAGACCAGAATATATAGCATTACTTCGTTGCTGCTTTAGAGGTAAGAAAATTTAATTTATTTGCTATGTGCACAGGGACCAAAGTTACCAGATTTGAACAGGGCCAGAAGATTCAGTGGATAAGGGGCTGAATGTATTGTACAGTGACTGTATTTCTTCATTGGTATTGGAAGTTGCATTGCCCAATCGGTTCGTTTTAAGTTTTGCTAACAATAACACAGAGGAAGCACACCACTTACTGTTACAACACGCCACACGACAATTCGAGTTATGTATCCATTCCACACTTCAGCCTTCAATAACGTAATCGCAAAGTTTTCTCTTTATTTATTAAAGAACGTTACAATAACTAAGTCAAATTGCCATCTCTTGTATCTTACATTAAATACAGTTTTAATTTCAATTTGAAATACATCCAGAACCTATTATATACCTTATTTATTGCCAGTATCTGAGTTAGCAACAAGTTTAAACAAAATTGTCTATGTGCATTTGTACTTATTATGTATATTTATATAAATTTTTATTTGTTTTTTTTAAATTTTATTCTTTTGTAAAATTTTCAACAAAAATATACTAGTAAAAAAACTGAATTTGTATGATGTAACGTTTAAAATCACAAAATGTATGACCTGCTATATAATAACAGGTAGCAAGTCTTTACTTCAGAATTAAATATAAAATAATAAAAAATAGTCAGTTATATTTGTGATTATTATTTCCATATATTTTTATTCGATACTTATTTATGTAACAGTCAGTTTCATCTACTCCATCCATGAATGTATTGTAGAGATTTACACAGAGAGGCTGAGGTATTTTCACTTTATTTTTTGTCCAGTGTGGACCATATACTTACGTTGTTCCTAGGATATATTCTTTGATGGCTTGACAGGACTCGTAGACATTTAATATCTTTCCATGCAGCATAGAACATCTCGTTTTTTTAAGTCAAATCTGTAGTCTATAGCTCCACAAGGTCCTTTTTTGTATTTTTTATCTGTTTTGACAGAGAAATTATTATCAGGTTTATCGAACTATTCCTGTTGCTGCTACATTTCGATTTTCAAGGTTTTCGGTAGACTGAGGTCTGTGAAAAAAATGACCAAATACAAATTGTGGTTAGAGAGATTGTTGACAAATTATACGTTATTCATTGTAGCTGGCGAACCCAAATCTTGCACCTCAGTCTCATTGTTCCTTTTTTCACTGTACAATTATAAGCCCTATATGAAAGTAGAATCCTGATCCGCCACAGAAAACTGTCCGTAGTTTGAACGCAAATCGAATGGTTCTACCCCTCGTAAATTGTTTGAAATAATAATGACCGTAACAACCTACCATGTTTCTGTCAATCCATATCTTTTTGGAGAAAACAGCAAACTCATATAGTTTTGACGCATTTTATCAACGAGTTGGCGTGTCTTCATATCTGGGACTGCCAATTCATTGTTTGTCAGATTGACATTTTTACTGAGATGTAGACGTGTCTCTATTTCTAAATATCTGTTTCTGGAGAAACATTTTGACACTTCTAATTACGAAGTCTTGATCTTTGCACCAGTACATTTGCTCCTGAGGCAAAGATTGGTGACATGAGGCATTAAAAGCGAACAAATTTTTGAAGACTGTCTACAGATAACATAAATCAAACTCTGTTATTCCGTGCGGCATATTTGACACATTCTTTCAAAATAAAATTTATTTTACTTCGTCAAGCTATGCTTCTTATACTTCGATCTCTGATTTTCCTTTGAGAGAAGTTTCTTGTTCCGTAGCTCTCTTAATATCATCCATTTGCTCAAAAGTCTATTCGTAATCAGATGTGCTTTTCACGAATGAGAAAAAAAAATTTTTTCTCTTTCTAGTCTTCCTTGTTTGGGCCCTGAACTACACTCCTGGAAATGGAAAAAAGAACACATTGACACCGGTGTGTCAGACCCACCATACTTGCTCCGGACACTGCGAGAGGGCTGTACAAGCAATGATCACACGCACGGCACAGCGGACACACCAGGAACCGCGGTGTTGGCCGTCGAATGGCGCTAGCTGCGCAGCATTTGTGCACCGCCGCCGTCAGTGTCAGCCAGTTTGCCGTGGCATACGGAGCTCCATCGCAGTCTTTAACACTGGTAGCATGCAGCGACAGCGTGGACGTGAACCGTATGTGCAGTTGACGGACTTTGAGCGAGGGCGTATAGTGGGCATGCGGGATGCCGGGTGGACGTACCGCCGAATTGCTCAACACGTGGGGCGTGAGGTCTCCACAGTACATCGATGTTGTCGCCAGTGGTCGGCGGAAGGTGCACGTGCCCGTCGACCTGGGACCGGACCGCAGCGACGCACGGATGCACGCCAAGACCGTAGGATCCTACGCAGTGCCGTAGGGGACCGCACCGCCACTTCCCAGCAAATTAGGGACACTGTTGCTCCTGGGGTATCGGCGATGACCATTCGCAACCGTCTCCATGAAGCTGGGCTACGGTCCCGCACACCGTTAGGCCGTCTTCCGCTCACGCCCCAACATCGTGCAGCCCGCCTCCAGTGGTGTCGCGACAGGCGTGAATGGAGGGACGAATGGAGACGTGTCGTCTTCAGCGATGAGAGTCGCTTCTGCCTTGGTGCCAATGATGGTCATATGTGTGTTTGGCGCCGTGCAGGTGAGCGCCACAATCAGGACTGCATACGACCGAGGCACACAGGGCCAACACCCGGCATCATGGTGTGGGGAGCGATCTCCTACACTGGCCGTACACCACTGGTGATCGTCGAGGGGACGCTGAATGGTGCACGGTACATCCAAACCGTCATCGAACCCATCGTTCTACCATTCCTAGACCGGCAAGGGAACTTGCTGTTCCAACAGGACAATGCACGTCCGCATGTATCCCGTGCCACCCAACGTGCTCTAGAAGGTGTAAGTCAACTACCCTGGCCAGCAAGATCTCCGGATCTGTCCCCCATTGAGCATGTTTGGGACTGGATGAAGCGTCGTCTCACGCGGTCTGCACGACCAGCACGAACGCTGGTCCAACTGAGGCGCTAGGTGGAAATGGCATGGCAAGCCGTTCCACAGGAGTACATCCAGCATCTCTACGATCGTCTCCATGGGAGAATAGCAGCCTGCATTGCTGCGAAAGGTGGATATACACTGTACTAGTGCCGACATTGTGCATGCTCTGTTGCCTGTGTCTATGTGCCTGTGGTTCTGTCAGTGTGATCATGTGATGTATCTGACCCCAGGAATGTGTCAATAAAGTTTCCCCTTCCTGGGACAATGAATTCACGGTGTTCTTATTTCAATTTACAGGAGTGTATTTGGGTCACTTTCAGCCAGAAGTTGTACACCGATACTGGTAACTGTAATAGCACTTGAATAAAATTACAGCCTACCAGGAGCAACATTGGGACAGGTGACTTCCAGTATGTCATTACTGAACTCTTCAGCGTGGGAAACAACATCCTTATTGTCAGGGGAATATTTAACAGTATCTGTCTTACATTCATCATTATTATCATTACGCTGGGCGAGAAAATTGGGATTATTTACCATATCTTGTAGCTCGACTAGTGTGTAGATATTTCGGTTCCAGTATCCAAAAAAGGAGAATACAATCATTACAGTATGAAATTACTTAGTTTTAGCCACGATACCCTAACGGGTATCACTTTAAAATATGTAAAAAAGCATTATTTACTGATTATAAATGGAAGAATGAACATTCGCGAGCTACCATCGCCAACAAATTTGCTATATTATCGCACCATTTGGTACAATAATAAAAACAATACGAAAATTAATGACACTGAAAATCTGTGATAGTCGTATGCACAACTTACCATCCAATTTATAGGTTGTTCACCTGTACACAAGAAACTGGAGACAGTATTTTAATTCTGCTCAGTCACTAAAATCAGTTGATCTGTTGTCGATTATTCTGAGCTATTTAGTAGTACCCCAGAGACACCGCTGCCAGCTGACAGGACTAGAACCATCCGGTCCCCAGAAGGGAATAGTGGCTGTTGATAAGTTAAGACACGTTTACCGTTGAATGGTGCAGATTAATTATTTGCCTTTGTGTAGATAACGAATGGTGACAGCTCGCTGTTGCACTAGTCCTGGCCACTTGTCTTTCTACGCTAATATCCCATGGAGGGATAAACAGGTTTCACTTTACAGAGTGGTGACCCGATACTTTTGAACAGACAGTGAACTACGGAAACTTCCCGATCAGGTTACAGAAGGATATCGAGACGAAACATAGGGGCTGCCCACGGATCTGTCTGCTTTTGCTGCACGACTACGTCCCAAATTGTATACAGGTCACATTCACACCCGTCAGCTTTCCCCTTCCCTCCCTCAACCACAGACATCCTGGCATCCTGTCACGTCTTTCTTTTTCCTCCGATGTGGAAACAAATTCCGTAACAATCACTATTGGAATGACGAAGAGAAGATTTTCGAGGTAGAATGTTTCCTGAACAGCCGGTGGAGGCCAAATATTTAGAGAGGCGTTAAATCACGAAATGGCATGGTCACTGCTTGATTTTATTTTTCGAATTTCATTATCAAACCGAGTTAAATTCTGTAAAGCGGCTTCGAACAGTGTTGAGTGTTAAGCGCAGTATGCCGTCATCAGTGGACGACACTTGTCGGGAGCCACGTGTGACACGGGGTGTGGTGGAGGAAGGAGGTCGCTGAGTGAGGGGTGAAGTTGGAGCCACCGGCGACGGCGACGGCGCATGCGCGGCGCAAGCACGGCGTAGACACATCGCATCTGCATGACATTAATTAAACATCAGCCTGCGCATAACAACATTACTCGAAATTTAACTTGGCGAGGCACCTGTTATTTTGAATACTAATGCAGCGGACCCTCTGATGAAAAGCCTGTCGCCGGCCGCCAAAGCAACCACCGCGACACCAGCGCTGCAGCGGCCTCCCTCCGAGTTTGTGTGTCGCAACTGACACACCGAGGCTGCTGCTCCCTTCTTCAGCTGAGCGACCTCTGCAAACTGCGACCCGTCCCCTGTTTAACATACGGACTAACGGGCCACCCGCAAGCAAAACCACGAGTACCTGCGGTGAACTACGACAAGACCAAATATGACTTGCAATTAAAGCTGCTGTCTATGCGAGAATAATAATAATAACACTAATAATGGTAATAATCCCGTGTCGCTCGATTGCAGGGAGCAAGTCTTTCACTCGGATACCGTTTCGACAAGCTATGTTTGTGTAATCTACCCCAGTTATCCAACCGGCGAAAGAGGGCTCACAGTTTAACGTGCAATTCTAATCATGTCCTTCCAGGCAACACCTCGCATTCCCTTCTGCTGTGGATTCGAACGTGCTTTTCGATCTTCATCTGCATTATTTCTTCACTGTTATTCATGGTTTCTTCTTTTAATTCACCATTGGTAAGAGTCCCTCTTTTGGCTTGGATTAACAGCTCACTGAAAACATCCGCGGTCCCACCGGGAAAGTATCCCGAGATCTCTCGGCTTGCGGTTACACATTTAGCCACTGGATCACCATGCCCAGTAAAATACCATACAGATCAACCCATTTTATGCTTTTCTTCCCTCACGATCGTCTACTTGCAGTGTACGTCAGAGTTTCGTTCTCAGAACATCTAATGCTGATTTCTAAGAATGAATAACCAAATGGATTTGTGATTCCAGCTTCCACATTTCTTGTAGAATCATTTGTAGTGTCAGTTACAGTAATGACCTTAGAATACGGGTAACTTAAATTTATCGTTAGCTCCAAGATAACTATGAAAATCAAACTAATTCATGACAAATGTTCAGACTATTTATTCTAGGACGCTGTATCCTTGCTACTAAGATAAACTGTTAGAGTGGCCGAGCGGTTCTAGGCGCTACAGTCTGGAACCGCAGACCGCTATGGTCGCAGGTTCGAATCCTGCCTCGGGAATGTATGTGTGTGATGTCCTTAGGTTAGTTAGGTTCAATTAGTTCTAAGTCCTAGGCGACTGATGACCTCAGAAGTTAAGTCGCATAGTGCTCAGAGCCATGCCGTAATCGCTCTCAGTACCTGTGCTATTGCGCGTACCAGAGGACGAATCACACGAAGGTAAGATAAGTCCTACAGGAGCAGTTAGTAATCCATTTACTTAAAGCGTATACACAGCGTGGAACGACATGATTATCATCTCAGTGCACAGTTTCCGCAGTGGTACCTGGAGCAGTGTCAAAAACATCCTACACTTCCGTTCTCTGTGCTGTTCATAGAGGAAGAAACGTTCAGCGTCAAGAGGTCTTCAACATCCACAATGCGCAGATTTCCAGTGAGGCTAATCGAGCCGCACCATATACTCGCGCTCACGAGTTGCGGTTCTAAGTGAATGTGTGGTCATACGTTGTTGGTGACTGTTTAATTGGGCGTTATCTCCTACGTAGACTATTAAATGACAGGCATTGTAGCAATAGATCATTGCCAGAGTTAATAGATGACGTGCCACTCGCTACAAGACAAATCAATTGGTTCCAGCATGACAGAGCACCGGCACATTTCATTCGTACTGTGCGTTGATTCTTGAAGAAACAATTTCCAGAAAACTGAACTGCCATTGATCGTCCTGTACCGAGGTCTACTCGATCCCCTGACGTAATCCGTCTGGACTTGGCTGTGGGCGAAGAGGCGTGCGACCTCGATTAAAGAACCCGTGTTGAAGAGCCCGGACAGTAGCATCAGCAGTAGGAATTACGTACACTCCTCCAGTCGTTCACTGTATTATATAGAACGTGCCCTACCGGTCTAACATCTGTTTGCAACTCAATAGAAATATTTTTGAACCTCTCTTGTTATTAATGTAATTGTGTTACTTTTTGTCTATTGGTAATAAAGAATTAAAACTTGTTTATTTCACTTTTCGTTGTCACAGGAGGATATATCAGAAACAGTGTTTTCATTGCCGCATACAACCTACCAGATTTTGTTATTTTAATTAATATCCATACAAAGAAAACTCTCCATCTAAGGAACCCTCATAACAGAATGTGGCATTAGAGAAAAATAATTGTTTCGATGTCCCGTGAAACCTCCAAGAGTTGGTCCATTTGAATAACTTTCACTCCGTATGTTCCCTTTTTCTTTTCTTGCCTGTAGACCTGCATCCGCAATGTCTTTCAGATCGGCATGCATTTCCCCTTCTATCAACTCAGCAGACAGTTCTTTCTCCTCATAGAGGCGCTCACTCTACTCTTTCCGCATATCCATTCTCTCCTGTCAACGAAAGTTATTCGGACTTTACGTCAAGCAGAATTCGTCCTTCCGCTGGCTATTGCCTTTCCGATTAATTCACATTTTTCCAGTAGCCATGTCACATTAGCTTCCCTGCACTGGTTAGAGAAGCAGTGGCTTTGTGAAGCACATAACGCACGTGGAGAGGCCGCAGCGTCCGCCCAGATCAGCCTCCATAACAAATGAAGAGAGTAGTGAAATGACTCTTTTAATTCTTATCAAAGTTTCGACTCTCAACAAACTTCCGAATAAATTGATACCAATTAATTAATTGACAAGTCGTCAGTGTTAATTGCACATTTAATCCTGCTAAATTAATTTCCCCAAGTACATAGACATTATCAAGGTATTGTCTGGGTAGTGGTTCTTTTACATTTACATTTATACTCCGAAAGCCAACCAACGGTGTGTGGTGGAGGGCACTTTACGTGCCACTGTCATTACCTCCCTTTCCTGTTCCAGTCGCGTATGGTTCGCGGGAAGAACGACTGCCGGAAAGCCTCCGTGCGCCCTCGAATCTCCCTAATTTTACATTCGTGATATCCTCTGGAGGTATAAGTAGGGGGAAACAATATATTCGACACCTCATCCAGAAACGCACCCTCTCGAAACCTGGACAGCAAGCTACACAGCGATGCAGAGCGCCTCTCTTGCAGAGTCTGCCACTTGAGTTTGCTAAACATCTCCGTAACGCTATCACGCTTACCAAATAACCCTGTGACGAAACGCGCCGCTCTTCTTTGTATCTTCTCTATCTCCTCTGTCAACCTGGTACGGATCCCACACTGATGAGCAATACTCAAGTACAGGTCGAACGAGTGTTTTGTAAGCCACCTCCTTTGTTGATGGACTACATTTTCTAAGGACTCTCCCAATGAATCTCAACCTGGCACCCGCCTTACCAACAATTAATTTTATATGATCATTCCACTTCAAATAGTTCCGCACGCATACTCCCAGATATTTTACAGAAGTAACAATCATACCATAAAGGATCCTTCTTTCTACGTCTTCGCAATACATTACATTTGTCTATGTTAAGGGTCAGTTGCCACTCCCTGCACCAAGTGCCTATCCGCTGCAGATCTTCCTGCATTTCACTGCAATTTTCTAATGCTGCAACTTCTCTGTATGCTACAGCATCGTCCGCGAAAAGCCGCATGGAACTTCTGACACTACCTACTAGGTCATTTACATATATTGTGAAAAGCTATGGTCGCATAACACTCCCCTGTGGCACGCCAGAGGTTACTTTACCGTCTATAGACGTCTGTCTTCTTCAGCTGGTGAGGGTAAGATAATTTAGGGATTCTCTGTTTATTTAATATAGAAAGCGTCCAGATGGCGAAATCTAGTTTCATTTGCTGGCCGTTATTTCGAATCATTGTAAGCCGCACGGTGGTAGAGACATACAAACTCTCCCACGTTCTGGGAATCCGCGCCGGTTCGACCCGCGTTTCAGTCGGCCAGAACACGGGAAACGGCTATATTTCAACCTCTGTCAGCTTGGCTACAAGGACGTTTACGTACACTGCGCAGGTCCACTGTAAATTATCGACCGAGTTTTTGCGTAAAGCGGACAGCATCTCCCCCAGCCCCCCCCCCCCTTACCCATTCCATTGCTGTTTCAAAAGGTGTCGACATCGTGACGTTCACCGTGCGGCAATTAGCGCTTTTTTATGGTGCGTATCTTTTCCATTACTTTGGGAAAAGCCTTGTGCTAGCCACGTGCGCGTTGCTGACGATGTTTATAATTACGAAGTACGCCGCAGCTACGATGGTTGCGACTGTGCTGTCGCTACGTTTGCACCGCGAGATAACGACGCTGCCAACAGACATGTGGCGTGGAAAGCTTTATTGTCCGACCCTTCTTACTGTGATCGTATTCGTGACCTATTCCATTCTTTCGTCATAGTGGTTCATGGTAATTCACTTCTGCGCTCTCTCTAGAGACTGGACCACGTACTAGAATCGTTGTTGGTTTTTCGCAGTATTCGTCTGTCCAAAATTCCAGAGACCCAACTGGGGGACTAATTCGGAATATTTTGCAGTTTGGAGAGATCATTACGACTCTTTTTTCATTACAGACCACATTTCCAGTGAATGCACATTACATGTCTTTAAAGATACTGTGCTGTGACTTTCTTTGGATCATTAATTTTCAGCAAAACAAAATATATTATGTTCGTATTATTATGGATCTGGCTTTCAATACGATACTGCTGACAGACGTCTAACGTCCGCTCTTTATACCAGCCCAAAACATGACTGACTCATCTCTATAATTAATTCGTTGGGCTGCATGTCTGAGACTTGCATTTATGCTTGGCAGTCTACATACATTTACATGACAATCACCAAGCACCAATTCATGCAGTCATCGGTGATCAGAGCTCGACGACATAAGCGTAGATCTGGACTTTAGCTGTCACCTTTACAGTGCTCCACGAAACTGGAAAGTTTTGTAATGTTTGCAATACTCGGAAAGAGTGTTCATCGTGATGAACACACTTGGTCCACACGCTTTACCATTTACCTCCAAATATACGACGCACATTTCTGTTGAAAACTCCTCACGATGTAACCAAGCCACAATTGGTTGTCAGCAGTCGTCAGGCGGTGTCGATAGCATCACATGACCATTATGTGTCACTTCAATGTTTTGCGTCTCATGATGATTTTGAATGTTTGAAATAAATCACTGTGGTGTATGGGAAAATCGACGGAGAAACTAACTATGCGCCTTGAAGTGATAGTGTGCTCACAGTCTTAAGTTTGAAATAATCTTTCGTGTCATGTTGACAGATTGGAGACATTGCACAAGCCAAATTTTACTGTTCAAGATGGAAGAAGCAACGAGTTCTACTGAAATGCAATGCAAATGCCAGCCGTTGTGGCCGAGCGGTTCTAGACGCTTCATTCTGGAACCGCGCGACCGCTACGGTCGCAGGTTCGAATCCTGCCTCCTTTGCACAGGTGGATACATGCATTACTTTTGTGGCCGTAAAAGTACTGAGACTGAGATTTCCGACCAGAAGAACACAAGATTTGCGTGGAATGAGAGGGGTACTTACGTTTACCTGGAGCATTTATGTCTATACATATGCGTTAATCAAATTCCGATGTGTGTGTTTTTACATGTACCCGGTTGTCAAGAACATGTGCCAAGAGAGAGAACATAAAACGTTTGTGGGAAACACCTTGGCCGCTGGAGACTAACGCTCAAAAGCCTCTACAAGAAAGTAAAGTGAATCCTACCTTTAAGCCGAAAGAGGATTAGGCACAAAACAATCGTCCATGTTAGACGTCCCATTTGTCATATGCGGACCTCTTATCTGCTCAGTAAAGTTGGTTGGCTGATTGAATAATTAAAAGAAACCGAGTCATCAGACCCGCTTAGTACACGATCTTGACGTTCAGATATACACGGTGTATGAATGTAGAAAATGGGAGGGTTGTTAGAGTGAGTCAAAGCAATTATATTTCAGATAGGAACCCATGTCAGCATTCCTTAGCGTACGGAGACAGGCTTCGTTGAACAGCGTCGCGCACCACCAAGAGGGTGGCACACAACTTGCCATCCACCCGTCATTGTAGGAGGTCTGCAGGGCCAGGATTTTAATGTAACTGCCGCAACGAGGTAACTGAGAAGTCGGGGTGAAGTTTTGTAAACTTTATTTGACAACAGTTACAAGATGTGCTCGAAATTACGCGCTGTTCCCTGAATGCACTCCGTGCAACGACGCTGGAGTGACTGTTGCATTTTTTCAAACACTCGTGGCAGAGTATAAATTGCCTCGTAGACTGCCACCATGCACGCTATCAGCTCTTCATTAGTCTCAATGGGTGTTCCATAGACACATTTCAAGTAGTTCCAGGAGATAAAATCAGTGGGCGAAAATCCGGGGGAACGTGCAGGCCGTGCCACCGGCCCTCCGAGCCCTACCCAGTCCTCTCCAGAGGTTTCATCCATTTCATCCAAATGCTTTCGCACCGCATGTACGGAGTGCACAGGTGCACCATCATGTTGGTACCATATTTGTTGTCGCACGCTTAGTGGAACATGCTCCAACAACACTTGCAGAGTTGGCTCTGAGCACTATGGGACTTAACATCTCTGGTCATCAGTCCCCTAGAACTTAGAACTACTTAAACCTAACTAACCTAAGGGCATCACACACATACATGCTCGAGGCAGGATTTGCGACCGTAGCGGTCACGCAGTTAGAGACTGAAGCGCCTAGAACTGCACGGCCACACCGGCCGGCCACTGGCAGAGTTTCTCGTAAAAAGATCAAGTATCAGTTTGCATTCAGTCACCGGGGGAACATGTACGGACTGAACAGAGTGTCGCCTACCAAGCCGTCCCACATACTGACAGAGAAGTGATGTTGAGGACCACGAAAAAAGGCGGCGTGCGGACTTTGCTGTTCCCACACAAGTTGATTGTAGCTGTTGAACATACCCTCTCGTGTAAACGATGCCTCATCCGTAAAACATACACGGTAGAGGAAGCCCGATCGAATGGTACACCTACATAAGCCACTGACAGAACTGAATTTGATATGGAAAATCGTCTGGGTTAAGGACTTGAACCTTCCGACGACGGTAGGGGTGCAAATCATCTTCATGCCGTGCACGCCTAATTGTGGGATTGCTTACATTCCAGCTTCTTGAGGATATGTTTTCCAGCAGTGCTGCGCCTCTCCTTCAAGCCCTAGTGTTTGTTTTGTGCGTCGACGATCACGCCCGTCATGTCTTCTCACCTGTAAGACAATGTGAATACACCGGGTTTCGAAGTAGGCCTTGAAAGCACATGTGCCATTATGAAAACGTGCCAGTGGAAAATGTACCTCAAGTGAACCTGTCTGTCGTTGGGACCTGTGGTTGGCAGTATATGTGCGGGGATTTGGCACTCGACGATTCGGAAACCGCCGAAGGTACTAACGTTGTGCAGTGTGAGCATTTCCACCAGCCGCCCCGTAAGAACTTTTCTCCAAAGAGTAAAACTCCATTTCCTGTCCGCTCCACACAGATGACAAACTGACACAGGGGGAATCAGACTCGGCAGTGTGCACTGGTGCTACCCTCTACGCAGCACGTATCAAAGAGGAATTTGCACAGCCAAAAGCAACGCTCTCGCGTCCCAAAAAGAGGCGCATAACCCGCAGTGTTGTACCGCCTGCAATATCCGCCCGCAACTATGCCGTCTAGAGCGTTTGCAAATAAAGGTTATAAAACTTCAACCCCCGACGTCTCTTTTACCTTGATGCCACAAATACATGAAAATCGTTGCCCTGCAAACCTGTACGAAGAAGGCAGGATGGCATGTTGAGTACCTACCATCTTGGCGGAGCGCGACGCTGTTCAACGACGCCCAGAGCTGTAAGCTAAGAGATAGGGACTTAGATTGCTATGTGAAATATGTCTGTTATCACCTGACGTACCAGCTCTCTCATTTTCTACATTCATTTCAGACGCACCCTGTATTCTGTGGTTCGAAAGAAATGTGAAAAGTTGCTACACATAAAAAAAAATCAGTTCTGTTGACCAAATCAGCAGAAAAACGCCAAATACACTTTCCAGACTAAAGCATCCGGACACTTATTAATGTGGGGTGGTTCCTACTGTCGCCTTTATGACGCTTTGAACTCTACTGGGGACATTTTCAATAAGGTGAATGTCTCTGGAGTAATGGTATTCCATTCTTCCTCGAGAGGCAAAGCCAGAACAGGTACTGAAGTTAGACGCTGGGGTCTGGAGTGGATTCGATGTTCTCACTCATCCAAAAAATGTTCCATTGGGTTCAGATCGGTACTGTGCGCAGGCTAGACAATTTCAGGAATGTTATTGGCCACAAAACATTGGCTCACAAATATTGCTTTATGCTGATACATGGCATTATATGTGCGGGAATTTTGCGCTCGACGATCCGGAAACCGCCGACCGTACGAGTACTAACTACGAACTATTCCTATACTACACAGTATGCAGTACTGTAAATTGTGTTCGGTTTCTTCCGCATTCAGCGTCTCAAAGGTCAGTAAGGAGAAAACAGCAACATACTATAACACCACCTCTAACGCACCTCACTGTATGTACAGCAGATGAATGTGGGTAAAGTTCTCCAGGCATCTGCCATACCCAAACCCTTCCGTCAGACTCTCACAGGGTATAGCCTGATTCATAACTGCATACTACACTTTTGGAGGCAGCTACTGTCAAATGGAGTCACTCTTATACCACCTCAAGAGACGCTTAGCACTGACTAGAGGTACGTGTGGCTTATGAGGAGCTGCTGGACCATTATATCCCATTCCCTTTAATTTCCTATGCTAGCTGGGCTGTTGGTAGCACCTTGGAGCTCCGCTGACTTCATGCGACTTTCTACAAACGCCTTGCACGATGCACAACGATCCCTGTCTGTGATGTATGGAGGAGCAGGACCAATCACACAATTTGGAGTCAAAGCAACAGTGGGTTTTGGAGTAAAACAAAGTTACATGATGCTAATGAATTTTTCGATGGAAAGACTTTATCTTTGGGGTGTTTCGTTTTCTTTGCAAGTAAGTAATATTACAGTTTTATTGTGTCTTTAGATACAATTGAAATTACTATATACATTTTTGACTGTACCAATATCTATTCGAAGAAATAACAATGGAAATGTTAAACCCTCACAGTATTCTGTACGCACAAGGTGAAGATGGACATGGAATCAAAGAAATGTAGGAATCCGTAGAAAAGTCGCACTTTTTGAAATGAAAATAAAGGGTTCGAGTGAGAAATATAAAGTCAGAAAAGTTACAATAGGTGACAGGCTTAAAGGCTCATGGTGAAACAAAGAGCTGGCCGCGGAATCTGTTTTAAGGAATAACAACTTTTTCCGAGAACATTCAGCAACGAACTGGAAACAGTATTGTATGATCACGTTAGAAATTTTAATAGCTAGCTTATGACTGTGAAAGGAGATGAGTTCTTAAATCTGATGTATAAATATGCAGAACAAATGAAGATAAATCATGAATGCAGTAAGACTAAAATGAAAGCTGATAAAGAAATTTGTTGTGATTTTATGGTCAACTGGATCCATAAGGTGGACGATCCTTTGTGAAACTAAATGAACCGTGAACACGTTTATAGCCATTTAAAAACAACCAGCCAGCCAATTAAGACAATTAAAACACTTGTGCAATTTTTTTTTACAATTTATAATTTCACGTCCGATACAAATTTCGAAAAATTTGAACGACGGAAAGGTAGTGGGTGAAAAAAAAAAATTAAATAGTTGCCCAAGTATCATTCTTCGATTATCCCATGTCCTTCTTTCTCTTCTTCTCTCTTCCTCGTACCTCTCTCTATCCGTCGCCTACGCCTGTCTATCCACATTCTCATCCTCCCCTCTCGTTGTTCACCTCCTCCTAGTCCTCGACTCTGTCCATTACCCCATTGTCACCGCAGGTTCGAAACCTGCCTCGGGCATGGATGTGTGTGATGTCCTTAGGATAGTTAGGTTTAAGTAGTTCTAAGTTCTAGGGGACTGATGACATCAGATGTTAAGTACCATAGTGCTCAGAACCATTTGAACCCACTGTTACCCCCTCCCCAATTGACGGTTGGTGGTTTTTCCACGTTTGGCTAATATCGGTACACGGTCGTAGGAAGAAATGTTAAGCGTATACATTTGTGACATGTTACAGACATATGGGCCTATGTCTGACACTTTGCCGGTTCACATCAAATTCAGCCGTGTGGCTTTATCTCAGATCCCAAAACACGTTGAAAAAGTTACTGGACGGCAATAGTGCTGATTCTCGCGACCTGGTTGACATTGTTAACGGCATAAGAGACAAATTGCACTTCATACTTTTAAAAGTATTCCAAGTGAACTTAATACCGAAATTAAATACGAACAGACTATTTTAGATGATATTTACGTAACCTCTTTGCATCCATACCCAGTGAGTAATCTTAGTCCAATAGTATTAATTATACAAATAATAAGTCACGTAGCTAACAAATTTTGGTTGACATTATTCGAAGTGATCCTGAGTCATGGTTCAACTTACGGCAGCGGGCTGCAATGCTGTTGCTGATAAAGTTTGACTCACCTCGTGGTGAATATGTTGTCACATGCACGTCTCCTTGAAGCTACCGAAATGCAATTCTAAGCCGGAAAAAGCTATGGAAAAAAACAGCAGTACACCTCGTAACCACAAGTCGCTCTAAAAACTGTTTTGTCGGTGTAATGTTATCGGTAGTTAAATCAAAGTATTTATGTGCTATTACGGTAAGCTGGCATGCATCAGTTACTACCAAACCTTTACTCTAAGCTGCACAAAGTATGAAAAGTCCACACGCATACACGATTCATAACCAATTATTAATTAACCTGCACAGAAAGTTTATAAACGGATTGTTTCTTTTAGAACAGCTCGCCCAAATGCTGCTATAAATGTTAACCTTCGCGAGTAAGCAACACGCCACGCGGTATGTAGTTGTTTAAAACGTAATCAAAAGTTCCGAATTTCACACCGTCCGCTAAATGGAACTCTTTTCAACACTTTACGGCACCTTTCAAACATTTTGGTACGAAAATATCGCAATATTAATAGTTTTCGTTGGAGCAGCCATCAATAGATCTGATTACTATTAGGTCCAAGTCCGAACTGTCCTCATCTCTCTACACAAAAGAAGTTTCTAGTTACCGAAATACGCGCTAATTTACTAATTTCTGATTGGAAGAGAAACGTCACAGCCAATCGGAAAGCAGCATCAAACTCGATCAATCCCGCGCATGTATACGGAACCAGTCACAATTTGTCACTGAATCAGAACAGTAAATTAACAGAAGTAAATTTTGAAAACCCAGAAATATAAAACCAACTCCCTCTTAACAAAATCACTTTACCGAAATTTAATCCCATTACCCTACCACCACAATCGGACGAAATACTTTATAACAAATTCACCTGCACAAATGACGAACACACGCGTCCTTCTCGAACATTCCTCACGAGACCAGTTACTTTAATGTATACTATAAAAACTTTACATAAAACATTATTTCACTTTCGGACCTTCAGTCACTCTCATAACTAAGCACAATTACGACAATAAGCAATTAGAAAATTAACCAAACACAAGTACAAATATAAATGACAGTATTTTGACAACAGCTCAAACAGTGTCCGTCAGCTAGTGACGTGTGACAGATCACACAGAACCCACAAATATTCGGGCACTTGACGCCACATGTCCTGTGCGTGACTCATACTGCACGCATGTTCACAGCTGTTATGTGCGGTCTCAACAGGCACGACGTAGGGCGCCACGCCTCAAACGTCGTCCCTCTTTCATTTTTAGCCCTAGGGGATGCAGGTGGTTCTATTCGGATAAGCAAGTAACCAGTATATTTTAAAGAATCGAATTTCCCTGCATGAGACAGCTTCATCCTTATGATAACTTTACATATGAGTGGATGTACACACATGTCCAAAAGTTTTGCATCACTTCGGTTCCGAGTGTTCCGGAACCTGTACAGAAAAATGGAATACAGATCACCATAAACATCATTCCCTCCCTATTTATTGCTCCTAAAAACCACACATCGCTTGTTGTACCACCACACAGCGAGACCTTCAGAGGTGGTGGTCCAGATTGCTTTACACACCGGTCCTCTAATACCCAGTAGCACGTCCTCTTGCATTGATGCATATCTATATTTGTCGTGGAATACTATCTACATGTTCATAAAGGCACTGTTGGTCGAAATGTCCCACTCCCCAATGGCGATTCGGCGTAGATCCATCAAAGTGGTTACTGGGTCACAACGTCCATAAACAGACATTTTAAATCTATCCCACGCAGGTTTGATCGGGTTCATGTCTAGAGAACATGCTAGACACTCTAGTCGTCGTTATCCTGAAACAAAAAAATGGTTCAAATGGCTCTGAGCACTGTGGGACTTGACGCCACAAGTCCCCTAGAACTTAGAACTACTTAAACCAAACCAACCTATGGACTTCACACACATCCACTCCCGAGGCAGGATTCGAACCTGCGACCGTAGCTGCCGCGCGGTTCCAGATTGTAGCGCCTAGAACTGCTCGGCCACCTCGGTCGGCTCCTGAAGGAAGTCATTCATAAGATGTACACGATGGGGGCACGAATTGTCGCCCATGAAGACGAAGGCCTCGCCAATACGCTGCCAATATGGTTGCACTATCGGTCGGAGGATGGCATTCACGTATCGTTCATTCATTATGGCGCCTTCCATGACCATCAGCGGCGTATGTCAGCCCCACATAATGCTGCCCCAAAACAGCAGTTAACCTCTACCTTGCTGCACTCGCTGGACAGTGTGTCTAAGGCGTTCAGCCTAACCGGGTTTCCTCCAAAAACGTCTCCGACGATTGTCTGGTTGAAGGCATATGCGACACCCATCCTGTACAGAAAATTGGAATAGAGATCAACATAAACATCAAAATGGTTCAAATGGCTCTGAGCACTATGGGACTCAACTGCTGTGGTCATCAGTCCCCTAGAACTTAGAACTACTTAAACCTAACTAACCTAAGGACATCACACGCACCCATGCCCGAGGCAGGATTCGAACCTGCGACCGTAGCAGCAGCGCGGCTCCGGACTGGAGCGCCTAGAACAACACGGCCACAGCGGCCGGCATAAACATAATTTCCGCCATTTTTAATGCTCACGAAAACCACACATTGTATACTGTACCACCATACAGTGAGACCTTCACAGGTGGTGATCCAGACTGCTCCACACACCAGTACCTCTAATACCCAATAACACGTCCTCTTGCATTGATGCAGACCTGTATTCGTCATAGCATACTATCCAGAAGTTCATCGAGGCACTGTCGGTCCAGGTTGTCCCACTCCTCAACAGCGATTCGGCGAAGATCCCTCAGAGTAGTTGGTGGGTCACTTTGTCATAAACAGCCCTTTCCAACCTATTCCAGGCATGTCGACAGGCTTCATGTCTGGAGAATATGCTGGCCACTCTATTCGAGCGATGTCGTTATCCTGAAGGAAGTCATTCACAAGATGATCACGATGAGGGCCTGAATTGTCGTCCATGAAGACGAATGTCTCACCAATATGCTGCCGATATCGTTGCACTATCGGTCGGAGGATAGCATTAACGTACCGTACTGCCGTTATGGCGCCTTCCATGACCACCAGCGGCGTACATCGGCCCCACATAATGCCACCCCAAAACATCAGGGAAACTCCACCTTGCTGCACTCGCTGGACAGTGTGTTTGACCAGGTTGTCTACAAACACGTCTCAGACAACCGTCTGGTTGAAGGCATATGCGACACTCATAGGTGAAGAGAACGTGATGCCAATCCTGAGCTGTCCATTCGGCAAGCTTTTGGGCCCATCTGTATCGCACTGCATGGTGTCGTGGTTGCAAAAGTGGACCTCGCAATGGAAGTCGGGAGTGAAGTTGCTCATCATGCAGCCTATTGCGCACAGTTTCAGTGGTAAC
Source organism: Schistocerca piceifrons (assembly GCF_021461385.2). Lineage (NCBI taxonomy): Eukaryota > Metazoa > Arthropoda > Insecta > Orthoptera > Acrididae > Schistocerca > Schistocerca piceifrons. The sequence goes on from NC_060140.1 coordinate 686,273,939, forward strand.
ACGGCGTCCTGTGGCTGCACTAAAAGCGTTATTCAACATGGTGCGTTGCTGTCAGGGTTCCTCCGAGCCATAACCCGTAGGTAGGGGTCATCCACTGCAGTAGTAGCCCTTGGGCGGCCTGAGCGAGGCATGTCTTCGACAGTTCCTGTCTTTTTGTATCTCCTCCGTGTCCGAACAACATCGCTTTGGTTCACTCCGAGACGCCTGGATACATTCTTTGTTGAGAGCCCTTCCTGGCACAAAGCAACAATGCGGACGTGATCGAATCGCGGTATTGGCAGTCAGTTGAACTACAGACAACACAGGCCTTGTACCTCCTTCCTGGTGGAATTACTGGAGCTGATCGGCTGTCGGACCCCCTTCGTCTAATAGGCACTGCTCATGCACGGTTGTTTAGGTCTATGGGCGGGTTTCGTAACATCTCTGAACAGTAAGAAGGACTGTGTCTGTGTTACGATATCCACACTCAAGGTTTATCTTCAGGACTTCTGGGAACCGGGATGATGCAAAACATTTTTTGATGTATGTGTTAAGTATTTGACGCTAAGCTTGTAAGAGAGAAAAAGTCTTAAAAAGGTTTCGGATCATGTTTTACGTATGTTGGAAGTCGCCATGTGCTCTCATTGTCAAACACTGGATGAGTATAATTTAGGCAATTTGCTCTCTCTTTCAAGAAATTTTTTTTTTCACATACCTGTCTTAATGACGTCGTATCACTGAACTAAGTGTCGTACAGTGTTACAATTTTTCGGGTACCTTCAGTGGTATATGTGGCTACTGGCTATGAAATATGTTGCGATACAGCTGATTGATTAATTTACGCAGGGAGAAAGAACAACAGTTATTATAGCCCAGTCATCTTGTTGCTGTACTGTCGCACCGAAACTTGAGTTCATTGTGCTGTTTCTTTCCCTGTTATTCTAGTACAAAACAGCAGGTATCTTTAAAGAGTAATAGGAAATGTTTTACTAGTTCGTTATCAGACACAATTTCATGAGGAAGTAAACCCGAATTTTCTGAGTCATTTGACCTCCAAGACTTGGTGTTGGCAGATTAAATGTTATGCGGTATCATCCTCCTCACTGCAGACTTTGCACATAGGGACTCGCAAGTACAGTGATAAATAATAACGTCATACAGGATGCGGCTGCGATTTCCGCATCTCACTGTTTATGACACCACATATCCTGACCTATGTCTCGTTGAATAATAGAATTTTACAGGCCAATTTAGTGGTGTACATGGATACTATCTGCAAAAGTGTTACGAATAGATTTCACGGTAAAGAAATAATAAATTAAACGTCATGACTGAAGTCCTACTGCCTGAACGGAAAAAATGTAGTAAGCGATAAAGTATTTCCCTTTCATAATTCTCTGGAGAATGTCAGTGAGGAAGAGTTTCTTAACGGTTTGAAAGTGTTCGTACAGTCTGTTGCAAGTTACAAAATGCTCTCATTCTCAAAATACTGGACGAATACAATGTGGATGTTAGTTCGCGGTGCATTACGCTTCTTTTTCAGACACAACACATTTTTGAGGTAGGTGTTTGTTACACCCACTGTTCTTCTCTCCAGATAGCAAGTGGTTGAAATCGATCCACCAGTTTAGCAGATGTTGAACGTACATGGTTAAGGGAACTCGGTGCAGAGCGAGATAGTAGGACACCACGGGAGTGTGGTGTTTTCTAGACCGAAGAATACAGACATGTAACTATGTGTCTGAATGGAAGGCAAGGTTCGACAGACGTTCTGACTTGGTTCGGGGTGCGAATTGTAGATGAGCAGGTGTCCTTCACTTTTTCAGTTGTGTTTTTGTAACCTCTGGTGAATTTAAACGTAAGAGAAGACGTTAATTCATAACTGAACGCCCTTAAGCGACATCTAATCTTTAAGTGCATGCCATTCGCTGCACGTTAGTTGCATAATATGATAAAATTAGTCAGCTATTTTGCTCTAAAAAATTGTTAATCTGAAATGTGCTCTTGGGGTAGAGCAGGTTGGGACAGTATGACGAGTGTCCAGTTCTACGTCTTCAGGTTTTGATGCATTTAGATTTCCAATTGTATATTTCTCTTCTCCTTTGTTCTCTAAATGGTGTAAACTTATATTAGAAAGACTAATATGCAGCAACTGGATATTAAATCAATAGAAATGACACTCTCAGTCTCTTTACCTGCCGAAGTGGGATTTTTAAAAGAATATAATGATTGTGACACGCGTGTACCAACAATGAAAAGATGTGTTCGTAGACCTAAGAATAATCCCAGCTACTGAGTTGACAAGTCAAGCGATAAACTTAGAAATTATTACACTGTAGAACTACAAGATGAACTGGTAGCAAACCTGAACTAAATGGAGATGAGAAGTTTTAGTCCAACGATGAAACATCACATTGTCAGATCATTAGCCTATCAGCTAGAAGAAAGGAATGGCTTATCAAATAGATTTAAGAAATAAACGTGTCTAGCAATGCAGAAATGGGTTATAGTATTTCTTACTAGGCATCCTATGCTGTCTATTCGAAAACTAGAAAATACATCTGGTGCACAAGCAACATTACCAGTAACTTGGTATTAAGCATTCAAAGATTATACATTTTTGAAAATCACATTAAAATATTTTCGTATTGTTAACCATTTTTTTAAGATTCCATATTCCTTAGTCTATACTGTTCGTTGAACAACTTTATGTCTTAGTTTTAAGATGATATTCCTCACAATTTATACGTTTATGCAATAGTTTCACAAAAAAAATGCCTTATACCAGCTGCCCCTTGGATGAAGCAGAATGAAAAAAGTATGTACGTCTATGAAAACATTTAAAAATTACATACACACAGTTTTTAGTGATTTTCAAGCAAGGAAAGTTAGGTTATACTACAAAGTGTTTTTTATACCTTTCAGACGTGTTGTCATGTGCTCCTTTACTTTATAAAAATTGTCAAACATTAAGAATCTCATTGCGCCCCAAGTTCCTCTACATACGAGGGCGTTTGAAAAGTCCGAGAGATGGCATCACCGGCGCGTATAGAGGTCATGTTTAGTTAGTAACATCTTTGGAAAGATCGCACACCAAGTTTCAGCCGTATTGGTCTATTTCTTTGTGTTTGGCATTCGTGTGAATCAAGGAAGTCGAGTGATTGTCAAAAAATGGACGTAAAATAATTTCGTGTCGTAATTAAACATTACTTTACGAAAGGTAAAACGCCTCAAGCGACTTAAGAGAAGCTTGCAAACATTATGGTGAGTCTGCACCTTCGAATAGAACAGTTCATAAATGGTTTCAAAATTTTCGGAGTGGCCATATGGGCACAAGTAATGCTGGACGTTCTGAACGCCCTGTGGAGGTTACGACTCCAGTAATCATTGATAAAATCCATGATATGGTGATAGATGACGGAAGAGTTAAGGTGCGTGAGATTGCTAGTGCTGTGGGAATCTCGAATGAACGGGTCCATAATATTTTGCATAAACATTAGGACATGGGAAGGCTATCCGCAAGATGGGTTCTACGATTGCTCACGCTCGACCAATAACGGAATCGTGTGAAGTGTTGCAAGGATAGTTTGCAGCTGTTCACGATGAATCCGCAGGACTTAAAGCGTGGTTTCGTCACTATGGATCAAACATGTATACATTACTACACTCCTGAGACCAAACAACAATCTAAACAATGGGTTACCAAGGGAGAATCTGCACTAAAAAAGGCGAAGACCATTCCATCGGCAGAAAGATTATGGCAACTGTCTTTAGGGATTCGCAAGGGATAATCTTCATCGACTATCAGGAAAAGGGTATAACTATTAGAGGTGCATATTATTCATCGTCACTGGACCGTCTGAAAATAGAGCTGCAAGAAAAACGCCTGCAATTGGACCGCAAAAAAGTCCTTTTTCATCACGAAAATGCACCAGCACTCACTTCAGCAGTTGTGGTCGCAAAATTAATGGAAATAGGAGGATTCCAACTCGTTTCCCCCCTCCCCGCCCCCTCCCCCCAATTCTCCAGACGTTTCTCCCTCGGACTACTACTTGTTCCCCAATTTGAAGAAATGGCTGGCGAGACGAAGGTTTTATTCAAATGAGGAGGTGATTACAGCAACTAATAGCTATTTTGCAGACTTGGACAATTCCTATTATTCCGTAGGGATCAATAAATTAGGACAGCGTTGGACGAAGTCTGTAAGTCTAAAAGGCGACTATGTCGAAAAATAAGAAAGGTTTACCCCAAACACGTAAGTAGTTTTTATTTTTGCACGGACTTTTCAAACGCCCCTCGTACATTTTTGTAAGCTGCAGAGATTAAGTAATTTATCAAAACGTTGTAAGTTGACCAATTTCTAATTCATCTATCAGAAAGTAATTACAAAAGCCCTTACATTCGGTAGTACCTGACCGTCCCCTAAACTTCAAAGATTTTTGTTACGATTTTTAGTGGCTGCACACACCTCCAACATCCGGTCTTGATCTTGTAATCAAATGGACCATATCCGTCTAGTACTTTTCGAAGCAGTTTAGAAGCTGCCGGTCTGCCGGGAAAGAGCAACCGATCCGTGTGGGCCCTCCCTGTACGAGACCATGTGGTGCTCTCCGCACGAACCTGGGACAATGTAGGCGGAAGCCATAAAGAAGACGAAGTATTCCCTCGACAATTGAGTTCTTCCTCCCTGGAGCGCGTTTCCGCGGCCGCCTTGCGGTTTCGCTTTGCTCGATTTATGGGTGCCGCGGCCGGAGGCGCCGAGGGCGCTAACGAGATACCGCACGGCGGCCAGCCGCTGGGAGCCGTCCACGCATTCGTTTCCCGCAGCGGGCAGGGCCCTCCTTCCGCGGGAATCGTCGCCGAGCGTCATGACCTTCTGGAGTGACCGACGGCGGCCGTAAAACGGAGCCGTGGTCCGTCATCTCAGGGACACCGTGTCCGAGGTCATCGTTCACAGAAGCTCTGCTCTGTCACGCCGAGAGAAAGGCCGCTGAAGTGTGGCGATGAAGTTCGGGGAAAGGGCTGTTTCATCACTTTCCTGATTTTTGCCGCATGCTCTTCTGCGTTCACAAGCTGCCACAGTAAATGTTCATCGCGAGTTGAAAACGTATTCTTGTGGGACGTTCGCTGGCTACAGTGTCATTTTACACTACAGCTCTATGCAGTGGCGGCTGTTGTGTAAGAGTACAAGTGTCTGTGAACACCCTAATTTCGACACATCGCGGATTTGTTAGTTATTTTTATGTGAACGCTGCAATCCAAAATATACAGCACTTAAATCCATTGCTCCTGTAGAACACGTGATACTTCGCATCAAGGTCGCGAGCACACCATAAGTTGCGCACGTTTTAAGGAGCTTTTGCGCATGCGCGACTTGCGTGACGTAATTTCCTTATGGGCCAAATGCATAGGTAAACAACGTGCACGGTTCACGGTGTGCACAGCTAGGCCTTTCCACTCGACTGGAAGTTTATATCAGTGCCACCAGGTGGTAGCACACTGCGGTAGACTTTTATCCCCGTTCGCTCGGCATAAATCCTGCTAGATGATAGTGCACTCCTCAGATATGCTACTTCTCTCACTATTTTCTGTACTAAAATTAGATCGGACATCAGTGTATGTTAAAGTTTTGCTGTCAGTAAACCTATTTTTTGGGTTTCTGAACGAGTTATAGTATATTAAGTTATGAATTGTATCACACAGTAACCCATTTAAGGCACTGAAGAGCATAAGGGCCTAAAGCATATCACCGTCTATTGTGAGATTTTTGCATTTATTCATGCTTCTGAAATCTGTTGATCCTATGGTGAGTTAGGTTTATCTGTGCTGCAGGTCCTCATTGTATACACGAAAATTCACAAAAAGCTGTATCACTGGTGTCTCTGATATTCACTTAAATGTTGGATCAATGGCGGTGTGCTTCAGGTCCTTATGGATCTCAGTGCCTCATTCGTATTCTAATCAAGTGACTATGTTGGTAGACATTATTACTTGAGTTAAATAATTTTTCAAAACAGCACTTTGTGTTTGGAATTGGTTGCTTACTGTGAGGGAATCGTCTTTCGTGTGCAGTGTAAACATGAATTATGTCAAATCTATTTTAAATACTAACAAGAAACTAAAGCTGTGGGGATGGGTACTGAGGTTTGCTTGAGTAGCTCAGTCGGTAGAGTACTTACTCGCAAAAGGCAAAGCTCCCAGGTTGGAGTGTTGGTCTGGTTCAAATGGCTTTGAGCACTATGGGACTTAACTTCTGAGGTCATCAGGCCACTAGAACTTAGAACTACTTAAACCTAGCTAACCTAAGGACATCAGACACATTCATGCTCGAGGCAGGTTTCGAACCTGTGACCGTAGCGGTCGCGCGATTCCAGACTGTAGCGCCTAGAACCGCTCGGCCACACCGGCCGGCTGTTGGTCTGGTACACGACCTTAATTTGCCAGGAAATTTCATACCAGCACACACGCTACAGCAGAGTGAAAATCCCATTCTAGAACCAGAAAAGTAAATTACCAGGAAAAGTTAGCGGCAAAGGAACTATGGCTTCCGAGAACACATCCTTTGACTGAAAGAGTCACGAAATCAAATAACGGCTACTCCAAGCGAACATTTAACTAGGAAGTGTACAGTTAGCACAAGTTACTGTGTGGGTGTAGCGTAAGAATACCCGATTTTCAGCCCGGAAGTAAATTCGTGAACTAATACATATGTGAGGGATCTTTTACATTTCCCCGAAAAAATGTAGAAGTACGAAAACTCCCACTTACACAGAAATGCGAAATGGAGAGTTGCGAATGCTTACATATTATTTCCTTATCGCTCTAAACTGAACTTAATTACGAACAAAATTTTACAAATTTAATTCTTTCTTTTGTCAGGTAAATTGTGCGTCTTATTATTATTATTATTATTGTTGTTGTAATTGGCAGTGGCTGTAGTTGTATAAAGTTGTTGATAAGCTTAACTGTTATACAGCAGATACTATTAATTTCACTCTCCCAAATTTATCTGAATCTAAAAATTTCTGATCACCCAGAATGTATACTGAGCAGCCACCACTGGCTCTATGAATAAACGCATCAAACATGGCGTTGCTTTTGATCGGTCATCTATGCGCTAACCGCCGCTGCGGCCGTCGCGATACTTGTCGTGGCGTGCTGGCTGTTTTAACTGCCTCTCGGAACTTTCACATACAGACATCTTAACAGTTTTTCCGGTGTCCTTTGACAATTTTTTTGATATTTCGCCGTTATAGGTCAGCTCCAGACGGGCCCACTTTGTAGCGTTGCTGCCGTGCGTGAGTGGCGTTGCAGAAGCGCGTTAAGCCGTCGGCACATGGGACGAGGCAGCTAACGTGATCGCAGACGGGATGTCCTACTCCACCAGACACAGCGCCATCGGCACCTGGGAATATCTGGTTAACGTTATTTTGAGGTCCCTCAGCGCACTCCAGCGGCAGCTATTGGCTCTATTTGGCTCGGAAAACATACTAAACGGACTCGTGTAGAGTTCCTACTTTAGCACTATCAAGACGCACATTTCCTTTCTTGACCATAAACTAGTCGTGTTGTTTTCTATTATCTGTGCGCGTATAATAAGACACAAATGAAAGACATTTGTCCGCTCGAGAAGGATATCAGCTTATAAATGTTTACCAAATTGAACAAACTCACCCCTGACAAAGAGCGCACTTAAAATCTACATACAGTCAAATATTACAGAAGTTATTTCTATTAATTTCATAAGAAACCCCCACACCCGTCTAGAAAACGCGAAGGTGGAGAAAATAACAACAGCGGGACGCAAAATCCTCCTCTGATCCACTTTCGATTCCGCACCGAGGGAACTCAACCAGCTACGCTATCCACAGCCTCTGTCGTTTACGTACTTCATTTTACAATATTCCAATACCTGTAATCGCCAAAATGTGACTGTCGTTTAATTACAACAAATATTAACAGGAATGACATGTTCTCATGAATTTTCTGTTGGTCGTTGCTGTAAAACGGCTTACTCTTATAATACGTGAGTTGTAACGCAAATTAACTGAATACGAAAGTTCTTTAACCTTAAATACGACACTTCCACTCATTTCATTTCAACAGATCGTACCAATAACGATTCATTGTCAAGACGTTCAATGTGCTGATGCTTAGAAATAGCATATATACACAGGATGTAACGTATAACGTAAAATCCACCGAATATGGGCTTCTACCAAACACGTCAAATACAATATGGCATCTCTGTTTCTTCTTGGGACGTAGGGAGCGTTCTTGCTTCCAACTGGTTCTACTTTACGTGGCATGTTGCCAAAATATCGCAGAATTTATTTTGTGGTTCATGAGACGAAATGGCTTCAAAATGAGAAATAGGAGGAAGTAACGTCACGAAACTCGTAGAGCACCACGTCAACGGTAACTGACTCGTCCCGTGTGCCTGTGGCTTTAATTCCGCTGCAAAGTCACGTTAGTGGCGCTGCGAGTTCTGTCACCTTGTGCAAAGAAACTGAGCGGTAAGAGGAGGATGTTTCGTTACATGCTCAACACGATTTGTCAGAAATTGTCAGAGAAACCTGCAGCGTTCTGCATAACTATATCAGCGGAAAAGGTGGATGTAAGTTAGCGACCACACTTTTTATTGCTGGGTTACTGGATGAAATGCGAGTAGACAACTCTCTGCTCGGAAACGCTAATTAATACATTTAGACAGCATTTCTTGATTACTTTTTAGATAAAGAGGCACTGAAAAAATTTAAATAGCATCAAATCTGAAATTAGGATTAACATACAGCGGCAATATTTCTTGAAATATAAATTTGCATGTACTGCAATTGTAAAGTATTTTAGCTACTGTAATATTTTCTGTATTAATGACATTTAGTGGAAATAAACATTACTTTTCTTACCCATTAGGTTTTCCCTGTTGTTGATAAGTCAGTGACATTTGTTTAGAATTTCCCTATGGTGGACATTCATGCATCTTCTTTGGGATCTCGTGCTTCAGATTCCACATGGCAGGCAATTTGTCAATCACAATAACAAAAACCGCTATGCTGATGTTTTCCTGTGTCTTCACATATGTCAGTTACGACGATACGAATCGCGAAATAGGGGAGACAGTGTTACAGACGTGATATGTGAATTGGAGTGGCAATCATTAAAACAAAGGCGTTTTTCGTTGCGAGGGGATCTTCTCATAAAATTTCATTCACCAGTTTTCTACTCCGATTGCGAAAACATTCTGTTGCCCCCCCCCCCCCCCCCTTACAGAGGGAGAAATGATCATCACGATAAAACAAGAGAAATCAGGGCTCGCACTGAAAAATTTGAGTGCTCGTTTTCCCCGCGTGCCGTTCGAGAATGGAGCGGTAGAGAGACAGCCTGAAGGTGGTTCATTGAACCCTCTGTCAGGCACTTTATTGTGAATAGCAGAGTAATCACGTAGATGTAGATGTAAGAACAACACATAGTCCCCGAGCGGAGAAAACTCCGACCCACTACGATAACCATTCCGCCGCACCACTTGCGCTTCGCAGCACACGACTGATGCAGTGCGCTGGCAGCGAGTGTTGGCGCTTCGCAGCACACGACCAGTGCAGTGCTGTAGCAGCGAGTGTCGCGTCTGTTGCGCAGTCCGGACGTTACCATTACGTTTCTCGAATGGTCAAGAGTGGAGCCACATTTACGGGTCGCCACTTGCGGCGAAGTAGGCCACGGAGACGGACAGCAGCGCCAGCGTTCAGAGGCTGTGGCTGTGTATGTATAAAACCACTCACATGGCTGCAATATTCGCCACCAGCAGCACTGCTAACAAGTTAAACTCCCCATAGCAACACCCTCAGATTTAGTAGTAAGAGGGCCCAGTGGCCAGCCCGTCGAAAACGGAACACAGATTAATCATGAAAACAGGAAGAAGGCCGGCCGAAGTGGCCGTGCGGTTAAAGGCGCTGCAGTCTGGAACCGCAAGACCGCTACGGCCGCAGGTTCGAATCCTGCCTCGGGCATGGATGTTTGTGATGTCCTTAGGTTAGTTAGGTTTAGCTAGTTCTAAGTTCTAGGGGACTAATGACCTCAGCAGTTGAGTCCCATAGTGCTCAGAGCCATTTGAACCATTTGAACAGGGAGAAGGTGTAATGGACAGTGAAAAAGAGAAAGCAAAATAGGAACAGCAAACGGTCCAAGAAGAAGTAGTGCCACAGAGAGCAACCGGCAACGGAAATGGCGTCGTTGTTGAATACCGGCGGCACGGTAGCTCAGCGTGTTCGGTCAGAGGGTTGGCAGCTCTCTGCAATAAAAAAAACTGAGTGAAAAAAATCATCGATGAACTGGAACTGGTGTCATGGAACGTCCGCCATCAAAATATAAAACGAACAATATAGAACAAAATGAGATTAAAAAACAAAGAAAAAAGGACTTGCGGTGTGGAGCTACCAAGCGGGCGAGGCCCGTTCGAGGCTAACTTCCACCAGCTTTTTCTTTTTTTTTCTTTCTTTCTTTTTTTTTTTTTTTTTTTGGCCGTTCGTCTTATTCAGATTTGTGTTTGTGACATGCTGCAATGTCCTTGCAACAGCGAGGTGTAAGAGAGGACCTATAATGACAGTTGATTCTGCACATTACCCTATTAGCAGCTGAAAGGAATTGGCTTTCGAATGGAAACCGGAAACGTTTGATGACAATGCGACATGTCAACAGAATCCTCCATCGGAATACACGTCTGGCGTGTTATACACGGCATTAGTGACAGTACGTGTGTCATATGATTGGGGAATCTCTTATCGATGCACCTCATTTCTACAACTCGCAAGTGAGTGAGCTCTTTACCCGATATAGGTGTTCGTATGAATGTGATCACTCCCCAGAAAATGATGAAAACATAATAGTTTATCACAATCCAGCATCAAATGAACGCAACAGTTTCACAATCACACAGTTTGTCTGTGCTATGTCAAAACATATGTTTTTAACCTTTTTGAAGTTGCGTTCCATTTTGGAGGACTTGACTCTCCAATTCCCTTGTTGTAACATAGTTCACACCCGTTTATTTGTTGTTTGCATTTCTTTGACACGTCTATGTTTTATCTCGCCGGCTCTAACTATTCATCACATTCACTTGCGACGGTAAAGTATTCTCACTACGTGACTCATATTCTGTAACCAATGTGTAGTATGACGACTGCCAAGCCTACAGAAAGAGAACTGACATTTCAATGACCGGACGGACAGTTCATAACGTTGCGAAAAAAAGAAAAATAGGCGCAAGTGAGGTCTGAACACGACTCTCCCGACTGGCAGTTCAGCACCATGAACACTTACGAACGACGCCTTTTGTATGTCAACCTCCTTCTTATTGCACTTCCACATCTTCGACCGTTCACTGTATCTATTTTGTTTTCTTTTTTTTCAGAGTTCGGTACACTTTCCCTGTTTTCATGCTTGATCGATGTTCACTTTTGTATGCGCTATCCACTAGGTCATCCTACCACTAAATCTGACGGTTGGGGGGGGGGGGGGGGGGTAGGGGTGGTGCGATGGGGAGTATCCGTTGAAAGAAGCGCTGCGAAAGGTTACCTCTGAAGGGTTATCATACGAAATTACTAGTTTATTTAACTACGAACCTGTGAAATAACACCCATTCCTGGATAATATCTGCAGATAAAGAGATAAAAGTGGCAATTATATGACAACATACATCTATATCATTTACCGCAGTTCTGAAATAATCACAAATAAAACACAAGGAGCAAATGGGTTTCCGACAACTTACTTCGAAATCCGTCAACATTTATAGGTATCAAAGAATAATAGGTATCCAGTTGTCGAAAACGCTAAGATGTTTAGCTGATCTCCGATGTTATTAAACCTGTATACTGAACAAACAGTAAACGATATGAAAGATGAATCTGAAGAAGGAGATGAACTTCAGCTGGAAGAAATAAAATTTTTAAGGTTTCCCAATGATGTAATTACGTCAAAGACGGCAAAGGACTTGCAACAGCAGTCGAGCGAGATAATAATGTCTTGATAAGAGGTTGTAAGATGAAAACCATTCAAAAGTAAAACAAGTCTAATGTAATGTAGTGGAGTTATATTAGGTGATAATCTTCAGCATTCTTCTGTAGCACCACATTTCGAAAGCCTCTATTCTCTTCTTGTCCAAACTATTTATCGTCCATGTTTCACTTCCACACATGGCTACACTCCATACAAATACTTTCAGAAATGACTTCCTGACACTTAAATCTATACTCGATGTTAACAAATTTCTCTTCTTCAGAAACGCTTTCCTTGCCATTGCCAGTCTACATTTTATATCCTCTCTACTTCGACCATCATCAGTTATTTTGCTCCCCAAATAGCAAAACTCCTTTACTACTTTAAGTGTCTCATTTCCTAATGTAATTCCGTCAGCGTCACCCGACTTAATTCGACTACATTCCATTACCCTCGTTTTCCTTTTGCTGATGTTCATCTTATACCCTCCTTTCAATATACTGTCCCTTCCATTCAACTGCTCTTCCATGTCCTTTCCTGTGTCTGACAGAATTACAATGTCATCGGCGAACCTCAAAGTTTTTATTTCTTCTCCATGGATTTTAATACCTACTCCGGCTTTTCTTTTGTTTTCTTCACTGCATACTCAATATGCATATTGAATGGCATCGGGGAGAGGCTACAACCCTGTCTCACTCCTTTCCCAACCACTGCTTCCCTTTTAGGTCCCTCGACTCTTATAACTGCCATCTGCTTTCTGCACAAATTGTAAATAGCCTTTCGCTCCCTGTATTTTACCCCTGCCACCTTCAGAATTTGAAAGAGAGTATTCCAGTTAACAGCGTCAAAAGCTTTCTCTAAGTCTACAAATGCTAGAAACGAAGGTTTGCCTTTCCTTAATCTTTCTTCTAAGATAAGTCGTAAGGTCAGTATTGCCTCACGTATTCCAGTGTTTCTACGGAATCCAAACTGATCTTCCCCGAGGTCGGCATCTACTAGTTTTTCCATTCGTCTGTAAAGAATTCGTGTTAGTATTTTGCAGCTGTGGCTTATTAAAGTGATTGTTCGGTAATTTTCACATCTGTCAACACCTGCTTTCATTGGGATTAGAATTATTATATTCTTCTTGAAGTCTGAGGGTATTTCGCAAGTTTCATACATCTTGCTCACCAGATGGAAGAGTTTTGACAGGACTGGCTCTCCCAAGGCCGTCAGTAGTTCCAATGGAATGTTGTCTACTCCGGGGGCCTTGTTCCGAATCAGGTCTTTCAGTGCTCTGAAAAAACTTTTCACGCAGTACCATATCTCCCATTTCATCTTCATCTACATCCTCTCTCATTTCCATAATCTTGTCCTCAAGTACATCGCCCTTGTATAGGCCCTCTATATACTCCTTCCACCTTTCTGCTTTCCCTTCTTTGCTTAGAACTGGGTTTCCATCTGAGCTCTTGATGTTCATACAAGTGGTTCTCTTATCTCCAAAGGTCTCTTTAATTTTCCTGTAGGCAGTATATATCTTACCCCTGGTGAGATAAACCTCTACATCCTTACATTTTTCCTCTAGCCATCCCTGCTTAGCCATTTTGCACTTCCTGTCGATCTCATTTTTGAGATGTTTGTATTCCTTTTTGCCTGCTTCATTTACTGCATTTTTATATTTTCCCCTTTCATCAATTAAATTCAATATTTCTTCTGTTACCCAAGGATTTCTACCAGCCCTCATCTTTTTACCTACTTGATCCTCTGCTGCCTTCACTACTTCATCCCTCAAAGCTACCCATTCTTCTTCTACTATATTTCTTTCCCCCATTCCTGTCAATTGTTCCCTTATGCTCTCCCTGAAACTCTGTACAACCTCTGGTTCTTTCGGTTTATCCAGGTCCCATTTCCTTAAATTCCCACCTTTTTGCAGTTTCTTCAGATTTAATCTACAGGTCATAACCAATAGATTGTGGTCAGAGTCCACATCTGCCCCTGGAAATATCTTACAATTTAAAACCTGGTTCCTAAATGTCTGTCTTACCATTATATAATCTATCTGATACCTTTTAGTATCTCCAGGGTTCTTCCATGTATACAACCTTCTTTCATGATTCTTAAACCAAGTGTAAGCAATGATTATGTTGTGCTCTGTGCAAAATTCTACCAGGCGCCTTTCTCTTTCATTTCTTAGCCCCAATCCATATGCACGTACTACGTTTCCTTCTCTTCCTTTTCCTACACTCGAATTCCAGTCACACATGAATATTAAATTTTCGTCTTTCTTCACTATCTGAATAATTTCTTTTATCTCATCATACATTTCTTCAATTTCTTCGTCATCTGCAGAGCTAGTCGGCATTAAACTTGTACTACTGTAGTAGGTGTGGGCTTCGTATCTATCTTGGCCACAACAATGCGTTCGCTGTGCTGTTTGTAGTAGCTTACCCGCATTCCTATTTTCCTATTCATTATTAAACCTACTCCTGCATTACCCCTATTTGATTTTGTGTTTATAACCCTGTAGTCACCTGACCAGAAATCTTGTTCCTCCTGCCACCGGACTTCACTAATTCCCACTATATCTAACTTCAACCTATCCATTCCCCTTTTTAAATTTTCTAACCTACCTGCCTGATTAAGGGATCTGACATTCCACGCTCCGATCCGTAGAACGCAAGTTTTCTTTCTCCTGATAACGACATCCTCTTGAGTAGTCCCCGCCCGGAGACTATTTTACCTCCGGAATATTTTACCCAAGAGGACGCCATCATCATTTAATCATACAGTAAAGCTGCATGCCCTCGGGAAAAATTACGGCTGTAGTTTCTCCTTGCTTTCAGCCGTTCGCAGTACCAGCACAGCAAGGCCGTTTTGGTTATTGTTACAAGGCCAGATCAGTCAATCATCCAGACTGTTGCCCCTGCAACTACTGAAAAGGGTGCTGCCCCTCTTCACGAACCACACGTTTGTCTGGCCTCTCAACAGACACCCCTCCGTTGTGGTTGTACCTACGGTACGGCTATCTGTATCGCTGAGGCACGCAAGCCTCCCCACCAACGGCAAGGTCCAATGTTCATGGGGGGGGGGGGGGGGGGCAATAATACTGTACTCGTACGTATTGTCAAACTTTTTTTTCCGATGTTAATATATGCGTCAAACATGGTTAGTTGAATTTTGAGAGTTTTTCCTGTACATTGTTATCAATTCTGAGCAACAGTAGTTTCCTTTGGAGCAATTTGTTCAGCACTTTATAGTCGATATAGTCATAACTATGTGCAGTATCCTCCCACTCTGAATTACGAAAGCTTTAGTTTTTCCTCCGAGAAGGGATTTTTTTTTACTTCTCCCCAAATGCCTTTAGGAGATCGTTCATCATTTTTTCAGGGCTTCGCTTTGTTTCTTTAGGACGTCGCCCAATTCTTCGATCCACTTAGGTGTTTTCTTTCCTCTGTTTAGATGCTATACCAAAATTCTATAGTGTGTTTCACAACTTTACGCTTCAATTTCTGTTCCCATCGAGTCTCGGATTGATTCCAATTAGTTTCGCATCTGTTCCATTTCCTTTGTTAGCCACTTCACTGTGTGTTGTGTACATTTTAATCTTGAGTGCTGTGAGGTCTGAAGCCAAATTTCTCGAAATCACTCCTCCCCATATAATGCCAACAAACAGTACCGTGTTTTTCCTGTGTGATCTATTACTATGGAAAATGTATAGTTATGTACTTCATGTACAGATATTACGTTTCCTAGGTTTTCGGTCAGCAGCCATGTGATCCGTATCATATCATGCCCCTTTCACTGCTAAATAGCGGTTTTTGCTAATAACCTCGCTTTACTCAAGTCATCAATGGCTCTGAGCACTATGGGACTTAACACCTTAGGTCATCAGTCCCCTAGAGCTTAGAACTACTTAAACCTAACTAACCTAAGGTCATCACACACATCCATGCCCGAGGCAGGATTCGAACCTGCGACCGTAGCAGTCTCGCGGTTCCGGAATGTAGCGCCTAGAACCCCACGGCCACCGCGCAGATAACGTAACAAAAGGTTTCCGAATGTTTTCATTGTCTGGGGTTGGGTTGGGATGTTCGGGGGAGGAGGCAAGACAGCGAGGCTATCGGTCTCATCGGATTAGGGAAGGACGGGGAAGGAAGTTGGCCGTGCCTTTTCAAAGGAACCATCCCGGCATTTGCCTGGAGCGATTTAGAGAAATCACGGAAAATCTAAATCAGGATGGCCGGAAGCACGATTGAACCGTCGTCCTCCTGAATGCGAGTCCAGTGTGCTAGCCACTGCGCCACCTCGCTTGGTCATTGTCTGCTAACACTAACTGTGGTCCACTGAACTATTATGTTGGCTATTAAATAGTAATAGCAATATATCTTTATCAATATAATAATTTGTTTGAAGGTGTGGAGCGGGCTTATTAACAGTGTGTTGGTACAGTGTGTCATTTATTGTAAGCATAATTATAATAGAGATGTGGTTAATAGGGCCATTATCAATAACACTCGACTAATTTAGTCTGTGGTTTTGTAGCTGTGGGTGGCAAACCACTAGGTCAAGAGGATAGCGACACAGCACAGTTGTTTGAGAACTTTGACCGATTACAACAGTCGTGGATACACGTTAATGCTTATTTTACACATCCAGTCCAGATGAGTGGCAGCTATGTTGTTCATTCCTATTTTCTGGTGCCTGTGGCATTTATAGACATAACGTCACGTTCACTAAGTGCTTAAATAGTTAAGGGATGGAACTTAAACGTATTTCTCAGTAAATAAGAATTAAGTAATTATTCACTGTGCGATGCAGACTGTTAGTTAATACAGAATTTATATTCCTGAAGAAATAAGCTGTTCTGACAACAGTAGCTGCCTGAATTTTAGGGACGTGATATGGCGGTGTATGGTCGTTCCCTTAGGCGGCAAGCGAGTTAGAATGATCACCGTTGGATAAGTAAATTTTTTAACTCACAGGTCACCCAGATTTTATTTTTAAAAGTGACCAACAGTATACAATAAACGCAGTTGCTACCATCATACGGTGACATAATCTTGCTACCGTAGATAAATCAACAAATAAAAAGTAAAATACATTTTTGCTGAATCGCATCTGTTAAAATTATGCTGTCAAAATGAAGTGTCGCTCCCTATCTAGATATTTTCGATTGGCGTATAGGTAACCACTATGCAAACTCTACTAAAAAGAAAGACTAAATTTGATCTTATGTTATCGCTACCGCGTAAAGCTCACAATTAACATTAAAAGTTTCATTAATTTCATCTCTTAATAGAGAAATTATTTTTACGTTTAGAATATTATTCCAATTTGCTCAACGGATATGGTATCGTTCGGAAACATTTTTCGAAAAAACAACAAACACTGTTATTAAAATAAATGTCGTGTGGTCGGTAGACCGTTCGCCGGGTGCAGCTCTTTCGAGTTGATTAGGATAGCACAACACCCAGTCCCTGAGCGGAGAAAAGGAGAAAATCTCCGACCCAGCCGGGAATCGAACCCGGGCCCTTAGGATTGACATTCTGTCGCGCTGCCCACTTTTTTTTTTTTTTGTTCGTTGTTGATCGTTGTGTTTGGTCGTTGCGGACGTCACAATGACATCCGTTCAAGTTCGTTTGTTGACTCTTCCACTCAGTTTTTTTATTACAGAGGCCAACCGGCTCTCTGACCGAACACGCTGAGCTACCGTGCCGGCGATGGCGGACAACAGTGTTGTTGAGCATCCAAGAACAATAGCTGCACAACGGCCTGGATTTCATTATCTCAGATTTTTTCTTCTCTTCCTTTTCTTTATTTTCCCCTGACATGCCAGGCACAATAGCGGCCACTTCACGACACTTAGCTCCACATGAAAATGATAAAACACAATAACACTATCATTTCTAATTATAAATGAATTAAATATTTTAATTTCGTAACATATTAGGTTCTCAGCAGAATCAGCGAGGAAAGGAACATACATTTAACACTTACAAAAAGAAGAGACAGGATGATAGGAGATCCGTTAAGACATCAGGGAGTAACTTCCATGGAACTAGAGGGAGCCGTAGAGAGTAAAACCTGTAAATGAAGATAAGAGACTGATGTAGACTCGGAAAAAAAGTGGATACGGAATTTAATGCAGGGTAGGAATAAAGTCTCTATCCAGTTCTGAGAAATAATGAATGCATCTATGTAATAGATAATTATAACACATCTGGTAAAGTGGGCCTTTATTTTTTTGTACAATGAGAAGAATATTTAAGGGAAAAAAAACTTTGGCCGTTGTTAATGCGCGATTACGCGGTTTACCTTATCTGGAAGTGCCAGAGGAGCTCTTTCGGAAATTTCAGATGACAGCACGAACAAGAGCAAACATCCGTTACTTGTGGAAAATTTGCTTATGAATCGTGCTCTGAGAGCCTCCTGTACAAAATACACTGTTCAGTGAATCAGAGAAACAAGCGAATGGAATCCGAACGCATTAACTCGTTGTTTAAGCTACGTGTTAGACGTGCCAAAATCTACTGCTTTGAAAATTTTACACTGTACGCTAAAGAAAAAAGCTTACCACGTTCAGGTGTTTCACATATTAGATCACGAAGATAACGCAGCTCACCAAGCTGCTTGTTACATCCCGATAAAAGTTACACAAAATGAATACCTCGAGGATGGCATTTAGTTTACTGATGAGGCAACGTTTCACATCTGTGGGAAAGTTAAGAAACATAACTGCCGCATAAGGATTGACAGCCACCTTACGCTGCCACTGAATGACAAAGAGACACAACAAAAACGAAAGTTTGGATAGGATTCACAAAGATTACAGTCTATGGACCTGCATTTGCTCCGAAGAAGCAATCACAGGAAACATTCACGTTAATACGCTGGAGAAGTTCCTGTGCCACAGTTTCAGCAAGAAGGCTATGCTGACACTGTTGTGTTGCAACAAGATGGAGCACAACCTCATTTTGCTCTCAAAATAGGGGAGTACCTAAATTGAATATTCGGCACCACATACATAGGCAGAGGTACAACAAGACTGTGGCCATCGCGTTCACCTGATTTGGCACTCCTGAATCTCTTCCCTTGGGGTTACATAAAGCCATGGGTGTACAAAATCAAACTAAAGGTTTTTCAGGATGAAAGAGCTCGAATCCGGGATGCAGTGTGAACTATTTCAAAAGATTTCCTTCAGAATGTGTTCAGGTCTGCTGTTCAATGATGGGAGCAATGCTTTGAAATAGACGGGGCCATGCTGAAGTGCTGTGAAAATATATAAACAGATTAACAATAAACACACATGAGTACTATGTAACTGCATCACTTATTTTTTAGAAATGGATCGAGATTTTATGACTATCCTGTTATATTTGACATTAGCGGTGACTGTTCAAGCGACTAGAGAGTCAGAGACAGTTTCGACTATTTGATGACACTACAGTAACAAAAGCTTAATATTTAATATGCCCGCCTTGGTTGCTGCTAGGTCAACGTGACTAAATGCCCACCGAAGGCGCCCGGGTTCGATTCTCAGCCGGGTGGAAGATTTTATCTGCTCGGTGATTGTGTGTTGTGTTGTCCTCAAAGTTGTTTTCAGCATCATCGACACGCAAGTCGGCTAAATGGCGTCACATAAAAAGACTTGCACCCAGTGGCAAAGTCGTCACGCGACAGAGGAGGAATATTCGCTACTGGAAACTAAAGCATTATCAGTTGCCTATTAAGAATGAGAATTTCACAGCATTTTAATGGACGGTTAATATAAGCTAAGTTTGTCGTTATTTGAGTGACAAAAATTTTTCCTATTTTCATTTACTCAAATAAATAATAGCAGATTTCTATGTTGTATCTACATTTGTTTCATATAATTACCATTAAGAACGATACAGTGTAGCTCGATTACAACTGCTGATCAGATAAAACGAGTCGACTTGTGAGGGTTTTTGTAGTGGGTTCAATCTAAGGGACACCATTCTCGACAGTTGACATAAGGTTTAACTATTATTGCTGCACCCAGATTAACTTTTCACAGTTGTGTCAATCTGACGTTGACCAGCAACCCAGTTTTCAGAACGAGCTTTTTGTACACTGAGACTTTATGCATCATCTCTATTTGCAAGTACTAAGTCAAAAATATTTCTACACCACGATCTTGGAGGCGAAACTTCTCTGGTAATACGAATAATGATGTACTTGGATAGAACCAATAACGACAGACTTCCACAACAATTCTTAAACGCAGTTATTAACATAGACTCTGAGGGTGCCGCCAGCAGTCATGGTCTTAACATCTAATGGAGAGATTAATAGGATGGCTTGTTAGTTACGTCTCAGCGCTAGATTAGGTGAGATTCTAAATTTCATACACTAAATGTTTTTAAAAAATGTCACCTTTCCGTATCTGTGGTGTTACATTGCGTACAGACAATAATAACAGAATGAGAACCCGAACAAAATTTCGTCGTGTGACCCGGCGTTGTAGCAATGAAGTTTTTTGTTCTTATAATGTTGGTGAGTGTTGCACAATAAGTTCCCTGTATTACCTGCGAAACAGTCGAGTTTGTGCAGCTTTTGGAAAAATCGTTATGCTGTTAGTTTATTGTAAATGTGAAAGTTAACGGCAAATCAATAAATCGGAATTACTCACCATCATAAAATTCTTCAGACGGTTATCACCACTACAGGTTTTGAATTAGTATGCTCCCACATTTTCTGAAGTTAGAAAAACGTAGATGAATTAAAATTTAGTCTCAGTTCTCTGGGATATTTGTGAATGCCTGTATGAAAAAAATACGAGCTTACGGAGTGTAGGAGCAGACCTGCGATTGGATTCAAGACTTTCTTGCAGAGAGAACTCAACACGTCGCCCTTAACGGAACTAAATCGACAGATGTAAAGGTAATATCCGGAGTACTATAGGGACGTGTGACAAGCTCGTTGCTGTTCCCAATATATATAAATGATCTAGTAGAAAGCGTCGGATGCTCTTTAAGGCTGTTCGCAGATGATGCTGTTGTCTATACCAAGGTAGTAGCGCCAGAAGATAATAAGAATATGCAGAACAACATGCAGAGAATTGATGAATGGTGCATACTCTGGCAGCTGACTCTGAACGTAAATAAATGTAACATATATAGCATACACAGGAAAAGAAATCCACTACTGTAGAGCTACACTATTGATGACAAACAGCTGGGGACAGCGTCTGCCGTAAAATATCTCGACGTGCCTACCCAGAGCGACCGTAAGTGGAATTACCATATAAAACAGATAGTGGGAAAAGCAGACACAAGACTCAGATTCATAGGAAGAATATTAAGGAAATGTAAGTCATCAACGAAAGAAGTGGCTTATAAAGCGCTTCTTTGAGTTATCCACATTTTTAGGGCCAGAGTACTTGACTCACTCCACTAGTTAAACTGGCTCTGTCACCCAGGATCCTTGTGCAGTGTAGTTTTAAATCACCTGTTAGTGGTTTACAGTATTCTATAGATAACTTGTTCAGCATAATTTATGTCTGTTTCGGGAAAATAAATGTTGTTAGTACACTAAATTTCGTCTACATTCTCAAGTAATGGTTACGTTACAAAATAAAATATACATTAAATTTTAAGGCTCTAAGCCAATAAGAGGGACTTCCATATATAGAATGAGCAGTGTTCCGCTACGAAGGTTTTCAAATTAGAATTGTGAATGTGGAACTACCGACCTTTTTTTTCATTTATGCACTAAGTGTATTGAAAATAAATGACCTAGGACAGTGTACACCTTTCTCTATGGATGTTTAAGAAGTATTTTCTAAGTGGCAACATTTCCTCCATTATTCATTTAGGAAGTCACTCACCTTTAACTATAAGTTATATGAGGGAGTAGACGTTCAGTAGTGATAAAATTAACATTCGGAGACGCCTGAACGAGTTCATGCACAAAGTTCTTAACTTGAGTCCACTTCGAATACGCTTTCCTGAGTTAACAACAATCTCGGTAAACAGATTCGGTTGTCGAAACATATGCCGTAACAAATTGGAATTACACTACGTAAATATACATTATAGTGTTCAATCTGCGTATTGAAGAAGCAATTACGAGAATTAACGAATGGATGAAGAGTAGGATTAAAATTCAGGAAGAAAGAATGTCAATGATACTATTCGATGATTCCATTGCTATCCTCAGTGAAAGTGATGAGGATTTACAGGATTTTTGGAATGGAATGAACCGTCTAATGATTATCGAGTACAGATTAAGAGGAAACCGTAAAAAGAGAAATGTAATGAGAAACCATAGAAATGAGAAAAGGGTGGATTGTAACATCAAAACTGATTATCACGAAACAGACGAATTTGAGGTATTCTGCTGCCTTGGAAGCGAGATGAGACATGATACACAAAGGATAGAGGACATAAAAAGCAGACTAGTTTAGACAAAGAGAGCATTTCTTGCCAAGAGAAGCCTACAGGCTTTAATCTGTGAAATATATTTTTTAGACTGTACTAGCACGTTGGGACCACAGCACTGTGTGCAATTCAGTCATATATTGTAGAAAAACCTGAACAGAAGAGAATCGGAGCGTTTGATTAGGTGTGCTACCTAAGAATGTTAAAAATTAGGTGGACTGTAAAGAAATAATTAGCTGCTAAACAGGATCGGGGAAGATAAGCATATTTGGCGAACATTCAGAGCAAGAAGGGACAAGATGATAAGAAACGTTCTAAGACATCAGGTAATAACCACGATGATACTAGAAAGACCTGCAGAGGGTAAAAACTGTAGGGGAAGAAACACACTGGAAAACAACCATAAAAAAATTGGAACTTACGGAGCAAGTCTTTTTCTGAAACAAAAGGTTGAAATGGCTCTGTGCACTATAGGACTTAACTTCTAAGGTCATCAGTCCCCTAGAACTTAGAACTGCTTAAACCTAACTAGCCTAAGAACATCACACACTTCCATGCCCGAGGCAGGATTCGAGCCTGCGACCGTAGCGGTCGCGCGGTTCCAGACTGAAGCGCTTAGAACCGGTCGGCCACACCGGCCGGCTCTTTCACTGAGATGAAGAGGTTGTCACAAGAGAGGGATTCGTGACAGGCCACAAAAAACGAGTCAGATTCTAGCATGTGCGAGACTGGTTCTGATCTATCTTCCTACGATAGTTGCGTAAGGATGCTCTCTGAGAGTTTCTGGAATTTGTGTTGAACCTACAGCCTGCAAGGCAGGAAGGCAGACACCAGCTCACCATGCAGAGTTCAGATGATTTCAGCTGTATGGACAGTGATGTAATCAGACAATGATCTCAGTGTTGGTTCTACTATACTTCCTGCAAAGGAAACGTTATCTCTGACAGAAATTAGCGTGGGCGTTCATCCTTAACTATTTGTTAGTAAAAAATGAAAATCTGAGATTTTCGTTATTGAGGTTTATTTTTTACTTTAAGTATGACTTTATGACATATCAATCATAATTGTAATATATACAGGACGGTAAAATATTGGTATTGGGTGTTCACAACTGTGAAGCGAAATTCTTAACTATTCTAAGGCTTTTTAATAGTAAGATGGTTGATGACCATGTCATTTAAATACAGTGGGGGCTAAAGATATCAATTAAGCTAAAAATGCACAATGAAAATGTCCCAAATTGAATTGGGTCTGTACAGGCTACGTAAATATCACTGCAAACATAATTGCATAATTAAAACAGTTCAATTAGTTCAGAGTGTAAAGCACTCTGTGGTGAATGAGATTTTCACTCAGCAGCTGTGTGCGCTGATATGAAACTTCCTGGTGATCTCATTCTAGAAATACAGAATTTTGTAAACAGGGTATGAAGAAAGTGCAGTTGGCCCTGGTGTTTAATTAAGTCGTTGAAATAGTTAGCACTAGCAGGAAAGGACATGTTTAACTGTTCTGGGTACCTCTGGAAAGCTGCCCAAGTGCAATAGATTCTAAAGGGATCCGCTCATGAACGCGGCCGCGACATTACTAGCAAGTCACCAGGTGGCGTACTGGGAGTGAGGAGCCTCACCAGCCGTAGCCAGAGGCCACTGCATTATCGCCTAGCCATGCCACTGCCGGTCAAATGTACAGAGAGGGCAGCACATCTCTCCCAGAAAAATGGATATTTAGGCAGATGCAGCTATCACAGTGGGTAGTTGTTGTCAGCGAGAGCTGGCCACCTCATTTGCTGGCTGCACTGCAGTCCCTCAGTAGCTCTCGTCGGCGTGCCAGCGAATTAGACAAAGATCCTAAGTGAAGCTTCGTTTATAGTGCTATTTGTGTACATCGTTTATTTTCTGTCCAATCCTTTGGCATAAGCCAGAGTCTACATTTATTAGTGGAGGTGTCATCCAACTGGAGGTGTGGAAGGTACTTTCTGTGTAATTTTTGTTCTAGGTGTTTCCTCCTGATGGGAACAAAGAACCATTGTGAAATTTTCGACAGGTATTTGTTAAGACCCAATCTAGGAACATTATAGTGGCGACGAGGACGATTTCGGACTTATGTTCCATGTGCAACGTTCCTGGTAGAGCAGGATCAAGTGGCATCTTTGCCGCTCCTCATGGACATTACAGTCTGCTATTGCATTTGCTTCAAAGGATGCAGCAGACTAATCAAGGTCTCTTCGAGCAAATTCTCTCTTTATAGACTTATTCCTTCCCATTTCTGCAGGGATTAGTGCCCCATATACTGCACCCGGCCGCCCTGGCGTATCGGCACCACCACCGTTCCTACCTTTGATATGAAAATTGAGCCTTGGATGTGTTGTGTGGCTTGGTTAGAATAACATTATGCAGTGTTTAATGTCTGTGGCGATGAACAACAATTTTCCTTTTGAGCAATGTGGGTCCCATCATCCACTGACCAGCTCCTACAACCATTGCATCCACAGGCAGAATCACACGCTGCACCATGCACCTCCCTAAAGATGAGATTGGCTGACTATTTTGACACACTGATACCCGTTGCCACAGCTCAGCACAAGTCCTTTGTAGTCAAAAAAACACGTTCCGAGTAGTAAAGGGAATGGATTGCCCAACCCCATGGTCTCTCCTAGGAATGTCGGTTTTGCTGCTCTAATGATCAATGTAAGCTCTCTTGGGCTTCAGCCCTAGTTAAGGATATGATTTGAGTTCATACACCTAACGAAGGTCTTCTCTTGACATTTTAGGACCCCTCCCTTGAGACATGTCTCCCTATTATCAGAGCCTTTGAACAGTCTGTCTGAGCAACTGCTTCCATTAGCCTGACCCACTACTGATACCCCCCTCCCCCCACCAGCACGTGGTGCTAAGGCCAATCAAGATTTCCCTAGGACCAATTCTTTCAAAAATTATCATCGTACAAGGATTGTTTTCTTTACCATCGCCACCTTCAGTGTCAGTTCCGTAAGACAAAGTGCTCGACCTGCGGTAAATCTGGACACAAGAACAAAATTCGTCGTTCGTCCACTTAAATGCCTGTAGAATGGACTGAGGACGTCCTTGAGGAAGAGTGGCCAGAACCCTTTTTCCCGATGTGGCACTTGTGCACGCTGTCCTTCCCCAGTCCACAAAGTTGATGTCCATACAAATAGGGATGGAACCTCTGTCTCTCACCCTACAGATGGATACTGAATCATCAGCAACGATAATCGATTGAGCTATATATAAAGCTGTCAGGTCTCTCCCATTCCCCCATTTTGAAACCAAGTAGTGCCACTTCAGCAGTGACTCATTCTGGCGAAGGGTTACTTCCACCCCAACTTCGTCATGGTGCTATGTTGACCCCAGCTCGAATCCTAGTGGTGAACGCCCCTTGGTCGTCCAATCTAATAAGGTTTCAAAATACCCAATACATCTGAGGCCATTCATTCACTGGGCTGGGTTGACTAAATTCGGGGAAGTGTTCCACAAGTCATCAAAGGGTGTTTATGGGTCCCATGACAATATTCCTCTGTCATCGACTGCTGTTCCAAAATTTGTAAAGGCCTGTAGCTTCGAGTTTGCCCTCCAGAACAAACTCTGACTTGAGCTGCAATATCTCCAGGAAGATGTTCTCCTCATCCCATTCACACAGAGCCAATGGGCCTCCCCCACTGTTATAGAAGAAAAACCTACAGGCGATCTTCATATCTGCGCTGATTTCAAGGCCACTATCAATCCCAGTCTATTTTTACAGCATGTCCCTTACCTAAACTTGAGGACGTTGTTTCCCATCTCACTGGTGGCCTGGTGTTTACAAAAACTGACCTTCAGGATGTAGATCTTCAGCTGCAACTGGATGACGAATTGTGGAAAATAGCAATCATCAACACACGTTTTTGGCCTGTCCCAATATGCCCAGCTTTCATGTGGCATTGTCAGTGTCCCTGCAGTTTTCCGGTAATATCTGGTGCAACTCTGGCACAATGTTTCAGGGACGATATTCTGGTTGTTGGAAAGGACACAGCTGATCTTGCCTGGAACCTTGATGCCACTTTTTTCCAAATTTGTGGCAGCCAACCGTTGTTGTAGTGTGGACAAGTGTTCGATCTTCGTCCACCAGATAGAATATTTAGGCTACATCTTCGCAACCTCCAGCATTCAGCTCTCACCTGAACTTGTGACTACCATTCAGCAGTTACCAACAGCCACAGACATATTCCAACTCAGTTTCATTTTAGGCCAGGTCAGTTAAAGCTGGCAGTTAAATACACATGCAGCAGCGATCGTTGAGCTGCTCCATCGATTGCTTCATAAGAACCTGATATGGAAGTGGTCGTCTGACAGTAACAAGGCATTCTGCAACTTGCAAACCCTCCTTCAGCCTACATGCTTAATGGCATATCATCCAGTGGAATCACTTGTTCTGTTGGTGGACACACCTGACTATGAGACTGACATGGTATTGTCACACTTTGTGGATGGTGTGGAACGCCCCATTATGTTCTTTTCCAAAACATTAATTGGAGCCCAGTGAAATTAAGATCAGATTGAAAAATAGGCTTTAGTCATCATTATTGGAATTAATCGTTTCCATGATTCAGTCTATGGTAAATGGTTCATACTTCTGACTAATGACAAACTCCTTCTGCCTCTTTTGAAATCTTCAACGGTAATTATGACCTGCGCGGAGCATCAGTTGCAATGGTGGCCCCTGTTCCTCTCTGGATACACATATGATATACAATATCGTTCTGCTGCTGCCCTTGCCAATGCAGACCTCCTCTCACACCTTCCTGTCTGTGTGGTTCCCAACTTCGATGAGGATACCGAAATTTTCCTACATCTGGATGAGGAAGACACAGATGTCATGTCCTGTCTTTCCATCAATGTGCGCCTAGTGGGAGAGCATATGGCAAATGTCCTGACTCCCAAGCTGATTCTGAAATGTGGACGACAGACAGGAAGCAGTTATCACACCCCTATCTCGACCCTACTGGACCAGACAATGGGAACTTTCCTCTCTGCCTGTGGTTGTGGTACTACAGGACTCCATGTGGCATGGCAGTGTGGTAATTCCCAGTACCCTTCAGAAGATGGCCTTACGGCTACTCCATGATGGACATTTGGGAATCATCCTGACAAAGCACCTGGCCTGGCAACAGGTATACTGGATGTGGACATCATCCAAGTGGTGTAGGGGTGTTCCACTTGTCAAAGTGAGCAAGCAGCACCCCCACACAGATATTTTCCATCGCTCTCAGAAACATTCCCTTGGTGACTTATGGACATGGTCTTCACCAGCTCCTTGTCAGCTCCATGTGGCACATGACTGAGGATTCAGGGACTGTGTTTCTGTTTGTTTTCCACATGCAATCTACCACCTCAGGAAGCACCACACTGGTCTTGGCACAGTTATTCGATCTGGAAAGTGTACTGGAACCATTGGTTTTCAACAAAGGACCCCAGTTTACATCAGCTGAGTTCCATGCTTTTTGTTCCTCACATGGCATCACGCTGCTCCACATAGCACCATTACACCCTGCCTCCAATGATATGACTTAGCAGTTTGTGTGAAACTTCAAGTCTCAATTGGAGAAGCTGGTTTCAGAACACACCACTAAGATGTCTTGACACATTTCCTCTCATCATACGAGACATCACCTCAGGATGGGTCCTCGCCAGCAGAGAACTTGCATGGCTGGCATTAACGATCACAGCTCTCTTTGATGTACCCCAGGACCAGAACCTCACCACCACCAACTAAACAACGACAACGTTTCTCTCAACAGGATACTATGGTCATGGCACTGGTCACTTGGTCAGGAAATGGTTGAGGTTCAGCTCCTTCAGGAATGTCGCTACCGCCAGCATCTCAACAAAGTCCATGCACGTCATGGACCAGACCTGCTGAAAGATTCTTTAAGCATTTATCCATTACAGATTTCCACGATGAGGCAAGCATAGCTTTCCCAGTTGGAACACCAGGTCAAGACCCTCCAATGGATGCTGCAGGTCAACATGCCATCTGCCTGACTCCAATGTATGTGTACGCTGACCCTTCCACCCAGACTGGTGGCAACATAAACTTCATCGAGGCCACTGGGGCTTGTCGGCCTTCGATGTATCAGTTGGGGAAAGGATTGCTACATTGCCCAGGGGCACCATGTCTAACCCTTATGGCAACAACGCTTCACAGGGAAGGAATAGCGCCTCTCATGCACGCGGCCGCGACGTCGCCGGACATCTAAGCTATTGCCGAGTCACCGAGAGGCATACAGGGTGCTAGGAACCTCACCAGCCGTTGTCAGAGGCCACTGCAGTACCACCTAGACACACCCCTGCCGGTCATAAGTTCAGAGAGGGCACCACATCTCTTCTGCAAGAATGGACAGGCACTAAGACGACAGTGTACATATCCCGTCGGAGAGAGCTGGACACCTCATGCGACGACTACACTGCATTCCCTCAATAGCTCTCGTCGGCGTGCCAGTGAAGTAGACGAAGATCTAAAGTGCAGCATCGTTTATAGCACTTTCTCACGAGATTGATAATTTCCTGTCTTAATCTTTGGCGCTAGCCAGAGTTAAGATTGCTAGCGCATCTGTCATGTCGCTGGTGGAGCAGAAGGTAGTTTCTGTGTAATTTTTGTTCTTGGTGTTTCTTCCTGAAAGGAATAAAGAACCATTGTGAACTTCTGCGATGGCTAGTCATTAAGATTCAATCGAGGAACGTTATAGATCCCAAGTGTGCCTGGGCGTTCACTGTCGACTTAAAATAGCCACATACGCCGAGAGAGCCAATGGGTTTCTTGACTACTACCCAAGTGAGGCCCAGTCAGTAGTACTGTTAGGTTCAGTTACAGCTGTGTAGATGCGATAGAACTTTTGCTTAATAGACGCCCAAAAGGAAACCAGAAGAGGTCACACTTGGCAGATACTCTGCACCGAATCTGAATATAATGAGATGTGGTCATGTAAATGCATATATCACCCAAGGTCAAGTTCAAATAGAGGCACAAGGGCAGTGCAGAGGTCATCAGGCTCCTGCAAGGGAGCCGTGTCTGAGACGACCAAAGCCTCTTCGACGATGGATAATCGAAACAGCGAGAAAGTATTCAGACCAAAATAGGTGACTATCAACAACAAACAGTTTTACAAGCCATATTATCTGCTTTTACATAGCGTTGACGGTGAATTGACCATAGAAAGAAGAAAACTATAACCATAAGTGACCAACTATGGAAGGTGAACTGACGACCACCTGGATGCCGACGGCCTGCTTTGCAATCATGAGGCCCATGAAAACCTTAGTGATGAAAGGTTCGCCCTGAGAAACAACTTTCTGAAGTTCATACAAGGACTTTCGGGAAATCTGCACCCGAGATGGTGGCTAGAGCATCGTGACCTGAGGCCGAGCCGTTAAGCGTTTTCTTGCTGCCTGTGCGATCTCAGAACAGTGCGAGATTTTCAATATAGTCTCATGAGGGTTTGCACAGTTTGACGTCTACATTGCGTACTTCCGGATTGGGAGACGACTGGACCACAACATATCGGATCACAGAACTATGAAGCTTTGCAAGCCAGGATCATACGAGTGAAATCACAATGTCGACTCAGCCCCTGCAAACCCATAACCCACGAGTGGCACGACTGACCAGGTTGCTTGTGGTGTTAATGGACCTTTAGACGCAATACGACGTGGAATAGTAAATAATAATTGGGTAGCAACGAACACATCTTCTCGAACGCAAGGGCAATCGGATTCAAGAGCGGAGCCAGCTTCTTTACCAACAGAACCGTATCGGGGGAAGAGCGACAGTTGCAGAGCGTCATCCTAAACCTGAAAAGCAGCGAAGCGACGTTTCAGCATCTGGAAACAAGAGTGTCAATAATTCTTTGCGAGGTTAACAGGATGAAACATAGGTGTCGGGGGGGGGCGGGGGGGGGTAGGGGGGGGGGCAATCCACCTCGGAAGTGACCACAGCCTGAAAGTTTTGGAAACCCTGAACCTGTAAGCGATCCGGCAAAAATTTTGGCGCTGAAACAGATATTGGAACTGCTGTAGCAATTAATACTGTAGGAGCAGCTGTTGCTGTTGCTGGTGCAAGCGTTGTTTGATCTTGACATCCATGGAAAGTCGCTAACCTTTTTACATCATCGCCATTTATAGTGACCAGAACCACACACAACCAGGAACGACTCAAGAACCAGCGGAGACTGGCCGACTTGCCGAGAGCATCGCCTGCAAGCCGCAGGGAAATACATGCAACGGAGAATTCAGAGCAAAAAACAGTGATGTGTAACGAGATGAATATTGCAGCACGGAAAAATAACAAATAACTGCGATGCCGCCGTGATGCCGTCTTGAGAGGGATGCTGCCGGTGCAAATCCGGCATGGATGACTAGTCTTACAGGTCGTAGTCACGATTGTAGCGCCCTGTATGCTAGGGATGATGGTTGTCGCTGGAACAACAGGTTTTCGCGTATAACATTTTTCCTTTTTTTCAAGCCAGTCTCACCCAGTGTTTAAACCGCTGAAAGTAATCCTTTTCTGAAATAACCGATTTTCGGATTTCTGTTCCTATAACTTACTGTGTAATAAACGTAGAAATCGAAAAGTGATTGCTGGTTGAATATTACAAAAATAACCAATATTCTCCTATTTAATCCAATTCTTTGAGAATATGCTCTAAAAACACTTTGTAATCGGAAATTATTCTATTATTTGGGAATTACGAACAGTTATTTCTAAACTGTGAAAATTGTGGATGAAGAGCTCTGTTTTTCATGTTAATTTGGCCGTTTCCGAGGGCTACAAACAGACAGAGGCAGCACATCAGCTACTTCCTATTGTTATTGTATAGTGTGAATGAATTTTTGTTAAGTTCTTAACTTTTACTCATAGAAATGTAGACAAATATTTAATCTAATAAGCAAATTAAGTGTTGTAGTTCATTGCTACGTCACTTCGCAAAAATATTTGCAAGCTTGGATTGGTGCTATTCTGTTGTACAACGGTTGCCTGGCGACGATAGGGAGAAACTACAGTATAGACTAGTTGGGGACAAGTCTTGCACACAGCACATACACGCATACTTGAAGCCACGACACACGGCAACGGGGACATTACTGTCTCAGCAAAGCTGCCCCACTTCTTATGCCATGTGAATGTTGCTCGTTTCTCTCAGCATTGTCATTCAAAAAGCACTGATCGCTTTTCCCGTTTTCTATAATAACGCAATATTTCAAACCAATGCTAATTTCTCAAATATATAAATTATTACTGCTTTTCTAAAAATGGTTTATTTAAAAAAGGAAAAATTGTAGCACTGCTGCTATGGCTAGTTCATTTTTGGTCCGGTCATCCTGAGTTAGGTTTTCCGTGATTTCCCTAAATCGCTCTAGGAAAATGCTGGGATGGTTCCTTTGAAAGGGCACGGCCGACTTCCTTCCCTGTCCTTCCCTAATCCAACGAGACCGATGACCTCGCTGTCTGGTCTTCTCCCCGAAACAACCCAACCCATGTTTGGTTTTCAAAAAAAAATTAAAAAATTATCTTTCATTACTGAGACCAAACAAATATCTAAAGTTATCGGTTATTCAGAACTAAAGTACCAGTTTCAATTGTAATCGGTTATTTTTTTCCGATCCGTACCGCAGACGGAGTCGCAACGCCTGTGAGCCTTTATCGACTTCCATACCATCCGGCGGACCTTCAAATTCGTCTGGCCGGAACACCAGTGACCTTACAAATTTAAGTAGACACACATTTCCTCGAGATTATTCAACTAAATGATAAAACCTATGCAACCTCATACTTGCTGCAGCCAACGGTGAAACATAGAATGAATTTAACCATTACTTGTCATTTTGTTTCACTTACCTGTACTGTACTGTTACTACTAAGCTGTGGGGAAAGGAGTTGCTGATATTATGCTGGAACATGAAACGCGATTTTATTGCTTTCGAGAGTTCTCCCAATTGTATTTACGTATTAATATTTTTGTCACGTGTATTTGAAATTCCAGGAAGCTTCTTTCATTGGCTTAATTCTTCTGTTATTAAACCTTCATAGAGCAATTTTTCATTTGACTCTGTCTGAAGTTAATGTTAGTATTGTTAACAGTGGGTAAAGAGTCATCTATCAGCATAACATACGCAGCGAATTGCAAGTCTAGAATAGTGACAGGCCGGAGAAGTTCGAATAAACACACGAACAAGTAAATTTTTTCTTGGTTGTAAATTGCAACTCGTAGGAGAATCTTCTACAGACTTGATACGGAATGTGAGGCATTAAAAATTATCGACGTTTTTAATTTGATAACTTCATATACAATGTGAGCTCCTAGAATTAATTTCACGCAGTTTATCTCATATCGGTATTTAGTTGGTATTAAGCATGCTTATGCTGCGACTGCTTTAACATCACTCACCAATATAAATGAGATTTTCTCTCAGTGATTGATTAATGGGTCCTTTCGTGTATCCATCTGAGCTTTTGTATCAATTTCGTGCTTTAAATGGAAACAACTCCGGCAAACACCGACAAACACGCCATTAATAAACGAGTCTGTTCGTCGGAACTCCCGCTAAATTCTACGGGCACTCGTATCTGGTGTTGATATTTATATCGTATCCGTTAATGTCAACATGTCAGGTGGAATTGAGAAAAGATGAGAACAGGAATAGAGGAATGAAATAAATCTCAGATGAACAGCCTGGTGTGAGTGTACAAAGGACACAATGTTTCGGCAATCGACCTTGCTGCCATCATCAGGTGTGCTGATGTACTGCCAAGGGACGGCAGGCGTGAGGTATATATTTGATTCCTCCTCCCCCTCCCTGTGGAGGGGCCGGCAGAATTGCCACTCTCCCGATAGAAGACGGTACAGCCTGGAGGATGTCAAAAAGCTTCCTGCAACAACTCCAGTGAGTTCCGCCGCTCCAGGTCGGAGGTGACGTCATCACCGAGCCTGACGCCAAAGCCAGCGCGTTAGCCGACGCCTTCGCCGCCAATTTCACGGCGGCGGAGGACGTCGTAGATGAAGAACACGTCCGCCTGGCAGAGAAGCACCTCCCTGTGTACCTGACGCACAGAGAGGTGGACGACGTCATTGCAGAAGTGACAGAGGATGAGGTCGAGCAGCAACTCGTCCGCCTGCGGACAAGGAAGGCGGGAGGGTGCGACTATATCAGCAGCGAGCTACTGAAGATGCTGCCGCCGAATGATGTGCGGCCGCTAACGAGGATCCTCAACTCCGTGCCCGGGACCTGCAGCTTCCCATCTACATGGAAACATGCGGAAGTTGTAGCGGTCCCCAAAGCCGGAAAAGACCGGCGGCTGCCGCAAAACCACAGACCCATCAGGCTGTTGCCTGCAGTCTCCAAGGTTCTCCAGAGGCAGTACGTTAAGAGGCTGTGGCGACACGTCGAGGAGGAAGGCCTGCACAATGACGAGCAGTTCGGCTTCAGGAGGGGCCACTCCACACAACAGCAGCTTCTTCGACTGGTAGAGAAGGTGACGGGGGCGCTGGAACGCCGCATCTTGGGGCGGTCCTCCTGGACGGTTCCAGAGCCTTCGACAGCGTGTGGCACGATGGTCTTGTGCATAAACTACTTATACAATGGCTACCGGTGTCGCACGCCCGCCTGCTCAAATCCTACCTGACTGGGCGCACCTTCCACGTGCGCGCCGACGACGGGACGTCGACAGCGCGTCCCATTGCAGCTGGGGTACCCCAAGGGTCCGTCATCGGCCCCTTCCTCTGCTCACTATACACCGCTTACGTCCCGAAAGTCAGGGCGTGCATGTTGTGCTCTACGTGGACACACGGCGCTATACGAAAGAAACATCAACGCCAGGCTGATTCGTCACCGCCTTCAATAGGCTTGCAACGTCCTTGGGGCTTGGGCCACCAAATGGCGGCTCAAGTTTAACGCAGCCAAAATTCATGCAGTGATCTTCACAAGGAAAAAGATTCCTGCCGAACTGCAGCCACTCAGCGTCATGGGAGGCCCTATCCCATGGTCGAACACCGGACGCTAGCTAGGCGTCAATCTGGACCGGCGCCTGACGTAGAAGACGCACATCATAGAAGTAAGGGATAAAGCGCTAGGCAGATTGCGCTTACTATAGCCCTTACTCAACCCAGCGACGACCCTGCCCCCACACTGTGGCATAACCCCGTACCTGACACTTATCAGGCCAATGTTAAGAGTATGCAGCCATGGTGTGGGGCAACGCGGCCGACTCGTCAATTGCAAAGCTGCAGACGGTCCAGAACAAGGCGCTTATGTTAGATCTTCACCTGCCACGAAACTTCAGCACCGGAGAATTCCACAGAGTAGCGGGAGTACCGTTGCTAAAACACCGATTCCGGCAAACGGCGCAACCTTTTTATGCGGCCGCGCGAACGTTGGAGAACAACCACATGTGCAACTTGGGCAATCAAGTGCACTGGCGCCCGACCACAAGGTGGCCAGACCTGTTGCTGGTGTAACGAAACGCCCCAACACAAGCCAAGAAGACCTCACAACAGCAACCCAACCGTGACGAAGATTCCAAACGAGAAGGCCACATAAAACAACTCCAGGGAGAAGTAGGAAAGGCGTGATACGTCCATCCCACAACACACCGGTGCACAAAGTTCCGTGAATTTCGAAGCGAGCGAGCGTCTGGGTGTTCCCTCGTAGGTCGGCGCCCAAGGAGGTTTGCTGGCAGCGTTTCTGAGGTTCCTCCCCGTGCCTTCGAAGTCAGTACATTCTGGGATATTTCTATCTTCTCCTTAATCCGGTTAATGGCTGGTCCCTAAGCTTGGTTAAGGGAATAGCCGCTGTCACGTTTCAGTTTTCTTACTCTAATCTCTATAGCTACTTGGATGATACAGGCCCAATATTTCGAAGTCTGTGTTAGGATCTTGGTCTTGTCATAATCCATGCCGTGAAGTTCTGACAGGCAATGCTCAGCGATTAGAGACATATTAGGCTGTTGAAATCTCGTGTGCAGGTGGTGTTCACGGCATCGATCTTCCATGGAACGAATTGTCTGATCTGTGTATTCCTTACCGGATTGGCACGGTATTTTGTAAACCTCTGACTTACGTAAGCGAAGATAGTCCTTAACACTGCCAAGAAGTGCTCTGGTTTTAGTTGGAGGGCAGAGGACGGTTTTTACTGGATTTTTGCGTAATATGCGTCCAGCTTTTCCCGATAAGGCCCCACAAAACGGAATGAATGCCATGGCCGTGTTTTCCTCAGGTTCTTCGTTGGCTTCCACCGGTTGTGTTGCGTGTGTCGGACGTACATCATTCCGGATTTGCCTTTCCTTACAACCGTTCCTCAGAAACAGACTTCAGATCGGCCAGTCCTTGCTGGAGACTGTGCTCATCAGAGAGGGTGCGAGCTCTGTGTACAAGAGATTTTAGCACGCCGTTCTTCTGAGCAGAGTAGTGGCAGCTATCTGCTTGTAGGTATAAGTCGGTGTGAGTTTACTTTCCATACAGGCTGTGCCCGAACCTGCCGTCATCTCGTCTTTTGACGAGAACATCGAAGAAGGGGAGCATCCCATCCGATTCT
Source organism: Schistocerca piceifrons (assembly GCF_021461385.2). Taxonomy (NCBI): domain Eukaryota; kingdom Metazoa; phylum Arthropoda; class Insecta; order Orthoptera; family Acrididae; genus Schistocerca; species Schistocerca piceifrons. The sequence continues at coordinate 686,309,874 of NC_060140.1, forward strand.
ACCTCCATGGTGAACTTGGTTTTCTTGTGTCTTGTGTTGAGATGTGCGAGAAATTCCGTCAGCTTGTCTCTTCCATGTGACCAAACAACAAACGTGTCTTCCACGTATCTGACGAAACAGGTAGGTTTTAGATGCGCTGACTCCAATGCTTTTTCCTCGAAATGTTCCATGTACATGTTAGCTATGACTGGACACAAAGGACTCCCATAGCAACACCTTCTGTCTGCTCGTATTAGTCACAGTCAAATTGAAAATATGCTGACGCTAGAACATGTCTGAACAGATCGGTGGTTTTCTCATCAAATTTCCGGCCGATGAGTTGCAGAGATTCAGGTAACGGAACCATAGTAAACACGGAAACCACATCGAAGCTCACTAGTATTTCAAATTCCTTAATCGTGAGGTGGTTGATGCGTCCCAAGATATCCGAAGAGCTACGGCTGTGGTGTGGGCATGCCCCACGAGAGGGCTGAGAAGCTCCTTGAGGTACTTGGCTAGAGGATACGTCGGGGCACCAATATTGCTGAAAATAGCACGTAAAGCGACGTGTTCCTTGTGGACTTTCGGTAAACCGTACAGCCTCGGAGGTACAGGGGCCCTGGGTCGTAACTTCTTTGTGACCTCTTCAGGGAAGCTGGAATCTTTGAGAAGAGCAGAAGTTTTCCTTTCGACCCTCTTAGTAGGATCGGTGTCAATATTGTGGTATGCGGTGACATCTAGCAGGTCCCGCATCTTCCTGGTGTAATCCTGGTGGGACAAGATTACCGTAGCTTTACCTTCCACAGTTCGCACGCCACTACGTAGCAGGGATATAGATGACGAGAGAACTTCCGCTGCTCACGTATAGGAAACCTCTTCGGTGAAGTCTCTGTGAAAATCGAAAATTCTGTTGCCAGCCGGTCGTCAGCTGAGAAAAGTCTGATAGTATCTTCGGTGATGTGACTTTGCATCATTGACTTCAGCGTATGCAAACATACACGAATTAAGTAAATGTTGCAATTCTAAAAATGCAAGTAACAAATTCTGTTACTACCCGACATATTAAAATTGTGTGCGTCATATTCGAACCAAGACCTTTGCCTTTTGGCGACAACGCTGAGTCAATACCTGCTTGAGAAAAAGTATAGAAGCGAAAACAGTATTTTCTGTCTGTGGCGAAATGTTCGAGCATGGAAGGGTGAAATGAAAGTATTAAGTTCAGCCGGGGACTAAATCGAACACCTCAACCAGTAATAGTGTCGCCGACGAAGGACACAGGAATGACTTTGAGTTAATGCTATGTGCACAGTTTCGGCTTGAATGGTAGTTATTTTACAGAAAACACATCGATGCAGACTGCCAGATTCATTCTTGAAAGAAACTCGGATATTTACGCGTTGTTCATTACCTGCTACATAATATATTCAAATATCTGCTTATTGTAATCACAAGGCATATACGATGATGTGTTTAATGACACACACAGGACCAGTTACCAGTTATGCAAATTATGCAAGTATCACTACAACTGCTAAATCAAGTAGCACAGAATAAAAATTAACTTTTCTGTAATACGAATGACAATCGGCATAATATGTGAACTCTAACCCGATAAAGTTGTACAACAGCACAACTGTTGCTAAATAAACATGGCAATAAAAAAGAAAGTCCATCATAATGTACAGAACGCTAAAAAACGTGGTATATGCTAATGTTAAAATGATTACGCGGTACACACCGTAACCGACAATGAAGGACAAAGTCAGACAGGCTTGTAAAACTGCAGAATTACAATCGTATTCTGTATTTTAACTTGGAGCATTAGAAGGAATCGGCTAATCGGTCAAATTTAGTTGAAGGAAGTGTACCTCTAAAAAACAAAATAAAAATACTGTTGATTGGACAAGCGTATCACAGTATTCAACAATAGTAGGGCCTAGTGCATGCCCACATGAGAAAACTGTTGAGTGGATATGCGAAGGCAGAAGAGATGGAGACTGCTCACTTACTTGCTCCTCAACAGAATCCCGTCTGACACTGGATTTCTGTCTTCCTGTCAGAACTCGAGAAAGTTCAGACGCCCTCCGGAAGCAAGTATCACTGTAAGATATCAGTTAAATAGTACACAATACTTATTACAGCACAATTCGCCACTCAGAACGAGTTCACTCGTCGCGAATAAGTATCGCAATGATGCCGGGCAACTGCTCGTGACGTATGGCGCTTTATTCTATTGTTAAGAGCGTCGTCCGGCTCCGATTATGAAAAGCGACAACCGCTTTTCTGTACCACAAGTTTTGATCGATCTCACGCAGTACGTAACGATCGTGGTTCTTCAGAATACGAGTAGTAGAAACTCACCAAAACTTTTACCAGTAGGATTTATGGTACACTTTGAAGCATCTACAATCAAATTTAATGCAGTAAATGACATTTCAAAAAGGTAGCTTGGGCTTCAAATTTCACGACGAAAACGTCTGTACAGGTCTGATATCTGGGGCCCCTAGCGAGTAACTATTGTCTCTGTTAACAAACTACGAAAAATCTTAAAGTAATTAAATTCATATGTTACAAAGTGAGTGCATTTTTAAGCATGAAGTGACCTGGCGTAAACTTCCGTATCGTTCAGGGATTCTCGCCATAACCTAATCGATAGTTAAGGAAGGACAATAATATGTGGGATATCTAAATTATTCCCCAATATCAAAATAAATGAGACTGAAATTACGAGCTAAAAATCATTTGCGTTAACGGGATTTGAAACTGGCACCTATCGCCGTTATTTTCTAGACACAAACAGACTTTTAATATTGCTTTAGCTAACCATTAGCGAGATGTTCATATGTTCGAACTGACGTAGTTCACAGCACAAACACAAGAGAACGCTGTCGTCTTCCCCTCCCTCCCCCTTCCGGCACCACGCTCCCGACCTGTGACGTAATCCAAGTCAGCGGTCTGGGAGAAGAAATGCGGAAAATGACTCAGTCTCTAGCTGTTGGATGGGGAGGACGGACGTAGTTGTTTATTGTGTTCAATGGATGAGTTCAAAAATGTGTGTGAAATCTTACGGGACTTAACTGCTAACGTCATCAGTCCCTAAGCTTACACACTAATTAACCTAAACCATCCTAAGGATAAACACACACACCCACGCCCGAGGGAGGACTCGAACCTCCGACGGGGCCAGCCGCACAGTCCATGACTGCAGCGCCTACTACCGCTCGGCTAACACCGCGCGGCTCAATGAATGAGATGTCTGTGCTGGAGAAGGAGGACTATGCTAGCTGTAGCCATGCATCTGAGGGCTGTGTCGATAGCAATGATATTTGGTGGAACCAAATACATTTCATGAAATAATGAAGGTGAAGCAGGATGGAGATACGTTACACTCCGCAACCTACGCTGACAAATGCGTGTGCTGTAACTGTAGACTATTCGATAAAAGGAACGACGCTCCCTCCGGTGCAAGCACTCTTCCGGAAAAGACTTCACGCCCCTGCTTGCGGCACGGTCACGTGGTAGCCGCAGGAGCGGCCACTTACTTCCTGTCGCGTCGAAAATGCCCGTGACCTTCCTCCTCCTTCCCATTCCGGAGCGGGGATTCCCTTTGTCGTTGAACACGAACTGCTTCAGGAGTTGTTACAAGTTGTGGAATACTGTCACATACATAATTCGAAGAAGCCACAGGAACTAAATATACAACACAAAGACAGAGACAGAGAGACAGCTTTGCTGATGACGCGAGAATAATTACACAATTACACGTTTTATTCCGAGGAATACCACCATCGCTACACTTAAACACGGGCTCTAATAAGATCTCAATGAACTTCTAAAACCATCCTTGAGACACTTCACGCGCTTTTGCAGGGAATACTCTTGTTTTCGAGCAGGAGCTGCTCCATCAGTTACTAAATCCAATTGAATATGATTCTAAATGCCCTTTCAAAAAGACGGATGCACATTACTTTGCTTCAGTTTTTCGATGTATAAAGCCACACTACTACAGTACCACGCCTACTACAGTAGTACAAGTGTAAATGGCAACTAGCTCTGCAGATGATGAAGAAAGTGATGAAATGTATGATGAGATAAAAGAAATTATTCAGGTAGTGAAGGGAGACGAAAATTTAATAGTCAAGGGTGACTGGAATTCGACAGTAGGAAAAGGAAGAGAAGGAAACGTAGTAGGTGAATATGGATTGGGGCTAAGAAATGAAAGAGGAAGCCGCCTGGTAGAATTTTGCAAAGAGCATAACTTAATCAAAGCTAACACTTGGTTCAAGAATCATGAAAGAAGGTTGTATACATGGAAGAATCCTGTAGATACTAGAAGGTTTCAGATAGATTATATAATGGTAAGACAGAGATTTAGGAAGCAGGTTTAAAATTGTAAGACATTTCCAGGGGCAGATGTGGACCGTGACCACAATTAATTTGTTATGAACAGTAGATTAAAACTGAAGAAACTGCCAAAAAGTGGGAATTTAAGGAGATGGGACCTGGATAAACTGAAAGAACCAGAGGTTGTACAGAGTTTCAGGAAGAGCATAAGGGAACAATTGACAGGAATGGGGGCAAGAAATACAGTAGAAGGAGGATGGGTAGCTCTGAGGAATGAAATAGTGAAGGCAGCAGAGGATCAAGTAGGTAAAAAGACGTGGGATAGTAGAAAACCTTGGGTAACAGAAGAGATACTGAATTTAATTGATGAAAGGAGAAAATACAAAAATGCAGCAAGTGAAGCAGGCAAAAAGGAATACAAACGTCTCAAAAATGAGATCGAAAGGAAGTGCAAAATGGCTAAGCAGGGATGGCTAGAGGACAAATATAAGGATATAGAGGCTTATCTCACAAGGGGTAAGATAGATACTGCCTACAGGAAAATTAAAGAGACCTTTGGAGAAAAGAAAACCACTTGCATGAATATCTAGAGCTCAGATAGAAACCCAGTTCTAAGCAAAGAAGGGAAAGCAGAAAGGTGGAAGGAGTATATAGAGGGTCTATACAGGGGCGATGTTCTTGGGGGCAATATTTAGGAAATGGAAGAGGATGTAGATGAAGATGAAATGGGAGATACAATACTGCGTGAAGAGTTTGACAGAGCACTGAAAGACCAGAGTCGGAACAAGACCCCGGGAGTAGACAACATTCCTTTAGAACTACTGACAGCCTTGGGAGAGCGTGTCCTGACAAAACTCTACCATCTGGTGAGCAAGATGTATGAGACAGGCGAAATTCTTTCAGACTTAATGAAGAATATAATAATTCCCATCCGAAAGAAAGCAGGTGTTGACAGATGTGAAAATTACCGAATTATCAGTTTAATAAATCACAGATGCAAAATACTAACGCGAATTCTTTACAGACGAATGGAAAAACTGGTTGATGCCGACCTCGGAGAAGGTCAGTTTGGATTCCGTAGAAATGTTGGAACACGTGAGGCTATAATGACCCTACGACTTATCTTAGAAGAAAGATTAAGGTAACGCAAACCTACGTTTCTAACATGTGTAGACTTGCAGATAGCTTTTGACAGTGTTGACTGGAATACTCTCTTTCAAATTCTGAAGTTGGCAGGGGTAAAATACAGGGAGTGAACGGCTATTTACAATTTGTGCAGAAAGCAGATGGCAGTTATAAGAATCGAGGGATGTGAAAGGGAAGCAGTGGTTGGGAAGGGAGTGAGACAGGGTTGTAGCCTATCCTTGATGTTATTCAATCTGCATATTGAATATGCAGTGAAACAAACAAAAGAAAAGTTCGGAGTAGGTATTAAAATCCATGGAGAAGAAATAAAAACTTTGAGGTTCGCCGATGACATTGTAATTCTGTCAGGGACAGCAAAGGACATGGAAGAGCAGTTGAATGGAAGGGACAGTATATTGAAAGGAGGGTATAAGATGAACATCAACAAAAGGAAAATTAGGGTAATGGAATGTATTCGAATTAAGTCGTGTGATGCTGAGGGAATTAGATTAGGAAATGAGACACTTAAAGTAGTAAAGGAGTTTTGCTATTTGGGGAGCAAAATATCTGATGATGGTCGAAGTAGAGAGGATATAAAATGCAGAGTGGCATTCCCAAGGAAAGCATTTCTGAAGAAGAGAAATTTGTTAACATCGAGTATTGATTTAAGCGTCAGGAAGTCGTTTCTGGAAGTATTTGTATGGAGTGCAGCCATGTATGGACGATAAATAGTTTAGACAAGAAGAGAATAGAAGCTTTCGAAATGTGGTGATACAAAAGAATGCTGAAGATTAGATGGTAGATGACATAACTAATGAGGAGGTATTGAAAAGAATTGGGGAGAAGAGGAGTTTGTGGCACAACTTGTCTAGAAGAAGGGATCGGTTGGTAGGACATGTTCTGAGGCGTCAAGGGATCACCAATTTAGTACTGGAGGGCAGCGTGGAGGGTAAAAATCGTAGAGGGAGACCAAGAGATGAATACACTAAGCAGATTCAGAAGGATGTAGGCTGTAGTAGGTACTGGGAGATGAAGAAGCTTGCACAGAATAGAGTGTCATGCATATAACCAGTCTCAGGACTGAAGACCACAACAACAATAAAGCCACACTTGGACACTGACTCTAAAAACAGATAACAGCACATCTGTGAAACCCACCTGAGACACTTCACACACTTTTGTGGGAAGTAGACCCCCAAATCGATATCTGATTTTACACGCCAAAAGGACGATATGTGGAAGCCGAAAGAAATACCTCTGTAACTCCAAACAGGACGCTAATCACTTTTCGAGTTTCAGCAGCTTGTTTGAAGGCAGAGTCTGTGGGAGAGAAAAATTTGTAAGTCCCACAGTTGCTATGCTTTTCATCACTTTTCTGAAACGGTTGTCAGTGTGTGGGTGTTATGTTGACGAGTTGCGCAACGGATTGATCTGACAAGTACCGTTTGGCTCCTACAAGAAGCAATTTCACCCCACACTACTTCATAAGTCAGACAGACGCTCCTAATGTACTAAAAAGAAATGCCTGGAAGACTCAGTGATAAATATCTTCTGGAGTCGTCCATTGTAAGGAAAAGACACAAAAGTATTCTGTTTTCTTACGTAACTTGTGGGATACTTGGGTACAGGAGTATTGCTAGTTAGCGTAAGAAAAACATTAAAGGAACGGAAAATATTATTTGTTGCAAAATTTAACAGAAATCAAATGAAACTTTTATTTATGAACTGTGTAAGACGTGTATATTTCTATTGTCTATTTTCAAACCACAATTTATGAAAGATGTTCATATTTTATTAATAGGATCAAGTAGGAATAATTAATATTTGTCGTGTTGGAAATAATTGTGGTAGCAGGGAATGTCTGCACCAAAGTATTGTCGGCAAGAGAGACCGCACATTGATATAATTTTTAAATGACGGGAGAGATAGCGTATGGATACATTTTAAGAAAAGAGCGGGAAAGACCACGCATTGATACATTTTGTAATGGTAGCAGGGATTGTCTGTACCAGAAAGCATTGTTGGCAGGAGAGACCGCACTTTAGCGTTCGTAGGAAGTCAGTAGTAAGCGAGATGTGAAGCGAGTCGGTAGCAGGTCTGAAGCGAGAGGTTGAGAGGAGCGGTGTGCCTGCCAGCCACTAGCCATGATTTACAAGAGATTATAAACGGATGTACAGAGACATCAGCTAACTATTATCATAAGAGGAAATAATATTAGTGAATTAATTTTTTGAGGAACTCAAGACTACTGAAGATATGTTTGCGCATTGCTAGTTGTAAGGTTATTGTAAAAAGTAAGTCCCATTTGAAAGTTTGTAAAATCATTTCATTCAGAATATTGTGGTGTCACCGCCAGACACCACACTTGTTAGGTGGTAACTTAAATCGGCCGCGGTCCATGTAGTACATGTCGGACCCGCGTGTCGCCACTGTGATCGCAGACCTAGCGCCACCACCTAGGCAGGTCTCGTGATACGAGAGTGGACTCGGCCCCAGTTGTACGAGAACCAAGCTACCGGCCAGTTGTACGCGAACCTAGCTATCGCCCAGTTGTACGAAGCCTTTCTCTCTCATTAGCCGAGAGACAGAATAGCCATCAGCTAAGTACTGGCAACGAACTAGCAAGGAGCCATTTGTATCAGTGCCTATAGCGTACGAGTATTAAAGAGAGATGTATTCCAAGGAATTATATAAAAGTTAAGTAAAAAGCATCTACATACTTTTCTTCTTATTCATTCATAAGTTTTTATGTTCCAGACTTCACGCCCGTATGCTTATTGCTGTATGCGTGCACTATCGGCTACCGCGTTAGTCAAGCTTTCTTTTTCAGCTAAACTTCAATGTGTCGGTCCAGCTACCGACGATACTACATATGGCGACGAGGATGGGATGTTGTATCGGTAGCGACGCGCCGCCGCCGCCGCCGCAGCAGCAGCCGCCGGCGCCGGCCGCATTCGACGCTTCGTTGCAGCCGCCAAGCGCCTCCCAGGGTCACGCGCCGCCGATCGCTTCCCGTGACCAGCTGTCCTCCGCCATGGAACTCCCGACCGCTCCGGACCACATGCCGTCATCGCGCGTCGGCTACCCCGACGCAATGGACGTCGACACTTCGGCCCCTCATGTTTCTTTCCGGGCGCATACACCACATGTTGACGTGCACCCTGGACTAGTTTTGCAGGCGTTTCCTAGCTCCCCTCGGACCGGATGGCCGGGTGCGGGTGGCACAGCCTCGCCTGTTGTTAGGCTCCCCACCTCCTCGCATACGTCAACATGTGGTCCTCCCCACGGCGGGCGGAAGCCTTATCTCACGACCGTTCGCCGATTTGCGGGGGAGGAATGTGGTGTCACCGCCAGACACCACACTTGTTAGGTGGTAACTTAAATCGGCCGCGGTCCATGTAGTACATGTCGGACCCGCGTGTCGCCACTGTGATCGCAGACCTAGCGCCACCACCTAGGCAGGTCTCGTGATACGAGAGTGGACTCGGCCCCAGTTGTACGAGAACCAAGCTACCGGCCAGTTGTACGCGAACCTAGCTATCGCCCAGTTGTACGAAGCCTTTCTCTCTCATTAGCCGAGAGACAGAATAGCCATCAGCTAAGTACTGGCAACGAACTAGCAAGGAGCCATTTGTATCAGTGCCTATAGCGTACGAGTATTAAAGAGAGATGTATTCCAAGGAATTATATAAAAGTTAAGTAAAAAGCATCTACATACTTTTCTTCTTATTCATTCATAAGTTTTTATGTTCCAGACTTCACGCCCGTATGCTTATTGCTGTATGCGTGCACTATCGGCTACCGCGTTAGTCAAGCTTTCTTTTTCAGCTAAACTTCAATGTGTCGGTCCAGCTACCGACGATACTACAAATATAATTTATTTTTGCCAGCAATTTTGCATTAGTGTTTATGATCCCTCTCAAAACCATCAACGTAAAACTTCGTTAAATTTTATTGTTTTCAAGAAAAAGTTTAACTAAGAATTACGTAACTTGAGTCAAATTTATTAAAGAATAACGTCAGCTTCGCTATTAAAGAATAACGTCAGCTTTGGTAATAAATACAGCCACTTATTATGACAGCCCACCAGCAGCTAATAGAGTATAGTAAAACAGAGTAAGTATATTCATGTCGCAGTTCGATGTAGTAGTCAGATGGCGATCCGGTAACAGTAAAAAAGGTAGGGAACAGTTTTGGGTTATTGCACGTAACGACTGAAGGCCACGACGACGACATATTGTATGTTTCGTCGAAATAATCAGAAAATCACATTTAATAAGCAGCAATTAAATTTGTATGCGAAGATTGAGAAAGAGAATAAATTTCAAAGGGAAGATTTCATTTGTTATTATTAAGCAAGAGGTAGAAATCCTAAGGGAAGGTTTCATAGATTATTGTAGAACGGAAGGTTTCGTAACAAAAGAGATATAGAGGAGACGGTAAGGTTTCAACTGATACACAAATTTTCGGGTTCTCTTCGGAATAGGAGGTAACCTCTTATGTGTAGGTATCCTGTTAATGACATTTCTATACAAAGTGTTGGAAAGCTCTTTTATCCATTTTCTTTAAAAATGTTATTTACTCGGCAGAATGGCTGAGAGCCACACCTACTCAATTTGAATAATTATCCGATTGAATTTTTCTGATTACGGTAGAGGCAGTCGCGTGAGAAATGTAATGGAGTGACGTGAATTAAGTATGTTATTTCTAATGGAGGAAAGACGGGGCTCGCTTACGCTGTAGCGCACAATACCGTGAGCTGCGACGATTGCTGCCTGCATCGTTCACTGCTGAAAAATAACAAAACTATCTGTTTCTATCTGGATTGACCTTCGCCAATCGAACTCTCACTACACCTTGATTAAGTCAAGGACTCCCACCTGCTCCTGGTCTAACTACTGACGTGGTACACTGGTCAAAGAATCACTCCACCGCGATGCCATTCAATGTAGGCGCTAACTAATACTCCGTCTTTCTTCACACCGCACATTAAGTGTCACGGCCAACACAGTGAACAAACGCTTAATCGTGAGCGACTGAATATAGACTATCACTCCAATTCACTAGCGACGGAGGTGCTCTCTCAGTGCAGCACTGAGTAGAGACTGTTCCTCGCTCTCTGCGTACACGCACGAGTGCACTCGCTCCCGCCATGCGTTCCCACTACAAGATCATCTCCGGAACGACTTCCCTCCATGCAAATAGCGAAATTGTATATCATCTGCTGTCTTTCCCTCACTCCTCCAGCTCATTGCATCAGAATTAGCGCACCAGTCAGTGTTACTCTTACAAACGGCAGAATGGCTAAGCCGACCAACCCGGAAATATATAGCATCTGCATTAGGAGTTTACTGTCCACTTGGAAGAACTCTGAACTGTGCACTAGGTCAGTAAAAAAGAAATGCGTATGCTGGAACTCTCCCAAACAAAACAGCAGGTTTTGCTTTAAGGTGAACACGCAGGCCATTATCCCTTTTCTCTGGCAAAAACTGTTTTGGTCCATGGGCGGTGTGCTAACCCACCCTCCTACGGACTTTCCAGCAGGCTGGTTGCCTCCGCCGAACAAAAGCTCCTGTGGCTGTCGTGTCTTGAATATTTGTGTACGCCAGCCTCGACTTTTTAATCTCGGTGCGCACTTGCAATTTATTTATTAGATTTGCATGACTCTACCGTACCGAGTTTGGGCTCGAATGAAACGTCTTGATATGCAGAATACGATGGTGAGGTTGGAATGTGTAAGAAATGGAGGCGAGCAGACCACGCTACCTTACATGGTGAGTGGTCTTAGTTTTATACATGCTGCTGATGGCGTCAGGGACGTTATTTTTCTCACTTCTCGAAGCACACACTGGCGTCGAAACACAGACAGGGTAATCAAATCATTTACACAAACAAAATTCGAAGGACTGTCCTACAGATGAGAAAAATATCTGGTAATGACGGTGAATTTTGATTGTCATCCAATTGTTTGTCTTTAGATGCTCTAAAGCCCCAACAGCAGATGAGGAACCGCATACTGGCAGAGGTGCATGGTCTGCTAGGACGTGTTTCTCAACACTTGAATTAAAAAGACATCACGTTACTCTCACATGTCACAGAACTTTCCAGAAATACCTTTCCCCCATTTTGTTTGAACCAGCCTGTGGAGGCTCGTATGTCCCACACAAAGGATATCTTAGGAGAGGAGCATTCTGACTGCCTCTTACTGAATTTGCCCACCAACTTGCTGGTGCTGCCTGTGCGAGATAAGTATCCGCCATTTTCTGCAGATAAGATTTTCGGTGGCAAAAATATTTTGTACAGATCGAAAATGCATACAGAAATCATACTGCACTGACAGTTAAACTCTGCAAAATTGGTCTGAAAATCATGAAATATGGAAATTATCATGAAAGAACTTCCTCAGTTACGCTATCTGCTACTTTCGAGGAAAGCCTGAATTTTTCAGTTTGAAACCGACCTCCAACCGAGCTATATCAGCACACACCATATCGATGTAGTAAACACAATTCCTATCCTGTACGACACAAAATCATCATTTCTGCATCGTGCATATAGCTATCGACCACCAGACTCTTGTACAGATGACGCAAAGACAGACAGACCCCAAAAACCATAAGCACTTATACCATATATAGTCCTCACAGGACTAGATAATTCTCACGAGGTCGGATTGTCATCCACTGCCGTCAACAGACACGAGTCAAATGCCCCCACACATGCTGACCCAATGCGCAAAGCGAGATAACATCCCAATCATGTCAGACTCACTTGCGGTTCTTCTTCATCGAAATGTCTTTGCTCAAACTCGTCTAGGGATTGAACCCCAAGTGTCCCATTGCACGCCCTAAATTAGACACTTGGGACCTTTTTGGTTAAATTGTCTGGCTGATGGCAAGTTTGCGAAATTGTATAAACATTCAATTTTAATATGACATATAACAACAGTAATAATAATATCGGGAGCTAAGTTAACGACCCACAAATGATGAAGGCCACACAGTTGCCGTTTGATTTGAATAATGGTTATTCAGAAAGCAAACTAAAAATGAAAGTGGTCGTATTTACAGTTACTATTACTCTCAGGCGCATATCCATTTGACACAGTTCGATCATTCACAATTTCATCGCGAAACACAAGTCCAGTACTCCACCCCGTTAACTACGCGAAAAGTTATGAGTTCACACCATGCGCGTGGCTGCTCACCGCTCGGAGACTAAGTCCCGCGATACCACACAACGCGAAATTTTCTAAGTCGTTTCACTTCCTATCTACCTAAAGACTGACTGTCCGCTTTTGCGTCTCAAGTCGAACCGTACCCTTTGTTATCTCTATCAGAACTGTCCCTCTGCTCGTCTCCGACCGCGTTTCCCACACGGCGAACATCGTAGCTCAACTGACTGGGGCAGTTTCCTTTCCTGAAGCCGCCCATCTGATTGGCTACAGCTTATCCTACACTATTTTACATTTTAACATATTTAAATAATTAAAGCTTGACCACTTTCACGTTTCAAATAAGCTAACATTAATATCAATTTCCTAATAGAAGTTAAATTCTTTTACATAAAACCAATACAATTTCCTTCTTAACTTTGAATTTCAAGGCCAGTAGCATTGAACCAATGAGTTTTCTGATAAATAAATATGGAACCAAAGTAACTATTATGCACCAATCTTTACAAGAAATATTCTATTACCTAAAGAATACATAAGGTGTCATGCTGTCATCGTTCAATGTGTTTTGTGTTGAGGAAATGATGATCTGATGCTTAACTGCAAATTTAAATTTACTATATCTTTTAAACAAATAAAGTTGGGGAGTTTATATTTACAATATTTGTCATTTTAATGATGCGCTTGTATATGAAACGTCGATCGTTAAGATCGAGCAAAGCATTCAGATTTTAGCATTAATGTCTTTGTTACAAAACTTGCTAATTTCACTTTAACAGTAAATCCTAAACTGTTATAGATGTAATCAATATTCGATTTTAATTGGGATCACCATGAAAATTTATGAAGATGGTAGATTAAAATTACTGTGGCTTCATTCCCTGAATTAATGCTGAATTAAATATTTTTCATAAATGTTTCCCTTTATGGCCGATCTTAGGTCCGCCATATTTTACACTGCTACGCCTACTTGGCCACAACGGCTTCTACTGGATTTGCCTAGGACGTAGGTTCTCACCTGCCTCACTCGCACACTACAGCGCTTAGGTCTCATTCAGCACAATAGGCAACTGTGAGTTTCCCCATCTCGTGGCGAATCTGCGCTGTTTGTGGGGCACGGTCCTGGGCGCTAGGTTTCGGTTCCATTTTCTGAGGACTGACTCTTTCGGCCATATCCTTAAATGAGAGCGAAATGCTCGTTAACTCACAGCAATCAGAGCCCTCTCAACAGACCTCAGTCACTCGCAGAACAGATGTGCAAAGGCTGGGCTGATTCCCCTCGGCACAAAAACGTTACTGTTTCTGGCACCATTCTTTCTGCAGCAATTTCCAGAATCTGGGATTACAGGAACATACTTATTTTCACATGGTTTGCCAGAATATCGTACGACTCACACGGTGGTTCTCGATATCAAACACATAGCATTTTGCCACCGATCGCTTGCATACTTTGATTCCAGAGATAAAGTGCAGAAACTGTGTCTCTACAAACCCGAGACTTTAGCAAGATGTGGCAAGGTGTAAGGTGGTGCAAACCACTGATTAACTAGAAATTTATCTCGTCTGCGAAGATCTTTAAGAAAAACTTGAGAAGAAGAGAAAACTGTTGATTCCACCAGAATTTTTTTAACTAATACCTATGTCAATGATATCACAGATTGTATTTCACCGTTGTACTTTACAAATTAAACTAAGGGGTTTCTCATGTCTAGAGAACCACTCTTCCATATTTAGTTTACCTTCTAGATGCACACAATCACACTACAATCGATGTTCCCTCAGCCAAATTAAGACGGGAAATAGGTACAAAGAGTCAACCCACCAATTTACCATGGACACAGCTAAGGACAGTTTATAAAAATCTTTAAGGTCGTTGCCGATAACTTTGGGTTCACACCTGGGCTTGTGATCGGACATATTGCTCTACATTTGGAGGTTAAGCACGTTAAACACTCTATTCCAGCCGTCTTATCGCTGTCGTCGAAAAAAATGATTTCCTAGTTGCCGGTGCTTCCATGTAAACTTTTTATCCTATTCTTATTCTTGATGTCAGTACAAGAACTGTCCTGCACCAAGCTGAAGACGTGCAAGTGTTCCTGCATTTCGGCTTATTTTTCCCCTTAATTAATATGTAATTTTATGTCACTTTTACTCATGCCATCACAACATCACTTGTAGTGATATATTGTAAAACTACTTGTAAATTTAGTAGTACTGTTTTCAACATCTAACGAAAATGGTCTATTTCTCTGGACGGACGATATAGTATAGCACTGTACTCGAACACAGTTGCAGTGTATTTGAGCTGTTTTCTGTACATCTATGTGTCGCGGATGACTCAGGGAGGAAGGCAGTGCAGCTGCAGGTCTGCTGCCGGCTTCAGGTGGTGGCGTGATCGGCATTTCCCGAGCGGCCGGAAGTGTGCCTAGGATTAGCGCATGACTGAGCGCACGCCATGACTGGTGTGGTGTGGCCTGGCAGTCGATGCGTGTTACTAGCCTGTGAGCGGTGAGACGTATGTGTCCCTAGCTAAAGAACATTGTACGAGGGTTGTCCAGAAAGTAAGTTCCGATCAGTCGCTAAATGGAAACCACCGTGGAAACCAGGAAACTTTATTTGCAGCAGTTAGGTACACATTCCACCTACTTCTCTACATAATCGCCGCTACAACTTCGAGTGTTGTCGTAGTGTTGTATCAACTTTCCAATATCCTCGTCATAGAAAGATGCGAGTTATCTGCACTGGTCTGCAGCTCGGTGTCTGTGGAAAAAAAATTGTCTTCATAGCCAGCGCTGCTTTTGAGCGGAGATGAGACTAAGGGGGAGCAAATTACGGACTGTATTGTGGGTGATCAAACATTTCTCATCGAAAATGCTGCAGGAGCTTCTTCATTGCCCTTGCAGTGTGCGGCCGAGAATTGGAATGAAAAAGGAACAACTCCACAGTTGATTATGTGGGCTGCATGACGCAGGCGAAATCTCTAACCAGGCCCTCATACTTGGCGGGAGACGCTATTCCCTACGCATCTTAACGTGCTCACAGTTCACTCAAAACAGAAAAGAGACGCGACACGATCAGTGGGCGTATTAGAGACACTGCCCAACACATCTGTGCAAAGCTTTACCGGATTTTCCCAGTGGCTTCCATTTCTCGGCCGATCGGAATTACTTTCTGGGCAACTGTCGTGTTATAACTTGTGGGACTGCCATATACAACTGTAGAATGGATCACGTGTTTGACTCTGTGCAGGACCGATTAGGTGTTTTAAACACTAACAAACAGTATGTAGAATGTGCTTCTCTGTAGTGTCCGTCAATCACGGCGCCGCAGTGTCAGCTAACAAACAGTTGCTTTATGGCGACATTCTACTGTATGTCTATTGAGGCAATTGTGTTACAAGCGAGATGGCTGTTGTCTTTGATTGCTTTCCTGGAAAGAAGAGAACAACCTGCATCTAAAGTGACTTGCATTTACCTTAAAGTATGACAGGAAGTTGATGGTGTGATCCGTTGGGATGGAGTTGTAGGGAGTTATGATTTAATGATAGACTGATGATCTATTCTAGAGAGAGAGAGGGAGATGTCGCTGCTGCCTATTTAACCATTTCTTCTGTTGTTTTCTGGGGGTGTATCAGTTGTTTGGCATAACTTACGTTTGACTCATATAAAACTGCGAGTTCTCTGTGTGACTTAAAGCACTATCTACCTGCAGTCGTTAACAGAAAACCTTTCGGTCATCCGAAGACTTCCAACTCATGTGTGACGATGATGAAACATTTCCATCCTCTTTTGGTGCTTTGCTCAGGACAAGCAAAGATCAATCCGACGTATTCCATTCACCTGCCACATCTTTAGCGTTCTATCTAGTCTTCACTCCCATAACGACGGTTATTCTAAGTTATCGGTAGGTGTTTGTGAGGTACTGTAATCCTCATGAATACATCTCATTGACAGATGTCCTGCTTACTGAGTTAGTGCCAGCATGACATATAGTTTCATATGTCAAACAACGCTGTTATGCGTTTCTCTGTTTTCTTGTAAGAGGCAGTCTCCGTTATTAACGATCGTTTCTTTATAAGACTGATGCAAACATATTACAGTTTCTCAACCGAGATCAGGTGTGAACAGCGGCAGCTATACACCTACAGAAAGGTATATTGTGCATGTGTCATAAATACTCGATGTTTTAAGGAAGTAGTTTTTTTTCATTTTACAGTTCGTCACCATAGTTGACAGTAGAGAAACTAGCAAGGAGAATGTATCTCTTCAGGTTATTTTTGTTCTGTCGGTGCAACTACAAAAATGCATGATTATTTTTCACCAGACTCGTTTCGCATTATTGAGGTGAAGCATTATCAGTGGTCTGCAATTAAATTATTTACATTTTGATTTGCTTTTATATCGAAAAATAGTTCGTTAAGGATAAACTGATTTGTATTTACGTTGGGAAATGCCATCTGCTAGCACATCGTTGTTTTTATGTGTTGAACGCTGATAATTTTTGGTCTAATGTTTAGATGTTCTGCAGCATTATCCATTTCTTATGTTTTCTAGAACACCCTTTTATGCACACCGCTGTATTCTGTTTTCGTACTTCAGGTATGTCTTGTGGTGTTGCCAACATAACGTTTCCACTACTTGGTCTTTGACCTACAACTATTCTTTTTAATTAGACTACTGTATGCGTGTAATTCTATTTAATTATGTTTCTGTGTTTATGTACTTGCGAGAGTAGAGAAGGAATAGCGATGGAGGGGTTTATTTTTTATTTGGGGAATGGGAAGACAGATGAGTGGACATAAGTATATGGTAGTGGGATGGAGTGTGAGTTAGGGAAGAAGGTGAGGAGCGCGAAGCGAAATGAAACTGTGAGTTGGACGGGTGAGGGTTGTGGGAGAGCGGGAGGGGGTGAAGGATGGAAAAGGCTCTTTTCTTTTTCATGTAATTTCATCAATTTTTCTATATAGAGACTGGCTCCTAATTTTTATTTGGTCATTAAGCAACTGTTCATTTTGTGTTAATGCGTTTTGTGTGCGGAAATTCTCTTGGAGAGGGAGGAGATTTCTGTATTTACTGATTTTCATGATTTTCATATCGTTCTCAACATTGCTTAGTCTATGGTGTTCTTGTTTTAGATGATCCTAATGTTGAATGATTTGTGCGGTATTTAAATGCTTTGAGGTGTTCCTTATATCTTGTGTTAAATGTCCTGCCAATGTTGTCAGAGACACGTAGAACAAGACCCCCATCCGTCTCTGTCGGTAGGCCGTCCCGTATCCGTCAATGTGGATTTAGGGCATCTCCAGACCAGCAGCTGTGGGACACAAAAAAATTCACAGAAAATTCCAGACATTTTTCCCATCTGTAGGAGAGTGCTTTGAATTCTGTTTGTATAGCTGTTCTCATTTTCCTGTCTGGGCTTGGACGACAGTGTGTGCTTCGAGAAGTGAGGAAAATAACGTCCCGGACTCCAGTAGCAGCAAATATAAAACTAAGCTCACTCACCGTTTCAGAAAAATGATGAACACACCATCAGCTGTAGGAGTCAGAAATTTTTCTCTCCCTCTGTCAGTCCTTCAAAGATGCAGCTAAAACTCGACAAGTTGTGAACGTCCTGTTTAGAGTTACAGAGATATTTATTTCGGCTTTCACATAACGTGGTTTTGGCGTGTAAAATCAGATACCGGAGCCGGTATCTGTTTCGGGGTATATTTCCCACAAAAGCGTGTGAAGTGTCTCGGTTGGGTTTCACAAGTGTACAGCGATCTTTTTCTTGTAGAGTCGTTTTCAAGTGTGGCTGTGGTGTTCCTCGAAATAATACGTGTAATAGTTTAAATATTGACGAGTTTTCTACAAAGTTGTCTCTCTCTGTCTTTGTGCAGTGGTACGTTTAGTTCCTGTGTTATCTTCAATTTGTGTATGAGACAATATTCCGCAACACCAGACGTAATAAGTCCTGAAGCAGTTCGTTTTCAATGGCAAAGGGTATCAATGAACGGGGTGTGTAAAGGAAGGGGAATGCCTATGGTATGTTCGACGCCACAGAAAATATGAGGCTGCTCCTGTTGCTACCATGTGGCCGAGCTGTAAGCCGGCGCGTGTTGTCTCTTCCAGCAGAGCACGTGCACCAAAGTGAACGTTTTGCCTATTGCACTTCGGAAGACATACAGGACTTTTTTCGAATGATCCGCAGTTAACGCACACCCATTTATCAGCATAAGCTGCGAAGTGTAAGTTAGCCCCATCCTGCTGCATCTTCATTACATCACGTAACATATTTGTCTTCGCCAAATATCATTGCTATCGACACAGTCCTCAGATGCTTGGTTACAGCTAATATACTCCTCCTTTTCCAGCAAAGACATCTCATCCATTGAAATAATTACGTCAGTCCTCCCAATCCGGCAACTAGGTACAGTTGAGCCCTTTTCCCGTCATTTTTCCCCAGACCGTCATCTAGGATTACGTCACAGGAGTGGATAGGGCGAGGGACGACAGGGTCATCTGGTGGTGGTGCTGTAACTAGGTCTGTTGGACTTTGGACTTTATGGTGAACACACTGGACGGAGCTACTCTTTATGACAGCTCAAATTGTTTAAATAAGTAATGCATAAAAAGTAAACGCTTATGTCCATCCTTTCCAGCAGCCTAATACCGACTGAATCCTTTACCCTCCAATTTCCAGATAGGGAAGAGATGGGAAGGGGAGCAATGTACACAGCAGCTCAGCACAGACTGAGTCCTTTTCCACTAATTTGCAGTTGCACTAGGGGAAGGGTGGGGAGGGGAGGGGAGAAGAGGGGGAGGGAACAGGCGAGGGGAGTTAGAGGGGAGGTGGTTTGGTTTGTGGAGGTAGCCCAACTGACTTATTTTCCTGACAAAATTTAAACATCCCTCCATGACATCAATACGAGGTTACCAAACCCATGGTGCCACCTTGGACGCACCATTTTGAATAAATCTGATAACAATGCAGAGTGGGGTGGCACATGGTTCGCCATACTGCTCTCGTGGAGAGACGTTAAAATCATTATTTTTCACCAGTAGTTTGGTTCGTGAAAATTTTGCTCAGAATCAGGAGTCTAAGCAACTGACACACCTTTCGGAGAGGCTTGTCCAGCTAAATTCAGTTGGTACCTTCGACTAGAAGAAAGGAACTTTCTGTGTAAATCACAATTTCTCCACAATGCCATTACGGTAGATGTGTAGCAGATCTCTCGTTTGCTGTAGGCAACGCAGCTATAGCTGTAGGTTGGAACTGGCTGAAGTGCTGGTGTCTATTTTTCCTTCCATGTACAGTGTAAATGAAATTGACCATAATGAATCTTTAGAACGAATCTGAGCTGTTGATGCTTTTGTTGTAGAATACATAAGCGGTATTTTAAAATTATCAACCCTCTGCTAGAGTGTCGTAACTTTCAATACTTACTACTGTACTTGTATTACCATTTCGCTCATATGAGAGCCTGTATCACTTGTGGTTGAGTTGGAAGAATGGAAACATTGCATATTCTCGATTATAACGTTATGTCTTAGTGTCCAGTGCGATGCAGAATGTGGTGATTAACTTCGATAATGTGTTAGTTTCACAAGAGAAACGTCTCGGTTCCATAGGCATTGTCCAAGTTTTATTTCTGGCACGGATGTGCTGCAAGAACTATATGTCCCATACAGAGGACTGTGTGGTGTGTGCAATTTTCGACTTCCGAAGGCGACTTTTATAATCTGGCAAAGAATTTACAGAGTAAATCTACCGGTATTGATATCTGTCCGGTAACTGGCGGTTTCAGGGTTGAGTGTGTGGAGACTTGCTCTGAAATACCGCTATCTTGACCTATTTTAAGTACAAAAGAGCGCATTTGGGAGATATCGGCCCCAGCAAATTAATGTCGCGTGAAAGTTTGGGCCATAGTGCAGATAGTATACAGCGATGCTCATTTGAAAGTACACCTGTTAAACTTCCGCGCACACTGCCCCACAGCAGCCTCCTAATGCGCTGGTGCGAACTACCACACAGTGGACTGAGTAGGAGATTTCTGAATTACTGATTTCACGTTGTTAACATGCTTCGTTCCTTGTGTCTAAGATTCAAAGTGCGCTGTTGCTAACTTTTAGCTCTTGCTAGACATTTCTGTGCTTTGAATATTTTCGTGATGCGTTTGACAAATGTATTGTAAATGAAAGCAACGAGGTAATCTGCCTCTAAAGTAGTAGCGTACAGTTAATCAATTATTAACGTCGCTATTGTGCGCTATTTTCTGCGGATTTTACGGCTGGCACTTTTAAACAGGAGTAAATCTGCAGGAGACGCGCTATTCGTCAACATAATAAGCGTGGTTAAGTTGTATATCGAAAGGCATTAACTTAATTTCATAAGTGTGCAGCCTCTTACGTAATATATCATTTCGAGAATAAATAGTCGCCGATCTCAGTGATGCCAGTCGCAGGACATCGAGGCTGCATCATCAGTACAGTCTTCAGCGTCCTCAGCAGCGCCAACGCTCAACACAGATAAGCCTCTGGATGGACGTCGTACCTCAGTGTGTTAAATCTGAACCATATTGGTTTACTTTATTGTCCGTCTATCTGTCTGTCTTTCTGTACAACCGTTAAAAACCACTTCACTCAAAAATGAGTATACATATGTAGTTTATGCCACGTATTAAATTCTACGGTCCCTTGGCGACGTAAGAAATTGAAACGTCTAAGTCAATACAATAAAAAGATACAGCCATTTCATTCACATATTTTTTATGCTTACGAATTCTCCCATTGAAACCTATAGGGTACTTCCCGTCGGTCTAGAATCGTGAAATATGGCAAGAATCAAGAACTAACAATATCAGCGAGGAAAAAATGTCCGAAAAGTGTTCATCTGTAATTACATCACACAAAAAAGTATATACCGGGTTATCAAAAAGTCAGTATAAATGTGAAAACTGAATAAATCACGTAATAATGTAGATAGAGTTGTACAAATTGACACACTTGCTTGGAATGACATGGGGTTTTATTAGAACCGAAAAAACGTTCAAAAAAATGTCCGACAGATGGCGCTTCATCTGATCAGAATAACAATAATTAGCATAACAAAGTTAGACAAAGCAATGATGACGTTCTTTACAGGAAATGCTCAATATGTCCACCATCATTCCTCAGCAATAGCTGTAGTCGAGGAATGATGTTGTGAACAGCACTGTAAAGCATGTCCGGAGTTATGGTGAGGCATTGGCGTCGGATGTTGTCTTTCAGCATCCCTAGAGATGCCGATCGATCACGATACACTTGCGACTTTAGGTAACCCCAAAGCCAATAATCGCACGGACTGAGGTCTGGGGACCTGGGAGGCCAAGCATGACGAAAGTGGCGGCTGAGCACACAATCATCACCAAACGACGCGCGCAAGAGATCTTTCACGCATCTAGCAATATGGGGTGGAGCGCCATCCTGCATAAACATTGTACGTTCCAGCAGGTGTTTATCAGCCAGGCTGGGGATGATGCGATTCTGTAACATATCGGCGTACATCTCACCCGTCACGGTAGCAGTTTTGCTGTCCATCGCTATCTGTCGGACATTTTGTAAACTTTGTTTTTCTTTTGTTGTAATAAAACCCCATGTCATTCCAAGCATGTGTATCATGTTTTACCTCTCTCACTACATTATTCCATGGTTTATTAGGTTTTCAAATTTATACTGATTTTTTGATCACCCTGTATTTTGGTCATTGTATGCACGATTTTCGACCCACAATTAAAACGTTCTTGAAAGTCTTGGAACTCCAGGTACCGATATCTCGCCAGTATCATTGTCGACAACAGGAAAAAATCGTCTTGATCGCGAGTCCTGTGGTAGACGAACAGTACATGTACATATTTAAGTTTCTACGGAACCCTCAGAGAGCGAGACCCACCCACACCTTGTTAATGGTTGGCGCCTCCTCCCATCGTGCCACAGCTAACACTTCAGCAGTACCGTGGCACAGATCTCTTCCCATCCCGTCGTCCTCGACCTCAATGTGTGACAATGGCGCACCAAAGCACAAGGCTACTAATGTTAACAGTTAACCAATGATTTTATCTTATAACCGCTAGCAAGTTAATCAGTTTGTATAAAGGACAATGAAATAATTTAACTGCCACAGCGCAGACTCATAGAATTCCACAGGTTACGTACAGTGTGGGGGAAATAAAAGCGGCCTAGACGAGTGGATATGATGGTATGTGACGCGCCACGGGATGGAGCAACTGCCCACACATTCGGGCGAAACTTGGAACACACTTTACAAGATATCCACTCCTGACAGAGTTGTTAGCAGAGGTGTCTGGTCGCGGCCCTAGCTGGCCACCCTCACCTGATCTGTCAGTGTGTGATTACGTTGTGTGGAGAGCTCTCAAGTCATAGGTGTATCGCAGCAACTCTCTTAGTATGACATTTTCACTCTACAGCGGGGTGTACGCTGATATAAAACTTCCTGGCAGATTAAAACTATGTGCCGGACCGAGACTCGAAC
The DNA here is from genome assembly GCF_021461385.2 of Schistocerca piceifrons. Lineage (NCBI taxonomy): Eukaryota > Metazoa > Arthropoda > Insecta > Orthoptera > Acrididae > Schistocerca > Schistocerca piceifrons. The sequence continues at coordinate 686,333,008 of NC_060140.1, forward strand.
TCGGGACCTTCGCCTTTCGCGCGCAAGTGCTCTACCAACTGAACTACCCAAGCACGACTCGCGCCCCGTCCTCACAGCTTTAATTCCGCCAGTGAAAGGCAAAGGTCCCGAGTTCGAGTCTCGGTCCGGCACTCAGTTTTAATCTTCCAGGAAGTTTCAACCCTCTTAGTGTTCAAAAATTGCAGTAGGACATTTCTTATGAGAGTGCAGCGATTGCAGCAGTCCAGTTGGTATCAGCCTTCATCAGCTTGCTGACCAGGGTCCAAAAGCGTCCAGAGAAGAACAGTGGGTGGTCACTGTCAACGTCTGCTATAGTCAGGTTAGTAATGTATTTCCTTTTCACTGCTGTATTTCTTTGTTCCCTGGAACTCTGTTTTCCGCTCCACTTTTATTTGCCTCACCCTGTATCTCAAATATTTCAATTGTATGTATTGTAAATAAACGTGTTAATGTTTTATTCATTTTGTAGACGTCTGATATGATAACCTAACTCGTGAACTACGGACACGTACAAATGTCCATTTCTTCATCCACAGATGGTGCACAGTGCTTCCGAGAAATCTGGGGCGTTGTGCACCCTAGAAATAGTAAAGCTCGCAAAAATGTGGTCTAAATAATATGAATGAATGAAAACATTCGCCCTAGTCCTAAATAATTTTCTTACGCTTTTAATTCTTCTAGAGTTTACCTGTGGTTATCCATTTCCATTACACTCTTTCTGGTTTTAGCTTTTGTTACTAATGAAGGTACAATTAACATGTCGAATTGTTTGCTCCGAAGACGTCCGTGACATTCGAGGAAACCTCGCTACCCCGCGTGTTATTCTGTCTGTCATGCTACAACGACTGTACACAAAGCCTATAGAACCATTTGAGTCCTGATTTACGCCGATAAGCCTCGACAATGAGCTATTATCTCTCTGGTTCTTTCTCGTAAATTTTTTAGAGTTTATGGCATGTTAGGCTCTGTGCCTGTATCAGGACAAAAGAGGGTGAGTGGGCGGTGTGCATCAGTCTTCGTTCAGTTTGAAGTCTTGTCAAAGCGCGGAAACGACATCGATCCACGTGTTAGGCGATTAAGGAGTTGTGGAACACGTTAAGGCACGGATATTTGTATTGCTTACAGTTGTCAGTTCACTCTTGTGTGCAACAGCCAGAGTATACTGCCGAGCAATAATTTCAGTACGTAGTGTGGCATCCTGTAATCAGTCATATATCTCCTTTCACTACAAACGACAGGGAAGGATGGGCAGTTAAGTTTTTATACTGTAACTTTAGGACTCTTTTGCTGATGTAGTACTTCTTCATCACGTTTATCGTCAAGCAGTTATGAAGATGGATGGCAAGATATACATTTATTATTTCTCCTTACTTAGCGTCACTGTTACTGCGGTGATATATTTACAATAGAAACAGCACACTTGGCACATTATATTGCAGGTAGTTAACGATCGATGCCCTAACTCTTAAATCTTTTTTAAAATAAATTAAAAATAATAATCAAGTGTGTCAGATATGTGGGACAGTATCATTTACGCAATAAACTAGAAAGTCTAATTTTTGAGCCGGTAGAGCATTACCGTGGACTCCCGAACCCACAATACTGCGCAGTGTCCAGCTTAGAAGACAAAATATCGTACACACTTTAGTTTGTAAAATGCATACCCATTGTTTTAATTGCATAGTGTCCGCCATAATATGAGAGGTTATGAAACTTGTCTCCATCCCGCTGTTTTCATTGTTATCTGAACAGAGGTTCTAAAATTTTCCCAAATGGATGGCGACTATTTTTGATGTGTTGAAGGTTCGTCGATCAATAGAAGGATGTATACTCAATTTCTTTGCATCATTCATGTGTCTGCGTCCGAGTCTTGTAGCTGGTCATTGTAGGCCTACTGTTTCAATGGGTCATTTTTGTGACGCAACGGAGTTAATTCCTCACCTCAGTTTCCCCTGCTTATGCCGTGTAGCATGGGTCGATAGAGAATATGTCTGATCTCTGTCTCAAGCAGTCTTTGCGAAAAATTATTGAGTTAAGGCACTTCTTCTCCCAGAAGTAACAGACCTGATGAATTACTGAAATACCCATCGTCACTCGTTACACAGTTAATTTATCGGCTTTTCCGCTCTGGTTTGTGAATATCAGCCAACATATAAATAGTAATAGAAATGATAACAGTATTTGATCAGAGGAAAATTTCTAATGGTGCTGAATACAAACTTTGTGCATCTGACAATGGCTTTTGTAGGTATGGTCCGTTCATTTTAAGTTAGACCGCGAGTGATTCTGCTTAAAATATTTATTTACCGGACTTCGTAGATTGAATAATTCCAAAGCATTGTCTCGTGCTGGACCATTCATAAGATTTGTAAAGCGGAACCTTTAGCCATCCCAACACGTCGTTTAATCGGAAAAATAGCTTACAATATTAAATAATGTCACTGTGTTCAAAAAATATTACACTAAATTAAATTACATGGACGCTTACGTTAATTCTGTTGCTCTGTGTAACTATGAGTACGCGTAGTGAGATTGCGTCTCAATAAAAAAGAATAATGGCTGTGTGCCAAATAATATTCTGCAACGAAGATAGATATGCTTTCAAGCTGGACCGCCAAAACAACAAAAAATGTTCCGTCTTCTAGGCAAGACAGTTGAACCGCGTAATCATTCTAATGTTCCAGCGGTTGACGCCACAATCGATACAACCGCTTATACTAATTAATATCTGAAGTAATTCTTTATTTATATTGAGAAATTATATCTACGTTTTTTGCAAGATATCAACGCCCATCCAGCATATGTGCCTTTGAACACACAACACAAGATGTGAGAAAGGACAAATTAAAGAATAATCAAAGATAATTTATGACCTAAATATGTGAGAGACGCTGCGGGTATGGAGAAACATATTACGGACACACAGGAAACCCAAAATTTTGCAATGACTAATGAGGTGTGGGAACATTGTTGACAGCTTAAAATCGTCTCGGAAAGGATAAATACAGGTCATGTATGAGTTTCAACGAAATATTATACCATTCTTACTGGAGAACAGTGCCAAATTCAGGCGACGATGATGGAGGTGTGAACGTATCACGCACACTTCTTTCCACGGTAGACCACAACGGCTCAACAACACTGAGATCTGGAGACTGTGATGGCAGGGGAGATGCTCACAAAACCGTGCTGGACGATGCGAGTTGTGTGAAGATGGACTCTGTCGCCTTGGAACACTGAAGTACTGTTGCGGAGAAAATATTCTACCGTGGGATGAATCTGTTCAGCTAAAATGGGTACACAATTGGTGGCAGCAATGCGACCTCGCCGTGTAACCATGATGCCCATGCAGTACCGCGATGTGGCTGCGCAAATTACTATCGAATCCCGACCACGTTTCTCTTTTGGCTGCAGCAGTCTGCATCAAAGGTATGGTACGGCGTCGATCAGACGTAAGCCGGCCACAAGTTGGAAACAGTGAGAAAAGTGACTAATTCGAATGTAACCTCCACCTCACTTATCGACCTTAATGACAGTGAAAAATTAAACCGCGTGTACCTAATGGAAATTTGGGAAAAAGCAATCGTCACCGAAGTTAATCTGTCGGTAAAGAGGGAGGAAAGGGTTACATCTAAATGAAAGGAAAAATGCAAGTGAAACTGGTGGAAATTAATTTTGAAATAGGGATAAAGTTAATAAAGAAAGTAAATGTGCGGCCGTTACGTTAACAATCAACTAGCGGTAATTAGATATTTGAGATTTGGGGGAAATTACGGTCGCCAGTCCTATGGACAATTACTATAATAACTGAAAAAGAAAGGTTATTAAACATATAATTAGCACTTGAAGCGTGGCAACTGAAGGTTGACACGTGTAGTGTGAAAACTGAAAGTTTGTCAGAAGTAATAAATTTCGCTACCCTTAATTTAGCAAAAGAATTAATGAAACCGGAAAATCGAAAGTTAATTTAGTGACTGACGTCAATAGTGAGCTTTCTTTCTGAAGCACATCGAAATACAGTTAGTCTTGGACTACCTCAACAATCATTTCTAAAGCTACTTGAATCTACGAAATTTAGAAAGAAGAGATTTAACTTTGAACTTGAATTAAACGATTCTGAACAATTAACAATAGTAAAATTTAGTACGTACCAAGCTGAGCTGCAGTCACAGGTAAGCTAAAATACGGTAACAAAACTCGCACTCTTAATTTGTGCTTGTGTAATCTAACTATTGTAGCCAGCTATGAATACTTAAATTGAACTTTGAAATTAAAGCAGTGAAATGGAATTATGCTGGCGTTTGAATTTCAACGACACTCGGGTTCATTTCGGAAAAGGAAGGGACCCTGCTTGGCAATGCAATTGGGACAATGAGCAACAAAGGTTCATGCTAAGTTGCTGTAATTTTGCGAGGCAAATGGAACAATTTGAAAAGCTGAGGTCTGCCATACAGTTCTGAAACTTTACGTGCTTTTAGTCTTCCTTGTTGGTTGATTGAAGGTTTGAAGCCGTCGATCGAGGAGGTGGCGACAGTCACTCATTGTGGGCCGTCGCTGTTGCAGAAGCTGGATGTTGGCGCGCCTTCTTCTCGACAAGGTCACCAGGCGAAACGGGCTCTTGATGTGCGTCAGCTAATGCTTCCCGTCCGCGACACCATGTCAGAAACTATCATCGCGAGTCGAGCGCAATTACATGCTGCCAAACCCCGAAAGCGCAGCAACTCGTGGGAGCGTCACACAACACACCTGCTCCACTCGCTACCCCAACCAGACTCCAACTGTTCTGCCCGCGCTCCACGCGGCAGAGTTAACACTACCAAAGATCCTACACACTTTGATTCTTCACACGACCTATCGATGTAATCGTTCGATAGCAGTTTTCCCTAGGCAAGACCCAGCGTAAAAATACAAATAATATTTACGAAACAAACCAATTATACATCGACATAAATGCATAAATATATATATATACAAATAGTAAAACAATCACAATATGTAAAGACACAGAAATGTCATATATTCACGAATAAATGACTCTGTTCCATTGCTCCATACTCCAGGTTTTGTGGACTCTGTAGCACGTTTTCCTATTACGGGCATTAGCATCTACATCTAAATCCATACTCCGCAAGCCACTTGACGGTGTGTGGCGGAGGGTACCTTGAGTACCTCTATCGGTTCTCCCTTCTTGATTTGTGATTCCTGTTAATTCCAGCCCGCCCTGCAGTTTCCAACGTATGAAGATGCTTTCGTATTGTGCTGTGCTCAGGGGCTGGCAAGTGCCACATTCAGTTCTGCAGTGACTTTTGCAGCTGCCGCCCTCTTATTTTTCGTCACAGTCCTCTTCAATAACTGTCTGACGTGATCACTCAGCACAGTCACTCAACAAGCACTTTCGCTCGTGTTGTGACTTAGTGAATGATTTTTCTCTGTTTTCTTTGCGTGCGGTATAAATCTTCGATACGGTGCCTGTTCAAGCACGAAACACTTCGCCTCCCTTCCCTACGAAAACTCTCACAACAGAAGCACTAATATTTTCCCCGTTACCTTCCACATACTGCACTCACAAAGCTGTTCTGACCGGGACTGACACTCGGAACGTATTGAGGACTTTCCACAGGTGCCGTTTGCGGCCAAAGATAACAGTGCCACTTGCAGTCTTGGCTAGCAGCTCCATAGGAGTAAGCCACTGCACTACCTACCCATATTGCTAAAGCAGATCTGTAGTAGGGTTTTGAAACATATCCTGTGTTCGAACATTATGAATTATCTCGAAGAAAACGAGTCGTTGATAAAAACCAAATACCGATTCACTTCGTGAAACACAACTAGCTGTATATGCACACGAAGTAATGAGTGCTATCGACAGGAGATGTCAAAATCATTCCATATCTTTCCAGATTGCTTTTGATGCCGTTTCTCAGAGGTGACTTCAAATCCAACTGCGTCCCTGCGGAGTATCGTCTCAGATGTGCATTGGATTCCTGTTTTCCTATCAGAAACACCACAGTTCGTACTAACTGGTGTAAATCCGTCGAGTAAAATAGAAGTAATATCTGGTGTTCCACAAGGAAGTGTTATAGAGCAACTGCTGTTCGCCGGGCGCGGTGATCTCGCGGTTCTAGGCGCTCAGTCCGGAACCGCGCGGCTGCTACGGTCGCAGGTTCGGATCCTGCCTCGGGCATGGATGTGGGTGATGTCCCTAGGTTAGTTAGGTTTAAGTAGTTCTAAGTTCTAGGGGACTGATGACCACAGATGTTAAATCCCATAGTGCTCAGAGCCATTTTGAACCAACTGCTGTTCAGTATCTATGTAACCCGATTTAGGAGGCAACCCGAGCAGGCTTCTTAGATTATTGGCGGATGATGCTGTCACTGATCATCATACGATAAGAACAAGTTTCAAAATGATTTAGACAACGAAAAGTGGCATTTGTCTATACATAACGAAAAATGTGAAATCACCCACATAAGTACTAAAAGAATGTGCTACATTTCGGTTACACGACAAATCGTGCAGATCTAAAGGCTGTGAATTCAACTAAATACTTAGGTATTACAAGTGCGAACAACTTCAGTTGGAACCATCACGTAAGTAATGTCGCGGGAATACTAATAATAGACTGCAGTTTATTGGCAGAACACTCAGAAGACGCAGCAGGTCTACTATAGAACTACATATACTATCCTTGTTCGTCATCTTCTGAGTATCCGCAGGAGATAGGATTAACGGAGAACTTCGAAAAAGTTCAAAGAAGAGCAGCTCGTTTTGAATCATCACGAAACGAGGGAGAGAGTGGCTCTGATGTGATACGTGAGTTGCGGTGGTACCCGTTAACATGCAGTCCTTAAGCATCGACTGCACATCGATCAGCGCAGCGCCAAGAAACTGCATCTTGAATGTGCTGAAGCACGCGCTACTGGATTGTGTGGGTAGCGCCACACCTGCAGGAAGACAGAAAACAGTGTCCCCTGTCAACGGTCATTTAACCAGCGTGCCATAGCTGGTTGTCACAGTTTCGTCGCAGACCGCTAGAGCGTCAGTACTCTGTAATAGGAAGACGCTATTTAGCCTACGTTCTACGAGTAGTATTAGATTGTCAGTGTAATTGCACATACTCGCAGGAAGCACAGAAAGTTTAGTCTTGTTTGTTCCCTTAATAAAAATAAAGTTTGCTATTAATCAGAAAGTGTTTTGTACCGATCGTTTTGGATTCCTGCCACCCGCCATTGCGACTTCTCTCCTTTCTTGTCTGTGTCCTTGCTGACTCAGGCATTCTTCGTTGCGGCAGGATCTCTTCGTCAAATTTCAGTAATCAGTTTTCTTCTTAGAATCCGAAAATATTTCCTTACACACTTACAATGGGGGAAATGATCATTATGTTAAAATAACAGACGTCAGAGCTCACACAGAAAGATTAAGCGTTCGTTTTTCCCGCGAGTTGTTCGAGAGTGGAACTGTAGCTAAATAGCTTGAGTGTGGTTCGATGTCACCCCTGCCAGACGTTTAATTGTGAACTGAGAGGGTCATGTCGATATCGATATACACTCCTGGAAATTGAAATAAGAACACCGTGAATTCATTGTCCCAGGAAGGGGAAACTTTATTGACACATTCCTGGGGTCAGATACATCACATGGTCACACTGACAGAACCACAGGCACATAGACACAGGCAACAGAGCATGCACAATGTCGGCACTAGTACAGTGTATATCCACCTTTCGCAGCAATGCAGGCTGCTATTCTCCCATGGAGACGATCGTAGAGATGCTGGATGTAGTCCTGTGAAACGGCTTGCCATGCCATTTCCACCTGGCGCCTCAGTTAGACCAGCGTTCGTGCTGGACGTGCAGACCGCGTGAGGCGACGCTTCATCCAGTCCCAAACATGCTCAATGGGGGACAGATCCGGAGATCTTGCTGGCCAGGGTAGTTGACTTACACCTTCTAGAGCACGTTGGGTGGCACGGGATACATGCGGACGTGGATTGTCCTGTTGGAACAGCAAGTTCCCTTGCCGGTCTAGGAATGGTAGAACGATGGGTTCGATGACGGTTTGGATGTACCGTGCACTATTCAGTGTCCCCTCGACGATCACCAGTGGTGTACGGCCAGTGTAGGAGATCGCTCCCCACACCATGATGCCGGGTGTTGGCCCTGTGTGCCTCGGTCGTATGCAGTCCTGATTGTGGCGCTCACCTGCACGGCGCCAAACACGCATACGACCATCATTGGCACCAAGGCAGAAGCGACTCTCATCGCTGAAGACGACACGTCTCCATTCGTCCCTCCATTCACGCCTGTCGCGACACCACTGGAGGCGGGCTGCACGATGTTGGGGCGTGAGCGGAAGACGGCCTAACGGTGTGCGGGACCGTAGCCCAGCATCCTGGAGACGGTTGCGAATGGTCCTCGCCGATACCCCAGGAGCAACAGTGTCCCTAATTTGCTGGGAAGTGGCGGTGCGGTCCCCTACGGCACTGCGTAAGATCCTACGGTCTTGGCGTGCATCCGTGCGTCGCTGCGGTCCGGTCCCAGGTCGACGGGCACGTGCACCTTCCGCCGACCACTGGCGACAACATCGATGTACTGTGGAGACCTCACGCCCCACGTGTTGAGCAATTCGGCGGTACGTCCACCCGGACTCCCGCATGCCCACTATACGCCCTCGCTCAAAGTCCGTCAACTGCACATACGGTTCACGTCCACGCTGTCGCGGCATGCTACCAGTGTTAAAGACTGCGATGGAGCTCCGTATGCCACGGCAAACTGGCTGACACTGACGGCGGCGGTGCACAAATGCTGCGCAGCTAGCGCCATTCGACGGCCAACACCGCGGTTCCTGGTGTGTCCGCTGTGCCGTGCGTGTGATCATTGCTTGTACAGCCCTCTCGTAGTGTCCGGAGCAAGTATGGTGGGTCTGACACACCGGTGTCAATGTGTTCTTTTTTCCATTTCCAGGAGTGTAGATGAGTTTGTGTTGAAACATGTGTTTCTTTCGGTGTTTTCATATTTTTGTGCAACTCGTGTCTGATAGTGAATCTGGGAGATGGTGATTATCCAATCTCTCAAACAACTGTCAGTTGCGTGAGATTGATTGCCTTTAGTGTAAAACTGCTGACATTAAGCTTCCCAGAAATTTCCATAGTTTGTTTGCTGATAGCGAGATGTGATCAATGCTTGAAACACAATGCCATACGGCATTGCCTATAGAAGATAGTATCATCATAGCTGCTCGAAGTGTTACTTCCAAATCTTGAGAAAGTTTTCATGAGTACGTAAAGAACGATGGGATGTTGCCCGCTGTGCTCACCACACAGAAGTGCGGTGGCTTCTTAATCCGTAGGTGGCCTCCAGATCGACAGGATGGCAAAAAGGCACGCGATGTTGAAAGGAAAGGTATTCTGGGAGACGCGCCCTCATTATCCAGTACGGAAGCCTCCTCCGTCTCTAGCGCAAAGCGCTGACCATAATTAGAGTTTTGCACAGGAATTCCAACTATTCATTTGAGATCAACACACTGAAGGACTCCAGGAGTCCCTTAAAAAATTAAAACATGAATAATCGAAGGAAAACCTAAGGAATTCTAGCAATGATGACAAAGCTTGTCGCCCTGCAGACCTACCTGAAATTACTCTCATGATAACAATTTAAGCAGTAACTACTATGGACATTTTAGTGCGCTCCTTTTCAGCAAACAGAGAAATATGACTTCAGAATGGTTTTCGCATTGAATTCAGGAAACAATGGGTGTTCAATTTTCATTTACATTGATTGTTCAACGTCCACTATAACCAAGATAATATCATCTCACTTGAATTCCCCTGGACAATAATTTTATCATCTTTAAAGGGAGCTCTACCTCCTGCACATTAACCCATTTCTGCGTTCGCACAGGTAACGGGGTTTCCTTAGGGGATCGTGAATACAGTATTTCCACGTGTCGACAGAATTAATCACGTGATATTGCTGCCATAGACATATACGACAGGCCGCAAAGAGTGATTTGATGTAAAGAAGCTGGATCATGAGGAAAATTCACAGATTTGAGAGTGGGAAATCTTGTTCTCTACGGCACACTGAAAAAATCAGTAAAAGTGCGTAAGATGTCGAATTCAGGTTATTACTGAAAGCTAGCGGTTTCGAGTTTTGTAGTAGGAAGTAGCTTTCGTAAGACGAGCAACATTAGAAAATCAAATGAACAGGCAGGCGGTGCTCTGCTCATGAAAGGTTATCTTTTGAAAGTCACACTTCAAAACTTGTGATTGCAACGTTGGCTAAATTATTGCAACATTTAGATCTTTCCTAATTTTCTTACGTCAAAAAACAATATGAGGAAATGTAAACTGGTGCAGTCCATCACTCACAGGATCACTTCGTGATTTTACCTTGTTACTGTTCTTCAACAACAGTTATTGTTTTTGGAAACCCTTAACACAACAATAAAGAGCAATAGGACGGCGGAGAACCTGCCTACACTAATTATTATATCTGTTTACACGAAAGCGAACTCGCAAAAATACAATCAGGAACATGTGGCGCATCGCATCATATTCGAATAATGTACAGAACTTTTCTCTCGGCAGATGTTTTACCCTTTCGATAGAGAGAATTTTTCTGGTATTAAGCATTTAATTACATTAGCCGTTTAATTAAAATACGCCATTTATTAATACACGGAACACGATTTTAAAAAAGGGCTGGGGAGATTTTATTTCGATACACAGCTATTTTAGCAGCGTGGCTGCTGCTGCTGTTTTTCTCGGTTGATAATGCGAAAATTACAAAAGACTTGCACTGGCTTTTAGAACCCTACGACGAGGTCTCAGACTAAAGGGCTGCAAACGGACCTCCAGGCTGAACTGATACGACCGTACAAGAAATGCATGACATTGGGTGCACCAAAAGAATGTCGTTCGAAACAGCTGGGATAAAACTATGACAATTCATTTCTCACGTCACATGTTTGCAGTTGCTTCACCTTCCGGTTGCAAGATAAAAATTATCGTTACAGCTTTGACGTAGAAGTATGTCGTTAAATTGGCATGGAAAAAATCGAAACTCTTATTTTTGAGAAGCTTGGACTTATCATTCTGATTTAACAGCTATTGTGATATTCGTTGAGATGCACAGTAGAAACATATTTCACAAGTCCGACGGAATAAATTCGGAAACGAAAAAGCATTACCGTATGTAATTATACTACATAGTCGGCTATGATTAAAATGATGGAATTCCGAGTGCTGCAGTGTGGGCTATATACAACGCAGGCGTGGGTGCAGGAAAAGAGTTGGAGCTATCTAATGCATGATAACAGCTGTTCTGGCACATTTATAAGGATATGATCACTAGTTACAAAATATGTTCAACATGTTTTTCCCACTCAGCATCATCCTGCATTCATGGCAAGTTTAACAGTTGGTTGTAGGACATCCAGTGTAATCAGAGTGACATGTCATCATATGTTATGCTTCATATCAGGACGAGTCCGGTTAAATCCCTAATAGATACGATCTTTCATGTGTTACCACTACCAGAAGTCTCATGGATTAAAGTCATGGGATCTGGAAGGCCACAAATCGCGAAATTGTCTAGAGTTGATGCAGTCACTAACAACGGCTTCACAAAACAAATCTTACACCAGGAAAGTAACATGTGGTGTTGCCCATCTTGCATAATAATAGTGGTGTGGACACAGTTTCGTTTTGGAAATGGACTACATATCTTAATTCACTTCACTATTTCCCTGTATTTAAGCTGCTTACAACACTTCATTTTTTAGAGTCAACAATCTACTGGCGGCCTCGAGTTTCTCTCCTGTGCCAAAATATTCATCTCCACGTGCTATCTACAACCTCATTTACTTTCTGGATGTATTCCATTCTTTGTCTTTTTCAATAGTTTCTATCCTCCACAGCCCATCTAGTACCATGGAAGTTATTCCCTGATGTCTCAACAGCTGTCCTGTCATCGAATTCGTTTTTCTTTTCAGTGTTTTACATGTATTCCTTTCCTCGCCGATTCTCTGGAGTACCTTCCCATTCCTTCCTTACCTTATGTGTACCTAATTTTCCGCATCACCAACTTGGCAAGGTCCAAGCGGAGGTGGTTTGTCATTGCCTACCTCCGACCATAATGGGGATGAACGATGATGATGAAGACGACACAACAACACCTAGTCATCTCGAGGCAGAGGAAGTCCCTGACCCAGCCGGGAATCGAACCCGGGACCCCGTGCGCGGAAAGCGAGAACGCTACCGGAAGACCACGAGCTGCGAACTCTTCTGTAGTACTGTGGGGCGACGGGTGGAATTTAATTGTTATATTAAATGTTCCTATTATTTATTTAATGCTGTTGTTTGCTGTTTTCAACACTGGCTCTATAACTACAATATTGGCAACCAGAAAGTGATTAGCAAAATGTGAAGCCTATAATTAGAATTCCTAGTGCTCACTTCATCTGAGAAATACATTTATAGCTACAGCTTATAGCTCTGAGGCATTAGGACATTGTCTGGGATTCATAATCAAAAACGATTCTCTCTATAATATTCACTATCTTCTGAAAGTCACAGACCAAAAGCAATCCACACAATCCAACTAACAGAGCAGTTCAGAGGCTAAAGCGCTATGCCACTAATACTGTTCATATTAAATGTTTAAGTGAATGCTCGCCATAATTTGATGATAATGTTCATCAAACGCCACGCTAAATAATGGTAGAATGCCTGTACCGCAGCGGCACGTGAAAATACGACACACGCAGACTGAAGATAGATCATTAAAGTCATCCCAGAATTAACACTTCACTCGAAAACGATTTCATGGTTACGTGTATCCCGAGTAACTTATTACGGCATCCGTGGCTTTTTTTAGCAATGATACCGACGCGACGCGACTCCCGGCATAGGTGGTGCGCTAATCATTGTCTGGAGAGAACTGGGGCCTTCTTTCTCGCGCAGCGTTCTTATATATAAAGGCGCGGTGCGGACGGCTAAGAGAACGCCTGATCAAATCCGCTCTCCCGACTAGCCGCTGGTCTAGTAATGCACCACTTTAAGTTATCGAATAAATCATTGCTTCCTTTGCTGATGGCCGATGAAGCTCTTAATTTAAATGTGCAATCAGCACACAGGTAAGTAATCATAATGAAAGTCTGACGTGGCTAAGTCAAATATTTTGGGTGAGACAATTAATTTAATTACACTACATGTAGTAGACGAGCTCTGAACTTGCTCTTTGGAGATGCGCTATCACTATAGTTTTATTGTTATTCAGTTGAAACTTCTCACATCTTTATGATCATGGCGGATCTCCCTTCTACTTAAATTTAAACATCCTAACCTTATTTATTCGCCAACTTAATCTATCTTGCTTCCTTAATTTCTAAGACAAAAACCAGAAGAACACGAATTTCAACTAAAATTTTAATTTGTGAGATCCAGAATACTGTTTCTACCAAATTATTATGCAAAAGGAATCTAAATATAAATTTTTAAGTTTCTAGCTCTTTTCCGTTGCGCCAATGATTTTTACAGAGAAATGTCCAAATTTAGAAATTGGTTAAAGTTATTGAACTGATATTCAGCACATATTGATTTAGTATTACTCCTGACATGCGAGAAACGTTTCAGGTTATTTACTTGGTTCTTAAAGTATTGTGCAACATTTATGACGTCAGAGCTAGTTACAGCGGACTGTCTGGCACACAATGGAAAGACTGATGCGAATTTTACACAGCGTGAGTAGGCTGCTTCCCTACATCACCCTCTACTTAATTTTTTTTAATGTAAATGGGAAAAGAAAAAAAAATTAAATACAAAAAGGGAAGCAAGAGTACAGCTTAACTCCCTATGAAAATTAAAACTGAAATGTAAACATATAGAAATATTAAAAGAAAACTTATTACCTACTTCAATTATTTAAATTGCTGGCATGTTCACTGCCTCTTAAGCAACATTATCACTCAAAATTTAAGCAAAGTCAATGAAACACTTAGGCATAGATATTACCTTAGACAGACAAACACATAAAATATGTAAAATTATGAAAATCTTAAATCCATTAAATACATTTTTACAAACACAAATTCAAAGAAAATAACAGAGTTATTCATGATACATAAACAGATAATTATATCTTAGCAGTCTTTTCTAAACCTGAAAGAAAATTTCACAAATCATGTCAATTTCAATTTTACACACGTGGCTGTAGCCGCTTTGGCTGGCGTTCTACACTTCCATTCACAAGGGTAGAGGAGGGTAAGTTGCTATGGTGTGTGTCCTTCACGTTCACTCTAAATTACATGGGGAAAGGGGATGGGTCACTGTGAGTTGTGTCCAAGTTACTCCACGCTTTCACACAGCTACCAGGCTGCCATTATCTGGTTTGTCCTGTAGAACAAACAAAAAGAGTGCCTCAGACTCTGTTCACTTAATATCTAAGGGTGGGTCACAATGAAATGGGGATGTATACATTTTATCTTTCAATATGTTACTGGAACAAAGTTAACAGAACTTTTGCAATTTTACTCTCGCAGTTACTTAACTGTCATAAAATCGGTAAACAAATGGCTCAAAACGCCGTTAGTCACGTACTAGAGAAAATTTATGCTCAAGGCATACAATCATAAATCCTATTTAATTTCAATTTATTATTTCTGGGCCGGAACACTGAACCAATGTTCGGTACATTCCTGATACATTTGTATTTTATTTACTTAGCTGACTCATCTTCGATTACCTTATTCTCAAAGATAATATGAGTATATTTGATTAGTAGTTGTCCTCTCAGCTTCTTTGTACATGTGAGTAACTTGTGGTAATAGAACAGTTCTGAGTGTTCAAAAACACTACGTTTAGTTGACTACTAACTCCACTTATTGGCCCCCTGCTGCTGTGTCAGTTCCACATCCGCAATTATGTACTTCCTTCATCGAAGTGTATTTATGCTGAGCTATAAATAATGTTTCACGTCTGCCATTATGTTACTCAGTTATGTTGCTAGTGTATGTACTTATTTAACACCCACTCTATTAACATTTAACGCATAGGATAGCGCATTTATTTCATATCTATAGTGTATTGCAGCTGATCAGTTTGCTCACGTGGCAATCCATTTCCACTCGATCGGACGCTGAAACCACAGGTAGTCTCTCTCGACCTACCACTAAAGTGCATTAAGTAATTATGGACGAGCGTAATGCTAAATTCCTTAAACCTATAGGACACCATGAGCTGCTCTGTCTCATCTAACTTAAGGGTACCTATGGTCGCATTCATGCGTCCAACTCATAACCTCAATACGTGTAGGTGTGTCCTGTCACACACTACACCAAATAACGGCCAGCTCCAACCTTATAAATATTTCAAGGACGTGTCCTTCACGTCTCAACCACAACACTGTTCAATTCTATTACACTGCCATTCCTTGCTACACAAGGTGAGTTCATTCTCACAACTTATCTGCATATATTTCATAACAATAAGCAACCTCTTTTACTATTAATTAGTTAGCTCTACATCATACAATAGGTTTCACTGCCACTTCAGATCCTGCTTGTACACGAATTTGTATATCTTTTTAAATTACTGTTGGTGGACCATTTCCAATAAAACAACAACTTGTACTTATTTTATTACCAGGGTTCTATACATACTTGTTACTCAAATACCTTTGTATCCTAATTACACCATAATTCTCTGTTGTTTGTGTCACTGTTAGGTTTGTCACATTAGGTATTTTCTTCACTAATCGGTGGATAGAATGGTTACAGAACTCATGGCTTGAGACGGAAAGTTTTGTATTGCAAAGAAGGACTCGAAACTTCGAAACTTAGGTGGATAGGAAAGATGAAGAATGAGTGAGACCTGAAAAGGAAAGAAGATCTCACACAGCTGGGACTGCACAGCTGCCACACTGTGTAGAGGTTACAGAATAACCTCCTACCTACAGAATTCATTACTTTATTATTGGCTTGATAACCATAACGGAAAATTTAACGTGTTGGAAAGAAGAAGTAGAAATTTTAGGTGGATAGAAAAGATGAAAAGTGAGTGAAACCTGAAAAGGAAAGAAGAACTCACACAGCTGGGACTGCACAGCTGCCACACTGTGTAGAGGTTACATAACAACCTCCTCCCTACAGAATTCACTAGCTTAATTCTGGCTTGATAGTCATACCGGAAGATTTTAGTATTTGAGAGTAAGAGCCGAAATTTTGGAGGATAGGAAAGATGAAAAGTGAGTGAGACCTGAAAAGGAAAGAAGATCTCACACAGCTGGGGCTGCACAGCTGCCACACTGTGTAGAGGTTACAGGACAACCTCCTCCCTACAGAATTCAATCACTACCTATGAACTTCTTTAGGTCAATCACGTTCCTGAGACCTAATAGCTTTTTACTCTTAGGGTACTCTAGCCTATATACATTGGCATGTGGTTTTCCTATGATCCTGAAAGGTCCTTGGTATACGAACTTGAATTTCTTTGTTTCTGCATTAATTTTCTTAGATTTTTCTTTGGTTTTGACGAGGACTAACTGACCTATTTCAAAACTAGTGGGTACAGCTTTTGCGTAATGACGCTTCTTTCTTTCTAATGTGTTTAGCTTACTTTTACTAAGATTAACACCTTCGTCCCAATATCTCCTATTTTTCAGAACTCGTATAGACAGCTCCCAAGTTTCATAATTAGTTACTACATGTTTATCAACAAAAGGTGCCCTAATTACTCCGGTTATTGGCAAAACCAATTTTAACTGGCTTCTTTCAAAGTCAACAACACTCTGATAGTTCGACAAGAAATCTATGCCAATTAAAACCTCAATACTGAGATTATTTACAATTAAGCATGGATGATCAATTAAATTACCATTAATATCAAAGGGCAGCAAAGCTTCTTGCTTTACCGTTTTTGCGACCTTACCAGTGGCACCAATTATTCTTAGTCCTGATACCCTCATTACTGTAAGCTTGTCTTTACCAGGTAATGCATAAAAGAAGGACTGAGATATCGCACTCGCCTCACTTCCACTGTCTAAGAGACAACGTACATTGATACCCAACATATTCACTATTATTATAGGGTGGCTTATTCTAGTTTGTACAGTTGGTTCCTCAAACTCATCCAATAGTTCCTTTTGGATTTGCCTCCAACTAAAGTGATCGACATCTGTCTTCATTACATTTAGGTCAAAGTGTGTAGGGGTTTCCTGAATTACATTTTGAGCTGCCTTTTCCAGTCGGTCTATTAATTTCAAATCGAAACACCGCACGACTTCATTACATTTAGTTTGCTGAACATGACCCAAATTACTGTAGTCTGAGCGATTCTGCGCCTCCAGACCGAGCATAACACTAGTTACAGCTAAACCACTTTCACTATTATCGTCGGGTTCCTTCTCAAGTGACAACTGGTCGGTCACAGCTACCGGGTTCATCGACCCCCAACAGGCTATCCTCTACATTCTCATTTACCTCCTGTCCTAAATCTATTAGTACAGTAACAACATCCCGCACAAGCACTTTAGATAAGAGCACATCATCCTCTTCGTAAATTTAAGCATGAATTTCTTCTGCTTCTTCACCTGACAATTCAGTATTTTGTAGCTCTTCCCTACCGTTACACTGCTGCGCCTTCTCTTTCTCTTCCCACTTACAAAGCGTCTCTAACACGGTATCTATCAAATACTGTTAGTGATCTAATATTTCTGCTGTATACTTAGATGCTACCGACCCCTCATACACATGTTCAGTCTGAGTATTCTTATCTGTCTTACCAATTACTGTAACTACTGGCTTAGGAAAAATAACCGCCTGGTGAGCGCCAGTGTCCTCGTAGACGGGAACTAGTTTTCCTGCCTCGGCCTACTACTGTTTCCTTTATTTCCATTATAGTTAACTGGCACAGCATTGCTCTCAGCACTGTTGTTTACCTGCATAATTTTGTTCGGAACAAAATTATTATCATTTGGATGTCATTGTTGGTTCTGATAATTATTTCTCCAATTCCTACCTCTCTTAGGATGGCGAACACCTACTGTTCTGATGTTTACATTGCCATTCTGCTCGTTCTTAAAATTACTACTAGTGTTATTAGCATTTCTGTTATTACGTGCTTGCTCCTCATTGGCAGCCACACGCTCTACACGTTCCAAATATTCAATGAAACGATCCAGATTGTCTCTAGGGGTAGATATAATTCTAGTTTGCCAATACCATGGCAGTCTGGCTTCATGACCTAGTATTATCATTTCAGGTTTTAGCTTTTCGGCCAAATGTGACAAACGTGAGATCCATGACCTGGCAAACTCTTTAATAGATTCCTTGCCTGCATTGAAGCGTTTTCCACTCCAAAATTCTCTCAACACTTCATTTTGCTTATTGCTAGACCAATACTCATTAATGAAAGCTATTTTAAATTCCGCTAATGTTTTACACTTCAACATAACATCAGCTGACCAACGCATGGCGTCACCTGCTAAATGGCTTCTAATAAATGAGATTTTCTCTCGTTCAGACCAAGTTGGTGGAATCGCATCTTCAAATTCGTTCCAGAAATCTAGCGGGTGGATATTTTTATCTGGATCGAACTGCAAGAACTGCCGACGTCCGATAAAAGTGGCGTTTGCAGCTACAACTTGCTGCATACTACCATTACCAGAAGTTAATGAGTCTACTTTACTCTCAATGTTAGCAATGTTAGTACTAAAATTTCAACATTATCTACTTTTTGCACAATATGAGTAGTATCAGTTTTGATTGCATCTACTTCTGCTTGACATATGTTTACTTTTATGTTAACATCTTTAAACCTATCTGAGCACAGTACAGATTCCGCCTCGATCATCTCTGTTAACTTGTGCTCCAACTTCGCATCTCCCATTTGGAAGTCTTTGCGAACCTCAGCAACTTCGGATTTTACTGTTTTATACATTTCATAAAATTGTTGACCAACCTTTTTCTTAATATCCTCATGATTGTAATCAATTTTATAATTCAAACTGTCCAGATCCTCTTTCAACTTATTGCAACCAGCCCTGAAGGTATTGTCCATTACCTCCAATCGTTTATTAAAATTAATTTGGCTGGCCACAATCTCATATTTTAATTCAGCATTACCGCTTTTGACCTCACTTATTTCAGACTGTAATTCAGCTTTATTGGATTCTAATATATTGTCCTTTGCCTCAAACCGTTTATTAAAATTAGTTTGGCTGGCCACAATCGCATACTTTAATTCAGCATTACTGGCTGACAATTTTGCATTACTGGCAGCTATTGCTTGTAATATAACATTTAAATCAATAGCCCCAGTATCTTTAGGTTGCTCACTAGCTGGTTTTGTGTCACACTCAGGTGATGAAAAACTAGCTCCAACACCAGAATCATCAAAACTAAATGAAACATCTGATCGATCAGTCATATCTAACTTATCCTTTTTAAACTCTACCACCTCTGATGACTCTTTCGTTTTTAACTCATCAGATAAACTATCATCCAATAAATTAACAATCTCTAATTTCTGCTTTACTAAAGGGGTCTCTATTATTGAATCATTGCCCTTTTCACACTACTGTCAGGGGACAATACTTCATATTTCACTTTAACATCACTATTTTCATACATATTTACACTTGAACTGTTGTCTGGATTTACAGTTTCCTCAACAGACATAGTTTCTGATTTAAGTTTAACCTCGGTTTCTTGTGGCAGTTCCATCGCCGACAGTCTTTTAGTGCAGGTTAGTAAAATTTTAACAGCTTCTCACTTAACTTAGTTCCTTCTGCACAGTGTATGGCGTTGCCGGTGCGGCGTACCAGGATTACCGATGCGACTCGGCGCGTTGAACTGCAGACGGCACTTCGACGGCTGCTGTGTGTTTGCGTGGCCCACAACTGCAGGCGCGGCTCCGGTTGCTCCAACGGACGAGTGTGGTGAGGCGAAACTGGCATCTCCCAATGCCGGCAGCGCCGCTAGACTCAGTGCCAGCTCCGTCAATCCAGATGCGTTGTTAATCCAATTGCGTCGTCCATATGCACACGTAACACTATAACTGTTCTATTACTCAGCTGTGTGTCGCATTTCACTCCCGAATCCGAATATTTAAAAATCACTTTTACTTTTACTCAGTTTCTTTCCCGGCCAATGCACCATATGTGGGGCGGCGGGTGGAGTTTAAATGTTATATTAAATGTTCCTGTTACTTGTTTAATGCAGTTGTTTGCTGTTCTCAACACTGGCTCTCTAACTATAATATTGGCAACCAGAAAGTGATTAGCACAACATGAAGCCTGCAATTAGAATTCCTAGTGCCTACTTCATCTGAGAAATGCATTTATAGCAACAGCTTATAGCTCTGAGGAATTAGGAGATTGTCTGGGATTCATAATCAAAAATGATTGTCTCTATAATGTTCACTATATTCTGAAAGTCACAGACCAAAAAGGATCCACGCAATCCAACTACCAGAGCAGTTCATAGTCTAATGCACTGATGCCACTATAACTGTTCAAATTAATTGTTTAAGTGAATGCTCGCCATAATTTGATGATAATGGTAGAATGTCTGTCCCGCAGCGGCATGTGAAAATACGACACACGCAAACTGAAGATAGATCATTAAAGTCATCCCAGAATTAACACTTCACTCGAAAACGATTTCATGGTTACGCGTATCCCGAGTAACTTATTACGGCATCTGAGGCTGTTTATAGCAATGATACCGACGCCGTGGTGGGGATGGCTAAGGGAACTCCTGATCAAATCCGCTCTCCCGACTAGCCGCTGCTCTAGTAATGCACCACTTTAAAAAGTTATCGAATAAATCATTGCTTCCTTTGCTGATGGCCGATGAAGCTCTTAATTTAAATGTGCAATCAGCACACAGGTAAGTAATCATAATAAAAGTCTGACGTGGCTAAGTCAAATATTTTGGGCGGGACAATTAATTTAATTACACTACACGCAGTAGACGAGCTCTGAACTTGCTCTTTGGGGTTACGCTATCGCTATAGTTTTATAGTTATTCAGTTGAAACTTCTCACATCTTTATGATTATAGCGGATCTCCCTTCTACTTAAATTTAAACATCCTAGCCTTATTTATTCGCCAACTTAATCTATCTTGCTTCCTTAATTTCTAAAACAAAAACCAAAAGACCATGAATTTCAACTAAAATTTTAATTTGTGAGATCCAGAATACTGTTTCTACCAAATTATTATGCAAAAGGAATCTAAATATAAATTTTTAAGTTTCTAGCTCTTTCCTGTTGCGCTAATGATTTTTACAGGAAAACGTCCAAATTTCGAAAATGGTTAAAGTTATTGAACTGATATTCAACACATATTGATTTAGTGTTATTCCTGACATGCTAGAAACGTTTCAGGTTATTTACTTGATTTTTAAAGTATTGCGCAACATTTATGACGTCAGAGCTAGTTACAGCGGACTGGCTGGCACACAATGGAAAGACTGATGCGAATTTTATACGGCGTGAGTAGGCTGCTTCTCTACAGTACCACTTCGCAAATTCTTCGATTCACTTCTTTTCCGGTATCCCCACAATTCATGTTTCACAACCAAACATTGGTGCGTTCTAAATGCTAATTGTCAGAGAAAGCCAGCGTTTAATACTAGTAGATCTATCTTGGTCAGGAATGCTCTTTTTTCCAGCGGTAGTCTGGTATTTATGTCCCCATTGCTCTGTCCGTCATAGGTTATTTTAATACCTAGATAGCAGAATTCCTCGACTTCATCTACTTGGTGATTCACAATTCTGATAGAAAGTTTCTCGCTGATCTTATTTGCCCTGCTTCACAATATTTTCCTTTTTCTTCGACTTACACTCAAGCCACGCGCAGTAACCAATCGAATGTTCATTCCATTCTACAGATCCAGTAGTCCTTCATCGCTTCTGAGCTGTTTAGTTTGTAAATAGCGCCAAATATTTAAATGCGGATATCGGTAAATTTTAGTCCTTGAGGAGGGCAAGTATTTTCACCGTGTTAATTTCTTTAAGTAGGCTAAAACAGTGATATGGAAGAAGTGTTTAGTCTTAAATTACTACATTTCTCGGCTATTGCTGCGAAAAGGATCTCTATGAGAAGTAGTGGTGCTGTACGAATGTATTCTTCTTTTATTACAACTTAGGAAATATGGAAAGTGCATCGTCAAATGTCACTGCAACTTTCTCAGTCTTGGGGTGGATAAAAAAGTAATAAGCATTAGCAGTAAAAGAAAAATACTTAATTCATTCCATATCATGTCGTAAAATGTTTTACGACACTGCATTGGTATTAACGTTACGTTTTCATTATGCAGGATGTCTCAGGAGGAATGTTCAGTATTTTGGGATTTGACAGGAACGAAGATTTGAACTGATAAAGCATAGTATACGTCTGCTCTAAAACGCAGACCTTGACATCGACGACAGACCAGAGTGAAGTAAGCAGGTCAGATGTTGCTCTCAGTTAACTATCAAGGGCTTTGGAGTTGAAGGTAGCAAGTCGATCGTTGCGGCCGTTCGACAACGACGGCCGTTATTAATATTCAGCAGTATTACGAACCTAGTCGAAAAATTTAGTACTTGTACATTACCATGCTACGAAAACAGTTTCCCGATTTCTGATAGATCAAACCGGGAAATATGACCTACCTTCATGATAGTTTATTCCATTGTAAAAAGACACTGAGTCTAGGACACAAGGAATTCTGTATTTGTTAGCAAGAAGGCAAACACTGACAAGCGATGCCAACACGATAACATTCAGTTACTATCATTATTTAGTGCAGAAAATGGGGCACAGTACCCCAGGGCTATATATCTCGCCGTAGCGTTCGATGGATGAAATCTGCAATACGCAGCATGCATTCGCGGGAAACTTTTATGGCGTTCACGAATGGCAGGTACTTGGCTGTGTAAGACTGAAGTGCCAGCTTTATGGGCGTCGTAAATTCTAGCGAACGGTCCCAAAGGAAATGAAGGACAGTCGGTTTGTGTTAGCGCCATTACAGTGTAGATGGTAAGCACGGAGAACTAAAGCACTGTTGATTACTAAGTACAAAAATGTGGACGTTCACATATTAAGGATCCCGTAATAACACAACGAATTCCATTCCTGTTGTAAAATTACGTCACATATTTATGGAATAATCAAAACAATGTACTCCTTCCCATAGAAATAAATTTCGTTGCACAGTATACTAAAATCACTTATAGAATGACGAAATGAACGGAAAATAACGATCAACATGTCAGTATTCATCTCTAAGAGATTTCACAAACTCTGATTTTTATCTCCGTCCCGTTACTGTGTGCATTTTTAGGAAATTTTCTGCTATTCGAAGCTCCACGAGTGCCTCATTGCTTGTCTTACTTTCAGCTAAAACATTTGTATTTGTGAAGCCCTGGATTCAAAACTGATGAGGACTTTTGCCACTTGGACTGGGTCGGAGGAGCAGGTTTGAGTTCCTTTTTTGCATGTGTTGAGTATATACTGTTAGTCCTATTTTTTATGAGTCACAAACACTTGAGCGACATCCTGTGATGTGGCACAAGAGCGTTTTGTAGGCAATCTCCTTCTCTGACGTTGCATTTACCACTATCTCACCAAGTCTGCGTTCTGCTTCATCTACGACTTTCCTTACGTGATCATTCTATTTCATGTTCGCACAACTCGTTAATCTGAGGTAATAGTATGACTTAATTGATTCCTGTTGTGGTTCATTGATACAGTGGTAATACAAATCATAGTTTTACAATTCTGAACATTTAAACCGAGTCCCACTTACAAATCTTATCAAGACCTAATTGAATATTTGTTAAGTTCCTTTTCAAACAATTCTTCACTGTACAACGTCATCATCTACACAAAACCTGAGGTCACTGTTAATATTGTCAATTACATATAACATGAACTGGAAGCGTTACAAACAAGAACAATGTGATACTCCTACATTTTCTAATGACTTTCAGTTCATGATACAATGTTGCGTCTTTCCTGCTTAATTAATCTTCAGTGCAATAACAAATTTCATTTGATCCCCATTTGATAGTTGGTTCAAATGGCTCTGAGCACTATGCGACTTAACTTCTGAGGCCATCAGTCGACTAGAACTTAGAACTAATTAAACCTAACTAACCTAAGGACATCACGCACACCCATGCCCGAGGCAGGATTCGAACCTGCGACCGTAGCGTGATAGTTGGTGTTGATTATAAGTTATCGGGTATATCTTAAGATTCGTCGTTTCTTTTAGTATATCTCATCAAATATAGGATGCGTGTACACCCTGGATTTCATCCTCTCCTTTCCCTCCTTTTTGTCTTCAACATAAAAACAATACTACTTTGCACAGGCGCTATGATGGTCCGCATGATGGTTTAGACACTAAAGCCAAAGGTCGATTTATCTTTTAGTGGAGAAGGTCGCTTGATTCTATAAGCTGTAGGGGATGGTAAATGTACGGAATCAAATAAATATTACGGTATTATATGCAGTTGTCGTCAGCATCGCTGGACCCGAAATAGGAAGAACTAAGGAAGACAATATGTTCAGTGTTTGCTTAAGGTAACACGTGAACTTCAAGTGATTTAGATGCCATTGTCTTAAGCACTATGCCGTCTTGTGAAGAGCATATTCAGCAACAGTGTGTACGTAGTGCAACAAAAGCCATTTATTATGTTTATACCAAATGGTGGTTTTGAAGAGTAACATTTTTGACTCGGTGACTGTGGTGGATAAGCTGGATTTAGTTTCTCCAGGAATTCTGATTCCGTGCTACGTTACTACATTATCCTTCTTTCGGACATGCATGAATGTCGGATTGGACATCGCATCGAAATTATAAAAAACACGAAACATTGCATCGAAATTATAAAAACACAGGCACTGAAATACCTTATATAATCACCGTGTAATAGGACATCCTTTCCTAACATCACCTTTTTTTTACAGAAGTGGCCGATACCAGGATTAATCTCGATTCTGGTATAGGTGAACATTCATGGTTGTATCACTGAAAGAATTTCATTTTATTTTGTATACGATGTATTTTATTTCAGGCTAAAAATATATAAAAAGAAATGAAGTTGTTACAGTCGATACAGATAAAATTGTTCTTCTTGTAGAAATATCTGAAATTACGAAATTTCTGGTATACTTAAAATTCATATTATTAATTGCACAATCTAACTCTAGTTACTAAATTTTTTTTCTGGATTCATTTATAAAATAATGTTATAGCTTGGAGATGATTCTTCTTTTGTCAAGAAAGTATGTAAACTCTCTCGCTTTGTAAACTCTTTGGGATATTGTGAGTATCGTGGAATGTGAGGAGTAGTGGGCATGGCTTTAATAGAAGCGCACGTGTTTTTTTTAAATTTTGTCTACAGCAACGTAATTGATGGTTTTATTAGAATGGAGATTGTAATGTCAGTGTGATATAGAAGAATGGGATAAAATAAAATAAAATCATATTAACAGACAGAACTTCATCAGTTATTTAGTCATCTCGAACCCAGTTAGTCAAAATTTCAGCCGCAAGAATGTACCCCTAGACGCAAGAACTGCAGCCAACAACAACAACAACAACAACAACAAAAGTAAATGGTGTTTTCCTTTAGTATATCTTACGCCTCTCGAAACTTTTGAAACTAGTGAAGAGACTAAGAAAAAATTAATAGTGATGCGTGGGAGATTAAGATTACAACAGACAACTCGCAAAGGTCTTTCAATTAAAATATCTAAAACATAAGAGACACTCAAGTTAAAAAGTGTCAGACGGAAAGAAAGTAATTTAAATGTTCATTGTTTCAAAAGTAATCGCCATAATCGTTAATTTATCTCGTGTAAGCCAAGACGGTTCATGGAAAAATATTTGAGGTTGCCTATGGAATCATGATAGTGCCCTGGCGAGTACTGTTTAGTCCGAAGCGATCCGACTGCCACAAATGTCTTTCGTCAGGGCTCCATAAGTAAGGAAACCGCATGGTGAGAGATACAGTCTGCATGGAGGCTGTGTAAGGGCTTCCCAGCGAAATTTCTGCAGCATAGTGAAAAAAATCTTTGCCACATGTTGTCCTATATGAGTCCCTATCACTCTCAAGTGATTTCCATATCTTTGGTGCTCTGAAGAAAGACATTCGTGGCCATCCTTTTGCTTCGGACGAAGAGATGCACGCTGAGTAGAACCATGGTTTCATAAGCAACTGCTAACAGTGTTCCAAGGAAGCACTGCCTGCCTTGTCTCACAGTGGGATAGAGGTATTAAAGGTTATTGCAACTACTTTAGAAATAATGAACAGTTTACTCACTTTTTCCACGTCTCTCGGTTTCATTTGTCGGCCCCTTATACGTTTCAGTAGGATAAGTTGGCAAAATAAATGTTATTGCATCAAAACAAAAACATGTACAAGTAGCTACAATTCATAAAACCCCACACAATTAATATATCAATTAATAGATTTTAAGAGAACAAGACTCCAAAACTAAATAAATTAAAAACTGGTAAATAACTCTTCAGCATAACTTTGATTTTGCGTGCATCAGTCATTGATATTCGCTACTGTCAGAGGGATTTTCATTTCCACAATACGAAAGGAATCAAGGGAGAAAGAATATTGGGTCTTCCTGCCGATGACGGTGTTATTACAAACGGAATACTAGGTCAAGCTGGCAAGGGTTATGTAATTCTGTAAGACAATAGATGATAGCCAGATGCTGATTCGAACCGAGTTCCTTCTGGAGGCGACATTAACACGAGTGTGTGGTGTCAGTGCGTTGTTTCAGTTTACTCTCCCTTGTCGTAGAAATATAGTATTTCGTCTACATATCGAACTCAAATCAAACCGAGGAGAAAGAGAAGTACAATCATTCTGTTTGTGGAAGAAATACGAACCTGTGAGAGAGAAATAAAATATCTCATGACATTAACGGCAAGTAAATAATTTTAATAGTGCGTATCGAGAAATAAAAGTAATCTACCGATACAGTGAAATATTTGTTTTCACACTCTGTGTAACTCTTCAGACTTGTATGAATGCTGGACAGATCACCAAAATACTTTTGACTCAGCAGGAGTGTGAGTATACAGGAAAATATCATCAGCACCTTGTAATGACGAAAACTAATTTCAGCAAGTTCTACCCTAAATTAATCAGCAAAGTTTCACCCCTTAGCACCACGGAAAAGAGAGATGCTAATCCCTCATAACTTCCTCCTGAATGGCTTATTCCCGACAGAGAAAAATCATACATATACGAACAAAAAGAAATCAGTACAACCAGGAAAGCACATTTACAAAAACTGGTTAGTAAAATTTACCGTGGGAGCTATAACCATCGACATAAATTGCAAGAGAATGGAAGTACTAACAAGATACGTCACTTAGGAAATGTGCTTCCAGTATGTAGATAAATGTTTCTAACCGTATCTAATAGCTACACAGAGAATCGTAGTTAATAGCAAACCTTCGTAATTCATGAAGACAATATCTACTATCGTTCATATATTTTTTGGTCTTTGGTTATTCAGCTTTTTTGTAAATATTTGCAAAACGAAATAATACGTTACAGAGTAGCCAAAGCCTGGAGATATACCAATAGATTAGTGAGGTGTGGCCCAAGCTTTCTGTATGAATATCTAAGCACGTTATTTAATAAGTGTATGTGATATGGGGAGGAAATGCTAACAGAGGGGAACGTGTCGTATCTAAGCCATACAGATACAAACAGAAGCATGAGAGAGTGTAGCAGACACACTTATCATGGCATTACAACACAAAAACTCAGTTCGCAGGTTGTATGGTTTATTTTAAAGCCAAGAGTGGAGAAGTTTTAATTAAGTTTAAGAACAAAGAGGTTTTAGAAGAGGCAGGTAATGTGTAGATAACATCTATCCAAGTCAGATTATGGAGAATAGAATGCAAAATAATCATTTGGTGTTCATAGATCCTGAACAAGCATATGACATAGTGTCACTAGAGCTATTGTTCCTTGAGCTGTGGTCAGGGAAGTGACAAAACTTTTTGTAAGAAGTACCATAAACCTCTACAAGTCGGCTGAATGTGTCGTTAAAGTGGTGAAAGACATTTTTAGAGAGATTTCCAAAACAACTAAAGGAATGAATCTTGGACCCTGTCTGTCTCCCACCTCTTTCAGATGTATTCGCTGAAGGCACTGAAAGTATGGTGTAGAAAGTGCATGGGCATCGGTATGCAAGTACGGAACCATTGTATGTACACTTTTCTATGCTAATTATCAGGTCGTTGCAGCAAACGATGAGGCGGATGTATCTTATATGCTTAGGAAGTTGCAGGAAAAGTATAAAAAGTGAAGATTTAACGTAAATTTCGAGAATACGGAATAACTACGTTGCGGCGCGGAGGGAAGCAGCTTGAATACTGGCGGACATCATGTTAACGTGTGTAAAGGGATTAAGTACCTAAGAGGTAGCCCGTAATGTGATTGAATATGTGACAGAGATATCCAACAACGTATGAGGCAGGAAAGCGTGGCTACCCAGAAATTAAATCCTGTACTTAGGTCCTCAAAATGTGGTTAAAATGCGTTCATGCAAATGCGTCATGGAACAATTAACGGGCCATGGAAGTGAGCGCTGAGAAATCAAGGAAAGAAATAATAAGAGACCTCTAAATGGACCATTTGAGAAGAGCATATAGAATTTTCCGACTGGACCACGTACGAAATGAGGAAATAAGAGAAAGGATACAGAACCATTACCGTATTACGGATAGAATAGAAGAAAAGCAGCTATGTTGGTTAGTGCATGTCAAAGGAGTGAATGAAAACATATAGCCCAAGAGAGTACTTTCAAGGTAATCTCCTGTAAGGATAAGGAAAGGAAGATTTCGGAAAGAGTTGTTAAGGGGTATCAAAGAAATGATGAAGGAAAAGGGGACGAGAGAGAATGGCGAGGTCCAGGGGGAATACGGTGACAGCTGGAGGACACCTGCAACAAGAAGATGAAGTAGCCGGAAGCATCTAAAATACGGTGTCGTCAACAATCGATCACCGCAGTGGAGCCCTGAAGAAAGACATTAGTGGCCGTCGACAGGAAGGTGCTCGCCAGGGTACTGTCATGATTACACAGGCAACCGCAAACATTTTTCCATGAAAGCGCTGACCATCTTGGCTCACTGGAGGTACATTAACGATAATGGCGATTTTTTTTTAGACATTGAACATTTCAGCTACTGCCTTTCCGTCTGTCTCTTTTTCATTTGACTGTGAATTATATTTAATGAAAGAATTAATATGTTGAAAATTAATATAACCCTAAACCACAGTTTTTAATTTTTTAAGAAGAGGAGAAGGAATTTCTTGCTTCAAAATCTGAGGAGTCCTCATCCCACCACTTACGGTATTTGCTATACGACAGCTAGTCTTGCACTGGGGGGTCCATTTAGACCTCAGCAGATGCAGGACACTGCACTATATTTTCTTTGTAAGTTTATTTTTGTTGTTTTAAATATTCTTGTTCTGGGATGTGTGCTTATTTGTCAGTGAAAGTCTATTTCATTGTTGATAATGTCGAAACCCTTGCATTCTACATTTGCTTTGTAAGTTTATGTTTCTTCTTTTATATATTCTTGTTGTACTACGTTTGTTCATTTATCGGTGAACATAGGTTCTACTGGTGAGCATGTTAAAATCCTTGCACTTCAGCGTTTTCACCCAAGGCCTTCCTTTAGTAAACGGTTTACAACCTGTAAGACATTGGTACCATTTGGTCTTAATGTAGTAGCTGTTTTTTTAGAGTATTTGTTTTTAATTACGAATGAAGTGGATTAACATTTAGGTTTGTAGTCTGAGCAAATTTATTTTCTGTTTTGCTGCCATCTGCAACAAGACAACGATCTCTAGATTTCTCAGCAGCAAAATCATGCTAGTTAAACACAAGGAAATGGTAAAGATCGATCTCACAAACTTGGAACGCATTATCTGTTTTCCCGACGATAGCTGCTTCGAAACAGTGCTCAACAGATGACGAGATCGTCAACTAATGCCAGTCACAGTATCTCAGTCAACTTACCCAAATGGGCTATAATAAAAGAATTAGAGCTTTCGAGTAGAGTTAACAAGAATAAACATGAGTAAAGAGTGACTGTGAAACGCATACTGTCTAAGGCAGACATGTGAGCAAAGTTTAACCAAATATATAACCACTTATTCGACAAGAGCTAACGCCGAACGTCTTGAAAATCGTAACACATCAGATAATGTACATGACAGTTACGTGACCCACACCGAAGTAAACGATATAAGGTTCACTGTACGAGTTATCAGTGTCTGACAGATCGCTATGAAAACGCTACCCAGAGGTACACACTTTAACTGAGTGATTGGCCTTGCAACTCCACTCGTCCACTTGCCCAGTCTACCCAACTACATTTACAATACATTCTGACACATTACACTAGTATTCCGAATTGAAATGTGAATCCTGAGCCAGATCCCACAGAAACACTACCTCATATCTTGCTGGATTGTACTTTGTTTTATTCTGAACGTGATATTGATGTGTTAAGGGTGATCAGAAAGTTTCCATTTGAAGGCTGTACAGCCCGGTATCAGTATACCAATCTGGCAAAACCACACTGAGCACTGAGGCAATCATCCCACCAACGCACCAGGTTGGAGATACCTGTTAGGCAAAAAAACGTGTCCTGCTGTGTGAAGACGTCCGTAACTTCCTGCTGCATATCCTCGTCTGGGAATCGTCAAACCTACAAGGCCTTTTTAAGGGACTACATGCATGATGATAATCTCTTGGGGGAGATCTGGACTACTTGGCATGTGTCAAGTGTCTAGACTTGGTGCAACTTCAGCATTACCACGCTTGCGATATGGAGCCATGCGTTATCGTGACCAGTAATGAACTTGGCGCACTATTCCACAACCGAGGTTTCCGACAGACATGCTGCCCCATACACTTCCTTCATTCTCCAATGGATGTCTTTCAGTATTTGTCCTTCATCGGCCAAGAACCAAATAAGAGCACTTCGGTAGTGTTTGGACACATTTGCTAATACGCACTAATGCTTTCGTAATTCGTGTTTCTGCATTTATCTTACTCACAGCAGTAAGACACGAATACCACATTAATCCGTTACCTAATGTCACTGCTTATGTACACGCATCAGAGTCAATGGTGTGTTGCAGATACGATGTAGCAACGCCCTCAAACCGAAACTTTTGGATCACTCTTGATAACACTAATCCAGCACAAGATTAAGTCACGAACAACAATACCAAGAAAGTGATGAATATGTAGCTGCAGAACTCCATTGTCTGGTGACTGATGTGACACGTGAAAGGAACTATTGCACTCTGTTGTAATTTTGTAAATGCAACATGCTCCTCTCGGTCACTCCTCTGAAAACATTGGGGCAATTAAATATAGCGATTTAAGATCATCTAACTGGAAACTACGAAATAACTTCACCTCAAAGACCTCAAAGATAGTCTTGAGGTTTTGTGTTTGGAGAAAAATGAACAATCTTTAATCTGCTGTTTCTTATAATACTACGAAGATTAAGAATCACATTGTTCAAAACACAGCTGAGCTACCTTATTTTTACTGAAGTGACTCGATATCCGTTCAGAATCAAACATTCTTTGGATCTAGAAAAGTCGAAAATTGATTCAGGTTCGATCTGTCCACTTGCAATCCCAAATGCAGCTTACAGAACGTTCGATTATTATTATTAACCCTCTTATGTGTAACACTTTGTGGAGTGACAGTGTGTCACAGTAACACTCCACTCGCTCAAGTGGTTACTTAGACGAATTAACCAGTTTAGCTTAATCATTAAGAAAAGTAATTTGTAGGAAAACACGTTAATTCATGTAATACTTTCTTACGCTAAGAATGGTGGAAACAGAAAAACTATCAAACGATAAGTGGAAGAGCTGCTTCAGTTATACCCTGAGGAGAAAAAAGCCGTTGCATACAACCTGATGTGTTGCTGGGCCTCCTTTTCGCAGCTGTAGGGCAGGTAATCAACGTGGAATGATCTGATCTGTCGATTAAGTCCCATAAATTTTCCATGGGACTCATGTCGGGCAATCTGGGTGGTCAAATCACTCTCTCGAAGTGTCCAGATTGTTCGTGTAATCATTCGTGAAGAACTGTGGCCTGGTGACATGGCGCATTGTCATCCATAAAAATTACGTCGTTGTTTCGGAACTTGAAGCCCACGTGTGGCAGCACATAGTCTCCAAGCAACCAGATATAACCATTTACAGTCAATGACCCAGACCATACCAAGTAAACATAGCCAATGCCATTATGGAGCCACCGCAAGCATGCATAGCGCCTTGTTGACAAACTGGATCCATAGCTTTGTCGGTTCTGCGCCACACTCGACCATCAGCTCTTACTAAGTGAAATCGGGACTCATCTGAA
Source organism: Schistocerca piceifrons (assembly GCF_021461385.2). Taxonomy (NCBI): domain Eukaryota; kingdom Metazoa; phylum Arthropoda; class Insecta; order Orthoptera; family Acrididae; genus Schistocerca; species Schistocerca piceifrons. Next base: position 686,365,439 of record NC_060140.1, read on the forward strand.
AAGGTCGCGGTTTCACAGACGTCTAGGGCGCAACCGATATTGAAACGAGCCAGGAGAGGCGCTGCAGGGGATGTCGTACTGTTAGCAAAAGCATTCGTGTCGGTCGTCTGCTGCCATAGACAGTAAACGCCTAATTTCGCCGCACTGTCCTAACGTTCGTCGTACGTACTACTTTGATTCCCGCGGTTCCTTCACACAGTGTTGCTTTTGTGTTAAAGTGACATTTCTACAAAACGCCGCTGGTCTGAGTCGTTAAGTGAAAGCCATCTGCCACTGCGTTGTCGGTGGTAATACTTGGTAGTCTGTTCACATTTTTGACGCTGTGGATCTCGGAATATTGAATTCCCTAATGATTTCCGAAACGGGATGTCCCATGCGTCTAGCTCCAAGTACCATAACGCGTTAATTCCCTTCATGTGGCCTTAATTTGAGGTAGCCAGATAACGTGTGCGGGGTCAGGTGTGGTCGGCGGCCATCAAACATTGTAGTCATCGTGACTAAGCCAGCTGGATCTGGAAATTGGAGGGGCAGGTACAGGGATGCAGAAAAAGAGCATGAAGTAAATGTTAAGATACTGTTTTCCAGCGGCTTATACCCCTCCAACTTGGTTCGTGTGGATGAATGCACCAGCAGACCCACACCAAGAGAATGTTAGTCAACCTTACATTTTATTGAGTCAGAGAGTAGAGCAAAGCTTGTGTCCAGCAGAACGCTCTCGAGTATAAAGTGTGGCTAAGTGCGATGTAATGGCAAACTGTTAACTATTACAGCGTTGTGCTACTGCATTTTCTCATGACCTATTGATCACGACTTGCAATTTACCAGAATTTGTCGGCTTGGAGAATCTCCAGCTCTAGAAAGTTTCCCAGTGAGCTATGATACGCCATCCATGGCAAATAAAATTAACTGCATCTGTCCGACATATTGTGTATTGTGTTCTGGTACTTTTATTTTTCCTAATTGGCCTTTCTGCTTCTAACATCAGCACAATCGTACTTCAGTAAACACTGCGAATTCTGATAAATTCCTTCTTTGATTCTCTTTCCATCGATTTCTTTCCTTGACAACACTGGACCTGCAAAGTCTAGATAACTTTAACCACAATATTAAATTCGTTCTGTGCTCTTGTGATATCAAATTGATACGCTAGTTCATTAAATTGGTGATTTAATCATATGATTATTATAATTGATTTATGACTCCCTCGAGATACGCATTGTTATGCTAATTGGTTTATTATTCGCTGGGGATAATCTATACTTCTGAGAAACACCACACCTCTTCCCCTCCCCCTCAACTCCCTCCCCCACCACTCTGGTAAAAGGAATTGCCACACCCTTCCCTCCCCAGTTCAGTTCTGAGTAACATTTGCCCCGTCTGAAAAATCAGCCAATCTTCCTCCCTGCCCACCCTTCATTCTCCTCTCCAAGAAACCCTGCGTCACTTTTCATATAAAAATAATTGGCGCGAAATATCTCCACTCTTAAGACGTCACCTGTAATCCTATTGGTAGATACTGGTGGATACAGCATCGGTCACACAACCCATCGGTTTCCCGGAAACAAGGAAACACTTTTGATTAACTGTTACAGCTTATTTACATACGTAGCAGGAGATATCTTACCAAACTGACTGACTGTGCGAAATATTGACTTTGCTTGGGAAAAAAGGTCGCTTAAAACACTCACATGCCTAGCGAAAAATTAGTCTTATGATCGTTCCGTCCGCCGATTACAGGAATGCAGGAGTGCTGGGAACTGCAACGGGTGCGACATTGCATCTTCACATGAGCGCCGGTCGGGAGTGGTCCCCTCACACACTGGCCACGCCAGTAGTAGGGAGTCCATCTTCCGAAAGCTCCGGGTGCCACCGCCGCCAGGCAGGGGAGGTTCGAAAGCAGCGTTCCTCCAGCACATGTCTGTGAGTGTTATCCTACAATGTCTGACGGTTTGCAAGTTTCTCTCCAACTCACTATGGTGACAACGTTAATGTGATGAAACAACTGCCTTGTATACCAAAGAAAACATTGATTCCTTGTAACGAGCCATTGCTGTGTGCCCCTAGTCCACAATACCACTCGAAAACGTCCTACAACCGCTGCTGGAAGAGTTGTCTGGTAAACCAAACTGACAATTGTCCTACAGCCCTTCTGCTTCAAACACACACAGATCGTGGTTCAATACATGCTACCACAATTGACGGAAAATGTCTCACTGATATAATTACACATCGAAATTCTAGATAAATACCACCACTCGTAAACAATGGAACATAATGTAACACATGCACATGAGAAACACACATATTTTCCAAATTTAGTAATTTATTTTCGAGAAAGGAACCGTCTCCATAGTGGTATGTATATGAGAGGTCCTTATGCACCGTCATCTGAGAATACCAGCATCATCCTCCACTTGTTCCACCAAACATTTACAATCGAAGGCAATCCAAAGCATACTGATTAGTTCTCAGAGAGTGTACTCTCCCCATTGGTTACCTCAGGAACCAACAGGATCCCAGCATTCTTTTCCTCTCCCACCTGAATATTGATGGGAGCCAATATTAGTGCAGGAACGCTACATCTGGTCATGTGTTCTCTCATTTGCCATCTGTCAGTGAAGGACTATAAAGCATCAACAGCAGCTGAGATCACAATCCGCCTCTGTCTCACAGAAGAAGCGGAGGGGTAAGAACGTGTGGTTTTGTTCCGTACCCTTGTTCAACACCATATCTTTGTTTGGGGATTATTATTGTTTCTTCTTCTTTGTTCAGCACCCTCTTTCCGTACCCTTGTTCTACACCATGTCTTTGTTTGGGGATTATTATTGTTTCTTCTTCTTTGTTCAGCACCCTCCGGTATGTCCAAACCAGCAGCGACCTCCAGTTTGTCTTGACCCACTGCAGCCTCAGGCCTGGCTGTGGCCAGCAGCGGCAGCAGCACTATGGGACCTTGTAGCACACACGACTAAAATGATGGAGCCGGAAAATTAGCTGTTTTTTTGATGAAGGCACCCAGCCAGTCATCATCTCTCAGAATAATGCTGCTGGGGGACATATACCACATAGTGCAGCTCATTGCTTGTCTCCGACATATGTACCATCCCAGAACATTCTGGTGTCACGGCCAGGACACTGTGCTGATGTGAGAGAAGAGAAGCTGCCAGTTCTTCCCGTTATTCTACTGCTTTTAACTTCAACTTATAATTTAACAGTTGGCGGTTCAAAGCTCCTAAATATTTGTATAGAAGCAAGAGTGTACAATGACTGACATGCTGTGTTAGAGATCGAAAATGCACTGAGAAGTGTTAAAGTACAGTTCATGGAGATGGAATGGGATGAAATATGTCATAAATATTTGTATAGAAGCATCAGTGGATAATGACTAGCAGGCTGTGTTAGAGATCGAAAATGCACTGAGAAATGTTAAAGTACAGTTCATGGAGATGAAATGGGATGAAATATGTCATGAAAATCCCTACATTAATCAACAGATGACATCTAGGGATCGTCTGTCTCCTCCTCCCCTGAATATTTATGGTGCTAGCCCAGCGCTACCTATCATATCATTGCATGACAAAGTGGCACTCATGGTGAGAGCTGGCGCTGATCCATTTATCTTCAGTACTCCACTATTAAAAATTTTTTCAGCCTATAGATGGTGTTATCCGTTGTGTTAGAAAGACTGAACCATGGGATTCCTTATGTTCAAACTGTGTGTAAAGACGCTGTGAAATACCTGTGTATGTACAGTGTGCATGTAGAATAATATGATGCCAAGAGAAGAAGCTAAAGAGATACTCACTACTTTTAGTGAATACTGCCATAACAAGGAAACTTTATTTTGCGAAATTCTGTACAGGTGTGACGTTAAAGAAAGAACCAGTTGATTTTTTCATGTAGTGCATCGTGTCTATGACTTTTCATTAAAATTATGTATGTCCCCACAAACAGTGTTTTTATTTTGTTCGTACCTCTCACAAAAATATTACTGCTATCAGTACTTTCAGCGAAATGTGTAGAATACTGTAACAGCAGCAAGCTGCCTGAATCACCTCGTCACTTTTTCACTACACTCAGAATCATCAGTTATATATGTATATATGCACACAGCCTTGCCTCAGTGGTAACATCAGTTCCCATGGAATCACCTAAGTTAAGCACTGTTTGGCTGGGCTAGCTCTTCAGTGGGTGACCATCTGATCTGCCAAGCACTGTTGGCAAGCAGGACGCACTCACCCCTTTTGAGGCAAATTGAGGAGCTACTTGATTGAGAAGCAGCAGGTCCGGTCTCACAACTGACATACAGTTGGGAGAACAGTGTGCTGAGCACATGCCCCTCCGTATCCGCACCCAGTGATGCATGTGGGTTGAGGCTGACATGGCGTGGGGTCGGTACCATTGGGCCTACATATATACAGGGCTATTACAAATGATTGAAGCGATTTCATAAATTCATTGTAGCTCCATTCATTGACATATGGTCACGACACACTACAGATAAGTAGAAAAACTCATAAAGTTTTGTTCGGCTGAAGCCGCACTTCAGGTTTCTGCCGCCAGAGCGCTCGAGAGCGCAGTGAGACAAAATGGCGACAGGAGCCGAGAAAGCGTATGTCGTGCTTGAAATGCACTCACATCAGTCAGTCATAACAGTGCAACGACACTTCAGGACGAAGTTCAACAAAGATCCACCAACTGCTAACTCCATTTGGCGATGGTATGCGCAGTTCAAAGCTTCTGGATGCCTCTGTAAGGGGAAATCAACGGGTCGGCCAGCAGTGAGCGAAGAAACGGTTGAACGCGTGCGGGCAAGTTTCACGCATAGTGATGTGAAAGATTCACTGTTTAAACCTTCTCTACCAAGAAACGTGCCAGAACTGCGAGCTCGCATCAACAGTGCTTACGAACTCATTGATGGGGACATGCTGCGCCGAGTGTGGGAGGAACTTGATTATCGGTTTGATGTCTGCCGAATCACTAAAGGGGCACATATTGAACATTTGTGAATGCCTAAAAAAACTTTTTGAGTTTTTGTATGTGTGTGCAAAGCATTGTGAAAATATCTCAAATAATAAAGTTATTGTAGAGCTGTGAAATCGCTTCAATCATTTGTAATAACCCTGTATATTTACACAAATCAAAAAATGTTTTGCATCAGGCCAGTTCCCTCAACTCCTGAAGATAAACGTTGACTGTGGATGTTGTATCACAGACACAGTCTCTTTGACTGTTCAGCTGGCCGGAGTAAGCGAGCGGTTATAGGCGCTACAGTCTGGAACCGTGAGACCGCTACGGTCGCAGGTTCGAATCCTGCCTCAGGATGGATGTGTGTAATTTCCTTAGGTTAGTTAGGTTTAAGTAGTTCTAAGTTCTAGGGGCTAGGGGACTGATGACCTCAGAAGTTAAGTCCCATAGTGCTCAGAGCCATTTGAACCAGTTTTTTTTTTTTTTTTTTTTTTACTATTCAGAGATGTCACTAAACCCGTCCAAAGATGTAAACAATCAGACACGAACAGCGCCTATTACATGGAGAGGGTCTGACAGCCGATCAGTTTCAGTCATTCCACCTGGAAGAAGGTACATGCTTCGTGTTGTCTGTAGTTAAACCATGCCTAGACAGTCAATACCGCAGTTCAATGGCGTCTGCATTTTTACTTTGTGCCAGGAAGAGCTCTCAACAAGGAAAGTGTCCAGGCGTCTCAGAGTGAACCAAAGCTATGTTATTTGGACATGGAGGAGATACAGAGAGACAGGAACTGTCGATGAGATGACTCGTTTAGAAAGCCCAAGGACTGCTACTGCAGTGGATGCCCGCTACCTACGGATTATGACTCGGAGGAACACTGATAGCAACGCCACCATGTTGAATAATGCATTCTGTGTGGCCACCGGACGTTGTGTTATGACTCAAATTGTGCGAAATGCGTTGCATGGTGCGCAACTTCACTCCCGAAGTCGATGGCGAGATCCATCTTTGCAACCACGACATCATGAAGTGCGATACAGATTGGCCCAACAGTATGCTGAATGGGCCGCTCAAGATTAGCATCCCCTTCTCCTCAGCGATGAGTGTCGCATATGCCTCCAACCAGACACTAGTCGGAGACGTGTTTGCAGGAAACCCGTTCAGGTTGAACGCCTTAGACGCACTGTCCAGCGAGTGCAACAAGGCGGAGGTTCCCCGCTGTTTTCGGGCGGCATTATGTGGGGCCAACGTATGCCACTGGCGGTCATGAAAGGCGCTGTGACAGCTGTATGATAGGTGAATGCCACCCTACAACCAATCAACCAATCAATAGTGCAAACAAATTGGCAGCATATTGGAAACGCATTCGTCCTTATGGGCGACAATTCGCTCCCCCATCTTGCACATCTTGTGAATTACTTCTTTCAGGATAGTGACATCGCTCGACTAGAGTGGTCAGCATGTTCTCCAGACATGAACCCTATCAAACATGCCTAAGATGGACTGAAAAGGTCTGTTTATCGAAGATGTGGTGCACCAACCACTCTGTGGGATCTACACTGAATCGCCATTTAGGAGTGGGAAAATCTAGACCAACAATCCCTTTATGAACTTGTGGATAGTATGCCACAACGAATTCAGGCATGCATCAATGCAACAGGATGTGCTGCTGGGTATTAAAGGTAACGGTGTGTACATCAACTGGGACCACCATGTCTAAAGGTTGTCTCTGTATGGGGGTACAACATGGAATGTGTGGTTTTCATGAACAATAAAAAGGGTGGAAATGATGTTTATGTTAGTCTGTATTCCAATATTCTGTACAGGATTTGGAGCTCTCAGAACTGAGGTGATGCAAATATTTTTGTTGTATATATATATATATATATATATATATATATAGATACTGAACAGGCCACATATCTCACGAAATAAGCATCAAACTAAAAAACTACAAAGAACGGAACTCGTTTAGCCTGAAATGGGAAACTGTGGTTGGCCAGCTAGATGGCACTGCCATATGTAAAATGAATAACAACTACGTTTCTTAAAATATGAACCCCCATTTTTATTACATATTCGTGTAGTACGTAAAGGAATATGAAAGTTTTAGTTGGACCATTTTTTTCGCTTTGTGACAGATAGCGCTGTAATAGTCACAAACGTATAAGTACATAGTATCACATAACATTCAGCCAGTGCGGACGGTATTTGCTTCGTGATACACTGCCCATGTTAAATTGGACCGTTTACCAATAGCGGAAAAGGTCGTTACCGTGTTGATGCATGGCTATTTTGATCAAAATGTCCAACGGGCGTGTGCTATGTATGCTGCTCAGTATCCTGAACGACATCATCCAAGTGTCCGGACCGTTCGCCGGATAGTCACGTTATTTAAGGAAACAGGAAGTGTTCAGCCACTTGTGAAACGTTAACCACGACCTGCAACAAATGATGATGCCCAAGTAGGTGTTTTAGATGCTGTGGCGGCTAATCCGCACATCAGTAGCAGACAAACTGCGCGAGAATCGGTAATCTCAAAAACGTCGGTGTTCAGAATACTACACCAACATCGATTGCACCCGTACCATATTTCTATGCACAAGGAATTGCATGGCGACGACTTTGAACGTCGTCTACCGTTCTGCCACTGGGCACAAGAGAAATTACGGGACGATGACAGATTTCTTGCACGCATTCTATTTAGCGACGAAGCGTCATTCACCAACATCGGTAACATAAACCGGCATAATTTGCACTATTGGGCAACGTGTAACCTCCCCCTCACTTATCGACCTTAATGAGAGTGAAAAATTAAACGGCGTGTACCTAATGGAAATTTGCGAAAAGCAATCGTCACCGAAGTTAATCTGTCGGTAAAGAGGGAGGAAAGGGTTACATCTAAATAAAAGGAAAAATGCAAATGAAATTTGTGGAAATTTATTTTGAGAAAACGGTAAAATTAATAAAGAAAGTAAATGTGCGGTCATCAGTGTTATGGACAACTACTATAATAACTGAAAAAGAAAGGTTATTGCACATATAACTGAAGGTTGACACGTGTTGTGTGAAAACTGAAAGTTTGTCAGAAGTAATAAATTTCGCTACACTCTGACTTAATTTAGCAAAAGAATTAATAAAACCGGAAAATTGAAAGTTAATTTACTGACTGAAATTAATAGTGAGATTTGTTTCTGAAGCACTATGAAAATCAGTAAAATAAGGTTATTCTTGGGCTACCTCAACATACATTTCTAAAGTGACTTAAATCTACGCAATTTAGAAGTAAGAGATTTAATTTTGAACTTAAATTAAATGATTCTGAACAATTAACAATAGTAACATTTAGTAGGTACCAAGCCGAGCTGCAGTCACAGGTAAGCTAAAATATGGTAACAAAACTCTCACTCTTAATTTCAGCTTGCGTAATCTAAATATTGTAGCCAGCTATGAATACCTTAACTAAACTTTGAAATTAAAGCAGTGAAGTGGAATGATATTACTTTACTGCTGGCGTTTGAATTTCAACGACACTCTGGTTCATTCCAGAAAAGGAAGGGACCCTGCTTGGTAATGCAATTGGGACAATGAGCAACAAAGGTTCATGCTAAGTTGCTGTATTTTTGTGATGCAACAGTTTTAAAAGCTGAGGTCTGCCATACAGTTCTAAAACTTTACGTGCTTCCAGTCTTCCTTGTTGGTTGATTGAAGGTTTGAAGTCGTCGATCGAGGAGGTGGCGACAGTCACTCATTGTCGGCCGTCGCTGTTGCAGAAGCTGGATGTTGGCGCGCCTTCTTCTCGACACTGTCACCAGGCGAAACGGGTTATTGGTGTGCGCCATCTAATGCTTCCCGTCCGCGATACCGTGTCAGAAACTATCATAGCAAGTCGAGCGCAATTACATGCTGCCAAACCCTGAAAGCGCGGCAACTCACGGGAGCGTCACACAACACACCTGCTCAACTGCACTACTCCAGCCAGACTGTCTCTGCTCTGCCCGCGCTCCACGCGGCAGAGTTAACACTACCAAAGATCCTAAACACATTGGTTCTCCACACGACCTATCGATGTATTCGTTCGATAGCGTAGTTTTCCCTAGGCAAGACCCAGCGTAAAAATACAAATAATATTTATAAAACAAACCAATTATACATCGACATCAATGCATAAATACAGAAATAGTAAAACAATTACAATATACAAAGACACAGAAACGTCATATCTTCAGGAAACAAAATAAGGAAAAAAATTATAATACAATAGATGGAAATAGGAGGATATGCATGTCCGGCGTTACACGTGCCCCAAATTGTCTGAGGATGTTTGTGTAAACTAAACAGACTCAGAAAATGTCCCAAAAAGAAAAAAAAAAACAGCGGAAATGCATGTGCTCAAAACATCAAGAAATTTTAGCATTAGGCTGATTAACCATAAACCAACCTTGAGACCATAATAATTGAGTGGAGACACACCTAATCTTATTCCACTCTGTCATCTTACACAAAAGAAAACAGGTTGACAATATATTAAAGTTCGTAGAAAACATAGAAAATGGTTTAGCTATTCTATTAATGTCATAGAATACACATTTTTATATAACATTTCTAAATTAATATTCTCGTCATGAGAGTCCACTTAACGCTAAATAAGAAAATAATATTCACTAGATCGAAAAAAAAAAAACATTAATATTGACATGACAGCAGAATTCTTTTATATCAGCTGTCCGGGAAGAGAAACAACTCCGCCTTCCGTACCCGCAAGTACAAAGAATGCCGACCGGCACAAGAGCCGACAGCGGCTCCGCCTCGCCAGTATTGTTGCGCCCGCCTGTGCGGCACGCTTGATCTCACTCGCCTGTGTAACGCCATTTCCAGAACGTCCGTTTCACTGAATTCTTTTGGAAAAACTCACTCCCGAGTAATCTCAAAGTGTCCATTAATACTATCACAGTGGATAACTCAACACTGTCTATCATCACACGCATGTACTAGCCTGAAACTTAAAACAGCGTCTAAGTACATCGGCAGTGACTAGTAAAACACACATTCATGAAATCTTACAGCTAGTTACAAAATCATATTTACATTCCTTAATCTACTGTGACTCAGCTGAAAACTTAAACTAACAGCTTGGATTTTTCAATTGATTAATAATCAGTTACTCTTAAATCATTTAGTCAAAATTAATTACTTATTAATTACAACTTCTTTAATGTACTCTTGGTCAGGCAAAAGCATGGCAATCTAGCAGATCGTTAAAGCTTACACTCTATATTTACATACTGTACAAATTACTCATTCTGTGGTATTAATCAATCCTAGGTTGGTACAATTTCAAGTCTGCAGTGTTCCGTATACCTAATAGTTTTCCAGAGCTTGAATACTCTAAGCAATAAGCATTTGTGTGAGGTATACCAATGACTTTATATGGTCCATTATAAAACAAACTTAAATTTAGAGATTTCTTTGCCTATCTCGCTCGATTTCTCATGACCTTTTACAAGTACTGAGTCTCCGATTGCAAACTTACCAAAACGCTTTAGCGTCATGACGACGTATGCGAGCATCGGCTTTTAGCATCATTATTTCTCGCAAACGATCTTTTTTCACACCAATACTAATGTCAATCCGTGGAGGGAATTTGATTATCTCTTCCACTAAGCTTTTACGTCATCTAACAGGATTTCCTCTGGAATAAATCCCGTAGACTCATGTCTCAAGATGTTGATAATTCTCTCAAATTCTGCTGCATATTTGCACCATGCCCTATGGTTGTGGTGGCAATAGGTACGGCAAAGTCGGCCTAGCTCGCGCATATACCTTCTTAGCGGGATTTCCAGCCGGACAGTAAGCTGAAATATGGATCACTTCGACCCCATTACTTGCCATGCCTTCATTCCACAACTTAGAAGTAAAATTGTGCCCCATTGTCTGATAGAATCGCCTTGGGCTTACCAATATGAACAAAATAATCGTTCACAGGCTTGCTATAGACCACATTGGCTGTAGCTTTCCTAATCGGGTAAAGTTTGATGAACTTGGAAAAAGCTTCTAGCACTACTAAAATGTAGGCAAAGTTTCCTGATGACTTGGGCAAAGGTCCGTACAAGTCCACGCACAGTAATTCAAAGGTGTCGTTAGGCCTTATACTTTGCATAGGACCAGGACTCGTACAGTTGGTAATCTTCACCTTCTGACATAAATCGCAAGTTTTCACTCTGTAAGTAACGCGTTTTAACATGTTGTTAAAATGCACTACTTCACTCAGCTTTTCCGTACATTTCTTTGGTGCGCAGTGACCATACGCCAAATGGTAGTAGTCTATTACTTCCGTGACGTATTTGGTGGGCCAGCATACCCGCCAAATATTACTATCTTCACTCTTACGTATGTACAAGATATGGTCGTATATCTTGTAATACTTCCTTAATTTGTCTCCTTCTGGACTCCTTTCGTCATATCGGGTTTTCACCATATTTAAACAACCGTCCTCGTTCTGATGACGACGTAGATTCTTACAGATGTTCATTATCAATTTACGTCCCTCAACTTCTTTAAAATAGTGTAATTTGACCACTCCATCTGCCTCATCTTTTAATACATCTTGATTAGACTCGGGCAACCGCGACGGCGCATCCGCTACGCAATTATCGGTCCCTTTTACGTAACAGATGTCATAGTTAAATTGTCGTAAATACAGCGACCACCTAGTCAGTCTTTCGTGAACTAGTTTACAATCCTTCAGATAAGTGAGCGCCTTATGGTCCGTATGAATGATCACCTTACGGTCCCATAGGTAACCCTTGAACTTCTTGAATCCCCACACGATAGCGAGACACTCTTTCTCAGAACTCGTGTAGCTTCGCTCACTTTTTGATAAAGTTCGACTCGGAGCACTATCGTTCGGTGTTCCTTATCCTCTCCTTTACCAACATATTGCAACAGTTCTACCCCCACCCCGTAATTCGACGAATCCGTTCAAAGATGGAAGGGTAACGATATATGAGGATGAAATAGTATGTTAGATCTTAACAACTCTTCTTTTAATCTCTCGAAAGCGTCCTGACATCCGTCAGTCCACACAAACGGAACATTTTTGCATAAGAGGTTATTCAAAATTTCATCATTAAACACTTGTCCTTTTACAAATTTACGGTAAAATCCTGTGAGCCCTAGAAAACTTTTTAACTGTTTCCTAGACTTGGGTGGAGGACAATTCCTTATTGCCTCTAGTTTCTCTGGGTCTTTCGTAATACCAGCATAGGTAATCACATAGCCTAAAAATTTCAGTTCCTGCTTCACAAATTCGCATTTCTTTAGCTTTAGAATCATTCCGCCACGGCGCAATGCTCTAAAAATTTCATCTAACAAGTCACAATGGTCATGCCAAGTGGCATTGGCCAACAATAGGTCGTCAACATATACAGTTAATGTTGAACTCAAAGCCGGCCCTAGCACTTTATCTAGGGCCCTAATGAATACAGACACAGATATATTAAGTCCAAAGGGCAGTACTCTATACTGAAAACACCTGCCCGCAAACAAGAAGGTGGTGTATGGCCTAGATTCTTCTTCGAGTTCTATTTGCCAGTAACTAGCCGTCAGATCGAGGCTAGTCATGAACTTAACGTCATGAAAATGTTGCAAAATTTCCTCCATACTCTCTGGTCTGTCTGTTTCGCGTTGAACGACCCTTTCAACGTGCGTGCCTCAATCACAACCCGCACGCTACCATCTCGTTTTGCTACAATGACCAAAACATTATTGTATGGACTCGTACTTCTTTCAATCACTCCCCATTCGATCATCTTATCTATCTCCCGTTGCACTGCTTCCTTTTTGGACAGCGGCATAGCATACGGTCTCACAAAGAATGGTTCATGCGGAACTACATGCAACTTGCATTTATATCCTTCCACAAGTCCCGGTTTGTCTGAAAATACACTCTTATTCCTCATTATTACTTCATACAGGCCTCGTCTTTGTTCGTGTGTTACGTTTGACACACCGTCTACAATACTTTCCAATTCACTTTCTACACTATTGTCAATACTGAGATTCCTCACATTATAGTAGTTCAAATTCATACCTACGTCAATAGCATCCGGCCAGTTAACAATGTGTATAGGCTGGTATTGCCTATGCACACCGTCTCCTGCCTTGTCAAAACTAACTACTATTGTTTTATCTTGTGACGTACATGTCAAAGTTTTGCTTTCGCAATTAATCACTGCACGGTACTTTAATAGCCAATCTAACCCGATAATTACTTCCGTAGTTACGTCTGGCACGGCGACAAACTCTAGTTCAAATCGTGCTCCACATATCTCGAAATTGACAAAAATCTGATTTGTGACCGGTTTACTGGCCTTCCCAGTAGCACCGATAATTTTCACTCCTGTTACTGGCATAACTACGACGCCAGGTCTGTCTTTCAGTAACTCAAATATTTTCCCAGATACAGCACTCAATTCTGCACCGGTGTCAATCAACACGTTTAGTTGTAGGTCGCGCTTATCAACAGACACCACTATGTGCCTACACTTATCCTCGGCTGTTTCTTTATTTTCCCACAATAAATCCTCGTCTATATCCAGGTCATTCCAGAAAAAACCATCCGGCTTTGATGCTAAATCTGGCTTATCTGGCGGCTTTTTCAGCCTCTGTTCACATACAGTTTTAATTTCAACACGTTTGTCCTGAAGCTTAGTCTGTAGCTTCGCCACCAATACCGAAACCTTTTCCTGTAACTCGTCAACTAGTGAGTGTTGCTTTGCTATCAATTCACTAATTGTCACCTTCGTTGATTCCTCTTTGGTCAGATTGCTCTCATCTACCAATCTACCTGGAGGAATGTGCCCAGTAGTATCTGCAATTACTTCCTCTGGATCTGCGCAACCCACACTGCTACTATCTGACGTATAACGTCAGCTCTAACCTCATACACGCTGTAATCTACGTGCTTTTCTACCAATAGTGTCCGGCTATCACTAAAATTTTCGTAACATTCCTCCTTAGTACTCTCGCAATGTTTAAACTGGAGGTTTGCGTCGGATGGGTCGGCTACTTCTACCACTACAACTTTCGGTAAGGTCTGCCGGTTACGGCCAGAACTTTCCGATACTACTTCAACATCCAACTCCTGCGGGACGAAACACGACAAATCTTGCTCGTGCTCCCCATTAACATCAACAATTTCTGGTAAAGTCTGCCGGTTAGGGCCAGAACTTTCTATCACTTCACAAACACTATCTTCATACGGGACGAGACGCGGCAAATCCTGCCCGCGCTCCCCATAAACACTTCTCCCGTACAGGCCCCTATAATCTCTTAGTTCGACGTATAAGCGACCAAACTGCCTTAACCAGACCTCATCCCTCTCTGCATCCCCTCGCTCGATGACGGACGTGTTATCCGACATGTGATCTTCTCTCAATAATTGAGAATCATTCTTAAACTCAATCTCCAGTTCCACTGTGGGTGTTACAGCTGCCACTTTATAACCGATTTCCGGAACACTACTTAAATTGTTCTCACTGACTGTGAATGTATCTTCTACTGCCGTGTCTACAGCTGATCTACTACTTGTGGGCGCACTCCTTTCTCCTAACACTGGCACACTCTCCCGCCGTTGATTATTCCACACGGAATTTTCATAACGACGACACGTGGGTTTTCTCCTGTTATTAGGCCGCCAAAATTTCTCCACGCCCGGTCGGCCCCTCACCGGAGCGGCTAATGGTTTCCCTGTCTCGTCCCAGCAGATCTGCTCCCTGGATGCTGCTGACGCGGCTTATCACACCCTCTGGCGTTATTGCTACTCTGTGAAGCCCGTGTCACGTTAGTATGATACTGGTTTCAGTCATTCCTGTTATTATTTGCATTGTACCGATCGTAATTACGGTCCGAACCATTATTCTTATTGCTGTCATGGTTGCGGTATGCATTATTCCCATGGTTACCGTTGTTGTGGTACCCGTTATAGTTACCACGGCCTCTACCACTGTCGCGATTATTGCGCCAATTGTCCTCGTCCTCAACTCTTTCCAGGAAATCATTGATTGTCCTGTAATTCCTTCCTACGTAGCATTTTGTATCATCTGGAAGCTTCTTGTAGCGTTCCCAGACTATTTCAGTTTCCGTGCGTCGATCACGCAAATATTCCAACTTGCGGATCCAGCCCTCACAAAACTCCTTCATCGAGCCACGCGAATTCGCATCGAAAGGATTCGATACGACAAATTTGCGCCAGACACTTTGTTGTTTTTGCTCTGACCAGTATTCAGCCAGAAACAAATTTTTAAACTCGTCAAAAGTCAGGTTCGTAATGTTGAGGTTTAAGCCCCAACGCTTGGCATCACCAGCCAACACGTCAATAACCGCATTAATTTTTCTCTCATTCGTCCGTGATCTGGGTAAAACTCTTTCACAATTTTTAATGAAATCCGTCGCGTGTATAACGCCTTTTTTCAGGGGGTCGAACCGCTCCTCTTTCGTCAACAATTCCGAACTATGTGCACAGATTGGCACATAGCTTTCTTTTTCGTCAAGTTTCTTTTCTAATTCCGAAACTATCGTAATTACTTGGCAAGTGGTTGTCGCAAGCGTTTCCACTTCCCTCTATTTCTCTTCGCAGGTATTAGCCTGCTTGCTCACTTTGGTATCTACTTCGGATACTAAAGCTTTTAAAGTTTCCGCCTTCTGTTGATCCTCTTTTTTCACTAATTGAATTTGTTCCGTCACCTTATTCTCGATGATTGGAGCAACTACTTCTCCTACACTTTTATCGATTCTGCTAATTTCGGAATAAAAACGAGTATATATGCTCGCAATTTCCGCCTGAACGCCTATCATTTCCTGTTTAAGATTACCGATTTCGGTATTGATCACAACTATATATTCTTTGATTTTATCAACTTTTGTGTTAACAACTCCAAAACTTTTGTTAACAACATTAATAGCTTTGTTCTGATTGTCTGGCTTCCGTTCAACTTTTTCAGACTGAGCATCTTGCTTGGCAGACTGAGCTTCTTGCTTGGCAGCCTGAGCTTTAATTTCTGCCGATTGGGTTTCTATCTTGCTAGACTGAGCCTTGATTTCGTTAATCAAAACATTCAATAAATCAGCTAAATTCCCGGAAACCAGCGGTTTTACTTCCGTAGCAGGTGCCTCTTTAATTGTCCCTCCGTATTCGTCATCAAGGGGTTCAGATTTGATTATCACTTCCGATTCCGAAACATTTTCTAAAGTTTGGAATTTCATTTCTGCTCTTTGTTTCGTTTCGGCGGTCGCATCTTTCATGCTAGCCGCCTGCCCCTGAACAATGGGGACCGCGGTGCGCGTTTCCCACCGTTCGACCGATTGTTCCGTGTCCAAGTTTACCAAATTTTGGTAATTGTTGCCTTCACTCATTTTAATAATTTTCAATATAAATGCCAAATCTCTAATTTAATTAAGATTCCTCCCACTACTTATCTCGCTGACGTAACTACCTGTTCGTAACCAGTACTTTGTTACGAGATTTGCACAATGCAAAATCCGTGTCCAGAGCAAACTCAAATCCGAATATTGTCCTGTCACCAGGTCGCCATGTGTAACCTTCCCCTCACTTATCGACCTTAATGACAGTGAAAAATTAAACCGCGTGTACCTAATGGAAATTTGGGAGAAGCAATCCTCACCGAAGTTTATCTGTCGGTAAAGAGGGAGGAAAGGGTTACTTCTAAATAAAAGGAAAAATACAAACGAAATTGGTGGAAATTAATTTTGGGAAAAGGGTAAAATTAATAAAGAAAGTAAGTATGCGGTCGTCAGTCCTATGGACAACTTCTATAATAACTGAAAAAGAAAGGTTATTGCACATATAATTAGCACTAAAAGCGTGGCAACTGAAGATAGACACGTGTTGTGTGAAAACTGAAAGTTTGTCAGAAGTAATGAATTTCGCTATACGCTGACTTAATTTAGCAAAAGAATTAATAAAACTGTAAAATTGAAAGTTAATTTAGTGACTGAAATTAATAGTGAGATTTGTTTCTGAAGCACTATGAAATTTAGTAAAATAAGGTTATTCTTGGGCTACTTCAACAATCATTTCAAATGCTACTTGAATCTACGCAATTTAGAAATAAGAGATTTAACTTTGAACTTGAATTAAATGATTCTGAACAATTAACAATAGTAACATTTAGTAGGTACCAAGCCGAGCTGCAGCACAGGTAAGCTAAAATATGGTAACAAAACTCTCACTCTTAATTTCTGCTTGCGTAATCTAAATATTGTAGCCAGCTATGAATACTTTAACTGAACTTTGATATTAAAGCAGTGAAGGGGAATGATATTAATTTACTGCTGGCGTTCGAATTTCAACGACACTCGGGTTCATTCCAGAGAAGGAAGGGACCCTGCTTGGTAATGCAATTGGGACAATGAGCAACAAAGGTTCATGCTAAGTTGCTGTATTTTTGTGATGCAACAGTTTTAAAAGCTGAGGTCTGCCATACAGTTCTAAAACTTTACGTGCTTCCAGTCTTCCTTGTTGGTTGATTGAAGGTTTGAAGTCGTCGATCGAGAAGGTGGCGACAGTCACTCATTGTCGGCCGTCGCTGTTGCAGAAGCTGGATGTTGGCGCGCCTTCTTCTCTACACTGTCATCAGGCGAAACGGGCTCTTCATGTGTGCCAGCTAACGCTTCCCGTCCGCGATACCGTGTCAGAAACTATCATAGCAAGTCGAGCGCAATTACATGCTGCCAAACCCCGAAAGCGCAGCAACTCACGGGAGCGTCACACAACACACCTGCTCAACCGCACTACTCCAGCCAGACTGTCTCTGCTCTGCCCGCGCTCCACGCGGCAGAGTTAACACTACCAAAGGTCCTAAACACTTTGGTTCTCCACACGACCTATCGATGTATTCGTTCGATATCATAGTTTCCCCATGGCAAGACCCAGCGTTAAAAATACAAATAAAATTTAGAAAACAAACCAATTATACATCGACATAAATGCATAAATATACAAATAGTAAAACAATTACAATATACAAAGACACCGAAACGGCATATCTTCAGGTAACAAAATCAGGGAAAAAATTTATAGTACAATAGATGGAAATAGGAGGATATGCATTTCCGACGTTACAAACGGAAAATCCACAATGCCTGCGACTAGTGGAACGTCATCGACTTGGCGGGTTAATGTACGGTGCGGCATTATGGGAGGAAGGATAGTTGGCCAACATTTTATCGATGGCAATCTAAATGGTGCATTGTATGCTGATTTCGTACGTAACGTTCTACCGATGTTACTACAAGATGTTTCACTGCATAACAGAATGGCGATGTCCGGACAGCTAGCGTGCGATTGAAGCGGTATTGAATAGCATATTTCATGACAGATGGTTGGTCGTTGAAACACCATACCATGCCCGCACGTTCACCGGATCTGACGTCCCCGGATTTCTTTCTGTGGGGGAAATTTGAAGGATATTTGATATCGTGATCCACCGACAACGCCTGGCAACATGCGTCAGTGCATTGTCAATGTACGTGCGAACATTACCGAAGGCAATCTACTAGCTGTTGAGAGCAATGTCATTACACGTATTGCCAAATGCTTTGAGGTTGATGGACATAATTTTCAGCATTTATTGCATTAATGTTGTATTTACAGGTAATCACGCTGTAACACAGTTCACAAAGATACATGTATCACATTGGAACAACCGAAATAAAATGTTCAAACCTACCTACGTTCTCTATTTTAATTTAAAGAAACCAACATGTTACCAACTGTTCGTCTAAAATTGTGAGCCATATGTTTGTGACTAGTACAGCGCCATCTATCACAAAGCGAAAAAAGTGGTGCCACTAAAACATTCACACGAATATGTAATAAAAATGAGTGTTCCTATTTAATAGAACGCTGTTGATATCCGTTTGACCTATGGCAGTGCCATCTAGCGGGCCAACCATAGCGCCACCTGGTTTCCCTCTTCAAGCTACACAAGTTTCGTTCTTTGTAGTTTTTTAGTTTGACGCTTATTTCGTGAGATATTTGGCCTGGTCACGATCAATGGACCACCCTGTATGTATTATTAGGATATTTCTGTTTTTGTTGTCATATGGGTGTTGTATTTTATTTAAACCATACTCCAGAATCATGAAACAATGGGTATGGGATAATGCTAATCCTCTTATAGCTTTCAAACAAGACAGTTTCAATTTAAAGCACATTCGCCAGGTGCATGTAGGAACCAAAATATCGTTGAGTGATTGTGTAAAGATATATGTAGAATGCTGGAATCATACTCAGTACAGATTTCTTGTTATTGATAAATCAAGAAAACTGAATGACATTGGGTATATATGCTAATCCGACGAGTTTCTTTACATATAGATATGAAAACAGTTATGAGTGCATTAGTTTACATCTCATCATGTACAAGTTCGCTTGTATGTCAGGCACTCAGCGACAGATGATAGGTCTGTACATGTGTCTGTACATAGATGGAATCTTTCAACCCCTCTATTGTAAAGTTAAAGACCTAGAGACATATGCACAGATCGTTCTAGGACTAGTCAGTGAGTAGATGCAAGGCTTAAGGAACTTGAGATATACACTGGGAGAATTTTGAGAAAGAAAGTAAACAACTCAGGTTCAAAAGTTGATGGAATAGAAACGAATGTACACAACATAAATGAAATTTTGATAGAAATGGATGAACTGTATGTAAGGTGCCTTCACTATTGTGTGTTTTACATGGAATGCGTGAAGGCGGTCCTGGTGTTCTCAAATGTTGGTACATATAAGGCTTCTGATATATTAAGTCCTATGGCAAGTGTTTCCCTTTTCTCGAAATAAATTATGTCATTTGCAAAACATATGTGTGATTCTCATGTATGTATGTGTGTTGCACTATGAACCGTTGTTTATGAGTGGATGTTTTTTAACTACAATGTTGACATAATTAGGGTAGTGAGGCATTTTCCATCTGTTCAAAAATGGTTCAAATGGCTTTGAGCACTATGGGACTTCAATTCTGAGGTCGTCAGTCCCCTAGAACTTAGAACTACATAAACCTAACTAACGTAAGGACATCACACACATCCATGGCCGAGGCAGGATTCGAACCTGTGACAGTATCGGTCACGAGGTTCCTGACTGTATCACCTAGAACCGCTCAGCCACTCCGGCCGGCGGGAACTGACGGGTTTTGAGATCGACGCAGTAAGGAGTTTTACTTAAATGCACCACTGTCCCCAACTGAACATGAGATGACACCATAAGAGTGGAGGTACTGCAACTGAGATATCTCCACCAATTTTTTTAAATGGATGTGACACAAGGTTCTTGGAGGGGAGGACAAGGTGTTGGGAGGGAGGTAGATTAGCTGATTTCCCAGAGGGGAAAAGCGGCTCAGAACTGAACTGGGGAGGGGAGTGGGTTACAATCCCTTTCCCCAGAGAGGTGGGGTAGGAGGGTGAGGGGAAAGGGAAGAGTGTGCAGTTTCTCAGAAGTACAGATTATCCCCAGCAAGTAATAAATCAATTCGCAAAATAAATCGATTAGCATAGTAATAGGTTAATTGGATTACATTATCATTAGTAGCATACAATCTGATATTAAATGCGATGCAGAAAGTACTTTGCCCAATACTCAGAGTTAGTTTCTCTTTATTCGTATGTGTACTAAAATTTGGCGGAAATCTCATGCTCACTACCTCATTCTGATGACTTCACTGGAGGCAAGGTCATGTGAGTTTGGCGGGTTGAACAAGTATGGCTGGCCTGGGGGGGGGGGGGGGGGGGGGGGAATGCAGGTCTGGCAAGTAGTATACTGCTGATGGAGGGTCACGTAACCCTGTGAACTGCCACTTATTCTAACAGTGCAATACATTCACGAGTGTGTTGTCCGGTATAGTTTGTCATTGTAAGTTCTTTCAGAGTCAGCTAGTGTAAAATATGTTGTGCTTTTCAGGAAAGAGAAGAACAAAAAACAACCATTAGTACAGCCTAGGCATAGATGGTAAAAGCAAATTTTCCCAAATCTGATAGAAACAACCAACAACACCAAAATGCAGTCCTTGGTATGGTGTCAAATAGAAATGAATGGGCTATGATAATTACAATAATTATTCCAATACCACCACCTTAAAGCTGTCCGCCCTGACAGCTGAGTGGTCAGTGTGACGGACTGCTGTCCTAAGGGCCTGGGTTCCCCTCCCCGCCGGGTCGTGGTTTTTCTCCGCTCAGGGACTGGGTGTTGAGCTGTCTTCTTCATCATTTCATCCCCATCCGGAGCGCAGGTCGCCCGATGTGGCCTCGAATGCAATAAGACCTGCACCAAGGCGGCCGGACCTGCTCCGTGTGGGGCCCCACGGCCAATGACGCCAAACGCTCATTTCCATTTACCTTAAAACTGAACATAAATAATAGCCACTTACTCTGAGTTTATATTATTGTTATGTCACGCAAAATATTTACATAAGCAAATGGTGTAGCAGAGGAACAGTTCACAAATACTTACCTCATGCTAGCTGGTAAGGAACCTGATAACTACATGCACAAAATGGCAAACAACCAGTACACCATTCACCATACATGACATGTCCCTACAACTGAACATAACGTTCAAATAGAGCACTGTTATATGTATATATATAAAACTTATGAACCAGCACTAACTTCAGAACACAGTTCAACTAATGTGGCCATAATGGCTAGAAGTTCAGCCCCACGATGCATCGATTACTTCTAACACTTAATTGCCAGCCTTAGCATGAGAAGTAAGGCTCAACAATTCAGTCTTAAGTAACAATGTGGACTGATGTAGCAACAACATTTCTCTTAAACCCACAAAGGACCATACAGTTACATACATGACTTCAGCGCAGTCGCACAAACACCTCACTTCAGCGCCCCTGCTTTCCTCATCAAACCCAGCCAGCTCCGTATCAAGACTACCCTGCAGCAAACTCCGTGCATGAGACACGCCAGCTTCTATTTTCTGGGATCGAGTTCCTCCAGAATAGCAAAGCATGCTGAAATGTTCAAATGTGTGTGAAATCTTATGGGACTTAACTGCTAAGGTCATCAGTCCCTGAGCTTACATACTACTTAACCTAAATTATCTTAAGTACAAACACACACACACTCATGCCCGAGGGAGACTCGAACCTCCGCCGGGACCAGCCGCACAGTCCATGACTGCAGCGCCCTAAACCGGTTGGCCAATCCCATGCGGCAAAACATGCTCCACACCGGGTACCATTATATGTCACATACACTGCCCAGCCAAATCAAAGGGTATGTAAGGAAGCTATCGATATCAAACTTCTGCCAACTGGCAGTTATATGAGCACAGCACACTCTCGCCCTCCCCCCCAACCCCCAAAAAAAGACCAAGTGGGCGTGATCATTCATTAGAGCACTCCTTGGCATCCTTAATCCCATACGCCACCTTAAGTTGGCTAAGGTGCTTCTTTAACAATTTTCTGGTGGGGAGATCTTGCACTAAGAACTCTACTGATGAGTTCAACAAGACCACTCTACAATGTCTCACAAATAATGAGATGATTTTTGCGGTGGCATTGTGTGCTGTAGTCCAGTGCGCCAAAAGTTCATTACATACACACAGTCACTGATCCACAGTGAGATGGCATATATTCCCTTGTTACCTACTTCCAGTGTGAAAGCCTTATATTTCTGCTAGTGGCCTTTCAATTGCCTTGAGGATGAAACGTCCTGGCACATTAAAACTGTGTGCTGGACCGAGACTCGAACTCGGGACATTTGCCTTTCGCGGGCAAGTGCTCTACCCAGGCACGACTCACGAACCGTCCTCACAGCTTTACTTCTGCCAGTATCTCGCCTCCTACCTTCCAAACTTTACAAAAGCTCTCCCGCGAACCTTGCAGAACTAGCACTCCTGAAAGAAAGGATATTGCGGAGACATGGCTTAGCCAAAGCCTGGGGATAGTTTCCAGAATGAGATATTCACTCTGCAGCGGAAGCATTTCCAGATGCTAACATTTTGGCTTGGAAGACATGGAGTATTGCTGAGACAACAGGACTGTTGGCTGAACAGCCTTATGGTACTCTTGTTCCAAGCATGCCATTTGTTTTGACTACGAGAAGGAAGAAAAAGTTAAATGCTGATGAGTACCTGTTTTTATGGGCGAAAGACGGCAATGGCAATTGTAAAATAAAGATCAACGGTGATTGTATGATTTATTATAGACAATAAAGTGTGTCCTGTCCTGTCCTTATCTCTTTTCCTTATCTCCCTCCCTTTCTTTATTCAAAAAATCTATTTACTTTTTGTTTTGCCCCGTAGAACAGCAAGTGTCAGCCACCTACTACCTCCAAACACTGCTTGTACATCAAAAGTGAAGTTCAGATGCAGTCCACGAAAAACATTTGGACCTCCAATCAATTGCTGTTTATTAAACTGCTCAGCCAAGTCAATATCAGTCGCCTTCAAACTGCGATACACAGATACACTGCGCCGCCAGCGACGACGCCATGCACGTCACCGTTGATCTATGATGCCCACGAAAGGCAAAGGTCCCGATTTCGAGTCTCGGTCCAGCACACAGTTTTAATCTGCCAGGAAGTTTCATATCAGCGCACACTCCGCTGCAGAGTGAAAATCTCATTCTGCCTTGATGATGATTGGGTTTTTATTCTCTGGTAGATGGTGTTTGACTTTCCATAAATTACAGAGTGATGATTTCTCTTGGTACGTAAGCATCAGTTTGGCAGGGGAGGTCCAGTGGGTTCATGAACTGTGGAGTTAAGTGCCAAACCCGGAGACTCATCGCTCTTAAAGTGAGATTTCTCATGCAATTTATTAAAGGCCCATTTAAGATTTCTATTTTCCCTTTCAGCAAAAGAGGGCTGTGGGTGATAGAGTGTATTGGCTATGTGGTGAAACGAGAACTTTTCAATTCCAAAGACTTCAAAGCAGTGGAATTATCACTTATGATGACCTGAAGTGTCCCAAATATGGTGAATATGTTGCTTAAATGTCTGGTTGTTTTACTGCTGGACAACAACCATACAAAACAGGAAAACCTATCCACCATCACCGGAATGAATCTGTTCCGCAGCTTGGTATGTAACAGTTGCCCCAAAGAGTCAGTAAAATCCCTGTCTTCAGGGTGATCAGCTTGGTATGAGCTGTTTCCCCAGTTTGATATTCTGACTGGGTTTTGGCTTGGCAGATTCCTCACACTTAGCCACTAATTTCCTGACGTATCTAGCTACTGGAAGCAGTTTTCAGAATATTTCCTTCCAATTTTACAGATGTAAATCATCTGTCATTTATATTGTTCATTCGACTTGTGCTGCTATACGGTCTCACTTACAACCACTGTATATGCCACAAGTGAAGGGCACTTGGATGCAAATATCAAAACGTTATTATGAGCTATGGACCTTGAGTAACTGTGTTGGTTCTATCGATGGCAAACATTTCCGCAGTCAATATTCCCCAAATACTGTGTCGACACATTACAACTATAAAGGATTCTTTTCAATATTTCAAATGGCTTTGTATGACGCAGATGGAACGTTGACAGCAATAGACGTTGGAGACCGCGGACAGAACAGTGATGGCGCTGTGTTCTGCAAATCAGCACTCAGAGAACTATTGCACAGTAATAAATTGAGAATACCCGAAGCAGCTCCTTTTCCAGGCGAGGCAAATGACAATCCTTTTCCGTTCTACTTTGTGGCGGATGAAGCATTCAGTCTCCAGCACAACATAATGCGGCCATTTCCAAAAAGAAATTTCAATGAAGCGAGAAGAATATTCAACTTCCGTCTACCAACAGGTAAAGAAGTGTGGAATGCAGCTTTGGAATGCTAACCTCAAAATTTCGTCTATTTGACCGACCAATTTATACCAACAGAAGTAACGCTGTGCAGACTATTAAGGGGAAGTTTACGATCTTTTGGTTCAAAAAATCGTTTTTTTTAATTGCATTTTTGGATCCATAAAAGTATTTAGAATCCACCCCTGAAAAGGTTTTTCCGAATACGGAACGGAACTGTTTGTTACTCGCGGTTGAACAAAAAAATGCACCTGCCTGAAATCAGACTTTATCACGCACCAGTTTTTTTCTTTCGGAAGAAGAGTTATTGTACTGGTGCTTGGAAGGAAACACACAAAATTCAAATGAAAGTTTGAACGTTTGTGTTTGGAAGTTAGCCCCCAAGCATTTACGCCCTGGTGCGAAGACTGTGGAGATTGCGACGTTTCTGGCAGTGAGCAGCTTCGACGAAGGGTATTCAGCAATTCTGAAGACCATGACAACGATGGACGTCAGCCTGGGACTCTATTCGACGCAAATCGCCAAGCATTCGGACGACCACCGAATTCTAGCGGCCTAAAACCGCTTGTCACCGGAGCAGCGCCGGATGTTCCTGATCGAGCAGAACGTCCGCTATAAGGAAGAGGAAGGACTAGTTCATGGACCCGGAATAGCAAATTGAACGTAAGTTGCAAAAAATTGCATTTATATGTACTCAAAACTTCAAACGTGTTTTTCTCGCAATGACTTTTTCTTTCGTGCGGTATAGTAACTTCTAATCTACTGAACCGACTGGCATGATTCTTTGTTTCCGACGAAGCTAACTAAAAACATGGTTCAAATGGCTCTGAGCACTATGGGACTTAACATCTATGCTCATCAGTCCCCTGGAACTCAGAACTACTTTAACCTAACTAACCTAAGGACATCACACAACACCCAGTCATCACGAGGCAGAGAAAATCCCTGTCCCCGCCGGGAATCGAACCCGGGAACCCGGACGTGACTAGCGAGAACGCTACCGCACATCCACGAGCTGCGGACGAAGCAAACTATATTGTCTAGGAGTTGTACCATTTTTATTCCGGTCCATCGATTATAATTACCTTTATTTGGCCGACGAATTCGAAAAATCGATGAAAAAAAAACTCTGTTTTATTCAAATGGCGGCCATTTTGCTTCCTATGGTCCAAATAAGTTAAGCGGGGTACAACTCCTAAAGAAGTCGCTTCGCTAACGTCAACTCAATTTTGATTTTAGACGAGCTAGCTGACCTGTGACATACCGCGTGTAGAGGTCTACATCGAAATTTTGTTTCATTCCGACGGTACTTCCGCCTTTGCTCTACGACATTTCCGGTTGAAAAAATTCCAGTTTGTGGACGTTGCCGCTGGTGGGGAGGCTTGCGTGCGTCAGCGGTACGGATAGCCGTACCGTAGGTGCAACCACAACGGAGGGGTAGCTGTTGAGAGGCCAGACAAACGTGTGGTTCCGTATATTACGACTGTCGACTATCAGTCATGAGCTACAACCCAAAGCACAATACAACTATGTTTGGCTGATTTTCTCTGTAGATGACACTCAGCAGAGAAAGCGTCTGCAGTGCAGTATGAATTCGGTAGCACGACGGATAGCTCATCTGACCGCCACTGTTCAAAACCTGGAAATTCACTTATTTGGAATGCGTTTGTAGTATGGAAGATATCACTACAGACTCCAGTACAACGAATTTTTCGAAGATGAGGTTATGAAAAGAGATACAAAGCGTGCACAACACGCAGCTGACACAAACGTAAGGACTGTGATGTTTGGTAGTGTAAACTGAAGCAAACTTACTTCATCTTTATGTAAGACGATGAAACTGCGAAAGTTTAAACAGTAAGAATCCTAGCTGGACAGAACGAAGATAAAGACATTGTTTCTAATGAAGGTGTTGGTCACATTAACTAGAAAATATCTTTTTGAACGTGACGTGTGTGACACCGATTGCAATTGTAAGCACACCTAAACAGCAAGAAAAACACAATAGCGTTCTGTTTGTGTCCGGTGTGGTGAAGTTTCGTAATTGTGATTTGGTTTTTCATATGAGAGCACTAGATAGTCATTTTAAAAATAAGATAAAATGTTCCTTCGGATCAGATTTGAACTACTTATCTATGGACCTCATCTTACAGAATTCGACGGTCTACCACTGTAACAACAGAGATACCGAATAATTAAGGTGCAGCCGGGTAAAACGAAAGTTTTCACTAGGAGTTCAATTTCGTTGGATGAAGCTGTCCTTCGTTGTAACAGTGGGAGAGAATATCTCGGAGATAAGTTAATGTTAACTTCATAGTGCTACACAATTTTTAAGTAAGGTAGTGAACTTGTACGTCGACGTGGTGGCAATTTCCCGGTACAGTGCAACAACATTTTACGCTTCTTCTCATTCTCCGGAACAATCAAAAACAACTTTTCAGGAATTGTTGTAGATGTATTTCTACAGTATGGTATTACACATCGTTTGCAACCGATTTTCAGAAACATAAATTCCAAAACAAAACATCGCTGTGAATCAGAAGTTTGACAGTAGGAGCTGCGAGCTAGCAAGTGCTGTCACAGGCATCACATGACTCGAATGAAGCACTGAAGTGGGCTTCAAATTATTTGAATTTCATTTCCGTTCTTATAAAAGAATACTGGAATTCAAGAGAGAAGAAGCACATTGTTAGTATAAAATGACATAATTAATCATTTAAAACAATTTCCAGAAATCAGTCAAATACCCTATTATTTACCACTGGATGATATCCTTCTGTGTTAGACTTGGACACTGGCGACATGGGTGAGGATTATTGTGATACAGAGACGTAATTACCCATTCCTCCAACTCTTGATTGTCGGTGGGGTAACCTATGGGGTGACTGCTGCACAGGTATTTAATCAGCCAATTATGATTTATTTTATTAGTCATTCACAGCCTCTCAGTGAGAACTTTGTGATATTGCTTCAGCACATCTAACAATCTCCCTTCCCGTTCTTCAGTCAGTTGTGTGGTATCAAACACTTATTGCTTCGCACTTACGGAACAAACACCATGCTTGCTCCCATGCTCACACGAGGAAAACTTCTACCCGAGCCTAAACTTAAGTGTGAAGACTATCTACTTAATTCATCACCCTACCCGTCACTGGCTAGGGCCTCCCACGCCCGAGTACTGCCTGACATTTCACATCTGTGCCTCTTACGAAAAGTAACTTCCTGTAGCTGAACAGATGAAGACACCACAAATTGCTAATCAACAAGACGTTGCTACCAAGTCTAGCGATACTAACGCCAGTTCACCACTGACGATCACTCACCAGTATGCGACACCCTTGGCTTTACGCTACTACTTTAGTAGCCCACACAGGTTCGTGCATTAAAATGCTATAGCCAGGCATCGAGTCCTTCCCCCTTTATCATGCGGTACCAATCAATCATTTACAAAGTATCCTACATCCTTGAGACTAAAACATGCTCTCACTTGCTCCTTCTTTGGTATTGTCCCTCCTCCCTAACTGTGAATATTCCTGATGTAGAGGACACCCTGTTCTTATTACCACAATGGGCATTCTGTATGCTCACGACCATATGGTCTAGTTCCAAAAACGTTCATGGTTTACTGAAGAATAACGGTCTTCAGGTCTCATTCCCTCCAATATACTATCCATTTCATTACCCTCAGGCATATTGTCAGAAGGCTTTCACTGGGTTCTGTTCCAGTAATTTTCAGCTTAATTTATTCAGTGTCGGCCCTGCATAAAGAGCTTCCAGTATCCACATAGCAAATTTAACCAGTACCATCGGATATAGATTCTGAAAAACTAGCAAATCAAGGATGTATAACATCTTGTCTTGGTCTTCTAGGTGGACTGAGAACCGCAAAACTTGTTTTGTCTGTTCGTTGGTGTCAATGCATAACCCCGTAATAACTTGGACCAGGGACCAAAGACGACTGAGTCCTCTGTTATATAACTTCCACCAATCCCCATAATCTGGAGAGATAGGGGTCACATTCTGCTGCACCGAACTCACGTCATCTTTCCTTAGCACATTCTGTTGATAATTAAACTTTCCTGGACATGTAGCTAAATCACTGTGCATCACAAATTCTCAGTTACACTTTTCATTTTGGCATCAACGTAATCATAGCCAGGTCCCATACTCAACTGGATAGATGGCTAAGTTGGCTCTAGATTCAGGCAACTTGGGCTGAAGCAGTAACTTGCAACTATTCTGTGTTTGCCTGAACACTGGAAACGACACTCACAAACTCTGGAGAAGCGTTACTCACATCACACATGGTTTCATTTGTGACGGCTAGGCTACGCCCTAACACCCCACATTAAGTGTTGTGCGAAGTCTGCAATGCTACCTTCCACTTAGGACCCTCGTATGGTCAATTTGTATTGCACCTATGCCTTCATCAGTTCTGAAATCCTTGGTTACATTACCTGTCCCCATAACAGTAACCTCAAACACAATTTTTTATCGCACATACTATATAAGATTTTTTTCCCTTCCCACGTACACAGGATCAGAATCCCACCATTCAACCACAACCACACTCTGCTACCAGTGAGGTGGTAGGGCAGTAATTGGGTTGAGAGTGGTAAGGTTCAATAAAATATTATTTGACTTCAGCATCAGCGTGGGATCGATCCAAGGTGTAGCCTTTATCCTGTGGCTCCTGAAAGATGCAATTTCCACCCCCACACTATTACAGAAGTCAGACAGACGCTCATAACGTTCTAAAGAGAAATGCCTGAAAAACTTTCAGCAATAAATACCTTCTGGAGTCGTCCACTGTAAGGAAATGTCACAAAAATTCACAAAATTTCTTACATAACTAGTGGGATACTTGGGTACTGTCGTAGTGCTAGTAAGTGTAAGAAAAACATGAAACTCACGAAAATTATTACTTATTTTTGCAAAAATTCTGAGAAATCACAATGTCACTTTTAGTTATGAACTTAACAATTTATTTCCGGGTTCTTTTCGGAATGTGAAGTTACTTCTCAAGGATAGGATTCGCTAATGAAATTTCTATACAAAGTTTAAGATTGTTATTGAATTGGCAGATTGGCTCAGAGACACGCCTACTCAACTTGAATAACTATCCGTTACAATGTTGCTACGTACGGTCGAGGCTGTCACGTGTGAAATGCAGTGAAGTGTACTGTTGTGGAGGAAATACGAGTATGGGGCTCGCAAGAGCTGTAGCGCACAATACCATAAGCTGCGATGACTGCTGCATGCGCCGCTCGCTGCCGACAAATAAGATAACTCTCGTTCTATCTGGATTGACCTTCGCTAGTCAAACTCTCCGTACGCCTTGATGAAGTCAAGGACTCCTATTCGCCCCTAGTCTAACTATTGGCGTGGTACACCGGTCAGATACCCAGTCCACCGCGATGCCACTCAAAAATTCGCTCGCAGGCGTTTAACTAAACTCTGTCCGTTCACACCGCACAATAAGTGTGGCAGCCAATGAAGCGTCTTGATGTGCGGAATATGATTGTGAGGGCGGAATTTGTAAGCAATGAAGGTCAGGAGACCACGACGTTCCTCTTTCTGACAATATTTTTGTCCGAGGTTTTTCAATGCCGAGGAAAACATTGACAAAGTCAGGCAAAAATTTTTCTTTTAGATTTTCAAA
Organism: Schistocerca piceifrons; assembly: GCF_021461385.2. NCBI lineage: Eukaryota > Metazoa > Arthropoda > Insecta > Orthoptera > Acrididae > Schistocerca > Schistocerca piceifrons. Next base: position 686,395,908 of record NC_060140.1, read on the forward strand.
TAAACTTTTTTCTGCCATTCTTAACAATTTTTTTCTAATGATTTTTTTATTGCTATTGTTTCAATTTTTTAATTCTACAACTTATGTTTTGTTATTAGGCAGTTATATAATTTACAAAGGTTGTTATTCTTTTTCGTTGCCAGTACGTGTCTCTGTTTTTCTTTTTCATTTCAAAAAATTAGTTTTTACAATATTAATTTTTCTAAACTCGTAAGTGTACAGTGTATCATGTATTAGTGTGGCTATCTCTTTTCTTCAGTTAGGCTTTGCGTAAATGTTCGCAAAAGCTCTGTTGTGTGACTTTGTTTTATATATTTAGGCATTATTTGTATCACTGTTTTAAGGGTGAAGAACTGTTTCTTCTTAATTCTATCCTCGGTATTAATATTATTACCCCAAAAAGGTGTTTTCAAATGTTACTTAAAGAAGAAAAATCCTGCATAAATCCTTTTCTAAATTTACATATAAAAGAAATAAAAAGACTTTCCATGTGTTTCTGAGATTATATAACTATACTAACTAAGTTTCTGTACAAAAAGGTTTTAAGGTATCTATAAATTATGGACTTTATATACATAATAAAAATAATTACTTTTGCAAAAAAGAAATAAAATATTTTTACAAAATTGTCATATTCTTAACTCTACATTTGTGTTTTATCAGTCTTTTCCTTTTTTGCTGCGTCACTTTCTGTGCTCGACGATCCCCACTGAAATATCGGAAGGAGTCGACTCATTTGTATCGGTGTCACAAATCATGTGAGAAGCACTATAGCATGCGATGCCGGGTCTTACTTGTTGACATTGTCGTCATGGAGTGGCACTTTTAACCGATGACGATGACTGTGGTTTACTTCATAAACAGTGATGTCTTGGTACTCCTTTGCTGTCACACCTGGGACGGGATGGCAGTTCGATGATTGCAGTTGACTACCGACGGTCGTCACCCAATATTGTGCTGTAACGTCTTGGTACTTCACACCTGGTTCGGTATGGCAATTTGATGATGTGGTAGGGAGAATACTGTTTATTTTGCTGAATCTGTTTCTAGATAATGTTGGTTGGTACTAGTTAATATTCCGTTTGCCGTTCACTTGTATTTGTTTGACGATTCAAGGTTTATTTTTGGAGAGGTGGTTGTAGTAGTGGCCGTGTCTCAAAATTCATGGAAAGACGTCAATTTGCTTTGTAGGATAGGAGAGAAAGGTATCTTGCTGTCATCTGCCCTTCTTCATCTTGCATCTTCTGTTCTTCTCTTCTTTCTTGCATTCTTCTGTTCTTCTTGGACTAGGAATATGTGAATTTTAGTGTAGGAGTGATATAGGATTTGGAGGATCTGACTGCCTTTCCATATGTTACTTGATGAGCTTGTAGCTCTTTGTAATATTTTGTACCTTCATTGTCGTCTCGTCGTATTATGATTCTCCCCATGCTCTTCCGTTGTGTAGCAGTGTCGTGACATATGAAATGTCCGTGCTGCGCGTTATCCTCCCGAAGTCCAACCTGGTTGCAACCTGCATTTCCAGTGTGGCGTTGGTCTTCATGTTGTTGTTATTGCCATAAGTGCTTTCTCAACATGTCTGTACCCTCTCCGTCGCTATCTCGAAGCATTTGGTGTTAAGGGAGCTGGTGGCGATGTCCCTCTGACACCATATTTACAATTTTCGTTTTATATATATTTGTTATTTGCAAAAAACTCTGATTTTATATAATGCAAAAATTTTCTGATAGTGGCAAAAATTATTGTATATATAAATATATATATGATTTCTTTCCTTTATTCTAATTATGTCCTACCACTTCTTGATTCTTTGAATTGTTGTGTACCATTTATTGTTTGTGTGCATGTTGTAGTGTACTTGATACTACAAGAAATTGTTAGTGTGTTTTGAGTCTCTTTTTCTTTTAATTAAAGTGTTATTTTGTTGATTTATTAATGTAACTTTTATTTAGTGGTTAGTATAAGATAGGGTGGACGTTAGTTTGCTTAATCTCTTCCGCATTTTTCAATTCACCTCTTACGTTTTGCAGTATTCGGTGGCCTAACTTCTACATCTGGTTTCTCTTTGCTGTGTTGTTGTTGTCTCTGTGGACCATAATTTCCTTGGTAATTATTCGCGTCCTGGTCCCGCCAGTTGCTGTTTCTAACATCGTGACCTCTTTCAAAGTACCCTTGACCGTTGGCATTTTGATCCCTAAACCTATATCCCCCACTGTATGAGTGTCCATTACCGTTCCTATTTCGGTACCAATTATTCTGGTTATCGTTTCTATGCCAATTGTCTCCATTGTGAAATTGTCCTTCTCTGTTAAATTGCCTGAAATTATTGGTGATAGGATTACGATTATTATTATTAGAATATTCGTTTCTAGTCCTCTCCCTTTGCTGTTCCCTTTCCTTTCTTTTTTCTTTCACCTCGTCTTCTTTAAACAGAAATTCAAGTTCCCTTGAATTCTTCAGTATTTTCATTCTTTCCTACAGTCACCTGTTGATAATTTACCGGTAATTTCATTCTACACAGACGTATCAGCTCTTCGTTACTGTACGCTTTGTCTCGGCACAGATTATTTTTGTCAATTGTGTCAAAGAATTTTACCACGCTTTTCTCTCCTGAGTTTTCATGTGGTTTCATCTGAAGTAACTCGTATTTAATTTTGTTTTGCGCCTCCTTAGACCAATATCTTTCGAGAAATGCTGTTCTGAACTGTAGGTAAGACGTACAGGTAGCCGCAATCTTTTGCATCCCCTCTGCTACTCTCCCTGACATGTGTGCACAAATGAAGTTAAGTTTGTGAGCTACGATCCAGTGGTTTGGTAAGCCTACTTGAAACTGATCGATGAATGTGCGTGCATGCAAGCTACCGCCTTCTTCCTTGAAATGTTGTAATTTTTTAATTGTAAGGAAGTGGTCTGTATCATATCTACTCATAAATCCGGTCTGTGGCTGATTCGTGGACTCAAATAATCTGCCACTGCTTGTGTCGTCGTGTTTACTCTCTGGTAATCTACTACCTGTCTGCCTATTCTCAATATCCTGACTCATATCCGCGTCATATAGTATCATTGGTGAACAAAAGTGTTGTTCGTGTGTTTCTACTCTCGTCGTTTGCGGTGTAGTACCTGTGCTGCATTTACGTTGTGTCATTGGATTTACTGGTTCAGGTGCCTGTCTTTCGATTGGTATCGGCTGAATGTATGTGTTCCGTTTTTCTAGATACTGTGCCTGGTCCTGTGGCATGTCATGTATTACTTTAATCGGAGTTTTCTGTTTCGATTTCTGCGCGAGTGTTTCGTCTAGCCTTTGTTCTACTGTTGAGTGGTACTGAAGTAAATAAATTAGTGAAATCAAAGTGAACTAGAAATTAGAATATAAATGGAAAACTTGGTTTAGTTTAGAGAGTTACATACTCGCATTCAGTGGGCAGAACAGCAGAAGAGACAATGACCATGAAGTCAGCAAGTTCCACATAAGCGGGCGCTGTCGATTCAGCCGTCAGGGCATCGCCCGACCGGCTCACGTGTTTCTCAGTTGTCGCATGTGAGCAAAGGCCCTCGCCTACATTCCAAAAGCCAATGACCGACGTTAAGAAGATTCTTCGAGAAGCTTTTCAACGTGACGGAAGAGGCAATGACCGGCTCACGTGTTTCTCAGTCGTCACATGCGATCAGAGGCCCCCGCCTACATTCCAAGAGCCAATGACCGAGGTCAAGAAGATTCTTCGAGAAGCTTTTCAACGTGACAGAAGAGGCAATGGCCGTGAAGTCGTTCACCTCCAGTGAACTGAAGTGAATAAATACGCGAGACGCGGTGGGCCCGACAGAGGAAGACAGATGAAGACAGATGAAGACGGGGACGAAGACGTAGACGGAGACGGAGACGAGAGACGAAGAAGACGAAGAAGTGAAGAAGCGTAGCAGTTGTTTTCAGTCAGTTTCGGTGCTGAAGACGGTCATGCAAGAAGAGACTGCATCATGCACAGACGCACCAAGTCCGCCGCTGTAATGGAATAGCAAGCAGCAGCCGCGGCGCCAGAAGACAGAAGTCAAAAGGTATTTGAAGTCTGGTTTTTACATACCCGGGTGACTCGTGAGGACGGGAAGGAGACGGCCTCACATCAGTAGTCACCTGTGAGCTGGGTTGAAGAGCTGACAGCCGAAGACTGGCAAGCGGGAGTCCATGGTTCGAGTCCGCCACACTGGCCTTCTCCCGCCGCACCGCTCCGCTGGCCGACGCAGAACACACGCAGCCGCTTAGAGAAGAGAAACACTGGGACGCCGCACCCAAGGTATCATTCGATGCACGATTTCGCTCGCAATAATTAAACGGACCACCTCGCGCTGCGCGTCTCCCGTCAGCTGGGCGAGACGGCGACACGAGATTCACACCGCTACGCGTAGTCAGACGCCGCCGCCGCCACCGCCGCCGCCACTGCCGCTGCCGCAGCAGAAGACTTCACAACGACCCAGCTGCCGCTCTCCGAACCAGAACATCCCGTAAGATACAGTTGTACAAATCTTCAATAAAAGTTATCTTATGTAAAAATGATGTTTCATTCGACCTCATACCCGAGCCAAGGGAGAACCCACCCTGCCCACATGTTGTTAAGAGAAAAAAGTTAATTTATTTAATATTTTCACACTGACAGAATGCTTTAGAATGCTCATCCTGACAATTAACAGCATCAAAAGAGAAAACACAGTTACACTGAGTGACAGAAGTGTCACATTTAGTAACACAACTGTTACATTTGATGTCAGAAGCCGTTATAGTTGTTACACTACTTCAACTTTCTTAGACGGCGTGTGTTCGTGTACCGAATTAATGCTTGACGCGTCAGTTGTTTCGCTACAGGTGTAATGGGTCTCGATCTTTTCTTCGATAGTTTGTATCAACTCTGTGCGAAGCTTTTCAAACTAATCTTTGTTTTTAAGTTCTATATTATTGATCCGCTGATCATATTTTTTCAGTGAAACCTTGCGACCTTGCTTTGAGTTGCTTGTTCTTCCGAAATTTGTATTGCTGTTCGAGTGGCTTATTTCGTAATACGCTCAACCTTTTTTTCAACGTTTACGATGTCCAATTGGACCGTGTCCACGTCAGTGCGTGAATGCTGCTGACCTTGTGTTAGTACCTGAATTCTTTCTCTAGATTCTTTCGCGTCTTTGTTTATCTGAGTGACCTGACTATGAATTTTGGCGATCCCATCTTCCATCTTGATTTTAACCTATTGGATCTGTGTCTTAATATCTTGTGACAAGGTCTGATTATCCTGTTTCAATTCCTGATACTAATTTGTTATCTGTGTATTCTGTTTCGTCATACTAGCGTTTATTTTTTGTAACGTCTCCATGATCGCGTCCTGTCCTGTAACACTACCTTCTGCTGAACTATGTATTCTCGATCTATTGTTTTCTACTCGGTCAGTTATGTCGTTTACTGGGCTATGCTGTGGCGTTTCTAAGTTTGATAACTGCAATAACGCGTGCTTTCTGTGTTGAGGACTAGTTGCGTTTGTCATCGAATCACTACGTGGCACAAACAACTCCGCATTCTGCCCTCTCTGTTGTGTATGTCTTGTGTGTGCAGGTACAGTTGCGTCTGTTACGGAACCTTTTCGTGGCGCTCGTAACTCCGAAAAATCCTGTATCTGTTGTTGGGACATATTTAGAATGTATGTGATAGGTTCGACGTATTCTAAATGTCCCCCCTCTTCCTCACTGTCTACTTCTCTTTGAACGTTAGCTAACGGCCGGTTCATTGACTGTATTGACGCGTACTATGTCCCTGAATATGCGGCAAACAAACGCGTTTCCTGTGCTCGTTTCGCTTCTAATTTTTGCCATTTTCTACGTGGGCTGTCTATTTCTGGCTCAGAATGAGCCCTACCTGGAGTTTCATATTCTGGAAATTCGATGTTCGCATCCCTTCGATTTCCATCTGTCTGATAAGTCTCATTTTTATCCCAGTCTGACTCAGCCTCCTGATTCTGCAGATCCCCGACTGTCCCATTCTCTGATTCACCGTCTGTCCCATTCTCAGGTTCACCTTCTGTCCTATTCTCAATAAGCTCGTTTACTTGCTGTCTATCTGGTTTATTCTCCCCCATCTTGTCTACGTGCTGTTTCTCACGTAACCTTTTGGCTTGTGCTCTCGTTAACATGGAAATTCTTTCAACACACCACAACCCTATCTACAAAACTGTACGACCACTTACCAATTGGTTGAACCAACAACAACTGCTCTGCTACAGTCTCCACCTGTGCCCTTGCAAAAGGGAGAAAAATGTTATTTCTTAATTCTAACCTATATGATGCTGCGTCACACTGCGTCTCTGTGTCACTCTGCGTCTGTGCCTATCACCTGAAAATCCTATGCCTTAACAGATACACAAAAAACGTAAAAAATGCAAAATTTTCCAACACAATAAACACACGACCTTTGCCCTACAGTTCCGCTTTCTTCACTACCTGTATCTATTCTGACCCCATTCTTTGCAAATAGCTATTTAAAACATAAAAGAAAGTTCTTCAAAGTGCTACTGCTGTGACCTGCCGTACCTCACTATCCTGACACTTTCCTATCCTGGTAGCTTACCTATTTTACCTGTCCTGGCAGGGTCGCCATTTTCTGTGAGCGTGGGATTGATCTGAGATGTACCCTTTACCCTGTGGCTCGTGAAAGATGCAATTTCCACCCCCACACTACTACAGAAATCAGACAGACGCTCCTAACGTTCTAAAGAGAAATGCCTGAAAAACTTTCAGCAATAAATATCTTCTGGAGTCGTCCACTGTAAGGAAATGTCACAAAAATTCACAAAATTTCTTACATAACTAGTGGGATACTTGGGTACTGTCGTAGTTCTATTAAGTGTAAGAAAAACATGAAACTCACGAAAATTATTACTTATTTTTGCAAAAGTTCTGAGAAATCACAATGTCACTTTTAGTTATGAAAATAACAATTTATTTCCGGGTTCTTTTCAGAATGTGAAGTTACTTCTCAAGGATAGGATTCGCTTATGAAATTTCTATGCAAAGTTTAAGATTGTTATTGGCATGGCAAAATCTCTCAGAGCCGCGCCTACTCAACTTGAATAATTATCCGTTAGAATGTTGCTGGGCACTGTTGAGGCTGTCGTATGTGAAATGCAGTGAAGTGTATTGTTGTGAGGAAATATGGGGCTCGCAAAATCTGTAGCGCATGATACCGTAACTTGCGATGACTGTTGTCTGCGCCGCTCGCTGCTGACAAATAAGATAACTCTCGTTCTATCTGCATTGGCCTTCGCCAATCAAACTCTCCCTACGCCTTGATGAAGTCAAGGACTCCTATTCGCTCCTAGTCTAAATATTGGCGTGGTACACCGGTCAGATACCCAGTCCACCGCGATGCCACTCAAAAATTCGCTCGCAGGCGTTTAACTAAACTCTGTCCGTTCACACCGCACAATAAGTGTGGCAGCCAACACAGCGAACAACGCTTAATCGCAAGGACTAAATATAGAGTCGCACTTCGATTCGCTCTCGACAGAGGTGCTCTCCCAGTGAAGTGCTGAGGAGAGACTTGTTCCTCACTTTTTGAGTACATGTACGAGCGCTCTCGCTGTTGTTACGTGTTCTCGCTCAAAGAGCGACAACGGCACTGCCCCTCTCCATGCCAGACGTGAAGAGGTGTATCTTTCGGTCTCTTGCATTACTCCTTCAGCTCAAGGTTTCAGAAATATCGTCTGCCAATCAGCATTGCTCTTCTAAAACGGGAGAACGACGTTTCGTTTAAGGCGACCAATCCGGAAATCTGTAGTATCGGCGTTTGGCGTTTGCTGTCTCCCTGTGAAAATCTCTGAAACTGCGTGCTATTTGTAAAGAATGTGTAGGCTGGCCACTCGCACACAATGTAGCGGAATTTGCTTTTCTGCCGAACACGGGGTCGTCCTTTCACTCGGGAGAACGCTGTCTGGTCTATGGGCGGTCGCGCGCCAACGTAGATGGGTTGGGACCGGCCTCCTGGCGTGTGATTGTCTCTCTCGAACTAAAAGCTCCTGTGGCTGTCGTATCTTGAATCTATGAGTGTACGCCACACTCCAGTATTTCAACCAAGGTGCGCACTTGCGATTTATTAGTTATTTGCATATCGTTTACATGAATTCATACAACATTGACTTTATCTTATCGAGGTTGGGTTCGAATGAAGCGTCTTGATGTGCGGAATATGATTGTGAGGGCGGAATGTGTAAGAAATGAAGGTCAGGAAACCACGGCGTCTTACACAAGGTTGGCCCCAGTAGCGACACTTACAACGTTGCTGACATGAGGAAACTTTCCGACCGATTTCTCATTCACAAACAGCAGTTGACCGACGTTGCCAGGTGAAACGTTGTTGTGATGCCTCGTGTAACGAGGAGAAATGCGTATCATCACGTTTCCGACTTTGCTAAAGGTTGGATTGTAGTCTATCACGATTGCAGTTTATCGTATCGCGACACTGCTGCTCGCGTTGGTTGAGATCCAATGACTGTTAGCCGAATATGGAATCAGCTCAGAGACCATGGCTACAGTTATCCTTGACGCTGAATCACAGACAGGAGCGCCTGCGATGGTGTACTCAACGACGAACCTGGGTGCACGTATGGCAAAACGTCACTTTTTCGGATGACTCCAGGTTCTGCTGCAGCATCATGATGGTCGCATCCGTGTTTGGCGACGTCGCAGTGAACGCACTTTGGAAGTGTGTATTCGTCATCGCCATACTGGTGTATCACCCAGCGTGATGGTATGGGGTACCATTGGTTACACGTCTCGGTCACTTCTTGTTCGCATTGACGGCACCTTGAACATTGGACGTTACATTTCAGATGTGTTACGACTCGTGGCTCTACCCTTCATTCGATCCCTGTGGAACCCTACATTTCAGCAGGATAATGCACGACCGCATGTTGCAGGTCCTATAAGGGCCTTTCTGGATACAGAAAATGTTCGACTGCGGCCCCGGCTAGCACATTCTCCAGATCTCTCACAAACTGAAAACGTCTGGTCAATAGTGGCCGAGCAACTGGCTCGTCACAATACGCCAGTCACTACTCTTCATTAAATGTGGTATCATGTTGAAGCTGCATGGGCAGCTGTACCTGTACACGACATCCAAGCTCTGTTTGACTCAATGCCCAGGCGTATCAAGGCCGTTATTACGGCCAGAGGTGGTTGTTATGGGTACTGATTTCTCAGGATCTATGCAACCAAATTGCGTGTAAATGTAATTACATGTCAGTTCTAGTATAATATATTTGTCCAATGAATAACCGTTGATCATCTGCTTTTCGTCTTGGTGTAGCAATTTTAATGGCCAGTAGTGTATATAGATACGGAGTCATCTATCTTATCCATGAGACAATGCAAATCTGAACCATTACAGCAGATGCGCCGTTCAGAAAGACAGCTAGGCCACCAGGTGGCAGTACTGAGGAGCATTAATTTTGTGACTTAAATTCAATTATCATAATACCATGAACGTAACTAAAATACGATCCAGAGGTTGATTAAGGGCGCCTGGTCTTCAAGAATGCAGTATCTCAGGTAGTTCAGTATCGATAGGGGGCCACGCACCTATCTACATAAACTGCCTCGTATTGTGTGATTGCGTTATGTGCAACAGTACGTTGCCTGACGTCCTACGTTCTCTCAGAGTCGGCCAACGTAAAATTTATTGCGATCGTTAGCAACAGTATAGTTATACTCAGTTTCTGAACTAATCTGACCACGAGAAGATGTTAGAAACATTTCAAGTTGTGTTCTGACAGTATTAGAGACGGTTCTCTTCCCCTCTTTCTCCCACTCTGCTTGCAAGAAGGGATCAAGTACGTCTGGCACTAGCTGAGCCGCAGTCGGGGTGAAGTGTGTGCGTCACGTTGTTTTCGCTGGCAGTAATGCTTCTGTCGTTCCGTAGCTTCACCGAGCAAATAAACGTAAGTCTCAAGAAGACTGAATCACTTATACATAAGATGATGGCCGTTGTGGCTGATTTTGGAGCATCCGAAGATTTAGAGAGAGCATTGTGGAACGAAACACCAAAAAAACTTGACAATTTATACGTTGGCCTCCGCGGCCGTTATCACATTCAATAAAATTTTTCTGGGTTTGTGTCCGCATTCTCAATATGTAAAACTACCGACGTTTCGGTCCCTGTTGGAAATGATCTTTTTCAGGGTGTCTTTTTTGCACCCTGAAGAAGGTCACTTGCAATAGAAGCCGAAACGTCGGTAGTTTTACATATTGAGAATGCGGTCAGAAACCCAGAAAAAATTTATTGACCTCTACAATTATTTTTATGATGGGACTGGCCTTGGACACCCAGCTAAAAAATATAAAGTAATTTTCGACACAGTGTAGCGAAGTCATACGAAGCCTCAGAAAAACTCTGTGATTGTAATGTTTTTTGCAGGCTTCACAACAAATAACTAAGCGAAAGACGGAACTCTTTTTCATATTGACTTCGGTTAAGCTAATCTTATAAGTTGCCTGTCAACTGTCAGCTTGAATATTGGGCATCTTGTAGATTAAAATCAGACTTTTGCATAAATAGCGAAGAAGAAAATTTTTTGTTTCTGTAGCACTGTAGACGGAACACTGGGAACGGACTGCTATAGATAATGTTGTTACAATCTTTTACAAGGTAATGAAACAAAAAACCTTCGTCAAAGCTCCTCCAATATTCCCTTTCTAAAGTAAACAGAGACAGGACAGCAGACAAAGTTGCCAACCTAATACGAGAAAGCTTAACGTATCTGTCAGTAACAAAGGAGTGCTGGGAATTTTACATATATTTACCTTGAAATAAAACTGGTTTCATTTTGTAAAAATGATTGTGATACAAGGACCACAAAAACAACTTGTCCTTCTGAATAAAACAATAAATTTCATGTATTATTGCTAGTGTCACCATTAATACTGGAGTGGTATGATGGTTGCATGTAATCATACTCCGTGTCATTCATTTTATCAGGCAAAAAATGTCAGTCTTGATGGTCCTAATTACGTACAACAGATCACAAAGTATGGTTTTGCTTTCCGTCTATCTGCACTTTTTGGATGTAAGTCAAAGTAGCATTTCGCATTGAAATTGGACAAAAGATAACTCAATAGCTTTTCGAAACCGGAAGAGTGATTCTGGACCGAAATCATCTGTCTTCAAAACAAACAAGTTCTGTTAATTGTACCATGCTGTTGTTTTCCAGCACCGCCTACATAAAACAATGCCAAAGACACTTTTAATATTCTCATCATTTACAAAATAATTATACAATTACTATGCATAAGTTGATCATAGTCCTGACGAGAGCAGACAACAGGAATTTATTCAGAATATTACAAGAACGTCTCCTTTAAAATTCATTTAAACAGCGTTACTTTAGCAACGTCGAAAATATGCCACCTTTGCTTGGGAACTAACTTGCACTACTGTTAAATTTCTTCTTTTTTAAGTCCTCTGAGAGTCATAATTGTGCTCATGCATGTTGGTCCGGGGAAGTGACAAATCTGCGAGAAGCAGGTGTTTAAATATCGGGGAGATGCATAATGAGAGTTGTCATTCTGTTAGTAATTAGGTTGGTTGAAATATTTCGTTTTAATTTTTCCCACTGTGACCTAAATTAAATTTTAACTCTTCAGTTTAATTTAGTTTGTTAATGCCATCTTTTCTGGTTATAAATGCACATTTGCCTGCTCACGGACTTTTTAACGAACGCTGAAACTTTTATAAAGTAATCTTACCACCGGGTGCGTCCTTTGCGGCTAACATTGCGTTTCATACTTTACGTGGAACATTTTTCTTTTTTTCATCCTGTCTCATACTAGCACCCTTAATTTGCATTTTCATGTTGTATGCAAGCCGATGTTATCACACATATCTGATTGTACTGCGTAGTAATCGGTTTCCTTCACGTTGTCTTCACATGCAATATGCAATTGCGCATGAGCGCTAAAGAGTGCAAATGCATGGAATAGAATTTACAATAAACAGCTTGACGTAAGAGCTTTCTTTAAATAAACTCAAGGAGACAATACACATATTTTAATGCGCTAACAAATATTTTTGATACAAATACGTGATGCTCAGTAAGTTGCTATGCGTATTACATTGAAGAAATATATATCTTCACAGAAGTGAAACAAGAGCCTGCGGCAAATCTAATCACAGAGGAAATTTAGTGCAAATAAAGCATAATTTTTAGCGGAAAATGGTTGACAGTTATGGTAGAACATAGCTTTTAGTGAAGAAATTATATTAGATAAGGGCTTTTTGCATTTAAATATCTGTTTTAAAAACTTACAGCAAACACACATTTCAGGAGCCGTAAGGTAACTGTACCAAGTTTCAGACGTGACTAAAGTTGAAAGATGATATTTGGAACAGTTCCCACAGAGGAAGATTTCGAATTATTCAGCGAGTATATCTTAATACTGGTAATCCTAAGGAATAAGGGAAGAGTGAAAGCAATGGATGGAACAACGATGGGGAAGGACATTTCAGTGAGATCGAAACACTCGATCTGCTAACAGTGGAAAGAATGAAAAGAGAGGAGGCTGCTTAATAGAAAAGTTAACCCTTTACTTCAACAGGAAATAAAGGAAACTAAGGAATGTATCTAAAACAATGAAGTAAATTAGTCAGGGAAAATGAAGATTTACACGTTTTTTTTTCCTGGACGCACGATACAAACATGCACAGGTATACTGCACAAAGAATAAAACAAGCAGGAAAGATGCGAAAGCGAATGGCTGCGAGGGAGATATTGGGTAAGTCGAAGAGACAATGTGTTAAGAGAGAACAGTCGGTCAAAACTGGTTAACTGTTTGGAGAAAGTGAGACAAAGTGATTATGTCATACGCTTTATATACGGGAACTGTTATTCCTATTAAGCAAAATAAAATACAAAGATAAGCATGTAAACCTTAGAACTCTGATATTACACGTCACGCTTTCAAATATTTGAACTGAAGACATACTGGCAGAAGGCATATCTATTTAACGAAAAGTTACAGATAATACGAAGCAATTCTCTTGTTTTATCCGTAGTAAATCTTTTCCATTACTTCGCCTAGTAGTAGAAGGTAAGCTTAAGTTCATGAATCATATTTGGAATCGTTTCCGCAAAGCAGGGTTTCAAATTACGTAAGGAGAGTAACGGTTGTAGAAGGAAATGATTTTAGACAGGAACAATGGCGTAATATATACAGGTATCCAATAATGTAAGCTGAACGTCAAGAAATATAAGGTACCTCATATTGAGGACCAGAGGATAATTTTTTTTATGATTGTTTGAACTTCTTTTTGATTATGTTCGAAGTGAATTAATCTTTTGTTCACTGATAAACGCACATAGGAAAGGATAGATATCATTTCCAAAGTAGCACGTGTCTACATTCTTCGGTTGCAACTGGTGAAACCTGGGAGAGGGGATGGCAAGTATATTGGACAGAATAAATAGTTTAAGGTTAAGGAAAACACATCGAAGGTTCAACAGAGAGGGACAGGAAACATTATCAACTTTCTATTTTCGTTTTGTGCCCGGCAACTTTATCTAGCATTTTATAACAATCATTAATTTATCTTCGCTTTTGTCTACAAGCCGCGATTACCATTTCCTACAATCTGCGAACTATTTACTAACCCTCGTGTTTCACAATATTTATTCCTTGATGCCTTACCAGTTTTACGAATGCGTTGATTCTTCTCATTACTTTCTTTCCAAAGGTACATTTCTACCAGCGAGATCGCTCATTATACATTCTCACTGCACTCGGATTCCGGGTGAGCGGTGTTCGGATCTCCGGATGATTCAAATTTTGAAATTTTTTCATTTCTATATCGATTACAGGAGTAACAGGCTACTTTCATTGAAAATGTTAAAAACTCTCGGATTTTTCGGTCGTTTATCCCAATCTTTCTTCGATCCTGGCATTCATCTTCGTTTCGTCCTTTAGCTGTTCATTCAGTAATGAAGTACTGCTGTTATGACGCAGTTCTAATATCTCCATTCTTCCCATTCGATAGGATAGCAACTGACAATCAGGTTTATGTTTCCTTGTATTTCCCTAAATCGCTTCAGGCAATTGCCGGTATGCTTGCATTGCAAGTTCACTGCCAATTTCGTTCGCATCCTTCTCCGATCGGAGTTTGTGTTCAGTCTCCGGTGACCTCCTGATATATGTGATGTTAAAACCACACCTTAATTCCTTGCACTTTCTATCTTTTCGATTTCCTTGTGTATAGGGGTTGTTCAGTAAAATACTTTTCTTTTTTTGAAATAAAGCACTTACCGTCTGCACTATTCTCTTCAATAGTCTTGTACTATTTTCCTTTCTAGACAAAGTGTAGATGCGTGTATTAAGTCTAAAATATAAACTAACACTGCCACGAATGTCACATTTATTAAAATGTTACGGCTATCGTCTCGTGGTCCGATGAATTTCTTGTTGAAATCCTGCGCTTGGTTGCCATCTGCGGAGGATATCCTCCAGAAGGTTGAAGGTTTTTTGAAGGTCCTATGCACACCCTGCGTCTTTGCTATCTGAAGCAAAACTAGGTTTAATAAGGTACTGGAACAGATGAATCGGATCTTTCCTGCCGATGGTGCAAGACGTACTTTAAACGGTACTTTAAACGGGACGATAACTTTTCCGATGGCACGGGTGGTGTAGCTACAGAGTGTTTCTTACGATCAGTGATAGCAAATTTCTTTATATAAAAATTCAAAGGACAAATATTAGGAGATGCCAACAAATAACCGAGTATATGGTTATGTTGTGTGGTTGATACTTTTGTGTCCTGGAGATATGGAGATGAATTAGGTCGTTTCCATGAAAATTTCAGAGAGTTTAATCCGAAGGTCAGTTCACTGTCGTTGAGGAGGTATATAGCAGATTACGTTCCCTTGATGTACATCTCATCAAGAAATGAGATCGCAGCTTGGGTCACTTGCCACACTGAAAAAGCCCACATACGGACCGTCACCTGCACCGGGATTCCAATCGCTATCCACTACAAAAGTGAGGTGTTATGTAAACGTTAGTAGATGGAGCGATGAACTTCTGAGAACCGGAGCTGCTCAACTGGGAATTGAAATATGTCACCAACGTGTTGCCAAAGAACAGATGTTCGTCGGATCAAATAAAAAGAGCATTAAGACAACCAAGTAAAGATTACATCTGTGCTCAGGCATCTGCAAAATTCCAAGTAAAAGAAGTTAACTGAGAGCGTAGGAAAGATATTGACGTAACGGAATCTCCCTGTATTCTACAAATGCAGCCGGAAGACAAAGGAACAGCAGGTGTCGGTTCAAAATAGTTCAAATGGCTCTGAGCACTATGGGACTCAACTGCTGAGGTCATTAGTCCCCTAGAACTTAGAACTAGTTAAACCTAACTAACCTAAGGACATCACAAACACCCATGCCCGAGGCAGGATTCGAACCTGCGACCGTAGCGGTCTTGCGGTTCCAGACTGCAGCGCCTTTAACCGCACGGCCACTTCGGCCGGCAGCAGGTGTCGGCCATGGACTCTAATAAAACAATACAAAAGGCAGGAATTCAAGGGACACCATGTAATAGTAGAGGCGTGTACGTGGGTACTTCTAAAATGACGGCCGATAAACCACGGGAAGAAAAGAAGGGCAATTGTAAAAGGAGAGATATGACAGATCAGCTGTGACGGAATATCCTTAGAGGCTATAGACAACCGGATTCGATTTGAAAGGACTCAGGTAGTGGTAGCTACAAGATGATACATGGCTGTTGGGAGTGCTGCATAATTAGTAAAAATTCCAAAAAATGTAATCGGAAACAGTGTGAAACTGAGTGGTATCTAGATTCCGTTGGTGAGGAACATATGTACTCGACATCCATCTTCGGGCAATAGCAGCAGTGGAAACAGCAACTGGCAACGGCCATTTGCACGTATTTGTTGAAAACATGACATCACGCCTCTGCCCGGGAGTACGCGCATATGGAATTTTGCTTCAGTCACTAACAAGCCAGGCTGTGTACTTTCCTTCGAAAGATT
Organism: Schistocerca piceifrons; assembly: GCF_021461385.2. Lineage (NCBI taxonomy): Eukaryota > Metazoa > Arthropoda > Insecta > Orthoptera > Acrididae > Schistocerca > Schistocerca piceifrons. Next base: position 686,411,965 of record NC_060140.1, read on the forward strand.
TACAGCTCCCCTAGAAGATGCCCACCGCAGATGGGCATAAAAACATCGGGTTTTATCAGGAAGTTCATCTGACCGCGGCATAGCTGCCGCAAATAATTTTCTAAGTGTCAATACTTACTAAGCATTTTTATGTAAAATATGTTAGAAATGACACACACACCATTAAGGAAGTGAGACATAAATCGACAGTTTTTGAGGAAATGCAGATAAACTGTAAAAGTAAGATATTCCATATTCCCGTGATTGTAAAATTTATGTGATTTTGTTAAGGGAACTGACTACGATCACATTATTATTGATAAACGTAATGACTCTGTAATTTACGAGATGTTTTGTAATTTCATCGTGCCTATTAGAAAGAGAGGTGCTCGTATTTGTCTGGATAACAACGTCGACTGACTCGCAGTTTTCGAGACACGTATTGGAAGTGGACGGCCATAAGCTACGTACTACGCTTCTGGCAGACATAATGTCCTACTGTAGCTGGCCATACAGTCGCGACCTTTTCCTTTATGATTGGCAGTTACTGCAGATCGTGGAGAGAGACTTCGATGGCTCCTCGTTTCTTCTAAGAGACTGCAAGCTTACTTCGTTCAGTTATGGCAAATGAACGCTGCTTATCGCTAGTGAACCGACTACTGTATTTTATTTTCTGATGCTACGCCCCTAGAGTAACTTAGTGGGTTAATTATTATCTTACACAGTGGATACGACGATCTCTTAGTCTTGGATGATTTTACATTAATGTGTCTTCGAGGTGTGTAGCAAGCTCTGCGATTGGCAGAGGATTTTCTATCTGTTGGCGATTGTGCACTATTCTGTGATCTGAAGATGGCTAGCAACTTTTGCCAAAACCAGCAATCAATAAAAGTAATAATTGCAGTCTTGAGCAATAAAGGATTTCATTTGAATCCAACAATTGTAATCCATTACAGATCGTGTATCTCCAATTTGTCAATCCAGCGTTGATAAACTGAACTATTCCTTAGGAAGGTCGCATATTTTGCTCAAGATTTCAAATAAGGAGCCAAATTTCTATTGAGTAAGAACCATAAAAAGAAGTAGGTTACAGCACGTTTCCCTACTTAATGTTTCCATAGCGGGCATTCACCTACGTTATAAAAGGAAAACTAATGACTTCAGCTTACCTTTCACTAGGAAAGTGGATGCACTCAGCGACTGTTACGTAATTTATAAATTGTAGAGCGCACAAATCAATCGTCCTTTTTTTGTAGGTTTTATTAAGCAAATCCAGATTTCGCTAATGCCTAGCCAGTATCAATGCTCTATTTTTTATTCTCAGTGCATGTCTGTTCCCTGTTGTTTGGGCGTCAGTGACTAGCCCTTCGCATTTTTAGCATTAGTTTGTTTATTTTTGTTGATAACTGTGGTGTCACCGCCAGACACCACACTTGCTAGGTGGTAGCCTTTAAATCGGCCGCGGTCCGTTGGTATACGTCGGACACGCGTGTCGCCACTATCAGTGATTGCAGACCGAGCGCCGCCACACGGCAGGTCTAGAAAGACTTCCTAGCACTCGCCCCAGTTGGACAGCCGACTTTGCTAGCAATGGTTCAATGACAAATTACGCTCTCATTTGCCGAGACGATAGTTAGCATAGCCTTCAGCTACGTCATTTGCTACTACCTAGCAAGGCGCCATTATCATTTGCTATTTATCTTGTGATGCATGTACCGTCAGACCGATGTTCACGAATTATGGATTAAAGTTAAGTATTCCAGAAGCTACGTATTTTTTTTCCAAACTCAACTCCTTTAACTGTTCCAGACCTCACGCCAGCCTACGTGAGCTTAAACGCGTGCCTCTCGGCTACCTCATAGTGGCTTGGCTGTCTCGCCAAGTCACAACAATAACCACTGTACATAAACTGAAAGCCACTATGTACCACTGGACACTGCCAGTTGAATACCGGATGCCTCTAAAACTGCTACATCAGCATAGTATCACCTGCAAAAATTGGCAGTTTCCAGTAAATACCGTGATTCGCTAAGAACCACAAACAAAACATGTAGCAATACTCTTAGAGATGATATTAAACAGTAATGCGAATGTCCTAGTGGTACACAGTGCAGCTGCTTACTAAGGAACTGACGAACGGTCAACATTTTGTACTAGTAATAAAGTCTTCAGCAAACAGCGTGAGTGACAAGAGTGTAAATATGTGTTTACAACAGTGTTAAACTACAGGGGAAAATTTCTGTATTCGTCGCTAAGCGCTAAAGATCACTACTTGTATACTTTATTTTTCTTGGTTTACGAGAAAGTCAATGAAAAATCCATTACCATGATGGGAAATGTTCCGTCGGAATGGGCTGTGATACTAGCATAGCACTGAAACACATGGGGAAACTACATATGCATGAACTGGTAATTTAATTTGTTATAATCTAGTATCTCCACTCTCAGTAACCAGAATTTTTTATTTATTTGTGAAGGATGAAAAGGTCGTGTGAATAATTAGCTGGAATTAGTTTAGCGGACATGTGCCGGCTTGTGAATAAAATCAGAGAGAGTGCTGAATATGCATGCTCACGTCTCTTACGTATTACAGTAGATCCGACTTAAGTTACGTATATCAGAGTACTGGTGTGTTTCTGGTATGCCGCAAGAGAAAACTCTTTTTTCGGCATCTAATGACTTCCAGTCTTTGTAATTACATTACTGTGTTGCACTGGCCTTTGTGAATATTCCAGTCATAGCCTTGGAGCAACTGCTTTCTGTAAAATATATTTTATTGTCCGCCTAGCCCTATATTGCATTTAGTTTCAAAATGATAGGCTTTGGTTTCACATGAACCATCCTCATATGTGACTGACAGTGACAAGAGTAACCAGACTACCTTATCATCCTAATTTACATGTTACGTCGCAGGATATGACATTTACGTAGGGAATTACAATTCCTGAAAAGGGAATAAAAACCTTTCATTTGGTCGATGCTTTTACAGTTCTGGCAGAGATGGCAGTGGAAGAGTAGTTGAGTCTTGGAAAGAGTTTGTAAAGATGAATAATAACAAAAGTGAAGTATGGTTAACTGAATGTAGTTGAATTAAGTCACGCGGTTCTGAGAGAATTAGCTTAGGAAATGAAATAATTAATAAGTAAATGACTTTTGGCATTTCCGCATCAAAATAGCCTGTGATGGCCGAAGTAGCGAAGATGTAAGATACAGATTGGTAATCGAGGGAAAAAGGTATTTCTGGAAAAGAGAAATCTGTTAACACTGAGTATAGATTTAAATGTAGCGTAGTTCGTAAGAGAAATGAGGACGATAAAGATTTAGACACGAGAGGCATAAAATCATTTTAAATTTGATGCAACAGAATAATGTTGAAGACGATATGCGAAGATCGAATAACTAATCTATAAGCACAAAAACGAATTGGGGGGGAAAATAATGTTAAGAGACAGTTTGACTGAAAGAAGGGTACGGTGGATATGAGACATTACGAAGCATCAAGCAGTCGTCTATCTAGTAATGAAGTGAATAGTAGGGAGTAAAATTGTAGAGGAATACCTAGGCTTGACTCAAGTACACAGGTTCAAATGTATGTAGGTTGCAGGGGTTATGCAGGGATGAAGAGCTAATCATAGGGCCAAGTAACGTGGAGAGCTGAATCAACCCTGTCTTCAGACAGAAGGCCACCACAAAAGCAATCGTTTAGCACAAGTCCAAAATTAAAATATTGAGCAAACGCATGCCCAATGGCTGTGCGTTTAACGCTTTTGGCATCTTTTGTATAAATAACACGTTTAGTAAATGCACTTGGAGGCAGCAGAATTCTGAATCCACTAATTGAGCGTGTATCGATTGAAGGACACAGCTATCAGTCACAGTCTCATGCCCTCCACTAGGGAAACAAAGGGAGAAACTGAATTGCTTGAAAGCCCCGTAAACTAGCAAACTTCAGAAACATAAAACATTAAACGATCGTATACAGGGTTCGAGTCCTCCCTCGAGCATGGGTGTGTGCATTGTCCGTAGCGTAAGTTAGTTTAAGTACATCAAGTAGTATGTACGCTTAGGCACCGATGACCTCATCAGTTTGTACCATAAGACCTACCACAAATTTCCAAAAACGACAGCTCACATCTTCCCTGTCCTAGAATTCTCTTAAGCCTCACTCTTGTAGACTCTTCCTACGCTATTTACTGCATTTTTTGCCTCACTCTTTCCCTTTATTTATTTATTTTGTTATGGTTGTTGGCGTACATAAAATTACTGTGTATTCTTTTGTTCTGTTATATAAACATTTTCCCTTCAATAAGTGTAATTCGTTATACTTACTGATAGCTTGTATATTTCCTGTTACAATCGTCAGTAGTATCTTTTGCTCTGTTTCTGCTCCGCCCCACATATGTAACAAACTCATTTTCTAGGTTTTCGCCATTACTGTTGACTTTTGTTATTATGTTTTATTGTGACTGCTAATTTAATTTAAATTGTCATGTACGCTATTAGGTTGTTTGCATCATATAGAACTTCACCTCTGTAAAGCGAAATTCTTTGACCATGTTCTCTTCTTCCTATTAAAATCATTATGCCTGCATGTGCGCATGCACACATACACACATGCATACATAGTTTTCTTCTATGTTTATTTTGTTTTCTGATTCGTTTCGTTTAGATTTATTTACTGTTTGACTTTAACTTTTTTCTATAACATTACTACTTCAATACTGTGCGTTTAGATATAGCGGACTACCCAGGACACGTTGAAGACTATTGTTAAGCCGAAACCGGCACCAGTGCCTAATCCATTAAATCGTGAACAAAAATAAGAAATTTTTATTTTAACTAATAAAAGGTACGGAAGACATTAAAAACTTGGAAACATTTTATGAATAAATACATACGTGTAGTTTTGGGAAGTGTTTTCAGCAGGCCTGTAACGCTGTCTGTGATACTTTGGATTCTGAAGAACTGCTACAACATTTACTTTCTCGAATTCGTACCTATCAGAGAGTGTACGCCCGGAGTGAAAGACTGCGGTGAGTAGCTTCCTGACGCCCAGAGAAGCAGGCGCCGGTTTGCGGGGACTGTAGAACTGGAAGTTGTTGTCGTGACGGGGCCACTGTAACAAAGATTGGAGAGCTGGCTCGCCCTGTGCCGTGTGTGTTAGAGGCTTTTGAATATTGCTGCAAGCCGCATCTAGGTCCGTGCCGCTCGAGTGTTGAATGCAGAGCACATATATCGGCAGCTACCCTCCATTAATCCTCAGTGCAGTCGACGGTCCTGTTCGAATGTGTGAGAAAGGAAGGTGAACTACGTATTTGACATATAAGTAGCGTCTGTGGGAAGGCTGTCCAGCTACGAGACTTGGAAACTGTGGGCGGATTATGTTGCCTTGTTCATTTCATAATTGTTCAACGTCAATGTTCTCTGCGATATGTCAATGAACTGCTCAATGTTTGAAAAGAGGATCGTATTTTGCGTTACCTTAGCACTTGTTGATGCTATACCTTATAACTGAAAGAAAGTTTTCGTTTTGATATCCCATTCTAAAAGGGTTTAAAATGTTGCTATTTGTATGCGTTTGACAAATTAAATTTATTTGTCAAACTGATTTGGTTAAACTTTAGCTGCATTGTTTTCGCCGCAGTTAACCTGCAACATCCGTTTCAAAATGGTTTAAAAGGTTTCCGTAGTTGTCTGTGTTTGTCAAATTAAATGTATTTGTCAAAATAAATTGGTTAAACTTTGGTTGTACGGCTTCGGCTACACTCCAACATCAAGGAAAAGGTTCAGGAGCACAACACTCCATTATAATGAAATTCACATTGACCCAGCTTCCTTTCGTGAGTTCATTGTTATTTACGCCATATGATTCGTTATCTACGTTAGTGACCTCTTGGTTACACAGATACTTCACGTTCCGTGTAAGCTGCATCAGATTCTGATTATTCTTCTCCACTAAGAGATTATTTCCAGTCACCAAACTTTAATAAGTATACGATAACTTCATCGTCATTAGTGGAAAGAAGTATTTGGCAGCTCTTATATCTGAAGCCTATTTCACCTTGGTGCCCTGACGTTTTGACACGTAATGAAGAAGCACTGATTTATGCACACTATGTCATCAAAAGTATCCGGACATCCCCAAAAACATACGTTTTTCATATTAGTTGTATTGTGCTGCCACCTACTGCCAGGTACTCCCTATCAGCGACATCAGTAGTCATTAGACATAGCGAGAGAGCAGAATGTGGCGCTCCGAAGAACTAATGGACTTCGAATGTACAGGGCGACCTCGTCTGTTCACTGACAGAGACCGCCGACAGTTGAAGAAAAAATGGTTCAAATGGCTCTGAGAACAATGGTACTTAACATCTGAGGTCATCAGTCCCCTAGAATTTAGAACTACTTAAACCTAACTAACCAAAGGACATCACACACATCAATGCCCGAGGCAGGATTCGAACCTGCAACCGTAGGTGTCGCCTGGTTCCGGACTGAAGCGCCTAGAACTGCTCGTCCACCGTGGCCGGCGGTAGTTGAAGACGATCGCAATGTGTATTAGGCAGACATCTATGCAGACCATCACACAGGTATTCAAACTGCATTGGGATCCACTGCAAGTACTATAACAGTTAGGCGGGATGTGAGAAAACTTGGATTTCATGGTCGAGCGGTTGCTCATAAGTAACACATCACGCCGGTAAATGTCAAACGACGTCTTGGTTGGTGTAAGGAGCGTAAACATTGGACGATTGAACAGTGGAGAAACGTTGTGTGGAGTGAAGAATCACGGTACATCGTGTGGGGATCTGATGGCAGGGTGTGGGTATGGTGAATGCCCGGTGAATGTCATCTGCCAGCATGAGTAGTGCCAACAGTAAAATTCGGAGGCGGTGGGGTTTTTCATGGGGGAGGCTTGCTACTCTTGTTGTTTTGCGTGGCAGTATCACAGCACAGGCCTACATTGATGTTTTAAGCACCTTCTTACTTCCCACTGTAGAAGAGCAATTCGGGGATGGTGACTGCATCTTTCAACACGATCGAGCACCTGTTCACATTGCACGGCCTGTGGCCGAGTGGTTACACGACAATAACATCTCCGTAATGGACTGGCCTGTACGGTGTCCTGACCTGAATATAGAACACCTTTGGGTATTCTGGAACGCCGACTTCGTGCCAGGCCTCACCGACCGACATCGATACCTCTCCTCAGTGCAACACTCCGTGGAGAATGGGCTGCTGTTCCCCAAGAAACCTTCCAGCACCTGATTGAACGTATGCCTACGAGCGTGGAAGCTGACATCAAGGCTAAGGTTAGGCCAACACCATACCGAATTCCAGCATTACCGATGGAGGGATCCACGATGTTGTAAGTCATTTTCAGCCAGGTGTCCGGATACTTTTGATCACATAGTATATTTTGAACAGTTGTCCCACTTTTCTTACGGTCATTCCTCTAGATGCAACATCAAAAGACTTGTTCACAGTGTCTTTGTCTACTGGATGATGAACTATTCTGCGAGGATCTCTTGTGTAATGCCTCGGCATTGTCTCATGTAGGTCTAACCTACAAACGTGAAAATTATATAGGCCTCATAAATGTACAAGCATCAAGAAAATTGTTTAGACACACAATATGCATAGCAATATCCGGTACTAAGTACAAGAGCGATCCGGAAAGTGATCCAAAATCGCTTCCAAGTTATGTCCCTAATAACCTAATTTTCCACACACTGTTACGAAAAACATTAATACTTCTAGAAATTACAAATTTTAATATAAGTGCTGTTAGTTTTATATCGCTTTACTCACCAAAACACAGAAAATACGTAGTGAAACGCTTTCAGACCGTAAACGCAATCACTTCTTACTGGCGACCAACATTTGTGAAGAAATCAATTTTAGAAGAAACGAACAGCTGACTGTGCGGTATTGCCCACACGACATAAACAAATTTTTGACTAACAGATTCTTATACCATAATGATAGAGGCTTTATCCTTATCTGGTGATATAAGTTTTGTTTGAAAATGTAGAGCTGAGAACACGGTGTTCCCAGTATGACATACATTTTAGACTGACAGGATCTTATACCATCTTGATGATAACTTTTACTTGAATCTACGGTATAAACTTTCTTTAAATTACTCTGAAACAAAGAGAAAGGATTCACACTGAATGTTTCTTCCAGGATATGGCACTATTCGCCTTTATGTCCCCTTCGCCAGTTAGTAAAACGTGGTCTAGACTGTTCTGTTTATTAAATAATGGAACGTATCATTGACTTATCGTACGACAACGTTCGCTTTCGAAGCCCTTCTTACAACCCAGTCTTGCGCGTTACCGATCAGTCTTTTTTTTCTGTCTCAACGCTTGGCATTATTGTACATTGAAGAGAACTTACTGCTGTATTTGCTACCGCAAGACACAATAGAGCTTGTAGTGGAATTTATGCAATCAGATGGTTCAAATGGCTCTGAGCACTATGGGACTTAACATCTATGGTCATCAGTCCCCTAGAACTTAGAACTACTTAAACCTAACTAACCTAAGGACAACACACAACACCCAGCCATCACGAGGCAGAGAAAATCCCTGACCCCGCCGGGAATCGAACCCGGGAACCCGGGCGTGGGAAGCGAGAACGCTACCGCACGACCACGAGATGCGGGCTTATGCAATCAGAGATGGTGGTTTTCGCAACTAAATAGTACTACAGTTATTCTTGAATTTATATGGCAACGTACCAGTCACTGCCTGTGTATTAACGATTGAACTACAGATAGCGGCAGGTTAAAAAAATAAATAAACATAAAACGGTGGCCAGCTGCAAGTAGGACTCGCACACTGAAGGTACGTGCAAACTTAATTATGTTAACGCAGTTTCTGTAGTTTTTGTATGATGGCTCGTCTTACACTGCACCGTGGCTAGGCGGAGCGTCGCTTAAATTCTCTTCGTACAGGTGTCGCTCCAGTCGTGGTGACGACCTACTCAGCGTACTATTGGCTGACGTCGTCTCGCAGCCTTCTCTGCTCTTCCGCTCTTCATTGTCGTGCCGCCGCTTGTCCGCACGACGGAACACATGCACCTCAATATCTGACAAATTTGAACTTGATACGTCTACTCGTTCCTGAGAAAAAGCGTTCTCAACAATCGGACAGATAGACAGACGGACTGATAGACAGACACACGGACAACAAAGTGATCCTCCAAGGGTTCCGATTTTACAGATTGAGACAGAGATGCCCAAAAGTTAGTTTACACACTTGTAAGTGAAGCCTTGGATGAACCTTGACACTTAAAATATTGCTACACTCAAGAAAAGTGCTGGCATGTGTACTAGCCAGCCTACATTATTTATTTTACTTAGCGTGTGGCATAGTGGCATAGCTAACTGTTCGTCATCGTCCACAGAAGACAGAAACATAAGGTAAAATACAGGGTATAAAGTTCACGTACTGGATTGAACCTTATGTCACAGGGAGAAGTCACATAGATGTAGCGTGAAATAAATAAATAAATAAATAAACTTGTACTGCAAAATGCTGCGATGTTGTAAATGATTTTTTACTGCCACGAGATTGATATTTTGGTGAATCTGCTGCCTCCCATCGTTTCAGTCAACATGTCTACCCTAGTCTGAGAATTCTCCATGTATTGTAGGATCAGAGTCACGAGACGCTTCCCACTGCTCTTTCACGTTTCGAAGTTATTAAAATTGTCTACATGTCGTTTAAGATCGCAACGGAATATTTAGTAACAGACTGCTAAATTCTCGTTTCTTTTCTGCAAATTATTTCTGGCAATAACTAAAGGTTCTTTGTATCAAATGGTTGAAATGGCTCTGAGCACTATGGAACTTCTGAGGTCATCTGTCCCCTAGAACTTAGAACTACTTAAACCTAACTAACCGAAGGACATCACGCACATCCATGCCCGAGGCAGGATTCGAACCTGCAACCGTAGCGGTCACGCGATTCTAGACTGTAGCGCCCAGAACCGCTCTGCCACCCTGGCCGGCTCTTTGTATCACCTGTGTGTTCATCGGACAAGTAAATCTATCAGAATACTAAAGTCAGTTCATGTACGGGGAGATCTTCCCAAGAACAATGTCCACCGCGGCTTCGACGATGTTAAAAGCACATATAAGCGTCTCGTACCAGCTAACGTGATGTTAATTTTAGTATGACACTGTAAACAAATTAGGTTACACATGCAGTTCGCTGTAAGAGGGTTGGTACGATCATACGAAGAGTACTTAATGTTGATTCTAGAGCTCTCTTCGTGGGTTTCATGTTTGTGAATCTCGGGCTCCGATGAAGTGATCTGAAAGTGTCAGAATAATCCACTGAGTACAGCTAATACACCGTTTTTGCATGTATGGAACTCTATGTGTCATTCATTGCTCGCTGAATGCACCCTACAACGTACTGCATTTGCCCCACGATTTTTTCCCCTTAGTCAATTTACTTTTGAAGACTGATGTACTCTGCTTTGAAGTTGGTGCTAGGAGTTGTTTCTCCTCTTTTCACTGGATAAAGACTATCGAGGACGCAGTCGTAAATCATTTGTAGTGTCGTGGTGTTCGTTTCTACGGTCGGTCTGGTGGTATGTTTTGTGTAGGAAGAGCTAATACGAGTGTAAAGCAACATTGGGCCCTCTGGTTGATTTTCAACCTGATATCACGCTGCTGGAATCGGAACGCGATGAAAAGTAGTTGTGAGTGCACATAATGCTATTTTAAAATGAACAAGAAAAACTTAGTGACAAAGTATTTCTCCCGTGGTCGTATTTAGTTTCTACTACGATAGTGTCCCCCTCTGAGACTAGTGTGGGCGTGGGTGTCTGATTTGTGGATATGAAAGGGCGAGAGAGAGAGAGAGAGAGAGAGAGAGAGAGAGAATTTACAAGAAAAACACAGCGAGAAACTCGGGTTTTGATACTGTCACAGAATATAGTAATAAATCACGTCTTTGAACTTTTGACCTACTTTACCAGGCTCTAAAATGCGAACCGAGTTCAGGGTAGAATTTTTATCGAAACAGAGAACGAAACTAATGTAAAATAATATGTTGGGGTTATTACTTTAAGCATTTTGTTTGGTGGGATAATTATATAACGACGCGTTTCGGAACATTTTGTGGGGTTGTGCGACACAGCACCGTTTGTAAATACACTATTGTTTTTCTTTCTTTTTGTAATGATACCCGTAGTGCTACGGGCCGGTAAATATGTCAGATATGTTGTGGGCTCCTAAGTAATCATTTTGCGTGTTTGCTATTTATACGTTCAGTTGACACATTTTGTCAGAGGTGACGTGCTTCTAAATAATTATTTCAGGTAAAAATTTAACACATGATTGTGGGGGAAGGAGTACGAGTAGTAATAAATTACCTTTCTGGGTAAATATGTCCGCTGTTGGATGTTTATCAATGTTAAAAATGTGGGGGTTTAGTTAGTAACAGGAGTTAATATTTTTTAAGAAACCTTTTACAACAGTGCTGACCGTTGTTGCTTTTCTGAAAGTTTCAAGATCACTATACATGAGATATTATCGTTTGTTTCATAATGTGCTGCGTAATATATAAGCGTCTGTGCAGTAGACTAAGGAAAGGAAGTATAGCACAGTAATCTAAGATAGAGGCTTTGATTTGAAGGACGTCTCTTCCTAATTTAACGACTAACACAACTGCTAGGTGAATAGCATTTGAGAAAATAATCTGTCAATACCTTAAGAATATTTCAAACGATGTGATTAGTATTCTAATTCAATAACTCTAAGTTTTCACTCATTTGAACTGCGGAAATCTGATTCAAATTTCACACACTTGCAGTGGCTACTCTTTTCACCGCCCTTCGCTCAGTATTACTGGCTAGTCATCAAGTACCTAGAAACACGAATAGTAAACACACGGGTGTATATTTATGAAGAACTTTCTTACGGTGACGTAGAGTAATGTTTGACATATTTGATTCCTTTAACCGTATAATCAATACCTGGTTGACACTTATATTACTGCGCCATTCCGTTCAACTCGATTACACTTGCTGGTTTCAGTCTCTCCATTTTAAGATTCACTACATTTAATGAAGTATTTGGGGATTCTATTGCTCGATAATAATCATTAAATTAATACGGAAATATTTTAATTAGTTTGAAATGCTTTAATTAATACTGAAGAGATTTAGTACTGAAATGGTTCCAGCAAAGTACTGGGAATCTAATCTACGCACGAAACACATTCAAATCACCTTGCATTTCTGTAACTTTCCAACTGAGTGGTTCTGGCAGCCGTGTCCAGAAGATTATTAATAGAACAGACAGAGAAAAGTCCAAAACTCCAGCATATGTACAAGAAGTTCGTATATTTCTGCACAAGGGAAATTTCCATTTGTGTGGAATGAACTAAGACATGAAAAGTGTCCTCACTGCCAGATGCTTAAAGCATTATATGACTACGGAGGTGTCAAATAACTCGAATTTCTCGTTCTACTGCGAGCGACAGCTAGACGTTTACCTGAAGCAGTCAAATAAAAGAGAAAATTTGTATTTCCCCACAAGCTGTACTGATCAGAACCTTTTGTTGCTGGATTCTAGTCTCATGACCACCCACGTATTTCAGATGGCTTATTCAGCACGACTTAATAACGGAAAGGGAAGAAAGAAATTTTTGCGATGAAGAGAAAAAGTATGTCTCCGAATTACTTCTAAAATGCAGTTGAATGCAGTAGAAAGTGTCTTTCGAAGAACTGTAATTACGATAAATGTAACACTACTTGGCCGTAGTATACGTTACGCCAAACTGTTTGTATCTAGGGTGATATCCGAAGTGCACTTGTCCACAGGCTCGCCATGTTCACAGAACCACACACTAATGTATAGCATTCTTGTAATTAGCATATGGCCGGTACTGGTTCCAAGGTTTGTAACAGTTCGATAGTTTTAGGATTGTACGATCTGTTGTCACATCTCCCATCACTGATTATATTATCATTTGCAAGAGAAACTTAGGATTAAAATTCAGCCTGATAGCAAAAGGAAGGAAGGAAAGAAGTTAAGAGTTTAACGCCACGTCGACAGCAAAGTCATTAGAGTCGTGGCACAGGCTCGTGTCACGAAAGAATGGAGGAAGGAAACCAACCGTGGCCTTTCAAACACCCAGGAATTTGCCGTAAGCGATTTAAGGAAATCAGGGTAGGCCTAAATGGCTGATAGGGATTTGAACCTTGGTTCTCCGGCAAGCCTGTTCAATGTGCTAAATACTGCGCCACCTTGTTTAGTGGAATGGTAGAATATGAGTGACAGACAAGTTAATGACATTGGAAAAGCGAGGAATAACTACAAGAGGTGTTAAGTGACAGCAAAGAGAGATGAAACTGTTATGGAGCTGCTAGTATTAAGTTACGAACTTAAAATTATTTGGGAACCCCGTTTTGGAAGAAAGAAAAGGAGTTCTGCTGCACTGAAAACAAAATAGATCATGATGGACAAAGCGAAGAGAGCGTAAGATGCAAAATAACCCAGTTAACACAGTGAAAGGGATTATTCCACACGAAAGGACACTGCTGCTGTACATAATATGAGGACGACTTTTGTGAGAGCGCACGTCTGGAGGAAGCATTGTATATAAGTGAATTATAGACTTCGGCAGCACAAAAACGAGGACAATCTAAGCATAAGAGGCATAATGTTACTGTTGTTGTTGTGGTCTTCAGTCCAGAGACTGGTTTGATGCAGCTCTCCATGCTACTCTAACCTGTGCAAGCTTCTTCATCACCCAATACCTACCGCAGCCTACATTCTTCTGAAACTGTTTAGTGTATTCATCTCTCGGTCTCCCTCTTCGAGTTTTACCCTCCTCGCTGCCCTCCAATACTAAATTGGTGATCCCTTGATGCCTCAGAATATGCCCTACCAACCTACCCCTTCTTATAGTCAAGTTGTGCCACAAATTTCTCTTCTCTCCAATTCTGTTCAATACCTCCTCATTAGTTGTGTGATCTACCCATCTAATCTTAAGCATTCTTCTGTAGCACCACATTTCGAGAGCTTCTATTCTCTTCTTGTCCAAACTATTTATCGTCCACATTTCACTTTCGTACATGGCTACACTCCATACAAATACTTTCAGGAACGACTTCCTGACACTTAAATCTATGCTCGATGTTAACAAATTTCTCTTCTTCAGAAACGCTTTCCTTGCCGTTGCCAGTCTACATTTTATATCCTCTCTACTTCGACCATAAGTAAGTAGACTGACAAGGATGCAACATAACTATACTGTATCAACGCCCACTACTTATATATTGTCTAATTTGGCAACCAGTTTCGACGTTCCAATCACGTTATCTTCAGGTCTGTCTTATGAGTACCTCCAAGTACCATTCGTGCATGCATAAGACAAGGCACCAACACTCCTATGGGGTCCCACAGATATTCGAACAACATGAGCATGTGTGCACTTCGCATACAAGGTAGGAACTGCCAACGACAGTTGTTTGACAGTTGCTGTCACTTGTGTGAAGAACACACATGCCAATGAAGTTCCCTATATGTACGGAACCAGATACGAATATCGGTGCCTTGTCTCTTAGACTCATGAGTGGTACTTGGTGTCATTCATGAGACAGGCCTGAAGGTGAAGTGATTTTAACGTCGAAACTGGTTGCCTAATAAAACTATATCAAAATAATGACTGTTGCTACAGTATTATTATATTTTATGGACGAGCCGCTGTCCCACGCACCTAAGCCCAAGACTGAGTTACATTTCCAGATATGAGGAAGTTCGTTTACATCGAAAGAAGCCTCTAATTAGGAGTTCGCGATCTGCATATAAGTTTTTAATTAAAACTTTTATACTAAAAACCACCGATAACGAACGTATAAAGATTCTGAGGAGCGAATGGAAGCCTGCTGCTGTGTAGATTTCTGCAGGAAGCATAAAAGTCACGCGATATTTTCACATTTGTTATCTCTGTTCTGAAGTGCGTGAAACTGTTTGAAACGTGTGCGTTAACATTACACACGTCTGATTAAAAGTTGGTCCTAGGTTGCTTCGTTTAACAATGATGCGCATTCTCCGCACGTGAAATGCGAACGCCCGGTGGACTACAGAACTCTACGGCAATCAGAGTCCTCCGGTGCGGTCGTTATTTGAATTCGTGGTTCGATCTTCTGGAGCGCAATAAAGCCACGGAGCTGCCTGCGTCTGTGCGATATAGAGAGTTTTCATTTACGGCTCCTGAGAGATATTCACGAAATATTGCGCTTAAATTAAAGCCTCTTTTGCTCCTAGTATCGTTTTCACCGCTCCGTTATTGAGGTCACCGCAGTCCAAAGATATTTTTAATGAAAGGAATAAAAGGTTGCCGGGATTTAAAACTGAATTCACGAATTCACAAGAGGGCACGTTGGAAAACCTCCTCTTGCGGTAGGCTTCTTTTCCGTTATAACAATAAGTGTTAATACTTTTGTCTTATGTGCTGCAGGAAAGATATAGTACGTAATCTAACAAATGATATAATTAACGAACTAACAATAAAAAACAACAAAAACTCTGTATGTAACAAAGACTGCAATGCATACGACAGTGCATACGTAAATTGGAAAATGAATCAGAAAATATTTAAATTTTGTATTCCTCGTGAAATAGCAACGCTGCGACGTAACTTACGGCATTAGTGTTTTACTAATTTTGATATGCGATGTACGATGTACATGAATGATTTATTTCTCCTGCAGCAATTTATTGTAAAATATTTTTTTCAGAATTTCGTTTTTGTGATGCAGATAGGACTTTGTAACTCATTGAGTGGTGAAATTAGCAGCTGACGGAGAAAGCTATTGAAATGATGTGACGGATGAACGGTAGCTGGACCTGCATGCATGAAACGTCAAGGGCACTACACTGTTTCATAATCCCATAGAATACAAACTACCTTTAATTTTTTAGTGTTGCTCTTTATTGGGTATAGTACCTACATTTTTCATCTGGTCAGACATGTAGGTAGAAAACTGAAAAGAAAAACACATTTACACTCCAATAAACCAGGAACGTTGGAAATTTTCACATTCAGTCATCTCATGTATATGTAATCAAGTTTATAGGTGAAGTGTAAACTCTAGTTTATGCCATGGGGATGTAACACCGAATAGACAGCTATTCAATCAACCGCAACAGAAGATATTGTAGAAATTGTCTTTCTTCGCGATCGTGGAGAGAGTTGATTCTTCTCTACTGAATATAACCAGTGACATGGACATGGAGGCCTAATAATTTTCTATTACGACAATCTCAAGTCCATGTTCTCTGCCTGACAGTAAAGAAACTAGTATGTAAGGGGAAGAGGAAAACAAAATGAAGCTTCAAGTGTTGTTAGTATTGTGGTAATTACAAAATCGGTTCATATTGACAAAGAACTTGGCAGAGTGAGCCCAATCATCAGTACGACGTTGCACCCTCTCTGGTCTTGATTTCATCAGGAATGGTGTCATAAGGCCTTAGTATTCTGCCCTAAGACAAGCTGGCCCACAACTTTTGTAACTGATCCCTGATATCCTGCTTACCGGCACCGAGGTGAAGTGGTCGTCTGAGCTGGTCCGACACATGTTCAATTGGAAACAGACTTGGGGGTCTTGATGGACGAAGGAGTACCTCTACGTCATCCAGACAGTTCACAGAGACACGTGTCGTGTGCAGAAAAGCAGTGTCTTTAGGAAAATGGCACCGTGATTCTGTCGCATGAGAGGAAACACGATTGTTATCTTCGTAACGTCGGAGTGCCCTCAGTCACTGACAGGTGTAACCAGAAGTCATACGAAATTCCTCTTGAAATACCGGCAGTGGCACCGCTATGCGTCTCCAAACCACTGATAGAACGGGACATCTCCCCAGGTCGCCGTCATATTCGCTGGCGGTGCTGACGCATACAGTTCAGAACCGCGAACTGCGACGCCCTATATACATATCAGTCATGGCGCAAGTTCAAACGCGGCTGATTGTGTTGTGTTAAATGCAGCCTACGCATAGGACGGTAACTCCATAGTCCCCCTGATGCTACTTTCCGAGGACTGGTGTTGTAGGTTGTCCATTACTTGTTCTCGGATGGGAAGCGCAGATGTGAAGAGGTTATGATGTGCTTGGTGCACATTACACCGATCCTCCTTTGTGGTGATCAGTCAGGGTCAATTGTAATGTTGAAGAAGAGTATGCGTGTCCTCATAATCCCATGCGGTCCAGAATGAGACTACTATTACATTCGAAAGCCCCAAAAATCTGAAAACTGTACTTTTCGTCCAACCGACCAAACAGACTTCCTCATTAAGGCCCTTCTCTAACTCTGGCAGGTGTTGATAATAAAGTCTCACAGGAGTGGGCAGAATCTCTATTTCTTCACAGTGATCGATCAACATCTGAAGGTGTTAATGCTCTTTATATTCCCCATCAGACCTGGCAACAACACTAAACACAAATAACACTAATGAACTCCAGTTGCCGTTCTACCTGTCACAGAGCTCTTATGATCTGATGGTGCTTATGTGTATGAAGGTACACTAACATCCGACTATATCTTTTGGATGATACACTTTTGTTGTGAAGCCGTGTAAATATGGTGTTTAGTTTCTTCTTCACATGTTTGTAGTTTAGAATTCCTCCCATATAACCCGGGGTTGGTAGTTGGTCAATATTAATAGCATTTCTGTAGCACAGAAGTTTTTAATCCATCAGCTGTCTCGTTATGACGTTCTTCCCTCGAGAACACACTTTCAGGTGTCTCTAGTTTATTGACATCCTTTATTATCCGTCCTTAATTTCGTTGTTAAAGATGTGTAGAGAGGGGAGTGGTTGGTGATTCACCGCTAGACTGTAGGACATGGAAAGGAAGCTAAGATTTAAGAAGGTAGGTTTTCAAAAATATGTGCTGCTTCAGACAGGTTACAGTCACAGAGGGTTGTATGTCAGTTTTTAAATATCAAATCCTTTATATTTTACAATATGACCAGCAATTAGTCAAAGGTAGTAACCCCCCAGAGCGAAGCACATGCTATACTCCGTTTCATGCAGTCCACCTGACCACGTTATTGTGAATTATTCTCTACCTATTTACCGCAACCTTGTCCGTCATCTCCTTACATCCTGCCGTGCGAGGTGGTGCAGCGGTGAGACATGAACTTTTATTCGGGAGGACGTCAGTTCTGATCCACATCAGGGCCTCCTGATTTAGATATTTTTTTGTCATTTCCCTAAATCGATCAAGGTGAGTTGCAGGATGGTTCTCTTTCAAGAGCACTGCGACTTCACATTGTTCCCCAATTCCAATTTCAGCACCATCTCTAATGGTGTTGCCATTGTTGGAAAGCAAAACTCTAATCTTGTTCAAATTTCCCCTTTATTACCTTTTCTGTGTTTCATTCACAAGTTATATAGCAATTACAATGAGCTTATTGATTACTCCACACAAACCAGTCATGTGCGGTTTTTAACTTTTACTGTTCTCGCGTGGCTAGTAGTGATGTATGCATCAGATTCTGCTAGTCATTCTCATTCTTCTCGCCGTCTCGAACACTTTACTCCAGTATAAGATGGTCCACAGATCCCGTCGACCTATTTATTCTATAATCGATTGTTTAGTAAATTATAAGAATTTAATTTCTTCTCTTGCCTAGAGTATAGCATATGTTAAGGAGTGACAGTCTTGTTTCTGGCCGCTGAAGAGCCGCCCACAACCTTTGTAAATGTATAAATTACTATCCAAGGCACTCATATTCTGCTCATACCATCCGAGATGGGCTCTGCAGGTTATTGGTCGAGTGTCACTGGCATACTCATGGCTACTTCAAGTCTATCAGTGAAATGTTAGAGACTAAAAGGAACATTTAAAGAAACAGTTAAGCTTCAAAACACATTTTTATCTCAATTTCTATGCGAATCCATGTATCACATTAGTATATTCGAAAGGCGTTTTACCTAATATGTAGAAAGCAGGTCGTATCTCCAGCTAATTATTTCCACTTGATTACTGATTTTTTCTTAATGAATTTTGGATATTTGGATTTTATTTGTTGCCCTATGTTAATTTCTTTATCTGCTTTATGCGCAGGGACAGTGTACTCTGTTCCATATTAGGTTTTTGTAATGTCCTTGTTTATATTACTTTGTACGCCAGCTAGGTCATGTTGTATAGAAATAGGAGTTTGTTGCTGTTGTTTCAGTACAAAATATTCAATGCAGTTCTTTCTAATGTGTGGGACAGCAATACGTGACCTCCACTGAAACACAGGCATCTTTCATAATCATGCACTCTCGCACCAAATATGAGTCGCACGTTAACTCGAAGACCATCCGATCATCTGCTTGAGCAGTGCATCTTTGCTGCATTAATTGGCAGATGTCTCTTAAGGAGACATGAAAATTTTGACTGGTGCCGTGATGTCAGACCGCTGGGCGGATATTTTCCAGTACGAGACCTTGTGCAATGTCGACACAAACTGCTCTGGTTTCTGGCAGCTAATCGAGCAGACGTCATGCAGATAATGCTCTTGTGCTTTTCATTCTGCCTCATTCGTCTAACAACTATTAGCACTATGGTAACAATGTAGCTTGCAGTCACATTCACGTGATTGGAAATCACGTGTGCATTTGGATTCTGTATAACTGCGTCTTTATTTCGCGTTGCATTTTGCATTATAACTTGGTGTGGAAAATGTTATGCTTGTGTCCTTGCTTTTGACTTCGTGTGGCAATCGGTATCAATCTCTTAGTTAGCCATCCATAAAAATAAGTGATTCACAGTTTTTCTCACTCTTAAGATCATGTTACCGAAGTGTGTGTTTTTGTTTATGAATATTCTTGTGCCATGATGTTCAGAGGGATGTCAGGCAGTTTAATACGGTAACTATAAATATTGGCTACTGAAACATCATACTGCGTTTGTGATCCGTTTCATGTTCATGAATTTATACCCTTGCATCTCTTCCTTTTTTCGTGTATTCCGCCACGTGTCCCACAACTCCACATGCAAGTACGGTAGCGTGTTGTACCTTGGAACGCTTTTAGACCTCCGCTCTAGTAAGCCCTTTGACAGAAATTTGATGTATTTTCTTACTCCGCTTTCAAATGACAGCATTCAGTTCTAATGCGCTGCATTCTTCTTTTCGAAAATGCGAAAGTGTCTACATGAAAGTAATGTTTTAGTAAATGTGAGAACGTGTTCCGGGATACGATATTGTCATGTGGTTGGGAGCAAATACGATAATGAGATTTAAAAGTGCTGCAGTCAAGAAAATTTTCTCAAAACTGTATTTAATAGTCAGTCTGTTACATTATTACTCTTCGACAACAGTAAGCGAAATCATATTAAAATTATTTTCAAATCAAGTTTTAAATTAAATGCATTTAGAAATATAGTAAAAGGTATTGAAATCTAACACAAATTTCCATACTCAGGACAGATAAAATTGTGAAGACATCAAAGAAACTTGGATCATTTGCGAATACCTCGTGTTCCATAGCAGAAGGAGTCCTTCCATTTCGAGGCACAAGATGGTCCCTTAACCGTCCACACTCCATACAACTGGTTTTAAAAATGTAAAGAATTTTAATCGCAATGACGTTCTCTACCTGAAGAGTTAACAATACTTTCAAAATAGCTTTAATGTATTATGCAGTATTTAAATGTACAGAACTGAGAATATTTACAAATTCTGCACAAAACACAACCTCATGTATCACAGCAACAAAAATAGTAAAACATGTCCCAACTGCTTCTGAATATCTCTAGTGCATACCGCTTCATGTAATTCCAAAAGCGCTCACTAGATTGAAACATCAAGCGGGAAACATCAAGTGTTCCTATGGGCACTATCCATCAGGTACGACACACTCCCCTATTTAAGATTTTCTTTGTAAATCGTGCTCCATTCACTTATGCGACCATCAGTTCCAGTGCTACGATATGCATAATACACAACTGACTGTCTTTCGTAAGAACTTTATAACACTTTATGTCAGACGACGTAAATCCAGTACTTCGAGACACGCAGCAGCAGAAACGGTGTCATTACTAGTTAGTTCTCTTACCACACAAGCTCAAAATATTTATGGTTTTTAGAGCGTGTGGATAACAAATGATGTACACAGTTGTACTGCACAAATTGAGCCTATCAGGCAGAATATATTACAGTTTGAGGCAGCGTAGTACGATGTTTGCAGTTAATTCCCTAATGGAAACTTCCGTGTTGCTTTCGAGTAACAGTGGTGGGGAGGGAAAGGGGGAGGGCGGATGACTTCCCGAAAGTTTGACATCTCCGAATCTTGATAACAGTTTTCAGACTGATTTATTAATGGGTTAAGTGCACTGTCTAGTGATAGGCAGGGCAGGTTCACAATCTTATATCAAGAAACTGGTTCAGTTCGAAGACGAAGTGTCAGGCTTTCAATTTTAAATGTTATCCAGCTTCCAAAGAGAATAGTACATCAGTGTGATTATATATTTCTGCGTAATTTTTTGTTGACGGTGTCTGACCATATTTCTAGTTTCCTGTTTATTCCTACAGTGTCCAAGCGTGACTAAACCCCCGGCAGCGGCCCATCGTGCTTCCACCACGCCGTGTTGCATTACACTATCCTGCCACGAACTCGTAGGAAACATGCAAACGCAAGAGACTGTATCTATGGGCCTTGAAGGACGTATTCCAAAGCCTGATATAAATAATATGTTTTTGTGTGATGAAACTAAATAATTAATAAAAACCTCCACACCAATTATTTGAAAAAATGGAAACACCTGTGTCAACCACTGGACTCTCTTTGGCTAATCCACCTTTTTATGTATATATTGTTATTAAATATTTTATGTATATCTTCTTGTTCAATCTGAAGTCCCTGAATGTCAACAGGGTCTACAATAGTTCGCATTTCTAAGTTTTCCTGCTTTCACAAGGCACTTTTTTCTTTACATAAGCTGTACTACGAATATGCTGTATGGTTCAAGACAGGACGAATCGACAAACCCTCTTTATGTCGTATTAACTGAGCTCGATGTTGTCAACTGTAGCTTCACAGTTTTAATGTCTTTTTGCGCTGCCTTTTTGAAGAAAGTACTGTTATCAACAATAGGACAACTGGAGTTAAAATTTCCTTTCTTCCTTCAACAACGTTAATGCCATTAAAAGAGGCTTGTCTTGGGTAAATAATCCTCCTGGTGTGTAATTACTGTGGGTCTGTGGCTCAATGGGCCGGCCGAAGTGGCCGAACGGTTCTAGGCATTACAGTCTGGAACCGCACGACCGCTACGGTCGCAGGTTCGAATCCTGCCTCGGGCATGGATGTGTGTGATGTCCTTAGGTTAGTTAGGTTAAGGTATTTCTAAGTTCTAGGGGACTGATGACCTCAGATGTTAAGTCCCATAGTGCTCAGCAGCATTTGATCCATTCTGTGGCTCAATGGTAAAGTTACACACTTCACAACCAAAGGTCTTGGATTCAGACACTGGTTAGACCTAGGAAGTTTAAGAGTTGTCAGTTCTTTCGCCTCCGCCAATGTTTGTTGATACGTTCAGTGCTGAGTTATATCTTGGTTCCCAATCCACTTTTAAATGAAAGTCCCCATTTAGTTTGTTGCGTAAATTAGTTCAGTGATCGTATGATGGCAGTGGCATACCACCTCCAAAGGATCATACTTAGCAAAACACTGTGTTGTTCAGATCAGCTTAATTTCAGATCTATTTGTTCATCTTCGAAGTAATACCGCCATTCGAAGCAATACCGCCATTTACATAGTCTTTCGATTAATCTTTTTCGCAATTCGCTTTTCTCGGTTGTTTACGCTACAGCATTTCGCTTTTTACGTGTGGAAGTACTTCTTCATTTGGACCATTATTTAGTGTTCTTCTGATTTACGAGTATAAGAGGCTATTGTTGGGTAAACCTTACTTCTGCTATGATGATAGATCTGCGGACTAAATTTTACATTAAACCTTTTAGCGACATCGCATCTTCCTGGTTTTTAAACTCGATGTGGGCTAAGGTGCACACGCTCGTATTAAATTAATCGCTCTATTTTCTATTTGTAGAACTAAATTTTAGTTCGATTGCATCACACTATGGAATCG
Organism: Schistocerca piceifrons; assembly: GCF_021461385.2. Lineage (NCBI taxonomy): Eukaryota > Metazoa > Arthropoda > Insecta > Orthoptera > Acrididae > Schistocerca > Schistocerca piceifrons. The sequence continues at coordinate 686,435,058 of NC_060140.1, forward strand.
TCATAAATATAGCCAATGTTCAAAATTTTTATACCATAATTAGAGGGAAACAGCATAAAGCTTAAGATGGATTAAAAACAACCTAGTCAAAATAAAGGTTAGTCATTTTATCCCATCTGTAGACCTACAAGCGTCCATAATGTCACACATCATCGAGAAGTACTGGACAGCTTTTATCATTTAAAATTCCACACGTAGTTCTCTTCCCATGTACTGTGTTTATGTACGTATTACATTAGTTTATACAACAGGCACTCTTATTGAACTATATTTTCGTATTAACTTCATAATTACAACTCTGATATGCTGGAACTTTATTTACGGTCCTCAAAAATTGGAAATAAAATCTGTTACATTTTCTGGTTGTGGCAGAAGCCAACACAGCCACAAAAAAGTTTTTTGTGTTCTTTAGCAGAACTTTTATTTTGCCAAATGAGTATCAGTTCCGGTATCAAGTAACATTCTCAGACCATCATATTATCCAAGACAACGTACTTCATAAGTAAATCATCTTTAGGAAACAGTTTTTAAAAATTATAAATTATAGTCTATCTTGAACGGGATTAATATATTTAGCTAGTCTACGAGGGGGCACCATTATGTTGCTCTAACAAGAAGCGCTGGAAGTATCATTTAACATTTTTATAAAATATTTTCTCTGTGATAGGTGCAGTATGGCTGAAATAGGTTGCTTCATTCACTATATATTATTTACTAGCTGTTCTCTTACACGCACTAATGTGGTAGACCTAGGTTAAATGGAAAAGAAAGAAAAGGGAAGCCATACATTTCTAAAAAGTGTCTGATTTTGATATACATACTAATCTCCTTCGCCCACCTCCCCTCTTTGTCCATCCCCTTGTCTCCCTTTCTTTTGTATCTATTCCTCTTTCCCCCTCTCTCTATCCAAACATTCTCCCAACTGTTTCCATCCATCTACTCCTCCCTCCTCTCTCCCCATCTCCTCCGGCCCTTTCCCCCCTCCCCCTCTCTCTGTCCATCACCTCCTCTCCCTTTTAATTTCCACCTCCTTTCCACCTCTCTAACCTCCTCCACTCCACTCTCTCTGTCCATCTCTTCCCTTCCACTTTCTATCTACATTTCCTCTTCCCATTCCTTTGTCAGTCTCCTCCTTCCGTCTCTCTTAGACCTGGAGCCTTGTTCAGTGTTACTGAATCTTCAGATTCTATGATAGTACTCTAATCATAAGCCGACAATACATATATACAATTTTCCTTTTCTTAACAACGTTTCATTGTAGTATTATGTAAAATTTAAAGCAAATGATTCAAGATCACTTGATAATAACATTTCCCCTCTATATATTACAAATTTACTTACGTAATATATAGATATTAAAATAGTTATGTAAAACACGCGCGTATTCTGATGTAAATTTGTGTGACAATTTCAAAGAACTCGGTGAATATCTTTCGCAGATTTATGTTTTTGACCAAACGAATATTTACATTTTTGTTTATATACAAGATTATTTTCTCGTATTTCATTCCTCACGTGATGTTTCATTTTACGTATACCTTACAGTGTGACTCATTTAAAAAAAAATCCTTAGAGGAAGAACTCCCTTGAAAGCTCTGGCACCTGTTGGAGTCTAGTTAACGCATACAATAGACGTTTACTTATTCGTACCACATAGCTAGGTGGAAATTTCTACCATAGCTGAGTTATAGTACAGAAAAATGTTCCGTAAATATTGCTGAGAATTATTTTAACTATGTTTAGTGATACTTTTGACAATATTTAATATCTAAAACAAACGTATTTTCACCCAATAAAATTTCGGCTCTAGAGTAAAGCAAACATAATAGATCCAATTTTTATATTCGTCGTCATAAAACTTTGATGTTTCAACTGTGAATTTCATGACGAAGTTTTCCCAACGGAATGTAAGCCTTCATGTGCTGGGAGTTTCCCCCTTTGTGTCCTGGGAGCTAAATCATCCCTAGTGAGCAGCCCGGCGGCTGTGGCACCTGAGCCAGATTTGTACGCCCCCACGGTACTCATCAACAGGTAGCCTCTTCAGTTCCCTAGCAACAGGTACAACGGCGCCAGATAATCAGGTGAGAATTGGCCGGCCGGCAGCCGGCTTTTTATGGTGCCGTTCGCCCCTCAGGCCCTGGCTTCGAGAGCCGTGTTTCGTTCTGACGGACACTGCTTCACCTTGACGACCATCAGTATATCATCCATCGTAACATTACTCATACCTGTTCTCAACTAGAACCACTGCAATTAAAAACTATCTCTGTTTTAGTCTTCCAGAGGTTTTTCCTGAAAAGGGCAGCCTCTTTTTCAGTATCTTCAAGGACAACCGTGAGGGTGACCAAGTGATAAGGCCTTGTAGCATTAACAAGTATAGCCTAGTTATCCTAGTACAGTGAAGGGCTGAAAACAATGGAAAAATCACCTCTACTGCGTGGTTAAATGATGACGGCATTCCGCTAGGTAAAAGAGTCCGAGGTGAAATAATCCGCATTTAAATATACGGGTACAGATCGCTCAGGTGGAGGTATTCATCACAAACAACAGTTCTGGCGAACTATGACTCGAAGAATGGATTGTTAGATACGTTCAGCTAGGTTAGAGGATTTAATGAGAGAAACGGATAAGTTGAAGCAACAATGGTAAATTCTGAAGGGGAGTGGCAGGATGGACAGAACTGGTCAGGCGAGTACAGTGTCATACATAAATAGGTATAATAACGAACAGAAAACAGGAATTTACATGAGCTATTGTGAACAGCATAATGAATGCATTATGACATTCAAGATACAACATAAAGTCAGCACCCAGCACAGCATTAAATTTTTAAATGCCTAATACCTCCATAAAGGGTGAAGAGTTTGAAATAATGTACGATGTAACAAAACAAATTATTGAGATCATTAGGAATGACGAATATTTATTAAGGGGCGGGAATATAATTCAATAGTGGCAGAATTCAGCGTTAGTAGAACATAGGTTGGCTGAAAGAAATGAAAGAAGAAGGCATCCAGTAGAATTTTGCACGGTCCACGTTATAAAGACTGCAATCACTTCGTTTAAAAATAATGAACGGAGGTTGTGTAGGTGGAAGAGATGTGAAGACAACGGAAGGTGGAAGACAGATAATTAGATAGTACGTTTTAAACAGGAAAACAGTTTTGTGGGCAAATGTAGACTCTGTCCATAATTTATGAGATATGAACTGCGTTATGAAAATTAAGACAGCGGAGCATGGTGTAAAATGAAGGAGATAGGACCAGCGTAATTTGAAAGACACCATGCTTTGCTGAGAGTTTCAAGGGCAGCATACAGCAACAATCAACTGAAATTCTAGAGCAAAAAAGCAGGCAGAAGCACACCACCCAGTAGGAATTATTGAATAAGATACGAGATATTTATTCCATTGACAAAAGAAAATATGGAGTTGCGACAATGGAAGCAGGCAAAACAGAATACAGGTGTCTAAAAAATGCCAACGCAGAAATGGTGAAAGGAGAAATGTTAAGCATGTAGAACAATAACGTAAATCTTTTGTGAAATAGAAGCAGCTCTATAAATACCAAAAGCTCAGACGACAACTCAGTATAAACCAGAGAACAGACGGTTGAAAGGTAAAAGGAAAGTACCAAAGAGCTTTACAAAGGAAAATCTTTTGAAGGGGAAAAAGAGCCAGAAGAAGATGAGATTGGACATTTGAAATCGGACCAGAATTTTGACAGAGCACAGAGATATTTAATTCAAATCAAAACAAGTGGAGTCGGTGACATTTCCCCAGAGTGATTACGACCCTTAGGAGAACAGACTGTAAATAAACTATTCCAATTGGTATGTAATATAAATGAGATAAGAGAAATGATCTCAGACTTCCATAATGTTGCTAAATTGCAAAGGCACTCCCTGACAGCTGTGAGTATTTCAGAATCAACTGTTTAATGAAAGAAGTTGAAAAATACTACAACGAATTGTTTGCAGTAAAATGGGAAGACAAACTGAAGCGACACAAAGCAGCGTTAATAGTATTTATAGATTTCGAGAAAGCTTTTTACAATGTTGACCGATATAAACTCCTTGAAAGTTAACAGGGATAAAGAAAAAGCGAGCAAAACATTTTAAAGGACATCGTATTCAAGGTAAGGAAAGCTTCTGAAAACAAGGTTTTTATTGCTATGACGCGTGTATGTAGACTGGATTACTAGTTTCGAACTTTGTATTCGAGTGATTTTTCGCACAGCGTGATTTCATAACCTGTACTGTGTGGATCTGAAGATGGCAGCTTAGTCCCGTCGAAACTAGTAATCCAGTGTACATACATACGATAAAATCAGTAAGAAACTTCGTATCAGAAGTTTTCTTTACACTGAATTAATTGATCACTCTCCAGCTGACAATGTCAGGTATTTATGATATCATATCCGCCGTTGACTGTAGAAATTATTTATTTCACAATATTGCAATTTCGGCCTTAGGACCTATTGTAAGTGGTGCATTAAAAGATTTTGCTTAAACACATGTCAGACTTTAAAATTCTCCGATATGTATACACGTCATGTCGAAGGACTTTAAAGTATAACATGTCCTAAAGCAAAATCTTTTGCAATTGCCAGGTAAATAATTTATACAGTCAACGGCGAATATGAAGTATTTTAAAAAACTCTATATAACTGTGAACCCCCGACCCTGACAAGTTTATCTGTGAGCGAAATATTATCTTCGACTTGAACAGAACTGAAACTACAGCCGTTAAAAGTCGAAGACATTATACGAATCAATGGTTGCGAATGGAGTGAGATAGGTTCGTAGCCTATTCCCGTTGTTATTCAGATTGTACATTGAGCAAACAGTAAAGAAAAACAATGTGAAATTCAGAGGAGAAATTGAAGTCCATAGGAAAAAATAAAAATGGCCAGGAATATCAACTGAACAAAATCAGTGTGTGATAAATACCAGCAACAGCAAAACAAAGACAATCGAATTATTCGAAATAAATCAGGAAATTCTGAAAGAACGATAAAGGAAACGAGGCACTGTAGCAGAAGACAGATTTTTCTGTTGTGTAACAAGCTAACTGATGTTGGACGAAATAGAGAGGATATAAAATACAGCCTGGCAATAGCAAGAAAAGCATTTCTGAAAGAGAAATGTTAGCTAACATCCAATATAAACTGAGGTGGTAAGAAGTTTTATTTTGGAGTGTACTTACGTGAAGAGGTGAATGTGCGTGGTAAACAAACATAATGAAAGTAGTAGACTTTGTAGTGTGATGCTTCAAAAGTATCCTAAAGATTAGACGAGACACGTAGAACAGAAAACTAATGAAAAGGCATTGATCGCAGATGGGCAGAAAGAAAGTTCATGGCGCGACGAAACAGACTGGTTGGTTTCAGACAGTCTTCATTCAGAAGAACCCGCTTTAGAAATCAACATATATTATCAATTTATATCTAATATCCTCTGATACTGTTCGCTGAAGATACAGTTGTCTACAAGGAAGCGTCATTGCTCCATAGCAGCAAGAAAACGTAAAAGAGCTGAGACTGTAATTTCACTGCTGACAAGGAATTCAACACTGTTACAAGTTTAATGTTACAGATTTGAAGCGTTCTTTAAACATCTGGTAACATCTTCTAATGAACGTATCAAAGGGAGATGACCATATAAAGTTTGTGAGTGGATCTGATGACAGAGGGCGATGCACATCTAAAGAAACCACATAGAGCGGCTCATTTCCTCTTTAAAAAAAAAAAAAAAAAAAAAAAAAAAAAAAAACACTTCCTGCGGCGAGCAGAATTATACAACGAAATTGAAAGAATGCTTTATTAATATAATTTAATATGTTATATAAACAGTCTGTTTGTGATCACTATCAAGCCAACTCATATTTTATTAGAATATATAAGTTCTTAATATGTCACATAATACTGGAATCTCTGGCAGTAAATGAACCTAGTTAAAGTTATTGTGGCCATAAAAAACAATCATTAAGCTAAGAAAATTTCTTGACATGTTGGTAGAGAAAGATCATACTCAAAATTACTTACTGGGAATATAGTAATCAACTGAGAAAATACAATGGAAAACGTATGTACACTCCTGGAAATTGAAATAAGAACACCGTGAATTCATTGTCCCAGGAAACTTTATTGACACATTCCTGGGGTCAGATACATCACATGATCACATTGACAGAACCACAGGCACATAGACACAGGCAACAGAGCATGCACAATGTCGGCACTAGTACAGTGTATATCTACCTTTCGCAGCAATGCAGGCTGCTATTCTCCCATGGAGACGATCGTAGAGATGCTGGATGTAGTCCTGTGGAACGGCTTGCCATGCCATTTCCACCTGGCGCCTCAGTTGGACCAGCGTTCGTGCTGGACGTGCAGACCGCGTGAGACGACGCTTCATCCAGTCCCAAACATGCTCAATGGGGGACAGATCCGGAGATCTTGCTGTCCCCTCGACGATCACCAGTGGTGTACGGCCAGTGTAGGAGATCGCTCCCCACACCATGATGCCGTGTGTTGGCCCTGTGTGCCTCGGTCGTATGCAGTCCTGATTGTGGCGCTCACCTGCACGGCGCCAAACACGCATACGACCATCATTGGCACCAAGGCAGAAGCGACTCTCATCGCTGAAGACGACACGTCTCCATTCGTCCCTCCATTCACGCCTGTCGCGACACCACTGGAGGCGGGCTGCACGATGTTGGGGCGTGAGCGGAAGACGGCCTAACGGTGTGCGGGACCGTAGCCCAGCTTCATGGAGACGGTTGCGAATGGTCCTCGCCGATACCCCAGGAGCAACAGTGTCCCTAATTTGCTGGGAAGTGGCGGTGCGGTCCCCTACGGCACTGCGTAGGATCCTACGGTCTTGGCGTGCATCCGTGCGTCGCTGCGGTCCGGTCCCAGGTCGACGGGCACGTGCACCTTCCGCCGTCCACTGGCGACAACATCGATGTACTGTGGAGACCTCACGCCCCACGTGTTGAGCAATTCGGCGGTACGTCCACCCGGCCTCCCGCATGCCCACTATACGCCCTCGCTCAAAGTCCGTCAACTGCACATACGGTTCACGTCCACGCTGTCGCGGCATGCTACCAGTGTTAAAGACTGCGATGGAGCTCCGTATGCCACGGCAAACTGGCTGACACTGACGGCGGCGGTGCACAAATGCTGCGCAGCTAGCGCCATTCGACGGCCAACACCGCGGTTCCTGGTGTGTCCGCTGTGCCGTGCGTGTGATCATTGCTTGTACAGCCCTCTCGCAGTGTCCGGAGCAAGTATGGTGGGTCTGACACACCGGTGTCAATGTGTTCTTTTTTCCATTTCCAGGAGTGTATATGGAAGGAAGTTGTAAAAGTGAGGAATGATACCTCTTGTCTTAAAATAGTTTGCCGAGATGTACTTCCAAAACAGTGTCTGGTGTTTATAATGAGAAAACGTCTGTTAACTGACTTTGGATGAAAGACTTTTGCTCTTTGCTACCAGAAAGCAACCATCGTATATAACGATGTGTATAACGTTTAATTTCAAATTTCACTTTTGGAATAAAATGTAACCAGATGGAATATTACCGTTGGTTATCAGAGTAATGAACAAAAATGAATAGCTACATTACGATTACTTGTAATGAAGCCTAACGAAAAGTAGTTTCTCTTGGCCACTTAATCATTATAACTGAAGGGAACCTGCAGAGCGTTATACAATTCACTACTGACAACCGCAAATAAATACCAAAAGGAATTGTGGCAGCAGTACATCGGGAATGCATTATTCATGTGACATTACACGCAAAGTGGCTGATATTACGTTATGTAATGTTTGATGGGATTTGTGGCAGACTTACTCTATGTGCCCAGCCCTTCGAGCGACTTGGGATAAACTGCGGCGCCACGTCGCCACAGCAAGTGATGATTTACCTACAGACGTAATTGCAAACGTGTGGGACGAGTTCAGCTACTGCAGTAGCCCTCTGGTGTAGCAAGCAGCATAATGACTATGACCTTCCGGACTTACCAGTAAGCTACCGTAGTATTATTATCAAAGTTGCTACCACTATCAGGATCGCATTTCACGGACTTACCAAAGTTTTAATTGTCTCTACGTAGGTACTTTAACACTTTTACGATAGTAACTATCAAAATGTACAAATGGAATGTCACGCATTTAGAGACGCGGATTACTGTGTTGCTATGTCAACCAATGACACAGTATTACTACTGTGTTGCAGCGTGCAATGATCTTTGACAAGCGAAATTGTTAATATCGGTCTACTATTAACTAGTATTTTCAAATTTGTGTCCACTATGATAGTTTTTGGGACAATGAACTACTATACCTTTAACAAATAGACAATGTCTTGCTCCTACCCATTCAGAAACGTCAAAATATTCTATGTTACATTCAAGTAGTCACTATGTTTAACGACCAATTAGAGCCATACAGAATCACACAAGCAACGTACTTGAATTTGCTTGAAGTCAGTATTGTCACTTAGTTTAAATATCTCCTCAGCGGATACTCATGAAAATTACCTTCGTTAGGGTAATATCAAACAAATCACTGCACCAACACATTTATGTCCTCTTCAACATGTCATCCATATTTAACGCCTAGAGCAACGCACATGCTCTTGTCACGTAAGGTAACATTAAAGTAATCAGTTTGTATGCAAAAGTAATCGTGGCTAGATCGGAACTGAACACATTCTATTAAATGCAATATTTTCTTTTATTTTCTAAATTGTTGCAAAAATTAACGCTGCAATTAAATGGAGGTCCAGGCATCTTCTTCCTCTCCACTGCCGTCAACTGCAGGAAGAATATATCCGGAGATGTAAACACCTCTTGAAGCTGGGAAACCTGATGTCGGCTCCCACATGCATGCTGCGTCGCTTGTCTATCACAGAAACAAACATATTTCAACTTTTGTACTTATTTTTTAATTTCCAGCGAAGTATGACATGTCGTTACACTATCGTCCGGGGTTTGTTTTGGGTCCGGTTGAGCAAATGCTGGATATTTACAAAACGTAAACGAAAAATGTGATACAAAACGTTCTATAAAAAGTACGCCCAATGTTTTATGAACAACATATAGCGCTGTAAAACTACGTGGTGGTTTTCAAAATGACAACCTTATACTTACAAGCACATGTTAAAATTTACCGCAAGTCCATTCTTATGGTAGTGAGTTGGTAGCGGAGTGGTAACGTGCTGGACACAATTTAAATACAAATATATTCTCAATGTCAGTTCATTTATTCCAAGGAAGCAGTATCATAGAAGCCGGTTTAGTTCCTTAGACTTCTACAAGGAGGAATCAATAACACTTCAAAGTTTAGTCAGAGACCAATTAAACTAGAATGTTAAATCCAAAATAAACTACACAATATTCTTAGAATCATAGTTCAAGAATATTAGAAGACAAAAATTGGCTGACTTCAAAACTGGAAAGTATATATGTACAATAGTTGTAAGTGACTCGGATTAAAGCTCCAGTCTCAGGCAAGTCAGATTTCAAACGTGAAAGCCTCATTTGAATGCGGCAACAACCGGCTGCTTAGAGACGGTAACTTCGAAAAGCAACGTCCTCCGCATAACCACATTTAAATTCACCTATTCTAATGTACAATACACCAAACCTTTCTGCAGCACACCGGTGTCTTCAAAAACAAAAGCAACAGTTGTAAGATATAGAAAAGAGAACTAACTTTAACATGTACGAGATTCTACATCTACATGTTCATGGATACTCTGCAAATCACATTCAAGTGCCTGGCAGAGGATTCATCGAACCACCTTCACGATTCTCTATTATTCCAATCTCGTACAGAACGCGGAAAGAAGGAACACCAATATCTTTCCGTCCGAGCTCTGATTTCCCTTATTTTATCGTGGTGAGCGTTCCTCCCTATGTAGGTCGGTGTCTTCAGAATATTTTCGCATTCGGAGGAGAAAGTTGGTGATTCGAATCTAGTGAGAAGATTCCGTCGCAACGAAAAATGCCTTTCTGTTAACGATTTCCAGGCCAAATCCTGTATCATTTCTGTGTCACTCTCTCCCATAATACAAAACGTCCTGCCTTTCTCTGAACTTTTTCGATGTATTCCGTCAGTCCTGTCTGGTAAGGATCCCACACCGCGCAGCACTGTTCTAAAAGAGGACGAACAAGCGAGGTGTAGGCAGTTTCCTTGGTAGGTCTGTTACATTTTATAAGTGTCTTGCCAATAAAACGCAGTCTTTGATTAGCCTTCCCCACAAAATTTTCTGTGTGTTTCTTCCAATTTAAGTTTTTCGTAATTGTAATACCTAGGTATTTAGTTGAATTTACGGCTTTTAGATTAGACTGATTTATCGTGTAACCGAAGTTTAACGAGTTACTTTTAGCAATGATGTGGATGACCTCATACTCTTCGTTACTTAGGGTCAACTGCCACTTTTCGCGCCATTTATATTCTTTTCTAAATCGTTTGCAGTTTGTTTTGATCTTCTGATGACTTTATTAGTCGATAAACGACAGCGTCATCTGCAAACAACCGAAGACGGCTGCTCAGATGGTCTGCCAAATCGTTTATATAGATAAGGAACAGCAAAGGGCCTATAACACTACCTTTGGTAACGCCAGAAATCACTTCTGTTTTACTCTATGACCTTCCGTCAGTTACTACGAACTGTGACCTCTCTGACAGGGAATCACAAATCCAGTCACATAACTGAGACGGTATTCCGTAAGTACGCAATTTCACTACGAGTCGCTAGTGTGGTACAGTGTCAAAGGCCTTTCGGAAATCCAGACATACGGAATGGATCTGAAACACCCTGTCAATAGCACTCAAACACCTCATGTGAATAATGAGCTAGTTGTGCTTCACAGGAACAATGTTTCCTAAACCCATGTTGACTCTGTGTCAATAGACCGTTTTCTTCGAGGTAATTCATAACGTTCAAACACAATATATATTCTAAAATCCTGCTGCATATCGCCGTTAACGATACGGGCCTGTAATTTTGTTGATTACTCCTACAATCTTTCTTGAATATTGGTGTGACTTGTGCAGCGTTCCAGTCTTTGGGTACGGATCTTCCGTCGAGCGAACGGTTGTATATGATTGTTAAGTATGGAGTTAATACATCAGCATACTCCGAAAGGAACCTAATTGGTATACATTCTGGATCAGAGAACTTGCTTTAATTAAGTGATTTTAACTTGCTTCACTACTCCAAGGATATTTACTTCCAAGATACTGATGCTGGCAGCTGTTCTCGATTCGAATTCTGGAATATTTACTTCGTCTTCTTTTGTGAAGGCATTTCGGAAGGCTTTATTTAGTAACTCTGCTTTGGCAGCACTGTCTCCGATACTATCTCCATTGCTATCGTGCAGAGAAGGCATTGATTGTTTCTTGCCGCTAACATACTTCTCATACGACCAGAACCTCTTTGGATTTTCTGCCAGGTTTCGAGACAAAGTTTCGTTGTAGAAACTGTTATAGGCATCTAGCATTGAATTCCGACCTACATTTCGAGCTTCTGAAAGAGATCGCCAATCTTAGGCATTTTGCGTCTGTTTAAATTTAGCGTGTTTGTTTCGTTGTTTCTGCAACAGTGATCTTCCCCGTTTTGCGTACCAAGGAGGATCAGCTCCCTCCTTTTTTAATTTATTTGGTATAAATTGCTGTCTATATTATTTCTTGTAATTTAAGCCACATCTGGTCTACATTTATATTATTAATTTGAAATGAGTGGATATTCTCTCTCAGGAAGGTGTCAAGTGAATTTTCATCTGATTTTTTGAATAAGTATATTTTTCGCTTATTTTTCGAGGATTTGGGGATTACAATATTCAATCTCGCTACGACAACCCTGTGTTCGCTATTCCCTGAATCGGTCTTGATGCTCCTTATTAACTCAGGATTATTTGTTGCTAAGAGGTCAAGTGTGTTTTCACAACCGTTTACTATTCGCGTGGACTCATGAACTAACTGCTCGAAATAATTTTCAGTGAATGCGTTTAGCACAATTTCGGATGATATTTTATGCGTACCTCCGTAATTAAACATGTATTTTCGCCAACATATCGAGGGTAAATTAAAGTCATCACCGAGTATTATCGTATGAGTCGGGTACGTGTTTCAAAATCAAACTCAAGTTTTCTTTGAACCTTTCAGCAACTGTATCATTTGAATTGGGAGGTCGGTAAAAGGATCCAATTATTATTTTATTCCGGTTGCCAACAATGACCTCTGCCCATACTACCTCACAGCAAGGATCTACTTCAATTTCGCGACAAAATAAAGTACTTCTGACAGCAACAAACACGCCACCACCAGCCGTGTTCAGCCTATCCTTTCGGAAGACCGTTAGGTTCTTCGCAAAAATTTCGGCTGACCTTATATATCGGTTTTAGCCAGCTTTCAGTGCCTATAATGATTTGAGCGTCAGTGCTTTCTATTAGCGCTTGAAGCTCTGGTACTTTCCCAACACAGCTACGACAAGTTACAACTGTTATGGCTCTAAGCACTATGGGACTCAACATCTCAGGTCATAAGTCCCCTAGAACTTAGAACTACTTAAACATAACTAACCTAAGGACATCACACACATCCATGCCCGAGGCAGGATTTGAGCCTGCGACCGTAGCGGTAGCGCGGTTCCAGACTGAAGCGCCCAGAACCGCTCGGGCACCAGCGGCCGGCCTTCAACTGTTATACCAACGGTTCCTGTATCTACGTTCTTCCTGTGTTCAGCCTGCACCCTTTGTGACTGAAGCCCTTCTTGTGTTTTCCCGAGACTTTCAAACATAAAAAGCCGCCCAGTCCACGCCACACAGCCCCTCCTACCCGTGTGCCGCCTCCTGCGTATAGTGGGCACCTGATCTATTCAGCGGTACCCGAAACTCAACCACCCTTTGTCGCAAGTAGAGGAAACTGCAGCCTACACGGTCGCAGAACCTTTTGAGCCCCTGATTCAGATCCTACATTCGGTTCTGTACCAGAGGTCCGCAATCGTTCGTGTCGACTATGCTGCAAATGGTCAGCTATGCTTTCATCTTGCAAGCAAGACTGGCAGCCTTTACCACTTCCGTTCAAAAGCTATGAAAATTGTAATCAGTTTGACCAATATTTGAAGTGGCCAAAATAAGCATACCAAGATTATTAAATAACACCTAAACAGCTTAAGTAAGTTAAACGCCAGTCTAAATAAACGTAAATATTTCTTCTGGCAAATTTGAATACAGTTACACGAATCACAAGCATAACATAACTGGTGGAGTTGATATCTGACTCATGTACTAGCCCGTAAATAACGATTTGAGACAACTCCATCAGTTGACAACTAAACAAAGCATGGTGAAGCAAGAAGTCTCTACTTCACATTATTTGAACATTGCATAAGCGGAATGCGCACACAAAATGTGATTGGCTCTGGTAGTACAATTTACTGAGAGTGGTGGAATTTGACTGTACACAACAGGGTCAGAAAACGTAATTAACACAGGATAATGATAAGTCAGATGCTCGCCGAACGAAGCACATCCCCGTAGAAATTGTGCAAGGCCAAGGAGTCACAATTCAGCACTTAGATACAGGATATGTAGTGGCAGAGCGATTACGGGCAATCTCCAACTGTAGAATGAATTGATGAATTGAAAATTAGTGCCATACCGGAAGTCGAACCCGGTGATTAAGGTGACCCCTCGCGATGGAAGGGAATTTAGAATTTGCGTCCCGTTGCAGCACAAATTTCTTCATTCGATTCTACAGTTGGTGGTCACCTGTATTTTATAATAGCTATAATCGTCGCTGCGTCTGTTTCTTCGGACATGTGTACTTATACGAAGGTACATTGCATCTTAGGTCTTATAAACACAGGCACTACGATATCGTTTCAGCCCCTAGAGCTGGCAGTGTAACTGGATCCTCCGTTTCAGAATTGCAGACTCCCTCCAGTATAGTCAGCAGGCAACGACTTCTACCAAGGGGCAGCAACCATCCAGGAGCTAAACGCGTCCGCTACACACCAACAAGCGAACTCTCTCGGTGAACCATTCCCTTGGCTGTAACGCGTAACCACAAAGCTCACCACTGTCCGCCAAAAGCCTCACTGCTTCTTCCTATTCCATGCCGCTTCCGCCATCTAGGACTAACAAACCTTCCCATGGATTTTTTTTTTCTTTATTGTGATTTCATGCCCCGGCCCCATATGGGCAGGGGAGGGCTGTCAGCAGCACAATCCGCCGCTCTTCAGCCGAGTGACATGACAATTAAACCAAGAATAACAGAATACGTACATAAGGAGGTAAAAAAGGGGAACATAAAACAGAGTAAGGGGAGAAAATGGAGGTAAAAATACACTGACATGGAGACGTTCATTGGGGACAGTTAAAAAAGTCACCAGAAAGTTAAAAAAACACAGTTGGCGATTCTTAAAACACAGAGAAGACACGGGATGCGCATGCACAGGTTAAAAGTTGGCCACAGTATTAAAAACACTCTGAAACAACACACTTAAAACCCACTGGGAGCACACACGACGAAGAAGAAAACTACCAGGCGGGACCTGCCGAGGGAAAGGTCAGAGAGAATGGAAAAGGAGGGGAGAGCATGGGGCAGCTGGGGAAGCGGCGGGATGAAGAAAGGAGGGGCAACCGTGGGTTCACGAAGAGGTAGGAGACACACGGGGCGGGAGAGGAAAAGGGAAGACAGGGCAGGAGGGAGCGCAGAGACACTGAAAGAAGGCACAAGAGATGGACGGGGAGTAGGAGGGGAATCCGCTCAGAAGGAGGGAGGGGGAGGAGAGGGAGCCCTGAGGAGGAGGCAGGAAGAGGGGGTTAGAGTTGTTAGGAAGGGTAGATGTCAGGGCGAAGCTCGTCATCTGGGAGTGGTAAACGGTGGAAGTTGTGTTGGGAAAGGAGATGGAGGGTGTGGAGATGGAGAGAGGGAGGGACACAACGGTAAAGGCGCGGCAACTGGTTGGGAGTGGAGAGGAAGGGAGACACCAGGGGGTGAGGGGCATCAAGGCGGCGGACAATATATAGTGTGCGGATGTGTTCAAGGAAAAGGAGAAGGTGGGGGAAGGGGATGAGGACATAGAGGATGCGCGTGGGGGACGGAAGGCGGATGTGGAAGGCAAGGTGGAGTGCATGGCGTTCGAGGATTTGGAGGGTTTTATAGAACCGGGGAGGGGCGGAAATCCAAGCGATGCTGGCATAACAAAGGATGGGGCGGATCATGGATTTGTAGGTGTGAAGGATGGTGGAAGGATGCAGACCCCACGTCCGGCCGGACAGGAGTTTCAGGAGGCGGAGGTGGTTGTGAGCTTTGTTTTGGATGGTAAGGAGATGGGGAGTCCAGGTGAGGTGGCGGTCGAGTGTGAGGTCAAGGTATTTGAGGGTAGGAGTGAGGTGGATAGGACGGCCGTAAATGGTGAGGTAGAAATCATGGAGGCGGAAGGAGCGGATGGTGTGGCCTATGATGATCGCCTGGGTCTTGGAGGGATTAACACGGAGGAACCACTGGTTGCAATAAGTGGTGAATTGGTCAAGGTGGGTTTGGAGGGTACGTTGGGACCGTTGAAGGGTAGGATAAAGGGCTAGGAAGGCGGTGTCATCAGCGAACTGGAGAAGATGAACAGGAGGGGGATGTTTGGGCTTATCAGCAGTGTACAGGAGATAGAGGAGAGGGGAAAGGACAGAACCTTGGGGCACGCCGGCAAAGGGGTAGAAAGTACGGGAGTTGGAATTGTGGATAGTCACATAGGAGGGACGATGG
The DNA here is from genome assembly GCF_021461385.2 of Schistocerca piceifrons. Lineage (NCBI taxonomy): Eukaryota > Metazoa > Arthropoda > Insecta > Orthoptera > Acrididae > Schistocerca > Schistocerca piceifrons. The sequence goes on from NC_060140.1 coordinate 686,450,837, forward strand.
GAGAGGAAGGAAGCAACGAGACGGACGAAGTTGATGGGGAGAGCATAGGTCTGGAGTTTGAAAAGGAGCCCGGGATGCCAGACACGGTCATAGGCGTTCTGGAGATCAAGGGAAACAAAGATAGCAGAGCGACGGGAGTTAAGTTGGAGGGAAAGAAGATGGGTAAGGGTAAGGAGCTGGTCGTCAGCAGAGAAGAAAGGCCGGAAGCCACATTGGGTAAGAGGAAGGAGGTGGTGCTGGTTAAGGTGGCGGTGGATACGGCGAGAGAGGATGGCCTCGAAGACCTTACTGAACACGGAGGTGAGGCAGATGGGACAATAGGAAGAGGTAGCAGAGGGGGGTTTGGTAGGCTTAGGGAACAGCAGGACACGGGAAGTCTTCCACAGGTCAGGGTAAAATCCAGTGGAGAGGAGGACATTGTACAGGGTAGCAAGGACAGACAGGAAGGATGGAGGGGATTCCTTGAGGTGACGGTAGGTGACGCCATCATGACCAGGGGCAGTGTTGCGTTTGGAGCGGAGGACGAGTGTGATGTCTTGCATGGTGATGGGAGTGTTGATGTCGGAGGGGGGTAGCCGATCCAAGTACTGGAAGCTAGGGGGGAGCGGGGGGACAGAGGTGTCAGTGCGGTCAAGGACAGTGGGGAAGAGGGAGTAATCAAAATGGGGATCGTCAGGAAGGGAGAAGACCTCGGACAGGTGGGAAGCAAAATGGTTAGCCTTACTGAGGTTGTCGGGAGGATGGGGTATTGCGGGGTGGGATGGTTACCAGTAAGGCGGTGGAAGGCTGACCAGTACTTGGAGGAGTTGACAGGGTTCCCATGGAACGCATGCGCACGCCTTTATACAAGCGTCTCGCACCTCACTGCCCCCTGAAATCACGGCTGCGCGCCAAACAGCCCACAGCTGATCAAAGAGAGAGAAATCGATAGTAACTATACCACGGTTCATCTGTGTTTAGTCTTGCTGAATATATACATGTAGCCTTCTGAAACTGGGTGAAACTTTTGGAAGACTTTATATCATACGATGTCTACAGAAGTTGGCTGCACAGACAAAAATCCTTAGAGATACCTATTAGCTCAAAAGAGTAGAAAAAATACTGAGGTGGAGTTGATAGCATTAATTGCTTGTGATGTGAATGCACAGCTATGTTTAAAGGTCTTCACCTTTTACTTTAATAATGCAATTTCAGTGTTACGTCGCTGTCAAGTATCTACAATTATCCATTCTGTGTCGCTGAGACAGTACACTGAAGTGACCAAAGTCATGGGATAACTCCTAATATGTTTCGAGCCTCCTTTTGCCCGAAGTAGCGCAGCAACTCGACGTGGCATGGACTCAACAACCAACGTGGAGAAATACCGACCTGCTTCTATAGCTGTCTATAACTGCGGTACTGTCGTAAGTGCAGGATTTTGTGCACTAACTGATCTCTCGATTATGTCCCTTAAGTGTTCGAAGGAATTCGTGCAAGGCGATCGAGGTGGAAAAATCATTTACTCCAATTATCTAGAATGTTCTTCACATCAACTGTGAACAACTGTGGCCCATTAACATGACGCATTGTCGTCCCTGAATGGCTGCAAATGGTCTCTACGTAGCCGAACATAACCATTTTCAGTCAGTCATCGGTTCAATTGGACCAGAGGACCCAGTCTGTTTCATGCAAACGCCACCCACACCATTATGGGCCTACCAACCATCAGCGTGCACAGTGCTTTGTCGACAACTTGGCTGCACGGCTTCGTGGGTTCTGCGCCAAACTCGAACCCTATCATCAGTTCTTATCTACTGGAATTGTGACTAATCTGACCAAACCAAGGTTTTCCAGTTGTCTATGGTTCAATCGATACGGTCACGACACCAGGAAAGGCGCTACAGGCTATGTCGTGCTGTCAGCAAAGGTACTCGCGTCGATCTTCTGCTGCCACTGTCCACTAATGCCAAATTCCACTGCACTTTCTTTACGGATACGTTCGTCATACGTCCCACATTGATTTCTGCAGTCATTTCATGCAGTGTTGCTTGTCTGTTAGCACTGACAACTCTACTTGAACTGAGCTGCTGTCGATCGTTAAGTGAAGATTGTAGGCCTCTGCGATGTCCATGGTGAGAGGTTATGCCTCAGACATGGTATTCTCGGCGCACAATTGTGACGGTGGGTACCGATATATTGACTTCTCAAACGATTTACGAAATGGAACGTACTGAGCGTCTATTTCCAACTGCTATTCCGCATTCAAACTCTTTTAATTCCCGTCGTGCGGCTATAATCACGTCAGAAACCTTTCCACATAATCCACCAGAGTACAGATGTCAACTCCGCGGATACAGTGCCCTTTTATACCTTATAACCGAAACACCACCGCTATCTGTATATCTGCATATAGTTATCCCGTTCCTTTTCTCACCTGACGGTATAAATTAATGATACGCTTGTACAGTTTCGCTTAGAGCCCCACCATTGATTTAAAGGGGACACAACACTACCAGGGTAAAGAAAAAGGAAATTCTGTGGTGCACGGCCAGCGACCAGGCTACTGAACTGACTGTACGTGGACTGCGGCCTTCCTTCAACGCGACACTAGTCCGTCATTACCTTCGGGAAAGATCATTAGTGTCCCCCTTTCCCTGGATACCCAGGGGTGGTGATTTCACAATATGAAATTTTGTATGGAGGTGGTGTGGTGTAGGTTATGATACGAGATGAAACACCAGGAAAGAAGGAGAAAGTTAATGGGGAGGGTTCCGCTGGGCAGTTTAATTCTGGAACTGCTATCTGGTTCCGTTCGTTCGTATGCAGCAGCCATGCGATGGGCGGCAGTAATCGAGGCGCGGCGAGGTGATGGCAAGTTATGCAGGAGGTCGGTGTGGCTGAGTGGGGCAAGCCTGGTGGTGTGGCGGTCAGCGCGTGTCCGATACAATTTACATGAGTCCTGGTATCTCCGTCGGGCTGCACCGGCTGCAACACGTGTGCAGCACTGGCGCGGAGGGTGGCAGTGAGGAGTGGAGGGAAGGGGCCAAGACCCCTGGCGCCGCGGCGCATATTAAGTCGGCCGCATCCTGCGACGTCCTGGGAGGGCGCAAGCGGACTCGCCATTTGAAATTCAATAAAGCGGGCCAGGGTGGGGAAGGGCGGGAAAAGCCGCACCGTACCCTCCCCCATCCCCTCCTACGCCCACCCTTTTCAGTGTGGGAGAGCTGCGCGGAGTGGCAGAGAACAGGCTTGTTTAAAATTCACATTGCAAAGCAGTGCTGATTGTGTTTGTGTGCGAGAGAACGGGGACCACACCAGCGCTGCTGCGGCACAGAGGTAGAGGGACTGCGTGCAAAGCGATAACTTGTTGCGAAGCTGCATCCCGCCTCGTAGTCGCCACACTTACTACATTTCCTGTTGAACCTCAGGAGCGCTGTTGATTCTGAAATTCATTCGTCCTCAGCTACACACATCAAAAAAAGTTCTGCATCACCCCGGTGTCCAGAACTCCTGGATGGGCGTTTAGCGCTTACTGTGGACATTATATCACAGACACAGTCCCTTTGACTGTTGAGAGATGTCACTAAACCTGTCCATAGAGGTAAACAACCATGCATGAGCAGCGCCTTTTAGACGGAGTGGGTCCGACGGACGATCAGTTCCAGTCATTCCACCAGGAAGGAGGTACACGGCTCGTGTTGTCTGTAGTTCAACCATGCCTAGACCATTACTACCGCGGTTCGATGGCGTCCGCATTGTTACTTTGTGCCAGGAAGGCCTGTCAACAAGGGAATTATCGGGGCATCTCGGCGTGGACGAAAGCAATGTTGCTCGGACATGGAGGAGATACTGAGAGACAGGAACTGTCGATGACATGCCTCGCTCAGGACGTCCAATGACTACTACTTCGGTGGATGACCGCTACCTACGGATTATGACTCGGAGGAACCCCGACAGCAACGCCATGTTGAATAATGCTTTCCGTGCAGCCACTCGAACTGTGCGCAACAGGCTGCATGATGCCAAACTTCATTCCACACGTCCATGGCGAGGTCCATTTTTACAACCACGACATCAGGCAGTGCGGTACAGATGGGACCCACAACATGCCGAATGGACCACTCAGGATTGGAATCACGTTCTGTTACCCAATCAGTGTCGCATACACCTTCAACCAGACAATCGTCCGAGAGGTGCTTGGGGGCAACACGGTCAGGCTGAACGCCTTAGACCCACCGTCCAGCGAGTGCAACAAGGTGAAGGTTCCCTGCTGTTTTGGGGTGGCATTATGTGGGGCCGACTTACGCCGCTGGTGGTCATAGAAGGCGCCGTAACTGCTGTACAATACGTGAATGCCATCCTCCGACCGACAGTGCAACCATATCGGTATCGTATTGGCGAGGAATTCGTCTTCATGGGCGACAATTCGCACCCACATCGTGCACATCTTGTGAATGACCTCCTCTAGGGTAACGACATCGCTCGACCACATTGCCCACCATGATCTCCAGACATGAACTCTATCGAACATGGATAGATTGAAAAGGGCTGTTTATGGACGTAGTGACCCACCAACAACTCTGAGGGATCTACGCCGAATCCCCGCTGAGGAGTGGGATGATCTGGACCAACATTGTCTTAATGAACTTGTGGATAGTATGCCAGGACGAATACAGGCATGCATCAATGTAAGAGGACGTGCTACTGGATATTAGAGGTACTGGTGTGTACGGCAATCTGGACAACCACCTCTGAAGGTCTCGCTGTGCGGTAGTACAACATGCAACGTGCGGTTTTCATGAGCAATGAAAAGTTCGGAAATTATGTCTATGTTGATCTCTGTTCCAATTTTATGTACAGATTCCGGAACTCAAGGAGCCGAGGTGACGAAAACCTTTTTTTGATGTGTGTGTATATTTGTGTCTGGTTCGAGTAGCTGACGGGAATGCAGCCCCGTCAATCATCGATATTTCGACAGGTGTACACTCTATTATTTTCAAGGCACCAAAGTAGGAAGAAAGCGTTATGCAAAGGAATGTAAAACTTCGGTATGCGGAACATATCTGCGTTCATGGGAAACGTTACATGAAGTCGGAAAAGCAGAATTACGTTCAATAGTTGCAGAAGAAAAATTCCTGGTAGGAGCACAATATCAAGCGTCTTTGTCTCTACAGAGCTATTCCCTCTAGATATAATGGTGTGCTGAAGGGTTTCTCTTAGGCCAATCGCGAGCAACACTGGTCCTCCGACACATCAAGTAGCAAAACGCCTTGCTATACTGTTGAGCTGACTAGTAGAATTGTGTGTGAGCCACATCATGGACTCGACGGCTTTTTACATATATTATAGGGATTGGGTTTCAGAGAGTCGGGTACGAGTATTTAATAAGTTTTGGTGTGATCTCTGTCTTCATTGTCGTTCCCCTATTTCAATGATTGCGGTAAATTGAGGTTTGATGTTGAATTAACGAACTTCTTATTCAATGACTAGTGTTACGAACAGGCGGATGGAGCTTCAATGGGGGACCGTTATCACCTATTAATGTCAGTATGTTTATGGATGTTTTCGAGGAATGTGCGTTGGAGCTGGCGGCATGAGATGTATTTTTTTTACAAATATGTAGTTTATTCTTTTTTCTTTTTTCCTTTTTTTTTTTTTTTTTTTTTTTTTTTGGCCTCATGGTTGTGATAATTTGAACGACTTTTAAGAATGTCTGAGTTCAGTTAATATTTGCTTCAGGACGGAAGTGGAAAGGGTGAACTGCCTCCCTTCATTGATGCGTTCGTCAAGCGGAAGGTTGATGCTGTGTGGGGACAAGCAGTTGATAGGAAGACAACCCACACCAACTTTTATCCACAGGCTAATAATTGTCATCACACCCCTTAGCTTAGTTCACAGGACCCAGGTCATCTGACTGAGAGCATGTCAGCTGAGTTAACCCATCTCTTGGTTCAATTTCATCATAATGTTTACAGTGAGAGACAGTTCGGACGCGTGTTGCGCTATCGGCCAAACTTGCACCTGCTGAGTGATGGTAATATCGATGTGACATTGTAGCGAAACGGGAAGAAGACAAATATTTCTAGTCAGATGGGAATAGGGTAATACCAACAGCAGCAGATATTGGTATAACTGGAGAAGGTTTCTTTACGAGTAGGAAGGTAGGGCAGAGAGTGTGTTATTCTTTGACTTACCTTCTATTCATCTCGTCCCCAGTTTTTCCAGGTTAGCCAGCTTGTTTGAAAGGCATTTGATATGGAACATTCAGTCCGTGCACTGTGTGCGCCGTGATCGTGAAAATATCCCATTATTTTAACGAAAGTCACAGTGTGGATTTCAATATGACTGAGAGATGATTCGAAGCAAACCAACACCAACAAATATAGTCCAGGTATACATGCCGACGCCACAAGATGGAGATGAAGAGATAGAGAAAGTATATGTGGATATTGAAAGGATAATACAGTACATAAAGGGAGATGAAAATCTAGTAGTCAAGGGGGACTAGAAGGTAGTTGGAGGGGAAGGAATGCAGATGTGGTTACAGGAGAATATGGGCTTGGGACGAGGAATGAGAGAGGAGAAAGACTGATTGAGTTCCGTAATAAATTTCAGCTAGTAATAGCGAATACTTCGTTCAAGAATTGCAAGCAGAGCAGGTATACCTGGAAAAGGCCGGGTGGTACAGGAAGATTACAGTTACATTACATGATGGTCAGGCAGACATTTCGAAATCAGATATTGGACCGTAGCGCGTACCCAGGAGCAGATACAGACTCAGATCACAATGTGTAGGGTGAAGTTTAAGACAGTAGTCAGGAAGAATCAACACGCACAGAAGTGGGATACAGAAGTACTAAGGAATGACGAGATACGCTTGAAGTTCTGTTGGGCTATAGCTACTGCAGTAAGGAATAATTCAGTAAGCAGTACAGCTGAAGAGGAATGCTCATCTATAAAAAGGACAATCACTGAAGCTGGAACGAAAACAGTAGGTAAAAAGAAGGGAGCTGCGAAGAAACCTTGGGTAACAGAAGAAATCCTTAAGCTGATCGATGAAAGAAGCAATTAAAAAAATGTTCAATGACATTCAGGAATACAGAGGAATGAAATAAATTGAAAATGCAGGGAAGCTAAGACAAAATGGCTGCATAAAATGCATGAAGGAATCGAAGAAGAAAACGACTGTCGGAAGGACTGATTCAGCATATAGGTAAGTCAAGACAACCTTCGGTGAAATTAAAAGTAAGGGCGGTAGCATAAGAAGTACAACGGGGTTTCCACTGCTAAATATAGAGGAGAAAGCGAATAGATGCAAAGAGTACATTGAAGGTCTCTATGAGGGGGCAAGATTTGTATGATGTAATAGAACAAGAAACAAAAGTCGATTTAGAAGAAATAAGGGATCCAGTATTAAAATTTAATGAGAGTATTGGAAGACTTAAAATGAAATAAGGCAGAAGGGATAGATAACGTTCCATCACATTTCTAAAATGATTAGGGTAAGTGGCAACAAAACGACTATTCACGCTACTGTGCTGAATGTCTGAGTGTGCTGACATACCATCTGACTGTCGGAATAATATCGTCGACAAAACTCCGCAGACTTCCAGAGCTGACAAGTGTAAGAATTCCCGCACAACTCAGCCGTCCGAGTTGCTGACAAGAATTATGTACAGAAGAATAGAAAAGAAAATTGTGGATGTGTAAGATAGCGATAAGTTTGGCTTTAGAAAAAGTAAACGCACCACAGAGGCAATTCTGAAGTTTCGGTTGATAATGGAAGCAAGACTAAAGAAAAGTCAAGACACGTTCATAGGATCTGTCGATCTGGAAAAAAGTTCGACAACGTAAAATCGTGCAAGATGTTCGAAATTTTGAGAAAGTAGTGGTAAGCTATAGGGAGGAACGCGTTATATATATAAAATATGTGCAAGATCCAAGAGGGAATAATAAGAGTGGACGACCAAGAACGAAGTGCCAGGATTAAAAGGAGTGCTAGACAGGGATGTAGTCTTTCATACCTACTATTCAGTCTGTACATCGAAGGCGCTATGATGGAAACAAAAGAAGAATGCAGGTGTGGGATTAAAATTCAAGGTGAATGGATATCAGTGATACGATTCACTGATGACGGTGCTATCCTAAGTGAAAGTGGACAAGAATTAAATGACCTGCTGAATGGAAAGAATAGTATAATGATTACAGAAACTGGAGTGAGAGTAAATCGAAGGAAGACGAAAGTAATGAGAAGTTCAGAAATGAGAACAGCGAGAAACTTCACATACGATTGACGATCACGAACTAGATGAAGTTACGGAATTTTGCTACCTAGACAGAAAAACAATCAATAAAAGCAGAAGACCATTGGCAAAAAGGGCATTCCGGACCAACAGATGTCTACTAGTATCAAACATAGGCCTTAATTTGTGGAAGGAATTTCTGAGAATGTACGTTTGGACCACTGCACCGGATGGTAGTGAAACATGGACTGTAGGAAAGTGGAACAGAAGAAAATCTAAGCATTTGAGCTGTGGTGCTACGGGCGAATGTTGAAAGTTAGGTGGACTGAAAAGGTAATGAATGAGGAGGTTCTGCGCAGAATCGGAGAGGAAAGAAATAAGTAGAAAACACTGACAAGGAGAAGGGACGGGATGACAGGACATCTGTTAAGACATCAGGGAACGACTTCCATGGTATTAGAGGCAGCTGTCGAGGGTAAAAACGGGAGAGAAAGACAGAGATACGAATACACTCAACAAATAATTGATGACATAGTATGCAAGTGCTACTCTGAGATGAAGAAGTCTGCACAAGACAGGAATTCGTGGCGGGCCGCATCAAACCAATCAGAAGACTGATGACTGAGCAAAAGCCCACTCAAGAAGCATTTTTTACAGGATTTGTTGTATTTTGCAAATATTTGATGCGAAAAGTGGTTTTGATCTCTGTCTAAAATTAGAGCCCTTCTAGCATTCATAAAGGATATTTTGCTTTGCGTGAGATGGTTGACTATCTTATTCCTTGCCGTTGTGGTGTGCCACATATTCGTTTGACCAACAGGATAGTGGAGGACCAGTGCAATGAACATGAGGGTAGGATACGCTTACAACAGCTGAGAAAATCTAGTGATGCAGAACATTGCCTTGACACCCGTCATCGTACGGAATATAGCAACACGGAGATTTTGACATGCACTTCCTGCTGTTGGGATAGTGTTATTAAGAAATCAGTTGAAATTAAATTAGCAAGTGACCTTACAATCAGAGATGAAGGATTTTGCTGACATTCTGATTGCAATCCTGCACTCTAAGCCATAGAAAACCAGAGGGACAGAATTTACGGTAGTGTTTGCTGCCGGTAACTGTGACGTTCGTCATCTTCAGTTGTACGGTGGCACTAGTGTTTGCAGTTTGTGTCTGTGTGTGTGTGTGTGTGTGTGTGTGTGTGTGTGTGTGTGTGTGTGTGTATGTGTGTTCCTGGAAATTCTCCGTATGCCGAGGTGTTAAGTCCCCTTGAACAGTGCTCACTTTCTGCATTTACACCTTGAAAATGACAAGTTGTGCCCTCCCGAAATATCGGCGGTGAATGTAGATGTCACATTATATGCCGCGAAAAATTCATTATTGAAATGTTACTTCTATTATGCAACATTAACTCCCATGTATCTGTGAGTAGGGTCCTTGATCACTGATTAAAACGTCCTGGATCCTATTTTCGAACCTGGAAACTGTTCAAATTTTGATTAAAAATCATCATCAATGGCGGACGAAGACTTTCAGCATTAGACGTCATCCTCGTTCCGCCAACGGTCTTGTCAAATAGGCCCGAGGAACGGACAGAGGTTGCGAAACTGCCCCTAAAAAGAGGAAGAATCAGCAATGATAAACGTCGTGAGGACGCAGCAGGCAGTAGAAACCCTGCTTTAAAGCACATGACGCGTTTCTACAGGATATGAAGACTGTGTGTTGGTTATCTCTCCATTGGCAAAAGATTTCAGAAAAAGTACTCCATTCGGATCTTCGTGAGGGACTGCTAATTGGGAGGAGACCGCGAGAAAAAGATTGAAGGAAATGAAAAAGACGACAAGGATTTTTGTTAAGATGAGTGTAGGGTAATATACGCCACAGCAGAAAATAATATATCGGAAGTCTAAATCGTTAGGAATAGGAGGGTAATGGAGAGAGTGATTAGGCAAACTAAGCCATGATAAATTAAAAGCCATGTTTGTAACATCAAGAGAGCAATGGGAATTCTACTGTTAAATGTTCTACTGTTAAATGCAGAGGAGAGAGCAGATAAGTTGAAAGAGTACTTTGAAGGCCTCTGTGAGGAGACGGACTTGTGTGGCGACGTAGCGGAAGAAGAAACATGAGTCGCCAGGAAGAGATTAGGGATCCAGTGTTAGAATCAGAATTTAAACGAGTTGTGGATAACGTAAGATCAAATGAGGCAAAACGGACGGATAAATTTCATCGGAATTTGTAAAAGCCCTTCGGAAGTGTCGAAGGAACAACAATTAACATTGGTATGTAGAATGTATGAGACAGGCGATATACCATCTGACTCAGGGAAAAACATCATCCACACAATTCCGAAGATAGAAAGTGCCGACAAGTTCGAGAACTGTCGTACATCATCTTAAGAGCTCATGCATCCAAGTTGTTGACAAGAATAATATACAAAATAATGGGAAAAAAAACTGAGGGTCTCTTAGACGATGATCAGTTTGGCTTTAAGAAGGGGGAAAGTAGCAGAGATTCAGTTCTAACGTAGCGGTTAATAATGTAAACAAGGCTGAAGGTAAATCAAGACAAGTTCAGAGACTCTGCTGAACTGGGAAAAGCGTCCGACAATGTCAGTTGGTTCAAGATGTTTGAAATTTTGAGAAAAACAGGGGTACGTTGTAGAGAAAAGCGGGTATTATACAATATGTACAAGAAACTAAACGAAACAGTAAGACTGGCAGACAAAACACGAAGTCGTCTGATTAAAAAGGGTGTAATACAGGGCAGGGGGGGTAATCTTTCGCCCCTGCATAGCAGTACAAGGCACAAAAGCAATCAAATTTAGCGTACACATCTCGAGTGCAGAGCCCACATTACTCAATATTATATTACCGAGACGCCAACAGCGTGCTCACGAAATCAGATAAATACAACTACTCCCAGAACACCCCATTGAACTCCTAAGTGCGTGACAGGATTTCAACTGAGTGTGCAGAATATAAATTACAAACTCATGGTGACCGGGGGGTGGGAAGAGGGGGGGGGGGGAGTCACAGCTAAATCAAGTGAAAAACCAAAGGAAATTTAAATGTAAATCTTAATAAGTTTGCTTCAAAACAACATGCAAATGTGCTTAAATGTATTCTCACAATCTTCTATTATAAATTCACTCTAGACACAACAATATAAGTCTGTTGGAATTGCAATACTGTCGACTACACCTCAGCACCGCAATACACTGTGCTGCCTGAAACAGACCAGACTCCAGTACTGAGAAAGGATAAGCAACAAATACCCGCAAAGAAAACAGATTTTCAAGGTAATAATGTCAGAAAAACAGCTCGAACCCTGACACGGATAACTCGAATTACGATACACCAGCACTCCAAACTTAACGGATTGTAACACCGACCCTCGCAATAGATCATTAGTATGAATACTGAGTACAGGAGCAACCAGCAAAAGTGCACTTACTACAACTTCAGGGTAAACACACCTGCAGATACAGAGGACAGAAAACATGTTCAACTAAAACGACGAAAGCGCAGGAACATGAAGCTAAATAATTTCCAAGAGCTCACCTCTGACAGCGTGAATTTTCCCGAGACCTAGGCTCCGCGGCTCGTCCACAACACACCGCAGATACTGCCAACGCCGGCCTAACCCAGGACTACTTTGAAAGGCACTTGCTGGCCTCCCAATGCCTCACCTCTCTGCACCGACCCCTTTTTCCCCTACCAGAGCGCCACCAACAGTTCGAATCGCAACCGACGAGCAAAGTTCAAAACAGAGGGCAAAGGTCGATATCCAGAGAGACGCCACAGTCCATTACCTAGGCAGAAAAATTACACTACTAGCTATTAAAATTGCTACACCGAGAAGAAAGGCAGATGATAAACGGGTATTCATCGGACAAATATATTGTACTAGAACTGACAAGTGATTACATTTTCACGCAATTTGGGTGCGTAGATCCTGAGAAATCAGTACCCAGAACAACCATCTCTGGCCGTAATAAAGGCCTTGATACGCCTGGGATTTGAGTCAGAGCTTGGAAGGCGTGTACAGGTACAGCTGCCCATGCAGCTTCAACACGATACCACAGTTCATCAAGAGTAGTGACTGGCGTATTGTGGCGAGCCAGTATGGTCAAGAGCAGTGTGGTCAAGAGCAGTATGCTGCTATCAAACATAGACCTTAACCAGAAGAATAAATTTCTGAGAATGTACGTTTCGAGCATAGGGTTGTATGGTAGCGAAAAATCGACAATGGTGAAACCAGAACAAAAGATAATAGAAAGATATGAGGCATGGTGCAATAGAAGATTTTTGAAAATTAGATAGACAGACAAGGTAAGGAACGAGGGTTTCTCCGCTGGAACAGCGATGAAAGGAATATACGAAGACCACTGACAGGAATAGGGGAAGAATAATAAGATATAAGTTAAGACAGTAGGGATTAACTTCCATGGTGCTAGATGGAAATGTAGAGGATAAAAACTGTAGAGGACGGCAGATATTGGAATACAGATAACCATCCCACTTCTTTTACACTGGCCACGCGCCATAGCTGAAGGCCTCACATTATGATTTCTGAACACTTCGTAGCGAGAGCTGCGATGATTTGATAGCGTCTCGTAGCGCGACCCGCAGTGTGTGTTAGTGACTCTACTGGCTCGATATCGGAATCTCTTTCTTCAATTTTCCATCTTGGATGTATTTTGGTTCAAATGGCTCTGAGCACTATGGGACTTAACATCTGGGGTCATCAGTCCCCAAGAACGTAGAACTACTTAAACCTAACTAAGCTGAGGATATCACACACATCCATGTCCGAGTCAGGATTCGAACCTGCGACCGTAGCAGTCGCGCGGTTCCAGACTGAAGCGCCTAGAACCGCTCGGCCACACCGGCCGGCGATGTATTTTGTTCACAGGTGTAGGATTCGTTATGAATAGGAAGGTAGGGCAGAGGGTGTGTTACTGTGAACAGTTCAGTGACCGGGTTGTTCTAATCGGAATCGACAGCAGACCAACACCGGCAACGATAGTTCAGGTATACATGCCGATGTCGCAAGCTGAAGATGAACAGATAGAGAAAGTGTATGAGGATATTGAAAGGGTAATGCAGTATGTAAAGGGGGACGAAAATCTAATAGTCATGCGCGATTGGAATGCAGTTGTAGGGGAAGGAGTAGAAGAAAAGGTTACAGGAGAGTATGGGCTTGGGACAAGGAATGAAAGAGGGGAAAGACTAATTGAGATCTGTAACAAGTTTCAGCTAGTAATAGCGAATACCCTGTTCAAGAATCACAAGAGGAGGAGGTATACTTGGAAAAGGCCGGGAGATACGGGAAGATTTCGATCAGATTACATCATGGTCAGACAGAGATTCCGAAATCAGATACTGGATTGTAAGGCGTACCCAGGAGCAGATATAGACTCAGATCACAATATAGTAGTGATGAAGAGTAGGCTGAAGTTCAAGACATTAGTCAGGAAGAATCAATACGCAAAGAAGTGGGATACGGAAGTACTAAGGAATGACGTTTGAAGTTCTCTAACGCTATAGATACAGCAATAAGGAATAGCGCAGTAGGCAGTACAGTTGAAGGGGAATGGACATCTCTAAAAAGGACCATCACAGAAGTTGGGAAGGAAAACATAGGTACAAAGAAGGTAGCTGCGAAGAAACTGTGGGTAACAGAAGAAATAGTTCAGTTGATTGATGAAAGGAGGAAGTACAAACATGTTCCGGGAAAATCACGAATACAGAAATACAAGTCGCTGAGGAATGAAATAAATAGGAAGTGCAGGGAAGCTAAGAGGAAATGGCTGCAGGAAAAATGTGAAGACATCGAAAAAGATATGACTGTCGGAAGGACAGACTCAGCATACAGGAAAGTCAAAACAACCTTTGGTGACATTAAAAGCAACGGTGGTAACATTAAGAGTGCAACGGGAATTCCACTGTTAAATGCAGAGGAGAGAGCAGATAGATGGAAAGAATACATTGAAAGCCTCTATGAGGGTGAAGATTTGTCTGATGTGATAGAAGAGGAAACAGGAGTCGATTTAGAAGAGATAGGGGATCCAGTGTTAGAATCGGAATTTAAAAGAACTTTAGAGGACTTACGGTCAAATAAGGCAGAAGGGATAGATAACATTCCATCAGAATTTCTAAAATCATTGGGGGAAGTGGCAACAAAACGACTATTCACGTTGGTGTGTAGAATATATGAGTCTGGCGATATACCATCTGACTTTCGGAAAAGCATCATCCACACAATTCCGAAGACGGCAAGAGCTGACAAGTGCGAGAATTATCGCACAATCAGCTTAACAGCTCATGCATCGAAGCTGCTTACAAGAATAATATACAGAAGAATGGAAAAGAAAATTGAGAATGCGCTAGGTGACGATCAATTTGGCTTTAAGAAAACTAAAGGGACGAGGGAGGCAATTCTGACGTTACGGCTAATAATGGAAGCAAGGCTAAAGAAAAATCAAGACACTTTCATAGGATTTGTCGACCTGGAAAAAGCGTTCGACAATATAAAATGGTGCAAGCTGTTCGAGATTCTGAAAAAAGTAGGGGTAAGCTATAGGGAGAGACGGGTCATATACAATATGTACAACAACCAAGAGGGAATAATAAGAGTGGACGATCAAGAACGAAGTGCTCGTATTAAGAAGGGTGTAAGACAAGGCTGTAGACTTTCGCCCCTCCTCTTCAGTCTGTACATCGAGGAAGCAATGATGGAAATAAAAGAAAGGTTCAGGAGTGGAATTAAAATACAAGGTGAAAAGATATCAATGATACGAATCGCTGATGACATTTATATCCTCAGTGAAAGTGAAGAAGAATTAAATGATCTACTTAACGGAGTGAACAGTCTAATGAGTACACAGTATGGTTTGAGAGTAAATCGGAGAAAGACGAAGGTAATGAGAAGTAGTAGAAATGAGAACAGCGAGAAACTTAACATCAGGATTGATGGTCACGAAGTCAATGAAGTTAAGGAATTCTGCTACCTAGGCAGTAAAATAACCAATGACGGACGAAGCAAGGGGGACATCAAAAGCAAACTCGCTATGGCAAAAAAGGCATTTCTGGCCAAGAGAAGTCTACTAATATCAAATACCGGCCTTAACTTAAGGAAGAAATTTCTGAGGATGTACGTCTGGAGTACAGCATTGTATGGTAGTGAAACATGGACAGTGGGAAAACCGGAACAGAAGAAAATCGAAGCATTTGAGATGTGGTGCTGTAGACGAATGTTGAAAATTAGGTGGACTGATAAGGTAAGGAATGAGGAGGTTCTACGCAGAATCGTAGAGGAAAGGAATATGTGGAAAACACTGATAAGGAGAAGGGACAGGATGATAGGACTTCTGCTAAGACATGAGGGAATGACTTCCATGGTACTAGAGGGAGCTGTAGAGGGCAAAAACTGTAGAGGAAGACAGAGATTGGAATACGTGAAGCAAATAACTAGGGACGTAGGTTGCAAGTGCTACTCTGAGATCAAGAGGTTAGCACAGGAACGGAATTTGTGGCGGGCCGCATCAAACCAGTCAGTAGACTGATGACCAAAAAAAAAAAAGTTATGCCGTATGATCTCCTGGTTCGACGATATGCTTACATCCTCGAAATTTCTCACCGAGCGAGATGCCGCCGTGTTTAGTACACTGAACTCTCATACGGGAGGACGATGGTTCAAACCCGAGTCCGGTAACGCAGACTTAGGTTTCCCGTGATTTCCTGAAATTGTTCGAGACAAATGCCTGCATGGTTCCTCTGCAAGGGCACAGCCGATATCTTTTCCCACCCTTGACCCTATCCGACGTTATGCTCTGTCTCTGATGACCTCGATGTCGACGAGACGTTAAACCCAGTCTTCCGTGCTTCTTTCCTACCTTCCTTCGAAATCTCAGTCACCCGGTGTGGTTGTGTACAACTAACATCTGTTACGTAAATATGAATAAGCCGTTCAAGAAGACGTATTAACAAAATCCGCTGAAATAAAGAACTGTGATCATAAAGTAGCGAAAGAGGACAATGGCTGTGGCACTTTGCTATAATATAGCATTGCTATAATATAGCATTGTTTAATAGTATTAATTTAAAATATGCGAACTTACGATCTTGACAAACAGTTTTGTGAGCAAAGGCAAAGTGTTACAATGGTCACTGAAGATGCTTTGAAATAAAGCGAAACGCGTATGGTCTGAATAAGACTTTCATTAAAGTCCCAAAAGGTTGAATATATCTCTAATTACTTGCAACAGCGACTTTTGTGGAAGGAGGCCTAAAAACAAAACAAAAAAATCATGCCTAAAACCACTAGTGTAGTGGTATAGGTGAATTATATTTTAAACAAATTATTAAAAATGATACTGATGATGAAACTCTAGCTGCCTATACTCTCATTTGGCGAGAGTTGGATACATGTAATTCACCCAGGAATATTGTCGAACATGAGTTTTGGTAATTTAGGTGTAATGCTGTGAATGCTGTGTAGGGACATAATACTGCATGGGCGTACTAACTAAGAAACCTTTGTAAGTAGGCTGTTTAGGTTTTTATACTGGTAACGCCACGTAGCGCTCTGTATGAAAATCACTGGCTGTGCTGTGTGCAGTCTGTGGCTGGTTTGCATTGTTGTTGGCAATTGTAGTGTTGGGCAGCTGGATGTTAACAGCGCGTAGCGTTGCGTAGTTGGAGGTGAGCCGCCAGCAGTGGTGGATGTGGGGAGAGAGATGGCGGAATTTTGAAAGCGGACGATCTGGACATGTGTCCATTAGAAAGAGTAAATTTGTAATATTGGATTCATGGATTCATGGACTTATATAAGGTAAATACATTGTTTGTTCTCTATCAAAATCTTCCATTTGCTAACTATGCCTATCAGTAGTTAGTGCCTTCAGTAGTTTGAATCTTTAATTTAGATGGCAGTAGTGGCGCTCGCTGTATTGCAGTAGTTCGAGTAACGAAGATTTTGTTTTGTGAAAGGTATAGGTTAATGTTAGTCAGGCCCATTCTTTTGTAGGGATAATTGAAAGTCAGATTGCGTTGCGCTAAAAATATTGTGTGTCAGTTTAAGCACAGTCATGTATAATTTTTCTAAGGGGACGTTTCATCTTTGAACACGGGACACTCACTAGTCAACGTTATTGTGAGACTGTACTCCTTTCCAATGTGCATCTTCTCAATGGTGCTTTCGCCCCTGAAGCATTTTTATGGATGACAATCCTCGATCGCATCGAACAGCGCAGGTTGAGAGCACATTCGGCGAACGGACTGGCCTGCCCGCCCCACTTACCTAAACCCCACTGAGCATGCATGGGACCGCTCTGGTCGAAGAACGAATCGCCCTGCCACAAGAACCCCATACCAATCTAGTGACCAGCATGGGACCACGTTGTAGAACATGCACTGACGTCCACAGTGATCACACACCGTATTAAGAACCGTGTCCCACGTTTCGTAATGTCCACAGAACCATCACGAAACGCTGTTATTTTAACGTAATAATTGTCTACTAAGAAAGTGTCATTTCTCTCCATCTCGATACATATTTTTTCAGTTACCTTCTGTACTATGCCGTAGAAGATCTATCGATATATCATCTAGCTATGTTACTTGGAAGTGTCTCATCCTGAGAAATTTACTGCCGTCATTAAGCTTCGAGCCAGTACGTGCTTAATGAACGATTGTGGTTCTTCTCAGCCGATATCTTAGTGTCGCAAGGAGAAGAGAATAGGTGCTCGGCACCAGGAATAAGAGATGTGAAAAACTATCAGCACCTGTCTTATTCGAATTATTACTTTGTACTAGAAGCGTGTGAGTATTTCTCTCATCTGATGTACTTCACACAAAAAGAAGAATCGAAAATATCTGTAATAAAATCTATAATAGGAGGTAAGAAGCTCAGGTGGATGGAAGATATTGAAAACGTTAAGAAAAAGTTCTAAAAAGCTCAGAAAGTTAACTGCATTAATATCCAGACTTGGTAAAACACACTTAAAAGAATTATTGACTGAAAACAGAGCAAAACTGAAAAGAAAATAGTTAGAAATCAAACTCTTGATTTAGTATTTGCACCCGGCCGGTGTGGCCGTGCGGTTCTTGGCACTTCAGTCTGGAACCGCGTGACCGCTACGGTCGCAAGTTCGAATCCTGCCTCGGGCATGGATGTGTGTGATGTCCTTAGGTTAGTTAGGTTTAAGTAGTTCTAAGATCTAGGGGACTGATGACCACAGATGTTAAGTCCCATAGTGCTAAGAGCCATTTAAACCATTTAGTATTTTCAGACATAGGAAAATCATAATTAAAGCAATTTGGAACCCTTACGAAAACTCTATAGCAAGAACAAAAAGTACAAAATTATCTCTCACCTGGATTTAAAGTTAGGAAAGGGTTACGTCAAGAATGCAGTCTGTCACCAACACTTTGCAAAATATACACAGAAAAAGCATTGGAAAACTGGGAAAGAAAATGTAAAGACATGGGTATGCCAGGAAGTGATATTAACAGATATTCATTACAATTTGCTGATGACCAACTAATTGTGGCACAAGATAAATAAGACATAGAGTACATTAAAAGGAAATTAATAGAGGAATATAAAAATGGGGAGTGGAATAAAACAAAATAAACGGTAATAGGAGACGCACATCACGATATGACACTGGAAGAAGAGATGGGAACCATTAAAGACAATAAAGAGTAGAAATATCTGGGAGTCAATATCACACAAGATGGAAAAAGACAAGGAAATTAATTCAAGAATAAATTCTGGGAAGTTTACTTTTGGTAAGGTAAGTGGTATTTTATGGGATCAACAGATTGGAAAGGAAACAAAAATAAAAATCTTCAAGAAAATTATCAGAAACATTATCACATATGGATCAGAAGTGTGGACAGTTAAATCACAAATAGTAAAAAGGTCGATTTCAACGGAGATGGATTTTTGGAGGTAGTCCGCAGGGATATCTAGGCAAGAAAGAATCAGAAATGAAGACTTCAGGAAGAAAATGGAGGTTACAAATGGCTGATTTTATAGAATAAAAACAACTGTTACAGTACGGATACACAAAAAGGATGTTAAAAGAAAGATTACCAAAGAGAGTTATGGAATCGGAGCCACCAGGAAGAAAGAAACACGGGAGATCGCCGACCACGTGGAATAAAGGAATTTAGACCACTACCAGGAGAAGAAGTATTGATGAAAATTTGTGAACATATAGACAAAAATGGAGGACAAAATCAAATTGTATGTGTGATATTAGGGTTCCAGAAAATGTAAAATGTTACACGGTGAAACCGAGTAGTAAAAAGTGATGTAGAAGAGGGGACTTGTTTCAAGCTAAATCTATCTGAACTCTGTCAATCTCTTCTCGCATTATGTCATTTCACATCACATATACATTTACGTACTCTCTTTTCATAGTCTTCAGATTTATTTTCCTTACAGACCTATGTATTCATTGCACCTTTCTATACGCATTTCTTTGGTGAGTAGAGGGTTGTCAGCTGAGCTCTTAATATTAATATAGGTCTTTAATTTTCCTATAGGCTGCATAGTCGTGCGTGCTTCTACGGCTTTTTATTTCTCCTCTATCCATTCCTGATTTACCACTTTGCATTTCCTGTCAATCTCAGTTTTCAATAGTCTTTGCCATCTTCTACGCTTCGTTTCCTGTGATTTTTTCTTTATTCGTCAAATATAATCAGCACACAGTGTATTGTACAAAGATTATTATGCAACTTGTTTTTGCCTGTTTGATGCTCTGTTATCTTCACTTTACCATCTCTTACAATCGCCTTCTCGTGTGTTCCTTGTACTTGTTGCTGTCAATCGTTGCCTAATGCTCCCACTAAATAAAAAACTCCTGGCTCTTTCAACTTATCAAAGTCACATCATCTTATTTTCTTCTTGTTCTACAGTTCCCTCATTTTTAATTTGCAGGCTATAATCAATTAATTATGATCAGAGTTTTCTCTGTCCTTGAAAATATCTTACTGTTTCAAATTTCCTTTCGAAATATTTCTTACCTTTAGGTAATTAGCGACATTCCGCAGGTCCTTCCCACGTATAGACCCTTCTTTATTGATTTGTCAACCAAGTCTTACCAATGGACAAATTTTGCTCTGCGCAGAATTCTACCAACTGCTCCCCATTTCGTTCCTCTCCCAAATCGTACTATTTATCCTCCTCGCCTTTTTCCTACTATCGAATTTGTCCCTCATCAAAATTAAATTTTCATCTTCCGTAAATACTTGGAAAATTTCTTTTATCTCTTCATGTGTGGAGCTTGTACGCATAAAAATTTGTACTGTGTTAGATGTTGGCCTTGTCGCTGTCTTGGCTTCTATAATGCATTCACTACGCTATACATGGTAGTTCCCCGAGTTCCTGTTTTCTTATTAATTATCCCATCATTACCTGTAACACAGTCAAATGACAAAAAATTAACTGAATGAACCAATAAAAAGTCTAACTTTCGCAGTTTAGTGGCGAGGTCATGTGTACCTGTTAACCCTCTCGGTTTGAATCATGCTACACCAGCATGCAGACGGGACAGGTGAAATTGCTCTGCTATGTCGTCGCCCACGGAATGTACTGGCAAATATGGCTGACAACCTGTTTCTTGTGAATGTGTTACACAACCATCTTGTAAACAGGCACTACGTTACATGATATGGGGAATGTTGTTTGCGCCCTACAGACCATTAAGTACAGTCTTCAGATATTTCGATATAAATATTTTGGTTAAATTTCGAATTTGCTCTGGATATCGTATTTCTTTCACTGTAAACCCTCCAACAGACTGGGGAATCCCTCCTAGGTTCCTTCATTTTCTTTTATTATTTTTTATGCTACCTAGTTTCAGTGGGAAAAACATATTTGTTGTGTGTTATCGAGTGAATGGTCCCTTAGGCTCCAAAAGTATTTTATCCTAGTTTCAATAAATAATCAAAACTGTGGTTCATTACGTTGGAAAATAATGAATGATAGTGGTTACGTTACGATCTTCTTAAACACTTGTTTCAGAAAAAGAACGCCAAGCGTACCAATGCACTCTTTACGAACAGAATTTTTCCGTTAGTAAATCGCTTGAGCACATATGGTAGTTGGTGTTAAGCTACTAAGCTTAGTTACAGGTGACTGTTAAACGAGTTACTTTACTAACCAGCTGGTGGGTATATTTTTATATTTTTTTCTTTACCGTGAACTTACTTTTTTCTTTAATAGTGTTTTACGTTTAGTCTCTCCTGTGTTTTTCATTCTGCTTGTAACACACAATCGAAGCTGTTGGAAGCCAATCTAGTGCATTGCAGGCAACTGTGAACAAAGAAGTGTTTTCCAAAACAAGTAAAACCCTCTAATTTGACAACGTCTACTCTCATGAATCCTGGCCCAGTTTTTAGTGTACTAACAAGATTGTTTGCGACAGGCATAGTAGATTTGCCTCCCAGGATTACTGACGCAACGAATTTCAAATAACGTTTTTTGGAAAATATGTTTAATAAGATGCCACATAACTTTACGTCGCTAATTCGAGTTCTGAACTGATGTGTCGTCAGTTAGCGTTCACCCTTCGATTTGGCATGTTCGACAAATCGTTTTCCATAGTGTACCACCCATCAGTACTTCTTTCAAGGAAAAGATTGAAATGTCTGATTGTTGTTCGAAACCAACGTTGATGAGTCCCTTCACCCAGAATTTCTTCAGTTGTAGCTCAGTGTTTATTTCGACAGAAACTATGGTGTTTTCTTACATCAGTAATTATGGTGCCTTCATTAGTGAGCAATTCTAAATTTTAACTAAAGGATTTCCGTATTATTTTAGAAGCACAAAAATTCATTGACGTGAATGGGAAATACATCACTGTGTGCCTGTACGTTGGTGATACCGAAGTATAATTGCAATTAACAGTAGCGATGATCCTTCTAGTATCTGGTCTTCCAAGTCATCTTTTGAGAGTAATGTTGACCATTTGTTTCTTTAATATTCTCACCCAAACGTAAAAAATGAGTCTCACCCAAACATAGAAAATCGAAACAAACTCGTTTCTGCTTCGTCCATCATTGTCAATCCGTGGCCCAAAAAAGAAAAAGGATTCTAGTAGACGAACTCACACTAAAGATATGAACTTCGGCATGCTTGCGTAGACATTTATATTGAATAAGCTGAGAGTAAAATCTGTATTTCATGCATATGTAAAATGACTGCCTCTTTTAGTTTCTGCATGTGCCTCAGAGTAGACCCATACGCAGGAAATGTGCGTCGGGAGTAGATGCAGAAATCCTGTGCCGACGTTCAATGCGAGGTCTCAGTGCAGGTGGTTTGTTGTTGTCCTCCAGCGACTTGTTATGAAGTATCAAGTATTTATCTTCGTCGCGTGGATGACTGCGATGAATGCCTGTACAGTGTAGTATTGTGTTGGTGTTGTTATGGATTAAGAGATGGGAGAGCGTGAAATACGACGCCGGAATGTGACCTACTCCTCTCTAAAAGCACCAACGTGACTCCAGAGCTTAACATCCCCATACGACGGACGAATCACCATCAACAGTGTTATAGGCCCGCGCTGCGGAGAGGTTTTGAATTTAATCACTACACTGACAAAGATTAATAAACGTAACTCCATCCTATGTCTGGAGTGCGGAACTTCGGCTGGTCGATTGCCAATAACACAATACCAACAGCCGTTACTTAAAAAGAGGAAAAGAAAGGAAAAAAAGAAAAAAATCTTCACGAGACCAGTTGACACAACTGCGATGTTCTGTAACTCGAGGTTTACTCGATAAGCGCAAGCCTGAAAATGACATAATATAATGTCGAAACTGGTTTCCTAATAAATAAAACCTAAATAACGGCTGTTGGTATTCTATTATTGGACATAAAAATCGGTCGTCAGGATCTTTACGCCCCTACCTTTCCTCCTCTTGTCGACCAAACCGTGACAACCAAAATTTTTCATCAGTAGGATTCGAGTCGTAAAACACAGCACATGTGTGCGTTTGCGCTCTGTTCTGCAGAGAAGAGTTGAGTTAGGCTAAATGTGTCAAAAACGTGCTGCAGCAATCTAGATTCTACGGTTTTTGGCACAGATCATATCGTTTTCTGAAGTAATTTTAGGTGATTGTATCAAAACTTGTGCTTTGGTCATGATGCATTATGATATTTTTCGAATTTCGGGTGCAGCAACAGCCGTGATAATTTAATTTGGGGGAATTTGTGCTAACTAAAAATTTTCAGTATAGTAATAGTTTCCTCTAATTTCAGAGTATCTTACGATCCCAGGGTTACTTCAATATAGGGGCTATATTTAAAGAAAAGAGATGTTTTAACCTTAAAGAATCTGCACTATAGGATTTCACTCCCTTTTTGTCCTATTAGACCGTTGTAGATAGCTCTGATTAATGTGAAACGCTGATTTGCGTTGCGAAAATGTTTACTTTGCTGAGCACACATACACTGTCAAACAAGTTAAGAGATCTCGAATGACATTTTCATTGTAATGAACTACCCTGTGACACAGCATAAGCTGCAGAAATTCGTCATTGCACTTCAGTGGTAGCATGTTTTGCACAACACTAACTACTGTGAATGATTTTTATGACACCGCTTCTATTTTGCCGTTCTCCGACAATTTAATGTAGCCAATCCACAATTTAGTACCGCCAACACTCAGAATTGAAATACGTTCTTGGGGCGAATAAAATCCCAGTTTTTGGGGTTAGTCTGATCTCACGTTATTTTGAAAAGTACAAAAAGAGAGAAACATTTATCCAATATTCTGAGATGATACACTAATGAAAAAAAAAAAAACTGCAACGAAATATGAGCTGTTACACGTGTTCTGTATGGACGTCTGCGTTGGAACGGTGTGGCAGTGGAGTAAACAGTGCTTTTGCGACATGTCAAAATGTCAGGCTATAGAAAAAAACTGTCTACGTAGTCAGTCAGAAAAGTTTTCTCAAAAATCAGTTGGCCATAAAATCATAGTGTCTGTGTCGACAACAGGAAACTGACCGAAGAATTTTATAAATACTGATCAGCTGAGATTTTGGAAACACACCTGAAGTTTTAAACTGACGCTTTTGCTTAAATGGAGAAAAAGAAAAAGTCGTCCCCATGTAAAACAAACTCTGCGCTACATGACTGTTTTCTGCATCCGTATGATTCTTTAAGAAATTGAACAAACTCTCTAAGACAAGGATCTGTCAACCAGTAATATACTAAAGGCACTGGGTTGTTGATGTATCCTTCTCACTCCGTCCCTAACCACCTTCACATCAGGTTGTAGTCGCTGCAGTCTGTTCTAGGCTGCCTCTTGATATCTCAGGATATGTTCTTCAAAGATGATTTTTAGGAAGCTATTTTGTTGAATTACGTATCTGAGTAATACAGTTCCTGAGGCAAGGGAGTGGGTTCGTTTAATGTAACTTGATTTACTTTGTCATTTGTGTACCATGTCTCTCGCGGCTTTATCGAGTCCACCATGCTACATCTTCCATTGCAAGACTGCGCTAAAACTCTGGGAAAAGGACAGACCAAGCTGTTTGTTTTATTTTACTTATCCTAGAAGATACTATTATTTTCAGTGAGTGTTTGTCGTTGGACAGTTGTGTGGGTGTTTGAAAAGAAATGTGGAAGAATGCAGGAAGGGAACGGACCTTGACAAGGATGAGAAAGCTGGGCACTGACGAGAGAGTCGCTCGGGTACTCAACTCCACGAATCTCTCCCTTCTCCTTCTTAAACAGAGGCACAGCTCTCTAGCTACCGTCGTTTTAGACGTGACAGAGAAGAGGACAGGCCCTGATAAGGATGAAAAAGCTAAGCCTGGGGCGAAAGAGCTAGTTGGCTATTTCAGACTCAATGATTCTCTTCCCTCCACCTTTTTAAAGAGGAGGAGACCCTTAGCTAGCAGATGAGCTTTTCAGAGCAGTCCTGTGTGGCCATGCGAGGTAGGTATCACAATCTATTTATTTTGTTGGCTCTGAGCACTATGGCTCTGAGCACTATGGGACTTAACATCTATGGTCATCAGTCCCCTAGAACTTAGAACTACTTAAACCTAACTAACCTAAGGACATCACACAACACCCAGTCATCACGAGGTATTTATTTTGTGATTTACCGTTTTCAATCCCTGTACTTCAGTTTATTTAGTACAAGGAAGTTTTTGGTGGTGTTTTGACGTGCTTAGGAAGATGTAGCTAGGTGACCTTTCAAGATCATGACAGTCAGTCAGACGTCAGGAACTCGCTTGTAGTTGATTGCTGTCTGAGATCCCTTATGGTAGATTCTGTGAAACAAATCAATCTGCTTGTCAACAGATTTGCCGGCCGTGCGTGGCCGAGCGGTTCTAGGCGCTTCAGTCTAGAACCGCACGACCGCTACGGTCGCTGGTTCGAATCCTGTCTCCGGCATGAATGCGTGTGTTTTCCTTAGCTTAGTTTAAGTAGTTCTAAGTTCTAGGGGACTGATGACCCCAGATGTTAAGTCCCAGAGTGCTCAGAGCCATTTGAACCATTTTTTTGTCAACAGATTTACATCATTTCCTTTTGGCGCGTTTTCTGTTGTCATAACGAGTATCTGTGTTGGCATCACTATCTGGTATATGTTGGTGATTCTCATGCTTTATTGTCACGATGCAGTGCTTGTAGCTTGAGATTTTTCACTGAATGAGTGCGTATGTGGTCGGAGGATTTCGGTCTAACAGTGATTTTTCGGAATTTTTAGTTTCCTCGCTAGCACATTGCTTCCTCCCCATTGTTGCACCATTGTATGATTATAATGAACAGTAAACAACAGAATGGCATGCCTTCCATGTGCACCTTCTATGAAGGCAAGAGAGTAAGATTCCTTTACATTATTGCAAAGCATTACCTCGAGCTCTTGTCAATGATTGAATTTCCTTTCATTTTCAAATAAAGTCTTAATAAACCTAAACCATTGTAATAGAGGACCACTTGAAGTGTATTATGAATGTTCTGCTTTCTAATGTAGAGGTATGTTGAAGCGCTCACCCTTGTTCTGAAAATAAAATAAAAGATTGTCACTTAAAATTCATTTCACCATTTATCTAAACATAACCCGGAATTCCCGGAATATTCCCCATCCCCCACCTTCTCTAATACGAAAGGGAAAGGGTGCAGCAACGTCAAATTTGAATTATGTGCAATAGATCCAAATGTTGTATGCACTCCTTTAAGTAACTGTCCGCAACCTGGCGAAAGAAAGTGACATGTGGGCTTAAAACAAAGATAGGTGAGTTAAATGAGTAAGCATTGACGGGAATTTTCTGTAGAACAGGAGGATGTTAGGATGTTGAAAAATCTGCAAATCTTTTTCAAGATCATCACAATTCTGCTAGTTACGTTATTCCAGCGTTGTATAGCAGCATTTTAACGGCATTTCATGACTTCTTTTAGGCGATTATTTATTCAAGATGATATGCTCGTGTGATTGTTACAATAAATGGTGTTAAAACTTATATTCTTGCTAATAGCGATATGAACCTTTTATTTGTTGTTTGTGCTCAGTATTTCACTTTTCTTCCAATTTGAGAGGGCGGAGAAAGCGATGCATGAGAACCCGAGCGAGTCATGGGCTGTTTAGTGGAGATACAAGATGAGGGCAAGGCTGCAAGCCAATACGATGGAGAGGTGGCCAACTTTGACACAATAGGCAGATGTGGAGACATGTATCCCCCTCCTTACAGGAGATGGGGATACATGGAAAGCCCCTGAGAATGGTTAAAATGAAGTCTGACGTAAGAAGCTGCATTCGAGCTCGAGGAAATTACTCAGATCCCCTGGAAACAAAAAATGCGCTACGTCAAGGAGATGCATTCACATGCTTATTATTTAATGTAACACCAGAGAAGGTGATTAGGGAAGCAGGGGCACCATCTTCTACAAGTCAGTGTACATTTTAGCATATGCAGGTAACGTATACATCATAGTACGGACGGTACCAGCAGTGAAAGAAGCTTTTACAGCTTTACGTGAAGCAAGTAAGAAGGTGGGTCTTATGGTAGGTCTTATGAAAATAAAACTAAATACTTGGGTTGTGGAGATGCTTATCAACCCAATACGCCGTCAACTTTCTGTGTGAATGGATACACATTCGAAAGGGTTGATAGCTACAAGTATCTTGGTTTCACAGTCACTTGCTTTAATGACAACTCACCTGAAATTAAGATCAGGCTGATATAAGCAAGTAAGGCATATTTCGCCTTGAGTAATTTATTCTGGTCAAGACTCCTCATACGCCTAACAAAATTCACTATTTATAAAACCCTTGTTAGACCAGTTCTCACTTATGCTTCGGAAACATGGCCCTTGCCGGAAACCGATGAAAGCCTGCTCGACGGATCTGAGAGGAAAGTTTTGAGGAAAATAATTGGCCCTGTGTATGACAGAGAACAATAGAGGAAAAGTTATAATGTAGAATTGTACAATATATATGCCGATACTCCCGTAACAAAAATCGTACTATCAGGAAGAATAAGACGGGCATGTCATGTGGCCAGAATGTGGGAGTCTGAGGTGATGAAGAAGACTCTCTTTGGTAATCCAGGAGGACAAAAAGGACAAGGTCGACCTCGAGCAAGATGGCTCGATGGAGTGTAAGAGGATCTATGGAAGCTCGGGTGCAGAAACTGGAGGAGGGTAGCATGGATGGCGGAAACTCGTTGGGAAGGTCAAGGTTCATCCTGGACTGTAGCGCCACAGAATAAGACACATTTATTATCCTGGGAGTGCAATCAGCACAGATGGAGCCACCAGCTGCTGTCACAACAGACACTTCAAGCACTCACCAGCTGAAAAGCTCGTGATAATGTTGTATGGTATTGGATAAAACCCTTGGTGATCACGACACTTCTAATGCAAAAATATTTCATGGGCAACAGGTGGTAGATAAAGAGCTTGGTGATCAGAAAACGACCTCTAAAGAATGTCTTAGAGAAATGGGATTTAGATTTCACTTGTTCATTGCAGAGAGTTAGTCTGTCACAGAATCAATGACATGAGGGTCATCGAAAGTTTGGAGTTTAGTGCGATAACCAAATGGAAACAACCAGCAGGAATTGTTAAAAGGGATTGCGAGTCACTGGTGATCCAACATGATCTGGTGACGTCCAATGGGATAAGTACTGATAGTTGTCCGACCAGGTCGGTCTTTGTAGGGGTCTATTACTAAAACAGAAGACCATCGAATCAGTTTGCCAACCAATACATAAAGGGGTATTTTGTTGCAAAAACGTGAAACTGTGTTTGAGAAGATGGTAGAATGAGTAGCGGCGCTGGCAAAAAAAGTGAACAAATTTCGTTAAGGAATAAACGGGGCTTAGATCTAACGCAGTCAGTCGCGGCAGGAGAGAACAAAGAGACGTAGTCCCTGTTATTGTTTAAAAAACTCAGTTTGAGATTAGCAGGCGAAACTGGGAGACACTAAACCATTTACAACAAACGCAACCGGATGAAAATGAACTATGTACAAAAGTGCCCTGATTAACAAGGATCTAAGACAGGGATGCAGTCTTTCACCCCTACTCCTCAACGTCTACATCTTAGATGAAAGGACGGGATTAAAAGAAAGGCTCAAGAGTGACAATAGTCTCACTGATAAAATTAGCTGATGGCTATCTTCCCAGTAAATGCAAAGAAGAATTACAGTGTCTGATGGATGTAATTAACAGTGTGATAGTTACAGAATATGGATTCAGACTAAACCGAAAAATGGTAAAGGTAATGAGACGTGGGGGAAAACAAAATAGCTAGAAGCTTAACATCAAAATTGCTCATTATGGAGTAGACGAAGTTAAGGAGTTCTGCTACATTGCAAGCAAAGTTCCCCATAATGGACGGAGATCGAGGACATAAAAAGCAAATTGGCAATGGCAAAGTGGATATATCTGTCCAAGACAACTCTACTGATATCAAACATAGGCCTTAATTTGGGGAACAAATTATTGAGTATGTACCTTTGGAGCACAAAACTGTGTATTAGAGAGTCATGGATAGTGGGAAAACCGGAACAAATAGATTCGAAGCGTTTGAAATGTGGTGCTACAGAACGATGCTGAAAACTAGATGGAGGTTCTCTTTGACAGGAAGAAGGAACAGGGTGAAAGTACATGTTTTAAGAAATCAGACATTCCTGGTAGTAGAGGAAGCTGCAGAAGGTAAAAACTACAGGGGGTGACAGAGACTTGAATACATCCTACAAGTAAAGTAGAGCATAGGTTGCAAGTGTTACTCAGAAATGAAGAGGTTAGCGCAGAAGAGGAATTCATGATTGGCCAGATCAGACCAGTCAGAAGACTGATCACACACACACGCACACACACACACACACACACACACACACACACAAAAGGTAGACCTGCTGGGGATCGCGCCAGTGATAACAGTAAGCATAAGCAAAACACTTTACAGGAACTCCAAAATTTCTAAGAAAGGCTACGAAATATTCGACATTCTAATGGAACCTGTCGGTTCCTTTTTTCAGAACAGAGCTAGGGTACCAGTGATGATGAAAGCCTACATCGCTTGCTATAGGTACTGAAGTGTTTCTTGTTGCATCTGTGGATGTAAGAATTTGAACATGGCTGTGCTTCAGCATCTGTTCAAGCAAGAGCTTCAATGGATTGAAAATAACGGTCATCCATTTGCAAAATACAGGTTCATTAAATCTTCACCATGTATTTGACTGTTTTAAAAATGTAGTTCCTCAGAACGTATTGCATGTAGAGTCGCATATTATCTGTATCCAATGTGACAGTCGTTGATTTTGTCTATTACATGTGCATATAATCCGCTTTATTACCATCTGTTTCAAATGGTGATTATGTTGAAGACAAGTACGCGTAGTAGACCTAGTCAACGACTTCCTCGTTGGTAATAGATAGTATATGAGTTTACATATAATACCTTCTGACGAAACCATAGTCATGGTTCAATAAACCCGTATACTGCTAACGGTTGGCTATTACGTCTATCCATTTAAGATCTGAGTTGTGACTGGACCTGTCTGAACATTCGTTACCACTTTCATTGGAACATAAAAAAGGAGTTCATGTGCAGGCACTTAACAGAGGAAGCAGTTGTGGGTACGCAAATTTTGGTAGGCCACTGAATAACATATGACATATTCTACATAGTATATGTCATGCTTCAGAATCGCATGCTTTTAAGCACTCTAATTTTGGAAAACAACAGTGGTACAAACTACCAGGATCCCATCACCAATGCCAGAGAAACGATGAAATGCAACCAACAGCTAGACAAACGTTATCATATGGCAGGACGTATACATATTTTCATTGCAAAGTTGCCACTGCAGTGATAATGTGAAATTGTTACAGCACTTAAAAATTTATTGGAAGAATTAGGATGTGAGTATGTATCAAAGAAAGATGATAATAAGGGATAGTCAGGAGGAAGTTCTCCTCAGAATCGAGGAAACAGTTATCAAATAAATAGGTAACTGGGATTTTCACAAAGCCAGTATAATACACAATGGTTTATAAACATCTGTTGTCGTTAATGGAGTCTGCGTCGGTACAGTGATGAGCGATGGCAATTAAATGAAAGTGCTTTACACAGAAACAATGAACTGCCTGCATATGCATAGGTAGTACGATTAGCCGGCCCGTACGACGACTAGAATCGTAAGATAAAGAATGGAAATGTACGTATTTGATAAGATGTCAGGATAAAGAGTCAAGAGCGCAAAATGACAAACAGGGTCTATTGCACAAAGATTACCACAGTATTAAGAAGACAATTAATATAAGGTAGTGTGATGACCCATGTACTCATGACACAAGCAACCGAATCTCCGTGTGGAGAGAAGCTGTGTTCAAGGTCTATTGAGGGTTGCAGAAAATAACCTGTACTCCCATTACAGTCCATGTCAAAAGTGTGGATGTCAGGTTACAGTCACGACATGAAATTGTTTGTTAATCGTAGATATTAGTGGCGTACTTTTTGTTCGTTCCAGGACAGAGAGTAGACGTGATCTTTTGATATTTCCTTACCTAGGGTGAGGTGATTCTTGATACGAGGGCAAACTGTGCTATGTCAAAAGTAAATATGTACACCATCACATTAACTCTGGATGGCTGTATGCCAAAGATTGATCAGAGCGTGAGTCAGCGTTTTGGTAAACTCTGTACTCGAGAAAATACAGTTTTATTTCTTGATTTGAGAACGCGAATAAGGAGTGCAGAAGGAGAAGATTTGAATGCAATGATTCAGAAAAAAGGGAAAGTGGAATGAAAGATTTTCGATGAAATATTGCATGTGAACCAGAGTGTGCTCTCCAAATCAGCAGGGACAATGAGGAGTTGTAGAGTTGTAGATACCAGTTTAGTGCAAAGCCACACCAGAAGTTTTCCGTACAGTTTATCGGATACCACTACTGGTCATTAAAAAAAAAACAAAAAAAAACAGGTCAGAACCCAAACTATGCTAAGTGTAATAAACATTGACCGAATAGGGATTTATGAGAAACATTGCAAAAGTAAAAGATTACAAAGTCACAAAGATTATATACAGAGCGCAAGTTTTTGTAGAATAATTTTTTATGTGCATGTTGGACGGTTTCGAATTAGAAGTGTAGTACATCCGAATTCCATGGCAGTTGAAACCCTGCCCACCAATAAATCACGTATTTCATTCCATGTGCAATTTGAATTTAGTACGGAAGAACAGAATGTTCTGATAGGATTCCTGGAAAAATTCTAAATTAACTAATTCATGTTTTTTGCTCTCTGTTGAAATGGTTCTTTAAGAGTTGTTTTAGTCTAACGGTAAGTAATCTGGTAGTTCGCCTCTGAGTTACTTCGAAGTCTTCCTTTAATCCGACCTGGTGTGCGTCCCAAACGCTATAACAGTACTCAAAAATGAGTATAACGGTATTCAACAACGGGTCGCATAGGCATCCTATAGGCGGTCTCCTCTACAGCTGATCCACACTTCCCTAAAATTCTCCCGATAAGCCCCAGTCGACCATTGGCTTTCCCTACAACAATCCTTACATTCTCATTCCATTTCATATTGACTTATAACGTTGTAACTAGATATTTAACCGAAGTCACTATGTCAAACACGACACTACTAATACTGTACTCGAACTCGTCTGTGTTAATTTACACTTGTGCACATTAGAGTACACTGTTATTAAATTTTTGTATTATTCAAACATAGTCATTGGTTACAATACGCCACAGTAGTGTAGGGGAATTTAACACGAACAATTTTATATAGGACCCCTTTGGTCTATGAAGTCGGGATACATCCTCAAACAGGCCTATGAAAAGTACTTAAGTACTTGAACGTCGCGCGAGTACTTCATTATTCCCGCGCTTACTCCGTCCAGATTATTATTCCTAGAGAAAAGTACCCCTTTTCGTAGGAGATTTAACGTAGTTTCATGTTGTACTGCGACATGTTTTCGCTGGAGGGTGCAGTTTGCGAATTATTGAAGAAAAACATGCAAAATTAATACTAAATATGTTCTATCTCAGAAACGATAAAAACCCCAACACCATCAATTAAATTAATGGAGAGCATGAAAACTCGGCAATAAATTTATCTAGATACCACAATTAAGTGTTTAACATTGCAAGATAACATGTAAATGTATGCGCGAAATAAGTCTTTGCAAATGTGAAAAGCTGGTACATTAATAAGCGGTGTAACCGCGAGAATGTTGAATGCAAGCATGCAAACGTGCATTCATTGTGATTTACAGGTACCGGAATTCTGTTTATGTGATAGATTTCCATGGCTGTTGTACTTGGGCGGTCAATAGAGTGACGGTTAATACTGCTTGTGGATGACGGTGGCGTTGTCGTTCGATAAAGTCCCACCTGTGCTCGACTGGAGACAGATGTGGTGACCGAGCATGCCAGGGCAACATGTCGACACTCTGTACTATGCAGCCGTACGAAATCGCATCCCAGATCGTAACTCCAGGTATAGGCCCAATGTGTGTAGCACTCAGACCGGCTGGTTGTAGGCCCTTAACTGGCCTACTCCTAACCAACACACGGCTGTTACTGACACCGGGACAGAACAAGCTCCCGTCAGCAGACACGACAAGCTCTACCTTGGCCTTCAATTAGCAGTGAAATCACTGAATTCACAAATCGTGGTGGTTCGGGGTCAGAGGAATGCACGCTACAGGGTTTCTCGCTCGGTGCCGTCCTTAAGTAATCGATTACAAACAATTCACTGTGTCACTGCAGATGCAGAACGATGTGCCATTGCCACAGCCGAACACGACGGGCTTCTCTCTCGGTAGTTCAACGAGGCCATCCGGAGCCCGGTCTTTTTGCGACCGTGCATTCCCTTGACTGCCGCTGCCGGCAATATCGTACGGTGGCTGCGTTCCTGCCAAGTCTCTCCACAGTATCGCAGTAGGAACATACAGCTTCTCGTAGTCCTATAACACGACCTCACTCAGACTCAGCGAGGAGCCGATAAAGGAGTCTTTTTCACGTTAATGGCTTTCCGAAGGAACATCAACTCATCAAGTTCAGTCTGAAGGGTAACAACCGCTCACAAGCGCTACTGCGTGTATTAAAAGCAAACTTGATTTGATT
This sequence comes from Schistocerca piceifrons, assembly GCF_021461385.2. Classification (NCBI taxonomy): domain Eukaryota; kingdom Metazoa; phylum Arthropoda; class Insecta; order Orthoptera; family Acrididae; genus Schistocerca; species Schistocerca piceifrons. The sequence goes on from NC_060140.1 coordinate 686,484,684, forward strand.
CTTCATAGTGGCAGTACTAACGTCATTCTCATGCGAATGGCGCGAAATCTGAACAGATATCATTTTTCAGATATAGAATGACACTACCAACATTCGTTTATGTCGCCCAATTCCTTCTTGGCGCTGCGATTTTTTCACGTCAGTGCACTGATCTTGAATGTATGAGAGTGATAGTACACAAATCAAAACAAATTTTGCATCACCTCTGTTCCGAGAGTTCCGGAACCGGTACTGAAAATTGGGATAGAGATGAACATAAACTCCATTTCGTCCTTCTTATTGCTCATAAAAGCCAGACATTGCATTTTGTAGCACAATACAGGGAGACATTCAGAGGTGGTGGTCCAGACTGCTGTACACAGCGGTACTCCTAATACCCAGTAGCATGTCCTCTAGCACTGATGCATGCCCGTATTCGTCGTGGCATACTATCCACAAGTTCATCAAGGCACTGTTGGTTCAGATTGTCCCACTCCTCAACGGCGGTACGGCATAGATCCATCATAGTGGTTGGTGGGTCACTTTGCTATAAACAGCCCTTTACCATCCATCCCAGGCATGTTCGATAGGGTTCATGTCTGGAGAACATTCTGGCCCCTAGTCGAACGATGTCTTATCCTAAAGGAAGTCATGAAACAGATGTGCACGATGGGGGCGCCAGTTGTTAATGAAGACGAATTCCTCACGAATATGATGCCGATATGGTTGCACTGTCGGTCGGAGGATGACATTCACGTATCGTACAGACGTAACAGCGCCTTCCATGACCACTAGCGGCTTACGTCGTCCCGACATAATGCCATCCCAAAAAAGCAGGGAATATCCACCTTGCTGCACTCGCTGGACATTGTGTCAAAGGCGTTCACCCTGACCGGGTTGCCTCGAAACACTTCTCCGACGATTGTCTGGTTGAAGGAATATGCGACACTCATCGACGAAGAGAACGTGATGCCAATCCGAAGTGGTCATTTCGGCATGTTGTTGGGCCCATCTGTACCGCGCTGCATGGTGTCGTGGTTGCGAAGAGGGACCTCGCCATGGACGTCGGCAGTTACGTTGCGCATCATGCAGCCTATTTCGCACAGTTTTGAGTCGTAACACGACGTCCTGTGGCTGATCGAAAAGCATTATTCAACATGGTGGCGTTGCTGTCAGAATTCCTCCGAGCCATAATCCGTAGGTATTGGTCATCCACTGCAGTAGTAGCCTTTTGGCGGCCTGAGCGACGCATGTTCAAAAATGGTTCAAATGGCACTGAGCACTATGGGACTTAACAGCTACGGTCATCAGTCCCCTAGAACTTAGAACTACTTAAACCTAACTAACCTAAGGACAACACACAACACCCAGGCGACGCATGTCATCGACAGTTCCTGTCTCTCTGTATCTCCTCCATGTCCGAACAACATCGCTTTGGTTCACTCCGAGTCGCCTGGACCCATCTCTTCTTGAGAGTCCTTCCAGGCACATGAATGCGATCGAAACGCGGTATTGACCGTCTAGGCATGGTTGAACTACAGGTAACTTGAGCCGCGTACCAACTTCCTGGTGGAATGACTTGAACTGATCGGCTGTCGGCCTCCCTCCGTCTAATAGACGCTGCTAATGCACGGTTGTTTACATCTTTGGGCGGGTTTAGTGACATCTCTGAACAATCAAAGCGGCTTTGTCCGTGATACAATATTCATAGTCAACGTCTATGTTCTGGGAACCGGGATGATGCAAGCCTTTTTTTGTATTATTAATGTGTGCAGAGAGTGGCAGTAGTGTTTATTGGAACTCCTTTCCATTGTACCCTCCTCTCTGCTCTACATCATGTCTATGGTATAATAATGGAAATAGCGACTGGTCTTCTTGTAATGTAGACTATAAAATAACCCGTGTAACTACCTCCTGATAACATAAAAGCGAGCGGAGGATAGAATAAGAACCTTTGTAATGATAGCTTCACTGTTTTGTAAGGTTTTATGTCGTAATTGGACATGCCACAACAGCTGTAAGATTCTGGCCGAGAAGTATAAACATGGAAAGCTGTCACCAGTAGCGGCTGTGGTCTTCTTATGGTCAATTGACGGGTGATCCACTGCGAGAAGGGAACGCCCAGTAAATGTGCTACTTGGTTTTGATATAGCAGACGGTGGTTGGCCGAGCTACGGCACCTGAGCTATGATGTTGCCAGCACGGACAGAGAGAAAATTCCATTGCATACTTTACACAGCTTTTTCGAGGGATTCAAATAGAACTATTGGTTACCAGCCTGTGTTGCTTTCGAGAACTCACCAAATAATGTATCATAGTAACACAAAATTGTGACAGCTTGATGTTAAATTGCTAACAAACAAAAACGAGCAAGTAGGAAATTAATTTTGAAATAAATTTTTTTTTCATGAAACTGGACACAAGATGGCAAACATCGCCAAAAAATTCGCATCGTTGACAAAAACGGGTTTTCGTAAATAACTAAAAAGCTGCAGTTCCGATCGAAGCTCCATTCGGTTCCACAGAAAAAATTTACTCAAAAAATGTCAGCGCTTCGTTTCTGTAACAGTTGTTTTCGTGACTTTACAATTGAGTTTATTAGTTAGAAAAAAACACTCCCAACAGAAGTGCAAGTTTTTCGAAGTCATTTTTTGACCCTCACAGTTAATAAAATCATAAAAATTACTAAATAGCGTGGGAGCAGAAATGTTTTCGAAGACAATAATGCTAATACCGTTAATGTAGAGCCATCTGATGAGAACATCTATCAAATTATCTATAGGGCCTTTCTTTTCAAATAGCCGATATATTTCGAAGAACAATTAAAATTTTTTTTTCCTAAATTTGCAAACAAGTACGTTTTTGTCTTAGTGCGGGTTATAATCACAGTAGAAGTTGGTACGGAACCTAAATGTTAACGAGCAATAGCGAACGAGATATTTAACTTTCGCCGGCCGCTGTGGCCGCGCGGTTCTAGCCACTTCAGTCCGGAACAGCGCTGCTGGCTGTCGCAGATTCGAATCCTGCCTCGGACATGGATGTGTGTGATGTCCTTAGGTTAGTTAGGTTTAAGTACATCTAAGTCTAGGGGACTGATGACCTCAGATGTTAAGTCCCATAGTGCTTGGGGCCATTTGAATTTAACATTTTTTTTTTTTTTACTGCATCTTCCTTCTTTACAATTTCTCTGTCGAAGCTAAGAGTTTTTACTTATTTAAGAAAATCATTTTTAGCAACTTACTTAGTAGAATTTTCGTCCATATTCACGATCTTCGATCGAGTTTCACGCAAAAGGAACAATACTTAAAATTTAATTTCCTATACACTTATATTTTTTGTTTCCAGATAATAATTTCTGTGCTAACTTGTCCATAATGCTTGGGCTAGTAGGTACTATCTTTTGCCGACCCGATCAAATTTCCCTCGCTTCTTCCCTTGTACAGCCATAACTCAGTAATTTCTATGAAGGTTGTTTCAACTGTTTCTACTTATGGATTCTGTGCAACCCGCAGTGCCTTCACATACCACGTGTATGATTTTTATATTCTCTCGCCCACTTCATATAAACTGTTAGAGCTACATAAAAAGTGAACAGGATCTTTTTGTAGGAAATTTAGTATATTTAAATTTTATAATGAGATACGTTTTCGCTAAATGCCGTAATTTTCATATTAATTAAAAAAACATACAAAAGTGGCCTTCTAGCGCGTTTTTATTCAATAACTCGAAAGCGTGATATCCAGTGAAAACTTAACCCGTTATAAAATTTAACTGCATTAAATTTCCTGCAAAAGGATCCTGTTCCTTTTTCTAGTTGGACTAGTAGTTACATGTAGTGAGCGAGAGCCTACTAAAATCTCACACGTGGTTTTTGAAGGTGTTGTAGTTTGAATAAAACCCATAGGCAGGGTCAGCTGAATGACTTTGTACACTTTACAGTAATTTTTTTCTATGAAATCTTTATGTACTGATCAGAATAGCCGCGGTGATGATCATAATAATTTCGTCACATTTACTTTCATTCACAATGCAGATACTTGGCTCAGTGATAATTTTAAATATGACCGTTACCTAATTGCTCACGAAGGCTTTTGACGTTCGCGCCCTAGAGTGGAGGTCATTCACACAGTGACTGGGGCGGACGATAACGTACCCGCCGCTCGCACAATGTTGGTACGGCAGCGGTGTTTCAGAAACTGAGTGAATTAATGCACCATTGTGCGAAGTGTTATTCATCAGCCGCATTAGCAATGGAACGGCGTGGGAGGCGCCACAGGTGCGGGCGTGCTGTCCTCCTCGGGGAGGTGAAGCCTTGATTAAAACCTGGCGGCGCGGCGGGCGCTCCGCTTAGCTGTTGCGGATTCCCCGCCGCCACCTCTATTAAATTCCCCAGTGCAAAGTACATAATTTCTGCGAAGCGCCTTGTAAAAGATAGCTACAGTGATTGTGCAGAAGGGAGACTGCGGAGGGCTGAGTCCACGGGCTACGGTCGTAATAACTCCTTCATTGCTGTGTTAATGGAATCTGTAACTTTAATGTGGGATCAAAGGAAGCTGCGAGCATTGAACTTAGCAGCTTCTTGCTACTGATTCGCATCAAAATTTCTGGCGACCTCCTTCATTTACCTGTGCTGTTCCTTAATTCAGTGTATACGTTTCTGTCCATGTCTCATGACTAATGTACTGTGCAGCATTCACGACATTTAAATGTAATAGGCAGTGTGTTACAATTGCGGGTCTTTTGAGGGGAGAGTGTATGGAGGACGTCTTACACAGGATTCTGTACTAGGTTTTTTATGACATTTAATATTTTTTGGTTCTGTTATTATGTGGACACTGCACCAATGCAAAATATCAAGACACTGACGTACGTTCGAATGCAGGAGAAGGAAATGATCAACGACTCAGTAAGCCTTACACTAATGACCTTCCCTGTTCCAACTAAAACGTGTTGTGTCTATAAGCGAAGCAAAATCATTGTTCAAGTCTGCTGTCACTATCACTAGTTGATGAAATTGTCTGTATTGATTGCTATTATACTCATTTTTTTTCTATTTTAATACAGCTTAACCCAGTTTTGACAGCAGCCATCATCAGAATCTCTCATATAAAGAGAAAAAATGAGGAATAATATTTCTACGATGATTACAATAGTACATTGTATAAAAACAGGATGAAGACATATTACATTTGAAAAAACTTGATACACTGTATCTCGTGAGTTATATGAACAATTGTACCGTGACTAGCGTTGTTCAATGAGACAACTTGCCTCAAATAACACTCTACCGCACTTACGTGGCGTTAAAAGCAATATCAATTGTCAATGTTAAATACAAAAGAAATATGGCCATTTCATAAAAGCAAAAATAACGAATTAGACTTGTCATGCTAGCAGGAACTGGCAGGAACTTTGCAATCAGATTTAGAGAGAACGCGTACGATCGAAACAAAAGTGCCCTCGGTAACCATCTTAACACCGATAAGCATAAAATAGGCCATATGCAAGATGGTATAGAAACCTTATACGAGGCACTTATAAGCTACTACCTGGATATGAAAATCTCTGTTCAGGGCGAGAAAGAACCACAGCGCTACCTTAACTAAAAAAGTTTATTTCTGACTGAACTGGTATTTCGAAATTTTCCGAATCAATTAGCGTAGCAGTGTGGTGTGTGTGGTGGGCTAGGACGAGGAATCTGCTTGCCTGTCGTCATTCGTGGGTGCGTCGGTAGTCCGCCTCTGCAGATGTGGCCACGTTTGCAGTGTCAACATCAGAAGGAAACACATCAGCCGCAAGACGGCGACAGTACCAAAGCATACAGTTCCTTCCACGTTAATAAGTTAAAGCTTTGCTTTGTATTTTAATGTAAAGTTATTATTTTTTATATCCTCTACTTAAGAAAATGAAAGGAAGTAGAAATATATCCTTGCAGAACTTACAGTAGAGACTGTTATGTTAAGCTGTGCCTTGTGTAACATTATGTCTATAAAACTGTCAGTTTTAAATTTTACAGATTAAATTTTATAAAATGATTGTATGCTTAATATGTGACGTGATTTTCACTATTTTCATAGATTATTGTTTATGTAATGACTGTATACTGAATGTGTAGATGTTATGTTGAATTTTAGCCTGACAATTCGAAGTCCTTACATTTTTTACTTTTATGAAGTGACTATATGTTTCGTATTTATCAGTTAGAAATCGCATTGATTTCAACACCACGTAAAGGCCAAATAAGACAGACTGTCTCACTAACAGCACTAGTTATGGTACAAATGTATATGTAACTGATGGCATATACCGTATCGAGTTTTTTAAAAGTAGTATGTCTTCATACTGTTCTTAAAGAGTACATTATTGTAATTAATGTAGAACTATTTTTCTCATTTTTTCTATTTATCTGACAAATTCAGATGACGGAAACGCGTTAAGGTGTATTAAAAAAGTATAAAATAGTGATCAAGATAGACAATTATATTAAATACATCCAGCTTCGAAAATACACCAGAAAACCAATAACAAATAACAGAATCCTTCTAATTAGAGTCCGTGTCTTGGGGAAAAATTATTGACATTTCCGTGTAGCACGAGAAGTGGTTTCAGTTATCAACTCGAAAAATTAAATTTACGTTATTACTTTCGCTTATTTGTTTGCACGATCATGTCTTACTGACAGACAATGAAATCCCCATGCCACAGTACCATAGTAAGTCGCTAATGGAACCAAAACGCAATGGTACATCAAATTCACAAAGCGACTATGTTATTTCATATGTCTTCACCCATATTCATACTTATATCTCAGACTCAAACGTCAGCTCAGTTGTTACCATTTCGGTGTATTTTACTTCTCCGTAATATAGTGTCTGTACTTCCCATTCACCCTCCTTTCGATAGTATTTAGTCACGCTGAAGGGAAATGAAATTATAACAGACATTTACGGCCTGATCTCAAATCGCAATCGCCTTCGGAATTAGTCCATTTGAATCCACACCTAGCTATCAAATACACGAGGAGTAGTCATCAAGTGTTGGAAAAATAATGTAAGATAATGAGTTTTTTATTGTTTGCAGGTATATGTGTGCAATGCTAGTTCACAACGAAATAATCGCAACACAGTGCCGTAGTATGCCCACAGATGAGTTAAAAAATTAGTAATCTTTCTTTTCGAGATTGTAATTAAAACTTTATAGCTACTTCTAGTATGAGATACCGCATAGCTGAAAGAGGTGAGTAACTTATATTTTTACCGAAAACTTCAAAGAGTTAAGCAAAATATTTTAGTTACAGGGAATGTTTTACGTTGAAACTTACTGGCAGATTAAAACTGTGTGCCGGACCGAGACTCGAACTCGTGACCTTTGCCTTTCTAGGGCAAGTGCTCTACCAACTTTTTTAAAAATTTTTTTAAAGGTGTACTAGATCAGGGGGCAGAGTGGGCAGGTGTCGTACTTGGAGGCATGGCCACGGTGTCCCCATCTCCTGAGAGGATAAGGGAGAGGCAGCAGGAAGGAAAGGTACATGTATGTAATTTTTTTTATTATCAGTTTTTTTATCAATTTATTTATTTAATTTTAATGTCCCAGAAAAAAATCACATATGAAAAAGAAAGGAAAGAAGTATAGGGCCGAAGTGACATCCTCGTCACTTCACTGGGAGTAATATCCTATCCCTCGAAACAACCTAAACCTGGGACTGCCCACCGCTTCGTGGGGTCATGAAACATGCTGTCTAGAAAGTTCGCAAAGTGCGTTTTACATAAAAAGTGGCGTCTGATGATTTTATGTTATTCTAGTAGATAATGCCAATAGTCCATGCCCGATATCAAGGTCCGCGAGAGCACGTAGTGCGATGCGTGTCCTCCAATCTAGCGGATTGCTGATGTTTTCTATGAGGGGAAAAAGACAGCATCAGGGAAAAATAAAGCGTCCGTCGTGATCGTGGATGCGTCTGTGCGTCGGAGGAGTGCCATGATGCGTTGCGTCAGCCGCCAAACATCCTTTGCCTCACCTTACTGCATAGAATGTTCGTCGGTGTCCTGCATGCCACATATAAGGCAGAGCGGGGAATCTACCATGCGAATGTCGTACAATCGTTGGCGGTTGACTGTCTTGCGGCTGATTAATGTATACCATGACGATCTCGCTGCTGTGGTGAAGAGAGGCGTATGGACAGCTCGCCAAATCTGTCGCCAGTCATATGTTGGGTATTTCAGTTCGACAACATTACTGCCATGATGACGCCGCAAGTATCGATATATCTCACGGGTAGTGGGGATTCTTGTAGAAGGCATCTCTAACTGAAATAACTAAAATCAACAAAGAATCGCGCGACGTGAGAAAAAGAGGGCGATATTGTGCCTACCGCCACCGGCGGTTGAAGGGACGGGGGAAGAAGCTCGTCCAGAATCACAGACGTGATGGCGTGTTGCCGTTGGTTCCAAGTTCGTAGCGTCGCTCGCAGGTATAGACCTAGAGCCTTGTTCCTCACATTCGTGAGATTAAGTCCTCCAGAATGGTGTGGGAGAGTTAAAGTCTCGTATTTCATCTTAAACAACATTCCTTGGCTGACATAGTATCCAAAGGCCGCCATTAATCTGTCAGCAATACCATGTGGCAATGGCAGTACCTGTGCCATGTGCGGCAGTCGCGAGGCCAGATGAACATTAGTGTATTCCACCCTTTGGAGCAGGTAGTGCGTTCGGAGTGAATTGTTGCGTATGTGCAGTCGGACGTGCTGGAGAAGACGCCGATACCTAGCCGCCGTTGATTGCCGTAGCGATCGGGTGAACAATGCACCTAAGCATCGCAAGATGTCTACCGTCGTAAACGGACTGTGTAGAGCGTCCAGCCCTCGACCGATGTGCATGATCTTGGTTTTATTCATGTTGAGCCTGCTTCCAGCAGCTAGCCCGTACGTAGTAAGAGGGGTAACTACTTTACTTACTTCGTTCTCCGGCCGGACGAGTATCGTCAAGTCGTCGGCATATGCACGACACGTGAAGGAGCTCGCACGGAGTTGGACGCCTGTAAGAGTCCGTCTAAGAGTCTGCATCAATGGTTCGAGCGCTATTGCAAACAGCATGATCGACAAGGGAGATCCTTGCCTAACTGAGCTGCAAATAGGAATCGTTCCTACCTCCCTGCCATTGACTCTCAACGTCGAAGAAGCGCCGCGAAGGAGACGCACGAGGACGGTAATAAAATCCTGAGGTATCGCCATGCGTCGCATTGTCGAGTCAACGAAATCATGGTTGATCCTGTCAAAGGCGCGATCAAAATCCACCGATACGAACACAGCTCGCATGTGAGAAGCTTCCGTCAGGAAAATTATGTCACGGTATTCGCCTAGGATAGCGTGGATGTTGCTCCAAACCCCTAGACAAGCCTGGTCTGGTAGTATTGTCTTGGATATTACAGTCTTGACCCTTGCCGCCAACATTCGGGCAAAGATCTTATAGTCAGTATTGAGCATTGTGAGCGGTCTACATTGATGGGCGCTGACACTCGCTGTTGATTTCGGTATTGGTATAAGAAGTCCCGCCATGAACTACGACGGAACGTTCGTGTCAGGGCTCAATACCTCATTACACATCAACATCCACTGGGACATAATCATATCCCCAAATGTGCGATAAAATTAGAGTGTCAACCCGTCTGGCCCAGGGGATGTATGCACCGCACCCTTCGTGAGTGCCCTCCGTATGTCAGCTTTCGTTAGGGGTTCCAATAGCGCCTCTGCATCTTGACCATCCACCTCCGTTTGCATCTGTCGCTAAATTTCTTCTCCGAGTGCCCGTCGGCATCCTAGTGAAAAGGAGGCGGTAATGCTCCAGAAACCCAGCAGCAATGTCCTGTTGTGACCTCAAGGGCGACCACCGTCATCATAGAGCACAGTGATCAAGGATAGGCGATTGCGCGCATGTCCATTGGACACATGATGCACGCTAATACTTTCTCCATCGACGTTGTCCAAGCACCGAGCACCAATCGAAAATCCCTCCAGTCGATGTGTCGTGATCGATAAAATGCACGCCTGAACGCGATGGACTTCCGCTTGACGCTCGGGCGATGGGGCCCTGCAGGACAGGTCGCGAAGCACCATGTAGTAATAATCAAGTGTATCTCAGAGACATTTCGCTTTTTCCTTGCCATACGTTATGACAGCTCTTCGTATCGCCGGTTTTGCACATTGCAGCCACCATGCAGCCACCATGCAGCGGCAGACGGTGAGTGCATGTCTGCCATGTTTCTTCGATCCGCTGGCGGCATTCGAGATCCACCAATAAGGATGAATTAAGTTTCCATGAACTACGACTCCGCCAGACCCACTGCCGTGGAAGGGTTAACGTGCATAAATATGCAAGGTGATCCGTAAAATCTGTGGGCCAACGTTCAGCAGCCAATACGTGATCCCTTAAACCGTCAGAAACATAAATGCGATCTAGCCTGCTCGCTGAGTGGCTAGTAAAATACGTGTAGCCCCCTCGCTGTCCATGGATCTTTTCCCAAGTGTTCATTAGTGCCACGTCCCGGCAGATCGTGTTCAATGCATGGCAGGAGCTGAAATTAAGAGTTTGATCGTTCGGTGTGAGAACGCAGTTAAAATCTCCCCTCCCCCCCCCACCCACCAAGATGTGGTCATACCTCCCATGGAATAGGGGGGCAATCTCCTCCGAGTAGAACCGTGCTCGCGCCTGTCGATTGTCAGATCCGGAGGGTGCGTAGATGTTGACGATACAAATGATGTACACGGTCAAAGCCTAACCCCGAGCCGAAGGGAAGTAATCGAGGTCACACATCGGAATCCCTTCCCGGACTATTATCGCTGTGCCACGTCCTCCATCTGGGGTCGGCACTAGATAAGTGTCGTAACCATGCAAGTCGGGAAAAGCAGCATTGCAGGTTTCCTGCACCAGCAGAATATCAACGTCTGTGGCGTAAATCATATCCCAGAAAAGTTGCATCTTTGCAAGCGAATATGAGGTGTTAATGTTCACTGTGCCCACCTTATATGCTTGGTCCGTTGTTGTTGTCATGTTCGTGTCATGTCATTGTGAACCCCAAGGGCGTTAGTCCACTATTCGTGTTCAGAGGGGTGCCCGCCAACGAGTTGCCCTCCGTTGTTTTCGTTCCGTGGTGTGCATCCTGTAAGTGAGTTGTCATCAATTGGGGGTGCCAATTCCTGTATGTCTTCGAGTGGTTCCGCCCAGTCGCAGTGGCCATCAATCCCAGAAACGTCCTCTGATGTATTTCGATGTGGCTGCCGGGACATTGGTGTCCCTGACTCCTCCGTCGGCAGCGCTGGGTCAGTCGGTGTCATTGAAGAGGGACCGTCTGAAAGGCGGGACAACCGGTCACCATCTGAAGGAATCCTGTCAGCTTCATCTAAAGGCACGTGTTCCGTGTCAGACAGTTCTTCAGCTGGGATAACTTCCGTGTCCCCTGGGCTAGGGGGAGACTTGTCACCCTAACAATGGCGACGCTTTTTGCGACGCTTCAGCGATCGCTGTTTACGTGCCCTGCCCTCTGCTGCCATAGGCGACGCCTCACTTTGTTGGTCTATCGTTCGTTGACCCGTTGCCGGAGCCACTATCTCGACCTCTACTTCCACGCCGCGGGCTACATTTGTGTGTTCGGAAGGTTCCTCCCTCATCTGACGTGACGTGGTTCTGGGGTATACTCCGTGTCAATTCCATGCTCCCCTAACTCGGTCTGCTCTTGCATAAACTCGTCCTTGTCACGCTCCGAACTTAGCAACACCTCCAGGTGGGCCACCGACACGTGCGTCATCGGCAGTTGCGTGGGAACTTGTCGCTGTGACGCTTCTCCGTGTGGCAGTTGCACTACGCAGCGTTGTAGGCACTCCGGATATTTCCTTCTCCACAACAGCCAGACCGTGTGTGTGGCTGGCCATCGTAAATCACAATAGCTCGACATCCTCCAGTGTATAAATAAGAAGGGATATATTTGTGAAGGACGATCCGCACCTGTCGGACGCCGTTTAGCACAGGATAGGTGCTAAAACTTGCCCAGCGTTCAGATGTATGACTAAGTCCTGTTCCATATGGTCGCAGCGATTCAGTAACCATCGATTCTGTCACCTCAAACGGCCATTCAAAGATCCGAATGATCCTCACACCCAAGCCTGAAGGAGCTACTGTTACATCGCTGATATGCCCGTCAGAGTGTAGAAATTTAAATCCTCTTTGAGCAGCAGCGAGAGTTCTTTCACACGCAGCTTCATCGGTCATCTTGACGTACATTGTATTGCTTACAGTGGACAGGTGTATTCCAATTAGGTCTGTAGCAGGTAAACGAACATTTTCCCTCAAAAAACGCTCTATTTCGAAAGCTTTGGGTCTCGCATATTCGTTGTCGAATGTAAACTGGAGCGTTGTCTTTCTAAAATTGTGTGCCATGGCTATCGAGTCAGACAACAACACGCGTGAGTACCGGCGGTGTAAACACTTCCTCGTCCAAGCGCGCCCGCGGCCGGGACAACAGGTCCGTGTCGCGCCACCGCCTAAAGCAGACTGATGAGCTGCCCAAGCAAGACTCACGCCCCGTCTTCACAGCTTTACTTCCGCCAGTACCTCGTCTCCTACCTTCCAAACTTTACAGAAGCTCTCATTCTGGTAATGTTTTACGTTGGTTATTGGCTTAAATAACATTTTTTTTAATATCAACTGTATACTCCATTCACCGATATGAACATCTGAAGTACTCATATAGAAACTATTCTTGAGTCCAGTGGGGAGTCGAAGAAGACAGTAAATTATGACGTGCTCTTGGATTGCATTATGAGGTGTTACCCTGAACGTTAATACTATATGAAGGACGTTATGACAAGCACTTGAAATCTGGCTTTTACACTGCAACTTCCATATTTCAATTTGATGTTTCTCACATTACAGTACTTGACTTCATAGGTTAAGTGTACAGATGCTTTCTCTACACAATTTTGACCGTCAACAACTTGTTTACCGGAGAGGCAGTCTGTGAGGTTTACGAGAAGCTTGCTGTACGATCCAGTTAGGCAGCTACTCGCCGCACTAGGATCACTGTTCTTGAGTTTTGAATAAACTACTTTTGTGTCACACCGTGTAGAGAAAGGACGTACTCTTCGATGAACGCCACGAATAGCAGGACGTTGGTTGGCGAGGTTGAAAGGTACTGCTAGACTGCGTGCAGAACGTGCGCTACTGCAATATGATCTTGTTAATCAGTCGTGAGGAACGTGTGGTTCAGGCTCAGCTATTCTCTTTATTCGAATCGTGAAGCGGCTGTAACTTTCAAGCGCTAGATATCCCTACGTGAATGTCGTCTCTTCGGCTCTTTGTGAGGGTCCTTCATTTCTAAACTTGGTACAGAAAGTGCCTGCTATTAAAGAATCCAAATGGCAATACCTTCAATTGAATCACTTTAACAGTGAATATTTGTAACCTTTACGTGATCTATATTGGAACATACTTGTTCAGCTTCCTTGCTCTGTGGCTAAAAAACTGTAATACCATGTGTACTCCAGGCAAAAGTAAGAGTTACAATGTGACTTATTCACCTGATCTGCAAACTTGTTCTATGACTATTTCACGTTGGACAACTTCATCATTTTCTCATTACAGTTTACATTAACTATAGCCGTAATTACCGCATACATATATTATTTTACATTTATGTGCATGCTTTCAGCAAAAAGGGTAGGTTTTGGAGGTGATACAGGAGGTAGAGCCGCACTGCTGCTTCTGAAGAAAGTGTGTTTGTCCGATGTCTTACGTATATAAGGTGGGATGAAATAGTTTACATTTTAGTGTCGTAGATTCCAGAATCACAATGCCAATCAAATTAAATTGGCTCGAGCACTGAGGAAATCGTCCCAAGGACGCACCACGCTGAAGATATCCGTTTGGTAAAGCACCGTGTCCTGCTGTGTGAAGAATTCCGTAACTGCCTGCTGCGCATCCTCGCCTCACAGAAATCGTCTGCCCCTCAAGGGAGTTTTCAAGGGAGCGAAGGCGTTATATTCGCATCGGGAAAGATCAAGACGTAGGAGAAGTGTCTCTCACTTTGGTCTACAAGTGCAGCCTGGTCTCCCAGATCGACATGTGTCAGAACGTAGCCTGGCGCACCAATCCACAACGCTGGCCTACGACAGACGTGTTGCCCCACACACTTTCTCCATTTTCCGATGGATCTCTATTGCTTTCTGCCCTTCGGCTAGATAACAGCTCGTTGCTTCTGTTTGAACACATTTGGTAACAGTGTCGCCATGGTCCACGTTCCCACATTTACCACACACGTGCGGCAAAGTCACGAATGCCATACTAATCCCTTGCCTACATATTGGTGCCTATTTACCATCATCGGAGTTGCGCTACATTCATATACGCTGCAGTATCGTCATCAAATGAATACTTATTGATCGCTCTTATATACTGTGTATCAGTGCAACAAAATAGGAGCATACTCCAATTGGTAGATACCGACATCGGGAAAGAGCAGTCTCGATTTCGGATAAATGTAGGGACACGCAAGGAAATACTAACCCTACGACTTACCTTAGAAGCTAGATTAAGGGAAAGCAAACCTACGTTTGTAGCATATGTAGACTTAGAGAAATCTTTTGACAATATCGACTGGAATACTCTTTGAAATTCTGAAATCAGGAGGCGTAAAATGCAGGCAACGAATGGCTATTCGCAACTTTTACATAACCCAGACGGCAGTTGCAAGAGTAAAAGGGCATAAAAAGAAGCAGTAGTAAGAAGAGAGTGAGACGCGTTTGTAGCCTGCTCCCGATGTTATTTAATCGGTACATTGAGAAAGCAGTAAAAAAACCATAGAACATTTGAAGTAGGAATCAGAATTCAGGGAGAAGGAAAAACAACATGGAAGTTTTCCGATGACATTGTAATCCTGTCGGAGACAGCAAACGACCTTAAAGAGCAACTGAATGGATTGAATAGTGTCTTGAAAGGAGGGTATAAGATGAACAACAGTAAAAGTAACACAAGCTAATGGAATGTAATAGAACTAAATCATGTCATGTTCACGGAACTAGATTAGGAAACGAGACACTTAAAGTAATAGATATGTTTTTTTTTATTTTTTTTTATTTGGGCAGCAAAATAAATGATGATGACTGAATTAGCCGGCCGCGGTGGTCTCGCGGTTCTAGGCGCGCAGTCCGGAACCGCGCGACTGCTACGGTCGCAGGTTTGAATCCTGCCTCGGGCGTAGATGAGTGTGATGTCCTTAGGTTAGTTAGGTTTAAGTACTTCTAAGTTCTAGGGGACTGATGACCACAGCTGTTAAGACCCATAGTGCTCAGAGCCATTTGAGCCATCTGACTGAATTAGAAATGGCTCTGAGCACTACGGGACTAAACATCTGAGGTCATCAGTCCCATAGACTTAGAACTACTTAAACCTAAGGACGTCACACACATCCATGCCCGAGGCAGGATTCAAACCTGCGACCGTAGCAGCAGCGCGGTTCCGGATTGAAGCGCCTAGAAACGCTCGGCCACAATGGCCGGCGATTGAATTAGAGAGGCTATAAAATGTGAACTGACAATGGCAAAAGAAGCCCTTCTGAAGAAGAGAATTATATTGACATCTAACGTAGACTTGTGTTAGGAAGCCATTCTGAAGGTATTTTTCTGAAGTGTAGCCATGTATGGTAGTGAAACATGGACGATAAACAATTCAGACAGGAAGAGAATAGACACTTTTCAGATACAATGCTACAGAAAAAGGTGAAGATTAAAGGTGTATACCATGTTACTAATGAGGATGTACAGAATAGAACCGGGAAGAAAAGAAATTTGAGGCACAACTTGACTAAAAGGAGGATTCGGTTAATAGGTGATTTAGTATTGGGGTGGAATGAGGGAGGGGGCTTCATAATTGTAGAGGGAGACCAAAACATGAATATAGTAAGAAGGATGTAGTGTGAAATAGTTATTCAGCGATGAAGAGGCTTGCAAGGAATGGAGTAGTTTGGAGGGCTGCGTCAAAGCAGTCTTTGGACTTAAGACAACAACAGCAACAACAACAACAACAACAATACTCCCATTGAATTGCGAATGGCAATAAGGAACTTTGATGAAACACTTCGCTGCGGTTGTTAGATATCTACTATTATTGCTCGTCCTTAGTTAGTTTCAATTACTTTTTACTGTGCTCAGTGTATCCGATGCACTTATAAAGTAAGTGTTAACTGTTTGGTTAAATTTCCACACATTTTCTTTTGTCAGACTGTGTTTCTAAACTTAAATCGTCGGTCAAAAGTATGTGAGAAGGCGTAGTCTTCTAATAAGAGCATATTCGAAGCATGTACTGAAACGGTACTATCTTTAATATAACAAAGTTCCCGTTTCTGTCAGACATGAGACTCTTTAATTTCCTATCTGCTTGAAGCGAACGGGTCACTGAACACCAACACAGGGCCAGAGAGAAGTACCTCACTACGCACACCGAAAATGCGGAAGGAAACGGACGGCAAAAGAAGGGAGGGAAACGATAACTCTGTCGGTGTGCGTCGGAATCTTTTATACACGCCGTGCATTATTTCCAGGAGAACGGCAGCCGAGCGGCAGCAATATTTTTGCCGCGCTATGTTCTGACGGAGCCGAGCGGAAGGGAAGGCAAAGGGAAAGGCGAGGGAAGGCGAGGCCAGGCAAGCAGGAAGTCTGGGTCCGGAGGCAGGTAGGGGCCAGCTGCAGCCACGACAAGCTGCGGGCAGCGGGCAGGCAGCGCGGTCAGCCGGCTTGCTCCCTCCAGGCGCGCGATAGGCCACACAGCAAACACAGCCGGCGACCGCTGCGTGTTTACAATCTATTATCCGACCACGATATCATTACACTTGGCCTCCCATGGCCGTGACAGGAACACGCCGTAACTTTTAAGTAAACAAGTACAGTGGTGACTAACGACAACGCGTGTCAATGCGACTGATTCCAAGACAGTTGGGTTGGGTTGTTTTGGGGGAGGAGACCAGACAGCGAGGTCATCGGTCTCATCGGATCAGCGAAGGACGGAGAAGAAAGTCGGCTGTGCCCTTTGAAAGGAACCATCCCGGCATTTACCTGGAGCGATTTAGGGAAATCACGGAAAACCTAAATCAGGATGGCCGGACGCGGGATTGAACCGTCGTCCTCCCGAATGCGAGTCCAGTGTTTAACCACTGCGCCACCTCACTCGGTCCCAAGACAGTTGTGCATATACTATCAAGTGCTTCATAGCCTCCTCGTGAAACATCAGGACAAAAACTCGAGAAAAGCCGATCATCTCCAGGTGCAATAACATCCTGGTCGAGTTATACAGGGTTTTGATAAAAAATCGGGAAACACCAAAAGCACAACCCTTTTACCGTGTCTAATACGGTGTAGCAAACCTGTTGGCATTCAAAACAGCTTCCAGTTGCCTCGCAGAGGATAAATATGGTACGGTACGGTTTCTCCATCCGCAAAAATACTCCAAAGGCCTCCGTATGGTGCGTGGCGTAGGGTAGTTCCGGAACCAGCCATTAAACAGTGCCTTCCCTGTTCTACTCACAAAGATTGCGTAGGAGGAATGATTGATGATTAGCCTCTGTATTACTTTCAGTTTATTGAATTTTTCATCGTGGTAATTTCGCGAGATGTTTTTGGCAGGAAGTTATGTGGTGACCGACTCTTTCCGGGAAGGTGCTCTCTCGAAATTTCAATTTTTAAGCTCTCTGTGGTGCATCAAGCCTCTCTTGTTGCTTCTCCCAACGGAGTTTCATTCGGCATTTCTGTAATGCTCTCGCGCCGACTAATCGATCTGGTTGCGAAATGCGCCGCCCGTCGTGGAATCTTCTAAATCTCTTCTATCAGTCCTACATAGTAAGGGTCCCAGATAGATGAACAATACGCAAAAATCGGTAGCAAATGCGCATGGTAAGCCACTTCTCTTATGGTTGAGTTACATTTCCTTAAAATTTTTCCTATGGCTCTCATCTG
Organism: Schistocerca piceifrons; assembly: GCF_021461385.2. Taxonomy (NCBI): domain Eukaryota; kingdom Metazoa; phylum Arthropoda; class Insecta; order Orthoptera; family Acrididae; genus Schistocerca; species Schistocerca piceifrons. The sequence continues at coordinate 686,502,655 of NC_060140.1, forward strand.
GTTTTCCTATTATTTATTTGATGTGATCATTCGGCATAAGGTCGCTCTGCATGGTAACTCCAGATAATCTGCGGTAGGTACTGTTTCCAGCAATTTTTCATTTACAGTGTGGTTCTATACTAGTGGATTCTTTTCCTACAGACCAGCAACATGTTACTTTCAATTACATTCAGGGTCATCTGACAGAGCCTGCGCCATTCATCAATCCTAGGTCATTCTGCAAATTTATAATATCTTACTGCATTACGATTTTCTTACACGCATCCACTTTCCTTGTATGCTGTATAAATCTTCGAAATGGTGCTTCCTTGGTTACGGAAGCAGCCACCATACGAGCACCAACCATTTCCCCATGTTCGAATTCATTTATCTGTGACATAATACACTCACAACTACACAGAACGCGTTTCTGGCCGCAACTAACACTTGCAACCTATTGAAGGCTTCGCACAGGTGCCGTTCATGGTGTAAAACAACACCGCAACCAGCAGGCTTTGCTAACATCTCCATTTGTGACCAAGCACACATTTCCCGCAGTGTTTCCAGATTCACAAGTGTGACTTTTGATGTTTTCTTTCGTGGTTATCAGAATCTGCTACTACTGTGTGGTACTGATTTTATAAAGCGTATTACTGAAAAGTGGTTCTAAGCACGCGGAGTGGCCGCACGGTTTGAGGCGCCGTGTCACGGATTGTGCGGCCCCTCCCGCCGGAGGTTCGAGTCCTTCCCCGGGCATGTGTGTGTGTGTGTGTGTTGTTCTTAACATAAGTTAGTTTAAGTTAGTTTAACTAGTGTGTAACTCTAGGGACCGATGAGCTCAGTAGTTTGGTCCCTTAGGAATTTACAAACATTTGAACATTTTTGTGGTTCTAAGCGCTGGCGTTTTCGCTGCTGTAGTCTGAAGCGGTCGTCGACAGAATAAGCCGCCCGCCAGCGAGGCGCACAACACATTCGCCCCCCAGCCGGCCGGGCAGGCAAAACGCTTGGCCCTAGCAGCTGCGAAGGGATTTTATAGTGGCGTGAAAGAGAGTGATGGTATCTCTGGAGACTTGTTTAACTTATTACTACATAATATGATACAAAAAGTAGATAAGAGAGGAACAATAATGATGAAATCCATCAGATGTGTGCTTATGCAGATGGCAGTGCAATTGTGATGAGAGACGTAATCAATCTTAAGGAAATGTACGAAAAAATGGAAGAAGAAGAATCAGACGCAGGAGCTACTGTAAGCGAAAACAAGACAAAATACATAGTACTATGCAGTACTAAGGCTAGAAGAGCGCCACATGACATGAAGTTTTAAAGTAGCCAGCTGCTTAAATTATCTGGGTGTCCTCTTAACCAGCGATAATAATATGAGACATCGTCTTAGAGAAAGGATACAAAGTGGAAAAGTGTCTATTATGTGAAGTTGTAGGTATTTCAAAAGCAGCTAATTACAATAACATTCATGTTAAGAAAATAATATTGTCGTGTGCGACGAGTTGGTACAAACGGATCAAAACTGTGGACAATGACAGAAGAGTATCCGAGCGATGTGAGGGCATTTGAAAGGGAAGTTCTGCGAGAAATATAGAGGCATGTGAGAGAAGGCCGACCGCGGTGGCCGTGCGGTTCTAGGCGCTGCAGTCCGGAAGTGCGGGACTGCTACGGTCGCATGTTCGAATCCTGTCTCGGGCATGGACGTGTGTGACGTCCTTAAGTTAGTTATGTTTAAGTAGTTCTAAGTTCTAGGGAACTGATGACCCAAGATGTTAAGTCCCATAATGGTCAGAGCCATGTGAGAGAAACAGATGGTGGGAAAGTAAGGTGCAAAAATGAAATACAAGAACTTATGTAAGGGAAATGTAAACTGGAATTCATTAAATCTCAAGGAATACGCTGGCTGTGACATACGGAGGACAGATGACAAGGTCCTAGAACGAATCATAAAAGACAGATTGTTTTCCTCCAGAAGAGAGGACCGATCAATAGCTTGGTTGAAATATCTCTGAGCACTATGGGACTTAACATCTGTGGACGTCAGTCCCCTAGAACTTAGAACTACTTAAAGCTAAGGACATCACACACATCCATGCCCGAGGCAGGATTCGAACCTGCGACCGTAGCGGTCACGCGGTTCCAGACAGAAGAGCCTAGAACCGCACGGCCACACCAGCCGGCGATCAGCAGCTAGATGGATGGTTACTGCGTTAGTTCGCCTTAGCATGATGGGTATCCGAGAATGTTAGAGTTAGAGAACAGACATGTATGGAGACGTAGCATCTACGTTTAATCCTGCATTGAGCTATAAGAAACATTTGCTTTTAAAATTCAGTAACCGTTATTTATTGATGATTAGAGTAAGAGTTGTTTATCTGAATTTAGGGACCTCTTCGCTAGGAGCTGCTACTTTCATAACTATACAGGGTGAGTCACCTAACGTTACCGCTGGATATATTTCGTAAACCACATCAAATACTGACGAACTGATTTCAATGAAATTATGTGGGTTGTAGGCGAATCTCAAGGTGCAAGATCTTTTAATAATCTGCTCACGTTGTGGCAAGGAGGGCGACGTACGTATGCTCAGAGTTTGTCCAAACGAGAATAATTCAAGTACAGATGGGCGAAACTGTACCGCCACCCACGACATCATCCGTGCCTCTTTCGTACGCTGCTGTCTTCCGAAAAGTTCCCCTTGCACGTCACATTGAATCAAATGACGAACGACCCCGTGGAACAGACGACACAGGTGGATGATAATGCGTCCGAGATGTCAAGCGGGGAACACCCCGCTGAGCAGCTGCAATAGAAGTCCGATGTTGCGGGAACGGAGACGAGTATGGAAATCGGCCGGCAGGTGGTACCGACACAAACTTTTGTCCCCGACTTCCAAGTCGACGGACCTTCCAGACAGCATTCAGATATAGAGATGGGTGTACGACAGCGGAAACAGAGGTCACCAAAACGGAGAAAGGAAAGATGTCGTACACCATCGGACGACTACTCTCTCTCTACGGGAGAAGATGAAGGGGAACAGACAGACGATGACGACGTAACAGTAGAGATTCCTGGGATCTCCAACGGCGACCGACACTATACCACCAAATGCGAAGGCCTTCTCTCCACCATCGAGACCTTTCAAGTAGATCCTCAGTATGTCTCAGAATTCGACACACTAGAGAAAGCAGAGGTTGAGAAGGTTCGGCCCCAAGAGTCGTCTTCACAAAACTGGACCCAGCTATCTGCAACTTCCCTCTTCCCCCTCTCCCCGGCCCCAACAGACCCCACTTTATAACTGATGATGGCCCATACGAAACTTCCTGGCAGATTAAAACTGTTTGTCGGACGGAGACTCGAACTCGGGACTTTCGCGGGCAAGTGCTCTACCAACTGAGTTGCCCAAGCACGACTCACGCCCCGTCCTCACAACTCTACTTCTGCCAGTACCTCGTCTCCTACCTTCCGGAGACGAACTTCAGGAACCAGTAATGGCATAGCAATACTTCTTAAGGAGGGCATCGTAGCGGAGGATCTCGCCTGTCTACCACTGGCACGCAGAATGGCGGTGTCAGGCACGGACAAATGAAGAGAATGATTCCGCTTCTTGGCGGAAGAAATAGCACCACTCTTTCTAGGACGGCAAGCTCATTACACCCTGGGCGACGGCTTCAATTCTGTACTGACGCTGAAGGATGTTACCACTTTATAACCCATGCCGCCGGCCAGAGTGGCCGAGTGGTTCTAGGCGCTACAATCTGGAACTACTCGACCGCTACGGTGGCAGGTTCGAATCCTGCCTCGGGCATGGGTGTGTGTGATGTCCTTAGGTTAGTTAGATTTAATTAGTTCTAAGTTCTAGGGGACTGATGACCTCAGAAGTTAAGTCCCATAGTGCTAAGAGCCGTTTGAACCATTTATAACCCATGCCAAGAATTGAGAATATTGTTAAAAACTCTGCAGTTGGTAGATTCGTGGGAACATATCCATGGAGACCGAATCGGATATACGTATGTAACTAGCCACCCCGACATCAGCATCGATCGCGTCTACTTCACACGCCCCCTCCAAACTAACATCCACGCAGTAGAACTGTAGCCTTCGCCCACCTCTCGGTGTACTATCTGCACGATAGTTCTCCAAAGACAGCAGGTATGGAGATGAGGCAGTCTGTGGAAAATGAATGTAGCCCTTGTTAAAGCTCCAGAGCGTCACCAAGTTATTGAAGAAGGCTGGCGATCTTGTGAGGGCCTCGACTGGTATACCCTGCGCATTTACTTAATTGGTTGGAATATATCGAACGGGTGATCCGGCGTGCATTGATTGTGTTGGGATGCGCACATTCACAGTGGAGACTTTAAACTTGTATTTAGAGATATTACTAGAATGTACCAACGAGACCTCCTCTCCTGAACGACGGGTGAGGGTACAACAAAGGCAAGAATCATTGCTATTATGCGTTCTCATTTTGAAGGAGCGGCGGTCCACGCGAGGACACTGAATTGGGTCGCCGCACTATTGCGCCAATCGATGCACTATGCCATTAACGAACGTAGGCGGCACCGCAGAGCCGTAATACATAGCATTGACACAAAGGATGGAGCACATATGATGGCACAAAGTGACATACCGTGCGACGAAGTGCAGTAATTAGCACACTCGACTCGTATTTGGGAGGACGACGGTTCAAACCCGCGTCCAGCCATCCTGCAGTAGGTTTTCCGTGATTTCCCTGTATCACTTCAGGAAAATGCCGGAATCGTTTCTTTGAAACGGCACGACCCATTTCACCATCCTTACCTAATTCTGTGGGGCAGATGAACTTACTGTTTGGTTCCCTCCCCCCCCCCCCCCCCCTTAAACTAACCTACGAATAAACTAAAGTGACATATCAAATGCTTACTTTGACTCTTATACCCGATTATACACCGAAGAATAACGAGACGGGACAGCCCTACTAGACGTTACTCACGCGCTCTATGGAATGCTCTATCACTAGGTGGAAGCCGTATTATTAGAGGATATTATCGAGGACGAAATGGTAGAAGCCATAGGCAATGGAGTGCCCAATAAGATGCCGGAGAGGCCGGAACAAGATTGGAATTCTGTTTGACCTTTTCAACACTTGGTGGCTCCCTGGTCGACTGAAATGTGCTGCGAACTAATGTCAATCGATGTCCCACTTCCGCCTGCATTTGTAAAGGGCACTTTATTCCAATACCTAAACCTACAGGCGGCACAAGACGTAGAAACAACTGCCAACTAATGCGAATATACAGCCGCTCACATCCAACTGTGAGCCTCACCTGTCAATGGTGTACCCTACCGAGTAGACAAGGCTCTGACGAGAGAGTATTGGCGGTGTAACCATAACATCGAGTACACAGGAATTGCTGTACGATACTCGGTTACGTGAGTTACAAGCTGTGGGTGGTAAAGGTCAGAGATGGGAGTCCCGTCACCCGACTTACGCGAAATAGGACAGTGTTCCATTCAGCGACTCAGAAGACTACATTCAGTATCCAATCTAGCCTGGGAAACAGGACGGATTACCGGAATACGACATGGACAAGAAATAGTAACAAGTAAAAATGGTTGAACGAGGACGAAAAGTTGCTAGCTGAAACCTAGGAGAACTGCTCCTAAGGAAGCCGAATTCACTAAAAAAGGGGGAAACAGAAATGCAGAAATTACAGAAACAAAGAAGAAAATGTCTGGAACTAAATACATAGACGTCTATATTATGATCTACAGTGGAGTAAAGCAGGAACAAAGAGCAAGTAAAGTTGTTGTCTTCTACTTTCATAGAAAACAGGAAGATAAAATAGACTATGAATATGTAAATGAAAGCATTGAACTAGTAGGAATTAAAAGTCCAAGGAGAATTCTAATCATAATAGCAACCTATGCCCCAGAAAAATAGTAAGCACATTTGAGAAAACATTTGTAATGAAGGCGGAGAAATACTCAGAGATTTTGCTACCTTTATTTGTTTAAATATTGCCAGTAGTTTACCTATGAGGAAAGACATACACAAATTCACCTAGTAAGCGAGATGATATAAATCTATTACACACACATCAAAAAAAGTTTTGTGTCACCTCGGTTCTGAGAGTTCCGGAACCTGTACAGAAAATTGGAATAGAGATCAACATGAACATCATTTCCGCCCTTTTTATTGCTCATGAAAACCAGACATTGCATATTGTACCACCATATAGCGAGACCTTCAGAGGTGGTGATCCAGACTGCTGTACACACCGGTGTCTCTAACAGCCAGTAGCACGACCTATTGCATTGATGCATACCTGTATTCGTAAAAGAGTACTTGCCGAGAAGGGGGTTATAATCGTTACATCCAACTTCTGACAACAATTGTAAAAGGGGACGTGGTTTGGGGATGGGGAGACAAACATCTGACACCAATGCTAATGTATAAAATGTCAGGGAAGGGGAAAGAAGTTTGTTAAATATGCCTCTTGGCGGCAGTATGCAGGAGGTCGAGCGGTCAGGATTTGATATGGGCATCCAGGGCTGCAGTTAGACAATAAAGGGAATTAAGTACAATGAAGAGGATATATTTTAATGTACGGGGTGCACAAAAGGTGCACCTACGGTCGTAAGTTAGCAGGTTTAGGCCAGTCAAGGAGGACGGACAATTAATTGAAGTGGGTAACGGCCGGTGGCCGGTCGTGGAAGAAGAGCCAGAGGCTCTGCCTCCAAAGAAGAGGTCGGTGCTACTCGAAGTCTGGAATCCGAGAAAGAGAAGAAACTGCGTTCCGCTCCGCAGGACGCTCCGCCGTGATCGGTATCCCGCGCACGCTATTGTCTAAAATCAATTGTGTGAATTCGCTAACAGTTTCAGCAGAGGGCTCAATTCGACTACTATCAGCCGCTTTAACTGGACAGAAACGCCTCGGTTTAGAAAGTTCCCACAATATTTCCTCGGAGTAACTGTTCGACGTCATCAGGTGGTTGAACCTCGATGGTGGCTAGGTACGACTGACAGGATCCGCATATCGATGCCGCTGTATATAGAGCACGCACGTGAAGATTGCGCAGGCGCGGGAACCACGTATGCGCAAAAATTTGCAGATAGATGGCGCCAGACTCAAACGCCCTCTGCCGGGAAACGCAGAGCGGCCGTTTTGCGCGTGCGCTGACGCTGTGTTTACTACCATGCTGCCAAAGTTATGACGAGTCTATTATCGAAAGCTCTTTGCTTTCTCGTCGTGATTTAAGAGCAGCCAATGCAGGGTTCCAGGCTGTACTCAATTGAAATCCCGCATCCCTGTTGATAAGGTTATCAGCTGTACGGCTATGTATTGCTTCCTTAATGACGCAACCCCAGAAAGAGGATGCTGGGGATAAAACTTCCGTCTTTTCATAAATCATGTGTTGTCCTGTGTTCAGACAGTGTTCTGCAATTGCCGACTTCGGTTGGCGTAGGCGTGTAAGACGCTGATGTTCATCGCAACGTACTTGCACTGTGCGACATGTCTAACCTATATATGCCACCCCACACTGACAAGGAATCTTGTACACACCACGTTTCCTCAGACCGAGATCATCCTTAACCGAACCTAACAGGTTCCTCAGTTTTGCACTTGATGTCATACCTTTCGAGGACTCTTCCAATTCTTGACGACATGGGACCAAAGTACGGCAAGAAGGCCAAGGTGGTGGGTGTCTTCGTATCTTCATTCTGCTCTATAGATTGAACTCGCTTGGGCCTGAATGCATTACGTATCTGTCTCTCAGAACAACCGTTTTGACGGAAGACTGTCTTCAAATGTTGCATCTCACTCGGCACGCTTTCACAGTCAGATACCACACGCGCTCTATGAACTAGCGTACGTAGTGCACTGCCGCATTGTGCTGGATGATGGCAACTTGTGGCCTGCATATATAGATCTGTATACGTTGCCTTGCGGTATACGCTGTGTCTCAAGGTTCCATCTGCTTTCCTTCATACACTCCTACGCAACCGGACAGGTCGGCAATTGCAGAACACTGTCTGAACACAGGACAACACATTATTTATGAAAAGACGGAAGTTTTATCCCCAGCATCCTCTTTCTGGGGTTGCGTCATTAAGGAGGCAATGCATATCCGTACAGCTGATAACCTTATCAACAGGGATGCGGGATTTCAATTGAGTACAGCCTGGAACCCTGCATTGGCTGCTGTTAAATCACGACGAGAAAGCAAAGAGCTTTCGATAATAGACCCGTCATAACTTTGGCAGCATGTTAGTAAACACACCGTCAGTGCACGCACAGAACGGCCACTCTGCGTTTCCCGGCAGAGGGCGTTTGAGTCTGGCGCCATCTATCTGCAAATTTTTGCGCATGCGTGGTTCCCACACCTGCGCAATCTTCACGCGCGTGCTCTATATACAGCGGCGTCGACATGCGGATCTTGTCAGTCGTACCTAGCCACCAGCGAGGTTCAACCACCTAATGATGTCGGACAGTTGCTCCGAGGAAATATTGTGGGATTTGCACAACGTCATCCGGCGGCACACCCGTGAAGACTATTTACATCATAAGAGATCTCTGTCAAAAGTGTTTGGGAAATACGTTAGCAAATTTAGAAACGGTAAAAGACTTGGGAGAAGAATGAATAACTTGAAACAGCTGTATGGAATGTTGCTAATGAGAATATGAGGAAGAAAAGGAGATAAAGAAACCTAGAGGAGCAACAATTTGGATGCAGTAGATGGAAAATGGTAATTATGAGAACAAGTACATTTCAAGACCTACATTAATAATCCCATTTATGAAAAGTATAATCAATACAAAGAGGAGAGAAACAATGCGTAATGGGCACCCAAAATCACCGGAACGCTTTATTAACTACATAGAGCATATTTTACATGGCGGACACACTTACAGAGCGATGAAATCTCTGCAGACAAGAAAATGATCGTACACGTGCTAAACATATGAGAGAGGATGAATGGATAGCTCGTTTTAAAAAATTGTGTTATGATGATACTTTAAATCTTATGTTACCTAAAGTAAATGACACAAAAGGGCTAGACGACACTGCTGTAAGAGAACTGTTGGAGAAACATCGATTACGAGGTATCAATACGGAGCTGTGGAAGTATGTAGGGCTATTCCTGCGTCTAAGAATTTTCCACAAGTTTATTCAATGTTGGAGAAACAAGGAGGTACCAGAAGACTGGCAGGGAGCCAAAGTAGTATCAGTCTTTAAAAATGGCGATAAAAGATAAATGTGGCAACCCTCCAGAAGTAGCCCTCCAGCATTTACCCTATATGTCATGTGCCGAAATCCTAAATGCAAGAGTTAGGAATGTTATGGAAAATTTAATATCTGAATTGCAATTAGGTTTTCGAAATGGACTATCAACTATTGACAATGATTTTACACTGAAACAAAATACGGAAACGAGAGAAGAGTTTTCGATCGGAAAAACCTTCTTTCTTTTGTGAATTTGGAGAAAGCTTTCGATAATGTGAAGAGAGAGAGGCTGTGGAATATCATTGCTCAACAAGGTTGTCCATCTCAGCACATAAATGTTATTGAGAGTCTATACACAAACACCGAAATGGTTACAGATGTGGGAAATATATCAACAAGGCCAGTGAAAACAAACAGAGAAGTTCGAGAAGTATGCTGTACTTCTCCAACGCTATTCAGTACTTATATAAATGAAATTATCAGCAAATGGAAAATGTTAAACATAAATGCAGTTCTTTTAGATCGTGACTTTAGACTAAATGTAATGTTATATCCAGATGACCTAACCCTGATTACAGAGAATTAAGATGACCTTCAAACACGAGTCTACAAGTTGTAGCAGTTAGCCACAGATTACGGCCTAACATTATCGGTATATGAAACGAAAGTGATGGCATTTCAGTACAGAGACACATTATGATCTAAAATATTCTTGAACAATCAAATCTTCAAGCAAGTAATACATCGTAAATATCTAGGAAGCGGCATCGATACAAATATAACCATGATATGTACCAAAAATTTAATAAATGTGCTTCCATATGTGCAACCATGGTAAAAATTTGACAGAATAAAGCTAGGAAAGAAACGCAGCTTAAGTTTTATAAAACAATAGCAGTACCAACCCATACCTATGGAAGTTAAGCATGGGCAACAAGACACCAAGAAAGTAGAATACAGTCTCAATAAACGAGATTTCTAAAAATAGTAGAAGGATGTACGTGAGAGGATCTAAAAATAAATGAAGATACAGGGAAACTTTTAGAAAAACGTAAGCTAAATGAAAAACTAAAGGAAAATTAGAGAAAATAGAAAGAATATGTAGGCCAGATGGGTGGAGAAAGATTCCAGGTAAAGGCTCTAAATCATATATTTTCTGGAAGAAGAAGTATAGGAAGACCTTGCAAGTGATGGGTACCGTAACAGGCAATTTGCCTAATACATTACGTGAAGAAGAACAAGACCACATTAATGGCGGCACGGTATTATTTTATCAGATATCCCTAGGCGGCGATAGAAACATCCAGACAACACTCGGCGAATAGCGGGATTCGATCGCACTGGCGAAAGCTTGTGGACTACGTGGAGCTCTGAAATCCATAGACTTCGACCGAACCTTTTGACAGGATCAGTTATACCTGTATTACCGAATTGTTGACACAAATGAGGTTCCGGCAGCCCTACATCGCCACATGTGAAGTGCTTACGAATGGCCAATTGGTGGGGCCCTTTACTATCACGAGATCGATATGACGAAGTTGTCCCTTATGCACGATCTTATATACACTGGTCCTTGAACCACTTCTCAGCGGCCTTCGCCAACGCTTGACAGGACTTACGATACGCAGACGCGCTTTCAGCGCGAGGTGTATGCAGACGACCTACTACAGGTGGTGCAGTCTTGCAACGACACAAATGCGGCGTTGGACTGGAACAACAGATAATTCGCTGCTAAGGTTAGCCCTATGAACGTAGACAAAATTGTCGCTTCGAGTACTGGAACTGGAATGCGTTGCACCTTTCCAAACACGGGACAGTACAACGTGACTGGGGTCCGTCTTTACCAACAACGTGAGACGCACAGAGGCGATCAGCTTCAAGAGGTTGCTCCAAGTCTTTCGGAATTTTGTCAGAGCGATCATATTACGCGCTTAGACATGATTTAACGGCTAGTCTACACAAATACTTTCTTGGCGTCACGTATTCTCCTCTATGTGCAGCATCTGGCAGCATCTGGATACTTCGTTAGCGCGAGATTACTCTTCAAGATCCTATATGACGCCCTGAATCCTCTTCTTGTACACGCTCACGAACGTACGGTGGCCCTTTGTCTCAGCGCGATGCCGAAAATATGGGATAGAAAACATCCGAGTCTGTCAGCACTCTTGACAGACGAACTGGCAGCAACATCCAGAATTGCACTGGTAACTGTGAAGAACATTTTCCAACCATTTCATCATATCAGAGATATTTTTCTCGAATATAACAACGTTATGACCGATCTTCGGGCTAACTGCCGGCAGGACGCAGCATCTATCGTATACTCACGAGTAGCTTCACCTCCAATCCTGCGGAAGTGCGTCAACCCAAAGTCTACTACACGGCGACATTGCGGACAATTCGTCATACCATCCGGACAAAGAAACACGAACGACGAGATACGGTAACCAAGTCACCGAATCCCGTCTCCGCGCCATAAGTATGCTGAACTCCCCATTATGTCAAGCTTGTCAGGTTACAGTTGACGACGCCCTCTGTTTTATGTGCGGCCCGTCTGCGGAAGTGTGGCATTAGTGACGAAAATGATTTCCTTCCTTCCCCATGCAGGACCACAAGCCATTATTCTTATTCCGGACAGAACTTACCACCCAAGAACCAAAACGATCACGGTGACATGGATCCTAGCCCATCCGGTGCCTTACGTGCTTCACGACTGCCCGACGAATGTGCTAGACTTCCATTCCCACCTGCGTGACCGACATACAGCGATGGCGTGCAACCCGAAACACCAACATTATTTTTCTAATTTCCTGAGGAGTGCGTTATGAGATCCCCCGCCCAACTGGATGTCCCGGGTATGAGCAGCTGATGTTGAACACGGTGAAAAGTAACACGCTGGCCACAAGAAAACGGTTATCTCCATTATTTCTATAAGACAATGTTCCCGGAGCAGAAGCGCCAGCGTGGACCGCACGTACACACACACACACACACACACACACACACACACACACGAACGGACATTTTCTTTTTTGTCTCTCTTTTTATTCGAGAACAGATTATCATTTTCTTAGTGAAGAGTGCCCGGTGGACGACATCGTTGTAAACTCAAAAAAGAAAGATGCGTTATGTTTCCTTTGATTTTTTCTTTTTAATGTGTTTTGATTCATCACCAACTTATGTGGTGTATAAAGAAAAAGAAAAAGACGTAAAAAATGTAAAGACTTGCCTGACTGCATCATGAGGTACAACGTCTTGCTTCATAACGGGTTTTAGACATGTATTTTACTTGAATAAGTAGCGTAAATTGCATCTTGGAAACGGATAAACGCAGCAAGAAATTTTTCAACGTCAGTTGAAAATGGGATCTTGGGGACATAGAGTAAAAATCTGAGCCATTTGCTCTGCATAGTTACCTTGGAATTCGCGGTTCAGTTTTGGTAATAATAACCTTTTTCTTGGACGGTGGTTGGGTTGTCTACGAACTAATGGCCCATCACGAATCCCGTTGAGGCAAATCGTAGATCATATCAAATGCGAGAACAACCAAACGATTTGCTCCATTTCCCTAAGAAGGAGGAAAATTTTCATACTTTGATCCTGTATTGTACGGACTCAAGGGCTGCTCAGAGCACTTAACCCTATCTTTCTATATCTTACAGGACCCAAGACATGAGCCCCTCAAAAACTCTGATTTTGTGGGCGGCGTATTGGAACATATTACGTAGCGCATACTGTAGCATACGTACCGATCTACAACTCATGAATATACAATGACGGAAAATTATCGCAGCACCAAGAAGGAGTTGAGCGACTTAAAGGAAAGTTAGTGGGCGTGTTTCTACAACTAAATGATGATGTTTATTCAGACATCATGCCAGTCACATAAGAGTGGAGCTAGTATCGTCATTCTGAGGATGAAGACGAAAATGAGCGTTAGTTACCTTTAAGATTGGACCTGGTGAGTTGATGTAAATCAAGGATATCTTTCAGTCGACAAAGACTCCACTATTAACACCTCACTCACTTTGAACGAGGCTGGAGAAGGCTGTGTGTTCCTTCTGAGATACTGCAGAAAGACTTGGCAGGAATATAGCCACTGTACACGATCGGCGGCAGCGGTGGTCAAGAGAGTGTACGATCGTTAGGAGCCCGTGCTTCGGACGGCCACGTGGCACTACAAAGAGGGAAGACCACCGTGTTCGGAGTACGGCTCTGTCGCATCGTACTGTTTCTGATGTAACAATTTCAGAAGCAGTTGGCACCACAGTGGCACAACGATCTTTTGCAAATCCGTTACTTCAACTACAGCTCCGAGCCAGACGCACTATAATGTACATTCCACTGACCCCAAACCAATGCGATTTTCGCCTTCAGTTGTGCCAAACGAGAGCTCATTGAGGGCACATTGGTGGTCTGTTGTGTTTTCTGATGAAAGAAGTGAGAGCTCATTGGAGAGCAGAGTGAACGTCTGTTGTGTTTCCTGAAGAAATCTAGTTCTATCGTGGCGGGATCTATGGCGATGTGTTGTATACCAGGAGGCCAGTTGAGGGCCTGCAACCAACCTGATTGGCCGGCCGGTGTGGCCGAGCGGTTCTAGGCGCTTCAGTCTGGATCCGCGCGACCGCTACGGTCGCAGGTTCGAATCCTGCCTCGGGCATGGATGTGTGTTACGTCCTTAGAATAGTTAGGTTTAAGTCGTTCTAAGTTCTAGGGGACTGATGACCCCAGATGTTAAGTCCCATAGTGCTGAGAGCCATTTGAAGCATTTGAACCAACATGATTGCATGCTAGATACATTGGACCTACACCTGGACTTACGGTCTGGGATGCGATTTCGCATGACAGCGCGAGCGCTTTCGTGGTTATCTTACGCAAACTGACTGCAAATTTGTACGTCAACCGGATGATTCGACCTGTTGTGCTGCCATTCATGAATAGCATTCAACGGGATCCTTTCCAACAAGATAATGTTCACCCACGTACCGATGTTATATGTTACTGTTCCATTGTAAGGCATAGGTAGCAAAGAGTGGAATATTTTTAATTGTTAATCTTTTATCTGAGCACGTCTGGTCGAATCTTCAGCTATTGCCTTCTCGCAATATAACTTTACGGTGGTAAAAGTTTGATTCTGATGAAAACACGCTTAGAGCTGTCGAAACCTAGGTCAATGCATTAAGAAATTTTTTGCAACCGGTTGGCTGTGTTATTTTTCCGTTGTACAAATTTGTGCCTTTCTTTTGGGATTTGACTGTGGAATTCCACGCTTATGGCGACAGCTTTGCCTTTAATTTCACCGAAGGTTATTTTGATACTTTTATGTGGCGATTCCTTCCCTGCAGAAATATCACTTGAACTTCCCTGTGCTGTCTAGTTATTTCATTCTTACTGCTTGCAGCCTGTTTTTGATCAACATTTTTGTATTTCTTTCTTTCGTCGATCAATTGCGTTCGCTCTTCTGTTAACCACCGTTTCTGCGTACTTAACTTGTTGTACCTATGTTTTTCCCTCCAGATACAGAAATAAACATTTGTAAAGTTGTCCATCCCACTTCAACTGATCTTCCTAGAGTGATATTAATAATGACAGCATTTACTGCCAACTTCAGGCGCACATCTTCATTCCTCACTACTTGAGTATCCCCTTTTAAACACTGATTCATTTTACAAGTCTCTTAAACTATAACCCATTCTTCATCCTAACTAAATTGTAACTAAGTCGAAACCTGCTTCATGGTATGTCTTACAGTTCAGTGTCTGATTTTGTAGGTTCTGTCTTATCACGATGTCATATAACTGGCATATTCTTGTGTCTCCGGGTCTTTCCCCAGACCACCTCCTCTTATTGTGATCCATGTACAATGCGCCTGCATTTAACATAATTTTTTTGCTAACTGAAGAATTATTTCTGCTCTTTCGATCCTACTACCATTTCTGCACTATACCATAACTCTGTCTTCTGTTCCTTCCTCTCTCGCAGTATTCCAGGTCCCTGCTCTTCTTTTATTATCTTTTCGTCTCCATTTTCGCACTGTATTGCCCGTTCTACGTCCTCATACATTCTATTTATCTCTACATCGATTCTGGTAAGAATAATCACATCTTTACAATCCTGAATTGCTAGAATAGGGGCGATCTGCAATATAATAAAGTCTGGAAAAATTCCGGACAAAATCGCTATTAAATTTTTTGTTTAGATGACCAGTTGCAGTAAGGCTATGGTACCACATATGATTGTAATATTAAAGAGCATAACATGGTAAAATAGTTCCTAGCTCTGTATTAACGCAGTACTACGTAGAAAACCAACTGAAAACGACAACCAGGCTCAGCGGCACATCAGCCCCCATCTTTAATGCGGCAAGTGGATCCGAACTGGGGCCCGAAGTGGGCGCTTTAACGAGCATGGCCGTCCGAACGAGCTTTTTCTGTCCATTCTTTTATTTCAAACTGTTTCTTAGTATTAGCTCCAAATATTTCAATGGTGTGATGTACTGCACATGTTCACCATTTGTCGCAGGATGGGCTTCTGATGTGCAGTAGCGTAATGAAGCAGCAATACGTAAGTTTAGCTACATATCTTCGCTTCACTTTATCACTCACAATGCTTATGAAAATCCCAGAAGAAATTAATTATTATTTGATTGTTTTGTGGTTTTACCCGATTTTGGCATCGTACTAAGGGCAGTAAGTCTAGAGTGTATTTGTTAAGGTATTCAACCATATTTAGTCAAATGTAGATTTGTAATGCATTGTGGCGACGTTGTTGATTTTTCGTTGTTACCGTGGCGAGCGGTAAATCTTAGTTGCCACTTCTTAAAATGTCACAAACCCTGCGTTAAGCGATATTTACGCTCGAGTAAATACAGCTTAGTAATTGTTAAGCACTGTATGAAAATTGGATATTCACCAAATTAAAGTACTGGTCACCGGCAGGCCATGTTCTGTTCTATTCGGTCGTTCGCATTCTAAATATGTAATACTGAACTCAGAATAGTCTTAATGTCTATTAAGTAGGAATAACTGCTAAATATCGCGACTTGAATCCAATACTCTCTGATGAATGAGACAGTTAATTTCAATTAACTGCAGATTGCTCTGGGAATATACACTCGCTACGATCACTTTATGAATGATACGCTATAAGCCTCTTTCCACAATTCAGAAATGTCTTATCCATAATATTCAGAGCTTACTTCATACGTACGTAATATGCAGTGACCAGAGGCAGCCTTTCACAACTACTTGAGTGTTATAATTATTGTTGACTTCAAATCAGTATTTTCAAATTATTTGCTGGTTCTTTTCGTAGGTAATTTTCACATAACTTCAAATCACGTTACCAACACGTGAAGCTCATATCAGAAAGATTTACTCCACAGACTAAAGTAGAAACTTTTGCAGTGCAGTAACTTGAAATAATTATAGTTTTATATTGTAATCAATCGTGGCTGTAAATATGTGTCATACATTTGCAATTTATAGATGTCTCAAACAATAATTGGAAGGTTATAGTGACACAAAACGTATTTTGATTTTTACTCATTATTAACGAATAGTGGTCACAGCAGTTAATTGTCTCTTGCCATATCCTTTATCCCCACGTGGTCAACACAGTGGCGAATATATCCAGTTGCACCTTTTCGTGCGGCGGTGAAGGTTGCCGTCGGATGCCAATTAATTCCTGCGTCACTTGTTAACAAAGAATAAATAAACACGTTTTGTAATCTCATTGAGATGTGACTTACCACTTATCCCCGTTGTGTTAATACGCTTAAATAGGCCTCTTTCTCTTTCTTACACTCATTGTTATGGGCTTTTCATTATTTAAACACAGTCGCCATACATTAATCTGGTATTATCAGTGTGGCTTCAAACAACTGTCAACACACAGAAAAAGAATCTGATGAAATGCATTCGCAGTTGCGAATGCGAACAGTCATCAGCTG
The DNA here is from genome assembly GCF_021461385.2 of Schistocerca piceifrons. Lineage (NCBI taxonomy): Eukaryota > Metazoa > Arthropoda > Insecta > Orthoptera > Acrididae > Schistocerca > Schistocerca piceifrons. Next base: position 686,519,801 of record NC_060140.1, read on the forward strand.
ATAATGGAATGAAGACGGTAAAAATTTGTGCTGTATTGAGACTCGAACCCAGATTTCCTATTTATCGCTTGCGGTTCGGCTATCCGGACGCGACTGACGCCGAGATCCAGGCCAGACTCAGACTTCCATACATTTCACGCATTCGCAATTGCGAATAAGGACATCCATCAGCTGTAGAATGGAATGACAAAAGTGAAATATTGTATCGCAACGGGACTCGAAACCGGATTTCCCACTTACCGCAAGCGGTCACCTCACAATTTGGCTATCCATTCACGACGCAGCGCCACACCCAAACTTTCGTATACCCTCAACCATGTGCATACAAACTGTACTTGTACAACAATTTACAGGGGAGACATTTCATTTAAAAGTCGCTTGCCCGGTTGAGGTGGATAAATACGATATTGCAGCGTCTGTGTTATTCCGAATTACGATGTGCCCTGTGTTTCTTGTTACAATACAACACACTATACTTTTAGCGTAACCTTCAGCATTATTTCGCTGTATTCACAGTCAATGCACTGGTTTACTTGAATGGAAGAAAAAAATATTAATAATCCACAATATTATCCCGGGTATGTGGACTGGTGGTCATGTTCTTCTGTACACAAAATGTTACAGGAGGCTTTATCAGCATATTTTGTTATTTAAGCGGTAGTCAGTTCATCGTCCTGAGGAAGGCCACTTACTGCACTGACCGATTTGTTCGTCTACAAAAGAACATGACGACAAATTCACACGCGCCGCAATATTGTTTTGAATATCAAGCACGTCACGTAAGATTACGCTTGGGTAATGTTCATACCCTTCGCTATAACACCCGTTGTAAATTGGTGTATTAGGTCATCTACAGAGTTTCATGGCAGTACCCTCGCTGTATACCTGCGCAGAAACTTTAGATAGGCTGCACTCGCGAGTTCCTCCATTGTGTGTAAGGGACACGCAGGCAGTAGCGGCGACGACGGCACTCGTTGCCTGTTCTCCAGACGCTGATGAATTAACCCTTGGCAGTAAACGTTCTCCGATAATTACCTGAGTTCGGAAAAACAAGTGGTGGCTGCACGCGGGGCTGTATCTCACTGCAACGCCCGGCCCGGGTCTCTACAGCGCGCCGGGACTGCGTTGCGGGTTGCCGGCCTGGCAGCGCTCCAGGCGGCGCTCATCCGCTGAGTGCGCTAACGGCAGGCGTGGCGCAGGACAGGCCAATCTGTCACACGCGGCCCCTTTACCAGAGGACACGGAATCGCGTATTATTGCATTTAGCAAGGTGCTCTTAGAGAGCTGTCGCTTTCCCGGACCACTCTTTGTAGAATAAAAGAGAAGGCTATACCGGATGCAGAGACACTGCACATCAAGTTTTGGATAGGACACTATCTCCGGAAACGCCACCCAACAATGCTACAGAGCGTCAAAGCTGTAGGCGCCGCCGCCTGTAAATGTATGTATACACAGTGTGGTTCCGTGATGATGTTACAAAATTTTTAGGATGATGGATAAAGGTACGAATTTGAGACAAGGGTCCAATGTACCGAAAACTAACGATTCGTAACTTATACGCAAAAGCTGTTCTGTTACCTCTGACGTGCACAGGTACTGTTCTTGTTAGGATTGTAGAGAGGCAACTCTCAGAGGGGGTAGTATGAATCAAACAATGATATTTGTCTGCTAAACAAGGGCTCCAAAATGCATACCGTAACAGCTATGAGCACTTGTTAAGAAGAGGAGAAGTGTTTCACTGTAGCGAAGATGAACAAGCGCTTACAGCTCCTCAGTTATACATTTTATAGCCCGCGTTACTGGATAATTTTTCCTTGTTTTGGCCATACTACCTTCTCCGAAAGCTGTCTACGCTACGGTGTTAGCAACAACAGTACCACTATATGTATTGCACTATATGCGGCATCAGAACTGTTTCGGCTTTTCGCTTACTTTACAGCAACCCTTCCTTCAAATTCGTACATTTATCTTTCCCATCAGCCTAGAAAGTTTCTAACATCAAAACGAAATCACCCTGCGTACGCATACATTTACAGGCGCTGGCGCCTATAACTTTGGCACTCTGTATTGTCAAAAAATGGCTCTGAGTACTATGGGACTTAACTGCTATGGTCATCAGTCCTCTAGAACGTAGAACTACTTAAACCTAACTAATCTAAGAACATCACACTCGTCCATGCCCGAGGCAGGATTCGAACCTGCGACCGTAGCGGTCGCGCGGCTCCGGACTGTAGCGCCTAGACCAGCTCGTCCACTCCGGCCGGCCTCTGTAGTGTCGTCGAATGACAATTCCGAGCACAGGTTCCTGGGAAAAACTTAATCCAGTAAGTCCCCTCTGCAGTCTCTAGAAGGATGTAACATGAATTGTAAAACACCTCATATATATTGTTGGTAATTAAATTGCACATGAAATAACGTCATTTTCACAAGTGTGTTACTACATGCGTCTCTGCCCATATGTAAAAGCCAGGTTCGAGTAACGTTTTGTAATTTCTGCAAATAAAGAAAATTATGCAGTGGCAGTTCTGATGTTGCGGCTTATAACGGAAGTGAGACAAAAAAAATAATCAACACGTGTTCGTAGGCTATATCGACCTGGAAAAAGGGTTTGACTGTGTAAAATGGTGCGAGATGTTCGAAATTTTGAGGAAATTCGGCGTGAGCCTTATGGAAACATGGGTAATATACAGTATGTACAACAACCAAGAAGTAATAATATGAATAGAATAACAAGTCCGAGGTGTTGGGATTAAAAAGTGTGTTAGATATGGATTTAGTCTTTCGTCTCTACTTTTCAATCTACACCTCGAATAAGCAATGTCGGAAATAAAAGAAGGCTCATGAGTGAAATTCAAATTGTAGGTGAAAGGATACCAATGATAAGATTCGCTGATGACATTGCTATCCTCAGTGTAAGTGATGAAAAATTACAGGATCTGCTGTATGGAATGAACAGTAATGAGTACCGAATACAGATTGAGAGTAAATCGAAGAAAGACGAAAGAAATGAGAAGCTTCAGAAATGAGAAAAGCGAGAAACTTAACATGAGGATTGACGATCCCGGAGTAGATGAAGTTTAGGACAGACATGACAAACGGAGCAAGGAGCAAGGACATAGAAAGCAAACTAGCACAGATGGAATGGATTTTCCTGGCCAAAAGTATTGTACTTGTGCCAAACATGTACCTAGGGAGAAATTTCTGATCAAGTACGTTTGGGGCACAGCATTGTCTGGTAGTGAAACATGGACAGTGAGAATACCGGAATAGAAAAGACAAGAAGTATTCGAGATGTGGTACTACAGAAGAAAATTAGGTGGACACATAAGATAAGGAATGAGGAGGTTCTCTGCAGAATCGGAGAAAGGGATGCAGGGAAAACACTGACGAGAAGAAGGGACAGGACGAGAGGACATATGTTAAGCAGTCATGGAATAGCTTATACTGTACTACAGAGAGTTACAGAGAGTATAAACTGTAGAGCAAGACAGGGATTGGGGAATATTCAGCAAATAATTGAGTACATAGGTTGCAAGTGTTACTCTGAGAGGAAAAGGTTGACGCAGGTGAGGAATTCATAGCGTGCTGTCTCAAACCAGTCAGAAGATTGACGATAAAAAAAAAAGTGTTATGCATCATGGAAGAAGGAGGAACGTCTACCAGCTGCTGTATGGTTTCTAAAGCGGCAGGAATGAGCTCTATTAATTATGCAGTTTATTGTCCCATGGTCGTTCTTGGTAAGGATCTCATGGTCCTCATGTGATTTTGGAATCAATGAAATAAGTAGTGTCATTTCCAATGCGATATAAGATCTCAATAACCACGCATGACTAGCGCTCGAGAGGATCGGCCTATTGTTCGCTCAGTCGTGCAGGATCGTACAGGAGCTAAACAAACTGAGGGAAACTGTTTTCAGTGAGAAAAATATACTCATGGACTTCCCGACAATGCCTGAAGAACCAAGGGCTGTCAGTTTAGCGGCCACTGTTATCACATCCCTTGCGGTGCTAGTAGAAAGAGGAATCCTAGAAGTGCTGTGGTCAATGGCAACATTGGAACCATGTACTTTTTTTCTGGAGAGTCCAAGTCCTTTACACAGCAACGCGATGGACGTATCATTGTACGGATACTCCGACAAGAATGAACCTTATCAGCTTTTATCTGTCACCGAGATTTGGGCCCAGTAACTGGTGCGACGTAGAGGATGGTATTGGGTACAAAATGCACTGCCACACAAGAATTGTATACCTCGAAAGACGAAGTCGATGTTGATCCCCTGAGGGATAGCTGATGTGCTGATAGTGGTTTGAACGTTATCCAACAACAGATAGCATAGTGGCATAGCTACCAGAGCGCTATTTGTGTACCCTTTAATAGGGAATGCTCACAGCCAGAAGGGTCAGAGCGGTGCACACGTGCGATGCAAACAGGCATTCGTGCTTGCTACAGCCATTTGAGCAAGTTTGGAAGGGTTTAAACTGTGACCTTCGAAGTGGCGGGATTGTCCTTTCACACAAGTTGGACCGGCTGCGTAACTTTTGCAGCATTGTGACACACGTAAATGATGTTCTGACGTCCGACCAGCACGGACAACTGCCAGATCGTCGTATTTTATGCGTAGCAGTGACTGTTTTCGATTCGGTTATTAACAGTGGGACTAAGAGCGTGTACACCTCTTGCTCGTCTTCCACTCATGCCGCAGCATCGACTTGCACGGCATGACTGTTGGCGTCAGAAGATCGCTTGGGAGGTGGAAGGGTCTTCAGTGATGAAAGCCGATTGAGTCTATACGCAAGTGATGCTTGTTCGCACGTACGACGTAGACCTGGTGAGCGCTGTCTCGTAGAATGCATTCGTCCAAGGCATACACAGCCACATCACGGGCCTTATGGTCTTAGGTGCTATATGCTACAACTCTCGCACACGTTTGGTATTTCTGTGGAGGTCGCTACCCAGCGCCTGGAGCGTGCAGAAGGTTGTTAGAGTCGATGTATCACCGTTTTCGCAATACGAGGATGGTGTATTGTTCCAACGGGATAATGCTCACCTACACACTGCCCGAGAAAGTCAACGTGCCGCGCAAGGCTTTCAGCAACATCCTTCGCCATCACGCTCTCCGGAGGTGTCTCCAATCGAACACGTGTGAGATGTGAAGAGACTCTTGCCGTTCGTCAACCAACAACTCTTACAGAACTACGTGAACACATCGAGCAGGGTGGCATAACGTTTCCGATCTATACGATCGACTGTATGCCTGAGTAAGCCCCAGCATTGACTGCCCATGGAGGCTACACCACGTAATAATATGGGTGTTGCAACGTGGATCAATACCTGCTACCTCAGAACCGCTTGTGCTACTGATCTATAAATGTAGTCTTTTCTACTCCACTTGCACTGTTGCAGTAACAAATCTTGAGTGAGTTGCAAACCTCTAAAATTGTGTACTGTTTTTTTTTTATGCTGCAGTGTACAATCACAATAAAAAATAAAGTAGCATCAGACTGCAGCTATGGTTTTACTAATTTTTTGCGTGATCGATTTCGAGACTTCACACATCATTTTCAGATGTCCTTTACTACACATGTAATCGATGTTACATATTAAGTTCCGGATCACAGTAGGTTGGCACATTAAAGACTTGTAAAGAATCCTGCCTAAAAAACCACGCTAGGCATCACTACAGTGGTGGGCCACCGCCTCTTCGGTTCAATAACACCGCTGCTCAGGTACTTTGTAAGCTCGTAATTTCTTCATTAGGCGGCAGTGTGGATACGTGTCGAACGGCTTCAAGAATTCAACGAACACGTCGTCAGCCTAGGAGGCCGTATCTACTGGGTATTGTGGGCGAAGAGAGCTGGCTGAGTGTGGTGTGCTTACTGTAAGACCTTCGGTACACACACCATCAGATTATTTGACTTGTCGCTCTAACGAAGTAGGCGAGTGTCAGCAATATGTCTCGTGGTCTTATTGTGGCGTGTTTATCTTCTGCCATTAGGTCAGACGATAGAAATGCCACTTGCACGCTTAGAGTAGCAGATTGAGGGTAACCAAAACTGACAATCTGAAGTTCCTTTGGTCTTGGTACATTAATCTTATTCTCACATATCTCAGATACTTGACAAAGTGTCTATTCATTTATCTTCATGGCTATGTACAGAAATAAGGTAATCCTATTAGGCGCAGACTGAAACTTGACAGTAGACTGGTACAGACTAATGTAGACTGGTACAGACAGGTGCAGATAAATGCACACTGACTAATCGGAGGTCTGTACATTCGTTATAATACCTCGCGCGTTCAGGTATCACTGCGCGAGTGTGATCCGCGAGGAGAAAAGATTCTACGTTAGCAGCAATCTCATTGGCTGCGTTACATATTAATACACGAATCGGCGGAAGCAGAATTTGGTCCGTCTCTAAGGCAGCGCCATCTCGTAGTGCAGAGACGGACGAGTGCTGCGCCTGCACTGTTGTGCTTAGCGGGGCCCGCTCTAGTGGCAAAGTTGTGTACGTGCTGACTATGCGGAACTATGTACACAACACTGAGATTCAAACGCTCGTTATTTTCCGAACTCCTTTTTTATTCCTAAACAGATCTTAGGTCTCGACAAATGTCATAATACGCGGTAATATGTCGTTTTCCAAAATTCTACAGCAGTCCAACGTCACGTGTATATGAGTAGGACTATAGTTTGTCAGTTCTACGTCTCATACGGAAATCAGGGATGATCTGTGCGTTTTTAAAATCTCTATAAACGCTTGGTTTTTCCAGCGACCTACAGTGCACTGCTGGTGGAAGAGGTACAAATCCCTTCATATTATGTGGATTCGCATTGGTATCACATGATGCCCGATGGTTTATCCTCATTTCAGTTTTTGTTGATTTTCTGTCCCATAGTTACTTATCTAGATAACAGTCATTCTGAAGTTCGTACGGCGATTTAAAGCAGCAACTACAGTTCCATTTGCCTCATTGAAACAGCTTTGGGAAAGGAGGTTTATCGTTCGGCATTCTCTCTGTTATATTCCGTTTCGAGGTCATTATTGTCACAGAGTGCGTGGACAGATGGCTTCGATACGGTTATCACAGGACCAAACTTGGTTATTATTTTCTGTTACGTCGGTTTTACTTTCGAATTCGTTGAACTGTTCACGCATTTCTCTCATTGAGCTTATTTTGATTTTGTTCAGTTTTTCGTTATGTGTGAAGCTCTGACTACATTTAAATTTGCAGTGAAGCTCCCTTTGCTTTCGTGGCATGTTTTTAACACCGCCGTCGAACAGCGACGGATGTCTCCCATCGTTCATAATATTCTTGGACATACCTATCCAAAGCGATTGTACAACGATCCTGATCTTTGTTAATGGCTGCTCAATATTCTCGGAGCTGGAGAAGAGTTTTCACGTTGGCCGCTCAGGTAATCTGAAATATGTTTGTTGTCTCCCTCGCTAAGCTGAAATATCTTGAAACGTTACAAGGAGCCTGGCCTGCCTTCTTCTATTAATAAGCTAACACTATCTGCTTCTTATCATGACTGGAAATATGCGAGACACATGATTCTCATCAATCTATTGAACTCTTATTACCGTACTTGATTTTGAGTTTGTGTCTCATAAGAAGTGCCGGTGTGTTGTATCTCAACTTATCTCGCTTCAGCCAAGAGAATTATGGGAAACCTTGCAGTTCGTTTCCCCAGGAGTTGGAGTATCGGTTGAGGTACACAACGCTGCTAAGAACGGGACAGTCAGCTCGCTACTCAGGGGATTAAGTCCCTGGCTTCCACGAATGCGTGGATGTAGAGACACTCGAGTGACCCTCGTGGGACTCTCGTGTCAATCAAGGAAAGTCAGGATTTTCGATGTTGTGGCGTATGGTATTGTCCGATACCCGGATGGCGAATTTTAGTCATAAAGACTGGCCCGCCACCATATAAAATATGGAGGGAACACACTGTTCTTAAACTCCTACTGCAGTGCAAACAGAACCTGGTGGTCTTTCTGTCGCGTTAGACTGGCGTGTAGGAAGTTCTGAGTTGTATAAACAATGCGCTTATTAGCCTATAGGCTCTTAGGAATTTCTGCAACCAACATTGAGAGGAGAATGAGTCATGGTTGGCCCTCTACTAGATATATTCCGTGGTGCGACATTATTTAACACTGTAGTATCACGCCTGTGGATAGAAGTAAACAACAGTTTGCCAGTTTGAGACTTGCCGGACCTAATAACTGCTTCAGTGGTTGACGAACATCACGTTCGATAATGTTGCGCAATTTGCAGCCATCACATCACTATCCGATGCGATGCCCGTGAACCACTGAAGCAACGTTGATCCTGATTGGTATTTGCTGCTGGCGGAAACGGCGGAGTCGGGTGCATGGACGCACCATCGTGACCAGTCTGGGATCGGTTGTTTTAGGTGCAATCTCACGTGCTCGATCGCCGAGGGGGCGATCACTTTGGTATTCTGCGCTGGGATGCCGATATGATCACTGATTCCTTGTTCTACGTTAACAAAGTTCGGGATTCATGGTGACCAGTAAATATAACATATTACTTTTACGATCCGGTTCCCAAGTTAGCTGGCCAAGGTAATTTTACGTGAAAGTACTTAGAACAACTGAAAGCATGAGAATGATAAGTGGATAGAGACAAATTCACTACGTCTGACAAAATCTAGGAATACTATAAAAATCATTTTATTTCACGATTTACAATTTTTTTGTAGTGTCAGCAATGTTATCGATATCTTTTATCATTTTTTAGTAATAAAAGAAATATTATTCCAGACTTAAGTAAGTTATTAACAGGAAATGTCGATGGACTTATCCAGTTCAATCAAAGTTGTGAATTTTTTCCAGCACAAAATCACTGATGTGTGAACTGAAACACCACGGATTTGAATTATTTAACTTATATTGTGTTGTAATATGCATCAGATAATATGTCGCTGTATGGAAAAAATTAACAAATTAATTAGAAAATATAAGGCACATTATTATACATGGTAGCCGTTGCATTAATTCTTTTCATCATCCGCACCAATTTTTCAGTAGGGTCATACCACTGCTTATACACTAGAGGAATAAACTTTTCCAATTTCATAATATCATCCAGTTCCTTCTGATTTATTGGCAATGGTGAATTGCATAAATTTGTAGCTAAATACAAATTAATTTCATTAGGATGCATTTCTTTCTTCAAAGCGACAAATTTCTGATTTACTAACGAACTGTGTGGTTCAGACACTGAAATACTACCTCCTGAAAACACAAACATTCTATATTTGGATATTGTGAATGGTGGTTTATAATTTTTGACAGATTCCTCAAAAAGTGGTTACAGGTGGGCTTTGAAATCCTTAATGAAAACTTGAGTCGCAAGGACCACTTGAAATTGCTTTGGGGCACTCCTTACTAGAGAATACCAATCTTCTGGAGAGAAAATGGTTCAAATGGCTGTGAGCACTATGGGACTAAACATCTGTGGTCATCAGTCCCCGAGAACTTAGAACTACTTAAACCTAACTAACCTAAGAACATCACACACATCCATGCCCGAGGCAGGATTCGAACCTGCGACCGTAGCAGTCGCGTCGTTCCGGACTGAGCGCCTAGAACCGCTAGACCACCGCGGCCGGCTTCTGGGAAGAAGACATACTCTTTCTTACTCTTTAATTTCTCAATAAGTCCAAACGCCCTACCACAAGACAATAATGAATGGCCACGTTCAGGATAGTGATATATTATTTTGTCAAATTTTCCACTAGCAGCTAACGTAGATAAAAACGTCACCATGAGTAGGTTCTTAGTGTGACCTCCACAGCTGTCGCTGTAGAGATACAAAGCTTGTACCTCTGGAGGTATAATGTTATCTCTATAATGTTTAAAAAATGAGATTGTCTCATTACGGCCTTTGTTTCCCGTCACTTCATGGTACATGTACATCTTGCGTTCATTAGTTAAGCAAGAATATATACACTGGTTCTAAACCCATACTTGACGATTTCTGTTCTGGAACTAATTCTCCACTGGTGGACATGTATGCTTGTCCATTATTGCGTTGTTTTCTGTTGACTTGTTCCCATTGTGCCACATTTCTAGATCTTTTCTAGGCTTTCTTAGGAGATTCGTGAATAACATTAACATTACTGTCACTAAAATCTTTCACAACATAACTAGGATCATCAACACTTTCATCAGGGGAACACGTAAATGTAGCCATGGTATAAATATCACATTCAGAGTGAGAACAGGATTTTACTGGTCTTCGTCCACTTCTCATTCTCAATCACAAGTGGATATCTATGAGGTGATAACTTGCAGAGCCATCGAGCGCCTTCTGTGGGAGGTATTTTAGCACCATTCACACACCAATAGATGGAGCATGCATTCTAATTGTATTTTCTGCTAATAATTCAAATTAAAAAAGTGGTCTTTATCCACTTATCATTTTCATGCCTTCAGTTTCTCGTGTCAGCTGCTTCCCACGACGATGCAGTGCTGGTTTCCAGGAGACGAGGTCAGGCGTGCGTGATGCATAACAAGATTGGCTTTCATGCTACACTAGGCCCCAGTGTCACACCAGGACTTGTCAATTTGTCAGTCACTGCTCAGAGCGACCCAGTGCTGGTTGCCAGCCCAACATGGAATTACAGTTCTACAGACAGCCTCGACATGGTGCTGCGTCTGTCTGTTTTCCGATACCCACGTCCTCTCGCGAAACTGGAGTTCACGACCCAACTTTATGGAAAAGACGGGAATTCAAAGCGTGAGGTTACAGAGCTTATTTATGACACCATATTACTCATCTATCAGATATCTTGCACACTCATCTTTCAGACATCTTGCACTCATCTTTCAGACATCTTGCACCATTTTACGTTTCTGAATAATTTGTAGTAATATACAAAAAACACTGGGCATAATACAGGAATGGTGTAAGTCTAAAATTACTACCTGGAGAAGCATCCTTGCGTTGCTGTAAAACTAGTTTTACATATTCTTCTCTGTATGTCGAATTTCCGAGTGGTGAAGAAACATAATGCTAAATTTCAGTATCGCAGATGAATTCATGAAATATGTTTCAGGCTAATGGTCAGTCATGGAAGGAGCGATATCGAAAAGACAGAGAGTAATCATGGAGAATAGAAACAACAGTTGAACTGTTGGAATTCGGTTTCAAAATCTGTTGACACATAGCTCCTATCTTATCCCCTACAGTCATCGTTCAGGCTATCTACCGTCCAGTGTAACTGAAACAGCCTGAAGTAACAGGTGGTCCACTGCATTATCACAGTAGGTCCTTCAACAATAACACATCAGAGGATATTTAGTGGAATATTACATAACCCCTATATGGTATTTGACGATCGCTCGTCAGAATATCGATTTCTTTCCATATGACATGTGACAGTATTAACTAGCTATTGTTAGCGCAACACGTTTTGTTTGACATCGTACCCAGAGGAATGTGCATAAGCTCCACAGTGCCATCTAAACTGGTGAAATTACAGACGGACATTATGAAAAGGAACAGTAGCTGAACACATGGCACCATGAAAGTTTACCGTCTTACCTCCTTGCCTAGGGACGCCCGATGAAAGTTGATGTCGTCAAGCCCTGAATCAAAATTGCGCAACGGATAACTGGGGAGGGGAGCTTGAGAGCGCTACCTAGAGAGCGTGTCCTTTCTCTACGATACTAGGGGCTGGAGGGTTCACACGCTGGTATGTGGGTCCCTGCATTCTATAGCTTTTATTTTAAATAAATTCCTTTAACATGAATCCTTTGTGATTTTTAAGGTATGTTAAAGATTGATGACAGTTGATTTCATATTTATTTTAAACATTATCACTCGACTTTATAGCAATAGCAGAAATTGTTTCAGTTTAAAGATATTACAATTTTCCAATTTATAGCTCGGGTATATTATATACTAATCTGCAAGCACATTTCTACGGGTAAGACGGAATTGCGTTGGCCAAATGTATACCACCAGTCTCCCAATATTTTACACAGGACATCCACTATGTAAGGAGGATAACGGGAAAACTGGGGACCAGATGCAACACAGGGGGTCTAATTTCCTAAATTAACGAGATCATTCTTTTCCTTACACAAACCGAAGCTGGAAGTAAAAGATTTAGTACAAATATTCAAATACCTCTCGTCCATGCGTGAACATTGAGACAGTCGCACTGAGGGCACGCCTGCTCACTTACCCGTCTTCTGTAACACTCCTAGAATATGGCGGGCACCCGGAGGTCTTCCTGGGCCCCGGTGGAGGGGGTGGTCGAACCACTTGGCCGTGACCTACCTCTCCACCCCAAATCTTGTGACACTGGAAAGTGTTTGACTTTTACCTACCTGTGCTGTCTCTCTGATCCCCTAGCCAGGAGTAAGGTTGGCACTACTATACTACAGAAACACTTCCCAACAAAGATTTGGCCACGCTTTACGGAAAGGTGTGAGGAGGATTAGGAAAGTTCATGTGCAGATTAACATCCACGTACAAGAACTGCATAATACACGACACATATAAATACGTATTATGAAGCCTGACACATATCTTTCCACCCGTCCACATGGGTTCTGTTGCACCTGCGGCCGGCCGCGTCGTCTAATAAAATTGGCTGCGGAGCCGCCTCTGTTTCTATTTCCCGGTGCGAGCGAGCAGCAAAACCTGCTGCTTATAGAACGGAAATTACTGTACCATTTTAACCAACTTTTTCATTTTCTAAAATTCTTCTCCGAATCATAGTAATACAAGACTAATGGACTTCCTGGCATCAATCACTTGTTATATGTCGAGCTATATGACTGATTTTACGAATCTCAGGTTATCTAGATCAATCTACGAGATAAAAAACAAAATTTTAATACTTATGACCTTAAAATTTTAAAAGTTTTCCTTTTTTTGCGCATAAGCCATTCTGTGATTAATATAGTCTACGGAAAGGAATCTGTTGCAGAGAACAAGAAGAGAAAAGGATTCTATCTTTAATGCATTTAGAGAGAATTGAGTTCCGATAAAGAATTCCCTCTTTCATACAATTTAATGTACACTAGACGATCAAGTATGAGATATTATGAAATTTAAGGTATCAGTTAACGTGAAATACTTGTGTTTTAGATGCTACCCTGCAAAAGGCGATGAATATTTCCTGAGCACTTAAAGAGAAAGAAAACCACAAAAATCAGCAGGAATCACAGAGAAATTCTCTATCCAAATATGTCTATGTATAAGTAATAGGCAACTACTCGTAACGTTTGGTAGCATATCGTTTCATCTATTATTTGTCGCCTCAAGATCGTCTGTTATGAGGTTAGCGTCCTGGTCGTTTCTAGGTTATGGTGACACTACAGAAAGGAAGCGTACTTCCACTGAATCTCCAAGACGTAAGTGTTATTCAAAAATGTGGACTCAGTGTAACTGATTTGTGTTTTATTAAGTATAAATTATATATAAAGGGACTACATATCAATTAAAAGAGGAAGTTTCGAAGTTCCTTAAGACAGATTCCAAATGTTCAATGCGCCACTCCTTTGCTCACGGGAAACATCTGAGCGATAGCCAAACTCGTTCCCAATATGAAGAAGCATGTCTTGTGTTACGGAGTTCACCATAGCAGTGACACAGTTACGTAGGTGGGGCAGAGTTGTTGGTAGAGGTGGGACGTAAACTTCTTCCTTAATATAGCCCCACAAAAAATTCCACAGGGCTTGACATCTGGAGGCCTCTGTGGCCAGAAGTGTAGGGCCAGGTCTTGACTTCCCCTGTAACATACCCATCGCTTAGAAAAGGATTGATTTAAACATCTTCGGACATGACTGTGCCAATGGGGCGGAGCTCCATCCTATTGGAACATGAAGCCTCATGAATCTTCGGTAATTTGAGGCAGAATCTATTGTTCCACCATCTACAGTTACGTTATTCCACTTACAGTGCTTTCCGAAAGAATGAATGGTCAATAAGCTTTCGTCTACTAATATGGAACGTAGCTTCTTCCCTAAAATTTAAGCGCTGTAGAGACGAATCATCCTCAGTCACTTCTAGTGTATCACCATGAAACTCAGCATTCTCTTCTTCGTCATTCTTAAGAAAAGCCGGCATAAGCTGTGAGCAGTAGGTTTTGTAGAGCAATCGCCACCTCCCATGCATTTGGTTGAGGTATTGTTAGTGTAACACTAGCTCTGTTGGTTTACCTATCGACAAACACCGCTGTCTTGTATTCGCCTGACGTCATACTACGAAGATGCGTACACAAGAGCGCAACGAACATCAACTGCTTCGTTCGCAGACATTTGCTTGGTATGTAAGGGCAACAAATAGGAGCAAACTAAGCGGTTTACCTTGCTATGGGGTTCGGACCGCAGTGGTAACACAAAAGCGCTGTGAGTTCGTTTGGCTTGGGATTCCTCTCCAGGTGTCGATGTCGGGTCCAGTGTTCGTTGGTTCAGTAGCCATTCCTTGTGTCTGTTAACGAGTGTGTATTTTTTTAGGGACATCACATTCACTGTTGACTGTACTATTTATTTATTTCAGAAGCGCAAATTTCGGCCTATAGGCAGATATTAAAATCCTCCAACATGTAACCATGTCATCGTACAAAAAAAGTTTTATATAAATGGAAGGAGAAACAGCATTGGTCGTATTTTTTTTTTTGTTTTATTATTCTCAAAATCGATATTCGGTCACTTAGTGACCATCCTCAGTGCTGTAAGATACAATTAAAATTGTTAGGTATTGGTATTAACAAGCTTAGAGCGATCACATAAACAATACAGCACTGAGGGTGGTAACTAAGTGACCGAAATTCGATTTTGCGGATAATAAAACAAAAAAATACGACCAATGCTGTTTCTCCTTCCATTTATATCCATTATCTGGTCGTGGTGCACAGAACACTACATGGAGTCGCCAATCAATAAAAAAGTTTTAGTTTATATGTAAACAATGTGTCTGAACAAAAATTTTTAGTGATTGACGGAGTGAGTGATTGTGAACCTCGACCTTCAGAAGCCAATCAGTGGTCTATCTATTATGTTTGAATGTACCGATGAAGTAGAATACAGAGACAAAATTAAGGTTGATAATTTTTTATCATGTGCGAGAAATTTTCCGCGCCCGTACGAACTGTTATTATAAAAAGAAATTGAAAGGATTAGACAGTTGGAGGGAAATAAGCAAGTTTTTGTAGAGTGATGTGTCCAATGCGAAAAAGAAATCGTAACCATCTTACTCACAGCTGCCTATTGGGGCGAGTAATCTAGCTGCCATTTACACAACTGTCACCGCCCAAGGGACCGTTCACGCAATTATTGCTTAACAAAAGACCAAAAAAATAATTGGGACCTCATCTTTCCTTCGGTATGTGGTCTGTTCATGTCCGATCATTTGTACATACATCAAAAAAAGGTTCGCATCTCGCCGATTCCCAGAACTCCTGAAGATAGACGTTGCTGTGGATATTGTATCACAGAAACAGTCCCTTTTACAGTCAGAGATATCACTGACGCCCCCCCCCCCCCCCCATAAATGTAGACAACCATACATTAGCAGCGCCTATTAGACGGAGGGAGTGCGACAACCAATTAGTTCCAGTCATTCCAACAGGAAGGAGATACAAGGCTCGTGTTGACTGTATTCAGACGGTCAGCACCTCGGTTCCATCGCCTTCACGCTGTTATTTTGTGCCCAGAGGAGCTCTCAACAAGGGAAGTGTCCAGGCGTCTCGGAGTGAGCCAAAGCGATGTTATTCGGACATGGAAGAGATACAGAGAGACAAGAACCGTCGATGGCATGCCTCGCTCAGGCCGCTCACGGGCTACTACTGCAATGGGTGACCGCTACCTAAGGAATATGGTTCAGAGGAATCCTGATAGCAACGACAACATGTTTAATAATGCTTTCCGCGTAGCCACAGGATGTCGCATTACTAATCAAGCGTGCGAAATAGGCTACATGATGCGCAGCTTCACTCCCGACGTCCATGGTGAGGTCCATCTATGCAAACCACGACACTATGCAGCGCGGTACAGATGTGTCCAACAAGATGCCGAATGGACGGCTCAGGATTGGTATCAGGTTCTCTTCACCGATGAGTGTCGCATATGCCTCCAACGAGACAATCGTCGGAGACGTGTTTGTAGGCAACCCGGTCAGGCTGAACGCCTTAGACACACTGTCCTGCGAGTGCAGCAAGGTGGAGTTTCTCTGCTGTTTTGGGGTGGCATTATGTGGGTAAGACGTAGGCCGCCGGTGGACATGGAAGGCGCCGTAACAGCTGTGCGATGTGTGAATACCATCCTCTGACCGATAGTGCAACCATATCGGCAGCATATTGGCTAGACATTCGTCTTCATGGACTACAATTCAGGCGCCCATGGTGCACATCTTGTGAATGACTTCCTTCAGGACAATGACATCGCTCGACTAGAGTGGCCAGCATGTTCTGCAGACATGAACACTATCGAACATGCCTGGGATAGATTGAAAAGGGCTGTTTACGGCTGACGTGACCCGCCAACCACTGAGGGATCTAGGCTGAATCGCCGTTGAGGTGGGACAATCTGGACCAACAGTGCCTTGATGAACTAGTGGATAGTATGCCACGGCGAATACTGGCATGCGTCAACGCAAGAGGACGTGCTACTTTGTATTAGAGGTAAAGGTGTGTAAAGCAATCTGGAGCACCACATCTGAAGGTCTAGTTGTATGGTGGCACAACATGCAATGTGTGGTTTTCATGAGCAGTAAAAATGGCAGATATGATGTTTATGTTGACCTCTATTCCAATTTTCTGTACCAGTCCGGAACTGTAGGATCCGAGGTAATGCAAAACTTTTATGATGTGTGTATGACGTGAAATGCAATTTAATTAAAAAATTAATTTGGGCCCATCTTTTTGAATAGCCCAGAACACGTGAAATAGCCTTGGGGGAAAGGTCGATGAACTGGGTACTTAAAAGAAAAGGAAGCCATTCTATTTCACAAGACTAAATCTTCTACATGAATGATGACAAATACTAGCCGTAAAAGTTAAATGACACATCACAACTAAGAGATTATGTGGCAGAAATTAAAAGATTGCATTTCATTTGGTTGCCATTGGGTGTTCTCATAGATCCTGTTACATAAATCTCTTGTTAATCTCCCAATGCGCATCAGGTCGTGTTGGTGATAGCCCAGCTACCAAAGGTATTATATGTAGCACCACTTCACTGGCACTTATAAGTCAAAAGCCATCTAATCTCTTTTTCTATTTGTATTGCATGTAAATATTTATCCTGAAACAGATCCTCCTCTATGTTAACTTTAGGCCCACGAAATCATATGATAATGCTACCTAACTACATTTTTTAAGGGATAGGAAAAGCTTCCTTTCCACAACTTAATATTAACGGGAGTAAATAAGATCTTGATTGAACTCCTTGAACGTACAGGACTTGTTGCAAAATGTGGAAAAAATTAGAGAAAGGAATACTTGAACGCAAATGTAGATGCTAGCCAAGATCGCTGTTTGCGCTGTTGCATTTGACGAACGGTGCGATATCCTCGATTCGATGCAAGTATCAGTCGTAATGAGAAAGGTGATGTGTGTGGTTGTAGATGTGTTATGTAGGCGCCAAGTTACTTCGAACGTGGGCAAGTTTTTGGTGCCATAATGGTGGGTGCTTCCATAAACAAGCAATCTGAAGAGTTTGGAGTTTCAAGGAGCACCGTATCGAAGATTTATACAACATACAGGGAAAGCGGAAAAACAACTCACAACCTGAACGTAAGTATTCACAAAGCTTTCTGATTCTGTCCAAGTTCACGTCCTTAAGAATGAAACATGACGAAAATTCGCTGATGATATTGCTCCCCATCCCAGGTGTTCAATTGTTCGCATGCTTACTCTACAAGATCGCGTCACTCTTCACGTCGGATCCACGGTACAGTGTTCGTTGCCTAACGATGGTGCTGCGCACCAGGACAACACGGTCTCTTGCTCAGACATCTCGCACCGTTCAGGACGTTCCATTAAAACGAGGATGAACTATCGCATCTCTCCTGGCGACCACTGTCAGCAGATGTCAATATCGTTAATGCTTTGTCGTTTGCTTCGGAGATAAGGGTGCGCGATAGCTGTCCACACCCATCGTTACTCGAAGGCGTCATTGTTTTACAGGAAGAATGGGATGAGATTCCGTTGAAAAATATAACTGCAGTTATCCACTCGAAGACTAAGTTCTGAATGCTAACGGTTTTCCTATGCCGTGTCAGTAATGTATTGTGGTTGTGGTGTTGCCCTATTTTTGTTCACACCTTGTACTAAAATGTGATAAGGATGTTAGTAAACGTCAGTGCCGTGTGAATACCCGGCTTGTAGGCAAGGCACAGTGTGTAAGCGCTTGTACTGAGGAATCTGAAACTAAAAGCACAAAGCAATTACGTCGTATATTAAGTGAAAAACTGCCTGATTTTAATGTCTGCTTACCTTATGACTGGAGTTTTATAAACATAAGTTGAGTGTAGCAATGCATCAGGAAAACTAGTATCTCTGTCGAAGGCTTGAAACCAAGTACATTACGTGAGATTACTCCAAGACTACTGCAAAGTGCATACTCAGGTTTAAGGATATCAGAAATGGAAAGGGATCACGAATAACCCTCAGAATCCTTGATTGAGTAAATGTAATTGCGTTTAAAGCTTTATTGTGTACACCACGAAACAACACATCACCTCAAGTGAACGATTTAAACAAAAAGAATTACATACGTATAAGAAAGTACAGGAAAAGGGTCACTTGGGGAAGTTGTGATGAATTCAGCAGACATAATATTCGGATGTTTTAATGTAGATAAATGTTCGTTAGTGAACTGGTAATACTGCTGAAACCATTACAGCAAGCCTTACCAGAAAATAGACACGCCTTTCCGGACACGATATCTGAGAACAAGCTATAGATACTAATATTCGGATGGATTAATGTAGATAAGTGTTCGTTAAAGTTCTGAAAATGCTGTAAACACCATTACAGCAAAACGTACAACGACAATCAGAAAATAGACACAAATTTGTAGGCACGAAATCCGAGAACGGACTAGAGAAAATTACTTCAACTCTGTTTACAGTTAGTATATGGCTCTGAGCACTGTGGGACTTAACATCTGAGGTCATCAGTCCCCTAGAACTTAGAACTACTTAAACCTAACTAAGAACATCACACACATCCATGCCCGTGGCAGGATTCGAACCTGCAACCGTAGCGGTCGCGTGGTTCGAGACTGAAGCGCCTAGAACCGCTCGGCCACTCCGGCCGGCAGATAGTAAATGACTCAACCATAACACCGTCTCTGCACTCCAGCCAATCTAGACCTCTTACCTCGAACCAGTGCGCTACTCCCATTCTGCATCCCAGCATAACTTTCCTAGTAGAACAGGTGGCACGTTTGTCCCTTACTGGGAGCCGTCGACGCTTCGCGAAAGTATTTCCACATACTCGTACTTAGTGGGTCAAAGACAATACATATGCAATTATGTTTTCAGAGATCAGTTTCTCGGTACAGGGAGCAAATTTCTAAAGTGCCTAGTACCTACATTTTGAAAAAAAGCGAAAGAAGAATCAGTAAAAATAGTCGTGCGACTGTGACAGATAACTTTCGTCTCAACAGGTTCTCTTTTAATTTACTTTTATTTTTAATTTTGTTAAGTTGTTCGACACCGTCTATGCACTTCCACTTCCAACATGTTTGTGTGAACTGCAGCGTAATACGAATAATTTTCGTACGTCCAAAGAAGAGCACACTGAATTCTCTGAAAGGTAAATGAAAACTTCCAAAAAAAATTTGGAAATTTGTGGTAAGGACTATGGGACCAATGTCCTGAGGTCATCGGTCCTTGGGCTTACGCACTACTTAATCTAACTTAAACTAACTTATGCTAAGGGCAACACAGGCACCCATGCCCGACGGACGACTCGAAACTTCGACGGGAGGAGCCACGCGAAGAAAACTTCGGTCCTAAACTTAATTGTAAAGGTTAACGAAGGCTGTGTGAGATACATGTAAGTGATACATCTTTTAAAGTGGTATAGACATTTTGAAAATAATAACTGAGTAGTCTCATGTGTAAATTAAACCACAGTGTAGGTTTCTGTCTTCGTTCATGTAGGGATACAATCTTTTGAAAGCAGATGAATCTCTTTGATACGCCATGTATGACGCCTAGACACCCGCCGCCCTGGGGGAGGTTGCTAACGGAAGTCTGTGGGGTGGCGCTCGACTAGTAGATAGCCAGTTAGAATCCTGGAGGCGGAAGAACATCTCGCCACCAGCATTTCGGCGACAAGGGGAAGAGATGTGGTATCTTTACGTTCGGGTTCACCCGTCTTAGAATCAGTGTCCCATATTATACTCCAAACCTCTTCACTGAGTCATGGAGCTTGAGCAGCAGGGACGTTAAGCTCGGCAGCTCTCAGTGTGCTGGTGAGAGAAGCGCGTTATATACCGGCAACAGGTTTTTCCCTCTCTCATCATCACAGACACAAACAGTCAGCTACACTCAACAGAGGTACGTAAGACACAACTCTCACAAACCGCGAGGAAAAAACTTTTGTGGACTGCGGTCAATTAGTAACAATAACAGTGACTTTACGCTTTGTTCGTAAAAATCGTCTATCCTACCGTAGGTTCTAATAGGTGAACGTAGCAGCCATTATACACGCCTTATTGTTCGTTGTGTATGCTATTGGTATAATTATAAGGTTTTTTTTAAAGTACCGTTATTTTAATCTCATTAATACATTTGTCAACATATTATTTGCCACTAAATTTCCAAATAGACTAATTCCCACTGATGGAATCTCTGCACCTGACCTGTATGTTAATGCTGAAAATTTCATGATTTACTCTTTGCGGTGTGTAAGGATTTAGGGACTTAAAGCGCACGATTATGTCTGATATTACAACTGACATCTATGGTACTCCTTGGCAGGAAATGGCAGGAAACAAGTTCGACAGAAAGTATGAATTGACAAATTTTGCAGAGATGTTCAACAATTAAAACAATACGTCTCTAAAAACAGTAGGTGTAAAGACGAAACCTGAAAGACAAAACCTGCGACCTTCTAAACCTAAAGAGTATCAGAGACGCAACATACAGGACATGTAAACTACACCCAACCTCCAATAATCATCTCCCCTACAGACGGAAACGTAACAGATTTAGACAGTCTGTGAGAACTGCAACTCAGGAAAACTCGTATTTTAACTGAGAGCTTTCAAAGGTTCACAGTCTTGTGCAAAAATCTATGACGTCTAGGAATAGCCAAATCGAAATCCACAACTCCAGCACAACTTCCTATTGAGGATACAAATCAGCACTACGTCACGCTGACATCTTTATCTGCAACGTAAAATTCCCTTAAAGAAGTAATGGGTCATACGAACGATTATTTCAAACTGCCGCCTGTATATTTCAGTATGATAAGGAAGTCAATTTCACCAATTCGTTGGGCAGCTGGAGAGTACATAACATTAAGGGCACAACTAACGAAACTTATTAATAAACCAATATCATGCAGTGGCCGAACGGAGTGCCCGCGTGGCTTGAGGCACCATGTGACGGATTGCGTGGTCGTTTCCAGCGGAGGTTCGAGTCCTCCGTTGGACATGTGTGTGTGTGTGTTGTTCTTAGCATTAGTTAGTTTATGTTAGTTTAAACAGTATGTAAGTCTAGGGGCAGATGACCTCAGCAGTTTAGTCCCTTAGGATTTCACACACATTTGAACATTTAACCTTCAGAAACTTCACAACAGCCTAAAGCTCGGTACTCACATTACCATCACCCAAAAAGGAATCTGCTAACAACCTCCGACTACAGGTGCATTTACATTCTACCAGTATCATCTAAGGCTTCAAAATACGCAGTTCACGATCAGTTTACTAATTACTCCATCACAGACAATCTTTTAGATGTACACCAGTACGTTTTCCAGAAAAAACGCTGGACGGCGACTGCTCTCATTAAAGAGGCTCATAACTGAAACAAACTAACCACGAACAAATGGCCATTTGTGTTTTGGACTTCAGCAAGGCTTTTGATACTGTTGAGTCTGACATTCTATTTGCTAAACTCACAGCTCAAAGTTTTGCTTCACGTACTGTACAATGGTTCTACTCATACCTACAGCGTTTAGTGATCGGAACAATAAGTTCGCAATAGTGAGATGTAGTGTTATGAGTTCCATTACCTTCTTCGTTATATGTTAATGAAGCTTCTACTATTTTCTTCCATTTCAAATGTTATACAATAACGACCTTCAATGAAACCTGTGCACATACATCCAGGATATAAATTCTGTCTTAATTGCCTTGTCAGAGTTGGAACAGAAACTGTGTTTGAAATTTAGCCCCACAAAGGCTTATAACCCCTCATTTCAGAGAATCTCTTTCGCCCTTAGTAGCATGCGGCACAGAAATAATTTTTTCTTCAAGCAAATAAATTCGGCACAATTCTGGACAATAATTTATACAGATATAGTGGCTACGTAGATATAAAGAAAAAATATTTTCTATATTTTTCTCAGCCATTGCACTCCCTCTAATTCATAATCAATGCTTACACTACTACCCGAATTGTTCGTGATCAGTGTACTATTACTCGTTGTGAACAACGCAATTTCCTCTCTGAAGCACCACAAAACAAAGTGACCTCAAAAATAATTTTTTGTGTCAGGAACTCGACTTTGGTACAGCGTTCCTCAAAATATCAGAGAAATGAAATTCCTTTCAAACTTAAACAGACAACTAGTCGTTGAATTGCGATAACAGGAGCTATCACTTCCATATACTTGTAGACAGCTCACTGCCAAATGTTCAAATGCGTGTGAAATCCTAATGGACCAAACTGCTGAGGTATCGGCCCCTAGGCTCACACACTAGTTAGACTAACTTACGCTAAGCACAACACACACACACACACACACACACACACACACACACACCGATGCCCGAGGGAAGACTCGAAACTCCGGCGGGGGGATCCGCGCAATCCGTGACATGGCGCTCTCAAACGCACAGCCACTCCGCACGGCAGCTCACTGTCGTCAAACCTGAACCCCCCACCAAAGCACTTTCACAGTCTCTTGGCTGTAGCGTCCTTTACAGCAATTATTTTCTTTCTTGACAGCCATTGTCACAATAGTTTCAGTCTTTCCGCCTTCATCATCCCTTCCATTTTTCATTATACTAAACACGACTTCACAGTGCTATACTAAACGATACTATTGTTATTAATATTGCCGTTCATTATAATTATTACTATTATTAGTATTAATGTCAATTATTAATCGTGTGATGGTTTTATAAAAATTTCTGCTCGCCTTGTTCCCAGTCTGATGTAATGGAGGGCTTTAAGGCTCTAATCTGGTGTGACTAAATCCATACATACTATAAAAATGTATGTATGTATACATATGTGTATGTATGTGTATTACATTACTGCACCGATTGGAACCAAACTTGGCACAGATATCACTTACTGACAGGAAAAATCGCTGTAGGGGTAAGACCCATTTACCCATGAAAGCGGTTGGAGAGGGGCGAAAAAGCAGCATAGCTCACAGTGCATTGACGCCCGTACTTTAGTCATCGATTTATTCAGATTAAGAAATTTGCAACAATTTTACACATAATTTCAAACATACGAACGCGTTATGTCTTTTATGTCGGACGCGTCCGAAACAACAGACTCCAGGCTTTCAAGAAATGGTTCACATGGCTCTGAGCACTATGGGACTTATCTTCTGAGGTCATCAGTCCCCTAGAACTTAGAACTACTTAAACCTAAGTAACCTAAGGACATCACACACATCCACGCCTGGGGCAGGATTCGAAACTGCTACCGTAGCGGTCGCGCGGTGCCAGACTGTAGCGCCTAGACTCCAGGCTTTCATATAATTGATTCGCCTCGACGGGGCAACGAATCCACCTTCTGCATTGTGGATGCACAAATACGTCCGAACCTATCGCTGGAATGTCAAGATATGGACCAGGACTGCGGATAGGGAGTGCTAGGTGGGGATGTGGGTTGACCGAGGGGCGGGCGCAGACATTCCGTGTAGTTATGGTAACTGCACTGTTCGCGTGGCGTTGTAGGTTAACGCACTTGCCTCGTAAGCAGGAGATCCTTGGTTTGAATCACAATCTGGCACACAATTTCAATCATCGCAGCTGATTCCAAGCAGCTGACTTCACTAGTCCCATCCCTTCCTTTTCCCATCTTCCTCCCACCCTCCACCATCAACTTACATACACTATGTGATCAAAAGTATCCGGACATCTGGCTGCAAATGATTTACAAGTTCGTGGCGCCCTCCATCCGTAATGCTGGAATTCAGTATGGTGTTGGCCCAACCTTAGCCTTGACATACAAATTGCACTGTCGCAGGAACACTTTCTAGCAGGTGCTGGAAGTTTTCTTGGGGAATGACAGCCCATTCTTCACGGAGTGCTGCACTGAGGAGAGGTATCGATGTCGGTTGGTGAGGCCTGGCACGAAGTCGGCGTCCAAAAACTGCCGGCCAATTACAGAGATATTATTGTCGTGTAACTACTCCGCCACAGGCCCTGGATTATGAACAGGTGTTCGATCATGTTGTCATGATGGAGTTGCCATCCCCGAATTGCTCCTCAACCGTGGGAAGCAAGAAGGCGCTTAAAACATGAATGTAGGCCTGTGCTGTGATAATACAGTACCAAGAAAAACAACAAGGGGTGCAAGCCCCCTCCATGAAAAACACGACCTCACCATAACACCATCGCCCCCTAAATTTACTGTCGGCACTACATGTGCTGGCAGATGACGTTCACCGGGCATTCACCGTACCCACACCCTGCCATCTGATCACCACATTATGTACCATGATTCATGACTCCACACAACGTTTTTCCACCGTTCAATCGTCCAATGTTTACTCTCCTTATACCACGTGAGGCGTTGTTGGTCATTTACCGGCGTGATGTGTGGCTTATGAGCAGGCTCTCGACCAGTTTTCTCACCTCCCGCCTAACTGTCATAGTACTTGCAGTGGATCCTGATGCAGTTTGGAATTCCTGAGTGATAGTCTGGATATATGTCTGCCTATTACACAATACGACCGTCTTCAATTGTCGGAGGTTTCTGTCAGTCAACAGACGAACGGCCTGTGCGCTTTCGTGCTGTACGTGTACCTTCACGTTTCCGCTTCACTATCATATTGGAAATAGTGGACCTGCCGATGTTTAGGAGTGGAATTCTCGCGTGCAGACGTATGACACAAGTGACACACAATCACCTGACCACGTTCGAAGAGCGTGAGCTCCGCGGAGCGCCCCGTTCTGCTCTCACACGAAGTCTAATGACTACTGAGGTCGCTGATGTCGAGTACCTGGCAATAGGTGGCAGCACAATCACGTAATATGAAAAACGTCTGTTTTGGGGGTGTCCGGATACTTTTTATCACATAGCATATAATTTGAAACTTTAAAGAAACCTTTTCTTGCTGAAAATCCCTACATAATGATGAAGGGAAGAAGTTTGTAGTTTATTAGATTTTCGCTGTTCATGCAATAAAACTGCCTCTTGAAGCGTGAAACTTTAATATATTATTTCTGTACTACTAACTGAACCTCATAAAAATGAAACTGCAGCGCAAAATTTGCTGGAAGTACGAGTGAAATTTGTGTGCAAGTACGTGTGCGTACGCGCAATTAATCCACGGGAAGAAAGCTCATCCTAAGCCCTTACAACTATTTCAACAAGATTTGGTACACATTTTTCTTACAATGCGGAGATAAATACTGTAAGGCTAAGAACCAGCAACCTCCTTCTATGATTAGGGAGACAGCGTGCAGGGAAATGTGGGTAAGAGACGAAGAGATAGGGGGAGGATGAGAAGACAAAGAGAGGGTGAAGGAAGAGATGGACAGAGAGATGGGAAAGAACGAGATGGAGTAATAGAACACTAGAATATATACTAATAGAATACTGGAATACATACATACCCAGGCAATGCCTAGAACTGAGCTAGCAAAACAATAGAAACCTTGAAACTTCCTGGCAGATTAAAACTGTGTGCCCGACCGAGACTCGAACTCGGGACCTTTGCCTTTCGCAGGCTAGTGCTCTACCATCTGAGCTACCGAAGCACGACTCACGGCCGGTACTAACAGCTTTACTTCTGCTAGTACCTCGTCTCCTACCCTCCAAACTTACAGAAGCTCTCCTGCGAACCTTGCAGAACTAGCACTCCTGAAAGAAAGGACATTGCGGAGACATGGCTTAGCCACAGCCTGGGGGATGTTTCCAGAATGAGATTTTCACTCTGCAGCGGAGTGTGCGCTGATATGAAACTTCCTGGCAGATTAAAACTGTGTGCCCGACCGAGACTCGAACTTGGGACCTTTGCCTTTCGCGGGCAAGTGCTCTACCATGTGAGCTACCGAAGCACGACTCACGGCCGGTGCTCACAGCTTTACTTCTGCTAGTACCTCGTCTCCTACCCTCCAAAGTTTGGATAGCTCGGTACAATTTAACCAAGGCAGCCCGTGAATAGTTTACAAACTTAGCCGTTTTGGAAATGTTTCCGCCCTTGGCTCGAAAGCCAGCCTATGAAACAATGTATCATGTGTATATTGCTATGTGTGAACTGATTGTCGCCTAACCAAATTCCGCATTAAGACAACGTCTGCACAGTTTTCCGTGTCTCTCTGACATGTTTTATACAGGGTGACTCATTTTAATCTCTGGACAATTGTGCAAATAAAGTCTCTAGTTAAAGTTGTAAGTTCTGAAGGCGGTCATAGGGTGGTTACCTCGAAATGACCTTTAACCCTGTTTTCAAGGTCAAACCAAGGTATTCTACGTGAAAAAATATGCTTTGTTTGTAGGGCATATTTTTTTTGAAAACTAATGGTTTGCCGGCAGGGGCACTTCAGTGTAACTTTCCCAGGTTACCAGTATCTCGAGAACAAAGCGAGATCAGGAAAAACGTTCAATGAAAATTTTGTATGTTATCTGAACTCTGTCCACTGATGAAATTTTCATGATCTTGAGGTGGTCCTGAAATTCTTCAGCAGGGATTAACTGGTAAGCACACACCGTCCGCATTAGCGGAAACAAAATTGCAACACGTGAAGGTTGCCCAGCGGGCTTCGCACATCGTTAGCCCTGGAAAGGGCTGATTAAGATGGTTCTCACTGGAAATTTAGGATCTCAGATGCTCTATCAACCGCCCACTTTTCCTGATACACATTTGCACTCTATATCGGAAAATAGTCTCGACATCATTCAATGTCTGATGGGTGACTGCCTGGAAAGCCGCCTCAATTCTTTCTCTTGTATCTTCTGGCGTCGTCGGGGAAGTCGAGTACACCTTCTACTACACATCTCCCGGTAAGAAGAAGTCCAATGGTGTTAAGTCTGGCCATCTTGGAGGGAATTCACGAATTGCGCTACAGATACAAATCCATCACTTCGAGTAAGTTGCATTGAGGTACCTTCTGACAGATAAGGCCTGATGTACAGGGGTGCCATCATGTGGAAACCACATACGTGCTCGTATGTCTGGGGGCCTATTTTCTAGTATAGGAAGTACCAGATTCTGGAGAATATCAAGATAGCGCAAGACGTTCAACGTTTCGCAATAAAAAACAGGACATATCACGTAATCTCCAACTATACCCGCCCAGGCTTTTGTTGACCAGCGTACCTGTGATCCGTGATCTCGTCGCCAGAACGGGAGGATTTGCTTCCTCCCAGAAGCGTGCGTTATGGAGATTAACTCCTCCGATGTTGTCGAAGTTTGCCTCGTCTGTAAAGAGAGTGTGTGCAAATAAAAAGGTATCACGATGTATTTGCATATCAGCCCATCGACAAAAAGCCAGGTGTCTCTCAAGATCCCCAGCCTCAATTGCTTCTAAGCGAAATAGGTGGAATTTAAAGTATCTTAAAACACGAGATACCGTTGATTGAGCCAAGTCATGCATTCTGTAAATCTGACGAGTCGAAAGATGTGGATCTTCAGCTACGATAGCACGAACTCCCAGCGCAATCTCCTCTCTCGGGCCGTCTTTCGTCTCCGCCTTTTCAAGGTCCCTCTTTCAGCTCGTCCTACCAGAGACCTAATTGTAAACTTCGTGGGATGACGGACTACGTGATAACTTTGCGCAGCTGCATAATTGTCGCGACACTCGCTAACGATATTTATCATTCTCACCATTTCGAAAGGCGTGTAATCAGCCATTTCGGACACATTAGAGTCGAAAAATAAAATGTACTTATCACTTTCACTATTATTGGTTTTATTAGGTTTTTCCTTCGACGAACTATCCGGGAAGCGAGTTGCAGGACAGCTGACTTATTACAGCGTACGCGACCCGCTTGTTTACACATGCTCGCTATTGCTTACGCCTCAACGTGAATCCAGACGCTCTTTCAGAAAATTACTTAGGTGTCTAATGGATGCGTGTCTTTCAAGAGGGCACCTTTACATATCTCGATATTGACGTAAATAATAAAATAATGGAACACAACAAGGTAATCCGTTCTATTCAAATACGAAGAGAAGGCACAAATGAATGGTTCAAATGGCTCTAAGCACTATGGGACTTAACATCTGAGGTCATCAGTCCTCTACACCTAGAACTACTTAAACCTGACTAACTTAAGGGCATCACACACATCCATGCCGAGGCAGGATTCGAACCTGCGACCGTAGCAGCAGCGCGGTTACGGACTGAAGCGCCTAGAACCGCTCGGCCACAACGGCCAGCGCAGAAATGAAAGACGGGCCCGAGAAAGTAGATTGCGAGTCAGGGTGACTCAGATAAATTTTTCTCTTACGGGCTCCAAACATTCGTTTTAAGTATAATTTTGCTTGCACGGATCTGAAAAAAAATTAACTTCGCAGGACTCGTTAGAGTCCCGAGAGACGTGATTGTTCTGAGTCCAAAAGGTGAAATTCATCTGAATCCGACGAGGTGGAACTTTTCTAAATTCATTAACACTCATTTTTTCTAAGTCCATAAGAGAAAAAGTATTGACAGTCACGCCGGACAAGAGCACAGCCGCGAAATTTTCAGAGTCTCCAAAGGTAAATTTCTCTGAACCCCGTCCCCCCCAGTCATGATTTCAAATTCCCCGACAATGACGCATATTAGTTAGCCTCAAAGCTCCAACCTTCTCTTCACTGACGCTAGTATCTTATTAGGCACCCTCCAAATGGTGCTCACTGGGTTCCGCTAAGGCCGACGGTATTTGCTGTTAGGTTAATCCCTACTGAAGAATTTGAAGGCCATTTCAAGTTCACGTAACTTTCACCAGTGTACAGAGATCAGAAACCATAAAATATTTTCGTTTTAAATTTTTCCCGATCTCGCTTCGTTCTCGAGATACTGATAACCTGGGAAAGTTACAGTGAAGTGCTCCCTGGCAACAGACCACTGGTTCTTCGAAAAAAATGTTCTCTACAAAGAATACGTATCCTGCTTTTTCACATAGAATGCTAATATGGAATAAAAAATAGGGGTTGCCATTTGCAAAAATGAACTTGATCTTGGATTGGCCTTGAAAACAGGGTTAAAGGCCATTTAGAGGTAACCATTCCATGACCACCTTCAAACATAACAACTTTTACTACAGACTTCTTATTTGCAGAATTGTGCCGCTGCAAGGATATCGGCCGGTATAGACTAAAGTGGGACACACTGTATAAGCTCCACTGCTAGTAGGTGGTTATTGCACGTCAATGTCGATCAAGGTGGTGGTCGCATTAATGTGGCTAGACTGTGTATAACGTCATCGTCTGCGAACAGCTACGTGGTGCTTACACTAGCTCATGTATGTAACTTGAGAACAATAATGGTTTTGAGACGCGTAAGCCGAACTTGTTCTACTCGTATTTTTCCAGTGTAAGACTGTAAGCACTGAGGTCCTTGTAGTCAATATAGTTTCGTTATTTTAAAGAATTAACTGTTAGTAAGTATCTGTACAGCAAGTAACTACAATTGTGCAAACGTACTTAGGTTGGTTATTACTGTAAGTAGGCTGTTTAGGTTTTTATATTGGTAACGCCACGTAGCTCTCTGTATGAAAATCACGGGCTGTGCTGTGTGCAGTCTGTGGCTGGGTGGCATTGTTGGAATAGTCGCTATTGTAGTGTTGGGCAGTTTGATGTGAACAGTGCGTAGCGTTGCGTCCATCAGAGACAGTAAATTTGTAAGACTGGATGTCATGAACTTATATATATATATAATGACTTTTGAACACTATTAAGGTAAATACATTGTTTGTTCTTTATCAAAATCTTTCATTTGCTAACTATGCCTATCAGTAGTTAGTGACTTCAGTAGTTAGAATCTTTTATTTAGCTGGCAGTATTGGCGCTCGCTGTATTGCAGTAGTTCGAGTAATGAAGATTTTTGTGAGGTAAGTGATTCATGAAAGGTATAGGTTATCGTCAGTCAGGGCCATTCTTTTGTAGGGATTACTGAAAGTGAGATTGCGTTGCGCTAAAAATATTGTGTGTCAGTTTAGTGATGATCAGAATAAGTAAAGAGAGAAATGTCTGAGTACGTTCAGTTTTGCTCAGCTGTTTGAAAATCAAATAACGTAAGGGGTTTTATCAGCACAATAATTCACAGATTTTTCTAAGGAGACGTTTCATTATTAACGTTGCAAATATTTTTATATGTACAGTCAACTGTATATTTTGATAATGGAGCAGCAGACACTATCATTTTCATTTGCCATGTAAGGTAAGTGAGGCGCTATGTAAAGGTGGGCATGAATTGTCTGGACTTTTATATACGACGCGCCGCTGACTATAGGCGCGCGCAGGGATAGCAAACGAGATGTTATCGACATCAGCTGTTTTTCTATGGAACCGTCTCCAGCGCTAGCCCTTAGTCTAGTTCATGTGCAGTTTATGAATGCATTTCATTTTGAAAAGAGTTCACATTGTAACTATGTATCATGTATATATGTTACCTATATTTGAACTTACTGTCGTCTAGCGAAGCGTTGTTAGTGCAGGTATGTTTCAGTTCGGTAAACTTCTCCTGAACTCTCAAGAACTGTATTTTATTTTCCAATTTTTTTTTAAATTCTGATAAATATTTTGTATTTTAGCTTTAATAGTCCTGGCTTCAAAATGAACTTGATTATTGAAAAGTAGTCGTCCCCTTAACAAAATGTAATTGTATGGAATTGCAATAAAGAATTTATTTTTCAATTTTCTAGTTCTGCTATAGCGTCATGTTGGAAATACGCAATAATGGTTCTATAAAAGTTCCTTCGGGTATGTCTGAAGCTATTTTAACATCTGAAGATTCCTGGCCGTTAAGAATTGCGGGGAACCCAGTCACAAATACGATAAAATATTCCGTACGCTCGTTTCTTTTTTTTTTTTTTTCATTTGATAACAGTGTGGAACTGCGTCGAACATCGTCTGGAAGTCAAGGAACATGGCAGTAACTGGGCACTGTTACTCAGTGCATTGTGTTTCTCATGGGCGAACAGAGCGATCTTTGTTTCACATGGTGGTTATTTTCGAAATCTTGCACAGAATATTTTCACTCCTCAAATCATGAGAAAAACCAAGCAATGTTTTACTTGAAATGAAAATGGAGCTGCTTAATGCAAAAAAATGGTTCAAATGGCTCTGAGCACTATGGGACTCAACTGCTGAGGTCATTAGTCCCCTAGAACTTAGAACTAGTTAAACCTAACTAACCTACGGACGTCACAAACATCCATGCCCGAGGCAGGATTCGAACCTGCGACCGTAGCGGTCTTGCGGTTCCAGACTGCAGCGCCTTTAACCGCACGGCCACTTCGGCCGGCTGCTTAATGCACTTGACGAAAACAAGTTGGATACAAGTATCAGTAATGTGACTGACAGTGATAAATCTACTCTGGTAACAATAATTAAAAAGAGGGGTGGCTCAAGTCGAAGCGGGGTAACGCTAGAGAAATTAGGAACTATGGGACAGTTTTTTAGATGACTTGTGCTACGTAGTCATGCAACGATTCAAGACCTAATACTGTGGATTCAATGCTACAGAGTATTCTGTCTCTCACAAGAGGAACGGAAATAAAAAAATTAACCTAATTTCAGTTAACTGTTTACTTGTTGACTCTAACAGTTCTTGGCATGAGGAAATTCAGTTATATTCAAAGATTTCAATACCGTAATACGTTATCTTGTTTTAGGAGTGTGCTGAACAGCGAAAAACTGCTTCGTATTAACAACTCAATCTTTCTTGAGACCAAAATTTCTGCAACAACGCCTTTAATTTACGGAGACTTTCTAGCTAACAGATCGATTTAATTTACCAAAGTCTCACATAAAAAGTGGACACAGCATCTCAGCGTGCTCTTAATAGTTGTCATTCACAGAATGCTGCAAGTCTAAGATCGTTCTCGATACGGAAGACAAGTTGACTGAACTAGTGTAATGATAACACATAAAAGCTGTCAAACTGGGGTGACACAGTACACAGACGAGCGTTGCTCCTCAGTGGTTTCAATTGAATGAAGATGTACTCGGTCCGTTTGTCCTCCTTTCTAGATATGAGCTCGACTTCGAGACATACGTTTGCGTGTGTATAAACTGCCACCCTTTCCTCGCTTGTTATAAACGGTCCAATCACATTAAAGTGATCTAATAAACTTCTGAGCAACTGACTGCTGAACAGGGTCTCCTTAACGACCGTTCAGTGACCGTTGCTGCTTATGGTCATCAGCAGCAGGCGCCTGGTTCATGCACCCATGCTGACTGCTGTTCATGGGCGATGAAGGTTGGAGTTAGCACTCCAGTAGCGCAACTCGACGTCTACTAACTGGCTGCAGGTGGCCTTTTCACATGAAACACCTGATATGCACCATGGATTAGATGTCATGTTGTGAGTTAACCTCTCATTTAAGTATATGGCCGAAAGAGTCAGCTTTCACGAATTGTGAAACGAACCCTGTCGTCCAGGACCGCGTGCCACAAAGGGAGCCGATTCACCACGAGATGGGGACACACACAGGCATCTGTTGTCTACTGATGCCTAAACGCTGAAGTGTGCGAGTGAGACAGGCGAGAACCTACGTCATAGGGAAGCCCAGCTGAAGGGGTTTGTGGCCAGGGAGTGTTAGATATGGCGGATCTAAGATCGGCCATAAAGGGAAACATCTATGGAAACCTATTTAATTCTGTAGTAATAAAGGGAATGAAGCTACAGTAATTTTAATCTACCATCCTTCATAAATTTTCATGGTGATCCCAATAAACTTTGAATACTGATCATATCTATAATAGTTGTGAAATTCACCAGTTTATAACAAAGACCTGAATGCTAAAATCTGAAAACTTTGGTGAATCTTAATGATCGACGTTTCATATAGAAACGCATCATTAAAATGACAAATGTTGGAAATGTCAATTATGTACCTTCATTGGTTTAAAAAGTGTAGTAAATTTAAATTATCGGCATTTTCCGTTAAGCATCTGATCATCACTTCCTCCACAAAAAACGCATTGAACGATGACAGCACGACACATTATTGAATCATTAGGTAACAGAATATTTGTCGTAAAGTTTAGTGCATAATAGTTACTTCTGTTTTTTATTTATTTATCAGAAAGCACATTGGTGCAAGGCTACTGGCCGTGGCATTCAAAGTTAAGAAGGAAGTTGTATTGGTTTTATGTAAAAGAATTTAAGGTTTATTATGCAATGGATATAATTGTTACTTTATTTAGAACGTGTAAGTGGTAGCTTTGATTCTTTAAATATGTTAAAATGTAAAACGATGTAGAATAAGCTGTAGCCAATCAGATGGACGGCTTCAGGAAAGGGAACTGCACTAATCAGTTGAGCGAAGATGTTGGGCGAGCGAGGAACGCGGCCGGAGACTGGCAGAGGAACAATTTTGGTCTAGACACGAAAGGGTACAGTTCGGATTGAGACGGGGAAGTGGGCAGTCGGTCTTTAGGCAGCTAGGAAGTGAAACGACTTAGAAAATTTCGCGTTGTGTGATATCGCGGGACTTAGTCTCTGAGTGGTGAGCAGCCACGCGTCTGGTGTGAACTCTTAGCTTTTCGCGTAAATATCGAGTTGTAGTTTTGCACTTGTGTTTCGCGATGAGGTTGTAAATGATCGAACTGTGTCAAATGGATATGCGCTCGAGTGTAATAGTAATTCTAAATGCGACCTCTTTCGCTATTATTTTTCTTTATGAATAAACGTTATTCTAAGCAAATCGCAATTGTGTCATTTATGGGTCGTTGATTTAGTTCCCGATCTTATTATCACTGTAATTACATGTTACATTAATTTTCTTTCATACAATTTCGCAAACTTGCCATCAGCCAGACAATTTAGCCAGAGGGTAACAAGTGTCTAATTTAGGGCGTGTAATGCTACACGTGCGGTTCAACCCCTAGACGAGTTTCAGCAAAGGCATTTCGACGAAGAGGAGCGGCATGTGAGCCCGAACATCTATGGGATGTTAGCTCGCAGTGTGGTATTGCAACGACAGTTGGGTCTGGCAAGGAGCAGCGAGCTTCATGGTCTGGGGCACGTTTCCGTGACATTACTTTGGTGATCTAGTCATTCTGGGAGACACATTGTATCAACATAAGTGAGTATCTATCCTCTGAGACCATGTAACATCCAAATGTAGTTTAGTTTTCCTCGGCATGAGGTGATGTACCAGCAGAAGAGTTTAATGTGTCACACAGCTCGTAGTGTACATGCTCGTTTCGAAAAGCATCGGAGTGAGTTTATGCACTCCCCTGGCCTTCAAAATCTAGAGTCTGTTGAATCATCTCGATCGGATTGTTCAGGCTATGGATCCTCCATCGCGAAACATAGCACAGTTGGCTGGCCACGGTACTAGAGTCTTATGACTTTCCAGAATTTCATTTGCTTTCTTCCTACATGTCTGATGTCCAAAATGTAGTTATTCTCTCTTTTGGCAGATGATCACATTAACGTGACCCTCTCGTGTATTTGCCAAGTCTGATAAAAAAAAAGAACGTAGTTGTCAAGGTCTACATATTTCGAGGCGACGGCTTCAGCCATGTCTCCGACAGGGGCATGGAATGAAAGCTGAGGTCCTGAAATATGCGCAGCCTAGAGCCGCCTCGTGTGTTTTCCGCTGTAGGCCTGCAGTATGGAACAGCTACACCTGAGACAAGCGTCACCCAGATCCTTGCGGATGTCATGGAGTTTACGATCATGGGTTTGACGGAGCATGACCTCAACGTGGTTTTTCCGCTGACAATATTTTAGGTGCAACAGTGGAGAGGCTCTGCCAACTGTTTTGTGGTAAAAACATCCCATCATGTTTCAACAAGGCGTAGGACCCTCTGTGAACATAGTACAATGCATGTTTAAATGCTTTTCTAACTTTTTTGTTATTTTTATTTTGCAATTTTTTATGTTCGATTTATTTTTACCTCTTTTCTTTCTGTACCATTACTGCAGCAAATGATTAAACTTCCTACCTAGACAATTTTAATTTCTCACGCAACTGTTCGTGAGGAAGGCAGGGATTTTAAACATCTTAAATCCCCAAGTCTTTATGCAGGGCGAACCTGAACTCCACCGACGAATCTTAAGACGTGTTAGTAGGGACCACAACAAGTAAAAATGTCTAGCAGACATCAGCTGTTATATGCATACGTTAAGGGCTTTAAGCAGTTGTTCAGTAGAAGAGATTTGTTTCACAGTAGCTAAGATGAAAAAGTGCTCACAGCTCTTAAGAAGTGCATTTTAATGGGCATGTTATCAGACAATTTTCTTGCCTTCTGGATGAGAGATGTCTCACAGTAGCAAAAATAAAAAGTGTGCATAATTCTTAAGGTATACAGTTTTGAGATCGTGTTTACTAGACAGTTTTTGAACTCGTGTTTACTAGACAGTTTCTTCTTGGTTTGACCCATCCAACCACTACAAAAAGTTTGTCGGTGAAATTCTGCTTCAGCCTATATATTCTTATATTGTCGGCCAGAAGAGAGAGACAACAAATTGCGTCTGAGACAGTCCACAACTCCTTCACAGCGTATCTTCTCCCAACCTCACAGGCGGTATGGTCTCCTTCTTGCTCGAGTCTTCTCAGGCGTAGCTCCTTCCTCCTACGAGAGAGCCCTCCACAGTGTGGAGCTTGTGGCGTGCAGATCACTATGCGCCACATTTTAGTACACCGTGTTTTATATTCAGACAAGAGGGCAGCAGCTCAGTTATCAACTTATTAGGCCTCTATTTTACATAACAATGACACGAATGTGGTACGTCTTTTTAAGTTTTCTGCAGTGCTCGACTTCTCCCCTAAAATTTTAGGGTGATAATTTTAATGTGTTTTCAAGAGCGGCTGGCTTATCCATTTGTTTTGAAAGTGATCAACCAGCCATGTATTCCTGCGAATCTACATATTTTAAATTCTCTCTTGTCTTACTTGTGTTTTAATTGACAGTTTTAGAACTTTGACCATTTTAACGCAATCTTACACAGTGTGAGCTAGTGACTGTGGGTGTGAACGTGAGACACTGTGAGAGAGAGAGCGACTTTTTCTCGGATTCTAACTACGTTCCTGTCTGTTAACCTCTGCATGGGCGCTGAGATAACTTTGTCGTTGAGCATCTGCAACGCACAAATTCGGGCATAAGCACACACATACGCGCGCACACACACACACACACACACACACACACACACACACACACACACACACACACACACACGCACACACAAAATTCGCGCATACGCACGCGCACACACACACACACACACTCGAACACAAAAGCAGAACCTTTTTTGAAGATCTATGTATCTTTCTTCTTTTTTGAACAGGTAGGCAAATGGGATTTTTTTTACTTCAAATGTAGCTTTTACTGCTTCCTCGTTCAGCTTATATATCACTAAGTATAATTTCGGGTGTTTATGGTTTATTGAGCAATTTTGTGTATCGAACTTCGACAGCATTGTGTCTCTGGTTAAAAGCATTCCACATTTCATTGGCACGCTAAGATTTTCCATCCATTGATTGACACATAGTCTGCAAATTTCATGACCTTATCTCCACCGGACATTTCATCTAGTATTATCATTCACGCTTCATGAACACCGTTTCGTGGAATATGTGCCACTGGGCACGCATGTAATCAAACGGCGGACTTCTTCTCTATCCTTGTATTCCTCCGTTAATCCTAGTGCCTGCATTCTCGTTCACAGTCATTGGCGGAAGCGAAAAACTTCAACCTGAAACGGATGCTTCGAGGAACACTTTTTTCATAACTTTAATTGTAGCCATGTGAAACAAGCATGGCGATTTTTGATGCGCATCCAGGTATCTTACTTTTCAGTGCAGAAAAACAACTTTCATATGTATTTTGGCTTTTGTCTGAGAGCAGAGCAAACGAAATAGAAAACACCTTCATCTCTTCTTCTGTGATTCCCATTTAATCCCAAACTGTATTCATCCCCGAACTAGTCACAAGGTTTTCGGTCGTCCCAGTATCTTCCCTTCTGGATTTACACAATGCAGTCTCGTAGTTCTCATAATGTTGCATATTTCAGACGAAATCTAAACCTTTACCTTCCAAATTTTGAAATGATAATATTTAAAAATTGCAAAATCCCACGCTGTGTGGTTGAGAAATCGTACTGAAATGCTAGAACAGCGCAGACTCGGTCAAACACCCGTTAAGATCCGATGGTAAATTTTAATTGCCCAATAGAGTAGCTATCTTAGAAATGACACTAACATGAAATGCTAAGGAAGATGTTTAAAATCCGGCTAAATGACTATTTTTACTCAATCGATAAGTAATAATAATAATAATAGTGATAATAACAATAACAAATCAAAGGACACTGCGAGATACTTCAAACGAAATACAAATAACATTAAACTGATGTTTTACTATATTGAAGATAATGACACCGCATGTGTGTCAGTGACATGACTATCCTAAAAGGTGATTTCAACCCCAAAAGTATGAAGCAATTAAGCGGAGGACTACGGTATCCTAGTTGCACATTCAGTCACTAATACGAGTGAAACCCACTAAACGTTTTAGCTACTCTTGTGGTTGATTGAGTGACAAATGAAAACGATTCTATCACTGTGCCGGCGCTCACCGGCACTGTGTCAACGGCACTTCCGCGTTGCAAATATCAACGCCTACAAATCGTCGGAGCTGATGCATATTCTCACCAATCTACTGTGGCGTTAAGTCGGCCGTGCACGGTTGCAGTGAAGATCCAGACTCTCGCTAGTCAGGGCTCGGACGCCGTGTGGAAGGTGAAATGTCGCTGTTCTTAGACGTAGAGGACACTGTCAGACCTTGGGTGGGGAGTTGCACCCACCATCTGACAGAGTCCTCGACGTCTAAGACCAGCGACGCTTCACCTTCCACATCCGAACCCATAATGTCTATTTTCCGGTGTCCCTGCTCACGGCCATGCTATTTGCGCAGTGCCGGCCGCAATCTCCAGTCTGTAATAATGTTACTTCTTTCCGACAAAAGCGTGATGGCTGCACATCGTTCTCGCCAGTTTGCTCTATGAATACCCGTCTGACATCAGTAGGTGAAGGGCTTATCAGAGCATTGTTTATCCGCTTCTGAATTTCAAGAACCTTAACCAATGTGACCGGAACTCCGCGAGGCTTCTCCTCCAACCATGTAGCCCAGACATTCCAAGACTTGTGATTTTTCACCATAAATTATTAAATGGCAGCCAGCACTTGAGACTACCGCCCTCAGCCTGCTACAGAGCCGAACCGTGCCGAATACAGTGAACCCCGTCTTAGTTTGGTTGACAGGGGAGTTCCATGAGCCTCCTCATGTGGTTCTTTGACACGTGTAAGCCGCAACAAAGCCTCTGAATGCCGTTTGGTCTCCCCCGTCCCTCTCAGAACTGGGTAGGATCTGAGCGGTTCTCACACACTCTTAGAATGTAAACTATAAGCCCTGACTGACAACCACTGCAGTTTTATAAAATAATTTCCCCAGCATTAAATAACGTATATGACACTTTCATCATGTTGAAACTAAGGTGTCCCGCCTATCGCCGGTCATGACAAGAGACAGATCAATTTAGAATATAAATGGAAGGAGGCAGACCAAACGACTTGTAATCTATCTAAATTCGGAAAACAGACACTGTATTTTCCTGCAGTTGTGAGTTTGTTTCTTAATCTGCACAC
Source organism: Schistocerca piceifrons (assembly GCF_021461385.2). Classification (NCBI taxonomy): domain Eukaryota; kingdom Metazoa; phylum Arthropoda; class Insecta; order Orthoptera; family Acrididae; genus Schistocerca; species Schistocerca piceifrons. The sequence goes on from NC_060140.1 coordinate 686,559,029, forward strand.
CACCTTCGTCAGGCTGACAAAAACTTTGCTTTGGAGAGATGACTCTGCCACTTGCTATTTTTAAACGGCTTGAGAACTTACTCCCGCCTTCTGCCTGATTTGATTCTGGCCACCACGAATTCCTCTCCTACGTTAGTGCGGAAAAATCTGAAAGAGATGGTTGTCGGAAGAAATGATTCAACATGCAGAAATGTAAAAGCAGTCTTCTGTGAAATTAAAGGCAAAGGCGTCAACATTAACAAGGGCACCTCAAGAAATTCTAAGGGATCTGGTTCATATCATCATTGTGTGTAGGGCACGACGGGGATATCAATATATGTAGACAGGAAGACGCATATCTCAACAGTTTTCCAGAAATACGAGTTAGAAACTTTTAGGCCTGCGTTTAATTTCGCATGCTTGCCAGTACTTGCAGTTAAGGCATCCGTAGCTGAGAGAGTAAGCACTTCCACAATCATGAGGTCGAGATTGCTGTACACACCGGCACCTCTAATACCCAGCAGCACGTCCTCTTGCATTGATGCATGCTTGTATTCGACGCGGCATACTATACACAAGTTCGTCAAGGCACTGTTGGCCCAAATTGTCCCTCACCTCAACGGCGATTCGGCGTAGATCCCTCAGAGTGGTTGGTGGGTCACGTCGTCCACAAACAGTTCTTTTCAATCTATCCCACGCATGTTCGATAGGATTCATGTCTGGAGAACATGCTGGCCGCTCTAGGCGAGCGATGCCGTAATCCTGAAGGAAGTCATTCACAAGATGTGCACGATGGGGGCGCGAATTGTTGTCTATGAAGACGAATGCCTCGCTAATATGCTGCCGATATGGTTGCATTATCGGTCGTAGGATGGCATTCACGTATCGTACAGCCGTTACGGCGCCTTCCATGACCACCAACGGCGTACGTCGGCCGCACATAATGCCACCCCGAAACAGCAGGGAACCTCCCCTTGCTGCACTGGCTGGACAGTGTGACTAAGGCGATCAACCTGCCGGGTTGCCTACAAACAAGTCTCCGACGATCTCTTCACTCACATGAACCGCTAGCTGTGATGACAACGAGCTACAGTCAGTACGTCAGAACACTTAATTTTGAACATTTTTCTGTAGCATAACATCTCAGATTCTTCCACTCTATTCCTTTCCGGTTTTCCCACAGTGTATGTTTCTCTACCATACCATGTCGTGCTCAAAATATACCTTCTCAGAAAGTTTTTCCTCACATTAAGGCACATATTTTAAACCACTAGACTTCTCTTAGCCAAGAACACCCTTTCCGCCAGAGCTATACCGCTTTTTATGTCCTCCTTGCTCCGTCCATCATGGGTTATTTTGCTGGGCAAGTGGTAGAATTCCTTAACTTTAACTACTTGCGATCACGAATCCTGATGTTAAGTTTCTCCCTGTTTTTATTTATGCTACTTCTCATTCCCTTCGCGGTTCTTCGCTCTACTCTCAGTCCGTATTGATTAGACCAGACCGTTCAGCAAATCCTCTAAGTCTTCTTCACTTTCGCTGAGAATAGAAATGCCATCAGCGAATCTTATCATTGATATCCTGTCCCCTTGAATTTTAATTCCACTTTTGAGCCTTCCTTTTATTTCCGTCTTTGCTTCTTCCATGTATAGACTGAACAGCAGGGTTGAAGGAATACATCCTGCCTTACACCCTTTTTAAACCGAGCACTTCGCTCTTGGCTTGTCACACTTGCACCATTTCACATTGTCTAATGCATTCTTCCATGTCGATATGAATGTATCTTGATTGTTCTTTAGTCTAGCTTCCATTGTCAACAGCAACGTAAAAATGCCTCTCTGGTGACTTTACCTTTCCTAAAGGCAAATGCATCGTCATCTAACTGATTCTCATTTTTTTTCATTCTTCTGTATATCATTTCTGTCAGCAACTTGCATGCATGAGCTGTTAAGCTGATTGTGCGATAATTCTCGCACTTGTCGTGTCTTGGTATCTTCATAACTGTGTGAATGATGGTTTTCAGAAAGATGGTCATATTACCAGTCTCATAAATTGTACAAACGTGAATAGTTGTTTTGTAGACACTTCCCACAATGATTTTTGAAATTCTGACAGAATATAGTCGATCCCTTCTCCGTTATTTGATTTTAAGTCCCTCAAAGCACTTTTAAATTCCGATTCCAGTACTGGATCGCGTGTCTCATCGTTGTCGACTCCTGTTTGTTCTCCTGTCACGTCGTCAGACACGTACTCCCCCTCACAGAGTGTGCTCTTTCCGCATGTCCTCTCTCCTCAGCATCTAACAGCGGAATTATCACTGCTTCTAACTTCACCAAAGGTGGTTTTGTCATTCCTACATGCAGGGTCGACCCTTCAGACAAAAATTAGTTTTTCGGTTTCTTCACATATTTCGTGCAACGATTTCGCCTTGGTTCCCGGAACTTCCTGTTTATCTCATTCCCAAGTGGTTAATATTCCTGTACTACTTACCATGAACGTTTTTGTACTTCCTCGAAGTTTTACTCATTTCAAATTAACTGTGAAACATACCAGACATTTCCCACGATATGTATATTTTTCACATTTCTTCTACCGATATTTAAGCCGAACTGGTGCCTCATACTATGATTCCTGTGAGAGAAGCTGATAAAAGTTGAGGGCAGCGAACCGTCGGATCCGAGCTACCAGCGTGGAGTTCGAGGCATCGCTGCTCTACGCGGGTCATCTGCCGCCGCCCTCGTCGTAAACAGGGGCGGCGCTTTTAACGGCGGCTGCCGGCGGCTTTACGGCCTGGCCTCCTCCTGCTACGTCACAACGCGCCGGCCGCGTATCGATGGCGCCTGGGGAGCGCGCTGTGCGGCCAGGGGCGCCGCCGGAAGCACAATTACCCGCCTCTACCTGCCGCGCAGGCTCAATCGAGGGCAGTGCGCGTGTGCGCAAGCACATGCGTAACCAGCTAACGTGCACGGGGGGACGGCGGAATGAGCTATAGCGCGACGCGCTCCAGTGGACTCGTGGAATAGCGCCCTTCTCGTGGAGGATGGGCGGCAGAAGGTGAAGGGAGGGAAGATGAAGAGGGATAAAGGACTGAAAGGGGGGGAGACGAACGGAGGTGAAGCGGCAGGAGACGCAGTGCACAGCGCTCCAATTTGCGGGAGTCGAGTGTAGCCCTGTCTCGACGTCTCGACGCACGCGCGACGAATTCTGCTGTCTCAGCATAGCGGCCGAGACTAGGGTGGGTGCCACCACGCTAGGCTAGCGCGTTTGCGTAGTGGCGCTTTGACAACGTTGTCAAGGTAGCAGAAAGGCACATTTAACGTACTAGTCACACTTCATGATCTGTCTCTCCTGCGAACGTAAGAGCCAATGTACTCCTTTCTGGTGTAACTGACATAGCTTTGCGAGGGTTGCTTGAGCTGAATAACGTTTCTTGACACTCTACGATTTATTTTGCTCCATATCCTTTCTCCGTTGTTGTGATGAATGAAGACCTTCTTACTTCTCAGAAAATGATGGCTCGGACATGGAACAACGTAACATTTTCTTTGATACGTTAAGTATATGAAACGGTAGGGCCGCGCGGGATTAGCCGAGCGGTTAAGTGCGCTGCAGTCATGGACTGTACGGCTGGTCCCGGCGGAGGTTCGTGTCCCACGGGCATGGGTGTGTGTGTGTGTGTTTGTCCTTAGGATACTTTAGGTTAAGTAGTGGGTAAGCTTAGGGACCGCTGACCTTAGCAGTTAAGTCCCATAAGATTTCACACACATTTGAACATTTGAACAAATGGTAGGGAGTTAGGTGGATAAGTAATAGGTGCTAGAAGGAATTAAAATATAAACATTCTTTCAACGTCAATTCATTTATTATAAATAATCATCAATGTGGAATCCCGTTTAGAAGCTTGTAACAGATCCTCCACAAGCAAAAATTGTTGTTGTTGTTGCGGTCTTCAGTCCAGAGACTGGTTTGATGCAGCTCTCCATGCTACTGTATCCTGTGCAATCCTCTTCATCTCCCAGTACTTACTGCAACCTACATCCTTCTGAATCTGTTTAGTGTATTCATCTCTTGGTCTCCCTCTACGATTTTGACCCTCCACGCTGCCCTCCAATGCTAAATTTGTGATCCCTTGATGCCTCAAAACATGTCCTACCAACCGATCCCTTCTTCTAGTCAAGTTTTGCCACAAATTTCTCTTCTCTCCAATTCTATTCTATACCTCCTCATTAGTTATGTGATCTACTCATCTAATCTTCAGCAGTCTTCTGTGGCACCACATTTCGAAAGCTTCTATTCTCTTTTTGTCCAAACTATTTATCGTCCACGTTTCACTTCCATACATGGCTACACTCCATACAAATACTTTCAGAAACGACTTCCTGTCACTTAAATCTATACTCGATGTTAATAAATTTCTCTTATTCACAACATTTAAAATTTTATTTAGAACCCATGAAACTTGAATGTAACACTTAAGGAACTGAAAATTTTACGATTGTCTAATAAATTAAGTTTCGTATTACCAAAATTTTGGATCACAGAAAACGAACAGTGATGAGTTAACATAACATAAAGCGTGTTAGGGGAATACAGTGCAGATATTCCGGTCAGTGGTACTTCAACATTTAACATGGACCCACATTAGTGTGTGTGTTGTTTTTTTTCTGCATCTAACAGTCGTCCTTCAACACCTCACCTGCTGCTCAGGAGAAAATGTGCATCAATGACTTGTTGCCTCATAAACTCGGTGGTACTAACCTTGCTAAAATCATACACTCCTGGAAATTGAAATAAGAACACCGTGAATTCATTGTCCCAGGAAGGGGAAACTTTATTGACACATTGCTGGGGTCAGATACATCACATGATCACACTGACAGAACCACAGGCACATAGACACAGGCAACAGAGCATGCACAATGTCGGCACTAGTACAGTGTATATTCACCTTTCGCAGCAATGCAGGCTGCTATTCTCCCATGGAGACGATCGTAGAGATGCTGGATGTAGTCCTGTGGAAAGGCTTGCCATGCCATTTCCACCTGGCGCCTCAGTTGGACCAGTGTTCGTGCTGGACGTGCAGACCGCGTGAGACGACGCTTCATCCAGTCCCAAACATGCTCAATGGGGGACAGATCCGGAGATCTTGCTGGCCAGGGTAGTTGACTTACACCTTCTAGAGCACGTTGGGTGGCACGGAATACATGCAGACGTGCATTGTCCTGTTGGAACAGCAAGTTCCCTTGCCGGTCTGGGAATGGTAGAACGATGGGTTCGATGACGGTTTGGATGTACCGTGCACTATTCAGTGTCCCCTCGACGATCACCAGTGGTGTACGGCCAGTGTAGGAGATCGCTCTCCACACCATGATGCCGGGTGTTGGCCCTGTGTGCCTCGGTCGTATGCAGTCCTGATTGTGGGGCTCACCTGCACGGCGCCAAACACGCATACGACCATCATTGGCACCAAGGCAGAAGCGACTCTCATCGCTGAAGACGACACGTCTCCATTCGTCCCTCCATTCACGCCTGTCGCGACACCACTGGAGGCGGGCTGCACGAAGTTGGGGCGTGAGCGGAAGACGGCCTAACGGTGTGCGGGACCGTAGCCCAGCTTCATGGAGACGGTTGCGAATGGTCCTCGCCGATACCCCAGGAGCAACAGTGTCCCTAATTTGCTGGGAAGTGGCGGTGCGGTCCCCTACGGCACTGCGTAGGATCCTACGGTCTTGGCGTGCATCCGTGCGTCGCTGCGGTCCGGTCCCAGGTCGACGGGCACGTGCACCTTCCGCCGACCACTGGCGACAACATCGATGTACTGTGGAGATCTCACGCCCCACGTGTTGAGCAATTCGGCGGTACGTCCACCCGGCCTCCCGCATGCCCACTATACGCCCTCGCTCAAAGTCCGTCAACTGCACATACGGTTCACGTCCACGCTGTCGCGGCATGCTACCAGTGTTAAAGACTGCGATGGAGCTCCGTATGCCACGGCAAACTGGCTGACACTGACGGCGGCGGTGCACAAATGCTGCGCAGCTAGCGCCATTCGACGGCCAACACCGCGGTTCCTGGTGTGTCCGCTGTGCCGTGCGTGTGGTCATTGCTTGTACAACCCTCTCGCAGTGTCCGGAGCATGTATGGTGGGTCTGACACACCGATGTCAATGTGTTCTTTTTTCCATTTCCAGGAGTGTATTACTCCTAATAGCTATAACCGTTAAGCTGAAAATGATGTAAATTTTGATGTTATGTGTTCAGTACACCGCCCTTAATCACGAATAAAAATACCAGCTCTTATACCCCTAACACACTGTATAGAAAAATACTCGCCTTCAGACCGGCAAAATAAGTTACAACTGTTACAAGTGACTAAAATTAAAGCTCTAATCTCTTAGACAAGTTAGATATCAAATCTTGAAGGCTCAGTTTGAGTGTGGCAACAACCAGTCAGTTACAGACAGCAATTTCGGAAAGCAACGGCGTCTGCTTAACCAAAAAAATGGCTCTGAGCACTATGGGACTCAACATCTCAGGTCATCAGTCCCCTAGAACTTATAACTACTTAAACCTAACTAACCTAAGGACATCACACACATCCATGCCCAAGGCAGGATTCGAACCTGCGACCGTAGCGATCGCGCGGTTCCAGACTGAAGCGCCTAGAACCGCTCGGCCACCAGCGGCCGGCTGCTTAACCACTTTCGGTTTCATCTATTCTAATGTACGTTACAGCAAATCTGCGTGCAGGACACCAAAATATTTAAAGATATGAGCAATATTTAATAGATGTATTGAATAGAACCAAGTTTAACATCAATAAACTAATTAATTTTATGATTCACTAGCTTTCAAAACTGCAATCACTTTGACCGATATTCGAAGCGAACGACGGAATCATACCAAGTCTCTACGTCTTAAACAAGTTAAACGCCAGTCTAAATAAACGTCAGTGGTTCTTCTGGCCAACTGGAATACATTTACACTGATCGCAACCAGAACATAACTTATGGAGTTGTTGGTTTACTCAGCCATTAGCCCATAATTAATGAATTGAAGGAAGTTAATCACATCACAATTAAACCTGCCTGCGTGGAAACACGGACCTTGGCAAAGCAAGGAGTTCTTTCTTCACATTATTTGAACACAGAGCAGTCCAAACGGGCACGCAAGGTGTCAAGGGTTCAAATCGCAGTACAATTTACTGAGAACGTAGATGGAGAAATCTGACAGAACAGTGCAGTGGTCAAGATCTCTCAGTAGCAAAGGATAACGATAAATCAAATGGTCACAAAATAGAGAACATAAATCTCTGCAGAAACAGTGTAAGCCCAAGGGTTCACAATCCATTCATTAGAGCTGGTAGGGTAATTACAGTCTCGGCTTCAGAACTGCAGACTCTCTCAGTACAAGCAGCAAGCAATGGCTAGTACTAGAGGCATCTATCAACCGGAAGTGAAATAACGATTATTGTGAGACACACTAATCAGTTTCGCAGGAGATAATACACAAATTGCAATAGTTTACAAGAAAAACAACTTGAGCATGCTGCACATTAAGTTTTAAACACTTGATAAGTCAGGTTGGAAACCAATTTTTATTTTATTTGTGCACTGACACGCGTTTCGTCTTCTTAGCAAGGCATCATATGGTTGTATCGTGGAATATTTCATGATTTTTTCGTTTTCACATATTAGGACTACGACTACAACTGCATCTGTACAGCGCAAGCTACCTTGCACCTTATGGCTCAGAGTGACAGTACTCCTGGAAGAAAAGATATTCCAGCGACATGTCTTACGTTATCCACACCACTGGAGTCTCAGATTCGAGTCATAGCCTGGCTTAAAAATTCAATCAGCCATAAAGTTTCAGATATTTGCGTTGTAAAGGATCGGTTATAGACTTTAAAAATTTATGGAAGTTTTTTATAACAAATTAGACAAGTACTTACCGCAAAGCATCAAATTCATTACTAGAAAACTACTAAGCTTTCTCTCGCGTAGAAAACCGGTTGAGAGCCTGCACTTTTTCGTGTAGTCACATAAACATAACACAAAATCTCGTTTGGGCACTCCGGTTTCGTAACGTAGGATGTTATGTTGCAGTAAATGCAGAAAAAGTGGATAATTTCAACCGGTTTTCCACCTAAAGTAAGGCTGTATTGTTCCCAAAGCTGGAATCCAAAGGTTGTTTCTGAGCAACATCTCCACAGTACCCTTTCTTCCGGAATTTTCCTATCTACAGGGTGAACACTAATTAAATCGACAAACTGCAGTAACGGGTTCCTGACTGGAATTGGAGGTGAAAATGACCAACGAACATGTACCTGGAAGTGGACGGTGTGCACGAAATGACGAAAACTCATCCCGCCGGAGTACGCAGAATAAATTATTTGAAATTTTTGGTTACATTTTCAGGACGCAAAGATCGTGTAGTCTATATAACATTAATGAAAAAACAGTCTAGATGGCGATGGTACTTTATTAAATGACCGGTTTCGGCCTGTATTTCGGCCATCTTCAAGCAGCAGCGTCAGCTGAAGTTGACGATGCGTAGAACAGCCAGGTGACCTCAGTGGCAGTTCCAGCAGTTGCAGCCAACAATTCTGAGGAAAGAGAAGCCTCACTTCCTAGAGGTCACGATCCTGCTACTACCGAAATCCAAAACGTGCTGTAAACGTTTCTCGTTCTTACACGAGGCATATTAAGCCATTCTCACAAACAAAAGACACTCAGAAGCGATTTCTAAAGGAGAAACTCACTGCGTAATTTTCCTATCTACAGGGTGAACGCTAATTAAATCGAGAAACTGCAGTGACGGGTTCCTGACTGGAATTGGAGGTGAAAATGACGAACGAACATGTACCTGGAAGTGGACGGCGTGCACGAAATGACAAAAACTCATCCCAGAACACAGTACAGAGTTGTATCGCATCCACCTCACAACAGATATTCAATGTGGACTCCATGGGACGAATGTAAGCCTTCACATGTGTCTTCATGGATTGCGGCACTCTTTCACCCGTTCCGACCTCTCTCTGAATAGTGTCACAGGCGTCGTGAACACGCTACAGAAAGGTCTGCACGCCAGGGACTAATTCGTCATACATAACGCGTTTCAGATGTCTCCCCAGGATTCATGCTACATCGCTTCTGCGTCCTATTCGACGTCCGGCAAGATGCTGAGGAGTCTGTTAACAGTAATGAGGGAGTTGAGCAGTGCGTCATACAGAAACCACGTAACCTTCCGTATTGCACGATCTCAAGCGGCCCAGGCAGAGCATTCCGCAGGAAGTCCAGGTACGGTCCTCTGTCAAGGCGTTGTCGATAAATAACCCGTCCAACCGTGTGATCGCGAAGAATCCATGACCACACATTGACGCTAATGAGAGGCTTCAACCATTCCCCGAGGATTGTCTGTAGATGACGGTTGTGCGGACTGACGATGCTAGTTCTCGTAAAAATTGCTTAATCGGAAAAGTGAACTGATGATAGACATCCCATAGTTGTGATGGTCTGGCGCGAAAACCATCGACAAAATCTTTTCCGTTGATCGAAATCCGTTGCTGATAATAGTCTCACTCGTTGCTGGCGATAGGGGTAGTAACGATTATCATAGAGGATACACATAATGGTACTTTGGCTTACACCGTGTTGGTGAGCGACTTGCCTGGAGTTTGTACTAGGGTTCGTCTCAATATCCTATAGAACTCTTTTCTGCAAATCTGCTGTACGCACAGTCCGCCGCATCCCTGCACGTTCGTGTGAAAGGACGCTCGATCACACACACGCCCTAAAAGGTCTTGGAATGTTGCGTGATGTGGTTGGTTTCTGTTTGGGTACTTGTTTTCGTGTAGCTGTGCTGCCCCTCCACCGTTTCCATCTACCGTGGCAACGATGCATTGCCGGACACGTGTTAATAGGACCTTCTTTCCTCCATTTCCAGTCAGGAATCCATCCTTATGGTTTGACAATTTTATTGATATTCACCCCGTATATACAATGTACACGACATTATATCTACCTACTTTGTGCGCCTACGTAGAAATGATAATAGTTAGCACATTAAAGCACGTAGCACACTTTTGATGCCGTCTTATATTAAAATTACATCAGTGCTTTCAAACGTAGTTGAATCAGCCAGCATTTTTAATTTATGCAATAACCAGTCTACAGCTTCAATAACTGAAAGCTCTAAGAAAGCTTCAATAACGACAGTTTGGAGTGACAATGGACCATTCTGTGTCACAGCGAACTTGTAACCGTCTTTATCTGCCCCAATTTCATGGGCACCATAAACCTCTCACCTTCAATGTGAACCAAACTGCTATGTTGTGTACTGCTGTTTAGGAGAAATAGTCGTCAACGTGATCCTCCTGACAATCCGCGGTATCCCAGTTGTATAAGGCACGATAAAAAGTTTCACTTGGAGAGCGTTGCTGTAGTGTCTACAACATGTAACCAGACTCTGGTGCGGATATATAAGCACCGACATTTAGGTAATTGTGCGTGTTTATCCTCTAGCCGTAGTTCTTATATTTAATTTGCCAGACATACAGCGAAAGCTTGTATCTTCATTCGATGGTTCTAATTCTCTTTCATTATTGTACTGTACTACGAAGCACCTCCCGCACCTCATACTGAGGATATGCGTGCAAGACATTTCATATAAACCTCCATTTAATTTGATCACTTTTACAGGGAAAATTTGCTCAACGGGCAACTGTTCCTACACACCAAACCAACGCATACGGGGGTAGGCGGTAACCGCGTGCTATAAGCATGCCTGACCTACATGCCTTACCTACGGATATAACTACTGGCTGAACCTGATAAGAATACTGCCTATGAGAACTACTTTCTTTGAAATTGTTTTAGGGGGGACTAACTATCTTTCATTACTTATTGATTGATAGTGTGTGGGTTTAGTTGGCAAGAGGGTTTAATTTCCTGTTTTGATTAAGACATATTTTACATTTATTCCTTTAAAAAATATCCTTCATTTTATTCTACACACACATTTGAATCTAAACACAAATCCAAATGAACTGTGCAAATGGTCTCCTATTTTCATATTACTCTGGGCCACACTATGTGGGAGTTGGCGGCATTAACGTTCTCCTGTCTCTCTAATGGACCCGATGACTGCATTTAAAACATAATTCCTCCCCCCTCTCCCTCCCCCCCACGCACGCACACACACACACACACACACACACACACACACACACAGACAGATGTTCTCAAAGCACCGCAATTCTACTGGCAACGCAAAGAGCAGATGCGAGAAACCACATAGGCTACGCAACAGGCTGCAAGTTGAGAGTTCCAGAAGGAAAAACAAAGACCTGACCGAAAAAATTATACGTTGTCCTAGTTACTAGTTGGAAAAACAAATTACAGCGCGTTTCTACTGCAACTGCCGTGATCGGTGCCGTCGCGGCTCAGCCGATTCCAGCACAAGTTGGCGGAAGCGACCAAAGGCGCTTATCTCATGGAAAAAGTACGGCTAAAGCTCTGGTTTTAACACTACGGGGATGACTGAAGTTCACGTCATTAGGAATGATTTAGTACTGAGTATTTATCCAAAGAAAGCACAAACTGATTACGTGGTCTGATCGTCCAGTATAGTAAACGTGGCGTGCTCGGGCACAAAACTATCAAAAAATTTACAAAAATCACGAGAGAAAATAAAATAGTTGCATTAAGAATTGCATTAATGAGTTTGCGTAGTGGTTAAGCATAGTGCCAATATCTTTACCAAGCCAGGAGCCATCCTCACATACCAAGCGGCATGAGTAATAAATGTTAGTGTTCGCACAAAGAACATCACCTGGAAATTAACAAAGCTTGCCGAAAACCCGCCCCTCTCGTTTCAGAAAAATTATCTTAATGTTTTAACGGGAAAGAACATTATAAAAGTGAAATACTGTTAAAACATTACTGGCCAAAACTATATCGGAACATTTTTTGCAAAATTTTACACATACATACGTTCTATTGAGTGATTAATTGAACAAAAGGTTGTTTTCAAAATTTTCAGTTTATTAGAACCAAAACTACAGACGGTCGCATTTTTGGGACATTGGCCAAATGCGCTATACAAATTCACAACCTTATTCTCCATTGATAATATTGTAAGAAACAACACAAACAATAAATAAGAATGTTTTAATATTATTGAATGTCTATTCAGAATGAAATGAAGCAAAACACGTGTCGTGTACACGAACATTGCACCTATCACAAATTTTTGTTGTTTTTTTTCTTGCAGTAAGCTCATCTTTTCTGTGTTTTACTCTCTTCTGTGTTTCACTTGGCACAATGAAATGATTTCCTGGATCTAGTCGAACATCTGTGCTCACCCGTCCTCCCATCAATTTGCTTCCTGGTGGTCGTCTGCGTTTTGATATTGATCCTGTTTTCTTTGATAGGTAAAACACCACTATTCTCTGTCGGACATCCAAAAGTGAGAGCTTCTCTCTAAAGTACCGGCTACATCTTGTACAACAGACTCATTGTTCAATACATTTTCGTCAATGTCTTTTTCATCTGTTATTACATCTGCATCGGATGGAATAATCGCCAATTCTACGTCATCATCTTCATCGTCACTCTCTTAAAGGTTCGATAGTTCTGCTAGAATTTCTTCAAGTGTAAGTCCACGCGGCATGTTTTTATCCTGTTGGAATCTTAAAATTTCAACAGAACATGAAAAAAGCAGATATAAAGAACTTAGAATGCAATTCTTCTCTGTATAATACGTGTATATAGGAATAGGGCACATCAACAATAAATGATAGTGTAACATTCCACTGTCCCATTACTGGGATGCATAAAATACATCGATAGTCCACTTACTTGAAAAAAAATCAAGTATACTTCATCTTACATGGACAGCCATATGTTCATAACAAACACGTCCAGACAACTCACAGCTCATTGTCGTCCAGCAACTACCAGCAGAGATACAGTGCTGCCAAGTGCGAGAACAAGTTTATAATTTTCCTGACGTGAAGTACTTAGAAAAAAGTCATTTATTTTACATTTACAGTCATTGTAGCAGTTAGTTGAACCTACAGGCGCAACAATAAAGGCTAAAAGCTCCATTGCTTACGTACAAATAAGTAAAATATACGCGTCCCAAAAAAGGGACAATGGCCAGCAATGGGTTAATAGTGCCGCACAACACATGGTGCGAACACAATACATAAAGAAACACTTCAGAATTCAAACTGAGTGAAACTTACGGAAACACAACTCCTGTCCTTGATCTCCACCACTTTCTATCTTTATGTGCTCACAGAACGCATTGCTGTGGATAATGAAGGTGCCACATGGAAACGTGTGCCAACGTGCAACGCGATTACACATCACAAAGGAAATACCATAAAATATTAATTTCACAAAATTTATACCAGAAATTTAAATCATTTATGTTTTTGTTGTGGTCTTCAGTCCAAAGACTGGTTCGATGCAGCCCTCCATTCTACTCTATCCTGTGCAAGCCTATTTATCTCCTAGTAACTACTGCTACCTACGTCCGTCTGCATCTACTTAGTGTATTCATCTCTTGGTCTCCCTCTACGATTTTTACCCTCCACGCTTCCCTCGAATACTAAACATGATCCCTTCATGCCTCAGAATGTATGCTACCAACCGATCCTGTCTCCTAGACAAGTTGTGCCACAAATTCCTCCTCTCCCCAATACTCTTCAGTATCTCCTCATTTGTTACGTGATCTAACTATCTGATCTTCAACATTCTTCTGGGTCACCACATATCAAAAGCTTCTATTGTCTTCTTGTCGAAACTGTTTATCGACCATGTTTCACTTCCACACACGGGTACACTCCAAACAAATACTTCAAAAAGGACTTGCTGACACTTAACTCTACATTCCCTGTTAACAAATTTCTCTTTATCAGAAACGCTTTCCACCCCACCGCCAGTCTACATTTTATATCTTCTCTGTTTCGCACATCAACAGTTATATAGCTGCCCGAATAGCAAAATTCATCTACTAGTTTAAGTGTCTCTTTTCCTAATCTGATTCCCTCGGCATTACCTGACTGAAATCAACTACATTTCATTATTCCCGTTTTGCTGTTGTCGATGTTCATATTATATCCTCCTTTCAAGGCACTGCCTACTCCGTTCAGTTGCTCTTCCAGGTCCTTTGCTGTCCTTTACAGAATTACAGTGTCATCGCCAAACCTCAAAATGTTTATTTCGTCTCCACGTATTTTAATTCCTACTCCAAATTTTTCTTTTGTTCCCTTCACTGCTTGCCCAATATACAGACTAAATAACATCGGGGATAGGCGACAACGATCATACCCTACTCAAACACTGCTTCCCTTCCGTGGCCCTCGACTCTTATAACTGCCATCTGATTTCAGTACAATTGTAAATAGCCTTTCGCTACCTGTATTTTACCCTTACCACTTTCAGAATTTGAAAGTGAATATTTCAGTCAACTTTGTCAAAAGCATTCTCTAAGTCTACAAATCCTATAAAATTAGGTTTTTCTTTTCATAACCTCTCTTCTAAGTTAAGTCGTACGCTCGTATTGCATCGTGTCTCCCTACTCTTTTACGGAATCCAAACTGATCGCCCCGAGATCGACTTCTACCAGCTTTTCCATTTCTAGAATTCGTGTTAGTACTTTGAAACCTTGACTTATTAGACTGACAGTTCGGTAGTTCTCACACCTATCAGCACAGGCTTTCATTGGAATCAGAATTATTGTATTCTTCTTGATGTCTGAGGGTATTTTGAATGGGTCATACATCTTGCTCACAAGGTACAAGTGTTTTGATATGGCTTGCTCTTCCAAGGCTATCAGCAGCTCTAACGGAGTTTTGTCAACTCCCGGGGCCTTCATTCGATTTAGGTCTTTTCAGTGCTCCGTCAAATTCTTCACTGAGTATCATATCTCGCATCTCAACTTCATCTGTGTCCCTCAAATAGACCGCCCTTGCATAGGACCTCTATATACTCCTTCCACCTTTCTGCTCTCCCTTCTTTGCTTAGGACCGGTTTCCCGTCTGAGCTTTTGGTATTCACAAGGGTGGTTCTCTTTTCTCCAAAAGACTCTTGAACCTTCCTGTTGGCGCCATCTATCTTACCCCAAGTGATACTTGCTTCTATATCATTACATTTGTCCTATAGCAGCTCCTGTTTACCCATTTAGCACTTCCTGCCGATCTCATCTGCATTCCTTTCCGCCTGCCTCATTTATTGCATTTTCGTATTTTCTTCTTTCATCAATCAAATTCAGTATCTCTTGTGTTACCCAGGAAATTCGACGTGCCCTCATCTGTTTACCTACTTGATCCTTTGCTGCCTTCACTATTTAATCTCTCAAAGCTTCCCATTCTCCTTCAACTGTATTCCTCTCCCCTTGTTCTTGTCAATCGTAAACTAAAGCTCTCACAGGAATTCTCTACAATCTTCAGTGCTACAGTTTCTTCAGATTACATCTACTTAAATTCCTGCCTTTTTGCTGTTTCTTCGCCCGCAGCTCGTGGTCGTGCGGTAGCGTTCTCGCTTCCCACGCCCAGGTTCCCGGGTTAGATTCCCGGCGGGGTCAGGAATTTTCTCAGCCTCGAGATGGCTGGGTGTTGTGTGATGTCCTTAGGTTAGTTAGGTTTAAGTGGTTCTAAGTTCTCGGGGACTGATGACCATAGATGTTAAGTCCCATAGTGCTCAGAGCCATTTTTTTGCTGTTTCTTCAGTTTTAATCTACAGTTCATAGCCAATAAATTTTGGTCAGAGTACACATTTACCCCTGGAAATATCTGAAAGTTTTGAAAACTGGTTACTAAATCTCTGTCTTACCATTATATAATCAATCTGAAACCTTACGGTGTCTCCACGTGTCTTCCACGTATACAGTGTAATTTCATAATTCTTAAACCAAGTGTTACCTACGATTAAGTTATTCTGTGTACAAAACTCTACCAGGTGGCATCCTCCTTCATATCTTCGCCCCACTCCATATTCACCTACTAATTTTCCTTCTCTTCCTTTTCCTACCATAGAATTCAAGCCCCCATGACTATTAAATTTTCACGTCCCTTAAGTATGCGGATAATTATTTTATCTCGTCATACATTTCTTCAACCTCTTCATCATCTGAGGAGCTTGTTGACATATAAACTTGTACAACTGTGGCGTGGAATTCGTGTCTATCTTGATTACAATAATGCGTCCACTATGCTGTTCGTAATAGTTTATGCACGTTCCTACTTTTTAATTCATTATTAAACCTGCATTACGCATATTTGATTTTGTAGTTATAACTCTGTATTAACCTGACCAGAAGTCATATTCCTCCTGCGAAAGAACGTCACTAATTCCCCTCTATTTAACGTTAACCCGTCCGTTTCCCCGCCCGATTAAGTTTAAGATATCTGACATCCTACTGAGGCGTAGCGCCTTCGCATCGCCCCTGTCACTTGTTACGACAATATCGTTATAGGCATGAGTCATCGACAGATGTCACCAGCTGACATTTTCTTTTTTTTTTGTGTGTGTGGTGGTGGTGCTGAAGTCTGATCAACTTCGTTGATTTTTACTTCTGTAGGAGTGGAAAGGGTAAAAATTTTCTCTTTAGTTATTTATTCTTCTTTCAGCTTTAGTTTGGGCACACGGAAGGCTCCTTTAACTTGATGCTTTTGGTGTGTGTTTGAAAACATGTGTGTAGAAGTGCTAAAGAAATTTATGTCCTTAAATTATGAGGAATTACGTAGGGATATCATTTACGGAGGCTCAAATTCTATCGCCTTCGGTACTTTATATCTGTGGTTGCGTAAGGGTTCTACCGTACCTACTGTGGTGAGTTGTGGTGTACTGTCACGTATCATGTCCAACTTCCTTGACCTTGTCTGAGAGGTAAGATTCGCTTAAGGCTCGATGAATATCATGATTCCGGATCCACCATTGGGCTCCAGTGATTCATCGTAGGCATCTGCTTTGTACAACCTGTAACTTCTTGTAGTTAGTGGCACACGTAGTACCCCAAGAGGTCGATCCATATAAAATAGATGGTTCGACTGTGGCGTGGAGTTTCGTGCGTTGGCTGAGGTACGAGCTCTTCAGAAATGGGAGGAGAGCTCCCAGCATTTTGAGGCCAGACGTCTTCTTCTCCATAATGTGATGACTATACATCAGTTCGGCGTCCAGATGCACTCCAAGGTATTTTACAATTGTTGCCCAGGGGAGTGGCTGGTCTGATATCCGTAGGCGTTCATTGACGATGCGTCTCCGACGTGTGAAGACAATAACTTTGGTTTTCTCTACATTGACCGTTAATTTGTTCCTGTGGGTCCAGTGGTCCACTAAGTCTAGTTGGCGCTGCATCCGTGTGACGAGGTGGTCCAGTCTGGTGCCTGCAGTCAGGAGCGCTGTGTCGTCGGCATAGAAACTGGCAGTAACGTGTGGCACCATCGGGAGGTCGTTAATGTATAAATTAAACAGCAGTGGAGATATGACCGATCCTTGTTGAAGTCCTTCAAGGACAGGCCTTGTTGTTGAATTCTTGTCATCAATACGAACATTTAATCTGCGACCCTGAAGAAAATTGTCGAGTAGTTTTAAATAGCAGTCTGGTAGGGGAGTAGTACGCCGGAGCTTGACGATCAAGTTGCGTCGCCATACTTTATCGTAAGCCTTCTCTATATCGAGAAAGACTCCAATGGTATGTTTTTTCTTGTTGAAATTGTCTTGGATAGATTCCGTGATGCGCAGTAGTTGTATCTCAGCCGATAGCTTCGCCTGGAAGCCAAACTGCTCCGGTCGGATGATGTTGTGTGCTACAAGGATGTGCAGCGTGCGTTTCAGTAGGACACGTTCCAGTACCTTTCCCAGCGTCGGCAGTAAACTTATGGGTCTGTAGCTGTCAGGGTGTGAGAGATCCTTGCCCGGTTTTGGTATTGGCACTATTCTGGCAATCTTTCATGCGTCTGGGAAGTATCCAGTCCTGAGGCAGCTGTTCACTATCCGGGTGAGAGGCACAATAGGCTTTCTCGGTAGGTGTTTCAATTCCGTATTGCTGATTCTATGTGTTCCAGGTGAGGTGTGTTTGCTATACTTGATAATCCTCCAAATTTCCTCCGGCGTTGTCAGCCGGGGCATAGTGTTAGTCGGGGCGTCCTGAATAGCTTCCCATTCCGCCGCTGTGTCCTCCTCTGCACGGTGGAGTGCATCATCTCCATCCTCCGTGGAGGGGCGTAGTCATCTGCTGTTGGTACGTATCCGCATGCAGCTCCGCCTGCGCCAGTGAGTCGTACAAGAAGCCATGGGGTCCTCGAATTGCCCTTTTGGGGGGCTGTTGCTGTCTGAGACTTTTAACTATTCGCAATTCATCTTTGGTGCGTAATAGAAAGTAGTCCATTCGGAGTTCCCACGTGTGTTGCTCCCAGTCCTGGACCTTCCGCCGGAGTTCTCAGGTAAGTGTGTGAGTCTCCCGTCTATCATCCGGATGGCGGTAATGGACCCATCGTTTCAGAAATCGATTGCGCCTTGTCTTAAGTTCCTGCAGTGGTGGTAGAAACTCGTCATAATTGACATCTGGTTGCAGGCGCTCCGTGAGTGCTCGTTGTTGCGCTGTTAATCTTCATCGTGAGTACTGCGACTGCCACATCAATCGCTTCTCTGGTAGTAACAACCTGGGTTGGTCGCACATTGTTGTTGAGGTACTTTTGGAATTGCTGCCAGTCGTAAGTTCTTGTCGTCGGCAGTGGAAGTTGCAAAGTAGCCCTTTCTATGAGTCCTAACACCGGTCTGTGGTCCGACGAAAGATCATCCAGCGTCCGCAAATGGAGATTCGGGTTGATGTTCTTGATTATGGAGATATCTAGAACATCAGGGTCTTGTGTCTGGACGTAAGGTATCTTCGTTGGTTCCCGTGGGCCGTAGACATGTAAATTCTCAGCCAGTGCAAACAACATATGTCCTTTTGGGTTAGTCTTACGGGAATTCCAGGCAATATGTTTACTATTAAGATCCCCTCCAAGGAGGATCTTGTCGTAACCCTCTGTAACGGCGTAAAGATCTTCTGGGTGGAGAGGCTTCTTTGGGATAAAGTAAGCAACAATACAGGTAATGTTTCCGAGCGTCGTGTGGATTGTTACTGCCGTGGCCTCTAAAGTCTGGAGTTGGGGTAAACGTTCTTGGTGGTGACGAATGCATTTTTTGATCAGAATTGCGGTCCCTCCACCCCGTTGGTCCCGTCTGACCGTCCGGTAGATGTGCATGTTCCTCAAGCGGAGGTCGGTTGACTGGCGGAGATGTGTTTCGGAGACAAATGCTATGTCTATCCTGTGGCGATGTAAAAAGTCCGTGAATTCTATTTTCTTCAGTTTCAGGCCGTTGGCATTCCAAATGCAGAAGTTAAGATTCCTCGTGTGACGCCGTCTATCCATTTAGGGTGTTTGAAAAGCTGTCAGTACGCTTTCTACAAGCGAGAGGATAGACGTCAGCTTCTGCAGGAGGGCGGTGAGTAGTTGAAAAATATCTGTTAACGCTGGTGTAAAGGTGGTTCACCAGGCAGATGACGTCTCCGCTGGTGCTGGCGTCGATGGATGGGCATGTATTGCTTCGGAGTGAGAGCGCTGTTGTCTTGTCTGTCGTAGAGTCACTCTGGGTGCCGGTTGTGGTCGAGAGGCGATTGTTTCCACAGGGAGAAGTGCCGCTTGTTGTTGGTGGCCGGAATCGCTGCCATGGACGAGTTCTTCACAATTATAGGCCGTTGTGGGGTTGTCTTCTTTGGTGTCCTTCTAGTATATTTCCGTAGGAGTTCTTGAAATTTGGGGCAGCCACGGAAGTGTCGCTGGATGTTCTTGTTCACAAGTGGCGCACTTTTGGGGCGCCGTCCTAGGATGGGTACAATTCGATGATTTATGGGAGCCACCGCAGCGGACGCAGCGGGCTGGCATGCTGCAATAGTTCGCTGTATGCTCGAAACGTTGGCAATGTCGGCACTGAACTGGTTCTTCTTTACTATTATAGATTTCTATTATCACTCGTGTGTAGAGCAGGTATTTGACATCATATATCTTGTAACTGTCTTTTTCGGATGGGAGGGTGACTCGGTACACAGGTTGCGGTATCAATTGTTTCGTCTTCTCGTCGCGTACCTTGAATTGGTAGACTTGTAGCACTTTGAAGCCTTTTTCCTTGAGAACATAGTAAAGTTGTTCTTCGGTAACTTCCGCCGGAAGGCGTTTGACAACTACTTTCAGTTCCCTGTCGTCTGGTGCTTGATGCGTAAAGTAGGAGAAGCTGTGGTTCGTGAAGAATTTTATTGCACGTCTTTGGTCTTCGAAGGACTCAAAGTGGTATTTGATGCTGTCCGTTTGGTATATAGCTTTAAGGTTGCCCTCTAGAAGTCCGTTGAGCGTTTCATTGAGGTGAACGTAATCCTTTGTGTAATAAATAGTGACTGGGGGCACTTTGCGAAGCACATTCTTGTCTCTGTCCACGGCTTCTGTGGCATTAGAAGTTTGTGCCTGTAGCTTGTTGGTGGCTGATGGAGGCGCAGCTTGAGGTGTCAATGGGGCGAATCGCTTCGTCGTGGGGATGGTCTCTGTTCGTCTCTTAGCCGGGTTGGCTAAGTCCTTGGCTAATGCGTTGCTTCTGCGCCGTTTGTTGTGTACGAGCATAAAGTCCCCCTCTGCGTGTGGGGAGTCGTTGTCGTTTCCTGCTGGTAAGGCCGCTGCCATCTCCGCTTCGTCGAGCGTTTGGTGGGAGTGCTGTGATTCGACATTTGAGTCCATAGATGGAGATGCCGGATAGGTGTCGTTATCCTGCTCTTGCGTTTCCCGTGAATAGCGGATAAGGCGTTGTATGTCCTTCAGCGTTTCTTTGTCCTCCTCCCGACATATATCAAGTCTTCTGGCGTACTCCTGGTGGTCGTCTTCATTGCTGCGTCCGTCGTGATGTGACGTATGGCCGACGTCCGAATACTGTTTCGTCGTGTGGTGTGTAGTCTTCTGCGGTCGAACAGCGCTCGTCATTCGTCGTTCTTGACGTTCTATCCTGTCATGAACCGGTGCCGTAGCCTGGGTCGTCAACCTGGGATCCGTTCTGTGTGGAGCGGCCGCTGGGGCGTCCGGCGGACCTGGCCCAACCGACCGACCAGCGGCCGACACCGGCGCGTCCGACTCCGACTCCGGCGCGTCCTCGCTCGTCGGCATCGCAAACGTGCCAGCTGATATGGACCTGATTACAGAGCTGCATGTAGTTGTACTAGTACGTGGCAGAGGTCAGCAGTTGACGGATATTGCTAGCAGTCGTAGTCAAAACAATGTTGTAAAGTTATGTTTGATTAATATTTAATGTATTTGCATAATTATAATTGTTTTATATGTGTAGTAATTAGCAGTGTGAGTGTTGTATGAGTGAAGAAGAACAGAAGTAAATGAAAATTGTTTTGTTTATTCACGAAGTACCAGTTAAACTATACAGGGGATTTACTATAATTAAATGTGCAGTCAGTTTATGGTACTAATAAATCGTGAGTGGAACACAAATTAATCTGTAATTTCAGAAAGAGTATTTTTATATTTGACACTTTTCTAAATTTATTTATTTAGCAATTGCCATAGAAAGAAATGTTTTACAATGATTGGTAATTGAAGTAAAACGCGGGTTAGCGCGGGATAATACTGCAACCTGATTTGTTGTTTGTGATATCAGCCAATCAGAAAAATGCAGGCTCGCGCCAATCTATGCTGGGCACAAAGCCTTTGGTGTGATCTATGGAAGTCGCGGCTGAGGGTTCGAATTAGTAACATCTCATTGAAAGCAGTTCCGACGATAATACTGTAAAATCACGGAAAATGCTAATTACGAGTTAGCGAAGTAGTACAAAGTGTATTTAAGTGAACGGTATAGTGGAAGTCGTGTGGAATTTCGACGGAATATCAAAATTATTGCTTTTGACTGTTACTAAAAACCGCGTGGCGTGTTGTGCGATGTAAGACTGGAACAGGTATTACGTGTAGAGCAGAGTGCACAACATTTGAGCGAGAATTTTCATAACCAAACGATCCGGTGAACTCTATTAACTTCGGTAACGGATGCAAATACCATAAACTGGCTATGTGTGTGATTGTGGTTAGCATGTGAACTTTACATTGTGTTGCCACTTAGTACGGACTTGGCAGTATTAACTGTGATCTTTATCGTAAAAATACACCTGAAAATTTACATTGCCCAGTTAAAACTTTTATTTCAGTAGCTAGCCACATGCCGTTTACCGGAAAATTCTATGCATGTTGCGACCTGCAATAGACAGTAGTGGTCTAGTATTTTCTACTACAGTCTTTAGCTAAACAAATGAACATTGCAGGACACTGGCAGGGTGGTAAAAAATAGCGTGCCACGCCACACTACGCTCCGATCCGTAGAACGCCAATTTTGTTTCTCCTTATAACGACGTCCTCCTGAGAAGCTCCCGCCCGGAGAATCGAATGGGTGACTATTTTGTCTCCGGAATATTTTACCCAAAAGTGTGCCATCATCATTTAACCATAGAATAAAGCTGCATGCCCTCGGGAAAAACGGCTGTAGTGTCCCCTTGCCTTCGGCCGTTGGCAGTATCAGCACACAGTAATGCTGTTTTGGTTATTGTTACAAGGCTAGTTTAATCAATCATCCAGACTGTTGCTCCAGCTAGTACTGTAAAGGCCTCTCAACAGATGCCCCTCCATTGCGGTTGCGCCTATGGTAGGGCTATCGGTATCGCTGAGGCACGCAAGCCTCCCCAACAAATGTGCGGTCCATGATTCATAGGGGGGGGGGGGGGGGGGGGCGGAATCGGAAATCATTTCTACTAGTGCGTAAAATAACCGTACTTCTATCTGTTGTTCGTCTTAATGCCCCAAGAGCTGTTTACTCGTACCACTACAAAGACATTATTGCTATGACCTAGAAAAGCACTCATTTTGACGAAATGAGAACAATTATTGCCTCGTTTAGTACTTCTATACCTACACTGAAACTAATTGGAACTCCTATAAACGTATCAAGTGGAACATCGCATACTGCAGACGCAGCGCCTCCGCTGCCTGTGCTCTCTCCTGCGGTCTCCAGCTAGTAGTATCACTCCAGAGGGCTCCTGGTCGGAGCAACAACGGACAATGCCCTTACATCCTGTGTGAAACGTCCTTTATAAACAGTCGCATGTATCAAAGAACACTCGCAAAGATTCCGGAAAACCATTTCGATTAGATCCTATTGATACTTGCTTAATGTTGCATGTACCGGAGGATCCTGGCACACTGGTGCCACACAGAAAATCGCTGCAGTACCGAGTAAATGCCGCGCAGCAGTTGGTGCGGTATATATCCGGGTCTTGGTCTTACTGCCAGCCACCTTCTAGAGGTCAATGTGTTACGGCCTTTTCTCAGAGTGTTTCGATACCGGCAGCTTGCAATAAATTCGCGGGGATAAACTCCTCCTAAATCTCTGGGGCCGAAATCCCACCCGTAATCTATGCGTTTGCTTCGGGAATATAGGGCTGCAGTACCGAGATGCCATTTGAAAACCATTCTTCTTCAGCACAGTACTGCAAGATGTTGAAGTGGATGTGGCTTACAAAAGCTGTCGTGGTGCAATGCAGTGCCCTCGACGGAGAGTACATTACCCACTGTATTGCGTATAAGTTTCAAACAGCATGCTGCGTTTAAGTTACACAAGGATCCAATGACGCCTACCATTAGGAGAAAAGATGGTAAACTGTGGAGATGGTGCCGACAACGACATGAAATCTCGAAAAGTGAAGAGAAACGTAACAGTACGAGAAATAATAAGTGTGTGAAAACGTAACGTGAATATTAAGAGAAATGGAAAACTACTGCTACACTTCTCGATAAAGTCTTTGAAGGAAAGATTATAAACCACTTATGCTGGTAGCGAAGCACTTTGTTGATGCTACTTCGCTCATCTACATAGCTTACGTCGTACTCTGTAAGACATGAAGTTGGAGAGTTTAAAAAGTTGAAAGAAAACAACATAAAATGGATTAAAAATCACACAAAAAGCAATCAATAATAAACACACAAGTTATAAGAAGCTTTTGTGTGATAATATCCGGAGAATTGATATAAAGCAACGATTTCTCTTAATCTGTATTTGGTAACTCTCATTGGAGTAAAAGGAAATTTGTAAAAGCTCTTGTACTATCAATTATCTCACTAGCAACTAGACACAGAAAATTATGCCACTCCCACGAGTGATAACAGCAATTATTAGACAGTAATTTTTTTTTTGGATTGGTTGATTGACGAGAATTCATCAGATTTTGATCACGAAGGCAGCAACGAAATTAGGGAAAGGATTAAAACTTGGTGGGAAGTACTCCGCTGCAACTACGGAAAAAGTTATCCCTCAAATCTCTAAAGTACAGTTTTTTTTTTTTTTTTTGCATCTAGTGCAAGCAGAAAATCAAGCAATGGACACACACAAAAACCCTTAATATTATCACTAAACTAAGAGTAGATACGATTCTGCAGAAGAAATTGCTGACATCACAACATACATTGAAGAGCCAAAGAAATTGGTACACCTGCGTAATATGGTGTAGGGCCCACGCAAGCACGCAGAAGTGCCACAACAAAATAGCATGGACTCGACTAATGTCTGAAGTATTGCTGGAGGGAAATGACACCATGAATCCTGCAGGCTGTCCATAGGTCCTTAAGAGAACGATGGGCTGGAGATATTTTCTGAACAGCACGTTGCAAGGCATCCCAATGTTCATGTCTTGTGCGTTTGGTGGCCAGCGGAAGTGTTTAACCTCAGAAGAGTGTTCCTGAAGCCACCTTTTAGCAATTCTGGGCGGGTGAAACATCGCTTTGTCCTGCTGTAATTTCCCATGTCCGTCGGAATGCAGAGTGGACATCAATGAATGCAAGCAATCTTACAAGATGCGTACGTACGTGTCACCTGTCAGAATCGTATCTAGACGTACCTGGGGTCCAATATCACTCCAACTGCACGCACTACACAACTTTCTAGAGGCTCCATTAGCTTGAACAGTCCCCAGCTGACATGCAGAATCCATGGATTCATGAGGTTCATACCCGTCCACGTCCATCCGCTTGATGCAATTTGAAACGAGACTCGTTCGATAAGGCATTATGTTTCCAGATGTCAACAGCCCAATGTCGGTGCTGACGGGTCCAGATAAGGAGTAAAACTTCGTGTCGTGCAGTCATGAAGGGTACACGAGTGGGTCTTCTGCTCCGAAAGCTCATATCGATGATGCTTCGTTGAATCGTTCGTACGCTGACACTTCTTGATGCCCCAATACTGAAATCTGCCGAAATTGTGAGGATGGGTTGCTGTCACGTTGAACGATTCTCTTCTATCATCGTTGGTCCCGTTCTTGAAGGATTCGAAGATATGATGTTTTACCGGGTTCCTGATATTCACGGTAGAGTCGTGAAATGGACGTACGGGAAATTCCCCGCTTCATTGTTACTTCGGAGACGCTGTGCCCCATCACTCGTGCGCCGACTATAACACCACGTTCAAACTTATTTAAATCTTGATAACCTGCCATTATACCAGCAGTAACCCATCTAACAACGGCGTCGGACACTCGTTGACTTACATGAGCGTTGCCGACAGTAGCGCCGTTTCTGCCTGTTTACGTGTCTCTGTATTGGAATAAGCATGCCTATACCAGTTTCTTTGGCACTTCACTCTATATAGACAGATGGACAGGCACATACAGGCAGAGTGATGTACAAAAAACGTAAAGACGCACACTGGCTGAGAAGAGAGTTGCAAACATTAAGGTAAATGTTGCTAAACTAGTTATACGCTCTTGATTCCCAATGCAGGTTATAGAACCACCTTTCATACCGTCGTTTTTCACAGTTCCGTGCGACAGTCGGTGAAGACAGACCCTTTATAGCATCATTTTGTCAGTAAATTCGTTATTCCGAGCCAAGAACTAAAATATAAATGAAACATATCGAAAGAAGCAAAGCAGTTTCGCCATGTTCTTAATACACAACGCGAAATCCGTAAATCCAGTGTTAGTTTGATTTCGTAACGATAATAGTGCGGCGTTTAACTCTATTAAACTTACGAAAATATTTTTGTCACTGTGGTAAAAAACAGTAACAGCACCATTGGGTCTTCTATGTACTACGAAACTAGCAGTACCGTCTATTGGTTCTTCGCCGTCAATAAGGTGATGAACCGAACTATTAAGCTGAGTAGACACCTAGAATTTTAAATTACGTTATATTTTTCCCCCTTGGTCAGATTTTGATGAAATAAAGCAATTATTTTGCCCCACGTTATGCTAAACGTGCATGTGAATGCTCCGTGAATATACGCCTCATAATTTTGTTGATGAGCATGTTCAGCCAGACCGGCAGAACGGTTTTAAATAAAACATTAAATGAATACATCCATGATACGATTTTCATGAAATGAAGTCTGTGATTTACCGCAAACCACGCTCAACTTACCTGTAAAAGCCCGTTGAAAATTCGGGTAGAAGGTTTGGAGATTAGCTTGTTCAAGCAGAGAGACACGACGGTTTCATAGTTTAGTAATTACTATAGATGTGGAGGTATACATAGACCAGGTCAGGCTGAACTTTACTATGCAATGAGAAGAAAAGCCATTGAAATTTTGTATGTCGTTTCGAGCTATTCTTAGCATATAGCTAACATGACACTTAAAACCTCATTCCGAAATCGTTCCAAATCAAGTAAATGTCCAACAAATCGGGTACGCTTAGGCGACAGGTGCGTGAAGCGAGCGAAAAAGTATGGTTTGGAATATATACTAAATACTTAAAGGAAGATTTCAGAGAGAAAATAGTAATCCTGTTGACAGAACACGAGGGCGTTTAACAACCATCGTGTTTATTCACTTTGAAAGTTATATGTTAAAGTGCACTTTTATTTTTAGCCACAGCTTCGATTTTCTATCATTCGCGAAATAGTGTATGCTACATTGTGCAAAGATATCCTGTCATCAGAATCGATTAGTCCTGTATAGCAACACCTCTCTGAGGCGCTCGGTGTGCGGTCGACATGGTCATGTGGCCGTGTGTATTTGAATTCTTCCTCTGTTCTTGGAGCCGAAGCGAAGTGGTGCCTATGATGTTGGCTGTTTTAGTGAGGCCACTTCAGTTATGTTGCCATAATTGTTAATAGAAAACATTTGGATCGTTTCAGACGTGTTGTATAAAGAGGCTTTATGAATGGTTTACCTTTTTGTCGGTTTATCCATTGAGATTCGAAAATGTTACGTTAGCTTCTAGGACATGTAGTGGGGAGTGAGTATATCGTATTTTGAACAGGAACCCATGTTCGGAAACGTCGTCCAACGAGACTACAGATCGTCAGCTTTATAGTCGCCGGCGTCTGTAAATGCACGTATACACGAGGTGATTCCGTGATGGTTGTATACCTGAGGAGCTATGACCAATCGTTCATCTTCGCTAATTTGAAACACATCTCCTCTATTGAGCAAGTTTTCATAGCTGTTAAGGTACGAACTTCAGAGCTCACGTTTACTGGACTTTTCTCTCGATTTTGTACACACTACCACCACTGAAAGTTACCAACCCTACACTCTTCGCAACACAAGAACCGGTGAATGTATTCAACTGTCAGACGTATCATAACGGTTTTAGTTTATAACTTTCGACTCGTTCGTTTCCGGTACAGGGATCCTTACTTCTAAATAATACGTTTGTCGTTCTCCATCGTCCTAGAAAGTCTGTAACATCATCACGGAATCACCCCGTGTATACGTACATTTACAGACGCCCGCACCTATAACTTTGACGTTCTGTAGTCTCCTTTGATGACGTTTCCGGACGTGGATTCCTAGTACTCACTCCCCTCTACAAGTCCTAGAAGTCTTTAACGGGTATTTACGCCCGCCCTGTATATATTGAGGGTGTTCGGATATATATGATCAAAAGTATCCGGACACCTTCAAAAACATACGTTGTTCATATTAGGTGCATTGTGCAGCCACCTACTGCCAGGTATTCCATATCAGCGACTTCAATAATCATTATATATCGTGAAAGAGCAGAATGGAGCGCTACGCAGAACTCTCGGACTTCGAACGTGGTCAGGTGGCTGGGTGTCACTTGTGTCATACGTGTGTACGCGAGATTTCCACACCCTATAAATCCCTAGGTCCACTGTTCCCGATGTGATACTGAAGTGGACACGTGAAGGGACACGTACAGCACAAAAGCGCACAGACAGACCTCGTCTGATGACTGACAGAGACCGCTGACCATTGAAGAGGGTAGTAATGTGTAATAGGCAGACATCTATGCAGATCGTCACACAGGAATTCCAAACTGCATCAGGATCCATTGCAAGTACTATGACAATTAGTCGGGAGGTGAGAAAACTTCATGGTCGTGTGGCTGCTCATAAGGCACCCATCGCGCCGGTATATACCAAACGACGCCTCGCTTGGAGTAAGGAGCCTAATCATTGGACGACTGAACAGTGGAAAAACGTCGTGTGGAGTGATGAATCACGGTACACAATGCGATGGCAGTGTGTGGGTATGGCGAATGCCTCGTGAACGTCATCTTCCAGCGTGTAAAGTGCCAACAATAAAATTCGTAGACGGTGGTGTTATGGTGTGATCGTGTTTTTCATGGAGGGGGCTTGCAGGCATTGCTGTTTTGCGTTCCACTATGACAACACAGGTAGCATCATGTTTTAAGCACCTTCTATCTTCCCACTGTTGAAGAGAAATTCTGGGATGGCGATTGGATCTTTCATAACGATCGAAAACATGTTCATAATGCACGGCTTGTGGCGAAGTGGTTAAACGACATTAACATCTCTGTCATGGACTAGCCTGCATAGAGTCACGACCTGAATTCTATAGAACTCTTTTAGGATGTTTTGGAAGGCCGATTTCGTGCCAGACCTCACCGACCGACATCGATATCTCTCCTCAGTGCAGCACTCCGTGAAGAATGGCTTATCGTTCCCCAAGAAACCTTCCAGCAGCTGACTGAACATATGCCTGCGAGAGTGGAAGCTGTCATCAATGCTAAGGCCGGACCAACGCCATACTGAACTCCAGCGTTACCGATAGAGGGCGCCACGTACTTGTAAGTCATTTTCAGTCAGGTGTCCCGATACTTTTGATCACATAGTGTACATATATATTTATTTTATACACTCCTGGAAATTGAAATAAGAACACCGTGAATTCTTTGTCCCAGGAAGGGGTAACTTTATTGACACATTCCTGGGGTCAGATACATCACATGATCACACTGACAGACCCACAGGCACATAGACACAGGCAACAGAGCATGCACAATGTCGGCACTAGTACAGTGTATATCCACCTTTCGCAGCAATGCAGGCTGCTATTCTCCCATGGAGACGATCGTAGAGATGCTGGATGTAGTCCTGTGGAACAGCTTGCCATGCCATTTCCATCTGGCGCCTCAGTTGGACCAGCGTTCGTGCTGGACGTGCAGACCGCGTGAGACGACGCCTCATCCAGTCCCAAACATGCTCAACGGGGGACAGATCTGGAGATCTTGCTGGCCAGGGTAGTTGACTTACACCTTCTAGAGCACGTTGGGTGGCACGGGATACATGAGGATGTGCATTGTCCTGTTGGAACAGCAAGTTCCCTTGCCGGTCTAGGAATGGTAGAACGATGGGTTCGATGAGGGTTTGGATGTACCGTGCACTATTCAGTGTCCCCTCGACGATCACCAGTGGTGTACGGCCAGTGTAGGAGATCGCTCCCCACACCATGATGCCGGGTGTTGGCCCTGTGTGCCTCGGTCGTATGCAGTCCTGATTGTGGCGCTCACCTGCACGGCGCCAAACACGCATACGACCATCATTGGCACCAAGGCAGAAGCGACTCTCATCGCTGAAGACGACACGTCTCCATTCGTCCCTCCATTCACGCCTGTCGCGACACCACTGGAGGCGGGCTGCACGATGTTGGGGCGTGAGCGGAAGACGGCCTAACGGTGTGCGGGACCGTAGCCCAGCTTCATGGAGACGGTTGCGAATGGTCCTCGCCGATACCCCAGGAGCAACAGTTTCCCTAATTTGCTGGGTAGTGGCGGTGCGGTCCCCTACGGCACTGCGTAGGATCCTACGGTCTTGGCGTGCATCCGTGCGTCGCTGCGGTCCGGTCCCAGGTCGACGGGCACGTGCACCTTCCGCCGACCACTGGCGACAACATCGATGTACTGTGGAGACCTCACGCCCCACGTGTTGAGCAATTCGGCGGTACGTCCACCCGGCCTCCCGCATGCCCACTATACGCCCTCGCTCAAAGTCCGTCAACTGCACATACGGTTCACGTCCACGCTGTCGCGGCATGCTACCAGTGTTAAAGACTGCGATGGAGCTCCGTATGCCACGGCAAACTGGCTGACACTGACGGCGGCGGTACACAAATGCTGCGCAGCTAGCGCCATTCGACAGCCAACACCGCGGTTCCTGGTGTGTCCGCTGTGCCGTGCGTGTGATCATTGCTTGTACAGCCCTCTCGCAGTGTCCGGAGCAAGTATGGTGGGTCTGACACACCGGTGTCAATGTGTTCTTTTTTCCATTTCCAGGAGTGTATGTAATTGTTAGTGGATTACCGTTACGCTATTTGGAGTTTCTATGTTCAGTGAAACAACTGTTAAATTGAGACCCACGCCTTCTCATTCCCTAGTCCAACCTCCACTCCACTTACATCCCACACCACTTGGTGTTGCAGTGTAGGCGTATCTCCTGGGGCCTTGTTATAAAGGGTGAAAAGTATTTAAACCGACAAACTCCGGTAGGTTGTAGGGGACATCAAAACAAATATTTTCCCTAATGTTATTTTTTCCTATGAGTATTTAAACCGGTAGAGGAAGATTTCTCTGGCGGCAAATTAATTAAACCAACAAACACTTTTCCATTTTTTATGACCAAGAGAAACACATTAACACAACCCAATTTCAATTACAGTAGATTTTCAAAAATGCCTCCATTGACACGTAAACAATGGTTACACCGTTGGATCACGTTCTGTCTGTCACGGGCAAAAGCCCCAGGAGTATCCTCTTCTGATGCAACAGGAGTTGCTTAAACAAGGCTGCGCCTCTCTCCCGACAAAAAAAAGTCCAGAGGGGACATATCTGGGGATCAAGCAGGTCATGGTACAGGACCACTTCTGCCAATCCACGTTTCTGGAAACCGTCGGTCCAGGAATCGACGCACACGACGACTGAAATGTGCCGGAGCCCCGTCGTATTGGAACCACATGCGTTGTCTTGTAGGAAGTGGGACTTCTTCCAGCAATTCTGGCAATGCTCTGGCGAGAAAATTGTAATAGTGCCTGACATGTCATGGCATAGGTATCAGATAAGACCCAATTAAACAGTCCTCAACAACACCGACCCACACATTAACGAAGAAACGCACTTGATGAGTGCTAGTAACTGTGGCACGTGGGTTATCCTCACTGCAAACATGCGAATTGTGCGTGTTGAAGACTCCATCACACCCAAACGTTGCTTCATCGGTAAACAACACAGAGGATGGAAATGCAGGATGCATTTCACACTGTTCCAGGTACCACTGCGAAAACTGTGCTCTGGGTGGATAATCAACTGGTTGCAGGTTGTGGACACGCTGTAAGTGAAATGGACGTAACAATTGCTCTCGAAGGACTGTTCTTACATTCGTCCCCATGTTACGTGCAATTGCACGAGTGCTGATTGAAGAATCCCGCTCCACATGCTACAAGACAGCTTCCTCAAATTGCAGCGTTCTTGCGACGGCGTCCCTGTCCAGGTAATCTGCTAAATGACCCTGTCTCACGCAGACGTTGGTACACAGCAGCAAAGGACGTATGATACGGGATACAGCGATTAGGATATTGATAAACCCGCTGTGCACCTCGTCCGTTGTGGTGCGCTACGTAGTACGCACCAACCTTGTCAGTGTACTCACTCCAGGTGTATCACTCCATTAGTAAACAGAGACAATGCACTACTACACTGGTGGACAGCAGTTGCCTACAACTGAAGATCGTAATACGCCCTCTAACAACTGAAGATCGTAATACGGCCCATAACAACAAAAGAGCATAGTGCGGCCTCCACCAGTTTAAATAATTCTCATAGGAAAAAATGACACTAGGGAAAAATATTTAGTTTGATGTTTCCTACAACCTCCCAGAGTTTGTCGGTTTAAATACTTTTCACCCTGTATTTGCTCAAACGTGATAGCTAATCTGCGTTTAGTATTACTGTGTCGCACAAATGTATCAGACAGACATTTCTTGACGTTACTGTTAACGGAAATACTAACAGGCAAAGCTAAATTTTTCAGTGACTCTACATGTGTGAAATGGTATTTAGAGTAACACAAAAGAATTTTATTCCAAATCACTCCTGTTGATCTTTGCACAGAATCAGCAACAGCTGAACAAAAGCTCTAGAAACGTAAACGTAACATGGTATCGTTGACTGCGATGTCCGAAGGCATGGGTATATCTGCCCAGTGGGAAAGGAGTTGTTCCGCCGTGCACTTTGATCGAGTTTCCTTGAGGAAATGTGAGAACTGTGTATTTTTGGAGTGTAGGTGAGTGTAACGAATACATGCGTACAGTGGTGTTGTGTTTGTGTTGTATGATGCTGAGTGTGAAAACGGTGCCATCAAATAACCTACTCCACCTAAATAGCATTAAGTGTGCCACCGAGCTTAAAATCCCATACGGCTGACTTACCCCCACGTTTAATGAGACACTTCTGACAGGTCTGGAATTTAATCACCGAGCAAGGTGGCGCAGTGGCTGGCACAAAGATCTGCATTCGAGAGAACTGTTCGAATCCCCGTCCAGCCACCCAGAACTAGGTTTTCCGTCATTTATCGATATCGGTCTAGGCAAATGACGGGATGGTTTCTTTAAAAGCTGTGTTTCTTCCAATCTAGTAATATTCCAAGCTTGTGCCTCGTTTCTAATGACATGGATGGTGACCGGACGTAAAATACTACTATACGCCGCACGGGTTCGCCGCGTGGTATAAGGCGCCTTGCCACCGTTTGCGCGGCTGTCCCCCGTCGGAGGTTCGAGTCCTCCCTCGGACACAAGTGCGTGCGTTGTCCTTAGCGTAAAGTTTAAGTTATATTAAGTAGTGTGTAAGCCTAGGGACCAATGACCTCAGCAGTTTGGTCCCATAGTAACTTTCCAAAAATTTCCTTATTTATTTTATCCATTTTAGGAATTTAATCCTGGACATTGGCGCGAGAACTCCTCATCGAGAACTTTATTCAACAATTCTCCGCTGCTAGCCCTTCAAACACTGGTAGTGAACACTGCCACCACCACAACTACCAGGACCCGAACCGGTACACCTCAGAGTCGTGTGCCAAGGTATAGGCGTGCGTTAGCGACTTCGGCTACGGAATGGGTAATACACACTTTTGTCGCAATGAATTAAATCACTTCAGGTGAGAATACAAATAAGGATGTCAGACAATGTCAGCCTTGTCTGGCAATGATTGCAGTGGGAAACTAGGTTTCACTGTTGGCTAGAGAGTCATGAACGACAAATAAATTTCTGATGCAGTAGCATAGAGATAAAGTGGTGGATTAACTGTGGTCGCCATGTTTCGAAACGATTTTGATTTCCATGTTTTCCATATCCATAAAATACCAGAAGCAGATGCTAACAGCCAACTGACATTTAACACGGCTGTTTCAGTTCCTTAATAATGTTAAGACTTCTCTTCCATAATTAGAATGGTATATCACATTTATTTCCCTTGCACGATTAATACTTCAATTTTTCCAAATGTTTTATTTCCTTTGACAGGAGGTTATTCTATGAAAGACATATGACTCTCTCCGTCATGAAATTATTGTACAATCCAACTAAGCTTATTCTTTTAAAAGACGTAAAATTTAATATTCTGGTAGAGCGGTACTTTCTGGCAGAGATCTACCACATACGTGCCACGCAGGATTTTAGCTGATGCGACAAATCGGCGTAATGCAGCCGCCCGTGACAAAAACGGGCTCACGCAAACTGCTTAACTCGCAAGCGACGCCCTGCTGGCTCTTTAGCCAGTCTTTATTAATGCGGAAGGACTGCCAACTTTTCTGTCACTCAGCATAGCAGATTATTGTTACTCTCTCTCCTTCTCACTCCCTACTTACTTGCTTGTGTAGATGAGGGCCCTCGCTTGCATCGCGTGCGAAAGCTTTTAATGATGTGCGACTTTGAACCAGCCTGTCTTTGACATGAGGCTACGGTTGTAATTATCCAAATTATTTAGTTCACTAGCAATTTTGTCGATTGTTTACTGGCAACTTGATGGCAGTTCAATGTAATCTGCCATTATAGCTAAATTTCTTGTAACAAATTTGGTACTAAAAGCAGAAAAGATTTTTTATTATAGTGACTCTTAGAGCTGTGTGTTTGTCCTTTATATGACGGGCAGTGGAAGTGAATATTACAGAAATATCCGCTTACTAAGTCATCATTGCAAAGTACTGTTACGAATTATCTACAGAAGAAATGAAATTCCGATAGAAGCCGACATCGATGAAGATCAGTGTCGGTTTCAGAGAAATGTAAAAATACTAGACTTACCTTAAAACAAAGGTTACAGAAAGTCAAACCAACGTTATAGCATTTGTAGATGTAGACAAAGCTTTTGGCTTTAGACAGTGTAGATTGTAACACTCTCCCTGAAATTCTGAAGGTAGCAGTAGCAAAATACCAGTAGCGAAAGGTTATATACAACTTGTACAGGTATAGACGGCAGTCCCAAGACTCTAAGGAGCGTGAAAGGAAAATATTGGTTCGGAAATCTGTTGCCTGTTACCCATGTTACTCAGTCTGTACTTTGAACAAGCAGTAAAGGAAAACAAAGAAACAATAGGAGAAGGGTTTACGTTGAATTGAATGGACAGTGTCTAGCAAGCATTATATTATGTGAACGTCAACAAAAGCAAAATAACATTAATGGAGCGTAGTCGAATTAAATCATATGATGCTGAGGAGTCATTAAAAGTAGTAGAGCAATTTGCAGTTTGGACAGATATATAGCTGATGACTGTGGAAGTACACAGGATACAAAATGTTGAGTGGCAACGTGAAGAAAAACGTTTCTGAAAAAAAAAAAATAGTTAATGTCGAGTAGAAATTTAAATTTTAGCAAACCTTCTCTGGAGACATTTGATGAGGAAATATTGAACAGAATTGGGACAAAAAAGTGACATAATTCGACTAAATGAAGGAATCGTTTAACAGAACAAATTTTGAGACACCAAGGAATCATCAGTTATTACTGTAGGGAAGTGTAGGGGTTAAAAATTGCAAAGGGAGACCGTAAGGTGAATATAGTAAGCAGGCTCAAATAGATGTGGGTTCCAGTAGTTATTTTGAGATGAAGAGGCTTGCACGGGATAGGGTAGGATGGAGGGCTGCATCAAGTCGCTCATAAGACTTAATACCACGACAACAACAATTATCAATTATTTGATTATCCTTGATTTGAATCTGAAATTCCATACAGAAGATATTTTATATTTTTACAAAACTTTTTACTTACTAGATGGAATACACACACACACACACACACACACACACACATATATATATATATACTCACAGTTTACACTGTTGACAGTTAAATGAACAATGAAAGTGTCAGTAAAAACACGCAGCTGATCACTAATCACTGCGATTTGCATGCGTTGATTTGATAGTTAAGGATGTCTTACTGTCACTGTATCCTCTCGATAGGTAAAGTGGCCCCCAACTGGTGCAATCTACCTTCGGAATCTGAGACTAGAATGGAACTGCCGCTCGACCTAATCCTACAAAACGTCTATATCGACGGACCTGGAGCTCTTACTGGCAAGGGAGTACTTAGGTAACCCGTAGAGTAGCGAACCGAGTAGCATGAAGGCAAGCCATGTCCTGTTGAAAGACTTTATCAGGACACCATCTCTGGAGGGTTAACCCAAGAGGATTCAGTACCATTGTGCCGTCTCGTCCCAGTTATCAGGAAGAACAGAGACAATACATGTACCGGGTGATCAAAGTCAAATTTGAAAACTGAATGAATCAGGGAATAATGTAGATAGAGAGGTACGAATTGACAAACATGCTTGGAATGACATGGGGTTTTATTAGAACCAAAAAAATACAAGAGTTCACAAAATGTCCGACAGATGGTGCTTCATCTGATCAGAATAGCAATAATTAGCATAACAAAGTAAAACAAAGCAAAGATGATGTTCTTTACAGGGAATGCTCAGTATGTCCACCATTATTTCTCAACAATAGCTGTAGTCGAGGAATAATGTTGTGAACAGCACTGTAAAGCATGTCCGGAGTTATGGCGAGGCATTGGCGTCGGATGTTGTCTTTCAGCATCCCTAGAGATGTCGGTCGATCACGATACACTTCCGACTTCAGGTAACCCCAAAGCCAATAATCGCACGGACTGAGGCCTGAGGACCTGGGAGGCCAAGCATGACGAAAGTGGCGGCTGAGCATACAATCATCACCAAACGACGCGCGCAAGAGATCTTTCACGCGTCTAGCATTTTTTTTTTTTTTTGTTCTAATAAAACCCCATGTCATTCCAAGCATGTGTGTCAATTTTTACCTCTCTATCTACATTATTCCGTGGTTTATTAAGTTTTCGAATTTATACTGACTTTTTGATCACCCGCTATATAATGAAGGCGAGACGGTCAGTGGTCTCTTCATAGCACGTGCACACCAGGTCTCGAAGTCTTACGGGAATCAGCGAAATGACGCGAGTATTGAGTGTAATGGGGAAGTGGCACTGCCTTACTAGTGCATGGCTCAGACGGGAAGTCCGTAGAGTTACAATGACCACTGTGACCGGATGGCTTAGTGGTCGTGGTACGCGCTCGGATATAAGTTTTCAACTTGCCGCATAGATGTATTTCAGTGCCGACTAGCAACTTTATTTCCTTTCAGTCATAACCATATAAGGCTTCAGGATGAAAAATAATGTGCATTATTTCGGACAAAGAAGAAATAATCGTTTGCGACAGTGAATTATCATATGCAGTGGACATGATGCGTTCGTCACAAGTTAAAACTGCTCCGCCACATGTGTCAAACAGAAGACTGCTCAAGAAGATATACCAACTGAGCATGCTTCATGGTTCGATTCAAGGTCGGCTTTCCAAACTCAGTTATACAGTCAGAGCAACGAATCAGGAGTCACGATATCGTGGAGAGTAAGAATATATCTCATGATCAGGCCCAGGGTTGTCGTTTCGAATTCGGGTTCTACGTCAGGTTACCTTCCATTCGGAAAGTGGGTGTACTCAGCGACTGTTATGTGATATATATTATAGAGTGCAGCTATCAGTCGTCCTTTTTTACATTTTATTACGCAGATCCAGATTTCGGCTAGTAGCTAGCCTTCTCAATGCACTATTTTTTTATGCTCAATGCATGTAAGTCCCTGTTGTTCGGGCGTCAGTCACAGTTCTTTGAGTAATAAAATCTAAAAAAGAACGACTGATTGCTGCACTCTATAATTTTTAATTCGGGTTTTAATTCCAGCCGGGAACAAAGTTTTAACCGGTCAATAACTTGAAACTTTCTGGTAGGTAGAAAACTTACGCGTATTGAAAGCTGTGAGGACGGGTAGCTCAGATGGTAGAGCACTTGCCCTCTCCAGGTTCCGACTTCGAGTCTGGGTCGGGAACAGCATTTTCATCTTCCAGGAAGTTTCATATGAGAGCCTTCCCCACTGCAGAGTGAAAACTTAATTCTGTTCAATATCGTGTTAATAAACACGAATTACACAAGGAATTGAGTTTGAAAATTGATTCTCCATAAGGGTGCCAATAATCCTACCTCGCCGTTGCAATCTAGCCCTCGAGATGCAAATCTAACTGAACCATAGCGTGGCCTCTAAAGAGAATGGAAAAGTGAGAGAATCTCGTGACAAACTGAGTCTTAGAGTAGGTCTGCGATCGCATGATGTGTTGTTACAACACGCAGAGCACTGACAAAGTGAAAGTAGATCCTCTCCTCCCACTCCCCAGCCCTGTTTTTTTATTCTTACTACTGATTTGATGCCGCTTGCCACGAATTCCTCTCTTGATTTAACCTCTCCATCCCAGAATATGACCTGTACCCTACATCCTCAATTATCAGTTGGATTTATTCGTATGGCTAACCCCTCTACCTTTACCATCTACATCTCCCGTATCGGCAATGGAAATTATTCCCTAATATCTTACATCCATACAGTGTTTCCTACAAATTCCTTCCTCGTCTTTTCTGCGGAGAACCTGCTCACTTCTTATTAGGCCACCCACTTTTCAGAATTTATCTGTAGCACAACATATCATGGGCATCTATTCTCTTCTCCTCTGGTTTTTCCACTATCTGTGATTTTTTTCCCCATGAGGCTGTGATCGAAAGGTACGTTCCAAGAAAATTCTTTCTCAGTCAAAGTCCTATACTAGTGGTCTTTTCTTGCCAGGAACATTCTGTTTGCCTATGCTAGTGTGCTTCTTATATTCTCCTTGCTTCTTTTGTTGTTTATTATTTTGCTTGCAAGATAGATGACGATATTATTTTGTGGTCGCCAGTGTTGATGGTTTGACGCTAATCTCATTTCCATTGCTTCTCGTTACCTAACGCATATCCGTATTTCACGTGTCTTTCGGAGTGAGATGTGATATGGGATACGTGATCTTTCGAGAGCTACTGCAGAGCCGTCACATGTGGGACCGCTCTCACAACGTACTTACTTAAGATCAGCCTGCTGTAAATAACAAATATATTCACGATTCTAAAGTCTGCACTACTTCGAATGAATGTCGTCTGAGAATATTTTGGTATCGGAGGATGAGGGATCCCATTGATTTTATCCCTCTCGTTCTTCCCAATAAGAACTACTCCTTAGCGGATCAGTTCCGGCTTCATAAGGTTTATTTCCAGCATTTTTTTGGTCTTCCCATAGTCCTTATTTCGACTGACTAGCATCTGCTTGGTGCTTTTCATATTCTTCTTTGACTCTTACGTTGAAGAAGGTCACTTATTTTATCGTTTAGGTTATACATTTGCACCACTTCTCTAAGTTCGTCATTTATAATTTGACATTGCTCAGAACTTCCTTTTACTTAGCATAAACATTTATTTCCTTGTAAATACTACCAGTATTCAATGAAATGTGGGTGAATCCCGAGCAGCAGGGACTCACATGCATTGAGCGTAAATAGTAGTGCACTGAGAATGGTTATCTTCTAGCCGAAATCTAGATCTGCGTAATAAAATTTAAAAAGGACGACTGATTGCTGAAATCTATAATTTGCAAGTCAATGTAACAGTCGCTGAGTGCAACCGCGTTCCGAATGGAAGGTAACCCGATGAATTTCATTTCCGCTGTTTGTACGCTGCTTTTAAAACTGTCTCCCTTTATCCATGACTCACTTACATTGTTTTATGGAAAAACTGAGATGGATGTCCTTTATTGTTTTGATTTTTAATGTTGTTTCTCCAGTGCCTTTTACCATTTGGAACTAACTTAATTAAATATTTATGTCGCTGCTGTCGCGAAAAGATATACTGTATCCGAAAAAGCCAAAGATAGAGATTTGCTCCATTCATCTGTTATTGAGCATTACTATGTTTCTCAGGGGTTTCTTCACAAAAAAAGCATCACCTTTCTTTAGTTTATGGAAATATTTAGATTGTAGTGATATTAGCACATCAGCAACTTACGCAATGCTATTTGGAACACATCTTCTGTTGTATCTACAAACAGTAGTTCATCAACAAATAGCAACGTTTATCCTAGGTTAATACA
Organism: Schistocerca piceifrons; assembly: GCF_021461385.2. Lineage (NCBI taxonomy): Eukaryota > Metazoa > Arthropoda > Insecta > Orthoptera > Acrididae > Schistocerca > Schistocerca piceifrons. Next base: position 686,598,875 of record NC_060140.1, read on the forward strand.
TTGCGTTGGAAATGTGCTTTGCCACAAATAACGGTGCATTCTAAACAAATTTTCAACAGTTTCAGAGGGTGATTACGTCCTTGACTTACATTTTCATTTATAAATAATAACCTACTGCTCTCTTCCTTTGTCGCAGAACTATCTATATATTCAGATACAGACTCATTGTTGCTCTTTAGTGTATGTATGTCTTTGTAAAATATCCTATAGTATCTTCCTGTCTACCTTGTCGAACGCCTTTTCAAAGCCGTCAAACCCGCTGTATTGCGAAAGGTTATATTCTCTCCGCTACTCCAGAATTCATTTCCTGTGTATACAGTAACTGAGCTACATCTTCCTTTCCTAAACCCAATTGGAACTTCAGACAAAACGACCTCTGCCATGAGCTACATGTATCATAGTAAATAATTTGTATCCTGCTGTGAAGATACTTATTCTTCTATAATCGTTTGTGCCAGTTGTATCTCTTTTCTTGGAGACTAACACTACATTTGCTACGCTCCACAGCTGCGATCTCTCTTTTCGAAGCCAACATGTATTTGTGAAATCCTGAAATCTATATTTCAGTAGTATTCCTCTGTATTTCAGTATTTCCGCAATAATTCCTTCTGATGCAGGAGCCTTTCGTTATTTTCTGTTGTTATGGGATTCAAGCCTTTTGTTTCCATCACTTTCCCTTTGTCTATCACCTGATTATCATTGCACCAAAGACTTTTATAATATTTCACGCAATCCTGAATTTCTGCTGTACCCCTCTCCACAATATCTCTCCTACTTATTCAGGTTCTCAACAATTTACAAGAACTCCATGCGTCCTTGCACATAACTCTCTATGTGTGTGCAAACCTATTCCAGCTTTCCCTTCGTGCGTTTCTTATTAAAACTTCAGCTTCGTTTCATTGTTGTGTGTATTTTTCTGTTGATTTTTCTGAGCTACTTTCTATCAGATTAAAGTAGACATTTTGTTTTTCTCTGTTATGTTTGGTTTGTCCTCGGCCATTTCTTATTTTTATTTATTCTACTTTTCTGTAATACTTCTATAGCTGTTCTTATAATGCGTTATTTGGTATTGTTCCTTTCTATATCTGTATCTATGTGTTTCTAACATATACGTAGTCAGTCGCCTTTGGTAAAGATCTCCTATACTGTAATGTTGTAGTTGTTCTATATTGGGCTTCCTATTGTCCTTCCCTGTTTCTCCTTTGTTCTGTTTCTCTTTCACCTTGCCCAATAGTCATTTGACTAAGAAGTGGAATAAAGTCTGTAGTTACCTGCAGATTCTCATGCTTTTATTGATTATGGCATAGTCTACTAGCAATGTCGATCACCGGCACTCCAAGTATATTTGTGCATTTCTTGATTTCAGAAAAATGTATTTGTCCCTTTCAGTCTGTTATAGTGTCAGAATTCTCTAAGTTTTTCCCGTTGTTATGAAGGTATGCTTCTCTATACTTTAATTTTTCGTTTTCTGTTTTCATATTCCCTACTTATCATTTAAATGCCCTGTCGACATGGAGTTGCTTTCCTTATTCGTTTAATCTATTTCTGCCTGCACTGTACGATAGAGCTACTGCATATATTTATTCATTCGTTCCTCTGTTTATCTTAAACTGAGAAGTAAGTATGTTCTCATTTGCGTATCTGTAAGATGTGATCATCTCTTTCCATTTCTGGTCTAGTGGCATTACAGTTTCAGCAGTTGCTCTGTTGTGCTGTCTACGCCACTGCATATTAGCATCCACTCAATCCACATTTGGGGTCCGCAGCTCGTGGTCGTGCGGTAGCGTTCTCGCTTCCCACCCCCGGATTCCCGGGTTCTATTCCCGGCGGGGTCAGGTATTTTCTCTGCCTCGTGATGACTGGGTGTTGTGTGATGTCCTTAGGTTAGTTAGGTTTAAGTAGTTCGAAGTTCTCTGGGACTGATGACCATAGATGTTTAGTCCCATAGTGCTCAGAGCCATTTGATTTGAACCACATTTGGTGCCTTTTAATTTTTTCTCAGTTTTACTAATCACCACCATATTTATGTTTTTGCTTTATACCCGCGTTTCTAACACAAGCTCCTTCTTGTTGACACCTCTTGCACTGCATACGGCGACCTTCACCGTATTTATTCTGCCAAACAGTTTGCCTCTTTCCTTGCATTGGTTGTTTTCGTTAGAACCGTCCGGCTTTTCCCTGTGTAGCCTATGAGGGTTTTAATGGTTTACTTAGATGAGGCACCACCTGACCCAGAGAAGTAGGGGTTTTGTTTTAGGGTTTCCTCCCCATAGAGAAGTTACTTTCACCTGGCTTACGAGGCCTGTCCATCCACGCAGTAAGCCTTTTCACGCGGCTGTCACTAGCTATCGTTGGACATAATTTTGCTCCTGCACTGCCACATAAACGTCTAGCCCGCTGCCTACAGATTCCTTACCTCTGAACCTGGCCGTCGGAGGATAGGAAAGAGAAATGGAGACAGTAAAGTAGGTAAGAGTCTGCTGAAGTGGTTTCTTAACGAAGGAAGTTTCTGTTTTCAATATTTGCTTCCTTACTTAGTTAAATATGTAGCACAAAATTATAATTCTTTGTGGGATGCTATGCACCCTCCAGCTGGCTACAACCGTTTGAAAGAGATTAATCTTGATATGTACAGAACCAGAGGGGAAGAGTTGAATGAATATGTATAATGAATTCGTTTCAGATGGAACAGACTGGAGTTCAGGGATTGGAATGCAGACAATCACGACTGTCACAGTCTGCAATCCTAGATCGAAGTGAAACATATTAGCAGCATAACTTTAGTCAGTATTTTCTTTTTAAGATTTCGATAGACTACGCAATGCACTAATTACATAACATACTTTGCCCCTTAAAGAAAACATCGAAAATTACCATTCATTTCGTTCGATGCCCTCTTTTAATGATCACTTAATGATATTTAAGCAATTGTATGTTTTGTGACAGTTAAACAAACCAAATTTATCTTCACGGTAGGTAAGATCCCCCGTGAAAAATTAAGCGTTTTAGTGGTAGCAGCAATCACTGTTCACTATCAACTACCACCGAAACGAAAATTGTGTCCGTACAGCGTCGTCTCTCAAATTACTGTTATACTGAAACCATTAAAGGTGTCTGCTAGGTTCTGCCAGTCACATTTTCCATTCCTACGGCAACATGTGCTTTAGTTTCGTCTAGGCAAGTCAACCAGTCCGGAATAATCTACTGCCTGTGGGCTACATGTAGCCACCAGTTCCTGTGTTGCGGGCCACGTAACTGGTGGTCGCCACTTTGAGTGCCTGTCTGTCTCAGCCAGTCAGTATCCTCAGCAAGTGGAACGAATTGCATCTTGCTACTCTAAATGATAAAAGCCTTTTTGTGTCTATTACCTTGAGTGCTTGTGCATCATTAGTGTGGAAATGAAGGAAGCGCAGTGAGTCTTTTCACACTGTACAATCATATCTTAAGTGCACGAACGCAGGAACCAAATGCCTGCAAATGAACACTTGTGTTGCGTCAAAGAAACTAAGATATATTTGTCTGTCCTCTGAAAGCTCGAAGTATCTTCGGTACCGGTAAGGAATTGTAGAGGTACTCTGAATGCAAATAAAAATTTGTTCAACAAATTAGCAACATAAAGGTCGATTGCATTTAACACCACATTTACCATTGGTCTTTCCGGAATTATTGCTGTGAAAAATGGTGTCAGCTGGTACTTAATTATCTGCAGTTACGCATTTCAGAATAAACTGACTGAGAATTGATGGAATCTATTCTACATAAGAAATATGAAGGTCAGAAATTCATATCATGAACCACTCAGGCAAATGTGACTGTGATAGGAAGAGAATGCTGAAAGACCTCCCAAATTCATCTTATCTTATGTAGACTGTACTCTTTCCAACCAAAGTGCAGGGGAACACTAACACAGCTGTAGACAATATTTTTCTATGATAATTTCTATTAAGAAAAGATAATCCAGTGAAAACAGATTTTTTTAAACAGCACTATACAACACGAGTCGGAGGGAGTTTATAGAGCAGACAATACAGGTGATAAGTTTAGTGACTTCCTGAACTCATTTCTCATGTTCTTTAAAAAAAAAAGTTTCCATTACAACGTTTAAAACAGCGTGCTGGCACTCACAGACAACATGGATGTTTCACTTGCGGTGTAAAGGCATCATGCATAAAAAAGTGGAAATTATATCAGAAAGTTAGGGATGGAGAAAATCGAGCTATTTTCACTATCAGGACTTTTCTGCACTTGATAGCCCACTACTTAGCAAACTTTTTAATGTTTCCTTTATATTGGTCAGTTTCCTGAATCACTGAAATACTCAACAGTGAGCCCGCTTTATAATAACCGAGAAAGGGATAATATAGACAATATTATACTTATATCTATGCTGCCGGTGTTTGCAAAAGATTCTGAAAAACATATTCATGTATGGTAACTGATCATTTCAGTGCGAATAACTTATTGTCAAGTTTACATTTCGGTTTTACAACTATATTCCTTTCTCTGTGAGACACTGAAGGGATAAACAAATTTTGCTAACAGGGATTAAAGAAATTTTACTTCTGACTATGTTTATCAAAGAATATTACTGTAGGTGTTGGATTATTATGGAACAAGAGTAGTAGCTTACAGTTAGTTCCTCTCATGCCTTAAGAATAGACGGCAAAATGTCATTCTTCATAGTAATGAGAACGGCTACGAGGTGCCGCCTGTTAAGTGGGAGGTGCTTCAGGAGTCAGTGCTGGGATGTGCCTTCTAATATGACAGGTGATTCTAGAATATTTCTGTTCACCGATCACACTAGTTTGGTACTGAATAACGATTCAATACATTAGTTCATAGGGTGCAGGAAATAAACTGCACCAAATTACAGTATGACGTAGTTTTTACAGTTTCTAACACACATTTCAACCAAAACTGACATTTTGATTGCACAAAAGTGTCATGTGACTAATGAGTGTGAACAATTCAAATTCATATGTATTTAGATGTATAGTAAACTGTAACAGGAAGCTCATGTTTACTATCTTGTGCAAATACTGAACGCTGATATATTTACCATTAGAACACCATCTGCAGTAAGTGATAGTTCAACAAGGAAATTGGTCTGTTTGGCTTATTCTCATCCGCTTATGGCATACGAGATTTTGTTTTGAGGTAGTTCTTGTCATGCAAAAAGGTTGAATTAGGCTCAGAAATTACGAGTAATATGTGGTGTGGGTTCGCGAAACTCTTGACGCCCTTTGTTCAGTAGTCAGGGAATTCTGACAATGGCTCACGATATACACTTTAATGTCGTTTCTTGTTAGCAATAGGAGCTCATTCTCAAGAATTAGCTGCTTTCACTTAGTTAATATTAGGCAGAAATCCAGTCTGCATTTGAATCTCACCTCCTTGACTGTCGTTCAGAAAGACGTACAGTATGGTGCTGCGTCTGTTATCAATGTCACCACAAGAACTAACAGAAATTCAATAGTAATTTTCACTGTTTCGTTTCCAAAATGAAGAAATTTCTCGTGATTCATTCCATTTCTGTAAGGAGGTTCCTTTGTTATGTTGTAGATTGTACTGATATATACTCGCAGCTTGTCCTCCTAGGATTTGTGTGCATTTTATTTTACCTGTTACTAGTTGGCATATCTATAGTGTTGTTAGGACGCGTGATGCTAAGTAAATAAGCAACTACGCATGCAATAGCACCAGCTGCTATCACGTGTCCACCTCACCTCTTTAGATAGGTATAGTTCGTGATTCGTGATGTGCAATGTGCACCTTCCCCCCCCCCCCCCCCCCCCCCCGCCCCACACCAATGTTGTCACAGTGCACGATGAGTGGGCATCCACTGCTTCGCTGACGATCACAGGGGCATGAACAGTTGCACTGAGATGCTGAAGTAGCTATTAATTGTACAACTGTATGTAATGGAACAGATAATGTGTAAGTGTAGATTAAATACAATTAAGATTGTACAAGCATTGTATTCATTACTTTTAATCGTGTCACATAGCACACTCAACCAATAAAAGCAATTTCACAAATGTAATAAAGACGAATAGACAAAGAGCAAATAGCTTTTTTAAAGGGTAATTACTTTCCCTATTTCGAGTAACATTCTTCACATCTTTCTTAAGTAACCCATGTTCTTCCTCAGTATTCAAGCTCTCTCCATGTTAAATTCAATCTAAATCAACAGCTTAATCGTGAAACGTAGCAAACAGCATTACGTCCTCATTTATAATGTTAGTATGGGTATAACTTTCAAATACGACATCTTTTCTGTTTCCTGATCCGATATTGATGAACTAAGCCCTCTACGGTGCCACAAGCTTTATTGAAGTTACCTGCTGGAACCCAATGAAAATTAATCTAGTAGTTTTATAAATTATCATGTTCAAACGAGAGGCAGACAAGAAGGGTTTAGTAAATAAATCACGATATCTATTTTTAGCGATTAGATTTTGATGAACTAAATCCTGTGAGGAGCACCCAAGCTATGCTAAAGTTACATGCAAAAACCCCATGAAAATTGGCTTTTCAGAAGCGTGTTGAAACAGACAGACACGACAGTTTTACCGATTTATTAGTAGTACAGATTACTTTTCTATTGTTAATCTAATATACTGATTAGTTTAATTTGATTCTACGGAACTAGAGGTGTAATATAAAAAATATAAAAATTTAAATGGAAGCGTAGGAACATACATTAATTATATTAGTAATATAATGCATGATTAATTCTATTTGCAAAAACACAACTCCTATTTCACTGGACGTACAGTAAGTTTTCGTGTTAAAAAGTCCTGGTATTACGGCACTACAAGTGATGTACAGAATTGGTTTTAAATTTTGAATTAATTGTTTACTGCGTCCAATTATTACCGCCGAAAAACAACTGTTTTCTTATGAAAACTTCGGTTACAAAATAGAAACAGAGATAAGTCTTCCTTGATATTCAGACGCGTCTTAACAAACATCTCTAACTGCCTTCATCACGGCCAGTGACAGGCATCACAAACTGTATGCTTGGGCTGCTTGATAGCAAAAGTTATCCGTTTCTTTTACCCATCTCTTCTGATTTTCTTATAACGTACTCGGCATTACAGTGAGGAACGCCTCTCGTAAATGCTGCCACTTTTGTAATGATCTTATCTCCTAAGGCGTCCATACATTACTCCTATCATTAAAAACCATATAACATGCAAATGCATCATTATCACTATTGTATGTCAAATACCCCAGTATTCCTGGTCTCAAGCAGATTAAGATAAAGATTGAACAGATGACGAGTAAACGGATTTGAAACGGTACTCAACAGCTTAAATTAGTATTAAGCTGTCATTAACACTTCATGCTTTCAAGCATCGTATACTTCCTTTTTATCGGGTCTGATTACCACCGGTAGCGGTAAACTACCAGTCGGGGACCAGAATGCAGAAGCAGACGCTGCTGGACTCATTTGTCTAAGTGTAAACATTGCACTTTCTTACAGAAACAGCAAGTACTATTCCAAATATATGAAACGTTTTGGGACAGTAATCAGTCTATGGTCATCTGCTGAAGTGTAATATTATATTCGCCAAGTTGTTAAATGCTTTGCAAAAATTACATTAGATTATCGGAAACAAGGTTCGTTCCACAGTCTGTTAGGAGTGTAAGTACAGATATATTTATTGTTGGCTGAGGACAGTGTACTGAACAACATTACATCATATTTTACTTGATTTGCATATTAATAATTACAGCTTTTAGGAGTAGTATGTTGTCAGTTCTGTTGGTAACTACAAGCATATGTGGCAAAAGCAATCTGTTAATGCTTATCTTCACCTGGGCAGTAAGTCGAGTGTTGAAGTGTGAAATCGTGGATGCAAAACTGTTATTCTATGCCTACAGGCGTAGACCACTTTGTGGTGTAGTTCGAACCTTGCCAAAAATGTCAGGTAGTAAATTATGTAATGTGTTTTCGGAAATACGGTTAAACGCAGAGAAAAAAACAACTAACGCGCGGAATTGGGTGCATACTAAGGGACAAGTGACCACGATATCTGTACTTATTCCCCTAACAACCTGTATATTATATGCGAGTACTGGAAAACAATCTAATAAAGCTCATTCAAGAAATTTTTCTACTATCTGACGAGTAAATATGAGAAAATTTAAAATTTATTAAAAAGAAGGCCGTAAGGCTATTAATGAACATTAGTAAAGGATTGGTTTGGTCTTAACTGATAAGAGCATTGAAATAATTTTGCAGTGATTAAACGAAATGTTAATCAACGATAAGAAGTGAGTAGTCGAAGCTATATATCGTTATATATTCGTCTTTACGAAGACACATTCGCACGTGTGAAACCTATAAGCAATTTATTAACCAAAATTCATTAATAACTTACAAGCTGCAGTATATGATATGTGCAATACCTTTGAAACAACGACGTCAGACAATCGCTGAACGATTCCATAGCTGCAGACATCTGAATACGGCAGAAACATTGTTGTTAACGATAAATTTTCTCCTCCCATTAGCTTAATTCTACAGGAGCCTAAGAAGAACCTGTAATGATGGGCGAGTAGAATCTGTGCACATACTGCTGTTGAAATGCGACGGGACCTGATGGCCAACTAGAATTTAACAATATACTGGCCACGGCCGGATCGAGCTGTGGCCTTTAAAAAGAACGTTTTGGAACACTGATAAGAAGAACTGTCCATGAGCACTGTCAAAGAGGGGCAGTTGTTTTGGGGTAGGTCATTGTGACGGGCAGAGAGTTGCTGTCTGTATCATCGACAGATAGTCCAGGCAGTATAAGTGGAGGACTATTCACGATGAGTTCTTCACAATTGCATTCACAGGGTTACATATTCCATCCACAAGCCCTTACTTTGGTGCTATTTGCTGACGAATGCAAGGTCACTCCAGTGAGCATTGCGAATTGATACAACACTCATGTTTTGTGCAGGGATAAGTGCGCATGCACAATCAATGGTCTGTATTTAGTGCTAGCTATATATTAAAGACCTTTATAGTTCACATGAGTCGGAGATATCCTTCCTACCTTATTGGTGGAGTGGCCACTACTGTGTCTTAAAGTAATTCATTTGGCGAATGGATTTCAAACTCATTCTCTTGGAAATGTACCTCTATGCCATGTACCCAAATCACTGGATTCCTAGAACTTCCTCCATCTCCACCATGATTGTCGAATATTAAAACTGGTTATTTTTTATGTCGTATAATGAAGACATTGTAATTGACATGAGGACATTACACACAAATTAACACCTTTACTGATATTCTGAATGCATGTCCTCACTGTGTCAACTACGACACTGACAACGCACCAGATAACCACATTCTAGGTCTAAATTTTGAACTCCAGTTTTGACGTACTACACGATATGACGCTCTTTTTGGATTCGTTGATAAAAATTTGAGACACTAACCCATTAGCATACCCGACACATTCTCCTAGTTTGAGGTTCAAGAAGATGATATGAGTCGATGTTTCCAACTTTTCTACAGAAAGCAACATGGATTTTCTGTGACGACTACAGCTAGAGATAAGAACAAACAATATGGTAACCTGGAAAAATAATTATATGGAATGCAAGATAAATAGTTCACAAAGAAAAAATCAGCAAATACATTCTCACAACAACAGGTATAATTCACGGATATGACAGGAATTAAGAAGAATATGAAAGGTTGTAACTATGTTGGAAAATATATAATGTCATATAGTGAAGTACAACAGGGGGAAAAAGCATGCAATGCTGTTGCGATATACATCAACAGAAAGTGGAAAAATATATCATGAGTTATGAAAATATAAACGAAGTAACACTAACAGTGACGATAAAAACAGAAAGAGGAAACCTAACTCTGATAGCAGCTTATACACCAGAGAATTGTAAGCTTGAGGAATCACTTACCTTTTATCAGACTCTTCAAACAGTTATGGACTTTTATAACGAAAAACGTCAAGTGGTCCTGTTTTGTGATCTAAACACAAAAGTGGAAACAACTGAATACCTAACGTTTTTGGACTGTATGGAGAAACAACTTTGTAATCAGAATGGGCAACTGCATATAGGTTTTCCCACTTTTAATGAGTTGAAAATAACTATTATAATCTTTAGAAAAAAAGGTGCTTGCAAGTATACTTGGAAGGTTCTGTAATAGTGTTTATATGAGTACAAGGTCAAGTAAAAGGTACAAGGACATATACAAGCTTTTCTATTGGGCCTACCTTCAATTGTATCAAACTGATACCTATGCAAAATGGAAGAGGAAGTAAAGATTTACCACACAGAAACAATGAGAGTCTACAAAATACGTTCACTCCAGAATGAAAGTATTAAGGGCCTATATTTGAATAGATTAAGAAAGAATTAGAACAGTTAACTACCTGGGGCACTATTGAAGGAGAATGGAAAAATATGGAAAAAGTAGTTTTAAAAAATTTCAAAATAGGGTATTATGAAAGAAACAAATATTGCCAAAGGCGTGAATTAAACTCTTGGTCAACATAAATCGTGAAAGCAATGGAAGAAAAACAAAGAACATATAAAAATATCTTTCAAATCCTACACTGCAATATAAACAGAAAATGAATTACACAAAAGGAATAGTGAAAAGAGGCCAGCAGCAAGTCTGAAACATATAGATTAGTAAAAGAACATGATACTCAGGCCACCAGCAGACGAGGGCTTTGAAAATATTACAGATAACAGAAAAAAACACAGTTCGTTTGAATAACGTTACAAAAGCAGAGTGGATAAAATATTTAAAAACCTATGTTGTGATGCCAACATAGAAGAGAAGAAAGAAAGAGAACCAGAAAGTAAAAGGATCAGATGACATAACACTACAGGAACTCACAGCACCTTAGAAAATCACAAAAAACGAAAAACATCTTGTTTAGTTCGAATTAGTGCTTAGTTAATTAAGTATCGACGGCTGTCGCTACACCTTACACTGTTACACTCGTTTAACGTGTGCTGGAAGCAAAATCATGTAACACTTATTTGGAAGAGTGCAAAGTAGTGCCCATACATAAGAAATGAACAAAAAAATTAAACATGAATGGATAACCTTACTTGAAACAGTATATATACCATATCAAATAATTTTAACCACAAGACTGAAATGAATAGCAGAATGTTGGCTTGTGGAGGAACAGGTTCGATTTAAAAGGGGATGAATAACGACTGACACGGTTTTTATTTTACGACAGTTCACAGAAAAACAGAAAGAGTTTAACGAAGAGACACATACTGCTCTTAAAAATTCTGAGAAGTAACTTGCTAATGCACTTAAAAGTAATACTGGAGCACAGAGGTTGTCCTTTATAGCTAGCAAAAGTTTATACAACGAAAAATCGGCAATCTGAGATATGGAAGGTAGGGTAAAGTTTGGGGTACAACTAAACAGTTTGTTAAAGGTAAAATCACACTTGGTGCTCATTACCTTAAACTGATTGTTTTACGAGAAGCCTGTTCACGAAAACAAATCTATAAAGTAAATAAAATATGTAAATAATATAAAATATCATCTAGCAAAATTAAATAAATGGCTTTTTCTGGGAATTATTCAGTGGGAACTAATAATTGATGACAACAAAACAATATAGGTAAAATATTTTAACTATGTTGGATGTAGGACGTCATACGAATATGAGGAACACATAGGTGGTATGACATTGTTTGCTGAGAGAATTAGCCTCTACTCCACACGGTGTATGAAAGAGGTGTCTTAAATACATTTGTTGTTGGTGTCATATTTATGGCGTTGCAACGTATCCCACAAAATGAACAGTTATTGTGAAAGGTAATGATTGCAATTCAATCCTCTGAAAACTAATTGTTCAGAGCTGGGATACATCACAGTAACCACAGCAGGAGTACAATAAACAAATGCGTGCTTTTAAAATTTTACTGTTCATTTAACATTCAGCCTCCAGCCAAGTTGGGCGAGGAGTATAAGAAAGCATGTACTACAGGAGTATAATAGAGAGAACATACTTCATAGGCAGTGTAGTGAATACTAGGGCTGAAGAAGGAGATGTCTCCAACTTCGAACGGCCATACTTGCATTCACCCAAACAAGGCGAACTAAACTGTTTCTTCCAGCACCAGAATCTCGCCAGCCAGTTGCAACAGACCTTGTGAGCTAAACCAATGATAATTTAATGATAGTGCCTAATATTTAGGATTCTGCTGTGGTTAACCATTGATGTACCAGCTCATTATAACGAAACTGAAGGTATTCCAAGGGCTGCGATGCAGGCTGCATACACCGCAGAATGCTGATTCAATTTAGGTATGTCCATTAATCGGCGTGCTCATGGAGTATGCTGAAAGAAATTAATAGTTCAACTTTCTGCGACCAGGTGGAAATGTGGTCAACTGTTAGAAAGTGAAATTTTTCCTTCTTTTGATGTCATTATGTTGTTTGTGACTTGGTGACATATGTTGATTTCTTTCATTTGTGGAGTGACTGTTGGTGTAAAGGGTTTGAAACGTCCCCTTAGAAAAATTATACAAGACTGTTCTTAAACTGACACACAATACTTTTAGCGCCACGCAATCTGACTTTCAAAAATCCCTACAAAAGAATGGCCCTGACTAACATTAACCTATACGTTTCATAAGTCACTTACCTCACAAAAATCTTGGTTACTCGAACTACTCCAATACAGCTAGCGCCACTACTGCCAGCTAAATAAAAGATCAAACTACGGAAGGCACTAACTACTGATAGGCATAGTTAGCAAATGAAAGATTTTTTATAGAGAACAAACAATGTATTTACCTTAATAGTCAACAAAAGTCATTATATATATATATATATATATATATATATATATATATATATATAGAGCAGTTCATGACATCCAGTCTTACAAGTTTCAAAATTCCACCATTTCTCTCCCCACATCCACCACTGCTGGAGGCTCACCTCCAACTGCGCGACGCTATGCGCTGTTAACAGCCAACTGCCCAACACTACAACGGCAGACAACAAAGCAAACTAGGCACAGACTGCACACAGCACAGCTAGTGATTTTCATACAGAGCGCTACGTAACGTTGCCAATAAGAAAACATAAACAGCCTACTTACATAGCCCCCATGCTGCCCACAAAAACTTTTACCAATTGTTTTGTGCAGTGGCCAACAATGATTTGATAAAATTTTTCATTATTACGATAACAAAGAAATCAGATGCACACACTTATTGATACAATGTTGGTCAAAAGCTAAAATTTTCTCACAGTCCATAAAGACAGTCCTGATCATTCATCACAGCAAAATTGCAATGTTTTTCTCAAAGTCTGAGCAGGAAAAGAAAATGCACACAGAAGTAGTGGATTTCCATGCCGTCTTGAAGAAGTAGTGTTGTCCTTCCAACAGAAAGACAGTGCTGACTCTTGACATGCAGACAGGTAATTGGCCACAACAGAGCAAACCCACAGCAGAGTCATTCGACGTTTTGAAGAATATTGGTAGGTACGTCATCACAGAGTAGACCCACTGTAGTCCTGGTAGAGATTACTGTATTGGTGGGCCACCAGAGGTGCAGACCCACTGCAGTCCTTGTAGAAATAATAGTACTGGTGAGTCAGCAAAGGCGTAGACCCACTGTACTCCTTGTAGAAATAATGGTATTGGTGGGTCATCAAAGATGCAGACTCACTGGAGTCCTTGTAGAGATGGCCAGCAGCCATCTGATGCGACTGTGCAGGTGCACAATCACCATCGAAGAGGCTTGCGGAGAATATAGCAAGTCCATAAACCACCACTTGTGCACTCACACAGTTTTTGGAATTGTCCTTAGAACCAGCAATGCTGTTATCCAGTCCCTTGCTGAACTATTAACACACGTGCAAACACTAACAGTCCCTACTTCTCACATATTGTCCATATACTATGACCAACAGAAACGTGTGCAGTGAAATGTAACTTACAGGTTACTTAATTTGATGAACTGGTGTCAATTACAATTTTATAACATAAGAATACAATAACAAAGGAACAAAATACGTCACTAAAGAACATAATAGTACAGATAACATTTGTAGTAAAACAGGCTTTACAAAAGAATAGAAATAAACATGCACATCAGTGTTACAAGAATTATGACATAAGTACATACATAAAGATCAGAATAACTTTTGAAACATCAACTTCACATATGAGCAACAAAACAGAACAGATAAATAATGTCTAAACATCTTTACAAAGTAAATAGCTTAGTATTAGAAAAATTTACAATGTAACTCATATCAGCTAAACACATAAAGACAGGAAAAACACAAATATACAAGAGTACATGAACACATAGCAGAATAACACAAGAGGAAAGGGAAGGGGTTTGTTTTCAGTGTAACATTTGTAAGTAGGCTGTTTAGGTTTTTTTATTGGTAACGCCACCTCTGTATGAAAATCACTGGCTGTGCTGTGTGCAGTATGTGTCTAGTTTGCATTGTTGTCTGCCATTGTAGTGTTGGGCAGCGGCAGCTGGCTGTTAACAGAGCGTAGCGTTGCGCAATTGGAGGTGAGCCGCCAGCAGTGGTGGATGTGGGGAGAGAGATGGCGGAGTTTTGAAATTTGTCGTGAACTGCTATATTTGTATATGATGATATCAAGGTAAATACATTGTTTGTTCTCTATTAATATCTTTCATTTGCTAACTATCCCTATCAGTAGTTAGTGCCTTCCATAGTTTGAATCTTCTATTTAGCTGGCAGTAGTGGCGCTCGCTGTATTGCAGTAGCTTGAGCAGCGAAGATTTTTGTGAGGTAAGTGATTTGTGAAAGGTATAGTTTAATGTTAGTCAGGGCCATTCTTTTGTAGGGAATTTTGAAAGTCAGATTGCGTTGCGCTAACAAAATATTGTGTGTCAGTTTAAGCACAGTCGTGTATAATTGTTCTAAGGGGAAGTCTCGTGTATAAATAGTTCTAAGGGGAAGTTTCATATGTCGACCCTTAGCCTAGGATACCTCACTGGAATCTTCTGATTTTTTCTTGTAGTTTGTGTATTTAGTGTAGCTTTTGTTTATTGCTAGCGCGTAATTGTAGAGAGAATCTCCTTTGTAGTTGCAGTCTTTCATTGTTGTACTGTAAAACAGTTGTGGCATGCATGTAGATTTGCACCAAGTATTTCGCAGCTGCAATTAACTAGATATTATTTTCAGTGCTATATTAATGTGTTCTCTTATTTTTGCTATTCAAATTGTGATTTTCTGTGTTATCGTGTGAAATATTGTGACAATAATGGCGTGTGAAAAACGTAATACTAGGCTCCAAAGTAAATTGAGAAATGGCAGTGTGTTAGCGCCACCGAGTAATGAATTAACTGATGTTCAAAGTAGTAATTTGGTAATTGTACATAGGGAAATGGAGCGGGCGGCAAACAATGGCGTGGACAGTGAAACAATTAGTGAAGAGGGAAGCATTATCGATCGATCGGTCGGCAACAGCTCGCCTCAGGAATCCGAAATGACAGGACACAATTTCGCAAATACTGTAGATTCAGGTTTTGGGTTCTCACCGTTTTCTCAAATGAGTCAAGACACATTTTCTGCTTGTCAAAATGTGAATGTTGCCGGTGCAACTTCACTGCCGAAAAGCACTGAGGAACATGTCTCAGACAACAGTGCATTGTTATTACAATTAATGCAACAAATGGGACAAAAGCTTGAAAAGTTAGACACAATGGAACAACACCAGAGACAAACACAGCAACAGTTAGACACAGTGAAACAAAATCTCAAAAAGTTAGACACAGTGGAACAAAATCTTAAAAAGTTAGACACAGTGGAACAAAATCTTAAAAAGTTAGACACAATGGAACAAAATCAGAGACAAACACAGCAAAAGCTGCAACAGTTAGACACAATGGAACAAAATCTTCGGAAGTTAGACACCACACTTGAACAAACACGTGAAGATTTAACTACTGAGTTACATAACATTGAATCGAAATGTCAAAAAGTGTGTAATGACGTAAAAACACAAATTTGTGAGCATTTTCAGCCTATTTTTTCGCGGCATGAAAATGCATTACAGAATCACGAAGCAGCCATAAAAGAACTGCAAACTATTGTTCATGAGAATCATGAGACCTTGCAAACTAAAATGGACTCAGTTGCATCTACCGACTCGGTTACGCAACTTGCAAAAACTCAGGAAAACTTAAGGGACACAGTAGATACTCTGAATATTGGTTCAGAAAGACACATGGAGGAAATTAGTTCATTATCAGAGAAAGTAGCCGAACTTTCGGATCAGGTCACTAACTTATCTACGAAGGTAGATGATAATCTGAATGACACAAAACCGGTAGTCTTTAATGACACAGAAGAGTGCGAACAAATTAGGAAACTGAAACAAAATCTGAATCAAATTAATACGCAACACCAAAGAGAAATCCGGGAAGTACAAGAACAGCTGACACAGGTAATACAAGAATTACGTATTTCAGAGGACACTCGCGCTCCAACACGGGAAGAGAAACTTAGAAATACGCAAAAGCCACAAAATAATAACACAGGGCATTTCGGTAATTATGAAAGAAATTGGCAAGGTACACCGAATTTTGAGATGGAACCGCCGACACGACGTAACAATGACCGATATGCTACTCGCCGACACGATGATTTTGACTACAAGCTGTTCATTACTACACGTAAATTCAAAACGTTTAAGAATTCTGCCAACGACATTCATCCACAAGCGTGGCTCCATCAATTCTCTCATTGTTTCCCTCCCAACTGGTCATTGGAGCACAGGTTAGAATTTATGTGTGGCTACTTAGAGAATGAACCAGCTGTAAGAATGCGATCGGTCATTCACGATTGCCACAGTGAAGGAGAATTTTACCATGCCTTTCTCTCAGCATATTGGTCTCAAGCCACACAAGACCGCGTAAAACATAACATCATAATGATGAAACATTTCGAACAATCTGAATTTTCCAGTCTTGTCAAATATTTTGAAGACATGTTGCACAAGAATCAGTACCTGTCAAACCCATACAGCCCCTCAGAACTCATCCGCATTTGCTTAATCAAACTGCCCGAACATTTGAGACATATTATTTTAGCAGGACGTTGCAAAGACGACGTTGAAGCTTTTCAGGGACTGTTACAAGAATTAGAAATTGACACAGACAGTCGCGGGATGCGAAAACAGGAAAACAATCACTACAGGTCACATCCGTCACAATTCCGTGACGACAGAAGTAATAACTGGACACGACAAGGCTATTCTTACAATGCAAATCGTGACCAAAACAGACACCACCCATATGACAACCACTGGCAGAGTAATAATAGTTACAAAGAAAGATCACATTTCCGTAGTAATGAATATGACAGAGACAATCATAGAAACAGACAATATGGTAACCAGAACTGTTATTATCAAGGGAGACAGAATAATATCAGACGCAACAGTTCAGTGCGCAGTTACGATTCAGGGAGAAATTCTCCACCACGTGACCGACACGAAAGAAACTGTGTAAACTACCGACAAAACGACAGACCTGAATTCCATCAGAACTGGCGAGCTTTAAACAGAGCTGGGCCCTCTCGGCAAGGCGAATTTGTGGAAGTTAGGCCTCCTAATCCCAGTAACGACGCGCGGCAACAGAGAGACAGACAATGACTCGCACAGCAGGCAGCCGCTTGCGCCCGCTGGCTCCGAGAAAAATAACATAAGACGCTAGCCTTGAGAAAAATTTTAGCATTCTTTACCGATGTATACAACATAATTGCTTTGAAGTTGAAACTCTGTGCACTAGGAAGAGTAAAGGTTTACACCACATTTCACATGTAAAACCGTTTATTGAAAGATAATCTGCTTTTTAACTTTGTCTTTGACATAAAACTTTTCACTTCACATTTCTAGTATGCTTTGTCAGACTTAGAATCTGTTAACATGCAACAATGTTTGAAGTTAAATATCCAGCCAAGAACCAAGACAACTTATTTAAACAGAAATTACGAATGCATTGTTATTGTGAACAGGAGACACAGTGTTATTGTGTGTGTACATTCTTGCTTGTTAGTTGCACGATTATGTAACGACTATAAGGCTCACATACTTAGAACATACCAGCACTGCTAATGAAATTTTCATGCAACATTTTGGTTTGCTTGAGAGTGGATCCTGGATTTGAGGTGCTTTCTGTGAAATGCCAGATGACACAGTGGTTAGTTTATGTGACAGCTACACGATTTTATCACGACGCTGCTAATGCGTGACAATTTACAATGTTGCTTTTGCGGTGTATCTGTTTTATATCGGCACAGTTTTTTTTGAATTCTTCTATAAAGTGAGACATGTTTTAGTGGTGACTATTGTGGTATAGCTACAAGGAAACAGCCTTTTCTGTAGCACAACAATATGTTACAGTACAGTACTTTCTTCATCACGGCAATAAGCGTAATAACTAAGACATTTATACGCAAAGCATTTCACTTTTGTGTATTATGAGGTAAGTACATTGACTTCTGCATAACTTAGCTTTCGGAGGACGATAACTACGACACTTCCACACAGATTATGTTGCAACAAGACGCACATTTAGCGCTACAGTACACGTATTTGAGTGATTAATCTTATACTTAAAACACTTGTTTTTAAAGTTTTTTTTTAATTACAAAGAAAATTTTCCGTGATACATTTCATTTCATTGCTGTAATCTGTAACACCTGAGGGTATAATTACATTAATCCTCAGGGGGGTATATGCCTACTTTGTGTACCATGTGTGTGGCAACCACAAGGAACCCTAGCTAATATGGTATTTGCTTATACAACTTACACATCGGTACCATATTTCTCTAACACACAAATTACACAGCTGTCTGATTATTTACCTGAGAGAGACAAGCATTTATTTTATTACATCAGTGACAGATGTTTACGCAGTTACACAGTTGGATAATTTCACACTTATGAAATTGTATTTTGCCTGTACTGTGTGAACTGTTCATATATTTTCGGAACCATTGTGATACTATGAGAGCTTTGAATGATGTATTTGGTATGGATTCATGATTTTTAAAGTACGTTGAGGCAGATGACACTTTTGACATGAGCAGAGAATTTTTTTAATTATTGGAGGAAGCTACGACGATTTTGAGATTTGACTGAGGTGTTATGATGTTATTATTACGACGACGATGTGTACTATGCTGTTGAGATATGTTTATGATCAATAAGATGATGATACCGTATATGAGGAATTTGATTATGCTACGTATTTCTTATGATGAAATATTGAAGAAGTGTCGACGAATATGTAGATGTATTATATGGTAAGGAATAATGAGTAGTGGTTAGGGACTTGAAAAAGGATGTTGGAAACCGAGAATCGTACTTTAAGAGTTATGAAACGTGTGTGTAAATGCGTGAATGTATCACAATGCCGGCGAAAAGTTTTTGGACACTGTTATACTCATAGGATTTTGTTTCTACACACTTGTGACGTAAATTTTCGACCTGTAAAATTTTCATATGAGACTGTCACTGTAGCGGAAACTGGTGTCGTAAATATTTCCGTAAGAAAGTGACCACCTGCACGTGCGTCGTCGGCACACAGCTGTGTCAGACACCTGGAGAACTAGCCATTAGGGTGTGCCTTTCCGGAAGCCTATACCCCCGCTAATGACATTCCTTTGTAGAGGGCATCGCTAATGCGACACGCTCGTTACTTGAAAACATATGATTTTTGTAATGCGTTGTGGGCACACAGCTTTGTCAAACACCTGGAGAACAAGCCATTAGGGTGTGCCTTTCATCGCTAATGCGACACCCTTGTTACTTGAAAACATATGATTACTCACACTTTGTGCTAATTATTGAAATGCTTATGAATTGATGGGAAATATTCGTACATCTGCACACCTGATTATGACAAGTGTCTTTCTCCAAGAGTTGAGTGCTACTGACTTACGAAATGCCACATGACTATTGAATGATATTTTTATGCTTTGCTTTTCATAGTTGCTTATTTCATTAAATATCTGGTTTCCAGCTGTGTTGCAGCATTAGGTTTATAAAATAAACTTAGATGCATTTGCTAATGTGAACTCTTTCTGTCAACAGATCTATTAAATAATTATTTTATGATCCACATTCTTTAAAAAAGGAGCACTTGGAAAGGAAAGAACAATAAGAAGGAACTAGTAACAGTAACACATAATTTTCTTTTCAAGTACATGGTAATATTTTTTTACAATCAGTTGTTATGGTGCACCATTTTAATTACATAGACATTAAGATGTGAATAGACATTTCTCTTGTCTGCATTGTTGTTTTTGCTGTAATATTTTTTCTGCTTGAGCTATGTCATGTTTAGGTATAAGTTGCTGCTGTTTGCCAGGCATAGTGTTATTGAATTTGACTTTTGCTAATTTATGCTGCTAGCTTTGCCAATTAGCATTTTTTGCATTGCTGTTTGTGTTAATTTGTTATGTGATGCTGCATTGCCTCGTCCCTTGGTATACATATATCTGAGCTCAGTAGATTTAAGTTAGCTTAAGAGGGGTAGATTATATAAGAAACTAACTATAATGAATTGGAAAAAATGCATTAAGAAGCTATAAGAAAATAGTTTGGCCAAAAAAAAGTAGAGCACAGTGGAGAAAAACTATTTTTGAAAGAGGATGTGAACAGAATACAGAAAGCATGCTTGGACAGGATTGTTTTGGTGGAAACAAATGTTGAAATAAGATGAAAGATCTATCGAATGAAGTTGTGGGGTGGACTGCAGTACCAAATGCTACACTGAAAACCAACCCTGTCCTTTCCTTTTGTGTTATCCCACTATGTGTTTGTGTACCCTTGTGTATTTGTTTTCTTCCTGTTTCTGTGTAGTTTCATAGAATTTTTTCTTCTTTTAATATTAAGCTACATTCACTATGATGAGGAATACTGTTATCCTCAAATATAATTGGCATTAATAATATGTTATTTACTTTGTAAAGATGTTAGACGTTATTAATTCTGTTCTGTTTTAATGCTCATGTATGGAATTGATGTTTCGAAAGTTATTCTGATCTTCTATGTATGTACTCATGTCATAATTCCTGTAACACTGACGTATATGTCTATTTCTATTCTTTTGTAAAGCCTGTACTACAAATGTTATCTATATTGTTATGTTTTTAATGATGTATTTTGTACCTTTATTGTATTCTTATGTTATAAAATTGTAATTGACAACAGTTCATCTAATCAAGTAACTTGTAAGTTCCATTTCACTGCACACATTTCTGTTGGTCATAGTATATGGACAATATGTGAGAAGCAGGGACTGTTAGTGTTTGCACGTGTGTTGATAATTCAGCAAGGGACTGGATAACAGCATTGCTGGTTCTAAAGACAATTCCTAAAACTTTGTGCGTGCACAAGTGATGGTTTATGGACTTGCTATCTTCTCTGCAAGATTCTTCGATGGTGATTGTGCAGCTGCACAGTCGCAGCAGATGGCTGCTGGCCATCTCTACAAGGACTACAGTGGGTCTACACCTTTGCTGCCTCACCAATACTCTCTACCAGGACTACAGTGGGTCTGCTCTGTGATGACCTACCTACCAATCTTCTTCAAAACGTCGACTGACTCTGCTGTGGGTTTGCTCTGTTGTGGCCCATTACCTGTCAGCATGTCAAGAGTCAGCACTGTCTTTCCGTTGGAAGGACAACACTACTTCTTCAAGACTGCATGGAAATCCACTACTTCTGTGTGCATTTTCTTTTACTGCTCAGACTTTGAGAAAAACACTGCAATTTTACTGTGACGAATGATGAGTACTGTCTTTATGGACTGTGAGAAATTTTTAGCTTTTGACCAACATTGTATCAATAAGTGTGTGTATTTTATATCTTTGTTACTGTAATTGTGAAAAATTTTTGTCAAATATGTATTGGCCAGTGCCCAACACCATTTGTAAAAATTTTTTTTGGGGAGCATGGGGGCTATGTAAGTAGGCTGTTTAGGTTTTTTTATTGGTAACGCCACCTCTGTATGAAAATCACTAGCTGTGCTGTGTGCAGTCTGTGTCTAGTTTGCATTGTTGTCTGCCATTGTAGTGTTGGGCAGCGGCAGCTGGCTGTTAACAGCGCGTAGCGTTGCGCAGTTGGAGGTGAGCCGCCAGCAGTGGTGGATGTGGGGAGAGAGATGGCGGAGTTTTGAAATTTGTCGTGAACTGCTATATTTGTATATGATGATATCAAGGTAAATACATTGTTTGTTCTCTATTAATATCTTTCATTTGCTAACTATCCCTATCAGTAGTTAGTGCCTTCCATAGTTTGAATCTTCTATTTAGCTGGCAGTAGTGGCGCTCGCTGTATTGCAGTAGCTTGAGCAGCGAAGATTTTTGTGAGGTAAGTGATTTGTGAAAGGTATAGTTTAATGTTAGTCAGGGCCATTCTTTTGTAGGGAATTTTGAAAGTCAGATTGCGTTGCGCTAACAAAATATTGTGTGTCAGTTTAAGCACAGTCGTGTATAATTGTTCTATGGGGAAGTCTCGTGTATAAATAGTTCTAAGGGGAAGTTTCACATTTGGTACTGCAGTCCAACGCGAAACTTCATTCCATAGATCTTTCGTCTTATTTCAGCATTTGTTTCCATCAAACAAAATCCTATCCAAGCATGCTTTCTGTATTTATATGTTCACATATTTCTTACCTCATTATTTATTTTCCATTATCTTACCTCATCATTTATTTCCAAGAAAATCCTACCTAAACCTGTTGTCACTAAACCCTACTTTTTTGTTCATATCCTCTTTCAAAAATAGTTTTTCTCCACTGTACACTACTTTTTTGGCCAAACCATTTTCTTATAGCTTCTCAATGCGATTCTTCCAATTCATCATAACTCATTCTCTAATATAGTCTACCCCCTCTTAAGCTAACTTACATCTACTGAGCTCAGATACTAAACTAAGGAACGAGGCAATGTAGCAGCACAAAACAATTAACGCAAATAGCAATGACAAAAAAATGCAGAGTGCAAAGCAAGCAGCAGTAAATCTAAATTAACAGATAAAATGCAAAATTACAACTAATATGAGCCAATGAGCAGCAACAAAAAAAAAATCAGTTGTAAAACTGGCTTAACAGAGTAATGTAATGAGAAATTTAGTAGCACTATGCCTGGAAAACAGCAACAGCAAATGCAATAACTTATATCTAAACATGACATAGCTCAAGCAAAAAAAAATAGTACACTAAAGCCAACAATGTAGATAAGGGAAATGTATATTCACATCTTAATGTCTATATAATTAAAGTGGTGCACCACAAAAAGTTATTCTACCAAAAAAAAAAAATTACCAAGTAGTTGAAAAGAAAATTCTGTATGCAATTCCTGTGAAGGGAAATGTCTTTTTATGCTCCTTCGTTTTTCTTTTAATAAATCATAAAATTATTTACTGGATCTGTAGTCATAAAATATTTATATTAGTACATCTATTAAATTTTATTTTAACCAATGCTGCAGTGCAGCTAGAAACTAGATATTAAACAAAATGAGTAAATAAATACATAATGCAAGCCATATGGCATTTCTCTCAACTAGCAAGACAATAGCCGTGAAATGTTTCTCATCGTTTCATTAGGCATTTTAGTAAATATCATAAATTAAGATCTCCACAGTATAATCATACGTTTTCAAGTTTGAGCGTGTCATATTTGCAATGCTTTCTGCAAAGGAATATCAATAGCGAGGATAATGGCCTCCCTTTTTTTTTCTACCTGTGCCTCTGAAAAGGCACACACTAATGGCTTTTTCTCCAGGCGTCTGACACAGCTGGGTGCCCATGATGCATTACGTGCAGGTGGTCACTTAACTTTCTTACGGAAATATTTACGACAGCAGTTTCTGCTACAGTGACAGTCTGATATAAAAATATTTCACAGGTCAAGAATTTGCGTTACAAATCTGTAGAAACAAAATCCTATTGATATAACAGAATCCAAAAAATTTTCGCCGGCATTGTAATACATTCACGCATTTACATACATTTCATAACTCTTAAAGTACGATTCTTGGTTTCCAACAACCTTTTTCACAAATCAGTCCCTAACCACTACTCATTATTCCTTATGTCATTCATCGACACTTCTTCAATATTTCATCATAACAGGTACATAGCATATGCAAATAACTCATATAGCATCAGCTTATTGATCATAAACATACCGCAACAGCATAATACACATAGTCATCGTAATAACATCATAACACCTCAGTCAACTCTCAAAATCGTAGTAGCTTCCTCCAATAATTTTAAAACGTAAAAAAAATTCTCTGCTCATTTCAATGGTATCATTTATCTCAAACGTACTTTAAAATCATGATCCCATACCAAATACATCATTCAAAGCTCTCATAGTATCACAATGGTTCCAAAAAAATATGAACAGTTCACAAAGTACAGACAAAATACAATTTCATAAGTGTGAAGTTATCCAACTGTGTAATTATGTAAACATTTGTCACTGATGTAGTAAAAAAATGTTTGTTTCTCTGTTAAATAATCAGGTAGCTGTGTAATTCTGTGTTGGAGAAATATGGTACCGATGTGTAAAGCTGTATAACCAAATACCATATTAGCTAGGGCTCCTTGTGCTTGCCAAACACATAGTACACAAAGTAAGTGTGTACCCCCCTGAGGATTAATATAATTATACCCTCAGGTGTTACAGATTATTGCAATGGAATAAAATGTATCACGGAAAACTTTCTTTGTAATTCAAAAACCTTTAAAAATAAATGTTTTAAGTATAAAATTAATCACTCAAATACATGTACTGCCGTGCTAAACTGTGCGTCTTGTTGCAAGATAATCTCTGTGGATGTGTCGTAGTTGTCGTCCTCCGAAAGCTAACTTCTGCAGAAATCAATGTACTTACCTCATGATAAACAAAAGTGAAATGCTTTGCGTATAGATATCGTAGTTATTATGCTTATTGGCGTGATGAAGAAAGTACTGTACAGTAACGTATTGTTGTGCCAGGAAAAAGGCTGTCTCATTGTTGCTATACCACAAAAGTTACTACTAAAACATGTTTTACTTTCCAGAATAATGCAGAAAAACTGTACAGATATAAAACAGAAACATTGCAAAAGCAAAATTGTAAAATGTCACTTATTAGTAGCATCGTGATAAAATCGTGTAGCTGTCACATAAACTAACCACTGTGTCATCTGGTATCTCACAGAAAGTGCTTTAAATCCAGAATGTATTTTCAAGTAAACCAAAATCTAGCATTAAAATCTCATTAGCAGTACCAGTATATGTTCTAAGTATGTAACCCTTATAGTTGTTACGTAATCGTGCAACTAACAAGCAAGAATGAACACACACAATAACATTGTGACGTCTGTTCACTGTAACAATGCATTCGTAATTTCTGTTTAAATAAGTTCTCTTGGTTCTTGATTGGATATTTAACTTCAAACATTGTTGCATGGTAACAGTTTCTAAGTCTGACAATGCATACTAGAAATGTGAAGTGAAAAGTTTTATGGCAAAGACAAAGTTAAAAAGCAGACTATCTTTCAATAAACGGTTTTGCATGTGAAATATGGTGTAAACCTTTACTCTTCCTAGTACACAGAGTTTCAACTTGAACAGAATTATCATACAGTATACATCGGTAAAGAATACTGGAATTTTTCTCAATGTTAGCGTCTATGTTATTTTTTTCTCTGAGCCAGCCGGCGCACGCGGCTGCCTACAGTGCGATTCATTGTCTGCTATCTCTTTGTTGGCGTGCGTCGTTATTGGGATTAGGAGACCTTCTACAAATTCACCTTGTCGAGAGTGCCCTGCTCTATTTGAATCCCACCAGTTCTGATGGAACTCAGGTCTGTCGTTTCGTCGGTAGTTTACATAGTTTCTTGTTTGTCGGTCGTGTGGTGGAGAATTTCTCCCGGAATCGTAACTGCGTACTGAACTGTTGCGTCTGAAGTTATTCTGTCTCCCTTGATGATAATTGTTTTGGTTTCCATATTGTCTGTTTCTATGGTTATCTCTCTCATATTCATAATTACGGAAGTGCGATCTTTATCTGTAACTATTACTCTGCCAGTGGTTGTCATATGGGTGGTGTCTGTTTTTTTCACGATTTGCGTTGTAAGAATAGCCTTGTCGTGTCCAGTTATTATTTCTTTCATGGCGGAATTGTGACAGATGTGACCTGTAATTGTTGCGTTCCTGTTTTCGCGTTCCGCGATTATCAGTGTCAATTTCTAATTCTTGTAAGAGTCCCTGAAAAGCTTCAATGTCGTCTTTGCAACGTCCTGCCAAAATAATATGTCGTAAATGTTCAGGTAATTTGATTAAGCAGATGCAGATGAGTTCTGAGGGGCTGTATGGGTTTGACAGGTACTGATTCTTGTGCAACATATCTTCAAAATATTTCACAAGACTGGAAAATTCAGATTGTTCGAAATGTTTCATCATTATGATGCTATGTTTTACTCGGTCTTGTGTAGCTTGAGACCAATATGCTGAGAGGAAGGCATGGTCAAATTCTCCTTCACTGTGACAATTGTGAATGACCGATCACATTCTTACAGCTGGTTCATTCTCTAAGTAGCCACACATAAATTCTAATCTGTGCTCTAATGACCAGTTGGGAGGAAAACAATGAGAGAATTGATGGAGCCATGCTTGTGAATGAATGTCGTTGCCAGAATTCTTAAATGTTTTGAATTTACGTGTAGTAATGAACAGCTTATAGTCAAAATCATCATGTCGGGGAGTCTCATGTCGGTCATTGTTACGTCGTTTCGGCGGTTCCATCTCAAATTTCGGTGTGCCTTGCCAATTTCTTTCATAATTTCCGAAGTGTCCTGTGTTATTATTTTGTGGTTGTTCCGTATTTCTAAGTCCCTCTTCCCGTGTTGGAGCGCGGGTGTCCTCTGAAATATGTAATTTTTGTATTACTTGTGTCAGCTGATCTTGTACTTCCCGGATTTCTCTTTGGTGTTGCGTATTAATTTGATTCTGATTTTGTTTGAATTTCCTAATTTGTTCGCACTCTTCTGTGTCATTAAAGACTACCAGTTTTGTGTCATTCAGATTATCATCTACCTTCGTAGATAAATTGTTTAGCTGATCCGAAAGTTCAACTACTTTCTCTGATAATGAACTAATTCCCTCCATGTGTCTTTCTACTGTGTCCTTTAAGTTTTCCTGAGTTTTTGCAAGTTGCGTAACCGAATCGGTAGATGCAACTGAGTCAATTTTAGCTTCCAAGGTCTCATGATTTTCATGAACAATAATTTGCAGTTCTTTTATGGCTCCTTCGTGATTCTGTAATGCATTTTCATGCCGCGAAAAAATAGGTTGAAAATGCTCACAAATTTGTGTTTTTACGTCGTTACAGACTTTTAGACATTTCAGTTCGATTTTATGTAACTCAGTAGTTAAATCTTCACGTGTTTGTTCAAGCGTGGTGTTCCATTGCGTGTAACTGTTGCTGTGTTTGTCACTGGTGTTGTTCCATTGTGTCTAACTTTTGAAGATTTAGTCCATTGTGTCTAACTTTTGAAGCTTTTGTCCCATTTGTTACATTAATTGTAATAACAATGCACTGGTGTCTGAAACATGTTCCTCAGTGCTTTTCGGCAGTGAATTTGCACCGGCAACATTCACATTTTGACAAGCGGAAAATGTGTCTTGACTCATTTGAGAAAACGGTGAGAACCCAAAACCTGAGTCTACAGTATTTGCAATATTGTGTTCTGTCATTCCCGATTCCTGAGGCGAGCTGTTGCCGACTGGTCGATCGATAATGCTTCCCTGTTCACTACCTGTTTCACTGTCTACACCATTATTTGACGCCCGCTCCATTTCCCTATGCACAGTTACCAAATTACTACTTTGAATGTCTGTTAATTCATTACACAGCGGTGCTGGTAAGCTACGCTCGTCGTCACTATTATTTCTCTGTTTACTTTGGAGCCTAGTGTTACGTTTTTCACACGCCATTATTGTCACAATATTTCACACGATAACACAGAAAATAAGAGAACACATTAACATAGCGCTGAAAATAATATCTAGTTAATTGCAAGCTGCGAAATACTTGGTGGAAGTTTACATGCGTGCCACACCTGTTTTACTGTACAACAATGAAGGACTGCAACTACAAAGGAGATTCATTCTACAATTACGCGCTAGCAATAAACAAAATCTACACTAACTACACAAACTACAAGAGAAAATCAGAAGATTCCAGTGAGGTATCCTTGGCTAAGGGTCGACATATGAAACTTCCCCTTTGAACAGTTAAACAAGACTGCTTAAACTGACACACAATATTTTTAGCGCAACGCAATCTGACTTTCCAAAACCCCTACAAAAGAATAGCCCTGACTAACATTAACCTATACGTTTCACAAGTCACTTACCTCACAAAAATCTTGGTTACTCGAACTACTGCAATACAGCTAGCGCCACTACTGCCAGCTAAATAAAAGATCAAACTACGGAAGGCACTAACTACTGATAGGCATAGTTAGCAAATGTAAGATTTTTATAGAGAACAAACAATGTATTTACGTTAATAGTCATCAAAAGTCATAATATATATATATATATATATATATATATATATATATAGCAGTTCATGACATCCAGTCGTACAAATTTCAAAATTCCGCCATTTCTCTCCCCACATCCACCACTGCTGGCGGCTCACCTCCAACTGCGCAACGCTATGCGCTGTTAACAGCCAACTGCCCAACACTACAATGGCAGACAACAATGCAACTAGCCACAGACTGCACGCAGCACAGCCAATGATTTTCATACAGAGCGCTACGTAACGTTGCCAATAAGAAAACGTAAACAGCCTACTTACAGGTTCAGAAGAGCAAACTCATTTATCGTGCGTGAAGGATTTGTTTTGCAGATCTAATTGTCTTAGCTGTACCACCACATACTTGCCCTAAAAGCCTCTGTTTCTTGCTGTTATGATTTCTCTGGGAATCAGGTGTTTAGTCATCATTGGGGAGCATGAAATCTCGGTGATAGCAGTTCATGATAATATGATATACAGTTCGATAAACGGTTTTACGTTGCATAAAAGCAGTAATCAGACTTTGTGACAAGTAATTTAGATTGCAAAGTCCGACTTACAAAGAATAAAAATGTGCATATAATGGCGTGCGGATCATAGTCGACACATCATCAATCCATTCGCTTCCCAACGTAACTGGCTTTTCTAAAACATTAAACGATATCTCAGCTTATTTAGTCGTATTGCTATACTAATATTACAGAGATCAAGACAAATAGTGTTGTTGCATGAGCTATGTTATAAGAAAGAGTGTGAAGTGCACGAGACATTTGTAACGTGTCTAATAGAAATATAGGATACATTTTGATATCTGACTTGAGAGAGAGAGAGCATTTAATTAGTTGCAGTGTATGATGTTTGAGGGAAGGGATAAGGTGCAATGTGGTACCTGACAGATAACCTACACCTCTCGAATAGCACCAAGGGGACTCCTGATGGGTGGATGACGATTAACAGTGTCACATGTCCTCACAACGTGCGGAACTGTTCAGATGTTT
This sequence comes from Schistocerca piceifrons, assembly GCF_021461385.2. Lineage (NCBI taxonomy): Eukaryota > Metazoa > Arthropoda > Insecta > Orthoptera > Acrididae > Schistocerca > Schistocerca piceifrons. The sequence continues at coordinate 686,628,489 of NC_060140.1, forward strand.
GCATTTTAATTCAGGACACAGAAAATACTTAAGTGATTACGACATTTATGTCTCCATCTCTCCTTCTGTTGCCGGCCAACCACAGGCGGTGAAAATTTCGACCACTGTCGTACCTGTATTCGAAATAACTTCCCTTGAAAAGAGCGCTACAGCATTGCATGTGTTATTATGTTCCCGTCTCAGGTGGTTAATGAAAACTTTAATGAATTAAAAGTAGAGTAAATGATTTAGTTTGCAACACAACCTGGAAATACATTTCACGTAAAGAACAACCAACGTCTTTTCGTCATTAACTGCAAAGCTGTTTCTCGACTACTATTTCCAAGTAATCCATTCGTAGATGCCACAGAAAAATGGCTCTAATGTTCCTCTTTTCCTTCTAAGGATATACTGTTGACTTACTCCCTCGTCTGTTCATTTTGTATCTTGTTCGCTCACACATTTATTCTTTTCTTTTTGGACTTTAACATGGTTGACACACAATTTCTGCACACAGCGTGCTCTGTACATCAATTTTCTCTGAGTTTTTTCTCAATAACATATCAGTACTTGATAGAAGAACTGCCCTTCCTGTCTTCCTTTTTGCTTCTCGGTATCTACTGAAACTATGTTTCTCTCCTCATTATCCAACAGTCTGTGAAATTTATTTTGTTCTTTCCTTTTTTGAGATAGCGGCTGAGCGTTTAGCATATCCCAGAGATGCCACAGAATCTATCCCTTGTGATCGACTTTGATTGACAGCTCCCCATAAGATCATGTGAATTAAAAGAAAACAGGGTCGATCATTGGAAAACAGGTTGCCTAAAGAAATTACCAGGCGCTGCCCGATTAAACGAAAATATGGTTACCACAGTTCACTTACGCAAATTGATAACAGGATTCACCAAACTACAAGAGATAAGAAATGGCTGAGAGTTATAAGTTGAGCACCAGCATCTGAGTTCTGTTCTAAGCTGGAGACACCTCGCTCTGCAGCGCTAGTGTTCACTATGATGCCTAAGGAGCTAGGCCTCTCTATGAAACCCCTGAGGCAAGTGCTTTCTTACTCTCTGATACGGAATTTAGCTGGATCGTCTGTCAGATGTCGCCTGTCAGTTGCAACAAACTTTTCAAGTTCCAAACAACGATAATTTAATAGGAATACTAACAAATTCTCTACTCTTACACAGTCTGTCGTGGTTAACCAGTGAAATACTGGCGTTTTGTAGGCTGACGGTGTTCTGAGAGCTGCAGTGCAGGCTGTATATATTGCATGGTACTGAATATCATTAAGCGTTCTTCTTGTGGAGTATGATGGGAAAAAATTAATAGTTCCACTCTCTTCTACCAAGTGTAATTATGGTGCTGGAAGCACTCAAAATATGAAATGTTTCCCATTTCGTCATCCGTATGCTCTTTGTCGCTTAGGGACGAATGTTGGTTTCTTTTGTAAAATGACTGTTGGTGTAAAGGGTTAAGAAAGTTGAAGTTTTCGACACGAAACGAAATGGTTATGGAGAAGTAAGACCGTGCGCTACTGATAGTTGTTTTACCAGAAGATCCGTAAAAGCTATGTTCCTTTACGGGCATATCACCAACAGAAACACCTACAAGGAAGCCGCATGTCAATAAATGGGCCAAAGAGTATGATCAAGAAGTTAGAAGAAACAAGTGAGTTTGATTGTACAGTCCAGTGTTCGAGTTAAAAGATTTTGAGGGACGTTTTACACTGCTATCCTTACTAAATTCAGAATGTGCATCAAAATAGACTACAATGATCTTCGTCTTTTGGCATGCTTGAAAATGAATGACATGTGGCCAAGAAATATTCTTTGGATGGACAAGGCACATTTTACTCTCCATGGCGCCGTGAATGCACAGAACTTCACCCACGCGGTTCTAATCGCCACAAGTTGTGCGGGAACATCCACTGCACTCAGCTTATGTGACTTTGAGGTGTGGTTTAACAAGCTGCTTCATTCTCAGTCTTTCTTTCTTCAAGGAGATGGCCTGTTAGGTTAGGAGTGCAATGATATCTACACATTATAAGGACCTCATGATTTCAGCTTTGCAAGAACGATACTATGTCCACGCCACTATCATCTTGCAAGATGGGCAACATCACATGTCACTTTCCAGGTGTAAGATTTGCTTTGGGAAGACATTCTTAATGACTGCACCATCTCTAGACAGTTTCGATATTTGTGGTCTTCCAGATTCCCTGACCTAAATCCATGAGACTTCTGGTAGTGGTATTATATGGAAAATCGTGTCAGTTAGGGATTTATCCGGACTCTTCCTTATCTGAGGGATAGCATGTGACGACATACTACTCTGACTACACTGGATATCCTTTGGGTAACTGTCAACCACACCATAGATGCAGCATGTTTCTGAATGGGGACAGAACTGCTTTTATTTTTTATTAGATCGCTCCTACCCTTTCCCTGCACCCACACCACATTCAGACTGCTAACAGTACCTTATGTTCATCTGGTAGTAGAACATGAAACTGCTATTTTTTCACCATACTTCAAAAGCACATTGATTAATGAACACACTTAAAATATTTCGGCGTCAGCAATTTATACAGCCTTCAGTGCAGCATTCAGAACGCCACCACTTTAAACACAACCAACAGGTACATTTCTCTCCTGGAATGGGGTGGAAGGCAAAACGTTTATATTACTTTGCGACAGAATTATGATTATAATCTGTGAAAAGCTGTTCACGTACACCTACACAGTAACTTTCACCCTTTACCAAAACAATTACTTTGAGCTAATCGGGAATCTCCTTACTAAATTTTGAACGAAAGTTGCAGTTGGCCTCTTTTGGGCCTAATGGGTGGTCCCAACCTGGCCGCGTCATTTTTTCTCCTGTAATTCAGGCATTATATTTGTTAAAAGGCGCTGTTTGCACCTTGCACGCAGTGAAACTTTATAAGAGGCTTGGCTGCAATGATCCGTCACCCCCGCAATCCCTCCCCATCTGTATCCGTTCCGCAGAACCCTCTTCTTGTAGTGTATTGGAATGAGCACTCATTTGCTGTACAAGTATTTTTACGGCTTATGCGGTTCCCCTCACCAGTACCCAGACGGCTAAAAGCTTCAGAATGCAGCAAACTACAAGAAGCGAACACCAAAAGAAAAAAGAGACAGACATAATTAGAACTTCCATCATTGACATTTGTCAGTAAATGCTCTCAGTTTTCTGGCGCATTCGTTATTTTATTTGATTTTCTAGTCGGATCTGTGTATTGGATTATTAAACAGGTTTTGTGATAGTTACGAATGTCACTGTCGCATAACATTTCGTAAAGACTTCTTAAATCTCCAAAACATCTGCCATAGTCTCCCATAAGTGATCTTCAGACTTTCGTTGACATACTTTCCTTCTACACTTTGACTTACTACATTGCTTCTTTGAAGCAAAACCTAAACAACAAATGAGATGAAACCTTGTCTTACACTTTTCCACATTTGTTACTTCCATTTAATTTCCGTACATGCTGTAAGTTATTCGTCTGCATTTGCAGTTTACCTATTGTCGGCGGGGCATTAAACACTAACCTACTCTTCCTCCTCCAAGAAGGAGTGAAAGAGAGAGAGAAATAAAAGAAAGAGAAGATACAGAGCGAAAGACATTAAATGAGAAAGAGTAAGGAATGGAGGAACGAGTGGAAGCGTCAGGGAAATAATACCTAATTATCTTCAAAGTATATGCCAAATACACAGTAACCAGTTAGATAGACAGTTCCTTTTGTCTATGCGATCTCTCTCAAACGGAAACAGTTTTATACAGGGTGAGTCACTAACTATTGACACTCCGAAAGTATGATAGGAGCTGAACAGTTTGTAGGACAAAAGTTGCATGGAACAACGGGAGCCATAATGTGACGTTGGTTTTTTTATTGCTAGGTTGGGTGGCTTCAGAGATATGAAGGTCAACTTCGTTGTTTTTAAAATGGTATGCTATAGTTTGGTACTTATTTTCTGATAGCGGCTATTGAGATGAACCCAATGATATGCAACAGTAAGGTCTTTGAATATGAACGAACGTCACAAAGGTGGCATGAACGTCCATTTACAGAAGGTGTTCAGAGTGTTGACCATTGATATCAATGCAGTGCTGTAATCCTATTATCATGGATTGAGAGGTATTTCTTATCATATCGGCAGTTCCCGAAGCACAAGCTCTGACAATTCTCTTTCACATATCTTCAGATGTAGTTGGAACGTCTTTATAAACAATGTCTTTTACGAATCCCCACAAAAAAAAAATCCACAGGCGTCAAGCCTGGGGAACAACCCGGCCACGACATATCTCCTCCGCGTCCAATCCAATGATTTGGGAATTTCCTCTGCAATTCATTTCTAGCCATCAGCGAAAAATGTGCCAGACATTCATCGTGTCGATACAACATTGTGTTCCTTGTTCCAAAACGTATTTCTTCCAATTACAGACCTAATGTTTCATGCAGGAATTTGGTGTATCTCCTACCATTAAGATATCCTTCAATTAAATAGGGGCCTGTAACTCTGTCCTCCAGAATCCAACGCCATAAATTCACCGACCACGGTTTTTAGTGTACAACTTTCCACAGCCAGCATGGATTTTCAGTTGCTCAGTAATGCTTGTTATGCAAATTAACATTTCCATGGATCGTGAATGTAGCCTCGACGGTAAATAAAATCAAATTAATAAATGTGTCATCCTCTGAACCTGATGTTGAGCAGATCGTCAGAATTCAATGAGATGCATACAGTCGGTAGAAGTTAATTCCTGGTGAAGACTGACGTGATAAGTGTGGTGTCACCGCCAGACACCACACTTGGTAGGTGGTTGCCTTTAAATCGGCCGCAGTCCGTTAGTATACGTCGGACCGGCGTGTTGCCACTATCAGTGATTGCAGACCGAGCGCCGCCACACGGCAGATCTAGAGAGACTTCCTAGCACTCGCCCCAGTTGTGCAACCGACTTTGCTAGCGATGGTTTACTGACAAAATACGCTCTCATTTGCCGAGACGGTAGTTAGCATAGCCTTCAGCTACGTCAATTGCTACGACCTAGCAAGGCGCCATTACCAGTTCCTATTGATACTGAATCATGTACAGTCAAGAGCGACGTTCACCATTAATGGATTAAAATTAAGTATTCCACCAGCTACGTCCGTTTTTTTCTAAATTCTTATTTCCTTGTCCTGTTCCAGACCTCACGCCAGCCTGCGTGAGCTAAAACGCGTGCCTTTCGGCTTCCTCTAGTAACACGGTGTTGGCTCTCCTACCAACCACAACAATAAGGATGATATTTGTGGCGATGCAGAATACGAACCACACCAGTCTGGCTCATGCCAGATTCCGTTGCAATTTGACGCTAACCAACACAAGGATCTCGAACCACACTTGCAGGATTACCAATTTCCGTTTCCTCGATAGAAACTTTCCTTTGCCAGATATGTTTCCGATACGATAAAGATCCAGTTGTTCTCAGTTTATCATACACATATATAAATGTACATTGTGTAGACGGCTGTTGTGGCGGAGCGGTTCTAGGCGCTTCAGTCTGGGACCCCGCGACCGCTACGGTCGCACGTTCGAATCCTGCTCTCCTTATATTGGTTAGGTTTAAGTGGTTCGACGTTCTAGGGGATTGATGACCTCCGATGTTAAGTCCCGTAGTGCTCAGAGCCGTTTGAAACATTTGAACAACGTGTACAGTGAGTACGTTGAGGATATATTTCAACGTATGAGTCTCTAGCTCTCACTGAATTTCGTTGGCATTCTCCGTAAAGGAGAAGCATATCGAACTGTTAATTGTTCTTCGAAGGAATACATCATTCACATTCGGTTGATTCGACGATACTAGTCTTACCGTTCCCATTAGTGCTAGATTGCGAAACCGTCGAATTGTATTTACATATCAGTGGCACGTTAGATGGATACGCCGTATTCGGCGAATTTTTTCCATTTGGACGATATGCGAGAGAGAATTGTCAGAGCATGTTCTTCGGTAAGTTCCGAAGTGATAAGGAATACCACTCAGTCGATGATAAAAAGATTGCAGCATTGCACTGATACCAATGGTCATCACTTCGAACACCTTCAGTAAATCGACATTCATTCTACCATTGTGACCTTCGTTGCCTTCAAAGACCATACTGTTACACATCATTGCATTCGTCTCGATAGCCGCTATCAGAAAATAAGTACCAAACTATAGCGTCCCTCTTAAAAAAGTTGACCTTAACATCCATGACGCGATCCCCACTGTAACGTAGCACGTCATTACGAGATGACGTTCGTTGCAGTAAAGGGGCGCAGCCGTTTGGTGCGGTGGCTGCAGGATGGTTATGTTTTTTGTCGCTTTGCTCACAGCGCAGCCTACGGTGCCTGCCGTGAGAAATGGATAGCGTAACAGTCAGGTAATACAAAGATTCATACCCTCTACGAAGCTAAATGGTCAATATTAGATATTATCAGTTTTTGTTCAAATTTGGTACACAACCTTTCGTCACTAATGGAATGATGCTGTCAGAATTTCAGATTTTTTTTATTATAGTTCCGGAGATAGAGATAATTATTTAAGGGTCCTAAAACCGACTCTTGTTTCTTGAAACCAAGTTAGGAATAAATACAGATTAAGTTTCATTATCATCTGAAGCCATTACGAAGTTACCAGTGCATAAAAATAAATTAATTAGAATTTTTTGTTTTCAGCACTTCAGTCACTGTGCATTACTAAATACAAGAATCAGTCAAAATTATTATTTGATTATATTTTGTTATGTGAGTGCACGAGACTGATTGACACAGTGTATGGAGGACATACGTTACACCTTAATATGTCACTTTTCATAAAATCTTGTACAAATAGACCGTGGGAAAGATATGGTGCAACCACGACTGAGATGACGTATGGCGGTGTGTGCTTGCTTTTGTATAAAAGTGGCCAGAATGAAAGTTAGAGACGGAATAAGTTTAGTTATCAATTTGGAGAATAATTCGTGCTTCGCTTATTTTGATTAAACAATTTACTATAAATTGATGTTTTAATGACGTTAATTACTATCAAATTATTGATTGCATAAGGCAAGTTTTGCCACGAGAATGATCTGGAAGGAACATTCTGATTGGTCGTTTAGATCAACAGCCAGTAAGAATTAAGCTGTTGCCGTGCAAATATAGTGGAGTGGGCAGTGGGTAGAATAGTTCGAGATAGTCGCTTGCTAATCGGCCTATAAATAACACCATGTTAGATAGCTCCATAAAAATACTCTGAAAAATGAAGAAATAGTGAGTTAATTGTGGTTCGAATAGGTCGTGATTGAAGCGACAGGTGTTACGAACATTTTAATGAAAGTTTGGTGTTCCTAAATTAAATAGTTTGATAATTATAAGCATGTGAACATTCTGTTCGTGGTAATAATTCCGCGTGGTATGTTTCATGCTCTGTACGGAATACTTTGGCGAGTGCTACTTACCAAGAACACCACTGAAACGACCGAATGCTTAACTCGAGAATAGTTGTGGGTCTGTGATTGTTAGAACGTGAAAATTGGTCGGTCGGACTTGCAAAAATTCTGGCTGGTTTTCGGGTGAAACTATGTTGTACAGACAGTGAACCTTGAATCATAGAGTATTACCATACTAAATGCTGACTTGATAGCCATTTCTTATGTTCACATATGAATAAAATGTATATTCAGTCAATTTTTAAATGTTTTCTGCAAGTAGACTGCATCCTCCGAATGCACGATTTTTTAAATATGAACTTTCAGTAACTGACATTCAACTAGAGTTACGTGGCCTCTGTGTGGTAGGTATTGAGTAGTGGTTTCATGAACGCTGCTTTACTCTGCCTAGCACGTATCTGATACTACAGAGTGAAGGGACGTCAGAAAGAGGCATATCGAGGTAGGTGGACTTTCGATAAGTGAAAGAGAGAACGCAGACGACCGACCACGCCCCGCGGCAACAGAAAACATAACGTCATATTATGGTCCCCGTAGTCCCGTGCAACATTTGTTCCACAGACTTTTCAGCTACTATCATACTTTCGGAGTTATTCTTGGTGGCAGTAGTTAGTCACTTGCCCTGTAAAAGAAATTGATCGTCGTAAGGGACTTTGAAGATTAACTAGTAGGTGGTTAAAATTTTTCCACAATCGTACCATGTGTATGAAACCTAGACAGGACTGTCAGTTTCATAGCTTCCAGTAGCATTTCCTTTAAAATTTTACTACTTTCTCTGACACAACGTTGCAAACAGTTTACACCGATCATCTCGAACTTTATGACCACCTACGTAATAGCTAGTATGTCCATCATTAGCAAGTATAATAGCAGCGACGCGTCATGGCTTTGAAGCAATGAGGTCTTGGAAGGTCTCTGGAGACAACTGGCAGCACATCTACTTACACAAATTACCTATTTTCCGTTAATTTTGTGGAAGTTGGGCATGAGCTCTGACGCCACCTTCAGTCGCATTCAAAACGTTTTCGATCGGGTCAGATCTGGGTAGTTGGGAGACCAACACATCAACAGGAACTCTCAGCTGTGTTCCTCGAATCACTCCGTCACACTCCTGGCCCTCTGACATGGCGCATTACGTTGTTGAAAATACCACTGCTGTAGGGAAACAAGATCGTCATGAAGGGGTGTACGTGGTCTGCAACTGTTATACGATACTCCTTGGCCGTCATGGTGCCTTGCACGAGCTCCCCTGGACCCATGGATGCCCACTTGTATGTTACCCAGAGCATAATGGAACCCGCGCCAGACTGTCTCAGTCCCTCAGTACAATCAAGGAGCTGCACCCCTTGAAGACGACAGATCCGCGCACTCCCATCGGCATGATAAAAAAAGGTATCTGGATTCTTCGGACCATGCAACGCTCTGCCACTGTGTCAATGTCCAATGCCGATAGTTACGTGTCTATTTCAGTCGCCGATGTCGCAGTGTTAATATTTTCAAACGGTTGGGTCGTCGATTGATGAGGCCCATCGTTAAATGTGTTCTGTGCACGCTGCGTTCAGATACTCTTGTATTCTTCCCAGCATTAAAGCTTGATGTTAGTTCCGCCAGAGTTCGCCGCCTATCCAGTTTTATCAGTCTGCCAACCCTAGACATCCGAGGGGCGACCGGTCAACCCAGCGACGTCTGGACGTGGTCTCACCTTGGTTTCGCCACGTGTTGAAGACACTCACCACAGCACTCTTCTAACAGCCGACAAATCGTGCCGTTTCCGAAACGCTCGTGTCGATCATCGGGGCCAAATTCCGCCCTCGGTCAAACTCAGATAGATCGCGTGTCTTTTCCACTCTAGACAAGGACAGCACGCTCACTGACACGAGATGCACCGTACGTGTGTCTGACCAGCGGTCATTCCTCGCTAGGCGACGCTGCTATCGCTTGGACGGATTTATATCGGTAGCACGTCGGTTATCACAATGTCTTGGTTGATCAGTGTATTTACGTGGTGCCAAGTTACAGAGGAATTTAAGATGATTTATTGTTAATGTACACTTTTCGATATCGTTTTATATGTACACATTTACTTAAAAAGAGTATCTATATTTTATTTTCGGGAATAAAATTTTAGCATTAAAGCGGAAAGAGCATAACGAGCAATATGATATATAATTGCTTCCACTTCCAGGAAGAAGTAAAGCTGTTGAAAATTAGGTTTAGAAAACAAACTGAAAAATGTAAAGCAAAACGCACAGGAAGCTCTTGAGGTGTGAAATGAATGCTACAATGTAGCATTCGTAGAGAATAGTTCTAAAACTAAGCAAAATTTCGCTATGCAACGCTGTTGATAAACCGTATATCATAATCTGTTGGAAGTAGGTTAAAATATCTATAATAGCCTTCTCGCTGTAAAGTTCCTTCCACAACGTATACAGTTTACTCTGATCTTACATCTTGGTCTTTTGCCCTAGGAAAAATTTCTTGTATTTGACGAATACAGTTAAGTTTTATTCATGTTACTACTTCGACAACTTGTGCTTCTTACACTATTTATATTTCAGTTCCAACAAATTTACATAATCGCTGTGACATTTATTTAACAATTGACGACAGCACTGCAGAGATATTGTACTATTGACTCGATTTTCTTGAAATGAACAGTTATAGGCCTAGGCTACAGAGGTATGCGTTTCAGTTCCTAAATCTTCAGTCGTGCGTACGGAAACATAAAATAATATCATATTCCTTTCGGGCATTCCATAGCAACGGTGCTAATCACCAACCGATACATCACTACAGCCTCATTATCATGTCTAAACATACGTTACAATGTTCCATCGAAGCACCAATGGCGATAAATATTGATGCCTTATCATAAAATAAGGAAGACTAGCTGAGCCAGACGGGTAAAGGCGGACTGTCCATACGAGAACGTGGTGTCGCTATCTCTATAGGCTAACATAGAGCTTTTTCTCACACGAATATAAGGAACATAGGATATGGAAATCCTAACCGCGAAGGAGAGTAATTGCACTGCTAACTTCAGCTGACACTACATCAAATTTCATTTCTATTTTGAAGAACCCAGCAAGCTTGTGATGGGATATTTCAACACTCAAAACTGAATATGGAAAAATTGAAACCCTTAAGCAAAAGATGAGGTTGTTGATTTGGGAGGTTCAAGTAGCCTGACTCTGGCTTCGTGGTAACAGGCTGCATGATTACAGTGCCCTTTTGAAAGGGTTCTCATCTTATCTTCGCGGACGGGAAAATCCTACTACTCTAAAAAATGTTTGGCAAGACATCCCTGGCACCCATTATCACCTAGTAACAAGCGAAATAAATGCAGCATTGAGGGACGACTTTCCCTTTGTGATAGACATAATCTGAAGAAAATTTACTTCGTTTCCGAATGAATAAATAATCAATTTGTGAGCATTTAAATTTTCATATTATTACTTTCCGAATATGGTGGAGTACTATTCGCATTTTGCCACTCCTCGAGGCCTCTGACACGGTGTATAAAAAGTTTATCGTTGGCTCTGAGTAGAGACTACTACAGTTAAAACACTCTCAGTGCTGTAACACTGTAAGAAATATCACTAATTATACACACATCAAAAAAGTTTTCATCAACTCGGTTCCGAGAGTTCCGGAACCTGTACAGAAAATCGGCATAGAGATCAACATAAACATCGTTTCCACACTTTTTATTGCTCATGAAAACCACACATTGCATGTTCTACACCACACAACGAGATCTTCAGAGGTGTTGGTCGTGATTGCTGTACACACCGGTACCTCTAATACCCAGTAGCACGTCCTCTTGCACTGATGCATGACTGTATTCGTCGTAGCATACTCTCCAGTGGTTCATCAAGGCACTGTTGGACCAGAGAGTCCCACTCATCAGCGGGGAATCGGCATAGGTCCCTCAGAGTGGTTAGTGGGTCACATTGTCCATAAACAGCCCTTTTTAATTTCTCCCAGACATGTTCGATACTGTCTGGTGAACATGCTGGCCACTCTAGCCGAGAGATGCCGTTATCCTGAAGGAATTCATTCACAAGATGTTCACGACGGGGGCACGAATTGTCGTCCATGAAGAAGAATGCCTTGCCATTATGCTGCCGATATGGTTGCACTAACGGTTGGAGGATGGCATTGACGTATCGTTCAGCCGTTGTGGAGCCTTCCATGACCACCAGCGGTCTACGTCGGCCCCACATAATACAACCCCAAAACAGCAGGGAGCCTCCACATTGCTGCACTCTTTGGACAGAGTGTGTGAGGCGTTTAGCCTGACCGGATTGCCTACAAACACGTCTCCCACGATTGTCTGGTTGAAGGCATATGCGACACTCATGGGTGAAGAGAACGTGATGCCAATCCTGAGCGATCCATCCGGCATCTTATTGGGCCCATCTCTACGGCGCTGCATGGTGTCGTGGTTGCTAAGATGGGGGACATGGCAATGGAGTTCGGAAGTGAAGTTGCGCATCATGCAGCCTGTTGCGCACAGTTTGAGTCCTAACACGACGTACTGTGGCTGCACGAAAAGTATTATTCAACATGGTGGTGTTGCTATCAGTTTTTATCCGAGCCTCAATCGGTAAGTCGCGGTCATCCTCTGCAGTAGTAGCATTTTGACGGCCTGAGCGAGAAATTTTATCGAGCCTGTCTCCCTGTCTCTTCTCCATGTCCTCTCAACATCACTTTGGTTTACTCCGAAACGCCTGGACACTTCCCCTCTTTAGAGCCCTTCCTGGCACAAAGTAACAATGCGGACGCGATCTAACCGCGGTATTGGCCGCTTAGGCATGACTGAACTACAGACAACACGAGCCGTGTACCTCCATCCGGGTGGAATGACTGGAATCGATCGGCTGTCGGACCACCTCCGTCTAATAGGCGTTGCTCAGGCGTGGTTGTTTACATCTTTGGACAGGTTTAGTGACATCTACAAATGTGTGTGAGTTCTTAAGGACCAAACTGCAGAGGTCATTGGTCCCTGGGCTTACACACTTCTGATCTGACTTATACTAACCTGTGCTAAGAACAACACGCACACCCATGCCCGAGGGAGGACTCGAACCTCCGGCGGGAGGGGCCGCGTAGCCAGTGACATGGCGCCTCTAACCGCGTGGCCACTCCGTGCGGCTGGTGACATCTCTTAACAGTCAAAGCGACTGTGTCTGATACAATATCCACAGCCAAAGTTTATCTTTAGGAGTTCTGGCAACCAGGGTGATGCAAACTTTTTTTTGATGTGTGTATCTAAATACCAATACAAAGCCATTGTGATGGACGCAAGAAAGCTCATCAAGAATGAATAGAGGATTTGGAGACTTTTAAGACATCCCGTGGCGATTGAGGAGCTATTATAGAGCCCGAAAATCCTCGAGTTAATTGATTATAATGTTAACCCTCATGAAAAGCTAATCTGAAAAACGTGTAAGAGTTTCATACAGTAAAATGAAGCAGAATAAAGAACGTGAATACAATGAACTGCCCATTAGTATAGCAGAACCGTACGTATTCCGTGACAATACTGCAGGAATGTTGAAGCAACAGCCGATGTTAACATCATGACGGAACAGATCAGACACTTGGGAAGGAATGCAGTCGAACTACAGCAAGTAAGCTGCTTGCTTTTAAAATCCAAACAGATAACCATACAATCAATAGAACACCACGGGATTTCGTTATGCAGACGACAGCGCTCTAACTGCTCAAGCTAAGTCCTTTCAAGAAGTGAAATTGCGCCTGAAGATGAGTATTTGTTACAATAAAAATTTATGCAACACACGTCCTCTCCAAATCGAGCTGTGTACTTTCCATTGTACGTGGAGACAGGCACAATGGTAACTCAGTAATTCAAAGTCTCATAGTAAGGAGTACAGCTGGCCAGTACACCACATGAAAAATATGTATATGTCACGAGTAGCATTGCCGCTATACAAGGCTGAAAGTGAGAGCCAGATGTATAATTCTTAGAAAAGTAATTACTGGAGGTCTCGGGTACAATGCTCAATAGTAACAGCATTATTGTCCTGATTTTATGTAACAGAATGAGAATGCGCTGTCTGGTACAGACTTGTCCACGCCAGATAGTCAACAGTGCACTGAATGGGAGACACGTCTGGATCCGAGCCGCCTACAACGCTTTGCCGAGGTGTATAAGCTGTTGGAGCTACTATCGCAGACATGCAAAGCGACGTTGTCGCCAGCGTGGAATGGGCAAACACGGTAACCAAGCCTGGCCGTCCATTCCCTGACTATGCACCGGCAGCCCCGAGATCTAAATGATGGGAAAGATTTTTGTAAAACTATAACATCTTGTGAAATGACTCACTTCAAACGAAAAATGTAAATGTCGATACTGTAAGCTGTAACGATCCTCATGGTCTTCAACTCTCTGAAAATGTGTCTCCTGGCGATCAGTGGAAGTGTACTACTTGGCACTGCAATAGAATCCATGTAAATTTGGTTGTGTACTAATTTTTATTTGAATTGTCATAATAACTTTTTGGGAATATACAGTATCCTCTCATAGACGTCAATGAACCATGCCCAGAGAAATTAATTTGTTATGTCTAGTATGTTAGATAAGCTTGGAAGCGAGACAGCTACAGCTCAATTCAGATCTACCAGCGAGAAACAGAAGCATCAACCAAAACAGTATCGTTTTTGTGAAGTTTTCACTGCAAAACCAGAGAATTTCCATGATGGAATTGTTCAGTCAAGCAGTAGATGGGAGTAGGAGGAGGTGGCGGCATTGTGCGGTGGAAATCAGCGCTCAGTTAAAACACAACGAGTAAAGTGTATTTACGAGACATAGAATCGAGTACGAACTACTGTAGAAACTTGTGGGGGGTGGGGGCTGGACTGTGATTTAGATTAGTTCTTTACTAAATTAACTTGCAGGTAAAATTTATAAAATGTCATTATTCTGCACATACCATAAATATCAGTATGTGAGTTTTCCTGTCTGCGAAATTAATTCCCACCCACATGCCGGACTGTGAATCTGTCAGTCTGTTTCTATTTTTTAAATTAAAAACCAGGAAATTCATTGTCAGGAGACTGTCTGCATCTGACAAATTAATATAACAACTTGTATTTTTTCAACTATTGGAATTAAAGGCGCTGAATAATATAATTAGAGAGCGAATCGGCGCTCCAATTTAGCTGTAAGCACCTAGCAGTACAACGAGAAACGCCTTCCCCAGAGATGACAAGGGAACAGATCTTTTCGTTATCTAAAATAAACTGCCACACCAATCTCATATCGAAAATATTAACGGATCCCAAGAAGTTTAACACTAAAGTATCATTAACGATCTAAAAGCTTAGTAAAGTCTTGCGATAGACACTAATGAAAATTAAGTTGATTGTTTTCTGTGCACAAACTAATGCAGACCATTGAAACTAAGGTGAATATTCTATAATTTCTTCATTCACTATATTTTCTTTTTTATCTCCGCAAATAAAATGAAATTTTCGATCTTTTAATTTACCCAGATTGTTGGGAAGTATCCCTTGATTGTAATGCAAATGCCGGAAGTTGTAGTTTACGATTGCTAATTTGGTATACCTGGAATTTGGCAGAGGAGGACCCAGGCTGTATAATGGGCTGCTTTTTAAATAGCCCGCTCAACATTTTGCTCACGAGCATAATAAGTAGAAATGGAAATGTACCGTATGAGTGGATAGTATTCTGAACCAACCGTTTAACTGATCCTGTTAACTTAGTTATAGGAAACACGGTGGATTTATTAATCTACATTTCACTGTTCTGCTGTGATTATGTCTGTAGAAACGTACAAAGAATGTTTTTAATAAACTTCTTTCATTGGACATGTTGACGAGAAAAACGAGTAAAAGCATACGTAAATTTCACTCACAGAAATGATCATCACTGTAAGAGATGTTAATTTAGAAGCTGACCATGTCTTCTTGTAACGGCGTTGCAATGAAGAATGATTTCCTGATGATAGGAGGTGCATGTGTGTGAGATTGGTATGCAATGGGAGCACAAATTTTGGAATGGGTTGCAGAAAAGTATTGTGTTAGGCGTCATGCATCTTACATGGTCAACGTTTTCGCTTCGCTGACGAAAGATGCAACCCTCCACCACTAGAGGGCACCGAACTGTAGCTTGTAACTTGGTGACGAGTAACGTACCTATGTCGGTGGTTGAGTGTCACTTCGAAAACTGAAGATCTCTTTCACATAACAGTGCCAGACCACACACCAGCGCTGCGACGTCTGCAACAGTCAGACCTCTTGGTTTCACTTCATCAATCAGTCTCCACACAGTCCAAGTCTATTCTCATGTGTTTCCAAGACTTAAAGAACTCCTTCGAGGACCTCACCTTAATAGTGATGAAGCAGTGCAAGCAGATGAGAGGTTGTCGCTCCGTCAACAATATCAACCACTCTACTGTGACGGTTATCAGCAAACTGGTCTCTCATTGGGAGCAGTGAGTTCGTCGTCAGGGTGTATATGTTGACAAATAAGTGCGTAGACATGAAGAATAAAGATGTAGGACGTTAAGAAATGTTGTTTTACTTAAAATGCTTTTGAAGTTACACATAAAAAATCCGGAGGCGTTACTTTTCAGCACCCCGTCGTAGTTACCTCTTAAAAAGCATATTGACCGCTTTCTAGTACTGTAAATGGTTTAGAAATGGTACTAAGCGGTAATGGTGCGTATGTGCGAGACGGTCACACGGAGTATGACCTGAAAGGAGGTTGATGTCGAGGTAATACATAATGACATTGGGAGCTATCGAGTATGAACGTTCCCCTATTGGTTTCTGTATCATCGTGGAGTGTCCAGCAGTGCATCACTCCATTTATGGAAGACGGTGTAACGACAGTGGCCGTAAACTCCCATGCCAACCGACTGGCACCAGTGACCTTGGTCACGCCTTGTCGATGACAATCGGTTTCGAACATAGAATGAATTGGTGCTGTTGATCAATACAGGTACTTCTCAACCAGTTTCCGAACGAACACTTCAGCATTCTCGTTAACCGCGTGATAACCTTTGTTCTGCATCTTCTTGATTATGCTGTGGACACATATTTCTTCTGAGAAGACAACAGTCGAGTTTACAGAACTGTACGTTTATGTTTCTCGTTAGATATACAATGTTGTACTTTATTGTATCTAGAATGGGGAACTTAATCATCCACATCTTAAAGGCACATAAACTGTCCGTGGGACTTGCAACAGTGGTGGGAACATAGCGACCAATATTTCCACTATTTGGCTCCGTTGTGGTGTCGAATCGTCAGCGAGTTGGTTCAGTTGGGTAAGAACCTGAAGGAACTGGGAAATTTCTCCATCGCCTTTTAGAGACCCTCATTAAGACTAGACACATTGTTATAGGTAACCTATCTCCTGGGGCTGACTAAAGTTTCGGCCGATGTGTCCACTTGGTTTACGAAAATCGAATTACAGATGAACAAAAACAATGAAACGATCGTATGGCATTGTTTGCCTGGACGTCCCTTTCGGGTGAGTTCGGCCGCCGGGTGCAAGCTTTATTTCAGGTGACGCCATATTGGACGACTTGTGCGTCTGTGGTAATGAGACGATGATGACGGCGCAACACCGAATCCCCGAGGGGAGAAAATCTCCAAGACGACCGGGAATCGAACCCTAGCTCACTGCATGGTAGACGAGCCCGTAACCACTCAGCTAAGCAGGCGGAAACAAATAAACCAACTAACGACAATCATCACACATTCAGATTTGTAAGGAATACGTATATGAGACATAAGAGCACAAATATTCTATAAAGCGCAGAGTCGTTTGTCATTTGCGGACACACCAATCTTAAATGTGTTGTGGTTCTACATAGGCGCACTTACGTAACACGTAGCAAATGCGTTATTTCAAAATAGGTCGCTGGTGGTGTTTTGATGGACCCAATGTGGTTCCTTGGACCATATTTTGTGTCTGTATTGCTAATAATGGAGCCCAGGTGAGTTTGGGAATCTGAGTAGCAGCTGAGGCCATATTCGCCATGTACAAATAGTCCTAATGCCTAATTTGGTGGGCTACTGAAATGCGTCATAGCGGGGTGTTAGAAAGACATGAGAAATGCTGAGAAGAACTGAAAACGCTGTTTTTCCACTTGATGCGGTTCTCTAGACTGTACCCGACCGCAGATGACGATTTATCTCTCTCTTAGTGATTAGCTCTTCTATTTAGCCCTCCCTCTTTTGAAGACTTGGTCGTAAAACATGTAACATTTTCGTAAGTTTCCTGATATTGTCAATAATTCACCTTTACTGTACTGGGACAAAGAGGAATGAGCTCACTGCACAAATAGAGAATAGGATCCTTGACTCGATGTTTAGCTTTATCAGTGGTTCACTTGCAAGTCAGCCAGTTGTGTAACGTTGGACCATTCTCATTTCAGGTATAGTAGCAAGCAGCTGAGTTTTCCAGAGAACGAGATCAATTATTTGTGAATCTGGGAGACACTCTTTGCAATACTTTATTATAGAGATGTTTATAACGCTATTTCTTTCTTTATAATAACGGAGAAGATTTCAGGAAGATTTTTTGAAGGTTGCCCATGCACTCGCAGGAATAATGTGTTTTTTTGTCAGAATTATTTATTGAAAGAAGTCTTTGTCCCTCAGATTAGTAATAGCATTTATGATAGCGTTAAATTGGGCTCTTTTCTTCATTATGTCACAAATTGCGTAACTGGTTGAGATAGCTGTAATTTTTGTAATGAGGAATTTTCGGAATTGTTAGAGTTTTCCTTTTGTACAGTCGTTTCTGTCAATTATCAGAGTTTAATTTTTCAACAACAATTTTCTTTAAAGTAAAACCCTCCTCCATCATTCTTAGTAAAGTTCCGAATATTTTGTTGTGTGTGCATTGCACCTTACGCCACGCGCGGCAACAGGCTGTTTCTCACAAGTAAAAAAGAAAAATAGAGTAGATAATTTTTCTTTAGTTTTTGCATCTGTCGATTTGTATTTGCTTTCGAGAACGCCAGTATGTGAGACTCAAAATAGCACACCGAGCAAGAGACTGGTCACTTTTATTTCATTGCAGATCTGACCTTGCATTCTTAAGAGGATTCAAAATTATCAAATGTTGTTCTAAGCAATCAGATTAATTTTCACTGAACAATGCTGACAATTTAATACAGTAGTTTTTTTCTGATTGGAGCAGTAATTTATTTTTGTGGTTATTCAAACATTGTCCCTCATATCACGCAACTTTCATGACGTACTTCGCTATTGTCAGTTGCATAGTTTCCACTGAGCATACTATTAGTTTCTTATGGTAGTTAATTAGATTCATTTTAACTATTTCATATTCTGTATTTCATTAAGTTTAAAGTTTGGTTACATGACACCATCCACAAGCGCAACGCAGGGCCAACCAATAGTCAGTACTGCTCAGCAGCTGAATCGAAGTCTAAAGTAAACGTCACACGAGTAGAAATTCTTAGGAAACAAAATATTCAGTACTCACACATGCAGACAATTTTTTATAGAAAGCTTACGTACGTGGGTAGGGAGGCGTGTTTTTTTTTTAAAAAAAAGAAGAACTTTTGAAAAAATTTATTTACTTGTTTACCATGAGTGTTAGCCACTTTACTAAAGCACTCGTGAGACATTATTTTCCTAAGAAACAACAAATCTCTTCTTGAACTCGATTTTGGTATGCGATAGCTTTTATCTCTGCAGCGATACATCTCTAACCTCATCTTCCCTTTGAAACGACAGTCTTGTAATGTTATCTTTATTTCCGGCAACATAAAAAAGTCACGTGGGGCCATGCATTACAAATGTGAAGGTTGGGATATCATTACACTATTAGTATGTCCAAAAACATCCATAAAAAGCGTTTTCTATTGCATTAACCTAGTACAAATGCTTTGAATTGCTTCGCTGCAAATTCAAGTGTGGCAAAATCTCTTAGTGGACTGACGCGTTAAAATCGAAGAACTCAGTGAGTATGACCTTCACGTTTGACCGTATTTGTCTAGCTTTTTTCGACATTTGTAATCCACTGTTTCCACTATTATGACTGAGCGTAATTTCTATTTCACGTACGAAACCAGTGTTTTAGCTAAAACGAGACGTTTCAGTAGTTTTGCATCGTTGTGGCCTCCATTTAGAGACTCCTGAGTAACTTGCAATCACCACTGTGTTTCGTTCGCAATTCAACAAAGCTGGCCGAAATTTTTACTGCCAGATGTTTCATACTGAAATGTTTCGAAATGATTTCACGGTTTCAGCCAGTTAATATACCAATATCGTTAAACAAGCTCTGACTATGATTCGGCGAACGTTTGTAATCATTTCTTTCACGTTTTCCACTATATCGTAAGCTGATGATCTGCTGGAGTGTTTAGGACGCTAAGTATTTTCACGTTTTTGTCGTAAATATATATATATTCTTTTCTATTTATTTTGGTTATGTTTTATTATTATTGTGATTATTATTATTTGTGTAACAACGCATATACGAAAAGAGCCGCGAAATACCTTTTAGTAATGCTGTGCCAAGAATTTCTTTATAATCATTAATTTTCAACAAAACAGAATATATGGAGTTCTTATTGTTCTGTATCTGGCTTTCTATTAAAGGAACATTTTTGGTTACTGTAACTCACTATAAAAAACAACATATCTTCCCTACTTTATAGTTATTGAAAATGAAAATTACTTTGTTATGAAATACCGATGTTACAGTTCGCAAAGATTGTTCAACATTTTGCAGTGGATTTTTGTTAAGCGTAAAACACCAATAACTAGCACAAGAACATGAGACTATTGTCGGAGAAAAATACGTTTTCACTATAAGGTTTGCCAGACCAGAACTAAGCACAACAAAATTCCTATTATGTTACGAAGGTAAATTATCTCTTTTGTACTGTTAGCAATATATTATCAGCAGCCCGCGTCAACCTGCAAAACACATCGTAAAATCTGCTGCTCTGCTCTGCAAGTCCGGAAGCTGAAAGAGATGATTTTATTTCACTATTACCTTCCCGCTTCCTTGCGGTATGATCGATTTCTTTTAATGCAGTTTGAATGCGCCGCGGCAGCTCTGCACCACGGATAATATTCAAATAACTGAAAATGTCTTAAAAGGATGGGATAATAATTTAAGCAAGCTACTACAAATAATAATGCAAGGTTTCATTAAATAACTCTATTCAAAACATTCAAATATGTTAACTTATCTACAATACACACCTTTTTTTAAAAATGAGTACGTAATGGCGTACATCGATTAACCATGACAAAAGAAGACTAAGTTAGCATGTACAACTGCGACACAGGCTTTCTTACTCCCGTAACTCCAAGAGGAAGACAAAGAAATTAATGTTCGTTCTGTATTATTTATACTAGTGATATTTTTCATCTTTGTATGATATTTATCGTCTGTGCGGTTTCAGTACTCGCAGACACAGATATTATCTAAAATAAATAATAATAAAAAAAATACATAATTCCATACAATAACAGAATACGATGCACAATATTTTCTCTTTACTACAAAATATGTCGCTAAGGGACGTTACAATGCCCCCTGGCAGCAATTGACTAACGTTAAGAATGTTCGGCAATATGCTGCCACTAACGCCCGTTTTGTCATTGTCTATCACCTTGTTTGGAATATTCACTGTTCACTTCTTTCTTCTTTTACATTATAGTTTTAATTACATTTTTTATAGTTTTTCACACTTTGCGAGGTGACCGTAAACCTAGTCCCAGAGTCATTACAGTTTTCTGGCTCCCCCATTTGGGCTACGTGCGATCAGAAAACCTGGGAAAACTGCGCCGGAGCCATGGTCATCTCGCCTGGTTTGTCTTAACACACGGTTTTGTTCATCAAACAAGGGTGGACTTTATCCAATTTCACAGATAACAATGATTATTTATGTCAAAATGTTAAACCTTTTAGTCTCTCTATTAAAAATGTACCTTCTACACTTTTTCACATTTGTGTTCTGTGTCACAATTAAGGTCAATCATTAAACAGTTCGATAGCAATGTAATGGATTGTCTCTACACTTACTCACGACAAATGTTCTACCATTGTATGGCATTCGTATCAGTTTGTGTCACTAATATGACGAAAACATATGACATATATCATCGAACAAGTGAATGTTTTGAGTTATATTCAGCAAAAAAAAATGTTTGTCACGTAATTTCGTGTTCAATAAATCATTTTCATATTAGTACATGAACAACGTAGTTGGTAATGGTCGGTTGAACGTCAACAATGTCGTACGGAGCGGGCGGCGCGAAGCAATTGTTGCGTAGCGTCGTCTGGAGCGCGGCGTGCCAACGACCGCTGAGGTCGACGACCTGCTAGCAGCAACATCGACGGCGTGCTGCGGTGGCGCCCGAGCAGTCGCGAACCGCGCCGAACCATTCACCAATGTCGGCGTGTTGCAGTGGTTTCCGGCGACCGGCTGGCTGGCGGCACGGCACCCGTCTCTGCTTCTCCGCATGGCTCCCCGTCGTAACGCATGAAACAAATATTCCACAACGGTGTACTGTCTTTAATGATACAACTTATTAGCTGTGGAAGAAAATGCACTTTGGTTAAAAAGCGTTTATTGTTCATTACGCCGTCGCTTCGCTGGTATGCACAGGATGTTTTGGCGTGATAACAGGTTTCTTGTGGCATTGTGACACTGGTATTCAGGGTTCGTCACACGCACATTGTACTACACACTTTCACTTGTTCTCACGGTTGATACACTGCCAGAGCGTCTTTCAACACGCGAAAATATTTCGGTACACACATACTAAATGTCTCCGTCGAGCGATGTTTGTTTGAATCGACTCCGAACGGATCACTAACTACCGTTTTTACTCACAGTGTACTGTTCGTTGAGCACTGCACTATGACAGTTAGTCACTCAACACTTAACTTATACCGACGTATATATTGGTGCAGATACAACAGTCATTTTCTGTCCCTTCTACACACAATATTCCGTCCTTTCCTAGAATGTTTATGCACACAGTTTATTTTTAATGCATAACAACTGTTCTTAGCATAATCACTCTCATCTACATTGAGTCCATTGTGTTACCTTCTCATTACAAACTTTTAATACTATTATTAGGCATATATTGCTTTTTTTGTAATTATTTAAAGGTGTGTGATTCTTTTGTACATAGCTTTCTTTTTCTCTTTTAGTGTAGCTTGCCAGGTTATCACCCATCTAGCAAACAGATTTTACCATGTGCATGACAGCTTGACTTGGGCATATTGTTCAATAAATACTTCATTTAGTACTAGTATTATTTTTAACGGTCCGTCCTACAGGACTACAGTGTAGTTTCCGCGTAACTTGATTCGCGTACCGCGTAATTAATATTCAAGAACGTGTACCAAGTACACAGGCTTCAATTGAAGCATTAATACATACAAAGCATAGGTTACACGGAACGGGTTTGTTTTTGATTGAATTCTACTCCAGTGTCGTTCTCAGATCACTATTGGCAGTAAACATTACATCCCATAATTATTTCGTACTACAAAGTCAATTTTTGGCTAGTATAGACTCTTTCTCAGGGTTCCTTAATTCTAACACAATTACATCTGCTACATATTTATATGAGATTTCATCATTAATTGTACTTACTTACTACAAAATGATTCAAGAAATTCATCATTATTTTATCAACAAAAGATTATTCACTGCTTGAAGAGCATATAGTACTTTAATGACACTAACTGTCAGTAAACAAAGTCTTCCATTTGCATATTATTGCTCAGTTTACTGATTCTACTTCCTCAAAATTGTAACTATACATAAATTCTTTCTTAAAACTAACATACTTATACTCTAAAACACAATTGAAATCTTCTTACCACTACTATTTACATCAGACATGTCACTGAATAAATAATTTTACTATACCACTCAAACATATTTCAAATCTCTTTAGCCACTACTTCCCTCCTCGACCAAGGGATGGAGTAAGATGCGCGACAGTATGTTTTGTGAGGCATCACCTCTATGTGATAGTGGTACCCTTTGACTATTCCTGGTCGGTCGGTAAATACCATGGTATATTCCGATAACAGCTGGGTCAACTGTTGCTTTTGTATGTTGCTTAAACTTTCAGATTCCTGTACTTTGGTTCGAAGTTCATCAACATTTGATTCAAAATTTCTATCTCCTACATTCGGATAATAGAGATCCGCCACAGGTGAATAATCATTAAAGTGTAGTACCCAGGGGTTCCTACCTTTGATATTAATTCGATTGCAACATGGCACAAATACCTCCTTCGATTTCATCATAGACAACTCAATCCTCCTACCTTTATTAACTATACTTAGTTTTCCCGAGGAGAGGTCGATCACTGCGTCCCTCTCACGGAGAAAATCTACTCCCAGAATGCAGGCCACCTTTAACCCTTTAACAATGAGGAACGAGCTCACTATGGCTTCGCCCTCCTTACAAATCTCCACCTGCACCTGGTACTTAACTAACTGGCTCTGTGCACTTATAGCTCCAGACACCTTGCAATTATTAACCGGGAAAGTCGGTATACTACGTCCCTTCCCTAGCGCTTTAAACAACTCTGTACTCATTACACTCACTGAGGCACCTGTGTCAATGATTATATTCACTGCAACATCATTGATTTTCGCTTCTATTATGGCTTGCACATTTTCGTTGCTATCTTTCTTACATTCATGCGGTTCGGTCAGTAGATCTTTATCCATACTGATACCGTCGTTGTATCGCAGCATATGTATTCCAGGGATACTATTGTTATTCGTGTTGCTCTTACTCCACCCCTCGGCCAGCGATGGAGAGCATATCGAGGCCGATTCTAGTTTGTTGGATGGCTTGCTTGCGAGGTACTAGGACGGCTATTATCCGCGACCTCTACTATGTTTACGCTTTGGTTTGTGGGCCGCCACGACTGCGCAATAGGCGCGTTCTGCATTGGTGGTCTGTTGTTATCGTACCGGTCATTACCCTGCCGCTCTGGGCTTGGTCGCTGATTCTGATTCCAATTACGATTACCGTCATTGTAATTGCTATGCCACTGACCTCGCGCATTTTTCCAGCGGTTGGTCCCTGGCAATCCGGAATCGTACCGGTCGTCAAATCGACGCTTTTTATTATGGGACGGCTACCCATACCCGTTCTGACTTCTACCATTATTACAATTTTGCGAATGCTCTTGCCGCTTGTTACCACCCCCACCATTTCCATGGTTGTGGTTTTGTGCACTATTATTTCTGTCATGTTTACATCCTGATCCATTATTCCGCGAGTGATCACACGCTGCTTTTGCGTCTTCCTGGATTAAGTCTATTGAATCTAGAACAGACAGGAAATGTTCCATGTCGCTTTCTGGTACGTGTATTAATTTCTCTTTGATATGAATGGGTAAATGTGATTTTAGGAGTCTTATTATGTCTCTTGGTGAGATCGGCTCGTCCCAGTAACGCGTTTTGTTTATGTACTTCTCGAAATACCGTCTCAGATTCCCAAGACGGGGTGAGTACGGTTCGGGATTGTATACTTCTTTTCTTAGCCGCTCTTGTATACAAGGCGACCAGTATTTCGACAAAAACGCCCTTTCGAACTGTTCATATGTCATGCAGCTGTCTGCTACTTCCGTAGCCCACAACGCTGCATCACCCTGAATGTATGACATTACGTATTGAATTTTCTGTGCTTCGTTCCACACACTAGGCAAGATATTTTTAAAGCTTTTTATGAATACTACTGGGTGTACTGACTTCCGTTCAGTAGTAAACGTTTGAAACTGCCTATTTTTTATCAAACTTTCTTCAACTAATATTTTTGGGCTATACTGGTTTGCTCCTGGGACATAGGCTGTGTGCTCCGAACCGAAGCTACAGCTCTTCGCATTATCGCCTAAAGATTCACCATTGCTGCGTCGCGTATAAGTTTGTGCGTTGCCAGAAACATTGGCTGTTGGCGACATAGCTTCATGTTCAAGATGTTTGCTACTTTGTGCTAAACCCTTTTCCAAGTCGGATATCCGTTTGTTAATATTCACTTGCCACTGCGGAATATCCTCACTGAGTATTTGTTTGATGGTTTGCACGTCGTTCCGTACCTGACTATTTACTGCGGTACTGAACGATTCGGAATCTCTATCTGCTATGGCTGCTTGTACCTTAGAATTAATATTTTTTTCGATCTCACTCTCCTTCACTTCTAGCCATGAGTTGAATTCGGTTTCAATTTTAGTCGCTTGTTCGTTCCACTTCTGCTCTACAAGCTGTGTGGAATCTACCTCTAGCTTTTCTAACCGGTTGGCTAAGACACCTATCTCTTCTACCATGTTAGTGTTTGCTACATGCAGGTTGTTGACCTGTACCGTCAACTCCTGCACAGCCTTAGGTATCCACTCATAATTCTGTTTCATACAGGCAATCTCTTTTTTCATATTTTCTAACGACTGCACAAGTTGCTGGTCCCGCTCAGCTTGCTGGCGATCTCGCTCAGCTTGCTGGGCAAGTAAATTTTCTGTTAATTGGCGATCTCGCTCAGCTTGCTGGCGATCCCGCTCGGCTTACTGTGCGAGAAAGATTTCAATTTTTTCGTCTTTTTCAGCTTGTTGTTGCGCAAATTTTGCCTGGTAACCCAGCACGCGCTCTAATATCGCCTGAAGTGAATACCCACCAGGCAGATTACCACTCTCTGGTTCCTGCTTTTCTGGAGGTGGTGCAATTTCTTTATCTACCTCTCCTTGAGCACTGGTGGGCGGTGGCACCACTTCCTGTGCCCCTGCCCCCACATTTTCGCATGGTATATCCTCAAAGAGAGTACTTGTACTGCTTAATGCACCCGTTTCTACATTTCCTGCACTAACTAATGGCTGTTCCTCAGTATCCATATTGCTCGGACGTTGACTACGCAATTTAACCATATTCATAAATTACCTACTCGAACACAAGATCTGACAGTTTTTTCACTTGCACACAAAATATGTTAGTTTATCTACAATACACTGCACACTAAAAATTACTATCTACAATCAACTTTGTCCTGTCATAAATACTAACATCAAACTACACACCACTAGCGATATGAGATCACTTCACTGGAGTTAAGCTTCTACAAACAGGACAACTACACTGTAGTCTTACCTTTAATTTATCTGATCTCGGGGATCGGCTGCCCCCGGATTATGTAGTCGTTACAGTTTCTCAGTACTATCAGGATCGTTTCCTCTAACTTGCTTGCAGTGGTGCGGTTTTTCATGAAAATTTTTTGTACATTCATTAATACATAGCATTAATCATGATACACATACATACATTTATCACTAAATACATACATATATATAACAATAAACACTGAAAGAAAGTACATAAAATATTCTTATTTTCGTGGCCACTGCAAATTCGCGCCCCGCGTTTTTGGGCGACAATTTCGCGTTTTTGTCGTAAATATATATATACTCTTTTCTACTTATTTTGGTTTTGTTTTATTATTATTGTGATTATTATTATTTGCGTAACAACGCATATACGAAAAGAGCCGCGAAATACCTTTTAGTAATGCTGTGCCAAGAATTTCTTTATAATCATTAATTTTCAACAAAACAGAATATATGGGGTTCTTATTGTTCTGTATCTGGCTTTCTATTAAAGGAACATTTTTGGTTACTGTAACTCACTATAAAAAACAACATATCTTCCCTACTTTATAGTTATTGAAAATGAAAATTACTTTGTTATGAAATACTGATGTTACAGTTCGCAAAGATTGTTCAACATTTTGCAGTGGATTTTTGTTAAGCGTAAAACACCAATAACTAGCACAAGAACATGAGACTATTGTCGGAGAAAAATACGTTTTCACTATAAGGTTTGCCAGACCAGAACTAAGCACAACAAAATTCCTATTATGTTACGAAGGTAAATTATTTCTTTTGTACTGTTAGCAATATATTATCAGCAGCCCGCGTCAACCTGCAAAACACATCATAAAATCTGCTGCTCTGCTCTGCAAGTCCGGGAGCTGAAAGAGATGATTTTATTTCACTATTACCTTCCCGCTTCCTTGCGGTATGATCGATTTCTTTTAATGCAGTTTGAATGCGCCGCGGCAGCGGCTTGTTCGTTCGTAGCGCAGCTCTGCACCACGGACAATATTTAAATAACTGAAAATGTCTTAAAAGGATGGGATAATAATTTAAGCAAGCTACTACAAATAATAATGCAAGGTTTCATTAAATAACTCTATTCAAAACATTCAGATATGTTAACTTATCTACAATACACACCTTTTTTTAAAAATGAGTACGTAATGGCGTACATCGATTAACCATGACAAAAGAAGACTACGTTAGCATGTACAACTGCGACACAGGCTATCTTACTCCCGTAACTCCAAGAGGAAGACAAAGAAATTAATGTTCGTTCTGTATTATTTATACTAGTGATATTTTTCATCTTTGTATGATATTTATCGTCTGTGCGGTTTCAGTACTCGCCGACACAGATATTATCTAAAATAAATAATAATAAAAAAATACATAATTCCATACAATAACAGAATACGATGCACAATATTTTCTCTTTACTACAAAATATGTCTTTTGTTAAGGGACGATACAGTATCTTCATTAACTTAATGATACTATTCGAAACGCTTTTCCCACTCGTTGACAGTTGGTTCGCTCATGACAATCCAACCAAGCAATATTTAAAATTTCTAAAACTTTTCTCCACTTTATTCGGTTTTGCTGCAAAATTTTATACAAATTTTTGATCCTTTTTATGCAAAACAATCAGCGATAGTCTCAAAACACATATAGCCTTTTAGATATTGAGAACCGATATGGGTAGCACTGTATACAAATTTTTCTCACCTGTTTATCAACATAACAACAAAATCTCGCGATTCTGACTTAAGCACCGCGTGATATTACAAGGCTATTACAAATGATTGAAGCGATTTCATAAATTCACTGTAGCTCCATTCATTGACATATGGTCACGACACACAACAGATACGTAGAAAAACTCATAAAGTTTTGTTCGGCTGAAGCCGCACTTCAGGTTTCTGCCGCCAGAGCGCTCGAGAGCGCAGTGAGACAAAATAGCGACAGGAGCCAAGAGAGCGTATGTCGTGCTTTAAATGCACTCACATCAGTCACTTATAACAGTGGAACGACACTTAAGGACGAAGTTCAACAAATATCCACCAACTGCTAACTCCATCGGCGATGGTATGCGCAGTTTAAAGCTTCTGGATGCCTCTGTATGGGGAAATCAATGGGTCGGCCTGCAGTGAGCGAAGAAACGGTTGAACGCGTGTGGGCAAGTTTCACGCGTATCCCGCGGAAGTCGACGAATAAAGCAAGCAGGGAGCTAAACGTACCACAGCCGACGGTTTGGAAAATCTTACGGAAAAGGCTAAAGCAGAAGCCTTACCGCTTACAATTGCTACAAGCCCTGACACCCGATGACAAAGTCAAGCGCTTTGAATTTTCGGCGCAGTTGCAACAGCTCATGGAAGAGGATGCGTTCAGTGCAAAACTTGTTTTCAGTGATGAAGCAACATTTTTTCTTAATGGTGAAGTGAACAGACACAATGTGCGAATCTGGGCGGTAGAGAATCCTCACGCAGTCGTGCAGCAAATTCGCAATCCACCAAAAGTTAACGTGTTTTGTGCAATCTCACGGTTTAAAATTTACGGCCCCTTTTTCTTCTGCGAAAAAAACGTTACAGAACACGTGTATCTGGACAGGCTGGAAAATTGGCTCATGCCACAACTGGAGACCGACAGCGCCGACTTCATCTTTCAACAGGATGGTGCTCCACCGCACTTCCATCATGATATTCGGCGTTTCTTAAACAGGAGATTGGAAAACCGATGGATCGGTCGTGGTGGAGATCACGATCAGCAATTCATGTCATGGCCTCCACGCTCTCCCGACTTAACCCCATGCGATTCCTTTCTGTGGGGTTATGTGAAAGATTCAGTGTTTAAACCTCCTCTACCAAGAAACGTGCCAAAACTGCAAGCTCGCATCAACGATGCTTTCGAACTCATTGATGGGGACATGCTGCGGCGAGTGTGGGAGGAACTTCATTATCGGCTTGATGTCTGCCAAATCACTAAAGGGGCACATATCGAACATTTGTGAATGCCTAAAAAAACTTTTTGAGTTTTTGTATGTGTGTGCAAAGCATTGTGAAAATATCTCAAATAATAAAGTTATTGTAGAGCTGTGAAATCGCTTCAATCATTTGTAATAACCCTGTATATTAGACCTGTATAATTTTTTAATACGGTACACTTCTACACAATCAACACAAGCAGTCACACGCACAAAACAGGCACGTGCAGTCGGCAGGCTTCTATGTCACTAGACTCCCTAAAAGTCACTGCAATTGTGGATAAGGTCGGCCAAGTTGCAATGAGAAGTTATGGGCAAAGGGACTTCGGCTATTGCCTTCCTCAGAGCCGTCAAACTTTCGACCGTTACGTGCGGCTATCGGAAATGGAGGTCGCCTGCTATTCACCTGATCCGCTAAAGATAAACTGGTAGGAGAAACACAATAGATCCTAAGTTTTCGAGAGAAGGTTCAAGACGCCTTATATTCAAAGATTAACCACTCCTATGATGGTGAACGGTTTTCATCTTAGCAGAGTTAACACACTCAGAACAACACAGACGTTAAGGCCGTCGACACACAGACCGTGCTTTCGAACGTCAACATTGAGCGTGCTGAGGTCAACGTGCTGCTAAACACTGAGAAACGATGCAACTTGTGCATACGATGCGTGGGCCCCAATGTGGTATACGCGATCTCAGCGCGCCCCAGCGGCAGTTGTCAGCTGTGTCTGCTGCGCAAATCACACTGTTTACGAAATGGACGAGAGTACAAAATCCTGTATTAATTCTATTAAAACGCAAATTCGCTCCCTTGTCCATAAGCCAGTCGTGTTGTTCTGTCTGTAAAACACATAAATAAAAACCTCAATCTCCGTGAACACGCCTTATAAGGTGAAAAGGAAAATACTATGTTTGGGCAATAAGGACACCAGCTTATGAAAGTTCCATTACAAATAGTGCGGTGGAAATTTAGACTAGTTTTCCACGTAAGATAAATATTACTTCGTTAGTCTCACTTTTTAGTAAATCCATAAAATCATTCTTGCATGGGCACTGTTCCGATTCAGTAACAGAATCCTTACTACATACGAAATACAAAATTCTGAAGTAAGCGCAAAATATCCTAATGCAAGTAGTGCAAGCTGTTTTTCGGAAAAATACACTCCGCGAGAAGGCATATAAATCTATATAAAATAGAGTGTTATGTTATTTTTATTTAATTTAATCGTATGGCTATGGTCCCCCGTCGGCAGACCGTTCGCCGGGTGCCGGCCTTTCAATTTGACGCCATTTCGGCGACCTGCAGCCGATGAGGATGATAGGATGACGATAAGGACAGCACAACACCCAGTCCCTGGGTGGGCAAAATTCCCCAACCCAGCCGAGAATCGAACCAGGGCCCAGAGGACTGTCAATCCGTCACGCTGACCATTCAGCTACCGGGGTCGGACAGCGTTATGTCATGACAGTATTATGAAAAGAATAGACTGCTATCCACCATATAGTGTGAAGGTCGAGTCGCAGACGGGCACAAAAAAGAAAAAAAGGATTGCTAAACAATTAAGCTCTCGGTCGAATGGCCTTCTTTTGATGTAGAGAACACACTCAATCACGTAAACATAGCTCACGCGCACATGATTACCGTCTCTGGCTCCCAAGGCACGCATAGTGGACTATTTCGTTAAATGTCCCTGTGGGGCAAATGAAAGAAAAATGACTTTTGTAAACGTTACAGTAAAACTAATTAAGCTGACAGTTCCATCCAAATTTAACCTTACAAGCATAGTAGTTCCATAGCCAGAAGGCCTGACGAATACAACGATGTAATAGTTTACTTTATGCTGTTAAAATTCACAAATTTGTTAGGTACAATTTACACAAACGCCAGTTTTACGTTTTGTATGTGCTCGACTAAGCCGCTGGCGTAATGAGGCCAGTCAATGAAGAAGAAAAAAGGTCGACTTTGGGAAGTCGCAAATTTTTGTCCACTGGTAGAAGGGAGTGCCATGAGTAACATACAAGACCTCCTGACCGGTGGGGACTGAGCGTGCGAGTGGGGTTAAAGCTGACTTTTGTACGTTTTTCTCGAATAACTCGAGAACTGTGGCCTCTAGCGAAAACCTATCCCGTAACAAAGTTTAACTGCACCATATTTCCTATAAAACAAATCCTGTTCATTTTCTCTGCAGGACTAATGGTTGGCGCTCGCAAGAGAGAGAACATAAAATTCTTGGTCTTGGTTTCTGAAAACCAAGCATAACACCGCGTGCTGCACAAAATTGCATCGGTACGGTCAGGTCAATCACTCTCTATTAGGACCATAGTGACTACTTTTTTGTGCAGCTAGACCGTAAGAACCCAAGGGATCTGAGGACGCACTGACAAATACGAGACAGTGAGACATATCCCGAATCTTAATTACAAGTTTTCGCGTGCCCTAATATTCCGGTGCCGTAAGCCATGCTTACGATAATCTTCTACGTGATACAACAGCAGTGGAGAAACCACGCCTCTATTGGTACAAAGGTCAGGGCCACTGTCACACGACTGAGGAATCGAAGACGGGACTCCAGACGACTCCGCTGTTTGAGAGCGCAGTCCGCAGAACGGCGATCTGTTAACCTCAAAGCTCCGCGACTTCTGCACCCCGTCTCAGTTTCAATGCCCGCCTACAAAGCAAATTGATTTACCCCAATACCACGTTATATTACAGAAGATTAAGAAGAGGAAATGAATTCATACTGTCGCTGTGATCTCATGACTCACGCTAAGCAACCAGCCTCTCCTTCTGTTGCATTATTAGAGGTTAGCAAATGAAATGAGACGAGCCGAAGGGCTTGTCGCCTTTCAACATCCCCAGCGTGAATCATGGCAAGGATTCGGTGTTGAATTGGGCCCCATGGTTACTCTGCAATGCCACGTTCCTACCAAGCAATACGTGACTATTTTGGCTGAACAGGTGTGTGCCGCGTCGCGAACTGACAGGTCGCGCCACGCTTTCAATTGTATTCATCTATGACCAGAGGGCTTGGTTGATGGCCTGGTAAGCCACTCGGTAAGCGGGATCGCTCTCTTGAAGTTCGGCCATCAGACAGCGAGGTTCGTTGTGGAGCAGAGACGGTAGAGGGTCACAGTTCGTGTTGACTCCTGTGGCCTCGTATTTTGGGTCCTTCGCCGAAGTCCGTCTGGTGCAAGCGGAGCGTGCTGGCCGTGGCGACTTGGACGAATGAGAGTAGGGCTGGCTGAGCGGAGCAAGGCGCCTGGCGCTCAGCGCCGTAAAAGCCTTTTTGTGAGCAGCAGCTAGCAGCGACAGAGTTCTACCACTGGCGCAAAAGGGCTCCTATATTAACGTCCACCTATGTTCTCCAGCAGATTGTGAGACACTTATTACAGGCTTAGAAATTATCTCTGTGGTTAAGTTCGTCTTACCGCACGGTGTGATCCTGGGGAAAAACAGTTTGCTGTGGAACCAATGGTCTCAATCATTTTGGAGGTTTTAACCGACAATTCTCTTAATTCGTTTCCTCGTGTTACTAACTGTTATAAATTTGATTATCCGAGGCCGACAAGTGAGTTTTAAACAGTTAAACATGTGTGCAGTGGAAATCAGCTTCTCTTAAAGTGTTTCTGGGCTACGCAGTTAATAAGCTTCTTAAGAACTGTTCCCTTTTAAATTTCGTGATGCACTTGCCGCTTGTGCTTCATCTTAATAGACTGTTCAATCAGGGTAGCTTGTGAAAATAGGGAGAGTATATTCTGCTCCCTTTCTGTGTGTTGACGGCGGCTGCCGTCCTTACTTAGCACCGTAACTCACTGCACTACAGGTGTCATGTGTAGTTAATACGATTAAGTGGCTCAGCATTTTCATTCCTGATGTACTAGTACAATATGCAAGCTGTGTCTGGATTTAGCTCGTTTTTAAAGAGATTTATCCTTATAGGATTCAAATGGTTCAAATGGCTCTGAGCACTATGGGACTTAACTTCTGAGGTCATCAGTCCCCTAGAACTTAGAGAACTACTTAAACCTAACTAACCTAAGGGCATCACACACATCCATGCCCGAGGCAGGATTCGAACCTGCGACCGTTGTGGTCTTGCGGTTCCAAACTGTAGCGCCTAGAACCGCTTGGCCACTCCAGCCGGCCCTTATAGGACCCAAATTATTTATTGTAATGTTAGCTTCGGCGCCTGTGCCTTGGTACTTAGTTTCTGCCTCCAGAGAATAGTTCTAAAGTAATTCTAGATCCACATCTACATTTATACTCCGCATGTCACCCAACGGTGTGTGGCGGAGGGCACTTTACGTGCCACTGTCATTACCTCCCTTTCCTGTTCCAGTTGCGTATGGTTCGCGGGAAGAACGACTGCCGGAAAGCCTCTGTGCGCGCTCGAATCTCTCTAATTTTACATTCGTGATCTCCTCGGGAGGTATAAGCAGGGGAAAGCAATATATTCGATACCTCATCCAGAAACGCACCCTCTCGAAACCTGGACAGCAAGCTACTCCGCGATGCAGAGCGCCTCTCTTGCAGAGTCTGCCACGTGAGTTTGCTAAACATCTCCAAAAAACGCTATCACGCTTACCAAATAACCCTATGACGAAACGCGCCGCTCTTCTTTGGATCTTCTCTATCTCCTCCGTCAACCCGACCTGGTACGGATCCCACACTGATGAGCAATACTCAAGTATAGGTCGAAAGAGTGTTTTGTAAGCCACCTCCTTTGTTGATGGACTACCTTTTCTAAGGACCCTCCCAATGAATCTCAACCTGGCACCCGCCTTATCAACAATTTCCTCTATTTCTAGTAGGAGAGCATCCGTATTCATCAAAACTGCTGGTGTTTTAAATCAGTTTTAAGTATGCATTTATGCCGGTCAAACTTGTTATGCTACTGAAGCGAGTGTTCTAATTCCTGACTGAACGCGTTCTCCAGAATTTTAACTCTTGCGTCATTAATCTTGGTGAATATGTAATTTTCCTTCTGAATCTGTTCGTAACTGGGTTAATGTATGTATCTTGTTCGCTATTTTGAATGCAGGTGCGACGTTAAATCTTCTTTTTTTATTGTATGTATTTTGAGGTTGTTTCATGTACAGCTTTAAAGTGAAGGAGTTTCTTGACCAACCTAGTTTGAGGAGCGTCCCGATGAGCCGTGAACGTCGTAGCTAAGATATTCTTCCCTTCAGTTTCAGCTGCTTCATCCGTGAACAAAATCTTACCAACAAACGTGGCAGGTCTTCGAAGTCTTCGTGGACACAGTTCGGAGAACAGATTGCAAAGTTATTGCCATGAAGGTGCCGATGGAACTGCTGTACTGAACTGCCAAATTTAAGGGCGAGATTATTAAGGTAACGTGACGTTACTTGGTGGAAATGAATGAAATTTCTGGATTATGTTGCCAGCGATCTCTCAGTAGCGCAGAGGAAAGTGGACGGCGTGAGGCCAGCATGACTGAAGCACCAAATGAAGTTGGCCCTGCTACAAGCGTTTGTTGAAGGAACAGGAGAAAGTGTATGTCAGTCAGCGAGCAGTTACAGTGCACTGTGGTGCTGTTCTTCATTATAACATGGCCTGGAGACAACATCTCAATGACTTCATGTGGGGTGTAATAAGAGAGAAACTGGATGAAGGATGAAGTGTAATGAGTGTACCCGAGGAGTCTGGTATTTCTCACAGCAAGTTAAAAATTGCACTTAATAAATGAAGGTTTCAGTCGCAAAGTTTGAAATTGTGACTGCACTGTGATAAACGAAATATTCAGAAACCAGATCGCCTGCTACACTACGTTCCATTGTGGACTCCAGATTCAACCCTGCATACGAGATTACCAGAAAACTGAATGACCTAATTCCAGCCAGTATCAATTTCGAAAACACAAACACCATCAAAAACATTTTTGAAATAACTGAAAGCATGAAGATGTACACATACCGCAAATAGCAAAGTTTCCTTTCCGAGACACAGTCAATCTATACACAAATGTACTAGTTGTAGAAGCAGTTAAAATACGAATATTAAAAAACAATCTCATTAAATTTAAAAAGTGAACGACCAGAAATAAACGAATTGCTGGAACAGTCGGAACACATCCTGTCACATAATGATTTCAATTTCAATAATAAAATTTATAAACAGTAACAGAGAGACAGTAGGATGGCAACTGGCCTTTTCGATAGTAACTGTATACATTTCGTAGATTTAACGTAGCATCGAAAGAAAAGTAAAACGTTAAATAAAGCGTTGTGTGGAATGGCTTTATTTCAGAGTTATGCAGAAGAGTATGGATCACAAGTGCAGCAGGAAATTAATTATTCTTATAAAGCAACGGCCTGAAGTGAATATCAACAGAGCTACGCACTGTACGTTTACCCCAGGACATGCACATATTCAAAATGATGTCCATTTAGACGAAGACAGTGACATACTCGACTTTTTTCGGATCTCGGTTCATATCGTTCTGCACAGTTGCATAGCTGTTTTCAATTCGCTGCAGCAGTTGCGCTACATTCTCAAGTGCAACACCATACACTACTTCTTTGAAATGGTCCCAAAAGTAGAAATTACTGCGTAAGGATTCGGAGATCTGGCGGGCAAGCAAGTGGTCCTGCCCGCCCCGTCTACTTATCAGGATATGCCACTTTGAGATACTCTTCTGCCTCCGGGCTGAAATGTGCAGGAGGACCTCTGACAAAGCATGAGTCTCTATGCGGGTGGGCACGATACGCCAAAAGCCCGTACTGGCCCCTACCACAAATGATATTACGCAAGTCGGAAATAAATGAGTTTCAGACAAAACTTTATTTCACATTTTACTCTTACTTTGATCCACAGATTACACGCACGACGTGTGTACAGTTACTTTTGAATGACCCTGTATATATATATATATATTCTCACAACAAATCATCAGCTTAGTGACAGAGTTTCCAATTGCACTGGACATGTTGATTATACAGTAAACTTATTCAGTGGTACAAGTGATGAAACAGGCACCCTTGCAGTTCAGTTCAGCAGCATGCACAAAAGTAACACCTACCATGTAGAACATCTTCATCTACATCTCCATGTATATACCTACTAGGCAAATTAGTGTACAGTGTGCGGCGGAGTGTTCCAATACTAGCCATTTACTTTCCTTTTAACTCGCAAATAGGGCGATAATATAATAAAAACAATAATACCACATATTTCCTTAACATTACAATTACGATAAAACTAACAGACAGCAATTTAACGAGTCCAGGAAATCAACAACGACGGACATAAATATTAATAGCAGTTCTTGTCGTCCAGACCAACACAAAACAGGATATGCAAGAACAATACTGAATCAGACGCGCATGATCCCGCTTGATAACCCATAGAAACTTACTGAAATTAATATTATTAAGGGGGTAGCCAGAATCAATGGCTACCATCCTTCGCTTAATGATAAACATCAAGATAAAGAAAAAGAAAACACTTCTACCATATTCCTTCTGCCAATACAAGCTCCTAAAGGCACACTAAATACGCAGATACTTTTTCTAGGAAGCTTGTCCTGTAAGTAACCTAGTCTCTCCAAAAGTACAAATATTAGAATAAGGTTCTTTGCAGACAATTAGCTGCAACAGCAAGCAATTAATAATGTAGGTACTTCCAGTATATGTAATTGCTTCACTAGATATTAAGTATAAAATAAATGCTTCTGGTGTACGTGAGGTAAGAAACGTAAACTAAAATTATTTGCTAGCCAAACCAAACTGAGCTCTAAAGAAAGCAATATATATGTAAAACAGTAAACATCACTGCTAACTGACTAAAAAATTAGTATCTATGGGATGACTGAAGCAATGTAGCGCTTTCCTATCCGCCGTGCTCTAGCCGTCCGCGAACGTGAGACCCTATGGCGACCTGTTTCACTTAGCATCCATCTTCCATTTAGGCGTCAAGCTCTTTCCAAGTCCGTAATGCGGCTGCCGGCACCGTGAAAGACGCCAGCTTTAATTTTAAAGTATCGCCGTGAGCCGCGCGGCCGTCTCTTGCGCGCCACCTCTAAGTAAAGATTACTCCACTCTCACAGTTTCGAATTTTCGCGTTAAATTTTCACTTCGGGTACTCGTTTCTTGTTAAATCCCCGTCGAGGGCACCTTTCACTGCGATTTCCTTCTTCCACGTCTTCTAGAAACCATTTTCTGCTTATCTAGCTTCGTGAAACTTCGCAGCCTTCTTTACGTGTACGGAACGATGTCCATCAATTTAGAGAAGCTACAGCTGTGTTCATGTTCAGCCAGCGTAGTTTCTATGTCTATGCCTGACTGACCAATGTAAAACATGAACGCAGCTGGAGGTTGCAAAATTCTGACTCCACATTTGCTGAGAATGTACTGATTAAGGGTCACAACCACCAGCCAAAGTCCCATGTCCTTCACTTAGCAAGCCAAGGCCATAAAATCAACCTCCTGGAAGCCCTGGAAATTAACAATCATGTAGTTCACAGTCCAGAGCTAATCTTAAATGACCAGATACAGCTTAACACTTCAACTGTCCTAAATTCCACATAATACTTTCTGTTTTTCGTTACTTCTCACATTGTTACTACATATTCCACATTTTTCTGTATTCATTGAGCTCTTTTATTTTTTTGAAATTGTCTAGACTGTATAAACAGTAGTTTCAGTTGTTGAGGCCATGTTTTAGGTAGTACTTGTATTATTTCCCACGTTTAATATCTCTTGTAGTTGTCTCATAAAATATTATTTTTATATTACTTGGTTCATTTATTTCATGCAGACTGTTACATAGGCACAGTATGAGTAAAGTGTTGATGATTTTTCTGTTTGCTCCTTTTGTATTTGAGTATTGTTCAGCTTTTTTGCCTTTTAAGATGCAGTACCCCACATTTTCAAAGATTGCATTTACTGTATATTTCCACACACTCCTCCTTTTTCCTGTATTTATTCATTTCTGTTTACGTTATTGATATTGCTGAAGTTAATTATGTATTCTGCATTTACAATTGAAAATCCTTTCTTTGTTAATTGGTATGTGTATCACTCTAGATGTTTTATACCTCCTAAAGTAGCCTTGTCAAGTACTAATTTTATTTTAATGCTTTACTTTATTAATATAAACTATTATGTCAACATGCTGTTCCTGTTTTGTGTTAAAGTATTTCCCTGTTACTCTATGAGTATTTATTTACTGTTCAACTTTCTTCTCCTTACCACCACAGTGTCAAAGACGTTAATTGCTGTACATTTCTGTCCAATCTGGATGTGTAACTTCTCTTCCAATGTTGTTTACAAATATTGTGACTTCTTTGATGACAATTGTCAGTAAATGACTGAAGATGGCCTTGTAAGCCGAAAACAGGTTAACATAATAAAAGTAATACTATAGAACAGAAGCAAACTAGCGCTTTTCGCTTATTATAACGATGTTCTACCAAGAATCGATGGAAGATTCAGTTAACATAATAAATTAATAATCTAAATAACGACAGTTCTATTAGTGATTTGTGCTTCCAATGTGGAAAATTACATGAACCTAATGAAAAGACACAGAAGATGAAACACAGAAAGTAGTACGAGATATGGCTAAGTCCTCATCTCAGTGGCGTAGGTTGCGGCCTTTCAGGATTTCCCAGGAGGAATTTTCGGGATTCAGGGATATAAGGAAGGAACGATAATCTGAAGAAAAAATTTCATGTGGACATAGGATCTGTTCCGAATGGTTTCGGAAATAGAACACATTTAATATACATTGCTATTTATTTTCTATTTTATTCAGTACATAGTGAGGTTTACACATGTACACATGTACAACAATTAGTAAACAAAACAAAATGAGTTTTTCGTAAATTGAAAAGTATGTATTTTTAACACATTTACTTCTAGGCACTATCGTATTGTAACTTTACAGCTTTTGTACAGCTCACAATAAATGTTCAAATATCAAAACGTCAACTTCAGTACATTTGTGCACTGCTGGTAAAAGATGTACCGCTTTCTTGAGTGCCTCTGCACGTTGCCTAATAGTGGCAAGGCGACCAGACAGTTCATTCACATATTCACTTTCGTTTGTGCGTCTCAGACATCATCCAACCACAATGAAAAAATTCAAATGGAGTAAGATTTTGCGATCTTGGTAGCTACTTAAATGTAACACCACGACCAACCCAGCTATTAGGTTGTGTGCTTTTGAGACGTTCTCTCACACGTCTGGTAAAATGCGGAGGATCTCCATCATGCTGGAAGTAAATTGCACTTCGCGATGCCAAAGCAACGTCCTCAAAGTATTCAACAAACAAATTTTACAAAAAAAAAACTATGTAATTTCTAAAATGACTGGACCTATCAAAATTTTACCCATCATGAAGCACCAAACATCAATCGAAAAGCAAACTTGGGAAAAGGTTCCACTGTAGCGTGTGGAGCTTCCTGCGACTATCAATGATTGTTTCATGCGTTACTAACTCCATTCCATGTAAAAGTGGCTTTATCACTCAACAGCTTTAGTGGAGGCAAATGACGATTGTCATTTCATCAGTGACAAAATTCTAATCGTGTGGTATTGTCGTCAAAGCTAAAACTTTGGATACGATGTGTGTGAAATGGATAGAAGCTTTCGGCATGTAACTTTCGCGATGGAAGCATTCATGAGATACTGGTACGTGCTTGAAGTCGCCTCGTAGTATGCTGGTAGCATGGCAACATTGCACCGTTTCAGCAACGTCTCTGGAAGTCCATCTGTAAACAAGATGGTTGCCGGAA
The DNA here is from genome assembly GCF_021461385.2 of Schistocerca piceifrons. NCBI lineage: Eukaryota > Metazoa > Arthropoda > Insecta > Orthoptera > Acrididae > Schistocerca > Schistocerca piceifrons. The sequence continues at coordinate 686,668,850 of NC_060140.1, forward strand.
CTCGGTTGTTCAGTGTGAAATGTCGAATAGAAACACCCTCAGCAGCCTATATTTCCAGTTTTATTTTATTTGTGCCCCGAGTTTCAGCGTAACATTACACCATCATCAGTCCCCCCCTGAGCGACGTCTAAGAAAAATCCTACCTCTTTACAGTCCAAACGGGGGCCAGCATACATTCACTGGCATCCGTATACTTTTTGTTAACATAGCGATCTCTTCGATAATCACTTGCGAATTGTTAGACAAACATTAGGTTTATATGTGGCATTCTTCCCACACGATAGTCAGGCTGCCTGAAGATAGCGTAAAGTAAGGCTGAAGAAACTGGTTGGGGAAAGAAAGTGGAAATTTAGGTGGCTGAATGTGATTGATTCGATATTTTATTTCAACACTGTTGCCGTTTCTGCACAGTTTCTTGAAATATACGTTCAAAATAAAAGAAGAAAAGTGGGAACCTGGAAGAGTACCTGTGTTACGTAATGTGCTGAAAACTGTGGTAAACATTCTATCGTCAGGAATTCGACGTGTCTGTTAGCGCAGGAGCACTACCATCATAGAAGCTGTAGACATACATACGCGTCAAATATGCACATTCCTCATTTGTGTAGATGTGTTGAACTTTAACCAGCTATTCTACAAACACAGTTAACCGATGCTTCTCCGTGATGCACTCACAGTCCCTCGCATGACTTGACTCACAACACACCATAAACAGCTGCGCGTTCAACGATCTAGTTTAGTGGCAAAAAGTCATCCCGAGCAAAGAGGTTGAAAGCAGTGAGTTATGTTGGGCTAGAATAAAATATCAAAGAGGTGGAGTATGTAAGACACGTATGCGCGCGTTACAAAATCATTCGGAATGGGGCTTGTGTCAGTACGTAGTATTATAGCATTTTTGTTTCAAATGAGCGATACTGTCATATCCCTGAATATTCACCATTCCTACTGGGACACCCTGGACATCGATTCCTCATCAGATTGCTACTTGCCTGTATTCTGTCACAATTTCACTTCCACACGATCCTACAAATGTGGTTCAAGCACTAAAGATCTAGATTCTTCTCTTCCCATTACAGTGCAGTTGTTAATACTATGTAAGTTATAATGTATGCTACATTAAAACTTAGTACCGTATACTTTAGTGTTACTATAATAGTAATATAATGTTAGCAAGTATATAAACCTAAGCGTTCAGCATACTCCAAATGTGAAAACAGCAATTTGTCTTTCTGTAGGTAGTGTTGTAAGCGTGAGTGTTGGCGAGAAAGCGGACACCTTATGATGGAGGTATGCGCTATTCACTTAACACTTCACTTGCAGTAACTGGCGCTCTCTCTTCTCTCACACTTACCTTATGATAGAGGTATGCGCAAGACAGTCTTAACATCGTCACTTAACACTTCACTCGCAGTAACTGGCGCTCTCTCTTCACTCACACATACCTTATGATGGAGGTATGCGCTATATAGGCTTAACATCGTCACTTAACACTTCACACGCAGTAACTGGCGCTCTCTCTTCACTCACGCTTACTGTAGGTTCCTACTCCTTGTTTTGCATCTGTGGCAGCCTGTGAAGTGTGGGGAGACATCTTTCTTTACTTTCTCACCCCCGCCTATACTGTGTTACCTAGTGTCCCTCCTAAGAGTCTCCAGACGTATTTTGTCTGGTATTACAGTAGACAATTGCAATTTGGTTTTCGGAGCGTGTTGTTGCGGTAAGCCCATCACATCTTTTATATATGTATTAATAGCGACAGTAAACAGCAAGAATAACCAGCACTCCAACAGTGACTGTGTAGCGCTGCTGCATGGCGGTAGAAGTCATCGTGGGACAAGGCAGCACGTGAGAGGCCAAAAATGTTCTTACAAAAATTCCTACTCTTACGAAGCGTACATGTTGCATATAAAATCACAATTCTGTCATGTTTAACATACAACAACAGAGTCACCGTAGAGAAATATCGGCGGCCCTGAAACAGAGTTTCTCTGCGTCAAGGACAATTATCAAAATCATATTCCTCTTACATTTGCCATGCGTAGACATGCAGCAGATCAGACTAGACTACGGTTCTGCTAGGTTTTCAATGTTGTCTTCGGAATATTTACAAATACGATGAAATAAATAAGATTGTAGAAAGCTACCTCAATCTAGTTTTCCATAATAACTACCGTTATCATCATTGGCGAAACAGCCCCTTTTTGAGCCTTGGTGGTCTCTATAAGATTATTCATTTCCTCCCAATTTAGAGCTTAACTCCTCCAAATCTATATTCCAATTTTCCTTATATCCTCTTTGACACCTTCCTCCCACATTAGCTTTGGTCTTCCAACTGCCCTAGTTCCTTCATTCACTGCTCTGAATAAATTTTCTTCTCCTTGAGACACCATTTTCTTTCACTGTCCCGAGATATGCACAGTTCCTTTTCATAAAACTTTGTTACTGTCTATGTTTCACCATCGTGTGTTAGTATCAGCCTTACTTAAACTTAATGCAAAATAATTTCACTTTTCCTGAACAGCAACTTGAGTTTCATATGCCTTCTGAGGCCACAGTAACACTTTTAGGCGGACAATGCTCGTTTCTGTATCTTACAGCTGGCACTGTTATTACAGCTTACTTCTGACCCAAGGAAAGTGCAACTACAAACGCCATAAAGCTAATATGTGCAGATTTCTATGGACGGGGACTCATCTGGATAATCTTTCTTACCTACAGGCAAATACGTAGTTTTCTATCATTTATCTGTAACTTCATCTTTATAGCAGCTCTGGGCCTTTCCCTCTCATGTCCAAACTGAGAAACGTTTGAATTTTACCAGCAGTAGTATCACTGGCAGTAACTCTCCCTGGCCTGCTGATAGCTGCCTACTTACGCGAGTAATGCTTCCGGCAATCATGGTCTCCAACTGTAGTCTACTCCAAGCCAAGCGCCTGAAGCATCGCCGCCAGCTCGTGGCCCTCGCAATGGCACTGTATCCGGCCTGGAGCGGCATTAGTTTTGTGTGCTGGATTCTGTCGTCTATTTCTTTCACGCTAGCTCCTCATCCATTCCTGCACACAAGAGATTTTATCCCCACGAGCTACTGTTTGGTTTTCAGGTACCACTACCAGTTTCAGGTACCACACTACTAGAACCTCTGTGTAACAATAAGATCTCAGAATACGAATTCAAAGCCGGACGCTTTTGGAAATACGTTTACGATATTGTGAATCATTTTTCGTTTCCATCGAAGCTCCGCTACCATTCGCCCATATCGGAAGCTGTGAGAGTGACACAAGTATCTTTATCTCTCTGTTACACAAACGACGCAGGCCACCAAAGATGATCAGTAGATGCTTGCGATATCTGCTATCGTCACTGGTATTAGTATATTCATGAAGAGTTTTGTCTGCTAAACATGGTTCGTTTATGAGGTGGTCTATCGACCGACTCTGTTCTAAACTCAGTTGACGCTGGCTAAATTCATGAAACTACCTATGTGCCAGGAGTCGGTAACACGGGAGGCGTTCCTGGATGCATACCAGGGTATACAGGACGATTCAGCTGCCCGTCTACATGCCTTTTATGCAACTCACGACATTTACATACTACGCGCATGGTTTTCATGTTCTCTTTCTTGCTACGCACTAACTATTAATCCTAAAGAAAAAATGAACAGCACCTTTCTGTAGAAAATTTAATGTAGTTAAATTTTGTACTGTAGATCGTTTTCGCTTCATTCTGTAGTTCTCGAATTATTCCAGAAAAACGTAGAAAAGTGACCCTGAACGTGTTTACCTTGAATAACTCTAAAACGATGGCCTCCAGCTAAAACGTACTCCAGCACAAAATTTATCTAGATAAATTTCCTAAGAAAGGGTCCTGTTTATTGTTTCTGTGAGACTAATAGTTTGCACGAATTGAACGAGAGAATACTAAAGTCTAATGCATGGTTTTTAAAGGTGTTGCAGGTTACATAAAACCCACAGATAAAGAGTAGCTCAATCAACTCATACGTAATACTTAAGTTTCGACAGATACTTACTTTCACATTTTTTGATAATTGCTAATCCGGTTGTCAGTTCAGGTACCAAACCCAGTAATAATACTTCATACAGCACAAATCTTAAGTAATATACTATCTTCAGCGCTAGTTGCAGCAGGAATTTTGTGCGGGTACTATCAAACTCTAATGGTTCTCCTTTCCTTAGCCTGACCAACGCCACTTCAACGTCATCAGGCGCAAAGGTATAAGTTTAAATATCTTAGTCTGAGATGACACTGGTTTGTGTTTGTTAGTGTTGATCTGTTTTTGGGTCATCGTCCAGGAGGTGTTTATGCAGCAGTTATTCAGCAGTACGTCTCCATCCTCTTGTTGAATTTGCCTCGTTCATCACTATATTTGCCAAGACTGTGAGTCGTGACATGTGACATGTCTGTGGTGTTTTCCAAAGATATCTGCTTGAAGATGGGCGGCGCGGTGGTGCCGTTTTCTAGAAATCCTCCATTGCCTTCCGAGTTTTGATAACTGTAGACCTTATCCGCCGTTATAATCTGTTATACATTCAAACATTTGGTACCAGTCTACCTCGTTTAAGTGCAACATTCCTTCCACCTATCTCCGACGCGACATGCCTGATGGTGCTGCATTAGCACGTATGTATCTACCATTATGATCAATGAACTGAGTACTTCTAACACCATCCAAATGCTGATTTCCCACAACCACTTGCTATCTGACACAGAGATAATGATGTAACTTTACGCACCTGCTCTTCCTTAAAGGATTGGTTCTTGGCCAGGCCTATTCAGTTCATACAAATCATTTTCCTCTGGCAGGACTTTTGCAGCTTTTCCCTGTTCGCCAGAGTGGTCGAAAACTTACGTTAGGTTTAGGTCTGCTTTCATTATTAGACTAAGTCTACTATTATTCTCCAGAATATATTTCGTAAGGGCACTGAGGAGACCCGCATACTGTGATCCTCATCAATTCCAATGTTGCTTTGTGTTCAGTACGGAGTTCAAACATTTCCAGGTTACTTCAATTTATGTTGGTTTCTATAATTTCCACCACGGCATCACGACTCACCATTATCATCCAGGAAATCAGGCGGAATGAATTTCAGTCAAGCATCATGAGCGTAGAGGTCTTAGAATCACCTTCGCCCACTCTCACCTTATCAATCCAGTAAGCTTGGCAGCCACCAGCGTGCTCCTTACTGCATTTGTCTGCAACGGTTTCAGGATAGGGGTTCCTCAACTGGTGTCTTGTAAAGATCCCGTCCTACGTGCTCGACTAACCAGTTCATGATGCTATATGGGATTTCCTGCCATTTTATCTGATCAAATGAGCACTTTGTCGATCTGTTTTGTCATTGTGTCGCCTTTGTTCTTTAACTCATTAAGTTTCAAATCTCGTCTTCGTAGGATAGACTGAATGTCGTCTGCTGTTGACATCTTTCATGGTGTGTATCCGTACGATAAGAATTTACATTTCCCTAAGAACACATAGTCTTCTGTCCACTAGAGTAGTTTCATACTTTGTTGAGAACAAAGGCATGTCTTACGCACCTGCTTAAAATCTGAGTCTAACCAACCAATAGTCCTGCTTGAGACGGAGATCAGCTAAAGAGACCCACCTGGCTTGTGGGGCTAAATGACACTTTTTATTTCCTCTTGCTGCCACGAACAATCTCTGCTTTCCTACTACTCGGACGTTCCGAAATATTTACTACAGTCATTTGTCTTGTGATACTGAGATGTACAAAGTGAAGCGACAACGCTCAGTATTTTGGTGAGATAGTTGTTTGCTTTTGTTGCTTGGCGTAATTATCCTTTATTGATTTTACATTTATTCCCGTGAGATAATTTTGAACTGCAGATAATGTGAGCGTTGTTACTTCCACTGTTTGGTTTCACGATTTGGTTAGAGCACATGAGAACAGACACCCATTTTCCATCTGTTAATCCAAATCTGCAAACAGTTTATCGCAACGCCTGTTGAACTTGACTTGTATGTAGAAGTTCTGCATTATTTTTCTGCATAATACATGAATGTTTATTCTCCTCTCACATAACTTGAGACCCTTACGATATTATTTTCCATTTCTCCTGATCTTTGTTTAAATTTTCACATGGGCTCCGTTACGACTCTCGTTCACTTGAGAATTAGAAACAGTGTTAATATATTTTACGAAGAAAGTAAAGGATCTGCCTTCAACAGAGTAATTATTTTAGTGTTTGTTGTGGCGAAGAAGACGGTGTTTAGTTAGCATACGAGATCATTTCAATTTATTTGGTGTTGTAATGTTCAAGGGTATAGAGTACTGGTACATAACGATGTTCAGTGCACGTATTACGTCTATAAGGCGTAATTCACAAACACTGACACCGAGAATGTAGATGAGATGTGTTGAAAACGTTATGGTTTAAAACTATCTTGTTTTATTGAATTGCAAATTCCCCATTCGTTATTACGTTACTGCGTCCAGTAACTTTGGACTCAACGTGTCGTTGATGCCATACTTCACCGATTTACTGACCACTGAAAATACACTCCGCACTGAATTTGTAACTAACCTGATACATTACATCAATTTATAACTGTCTCATCATATGCTCCAGAACGTTCCTAGAAAGGCAGCAGGTGTAAAATAAATTTACAACTGATATACAGCTCCCCCTCCTCCTCCCCTCCCCCTGCTATCTAAAAAGACGTCCACAATAACAGCTGAGTTATTTGTTGCTGTCTTGCTGGCTACATTATATGCAACAAAGCAACAAGTTCAGAGTCTTGTTATGCACCAATTCCACTAGTGCTCTGTTGTCCTTGCAAGAGAAGTTTAGGAAAAAACTGTAGTCTGCTGTAAAACTCCTGACGTCATGAAACACTGAAACTTAGATATCATTTTAGCCATTTCATTGTACGTTAATTGTAAAAGAGTTATCTCCAAATGTTATGGAAGCAGTTCTTCGAACAGGAAACGACATACTATTGCGTTATTACTCACCTCCAGGCATTAAGGTTGCGCATTATTATTGACATAGCTGTTATATTATTCTTGTTCGAAGCAGATGTACAAGGGCTTTATGTTTTTGGTTTTTGCTTGATTATCATGCGTATTTCATGTTTCTACCCTTTTAAATGTGAACTCCTACAAAAACAGCCCCTTATTTTCCTTTTCACAAACTGGGACTTGTTATAAGAACTCTGACTGCCACTTACACTTCAACAATGACACTTACAAAAACCCACGCAGTCGGAGCTACATTCACTTACTTAAAACCTTCACAATCCATTCAACATCAGAGATTAATACAATTAACGTTACACGTAGATTTTAATGAAAAAACTTTAAATAGTATCAAATGCGGCATCATGGTTATTAGTGGATGAAGACATATTTTAAACAATCTTTTTGTAAAACGAAGAGTTTTAGAATTCTCAGTATTGTGAGCTGAATATTTTCAACGATTAGACACGTAGTATGAATGTAAGTTTTCATTAAAAATGGAATGATGTTATTCTTGCTCACAATAGTGATGATTCTAATGCTTAAACTTTTTCTTTGTATGCAAAATACATTATTCTAATTCTTCCTGAAGAGCAATAACATAAAAGTCGCTCACATAAATTAGTTTCATGTATAAACGAGATTCGGTTTGGATATATTCTTTTATGTACTAATTATATCACTACATAGAAATTAGTGTAAGTTGACAAATTAAAACTTGATAATTAGTGTAAGTTGAAAAATTAGAACTTGGTCATGTGTATACGTTTACATAACGAAGCTACTGTGTATCGTGATAGGTTTTAGTCTCGCGTATATTGGTGACTCTCACTATCCAGCCCAGGATAACCTAAGATATCTTACGAAAGCGATAGATTTCCGTAAATTGATCCGATTCCAATAGATACCCGGTAATATCGTCCAACAGCTCGCTCCCAGTTTAATACTTCTTCCGCACTGGGAATTTACGCAGCTTGCATTTCAGGCACAGGCAGAGTAGTCAACGCTATTTCATGAGGACATAAGTACTGAAGGATGTTTGTATTGGCTACCCAATAGCACATGTAACATATCCCAGGGTTTCTTAATTATAGTCTCAAGTGAAATGACATTGTCACCTTTATTATTTTAAGAGCATTCAGTGTGACTAGCAACAAAACCAAATTGCTGTTAAAGTTAATACTTACTCTCAGTGACGATTATACTATATGTAGATGAAGAACGCATCCTTTCCTTCTTACTGGAGTACGTAAAATTTTACAAATAAAAGAAGAAAACGTTTACCAAAAGGCTGAAAATTGTTTTTACTTATCACTTCCACTATCTGTAGGTTCATAAGACAATCAAGTCAGTAAATATATTTATAAGTTCATTAAACTCTCATAAAGGGATGTTTAACGATACTTTTTAAAATTATTTTTTTATGGAAAAGCCCACCATCGAATGTCGCAATATGATATGTTCTCATGGTCACGATAACAGACTGTGTAGATATTAATTTCAAACTTTTCAGCGTGTTAATGTTCTGCGTATGAAGCAATTTCAGTTTAATATTGTTTCACACTTTCTAAAATGTGTGCTTGCTTATATCGATAACAGTCAGATGCCTTTTGTCAGATTAACTGTCTATTCTTGAAGAGATGAAAGAAAAGAAACACAAACAAGTGATATCACTGATACGCTATGCACATAAAAAATGTCTTCTACCTCCGTGCTTCGCTATCTTACCAGTAAGCGACACGAATTACTTCAAACTGCTCACAATTACGTGGAAACCATCGTAGCGGATGACCTTCCAGCCGTGTGTACGCCATGTACCTTATGCGATGGTTCCTTTGACGTGTACCGAGTGAACTCACGTCTTGTATGCAGTGCTAATGTCGGCGAGGATTTAAGGGATAGGCTTACACCAGATGACGACATATACGCTGTACTTCCTGAATATCGACAAAGGAACTGCCATCAGAATTGTCTACAATCCCTCATTCCACGACACACTCTGAATAGGTTTTAAATTTAACTCAGGACGTGGTCATCTGAAGACCAGAAAACCTTCGCACTACCTATCCATCCGCAGCTGTCCTAATACGGATGATGAATACTAGAAATGCAGAAATAAAGCATCAATGAATTGCGTCAAGTAATAACAACAAAACGCTCAAATGTTGCCAGTGACAACCTTTTATTTCACTACAAAGATCTAAATGAACTAAATACTTGTAAGTGAATTGCTGTGGCACATGCCTTCGTAACTGGCGACTGTACTCAAACGGATCGGAATGAAAAGATCGAACAACTCTGAAATTCCACCAGTGATCCACCAGTGCTGGTAAAAACTGAGCGACGGAAGAGGTCTCGAAAACGGTCTTTTGCTTTTCTCAGGGATCTCACCACTGAGCTTGAGTGTGATGTTTAGCTTATAAGACAAGTATCCGCATTAGGGGAGTCTCAGATCCACAGGTCTTATGGATATACTTTACTTCTGGAGGTTGGTTGTCCGGCATTGTGGGTACACACACACATCTTTGTTTGGTGTGACTTTATAAATAAGAAACAAAATCTTTTTGCAAGGATTGTGTTGTGTGACCACTTTCTCGTAACAGTAACGTAACGTATAGAAATTCACACTACTAACAGCAGTACTAGTAGTTGTCGGTAACTACCTAATGTAACCTTATTCACCATTTACTTTTGATTAGTATTTGGATGCTGCTTAGAAGTGAGAGGACTTTAAAAGCCTTCTGGACAGTGCAGGGACAATAAGACATTTTGCAGAAGGCCTCCAGAGAGTGGAGCGCAGTTCAGTAGCCCACAGCCCTGGCGCCCCTAAAGCATGGCGAACACAGAGATAGGACCTCTTCTGGTGACAACTCCCACCGCCGATATTTTACAACCCGGAAAGAGGGCAACATTTTAACAGAAAGCACTATCTCGGACAAAAAACAGAGTTTTTCTCCAGATGGCAGCAGACGCCACAAATAAACATCTCTAAAATGGAATGAGGACCCACAGTTTTGGACCTTTGAAGACGTGAGACACCACTGAAAGTGCTGACAGCCCCAAAAAACAAATGTTTAGGCCGTACAAGAATTAGAGGGATTGACTCATTTAAATAATCTGCAGGTTAGACCGTGTTCTGCTGTGCCGCCGAAGACCGGCTAATTGGTAACAGAGAGGTTTAAAGAGTGAAGCGACTTTTTCTGTGCAAGATTGTAATAGCAGTGTTATTGGTTAACCAAAAACAGGAGAGCCCCAGCAAGGGGAGTATTGCGCTACAGGGAGCATTTGTCAGTCAGCGCTCAAAAGATCTCGAGCCCAGCCAATATGAATTCAATGGAGGACGTAGTAAACATTAGAGCAGAAATCACTTCATGTTTGACTACGTATTTTCCTTCGACTTCCATCCGAGATTACGTCTTCGACTTATTGCTGCTGAGTGCTGCCAAAAGAGTTGATATATCGGGCGATTTAGAGAAATTTCATGCTGATTTGCACTTTGCTGCTGGCGAGACCGTTGACGTAGCCGATGATTTTCCGGTCACGTCAGCCTCCACCTACAATGCTATGGTGAGATCAAGCCGCGAGCGCGAGCAGATGTGTAGGGAAACAGAAGTAATTTTATAACATTTCTATGACTCCAAGCTTCACTTTGAAGACTTACATTGCGGATCAATTCACAGACTGCTTTCAGCTTCATCCACAGGTGTGATTTATTTCCTTCTGTAGTACCATTGGCTATCTGTTAACATCGCGACTATCACTGGGCACTTCACAGTTACAATTATTTTCCTTGCGCGATTATTAACATCTTCCCCGAGACCCCCATGTCAAATACTCCAAGGTCCTATTGTAATAATGTCGTCACTGTTTAGTAATTGACGCATTGCGAACCATAAGAACCTAAAGCACCTAATAGTGAATTTTGCTACTGAATAATTTATTCATACTTTTCACATATGTCGATCTTACTGTGGGTCGGATGTATCTGTGGAGTAGACCTACATTGTATATACGAACGTTCACGAGAAGCTGTCCAACGGATTTCTCTGATATTCACTTACATGTGGGCTCGGTGAAGCTGTGCTTTAGTGGCATACCGAAACACCAGAAATAATTAATATCGAGTAATAAAATTACATGACTATATTTGTCTAGGTAACATACTTAAGTGATTAACATCGCAAGATCACACATTAATGTTAGAGCGTAATAAATCACGGAAAGAATGAAAACTAGTATATTAATAACCGGTGTACCTACCAGAATGTACAATGTAAGCATGCAAACGTGCATGCTTTGTGTTGCATAGGTGCCGGATGTTAGTTTGTGCAATGGAGTTCCAAACCTGTTGCACTTGGTGATCAATACAGGGACGGTTAATCGTGGTTGCGGATGGTGCTGAAGTTGCCGTTCGATGATGTTCCACATGTGCTTGAATGGAGACGGATCTCGTGTCGAGTCGGCAAAGGTAAATATCGACTTCATGAAGAGCATGATGCGTTACAAAAGCGGCATGTGGGCGAGCCTTATCCCTTTGGAAAACACGCCCTGGAATGCTGTTCATGAATGGTACCACTAAGGGTCAAATAACCAGACTGGCGTACAAATATGCAGGCAGTGTGCGTGGGAAACCAACTACAATGCTCCTTTTCTCATACGAAATCACATCACCGGTCCTTTGCGGTTAGCACTGATTGGGTGCGGACACTCAACTGTCTTCCTTCTAAAGAACACAGTGGCATCACTGGCACTGAGGCAGAATCAGCTTTCATCAAAAAACACAACAGGGCTCCATCCTGGCCTCTAATGAGCTCTACCTTGACGCAGCCGATGTCGCAAACAGCGGTGGTATGGGGTCAGTGGAATGCACAATACAAGGCATCTGGCTCGGAGCTGTCCTTGCAGTAACTGATTTGTAACAATTCGTTGTATCGCTGTGGTGCCAACTGCTACTGCAGATGTAGTGGATGCACCAGAGCTGTATACCGAAGGCGATGGCCTTCCATGTTGGTTGTGTCATGTGGCCGTCTGGATCCTGGTTCTCTTGCGACCGTACATTCTCGTGATCATCGCTACCAGCAATCATGTACATTCCTGCCAAGTCTTTCTGCAATATTCCAGAAGAAAATCCAGCTTGTCTCGTTCAAACTCAGTGAGGTGTTGACAATGTCGTCAGTGGCGCCTGACCAGATTACTTGACATCCGTATACAGTGCCTGCCGGGCCGTGCCTTCTAGCCTGCGAGCGGTGTCGTAAACCTGTTTCGCAGACTCGTTTGGAGAATTGTCCGCGGCTGCCATACGATGTGCCAATCGGTCCCTTAACTACTGCATTTCAGTCACAGCTGCGCCAGATTTACAAGAATTCCTCAAATCCACGCCTGTACTACTTAGTCGTGGCGCAGCGTACCTCCTCCAATCCGAGAAGATTCACTCCGAATCTTTAACATCGTTCTTCTACTCATCTGACTTAATTCTAGTAACTTACACATTGAAGACAATTCCCAAAGTCACCTTAGAGGACTTACGCCCATATTTTATAGCTGCTACCATGTATCCCTTATCATTATACACTAATTAAGACCTTAAAATTAATTGCTTCCCATTCTACTGGTAGTTGGTGTGTTGGCACGTGCACAGCCTATGCCAGAATTGCAGCAGGAAAAAGCCTGCTAGAAACACGCCACAACTGGTCGCTGACATGCTCACCACCAATACTTTATGCTTCTGTTCTTCCCGGAAATGGTGTACATGTTGCCACATTTGTTCCATCGCAGTCCCCCTTCCTCAGACACTATTAACCTGTCCAAGGAATGCGAAAGCTCTGAATTGAGTGTGTCATTTAAATACGTTAAATTTTGAATGCGAAATACCCTCAGAGATCCTTCTGGCCAATACAGCGTATTCCGCGACAATGTCATAATCGTCGAGCCTGTGAGCGTAGTCAGATGACGAATATCAGTCCCGAGTGCCTCACAAGTCGTGCCATTAACGATCATTCTGCTTTCCCGACGCTCCAGTTTTTCCAACCCTACCGGTTTGCTTCTTTCTTCGCAATACAACCATGCATTTTCCGGCATAAATACAGAGTATAAACAATGAGTGCCCATACTCTGGAAGTACGTACGAACTGGTAGAAGCGCCTTCCCACAATTCGTCCCGTTTACTCCCCCAGAAACAAACTCGCTCCACATGTCCACATATCAGTCCTTACTTGGCCACCCAGACAGACCACAAATTACTCTGTCACCCCCTCCCTCCTTCCAAGAATACACAATCCACAAGAAAGAAATAATATATCGGTAATCAAGCTACGAAAAACTAACAACTCTACATTAAAAGAGAAACAACAAATATACCTTCGGCAAAATATTACATACGCCCTGACATACTAAACCAAAATAAAGAACCAGCAAATTACAATTATACAATTCACTTAAGCGACCTTAACCTACACGGCACAACAAGCAGCTTAAGTTGCTCACCAATTACAGGTTCCTTCTTTTTACCCTTCGTAACTTTCATCAAATGGTTCAAATGGCTCTGAGCACTATGCAACTAAACTTCTGAGGTCATCAGTCACCTAGAACTTAGAACTAATCAAACCTAACTAACCTAAGGACATCACACACATCCATGCCCGAGGCAGGATTCGAACCTGCGACCATAGCGGTCGCTCGGCTCAGACTGTAGCGCCTAGAACCACACGGCCACTCCGGCCGGCGTAACTTTCATCGCCTGATTGGTTGTCGATAACTGTGTTATCCCGTCTATCATCCCTTTAGACTGTTTTATGCGACTGATGTGTGTAACAGACGTTTTCAAGGTGAACTGTGTATTCACGCTGACCAGTGAAGTCATTTCCACGACGTGGTATGGTCCCTGTTATTTTGTTAAAAATTTCTTTCTTTCCCCTTTCACGTACAGGGTCTAGTGACGATTACCCATTGCAATACCCGTATTGCGGCAATTTGATCATGCGTCTGTATGATTGTTCCTCGCTTTCTAGCGCTTTCGTGTTTGCCTTTTGCACATTCCTCCTGGAAAACGTCCCCACCAACTCACCAAAACATCAAAGGGAGATGGCATTTTCCTGCCGTACGCCACCAAAAATTGTGAGAAGCCTGTTGCAGTATGAACCTTCGAATTATATGCACACAGTATATACGGTAAATTATTATTATTTATTGATTATTTATTTATTTAACCTGATCAGATTAGGGCCATCAGGCCCTCTCTTACATCGGACCAGTGTTCCACACATGCAGCATTTCACACATCAGAGTAACATCATGAACATAGTTTAAATGAGAAAATTAGCTTACTCTAGTGACAATATGAATAAAGACTAGTGACTAAGACCTAATAAAGTAAATGAGGAAGTATTTTTACAACAGTTGCTATACATACGGATTATGATAAAAGCAATAATAATAACAGTAAAACAAAAAATCAAATAATAATGATTAACATGACTAAGACCTAATAAAGTAAATGCTGGCAGTATTTTTACATCAGGTGCTATACATACAGATTATGGTGAAAGCAATAATAATAACAGTAAAAAAAAATCAAATAATAATGACAACATGAGAAAGATTCGCAATAGTAATGAAGGTTTGTGCAGATGTACATTAATATTTTGGTGTGTAAAGTAGATGTTTACTAGTATAGCGAGTTTTGGGTAAGGGAGGTTTAAGGAGGGGGAGAGAGAGAAGTAATGAGGTGAAGTGCACTCATGTACAGAGGAAGGCATTACTGTTGCTTAAGTAGATACGTCATTAACTGTTTTTTGAAGCCGGTCATGTTTTTAAGTTCTCTAACATAACGAGGGAGGTTATTCCAGAGTCGGGTTCCCGCTACTGTAAAGGACTTGGAGAAGGTGACTGAGCGATGCAGTGGAACGGAGAGGATTTTATTATGATGGGAACGTGTGTTTCTGTCATGCTGTTCCGACATGAGTGTTAGGGACGAGGAGAGATATGAGGGACAGTGTACATTTATAAGGCAGTAGATGAGACAGAGTGTATGGAAATCTCTGCGTTTGTCTGCACGCAGCCAGGACAATTTTGCATATGCTGGTGAAATGTGATCAAAAAGTCGAACGTCACAGATATATCGGACGCAGGCATTCGTGACCAGTTCTAGACGTCGGGAATTTTCCTGAGAGAGGCCTTGTAGGATAATATCGCTGTAGTCAATGATTGGGAGTATAAGCGTTTGTACTAATTTCTTTTTCAGATCGAAAGGGAAGAGTTTTTTATATTTTTGTAGGACATGAAGGGATGCTGATGCTTTTTTGCACACTGCAGTTACGTGCTCTGTCCAATTTAGATTTTCATCTATTATTACTCCCAAACTCTTTGCTGAGGGCGAGAAGTTAATAATTGTTCCATTTAGGATAAGAGGTGGTACGGATTCCCGATGTTTTGGGCTAATGAGCTTAGAGTGACCAACAAGTACCGCTTGGGTTTTAGATGGGTTTAGTTTTAGACCTATGTCCTGCACCCATTTTGACAGTGCGTCGAGGTCAGTATTGAAATTTTCAATAGCTTTCTTGAGATTGCTTGGTTTCGCACTTAGATACAACTGAAGGTCATCAGCATACATATGGTATTTGCAATAGGTCAGGACCGATGACACATCATTGACATAAAGAGAGAAGAGTATAGGACCTAATACTGAGCCTTGGGGAACGCCTGACACTACCTGCCGCCATTGTGATTTTATATCCCCAGACAGGACGCGTTGCTGACGAGACGTCATGTATGAGCGAAACCATTGCACTGCGCTTGGTGAGAAATTTAGACCGCTAAATTTGGCTAGTAAGATGTCGAAGTCGACAGTATCAAATGCTTTGCTGAAATCTAAGAAGCAAATGATAGTCGCTTCTTGTCTGTCCATGGCAAGTTTCAGGTCATCTGTCACCTTTATCAGAGCGGATGTTGTGCTTCGATGTTTACGGAAATCTGATTGGTATTCGTCTAATAGGTTGTTAGTAGTTAGGTAGTTGGTGAGCTGGTCATGAACTATATATTCTAAGGCCTTTGACAGTGCAGGAAGAAGGCAGATGGGGCGGTAGTCAGAGGCTGCTGTGGCGATGTCCTTTTTAGGCAGTGGCTTAATTTGTCCCAGTTTCCAGGCCTCAGGGAAAACACTTGTGATTAATGAATCGTTGAAAATGTCTGTTATAGAGGGCAGTAGTTGGTCAATAATAAGTTTTACCATCTGGATAGTGATACCATCATGTCCAGTAGATGCTGATCTAATCCGCATTATGGCTTTCTTGACAGTACTGCAAGTGACGTGCTGTAGATAGAATTTTTCTTTGCTACAGTCGTTCATCCCAATGAAGTAATCAATGATTCTCTGTTTTTTTTGCGGATCAATTTTGGTTGCAGGTAATGTGAAGAATCGGTTTAGTTCTTCAGCTGGGACCATGGGATTTTCTGCAACTTTTATTTTGCCTAAACCGAGACTACGGAGATTTTTCCACAGGATAGCTGGTCTACATCTATTGTCAGCTAATGTACGGGCATGTCTGAGCTTAGCGTTTCTCACCGCTTGACTGACTTTGTTTCGTTTCTGCTTGTATACAGCGTGATTTTCAGGTGTAGGGTGTATCTTGTATGCTCGATGTGCAGCATCTCTGAGATTCATGAGCTGTTTTAGTTCATCAGTCAGCCAAGGTGCAGGTTGCCTTTTTGCTTTTCTGGTCTTTATTGGAGCATATTTGTCATATAGTTGAGTAATTTTGTTAGTGAGATCGTGGAGTTTGTCGTTTATGTCCATGAGGGGAGTAGAGGTCATCCCCCAAACTATTTCTTGTGCCTCAGTTTCGAGTTCAGGCAAATTTATGCGTTTGAGGTCTCGGTATGTAGACAGTTTTTGTTTCTTTCTAGGGCATTCTAGTGAATACGTCATGGAGATGATGTCATGGGCAGACATGCCAGGCGCAGATATTTGAGAGGTGCGGATTATTCTATTCGGGGATTTCGTTGCGAATATATCTATGAAAGTGTGACTGGTAGTCGTGTGATGAGTAGGTGCCAGCTGAAGTAGCGTCATATTTGAGGAAGAAAGCATCCTCTTAAATTTCCCAGTGGAAGGACTATTGCACAGAAAATTAATGTTGGTGTCACCAGCTATAATTACGTGTTCATATGACGATTCGAGACTAGAGAGGGCAGTTTCGAAGCAGGCGAACCCACCTACTTTAGGAGGTTTGTAAAGGACACATATTAAGCACTTTCTGTTAAGTGATTTGATCTCTATGAACATATATTCCACTTGTTTATCTACATTGTTGTCGGATGTGTGTAGTACTGTAGGTGACAAATCAGAGCGTATGTACGCCCCTACTCCGCCCCCTCGTCTGTTGCATCTGTCGTGCCTGAGAAAGATATAGCCATCTAGGTTTACGGAAGTTGTAGGAATACTTGGTTTGAGCCAAGTCTCTGACAAAAGTATTACGTGTACATCAGCAGTTTGAAATATATATTTGAACTCGTCGAAGTGAGCTGGCAGAGACTGGACATTTGCATGTACAATATGCAGCTTGGTGCGTTCGGGTGTTGATTGCCCGAGGAGGCTGCCGACCGATGTTTGCGGGTCGTGGTTCGCGGTGACAAGAGGGTCTGGCATGAGGAATGCGGAAGGCGTGTGAAGGAGGGGGGTGAGAGAGTGTCCTCCCAGTTCTGTGCAGTGAAAGCGGCCGGGAGGGGGAGGGGGTAGGTCCCCGGGGAGGCAACGGGATCTGCGGCCAAGGTCAGCGAGGTCTGCAACGGTTATGGAAGTACCCGTGGGCTGGCAGGGGAAGGAATTTCGCTAAATACAACGGGAGTAATCTGCACGTTATGACAGAGTGTGATATTAATTGCACTTATGAGGATAACAACTAAAGTATGATGGTGGGTTGCTAATTAAGGATGGAAGTGAGACTACCTTATGCAATAATTAACAAAATTACATGAGACAAACAATTAAAAATGAAAATAGTTATGTGGAGAAATTAAAAGTTGATAATACAAATAATAACAAATATTACACGAGAAAAAATAATTAGAGATAAAAAAATAGCTATTTAGAGAAACGAACAATTTGATAATACATTAGTTACGATATGGTTGACAGTGTAAACAATATAAACATACAGGTTAGTGGCAGCAAGATTAGACATGATTTAGCTTCTAAAGCACAGGCTTTCGAGTTCATTAACACTGCAAATTGTTTTCTTTCCGTTTTCGGTCTTAACCATTATCCTGCCGTCATTTGTCCATACGTTATGTAGCCCAAATTTCGAAATCACGCTCTTCAAAATGTTTAGTCTTTCAGAGGTCAGATCCTCGCGTACTGTCAGACCCGAATTGGCGAGATTCTTCTTTGCTCTGAAGATTTCAGATCTCTTCCTATAAATAGGTAACCCAATCGTGGTGTCTGGAACATACATAACAGCGCAACGTATTTGCAATTATCTTGTTCTTATGTTCCGTTCTCCCATTGGTCCACAGATGAAACGGATTTGTCCGTAACTTCCTTGTACACAATATACCGTTCTCTCATTGATCCGCAGATGAAACGGATTTGTCCGTAACTTCCTTGTACACAATATACAGCATAGTTGCTTCAATAAATGCGAGACCAAGTTCATCCGTATTTATGGTCTCAGGCACCCGAAACTTTAATATCAAGTTCCTCACCAACACCTACGCTACAGTACTACACCACTGGTCTGGCATCGGTAACATTGCAAAAAGCCGAGAATAAACATTGATGATCGTGAGAAATTACTTATTTCCTGCAGGTGTTTTATTAAACGGCCCGAGAACATCCAACCCCAACATAGAAAATGGACTGCACGCCTCTGGTAACCTTAGCAATGGCTCTTTCTGATGCGAAATGTCGGTCCTCTGTACACATGTCACACAGGCCTTAACATACTGTTCCATGTTACGCTTGCTGCTCCTCCATCAAAACTGCTCTGCTACTCGTCTGTCCATCGCACGTCGCCCATCACATGGTTGTAAGCTTGCTGTAAAACTTCATTCTCGAAACCCTCTATAGCCCCTACACGAGGTCTAAATCTCGTCGTTCTACAAAACAAACCCTTGTGCATGATGAATTGTGGCTGTGAATAAAGTGCCTGGCACTCTTACCCATTGCCTGTGCCCACCGCCACTCTTCAGCGCTCATCCATAGCACACTTAACATTGCTAGCCCACAGCGTAACGAATCTGTACTTGCATGTGATTTCCCTGGCTTATGGATTACCTCGCACAGCGTAAGTGCCCACCGAGTTAATCTACTAGATGGATCTTTCAAACCAAGTAACCATTTCAAGGACGCATGATCTGTCAGGACCTTGAACTTCCTACTATACAGATAACACCGAAAATGCGTAATGCCATATATGACCGTCAACATCTCTTTCTACATTGTTGTGTAGTTACGCTCTGTCTTGTTTAACTGCCTTGAAGCGTAAGATACCGGATTTTTTTGACGATCTACCATCTTTCCGAGTACACAGCGAACTGCCTCATATGAAGCATAGCACGAAAGGACAAACTTTTTCTCGAGATCCGGAAAAACCAATACTCGGTCTGAAACTAATATTTCTTTCAAATTTTCGACTCCTGGCGACAAATTGAATTTCGTCCCCTCCTTCAGCAGCTTTTTCAAAGGTCTGACTATTTCGCAAATTCTTTTTGCAGATGCGAATGAGAGACTGTACCTCTTTAGTTGTTTGTGATATCGAATAATTTTGAACTGCATCTGTATGAAGAGGATCAGTCTGCTCGCCACGATCACGAATCAAGTACCCCAGATAGCT
This sequence comes from Schistocerca piceifrons, assembly GCF_021461385.2. Lineage (NCBI taxonomy): Eukaryota > Metazoa > Arthropoda > Insecta > Orthoptera > Acrididae > Schistocerca > Schistocerca piceifrons. Next base: position 686,688,672 of record NC_060140.1, read on the forward strand.
TCTTTGAGTTTGCGCAAAATGGCATTTGTCCAAACATTACGTTAAAAGTACCAATCGCAGTCTACTAAAGACATCCTCCAAACGTTTCAGGTGCCCCGGAAAATCCTTTGAATAGATTTGTATTTGGATTTAATCCTCCCAGCACACCATGTAATAGCCTTGAAAAGTTTCCGGTGCGTTCTTTAGTCCAAATGGCATGCATTTGTAATGAAAATGTCCTGCTGGGCTGGTATACGCTGTTTTTGGCCTATCTTCAGGCGCCACCTCCAATTGATGGTATCCACTGCTGAGGACAATTATTGTAAATGACCGACACTCACCGGGATTATCTAAAGTTTCCATGATGTTTGGAACTGGATAAACACCTGAAGTGATTCCTGAGTTTAGATATCTGTAGTCACAACAAAATCTGTATCTCCTTGTCCGACTGTTTGGCACGATGACAATATTTGCACTCCAAGAACTATCACTCGGTTCTATCTCATAGCCGCGCGGAGTGGCCGCGCGGTTAAAGTTGCCATGTGACGGATTGCGCGGCCCCTCCCGCAAGAGTTTCGAGTCCTCCCTCGGGCATGGATGTGTTTGTATGTTATTCTCAAAAATAAGTTAGCCTTGCGCCATTGCCTCTGTTGTAACTATATGGCCCATCTGAAACAAAACCCCACTACTCTGTACTTTGCAAAAATTCAATCTTAGCTTGATGTCTGTCGAGTAAGTCGAACCTGAGAATCACTATATAGCCTTCGCCTTCGCGTGCCAACACCTCCAAGCGCTCGCCAAACTTAGTTTTCCCGACCGAAAACACCAGTACTGCCGTACTCAATATTCCACCCTGTTGCCACCAACACAGCGTAACCTATACTTTGGTGGCCCCAGTCTCCCTTTTTCCCACGAGGTCAACACTGATATCGGACACATTCGCACCCATGTCCACCAAAAATCTCTGTGACCTGCCACCCACGAAACCCACCAAGCTACATTCCGTCTGTGCACTAACTTGTTCCATTTTACTATCTATCGGGACTGCCTTCCGATGGTTGAACCAATCCCGTTTGAGTTTAAAAGCTGCTTCCCTTGCCCGTGCTTTCCACCCTTCCTACCTCTACTCTCAAATGCCCGGTGGCCCACTATCCCACAGGAATAGCACTCTGTTTGCTTACAGTGCTTCATTACATGCCCTATCAGACGGCGTCTGTAACTCTTGATTTGCGAAGCGTACACGCGGTGGTTTGCTTTGTGGCCATGTCCATCTCCTCTATAAGTGTTGCGGATCTAAAGGCGACTGGGTTCTCCATTCATACCCTCCGTGACATTTCAGCTGGTACATCATGCAAAACAACATCCAACGCTCTATTTTCTGCCTCCTGTAACAGTACCCTATTAGCTCCTGCGTTCTTGGGTCTGTACGCATGTCTTCGCGTTTAGCTTACGGATGTTGTCCGAGAACTTTCCCAAAGAGTCGTTGCGCTGCATCGACAACGTACTTAGTTTCTGCCGAAAAGATCGGGCATTGTTCTGCTTTTGGTACCGCTGACACAATCCCTCGGCCCACTCCTGGAACGTACGTGCTGTACGCACTGTCTCGTGGTAGACCACATACGCATTGGCGTACCCCTCGAAACACATATTAACAACATATAGGGTTACATCAACTGACCACCGACGCGCTTCCGCAGCGACCCTAGTATCCTTGATGCAAAGTGTCACTTCCTCCGTGGCCATGCCGATAAGGGATTAATCGGTGCGACTACTGCCGGATCATATTAAACAGCAGGCACACTCAGTTCACTTTTACTTTTCCTAGACTCTGATTGTGAATGATCGTGACTCTACTTACTAGCCTGTAACTCACGATTAAGTTCTAAATTTTTCTCCATCGTGCTCTCAAACTGCTCTGTTACCGCTTACAGTGGCCGAATTAAAGTAACAACTGCATCTGCTGTAGTAGCACTTGTTTACACGATTTTGCGTACTCTCCTTCTAACTTAATGCAACAGAACACAAACTCCCATTCAGCTCTACACAATTTCTCCGGCGAATCAGCGCCTATCTACAATCCATAAAGTTACTAGACAGATGACCAATACGCCTACATACAGAAGGAACAGCTGCTACTGCTCTGGTACACGGCAACTCGCGCCGAGACAAATTGCAAAGTGGACACCTCACTGGCTCTAAATTATCACGTCCGTCATTATCTCTAAACAAAGGTAAGTCCTCGGAATCTTGTGCAATCACAAAAATAACTCTATAAATCTTGTATTCTAGCTCACACAACTATGACGGCTAGAGCAGTCACAAAAAATAATATAAATAAAAATTAGACTCACAGCACCACATTGTCCTGAGCTGGTACCTACGTCACATGCCATTGCCTCACTCAGCACTCAGCAAAACCATGTATCTCACCAAAACGTGGTTCAAATGGGTTCAAATGGCTCTGAGCACTATGGTACTTAACTTCTGAGGTCATCAGTCCCCTAGAACTTAGAACTACTTAAACCTAACTAATCTAAGGACATCACACACCTCCATGCCCGAGGCAGGATTCGAACCTGTGACCGTAGCGGTCGCGCTGTTCCAGACTGTAGCGCCTAGAAACGCTTGGCCACTTCGGCCGGCACCAAAACGTAGTCTTGGACGTGGACGCACACTTTCTGGAACAAAGTATTGTGTTGGAAAGTGAAACGACCACTTCCTGACACCAAATTGTTACGATCCTCCCCCCCCCCCCCCCCTCCCGAGCTCAGGAGTTGTAATATGTCAGAGCGACAGAGAGGTATGGTTTGGAAAAAAGGCATGATTCACGCCGAAGCGGGCACAGAAATACAGGCAAGTGAGTCACTGACTTTATTGCATCGAAGGTACACAGCGGGGCTTCTGCTGAACTTGGCTATGGCGCCTCACACTTTGCCAATACCGGAGTCTCCATCGTCGTCGCGCTGTCGCCCCGCCCTGCGAACGTAGCGCCCCTATTCAGTCCACGACTAAGTGGCCACCGCGTGCGTTAGATGCGCTCCGTGGGACGGAACAGGGTTGACAATCCCTCGAGCGCGACTCCACGACGCCATGTAAGGCGCCGAAGGGAAGCTGCCGACCGCAGTCGTCGTAGTGAGCCTTAGCAGTTCCTGCCGTCTTCCCAGGGCAGCCCGTTTAGTGCCCGGGGACAGCTCTGCACCCTGGAGACCGCGAGTTCGCCCTACGGCCCCACTTCTCTAGCTGACAGCTTGCAGTCCGCCGGACGATGTCACCCATGGAGTGGAGACTAGCATCCTTCTCGCCCCTCCCCCCAGTTTAGCTCCAAGGTGGGATGCTCGCCGCCACAGTAAAGACACGTCCGTGCAACTGGGGTTGGAGATAGCTTCAGCGGGCCGGTTGGCCGCCGATATCCATAGCCAAGAGGTCATCGTGGTTGGCCTGCACGTTAAACAATCGTCACTGTCTCTGGGTCTAGACGCAGACAAAATGGCGACACGGCTGCCTGCTTTCAGCCTCCGGCCCGCTCATTTATGTGTCTTTTCCCTACCATCTGTCTTAGTTTCTCTCCAGAGGGCAAGTGGATTGTTCTTTGATAATTACAATTTCTGCTTACCTCAGGCCGCTTCGGCCCTGTGACTGCAACGCATGAGTTCTTCACAGCATGTCGGTGTCTGTGCTGACCTGATTACTTCACAATTGTATACAGTGCCTGCTGGGTCGTGCCTTCTAGCCTGCGAGCGGTGTCGTAAACCTGCCTCACAGTCTCGTTTGCAAAATATCAACATCGCCCTCGCCTGCCATCTGATATGCCAGTCGGTCCCTTAACTACTGCTTTCCAGCCATAGATGCGCGAGATTTACGAAGAATTCCCCAAATCAACGCCTGCTTATTCGTGGCGCAACATTTCACGTGTAGAAACACTACTATCAAACAATTCCTTCCGGTTGCGACTGTTTTTTCGTCAGTATAGCTCTCAGCGTCTCAATTATTTTGTGAATAGTTCTCTCGGATTAAATTAAAGTAACTGTCTACGTTAATTATGGACTACGTTAATGATGGAAGGTGAATTGTGATTCATATCTCATTCATCATTCATTATGAGGTTTGCTTTAAATACATGCTGTAATGGTCGTGAGCCTTAGTCACTGTTGAGATTGGACGTGGTGAGAAGTCAATCAAGCACGCCTTAACGGCAACGTTATCAATACTGAGTTTGAACGAGGTAGTGTAACAGAATCATGAGAAGTTGGATGTGCTTTCTGCAATATTTCAGAAATACTTGGCAGGATTGTAGACATTACACATGACTGCTAGCAGCTGTGGTCACGAGAATGTTCGGTCGCAAGAAGACCGCGCTCTGGACTGCCACTTGGGACCACCGAGACGCAAGACTATCGAGTTCCGCTTACTACAAGTATACAACAGTAGTGTTTTCTGCATCCTTCTTTACAGCTGTGAGGCACGGATAACACAAATCTCGATTAAACAGCTTTCATCTCCGCTGTCTCCAGAGGATCCTTCAGATCTCTTGGAGAGATAGGGTACCCAAAACCGAAGTCTTACAGCTTGTGATCACAACCAGCATTCATGCACTCCTGAGCTACGGACAGATGGGTGGCAAATGTCAAGTGCACGGATCCTGAGCAATACCAAAAAAAGAGCTGTGAAAACTGTCTGAAGCCTGCGGGAAGATCGCATCCTCCCTTCAAGGAGTCTACAAGTAAGATCTTAGAAAGGACAGTATTAATCCAAGTCGCTAACTACTGCTGATGAGGGTATTAAGTTGCGATTAACTATGCGAAAATCGTCCCAGCTCGAAGAGGACGAGCGCACACAAGGAAAAATCAGGAAGAGGGTAAGATGGAAAGGGTTCTTTTTCGAAGTCCCTCACGTTTCATTTGTCCAAACTGCAGGGGGAACTGCCAATTTCGAGGAGCACATCTAACGTTGTAGACTCTGAACCAAGTATGTTACACCATAATCCTTTGAGGAAGGACAGATGCCAAGTTAAGGTCCTCGACGACAATTTCTGACGCTAGGGGAGATTTACCCTGAAGGTGGTTTTCATGCTAATTACAGCAGTGGTGTCTATAGGAACTGTTCGAATTCGCTACTATTGGCCTGTATGCACGCAGTACATCGTTGGACCACTGACTGTCGTGTCCGCTCTAAGGTTCCCGAGATGTCCCCAATGACATCAGCAGTGACGGCAATCCTAGCGATGAAGTCTCCTTCTGTTTCCACAACAGTTTCATCCACCAGCTGTTTCATATACCACCAGAGGAAGAAATCCTGACGCGTGATGTCAGAAAACCTGGGTGCCCGGGCCACAAGGCTACCTCAGCAGATCCATCGATTCCTCAAGGTGGCTAGCAAATGACTCCTCACAGCACTGCTGAAATGCAGTGGCGTCAACTCCTGATAGAAGTACATCCTTTGCAAATCATTCAGAGGTACACTCTTCAGCAGTGCTGGCAACACAAGCTCTACGATGATACCGCCATCCGTTGAAGCGGAATGGAAGGGCGTGTAGTCCAATCAGCCTGGCACCGAGAATGCCGGCCCACGCATCAACACCGAATCGTTGTTGACGAGTACGAGGTAAATTCAGGAGTGGCCAAGCATGTGAATTGTCAATATTTGAATATCAGTATACTTTCGCAGTCGGTGACACAGGCACAACAGCTTGCATCAGAACCACTAACAAAATGGTCCCTAACGCTATAAGTGGACTTCGGAGACCATATGTCCCGTGTCTAAATACATTTGTTTTGATGTTCTCTAACTCTTGTATTTATCTGAAGGAACAGTTTCAGAACGTCATGCATAAGCGCCTTCGTGTAGGTATAAGCTTAGACTAATATTCGTTTCTTTACGCCTTGCGTGAGGTAAAAGAGAAAACGTGAACTATGGCGACGCTATGACCAATATGCGTCCAAGCAGGCCGTGGCTGCCGAAGGGCTAACACCAGCAGACGTCCACCTGAAAGTGAAGAGTGTGTATGGGACAGAAAGTTAGTGTGCCAGGGTGGCTGCTGCTTCTTGATAACGGACGTCCCCATAGCGCAAATGTCGTAACGTAGAAGTTACGCCACCTCAAGTAGGAGACATTAGAGCGTCCACCCTATCTCCCGATCTCTCCCCACGTGATTATCACCCATTCGGTGCCTTAAAAAAGGCCTTGAAGGATTTTAGATTCCTGTCATAGGAGGATATGCAGCAGAGTAGCAGCGCGGTGACGCTATCCTAAGCCACTATGGCAGTAATAGTTTTTCGCAGTGCATCAAAAGAGCCCTGCAGCGAGCGAGCTGTCTTGCAGACTGTGTGATCGTAAGGGTTTGGATATGCTTTACTGCTTCCGAGTAGCTGTCCTAAGGACAGCACAAAGGTTTCCTCTCTTCTAGCTAATAAACTTTACAGTTTCTGATAGCTATAACTTACTGGACTGTCAGTGCTGGATGGATGGTTACTGGGGATTTCACTCTGCAGCGGAGTGTGCACCGTTTTGAAACTTTCTGAGGGATTAAAAATGTGTGACTGGCTATATTTCCTCCATATAATAACTGAAAAACGGTGGTGCGGAGTGCAAGGAGGGAGCGGTGACTAAACAGTGACATGCGTGGACCTTTCTGAAGAAACAAACGCTTATAATCATGGAAATTCATAGAGACAACGATACAAACCATAGAAAAATGAAATTATTTGTACCATCACCACTAGCATGCTTCACAACCCACAAGTCATCAGCTATCGACCGAAGAAAGGCAGAAATACTGAATTCAGTGTTCCGAAACTGTTTCACTGCGGAAAATCGTAACACGGTCCCTGACTTCAGCCGTCGCACGGACGCCAAAATGGAAAATATTGAAATAAACGATATCGGAATTGAAAAACAACTGCTATCAGTAGCGGAAAAGCATCCGGACCAGACGAGATACCCTTAAGATTCTACAGTGATTATGCTAAAGAACTTGCCCCCTTTCTATCAGCAATTTATCGTAGATCGCTGGAAGAACGTAAAGTACCTAGCGACTGGAAGAAAGCGCAGGTCGTTCCCATTTTCAAGAAGGGTCATAAATCAGATGCGAATAATTATAGGCCAACTTCGCTTACGTCAATCTGTTGTAGAATAATGGAACATGTTTTGTGTTCTCGTATTATGACGTTCTTAGATAATACAAATCTCCTTCATCATAAACAACATGGATTCCGCAAACAGAGATCATGTGAAACTCAGCTCGCCCTATTTGCCCAAGAAATTCACAGTGCCGTAGACACTGGCGAGCAGATTGATGCCGTATTCCTGGACTTCAGGAAGGCATTTGATACGGTTCCGCACTTACGTTTAGTGAAAAAAATACGAGCTTACGGAATATCGGACCAGGTTTGTGATTGGATTCAGGATTTCCTAGAAGAAAGAACACAACATGTCATTCTTAACGGTTCAAAATCTGCAGATGTAGAGGTAATTTCGGGAGTACCGCAAGGAAGCGTGATAGGACCTTTATTGTTTACAATATACATAAATGACTTAGTTGACAACATCGGTAGCTCCGTGAGGCTATTTGCAGATGACACGGTTGTCTACAAGAAAGTAGCAACATCAGAAGACTCGTACGTACTCCAGGAAGACCTGCAGAGGATTAATGCATGGTGCTACAGCTGGCAGCTTTCCCTAAACGTAGATAAATGTAATATAATGCGCATACATAGGGGCAGAAATCCATTCCAGTACGATTATGCCATAGGTGGTAAATCATTTGAAGCGGTAACGACCGTAAAATACTTAGGAGTTACTATCCGGAGCGATCTGAAGTGGAATGATCACATAAAACAAATAGTGGGAAAAGCAGGCGCCAGGTTGAGATTCATAGGAAGAATGCTAAGAAAATGTGACTCATCGACGAAAGAAGTAGCTTACAAAACGCTTGTTCGTCCGATTCTTGAGTATTGCTCATCAGTATGGGACCCTTACCAGGTTGGATTAATAGAAGAGATAGACATGATCCAGCGAAAAGCAGCGCGATTCGTCATGGGGACATTTAGTCAGCGCGAGAGCGTTACGGAGATGCTGAACAAGCTCCAGTGGCGGACACTTCAAGAAAGGCGTTACGCAATACGGAGAGGTTTATTATCGAAATTACGAGAGAGCACATTCCGGGAAGAGATGGGCAACATATTACTACCGCCCACATATATCTCGCGTAATGATCACAACGAAAAGATCCGAGAAATTAGAGCAAATACGGAGACTTACAAGCAGTCGTTCTTCCCACGCACAATTCGTGAATGGAACAGGGAAGGGGGGATCAGATAGTGGTACAATAAGTACCCTCCGCCACACACCGTAAGGTGGCTCGCGGAGTATAGATGTAGATGTAGATGTATCTATTTAAAATGTAATATTTTGTTAAACGGACCGTATTCACATCTAAAATCTCTGCTTCGTGTATCTTGTCCATGCATAAAAGCCAGTTTTCATTCGAGTCACTGTTTGACTTGGGAAATCCGAAATTCTGTGCAACCTCCTATACTCGTAGCCAATGCTTCTTGCATCGACAGTCATTTCAAGTTCCAGGTTGGTTAACTCGCCATGTTTACACCTGTATCTAACACACTGCTCAGACATAGCGTATACAGCCTCACTACACACAAGCTTCAAGCGGAAAGATGAGGGAGTAATACGCGCCGCATGTTCAAGTGGGACAAGTCTTTACGTGGCTTGAGTGACACGAACGTAATATGACTGTAAAACTTTCTAATATGAAACATTCCTGTGCCACACTGTTAATATGCAATGGTAGCAAATTTTCTGAAAGTGGTATTCTAAAACGTAACATGTAGCGTGAAATAGCATCTGTAATAACTCTTCAACTAAGCAGGCCGTGACATTCACTGATATATAGGCGAACCGTGTATACTAACTGATACAAATTGAATGTATGCAACAGTGTGCAAACGTCCACTATTTCAAATGTTCGCTATTCCGTAAATATTGCGAATAAAATTTTGTCACTCCCTAATGTAATTTTTTCCTGTGCAACAAGGATAACGGTGTCCAGCTCTGCTCTGCCTATTTATCTGTAATGTAACATGCTGCTGCAAGATTACCTGAAAGATGTCACGGAGCTTTTGTGAAAAGCTGCGAAATAAAATACGAGATGTATAATGCTGGTGATCATGTTACAAAATCAAGCAACAGTGAATTGCGAGAGAACATCGCAGTACTCAGTAGGTTTTATATTTTCAAACGGAAATACAAAGGTCTGGAATTAATTACATCAAAAGACTATTTCAGTTTACTGGAGAAAGCATGGACGGTTAAAAGATTGTTATTTCAAAATTTGAACAAGTCCTTGTTCAACAATGATGAACTAGCAATAACTATGAACGTAACACCGAAATACAAAACTGCTTCAGTAAAGGAAATAATTTTAAGTAGCTCAGTTTATGCATTAAAAGCGCTCAAAGGGATGAAGAGTGGTGTAATGATTTTCCTGAGATTTTATATGATAATTATGAAGCCGCTATCCAGACAGTTTTATGTTAACCAAGAACTGAATTTATACATCCTTATCAGCCACATCGTTCAGACATTTGTAACTGCAGCAAACAGAGATGAAGTGGTGAATATTAACTCATACAGGATACCCCGACATGAAGAAAACGGCATTCCGAACGAAAATCACGACACCATCACTGTCAACTGAAGAGGACCAGCAAAGCCGACCAGAACCAACACAGCCACCAGTCTGACGTCATCTACCCGAAATGACATCAGCTCCTCTTCACCTGTCTCATAAACCAAGCTCCATAAGGCAAATGCTACAGAAACTACTGTCACTTCTCATGCAAACCACGTTGCAGTTTAAATTTTCCTGATAATAATTCTTGAATGTCCTGATGTGTCCCCAGTTTTTTCGATGTGGAACAATTAATAATAATGTAGTGAATGACGGTCTTAAGCACTGACTCAATGCGGACATTTACCTTTATTCTATGTTTGCTTAAAAGGATTTTTCAATGTTATTTTGTTTTTAGTTGCTATACTACGTGCACAAGCTTATATGCCAACTAGCTCAGCAGTTGATGAAGTAAATGAAGAAATGTATGATGCGGTAAAAGAAATTATTAAAACAGTTAAAGGAGACGTAAATTTAGTAGCCATGGGTGACTGGAATTCGGTAGTAGAAGAAGGAAAACAAGAAAAAGTAGTAGGTGAATATGGGCTAGGGGAAAGGAATGAGAGGGGAAGAGGTCTGGTAGAATTTTGCAGAGAGCATAACTTAATCTTAGTTAACACTTGGTTTAAGAATCATGAAAGAAGGTTGTATAAAAGAGAATAGCTACACAAGGAAACGTCAACTGCGTGCGAGGGAAGTGCGTGAAAAGTGTTCTATAAATACTACGTCGCCAACAGCTTCGTACGAGCAGCAGAAGTTGTAACAGACACTTAAAACAACGTAAGTAAACAAAAACATACACAAAAACATAGTCTGCCTCAGCTGGACGTACACACATGAGCACTGATTGAGGAAAACAGACACCTCATTGCCAGTTAGTGTCTGCTGCAGGCGGTCGGAAAGTAAACGCCCAGGTATAAAACGAATCCAAGTTTATTTGAATTAGTAGAACACGAATTTCCTTCTTGGAAATGAATCACGAAATAGTTATGACCAATTTAATTTTTTCTGGTTTTCACACAAAACAGCACTTCAGGCAGAAGGGCTGGTAATGGAATAAACACAGTTCCAAGCGAAAGGTCTTGGCACGTCTTGTGTAGGAACGTCGGCATGTAAAATATTCTAGGCACACTTAGTGCAAAAACAAAGTTCAAGGGACACCAGTAAGCGTCAAAGTTCGCAATGACGGAAGGAACAACATAGTGAAGACTCTGGAGTGAGCTTTTGGTTAAAGAAATGCACAAGCATTTGGCACCTGGCCCAGGAAACGCACTTGGAGTGAACTGCCTGCTCAGGGCCCTCGGCGCCAAGAAGCGGTCGTTGCTTCCTGCCATGTGGTTGGCCTACGAAAGAGATCCGTACGGTCAGCAATCTCTGCTGGCACGTCGATCGCAACCTCGTGGCTGTTTGCAGAATGGCAGCCCTTGAATCTTGTCAGTAAGAAAGCCAGCAGCGTGCATAGTTTGGATGTGATTTGGATTGCAGGCAGATTAGCCATGAGTTCACGGATACTGCAAGTACCTGAATTTGGTGAAACATAAAAAGTACATTGTGATGCCTGAACTTTGTAAAGCTGTGAGTTGTCTGAAGAAATATGCTTTTGGGATAAGTCCCTATGTAACTGAAGTTGCCTTCTGTGGGTCTTGTTATCTGATGTAGATTTGCTTAATGTGTCATTGTAGATTGTGTAATTATGACTCTGTTGTCTGCATGACCTTTGCTTAAGATGTCAGCCTAAAAATAACTGAACTTGGGCGTAACATGTGGTCGAAACTTAAATGAACATTTGAACAATGAAATCATAAAAGGAGAAGGACAGAATGGCTCTACGGAAGAATGAACCTGCGTAGATAAAACATTTACTATAAATGAGGTAACTAAAAACTGAAAATCCATTTGAAGAGACATGTATTTAATATTCATAGATTTACAAAATGAATCTTTATCGATAGTTTAACGAGATCGAAATAAATACAATTCACGTTGCTGCAGTTTTACAAGATTTTAAAAGATTAGAAATAAGAAATAAAATATGGGATGAACTCTTCCGAGAAATGAGATAAATCAACGACCTTATACAAGGGTACTGCGTAGCACCTACATTGCTTAGACATTATCTGAACGAAATTATTAAAGAACGGATTAATTAGCGAGGAATGCGCGTAGACATAGATGGGGATTACGAATTGAGTTTACTATTTTCCAGTGACCAAATAATATTTGCAGCTGATGACTGTGATATAGAATATACACTCCTGGAAATTGAAATAAGAACACCGTGAATTCATTGTCCCAGGAAGGGGAAACTTTATTGACACATTCCTGGGGTCAGATACATCACATGATCACACTGACAGAACCACAGGCACATAGACACAGGCAACAGAGCATGCACAATGTCGGCACTAGTACAGTGTATATCAACCTTTCGCAGCAATGCAGGCTGCTATTCTCCCATGGAGACGATCGTAGAGATGCTGGATGTAGTCCTTTGGAACGGCTTGCCATGCCATTTCCACCTGGCGCCTCAGTTGGACCAGCGTTCGTGCTGGACGTGCAGACCGCGTGAGACGACGCTTCATCCAGTCCCAAACATGCTCAATGGGGGACAGATCCGGAGATCTTGCTGGCCAGGGTAGTTGACTTACACCTTCTAGAGCACGTTGGGTGGCACGGGATACATGCGGACGTGCATTGTCCTGTTGGAACAGCAAGTTCCCTTGCCGGTCTAGGAATGGTAGAACGATGGGTTCGATGACGGTTTGGATGTACCGTGCACTATTCAGTGTCCCCTCGACGATCACCAGTGGTGTACGGCCAGTGTAGAAGATCGCTCCCCACACCATGATGCCGGGTGTTGGCCCTGTGTGCCTCGGTCGTATGCAGTCCTGATTGTGGCGCTCACCTGCACGGCGCCAAACACGCATACGACCATCATTGGCACCAAGGCAGAAGCGACTCTCATCGCTGAAGACGACACGTCTCCATTCGTCCCTCCATTCACGCCTGTCGCGACACCACTGGAGGCGGGCTGCACGATGTTGGGGCGTGAGCGGAAGACGGCCTAACGGTGTGCGGGACCGTAGCCCAGCTTCATGGAGACGGTTGCGAATGGTCCTCGCCGATACCCCAGGAGCAACAGTGTCCCTAATTTGCTGGGAAGTGGCGGTGCGGTCCCCTACGGCACTGCGTAGGATCCTACGGTCTTGGCGTGCATCCGTGCGTCGCTGCGATCTGGTCCCAGGTCGACGGGCACGTGCACCTTCCGCCGACCACTGGCGACAACATCGATGTACTGTGGAGACCTCACGCCCCACGTGTTGAGCAATTCGGCGGTACGTCCACCCGGCCTCCCGCATGCCCACTATACGCCCTCGCTCAAAGTCCGTCAACTGCACATACGGTTCACGTCCACGCTGTCGCGGCATGCTACCAGTGTTAAAGACTGCGATGGAGCTCCGTATGCCACGGCAAACTGGCTGACACTGACGGCAGCGGTGCACAAATGCTGCGCAGCTAGCGCCATTCGACGGCCAACACCGCGGTTCCTGGTGTGTCCGCTGTGCCGTGCGTGTGATCATTGCTTGTACAGCTCTCTCGCAGTGTCCGGAGCAAGTATGGTGGGTCTGACACACCGGTGTCAATGTGTTCTTTTTTCCATTTCCAGGAGTGTATAATGAAGAAAATCTTAGACACGTACAATTAGGCTGGAATAAAATTATTTTCTTAAAAAACAAAATATCACTCGGTAGGAAGTAAATAACATGATATTATCGCAGATAGAAATACTATTGACGCATGTTAAAAGATAGCATATATCTGGGAGCTTTAATCTAAATTCAGGGTTACAGTAAAAAACAGGATCCAAACAAACAATTAAAAAGCTAAATTCAGTCCTCTGCTATAATAAAACGAGAAAACGACAGAAAACAGTATGATTCAATAATATAAAGCATTTCTTTTTATGGAACTGTATCCTGGAAAGTGACAAAACAAGATATACAAAGATCTGAGATGATGCAGATGGATTTTTTGAGGAGTAGTTGTAGAGTCTTAAGACGAGAGAGGATCCTATATAAATAAATATGCAAGTGAATGAAAACTCACCGAAGATCTGGAGAAACGGCTTTAAAATAGTAGGGGACAAGCGAGGTTGCGAGCTCACTGGACTATTACTTCGGATGATTAAATCAACTGTGTGCTCATTCTGGACCCATCAATCGCAAAATGCAGTGATTGGGCTAACACACGAGCTACGATTATTCTCACTCGACTATACCTAAGTGTCGTCTATATACTGCCTTTTGCCACAAGTAACGACACACTGATGTATCTTGGCATGATGGTTAGTGAAATATTAATATTATTAAGCATACGTTTATCAAATTACATTTAAAGTCAGACTGATAAATAAAGAAAAAAGAAATGATGTACAGGATACCGAAGGATAACGATCAGGTTTAAATTCAACTTACAAATTTTCTAAAAATGAAAGAATAAGAATCAAGTACAAAAAAGTGGCCATGGAATATTAAATGAATTTACAGCAATTATTTAAACGAATCTATCTACAGTGCAGAACGGAGCAGCATAGCGTCGTATGAAAGTTCCGAACACTAAATATCGTTACAGTTCTTAGCACATGAGATAGTTCCAGGAATCTGCAATGTTCACAAAAGTTTCAAAAAACTCGACTCGCTAAGGGATCAAGCTAATTCAGTCATTGCTATGCGCTCTCCTCCTCATTGGCGTAATACGTTAGGGTACAATGTCCAACGTTGGGACGTTTTTCATACTTTTGCATCTAGTTATATCTGTAATAAAGGTTTATGTCACATCCCATTTTTAAATGACTGCATTCACTTTTCGAGTGCTGCCGTCTTATCCTGAAATTACAAAAGCTACTCGAGAAAATTAAGAATTTTTGGCATTTGTTAAGACATATTTTAAGGTACAATGTGGTAATGTATCTAGGAACAAATGTTCTAGTGAAATTTAAAAGTGTTACAGTCAAGAATATCTTGTCACCACTTTAATTATTCGTCCTTCTGTTACGTTATTACTCTATTGCACACCAGTAATCATTAAGTAAAACCTAAATAACAAAAAAATTATTATCAATAACTGGATAGAAGTTAAGTAAATTTTGCAACTGAAGTTTTTTTAAACTAGAAAGAAATCCAAGACAGGTAAAACTGGTAACATGTTAAGGAAGCTCACTTATTTTGCTGGTATAAAATGTTGCATGGTATAGGACGTTCTCCTGTTTCAAAGTACTAGATGGTGCATGGCCGACGAAGTATGTTTTACCCATCCACACGCTATATAACTAGTTTTAAAAATATAATAATGTTAAAAGTAAAAAGTTGTAATTGAAGGATTAACAATATATTCCAAATAGTTTTAGTATATTACACAGCGCTTAAGTACGCAGAACTAGAAATATATACAAATACTTAACAAAACTCAACCTCATGTCTAGCAACAACAGAAACTCTGGAAAACGGCAGTAGTTATGGCGGTCTCTGATGCACTTTCCTTCCAGTGTTTTCAAACCAACCACTAGACTGAACACCCAACCAAATAACGTCATGTTGTCCTAGGTACACTATTTACAACACTCTCCCCTACTGTTCAACGGGGTTACATTGAAATTGCGGCTATATTGAGCAACATTTACAAATCTTGCTCGAGTTCCACCCAGTTTTACTAAGCTTATCGAACAAGACTACTAGACCAAAAACCAAGAATGCACGCTCTGCTCGCTTATTCATGAACTCTATCTCATGACCTACCGCCGGCCGCTGTGACCAAGCGGTTCTAGGCGCTTCAGTCCGGAACCGCGCTGCTGCTACGGTCGCAAATTCGGGTCCTGCCTCGGGCGTGAATGTGAATGATGTCCTTAGGTTAGTTAAGTTTAAGTAGTTCTAAGTCTAGGGGACTTATGACCTCAGATTTCAAGTCCCACAGAGCTTAGAGCTATTTGAACCATTTCATGACCAACCACTGCAGTGAAGACGGCTACTTTCTCTGGGCCAACTTACCCAAATAATGTGCTTATACCCTGATATGTACACGTAATATATATTTAATGAAGGCATTCACAGAGCTATATATATTTACACGTTGACGTGTATCTAAATATTCACGTTTTGACCTTTTCATATATTAGTTTTCATTCGGTCTGAGACGAAGTCACAGAACCTAAACAAGTACATGGTAGTATTCTACCCACACTATGTGACCCCCAAGCACATATCTGACTGTTCCAAAACTTAAAAACTCTATCCAGATAAACTATTACATCGTAACCCTACTGTAATATCAGCATGATGAAGATGACAGCTTTCGTGTGGGTACTTCATTGTTTTTTCACAATTGAATTAAATATCAGAAAAAAATGGTTAACAGTCATTCAGTTTCGTGCATATCGCACATCCACTCTTGATCATCGTGTAGCTGAAGGCGTTACCTATCCGCTGGTGTGTCATATGCATCAGTAATAGTGTCTATCAGTTCGCGCATCAAGCTCGCTCGTTACTCTGGACCATGGCAGCTGCACGTGAGTGGGGCAGCGAGTAACTCGTGGCCCGAGCACCGCCGCTCACGAGCGAGGCGACTCGGTCACACTCGTAGAGGAAGGGAAATAGGCAAAGTGTGGTAATCAAAGGCCTGCTATGAAAACTGCAGGTATGATGTGCACACATTTGATGAATTCATTATTTCATCTCCATAATATTTTGACTCTTCCTCTTTCGTGCTACGCTGTTCAGAAAATGGTCCCACGACTTATTTCTTGAGGATGTGCCAAGAAGTAAGACTTCTCTCTATTACAATCAAACTTAATTTATGAAGCCATTTCATGGCCGTTTAATGGAAGAAATAGTATTATTTATACTTAAAAAAATTAGGTTAAACCTACTGGAGTAAAGAATGAATAAATGGAATGAGTTAATGAATTAGAGGCTGAAGATAATGTAACACCGTACATGAGATCTGTATGACTAGAACGCAAAAATCTATTGTTAACAGGAACTTTTGAATACGGACCTGTATACTAAATTTATATTTTACAAGTGGGGACTATTTACACAGATTATTTGTGTTCCATCTCGTATGCTAAGATAGTCTTCATAAAACAATCCCTTGTTCCTCTTATTGTTATGAACTAACAAAATATCATTGACACATTTTGGATCGATACATCAGTGCTTCTCGGATACAATTAAGCCTGCCCTGCTAAAATTTCTTTCGCTTGCAGCGGATTTCTTTCGCCAATTTAAAGAGCTTGGGGGAGGGCGCAGACACTGGCCTTTCAATACGACAAAAAGTTCTTGACGTTATCACCTGGGACGTCCACGTTCAAATTTTTTCGTTTCATCATTTCGCTAAGAAGTTTGTAAGCACGAGCTTTGGAACTTCTTCTACAACTACACTATTTTGTTTCTCACGAACAGGCTGATAATTATTTTCCTTCTTCTCTTCACGCTGTACCAAGTCTTCCTTGACATGTATGTGAAAAACTATAGCCATCTATTGAGAATACTTTAAATCATTAACAACTCTTAAACTTCTACTGTAGGTCGGTTTCTGCAAGTCCTTTCAGCAATTTAACCATCGCAGTACCATCTTTACTTTGGCATGTATCTAGTAAACTAAATGCCCATGGTACCAGAAACGCCAGAAAGGCAGGTCAGTTCCGTTTCACTCTCCACGCCATCTGTGGCCTCTTGAAAAGATTCAGTGGCTTTAACTACGCCCTCCCTTACATCAGGCGTATACGATGATAGCCTTTCCTACTTTGTTTTTCAACACCAAATTCTCAGTTCCATGTTTCTGTGCATGAAACGAATGCCACATCTTGCAAATGCTATTCCATCTCGAGTGAACATCTAGACGTAATGTTTTTTTCTGATCTTGATACCAAACCGTAGCGTTTCATATATCCTACAGTTCTAAGCAACTGGCTGGATGGATTCATAAGTATCATGCAATTCCTCATTAAGGAACTTGTCACCTAACGTGTGCCTTAATGCTGTGTTTATACAGTGGAGTGCCCATGGGAGACCTTTGTGGTGTTGAAGAGTTTCCTTTATGTTCGGCCCTGGGTCTGTCATTAATGTTACTTTGTTTAGTTCCAAAGAAGGTTAATCTAACTCAGACAATTTTTCATATAACTCTGTAAGAATATTTTCACTCCTTTTTGAAAACGTCGCGAGACTTAGTTGTGTGGAGCAGATTGTTTCTCAGTTCTCACCTGTCCTCAGAGTGTACAACGATACTAGCTGTGACAGACAGATAATATATTTTGCAATAACTGTCAGTCCAGAGATCACTCGTCGTTGAACATTTGTTCTGGTCAGTAGCTTTCCTTGAGGCAAGATTTCACTTCTTATTTGATAGGTAATACCTTGAATATGTCGAGAGACAGTTCTCGGAGAAGGCAAAACCTCTTGTGCTCTCACTGTCCCGTACTTGGCACCAACATCGATTGATGTTTGTGAAAGACTAATGAACCATTCCCCACTAATGATGTTGGATGGTCATAGAACAAACGCACACATATTCACACACTTGCCAAAGATTGTCTCTTTATCGCAATTAGAAATCGTTGTATAAGTCGAATGTATGATGCTGTTGCAGGAAGCCTATCCATTACTCGTGGTGCTTCCCTTGTATGCTAGTAAAGCTTTGCATTCCTCTCTCCTGCACTAAAAGTAACCTACAGGATCTCAAGTATCCCTTTCAAACACTATCATTAACTAGGGAAGGCTATAACAAACATCTCTTCAGTCGAATACAGTTTCTGCTTTTTTCTCGTAACTCTTTAAAAACAATGATGCAGTTCTTCCACAAACCGTAAGCAACAAAGCGTGAAGTGGAAAATATGATTCTTTCCCTCACAATGTCTGAATTGTGATCTGGTGGACAATACCTTTAAATCTCGATAATGTCGAGTGAACATATTTTCTAATTCCATTCGAAAAAGCTACTGTCCATTTTATTTTATTTCATTTTAATTCTATAATAATATTTATTTATTTATTTATGACAGCGACCTGCATCCGTGACTGTCCTTCTCGGCTCTGTGTGTAAATAAGTTAACTTGAATCAGACTATGAGAGAAAGAAATGCATCAGTTTTAATATTTTTTAACGCGAACGTCCAATATCGTGGCTATCTTGCGTTAATAGCGTTTCCTAAAGCTCTGAATGAAATGTAAATAAACTTGGCATCGGACTAGTAAAAACACAGCGCTATTCTAAATCGTGTCGTGATACCGTGATAAAAACACGCCAGACAACAAAACGTTGCACTATATGGCACAATATTGTTAGTCCATTAGAGCAGAGGGGAATTTGGAAAATTTAGATTTTGATAGGTAGAGGCTCTCTGACAAAATTTCATTCAGTGGAGACGACGGCCGTTCAAAAAACTCTGAATTCAGTGAAGTGAGTCGCTAATTATCTTTTATGATGACTTAAATCATTCAAAATATCTGATGGAGACTCGTTTATTTCCACTGTTAAGTACAGATCGTACTTTTCCTGGAAAAACTTAGACGAAGGGAGCTCTAGAAATGAGTAAGAGATCAAATGAAATATAGCTTTCCTTGCTTTTTCGGTCAGCAAATGAAAGCAATTAGCAGCACTGATTTCAAAACTGTTAACTCAACATAGCGTCTTTGGTTCACTTACTCGTAAAGCATATCCGTTACGAGTGCGTAGTCAGCACTCGTAATAACATTCGCAAATAAACTCAATGCTATAGTAATGTACTAAAAGGTTCTACCCGACGCTGATTAGCAAGTGAAGAAGATATGAAAATAAATCTTGAGGACTCTTGGTTGACATGGCGGTAAGAGTAAACTTCAGAAAAACCGGATAATATCGTCGTGGGCATCTCGTTCATCTAACATGAAATGACACAAAATCTTAATAAAATTGTAGTATCTTGGATTTATTCTAGAAGGGTCTAGCCCGGGTTATTCTGGGTCTGTCCAGCAGAATGTACGTCTAGTCTGCTAACTTGCGCAGAATGTCCTCTTTCGTCGTCATAGCTCGGTAACAAACGGCACAGGAATGTCTACGAGCCACACGAGTCTCATGAGCATGGTGCAAACTCGTAGCAGGCGAGCTGCTGCCGAGTCGAGCGGCCCAATTGCCCCTCGTGGCTGCGAGTGCGACTCAAGGCGGTAGCAAGTCACGAGCGAGCCAGAAGGCTGAGGTGACCGCCTCAAACTGGTAACATGTCGGTTATTAATTTGTTATAAGTAATTAAATATTTTGACTATAACAACTTTTAAACACAATATCGTACAAATAAGGTGGCAGTTTCATTGCGTTTTAGGGCCTATGACTATTTCATTGATATCCATATATTTTTTTGTGACTCAACTGCTCACTGTTTTGACTGTTTTGTTGGAAAGTTCGATAATTTTTAAAACAGCACTTCCAGACACCTGGCGAACTAGGCCTTCATATTCTACATCTACATCTACATTTACACTCCGCAAGTCAGCCAACGGTGTGTGGAGGAGGGCACTTAACGTGCCACTGTCATCACCTCCCTTTCCTGTCCCAGTCGCGTATGGTTCGCGGGAAGAACGACTGCAGGAATGCCTCCGTTCGTGCTCGAATCTCTCTAATTTTA
Organism: Schistocerca piceifrons; assembly: GCF_021461385.2. Classification (NCBI taxonomy): domain Eukaryota; kingdom Metazoa; phylum Arthropoda; class Insecta; order Orthoptera; family Acrididae; genus Schistocerca; species Schistocerca piceifrons. The sequence goes on from NC_060140.1 coordinate 686,708,986, forward strand.
CATTCATGATCTCCTCGGGAGGTATGAATAGGGGGAAGCAATATATTCGGTACCTCATCCAGAAATGCACCCTCTCGAAACCTGGACAGCAAGCTACACCGCGATCCAGAGCGCCTGTCTTGCAAAGTCTGCCACTTGAGTTTGCTAAACTTCTCCGTGACGCTATCACGCTTACCAAATAACCCTGTAAAGAAACGCGCCGCTCTTCTTTGGATCTTCTCTATCTCCTCCGTCAACCCGACCTGGTACGGATCGCACACTGATGAGCAATACTCAAGTATAGGTCGAACGAGTGTTTTGTAAGCCACCTCCTTTGTTGATGGACTACCTTTTCTAAGGACCCTCCCAATGAATCTCAACCTGGCACCCCCCTTATCAACAATTTCCTCTATTTCTAGTAGGAGAGCATCCGTATTCATCAAAAAGTGCTGGTGTTTCAAATCAGTTTTAAGTATGCATTTATGCCGGTCGCGACTGCACCTGGGCTCTTCAGTAGTTGTGTACTCGCCTGATGATGGCCGGACGTCTCTGGGCCGAAATATCGTGGCAGAATGTCGACGGGATCCGGCTGCATACCCGGAAATTATTAGAAGAAGAAATACGCCGGGAAAATTTCAGAAGTTACTCTATTTCTAATTGATTAAATATGCTCAGGCTACTAGCGAATTTTAATGCATATAATTTAACACACTTGGAAAACACATCAACAGACAGTAGAACACAGAGAGTCGTTATAAATACACTTTAGCTATTTGAGAGGGCCCCCATGAAAAACGAATGATCGTAGGGTAATGAAACTTTGCGGGAATATTTGAAAGGACATGTCGAAGAGAAATAACTAATAAACAATTGAAAGAAATGCATTTTAATTTCCAGGTGAGAGGATAACGTTTCTTAATTGCTTACCATGTTTACGTTCCAGGTTACATACGTTGATCAGCGTGACGACCATCTGCTTCGGCGACAGCCTGCACTAGATATACAGTTTCACCGTTATTTGTAGCTTTGTTCCAACGATGGGCTGTGGAATGTTCAGCTGTGGTGACACAGATCATGCACTGCTTCAAGATCGCACATTGCGTCCAGCATTCCCGGCCGTGGCTACAGTAACTTCTTAAGCGACTTCGGGTGCAGTTCGCCGTCGGTCTCTCCGGGGCAGTTCCCAAATCGTCAGTTAATTGCAACTTCGGAATCACGTTCTTCAACCCCTTTGTGGAAAGAGGACCTCTCCATATTTCTCTAATGCATCAATATTCTCGAGGAGCAGGAGCCCTAGTGTTGTTGGTTTGGTAAAACAGCTATACCAGTAAAGCTCTACTCACCTTGTCCAGACCCATATTGACTGTCTGCAACTGTAACGGACACCAATGCTTGTACTTCAACACTACGCCGCCTGCCAGTTCCGGCCCCTAATGCCCAATGCCAACGACACGGTAACTACTAATGTAAAGTTCTTTTAAAAAAAATTGTGATTTTGTGTTTGCCAATGAATATGCAGTGCGTAATGTTTGTCTTACGGAAATTTACTCTGTAATGTATTGTTGAGCAAACGGTGTGTTTAATCAGTTTTGCTGCATTCCAAACAAAAAAAAATTAAACAACATAATCTGGAAAACCAGTATGCAATGCCTATTATGAAATCAATCCCTCTGAAATTTAGTCAGGCTTGAGAGCACCGAGATCTATGGCCCTGTGCAATAAAATTCCCTATGTAAGTAAATAATGAAATACATTTTCCTTAGCAATGGATGTAATTTTGGTATTCCGTTCTCTCCACACTAGGCATACAAAATGTTCAATCTTGGTTCAGCGAAGTGCAAAATAGCTTCATATAACTAATGTTAGTAGATTTGTTGATAATTAAATAACCTTGCAATTATTTAGTGATGATTTTGGATATTGGCTCAGCGCTGTGCAATGCTGCACGCAGTGAAGCTGTTACAAACATTATTTTGTGATTCTGGTACATTAATATTTTTCTGACTCTGATTGAAAAAGTATTTATTTTATAAAATATTCATTGGATTCAAATAAACATGACATGTAAGAGGGCGAGTTACTGATAGAGGGATATGCTAAGGCCGAATGCTTCAGTTTAAAAATTGTATTCAAAATAAAGTTTCTCCTTTACAAAATCTAATATGAAACATTTTACAGCAACTTCAAAATCAGAGAACTCCTGAACTGTTCTACAATTCACACTAACAGTCGTAATTAAAACACTTGGAATGTTACATGGCAAATGGTCTAACATTGTTTGACGAAACAGATTCCAAAATTTAACTTCCCTGTATCAGGTTTACAAATTATAGAAAATATTACAAATCGGGTACACCTTATCAACCTATATCTTTGATGGAAGATACTTGGTTCTATGTTCAAGGGTCGGTACTGTTAGAATTAGTAGCATCCACATTGCGTTGGTGGATAGTTAAAACTAAATAGACAAAATTTCATTACCTTACAAAACTGTATTATGTGGCGTCCATAGACCAACAATTAAATTCTCACAGCTAGCAACTAGCTTTAAGTGTCTTACATCCTGCCGCGCGGTCTAGGGCGCCTTGTCACGGTCCGTGCGGCTCGCCCCGTCGGAGGTTCGAATCCTCCCTCGGGCATGGGTGTGTGTGTGTTGCCCATAGCGTCAGTTAGTTTAAGTTAGATTAAGTAGTGCATAGGCTTAGGGACCGATGACCTCACCAGTTTGGTCCCATAAGACCTTACCACAGTTTCCAAATTTCTTACATCCTACCTACGACAGAGCGCTATGGCATCCTCTAACTGCGCTCCGCGGGTTCCCACTTACAATCGATTCATCACTATAACTCGACCTGCTGGTAGTGGTCGAAATAAATCAGTACCGAATAGTCCACCATTTTTTCTAGCAATACTGTTCTGCATTTCCCCTTGCATGGCGACAGTGGTAAGTTTCACCTTTAGACATTTAGCACACAAAGGCAAAAGCTTCCTGACCCTACTAGGCAACTTGCTAAAGATAAAATATCTTGAATTTTTGTGTTCCACAATGCCCAAGGCTGCAGCGAATGAAATTGATCAGGGCCCCACATGCTTATTTGGTGAACATACTCTCCATTCTTCTGTGTCTACTATCTGGGTCTAAATAGAATACTGTGGCATCATCTCGTGGTCATAAATGGCCATCGTGGACACACCGCTGCACTGCGTTGCCCGATACAGTAAGTGGACACACTGTTATCTTTCATACTGCATCTGAACTGTCCATAGCTAACAACCATTTGCACGCCGCGAAACGTATACCAGATGCCGAAATACATATAAATAAACTGTATTAGTAAGCTCCATTCCGGCCTGCCCTAGTCATTTCTGAGCTCAGGGGGCTGTTATTTCAGACGAGCGAAACACCTAAAATTGATATGTATACATTATACATATTCAATAAAAATGCACATAAATCTATGTATATTTGGAACATGTCCTATATCCAACTATCTATGTTTTATCCTTTTCATATACTAATGGGCATTCGTTCTGAGAGAAAGTCACAGAGACTACTCAAGTGCATTACGTTTTTCTACAGCACTACATAATCAAAAGTGCACTTCTTTGGTCTCAGAAAACGTACCAAACTCTTTGCATGTAAATTATTGCACCATAGTCCCTATAACAGTATCAACATGCTGAAGCTAATCGATAGTTTGCATGTGGAGAATTGTTTTCGCTGAGGTGAATTAAATAACATAAATAATTAGTTTAACAATTTAGTATCGAGCACATCACACGCACATGCTTGCTGATGATTCAACTGATGTCAGGATCTATCCGTTGATGTGTCACATATATGTATCAGTAGCATGCCTGCAAATGTTTATTATCTAGTTGTAAATAAATAAATATTTAAACTCTAGTAAATTCTCAACAGAACGTCGTACATACATGGTGACAAGTTTCTTTGGTTGTAGGAAATTCGACCGTTTCAGTGGTGTCTACATATTTTCTGTAGCTCATCTGTGAGTAGTTCTGTCTGTTTTAGTGAATATTTGATGATGATTTCAGACGACAGACCATCTTGGTATACATCCCCCACTCGTGGGGGACCTGTACCACTTACATGCGATACATCTTCCGTAAGATAAAAACCGAATTTCGGAATGTCGTATATAGATGTGAAGACCTGAGGCGCATTTTCCAGGCCATTCAAGTACGACGTGTGCAAAACAGCTGTTCAACTTTATGATTCAGTCAGCGCATTCGTTTTTTATGTTCAATTACATATTATAGGTAGAGAGCTCCATGCTTAGTCTAATATTTCTACGTCTCCTTTACTCTACAAAACGTAACTCCGAAGCTTTTTAAACACAAAACGTAACCTCAGAACCAAAGCACGTTTCAAAAACGGTTGTGCTTTTGCATCGGATCGAGAATCTATTGTAGAAATGGAATACAGGAAGTAGTAGCCGGATTTCAAGAATAGAATAGATTTCAAGAATAGATTTTGCAGTGTTTACGTGACCAGCTTGAAGCGGCACTGAATAATCGGTTTAGGAAGTCTGGCCTGGGGACCCGGACATAAGCATAGTGACTGGCCGCACATTTACAGGCCTACGGTCCCCTCGTTTACGCAGCTACACCATCCTACCCTCCTGACTTATCTCCCTTGGCCATACACAGCACTAGTAGTCTCTCCACTGTTCGCCTTGATACTGCGCTAAGCTATCCGTTGTAGCCGCTCGTAGGTCACAGTGGCATTAAGGCATGACCGAATTCCGAAAGAAGGACTTTGTTTTCAGCTACCATAGACGAAAAAAAAAGGGGGAGACCCTGTTCTGAATTAATAAAGTAAAGGAGAATTTACAACGAAGAAATTGAAACTAAAATTGTTTCAAGTATAGCGCGGCGTGAATATGAGGTTTGGGGAATCTGCCTCAAGAAACGTAAACAATTCGCTAAAATAAATATAAATTGCTTGCCTCTTTGTAAAGTTAGTCGATGGGGGTTGAAACGTTATATATTGGATGCAGTAGACTAGGTTTAGGTCTACGCATTGAATACCTGTGTTGTCGTGTTGTGATTTTCAGTCCGAAGACTCGTTTGATGCCACTCTCCATGCCACTCTATCCTGTGCAAGCCTTTTGGATCTCCTTACTATATTCATCTTTTCGACTCCCTCTACTATTTCTACACCCCTCCCCCCTCCCCAAAGACACCTATGTCCCTCTAATGAAAACTTATTGATTCTTTGATGTCACAGAATGTGTCGTATCAACTGATGTCTACTTTTACTCAAGTTGTATTACAAATTCCATCTCTCCCCAAATATTTTCAGTGCCTCCTTATTAGTTACGCGATCTACCAATCTAATTTTCAGCACTATTCTGTAACACCAAATTGCACGAGCCTCTGTTCTCTTCTTGTCTAAACTGTTTGTCATCCATCTTCCGCTTCCGCACATGGTTATATTCCAGACAAATATCTTCCGAGAAGGCTTCCTAACACTTAAACTTATACTCGATGTTAACAAAAATTTCTTCTTCACAAACGCTTTATGTGCCATTGCCAGTCTACGTACTAAATCCTCTATATATCGACCACCATCAGTCTTTTGCCGACCAAATAGCAAAACTCATCTACTATTTTAAGTGTCTAGCTCCCTAATCTAATTCCCGCGGCATCATCTGATTCAGTTCGACTACATTCCATTATCCTTGTTTGCTTTTGTTGATATTCATCTCAAATCCTCCTTTAAAGACATTGGCATTCCGTGCAACTGCTCTTCCAAGTCTTTTCCTATCCCCGACAGAATCACAATGTCATCGGCAAAATACAATGTTTTTATTTCTTCTCGTTGAACTTTAATTCCTACTCCTAATTTTTCTTTGGTTTTCTTGACTGCTTGACAGTGTTCAAACTGAATAACATCCGAGAAAGGTAGCATCCTAGTCTCTCTCCCTTCTAAACCATTGCCTCCTTTTCATGCCTCTGGAATCTTATAACCCCAACTGGTTTTGTGTATAAGTTGCAAATAGTCTGCCGCTCCCTGCATTTTAGCCCTGCTACCTTCATATTCATTTTATTCTTTGTTGTGAGACCAGAGTTCATTTTGCAGACTATTATTTTATTATATCACGTGTCACGATCATTTAATAAAACTTAATGATAATATCTGGTTTCGCTTCTCATGCGTGGTGCTTATTGTTAGTGAAATTAAACTTCATCTAACTTAGAGTCCACTGACACACAAAACTCAGCCCACTCGACTCCCACCAAAATCCTGCGCCATTACATACAAAACCTACAACAATAAAGGCCGAAAAGTAGGAGCAGAATACCAAGAATAAGGTACTTACATCAAAAGGATGACAGGGAGGGACGCTAACTGCTGCCTCTATTGTTCAGACTGTGCGCTAAAGAAACAATCATGGAAATGAAGGGAAGGCTGAGGAGTGGAACTAAGATTCGGGATTAAAGGATATGAATGATATGACTCGCTGACGACACCTCTGTCCTCAGTGAAAGTCAGTACGAATCACAGGACTGTAGAACAGAAGAAAATAGCTAATGACAATGTAACATGGATTCGGAGTAAACCGAAGGCAGAGGAAGGCGGAAAGAGAGATTAGCGATAAATGTACAAAAAATTGAATAGTGCACAATAAACGAAGTAAAGGAATTTTACATTAGGAAGCAAAATAACATACAACGGAAGAACCGAGGACGACATAATAAATAGACTGTCGGAGGCAAAAGGCGCATTCGTGGCCAAAAGAACTGTGCCTCAATTTGAGAAACAAATGCGTTTAGAGCACCGTCTTACGAACGTAAATCACGTACTGTGGGAAAACCGAAAAAGGAGAAAATCGAAGCATATAGAATATAATGTTGCAGGAGATTATTAGAACCTGTGAGGAAAAAACAAGAGTCGTTGTCTGACTCTAAATCACTTATTTTTAAGTTTTACAGCATACGATGATATAACAATTAGTCTGTTAAATGCTCCTTTACTGCAATGAGACACTGCTTCGATCAGTCCTAAGTCATTGTTGTCCAGCCTGTTCTGTTAGACCAGCGTTACCAATCTGCTAAAATGTACATGTAACTCGAAGCTTAAGGCTGACACAGTTACATTTCTATTCGTCTCATAACAAACTTTTGGATCAGACTCGGAGTCTGAAGAGAAACATGTGATATTCGTCAGAAACGCTTATTTCGGTAATGCTAGTTGGAAACAGCTTCTTAGATTGATATGGGACGATCATCATAAGAAAAGAAAACCATAACCAAAGATACTCTATGTAGAAGGAAATCAGGTATTAGGAAATGAACAATTTTTATCAAATACATCTGAATTCTATTCTCAACACATTGATCTGGCAGTTTCCGTATACGCTGCTGAATGTACGTAGAAACTATATCATTATAAGCGAGCGAGGTGGCGCAGTGGTAGCACACTGGACTCGCATTCGGGAGGACGACGGTTCAATCCCGCGTCCGGCCATCCTGATTTAGGTTTTCCGTGATTTCCCTAAATCGCTCCAGGCAAATGCTGGGATGGTTCCTTTGAAAGGGCACGGCCGGCTTCATTCCCCATCCTTCCCTAATCCGATTGGACTGATGACCTCGCTGTTTGGACTCTTTCCCCAAACAATCCAAAAATCCAATAAATCATTATACGACAACTATGAGTACACGGAATAACCAAAGAAACTTGTACACCTGCCTAATATCGTGTAGAGCCCCCGCGAGCACGCAGAAGTCTCGCAACACGATGTGGCATGGACTCCACTAATGTCTGAAGTACTGCTCGAGCGAAATGACACCATGAATCCTGCAGGGCTGTCCGTAAGTCCGTGAGAGAACGAGGGATGGACATCTCTTCCGAACAGCACGTTGCAAGGCATCCCACATATACTAAACAATATTCATGCATGGGAAGTGTTTAAACCTGGAAGAATGTACCTGGGGCCACTCTGCACCAATTTTGGGCGTGTGGGATATGCAACATTGTCTTGCTGGAATTGCCCAAGTCCATCAGAATGCACAATGGACATGAATGGACGTAGGTGATCAGACAGATTGGTTACTTACGTGTAATCTGTCAGAGTTGTATCTAGACGTATTAGAAGTCCCCTAACACTCCAACTGCACAGTCCTCACACCATTACAGATCCTCCACCAGATTCAACAGTCCCCTACCGACATGACTGTCTGGAATTCATGAGGTTGTCTCCATACCTGTACACGTCCATCCACTTGAAAGGAACTTGGCCGACGAGGTAACACATTTCCAGTCATCAATGGTTCAAATGGCTCTGAGCACTATGGGACTTAACATCTGTGGTCATCTGTCCCCTAGAACTTAGAACTACTTAAACCTAACTAACCTAAGGACGTCACACACATCCATTCCCGAGGCAGGATTCGAACCTGCGACCGTAGCAGTCGCGCGATTCCGGACTGAGCGCCTAGAACCGCTAGACCACCGCGGCCGGCCAGTCATCAATGTCGGTGTTGACGGGCCCAGGTGAGGCGTCAAGCTTTATGTCGTGCTGTCATCAATAGTACACGAGTGGACCTTCGGCTACAAAAGCCCATATCGATGACATTTCGTTACATGGTTCGCACGCTGATACTTGTTGATGGTTCAACTTTAAAGCATGCAGCAATTTGCGGAAAGGTTGCACTTCTGTCACTTTGAACGATACTCTTTAGTCATTGTTGGTAACATTCTTGCTGGATCTTCCTTCTGGCCACAGCGACGTAGGAGATTTGATGTTTTAATGGATTCCTGATATTCACGGCACACTCGTGAAATGGTCGTACGGCAAAATCCCCACTTCATCGCCACGTCGCAGATGCTGCGCCCCATCGTTTGTGCGCCTACTTTAACACCAAGTTCAAACTCACTTAAACATTGTTAACCCGCCATTTTAGCAGCAGTAACTTATTTAACAACTACCCCAGACCATTGTTGTTTTGTATAGGAGCTGCTTAGCGCAGCGCCGTATTCTGCCTGTTTACATATCTCTGAATACACTTGCCTATACCAGCCTCTTTTGCGCTGCAGTATATTTTAGGCGATATGACGTCATAGCATTGAGTTGCATGAGAACGAAATTGCTGGGTGAAATTTTCTAGAGATACAGGTGAAATCTGTGTACAGATATGTGTGAAATATGCTCAGTATGTGTTAACAGAAGTTGCAGATACGTATGAGGGCAACGACCCAGGTAAGAAACTCCTCTGGAACCCCTAGAAGAAATACTGTGGGGGTAGTAACCAAAATCAACCTATTGGGAAGGCGGTGATAACGTGGAGAGAGAACGAGGGGAGGAACGGATGGCCTGAAGGAGAGGCAGAGGAGGATACGGACAGAATGTAGAGGAGGAGGAGATAAACATAGATAGAGGGAGAGGAAATGGACAGAAAGAGTGTGGAAGAGGAGAAGATGGGCAGAGAGAGAGGGAGTGAGAAGTAGACATAGAAAAGAATGAGGAGGAAATAAGAAGAGAGGGATGAAGAAGGAGAAACTTTGAGAGGAGAAGATGGACTGAGAGAATGCAAAAGAGCAGATCGACAGAAAAAGGGTAGCAGATGGACAGAATGTGGGAGGAGCAGCAGACGGACAGAGATCGAGGCTTTATTAGCTGGACAGAGAGAAGTGGGTGGAGCAGGTGAATAATGAGAGGTACAAGGAGTTAGACAGAGAAAGTGGCAGAGGGGACAGACATATGAAAGTTGGACAAGGAGAAGGACCGACAGAGTTAGAATAAATAGATACCCCAGCAACGGCAGGTAATAAGCTAGTTAGCTATAAATTCAAATCTTTATTAATAAATTTGACTATCGAAAATAACATTTTAATCAAAAACAAGCTGAGACTATTTCATTGCTTTCACTCTATTACGAAAGACAAAACCTGCCATAAACATTCTAAGATGCGATAGCTCTGATCGACAAACAAGCTGAAAATATGTTAAGGGATCATTATTTGAAAAGTAGTCGTTTATTTCTATATATACTTTTAATAGTAACAAGGATTTCAGGTCCTAACATTATCTGGTACTGACGTAAGGGTTGCTGAATGAGGAAAACCAGCTCTAATCCTTGTTTATAATTTTCATACCTTGCAGTGTAACGTTCCATCATATCGCTGCCCTAAGTATTCCCATGTGAACAACTATTAGGAATATTTGTTGTTCTGTAACGGAGTCTAGTGAGTTACAATTACTGTTAAACAATTAACTAAATTTAGCGGTTAGAAACTACATCATTTAGGGTATGCCTTCCTTTTCTATTATGTCTTCATTTTCAAGTCCAGTAATCTGTCAGAATGAATCTTTATAATAATTTTCAGTCTATGAATTGTTCTTACTTTCTGCTGTTACATATATTCATTTCGATTTACATTCCCTCAGTTACAATATTATTCCCGGTAAATATTTCCTGGCCGTGCGGTTCTAGGGGCTACAGTCTGGAACCGAGCGACCGCTACGGTCGCAGTTTCGAATACTGCCTCGGGCATGGATGTGTGTGATGTCCTTAGGTTAGTTAGGTTTAATTAGTTCTAAGTTCTAGGCGACTGATGACCTCAGAAGTTAAGTCTCATAGTGCTCACAGCCATTTTGTAAATATTTCCACAAATATGAGTATTGAATTACAAAAAGAAGAACACTGTAGTTGTAAAGGGCTCTCAAATATGACGTAAGAATAAAACCTATGCATCATTTCTTGCCAAAATAATTCAGAGAAATTTGCTGTCATACCAAAGAAACGGAACTTCACAGCGACATCTGTGTAAGTAATAAATTACAAACTAAAGATTTTAAAAGTACAGAAAGAGCCTTATTCATTTTTCAGGCAAATGCCGGGATGGTTCCTATCAAAGGGCACGGCCGATTTCCTTCCCAATCCTTCCCTAACCCGAGCTTGCGCTCCGTTTCTAATGACCTCGTTGTCGACAGGACGTTAAACACTAACTACCACCACCTTATTCATTACTGTACTTGGAGAAACTGCGTTTTCCCATTCCAGTTCACTGCTACAGAAATTTTCATGAATACAAATCGACGTTTACGAAACTCTAACGTTTCCTTTGCCAATCAAGCATTCAGTCTGTAAATGCGTCGGAGTAGTTGACCTTCAATATGTTTAGGATTCACAGGAACTCATTGCTCTGCTTGTTAGACGTGGATCTGCTGTACTGTTCTGTGCCTGGAGCAGTGACGTCAGCGCTTCCACATTTGTGTGTAAAACTTAGTTCCATGTCACAGTGGGAAGAGCCGTTTATGTTTAATGCATTAGTCCAGTGTATCTGTTCCAGAGATAACTTTATCTCTGTTTCCTTACTGCTTTTCCGATACCTTGACTCTAGCATCTACTTGTAAAGATAAAAAAAGAAAGGACTCAGGACAAAGAAAAACATTATCTTTACGACATCCGCAATATCCCCTCCTCGGTAGTCGGGGTGGGCAAAGCGGGCTGTCTCTCGCAATGATCTGAACCCAGAGGTAGCTGCCACAAACCTCGATAGTTGAATAATTTCATATGATAAGTGACCAAAGCCTCGAAGTGTAATTATTAACTGAAGAACGGCAAATTAGGGCATTAAATATGAATGTTGTTAAAAAAGAATTACTAAATAGCGTTGACCAACACAGGTAGATCAAAGTGGTTCGTGGAGTCTGATTCGACGTTCGTTAAGTCACAAACTCATCGACCGACGGTGGGAACGACATACAACCAGTTGCGGTGGAAACTCATCGCATATGCTCCCTGAAAATAGCGACGACTGAACAAGTGTCGCTCAAAGCGGATGGGGCGCGCAACTGTTGGCGGTGACATGTGAAAAATGCACACACCGGCGGCCTGTACGATGTTGTGTGGTACTTCGAGGGCGCAACACGCTTTGGCGAACCGTGCATGGCGAGGACGCGAAGGCAGTGTCCATGCAGAACACGCGTAGCCTGCATATGTAAATTTATGCGCATGAAAATCACACAGCAGTTTAATGGCCTCTTTCTTTATTCACCCAGTAATCTGTGATGCCGGTCCTGTGGAGAACACGGTATCAGGTGATTCCACTTTGTAAACGAAATAGTAAATAAAAAAAAAGTGTAGGAACCGAGGTGTAACTGTACGTGCCTGCTGTACTACGCTTCTTGTAACCGAAGGGAAGAGGTATACATCATAAACAGATTGAGTAATGATATAATTGTAGACAACCGGTGAAACAAGAAGAATTGGAAAATCAGCACAGTAAGTGGAATATACGAAAAAAGTAGTGGAAAGGAGCCGTGGCGTCAACTCTGTGTGTCATCGCTGAACTACTCTGCCACCTGGATATACAGATACACACACGGATATACTAATGACATCAAGACGATGAAAATGAGACCGGTGAAATGCCAGCAAGTGAACATGCAGTTGTTCATGCTGTCGTTGAGGATACTGTTTGTCATCCTAGATTTTTGCAGTTATCTTAAGAAGATTCAGATCTCCAAGTGCTCATAGAAAGCATTGAAACAAAGGTCATAATAGGTACTGATAGCAGGGTAAAGCCAGATATCAATTGAGCCGTTTTGTCAAGGACTTGTGATTTTCAGAAACGATAGATTAAATTCAGTTAGTAGTGGCGTGTTTGTTGCTGTTAGACGTAGTTTATCTTTGAGTGAAACTGAAGTAGATAGCTGCTGTGACCTAATATAGATATCTCGTAAATTAATAACTGGTTCCTGTTACCGACCTACCTATTCAGACAATATGGTTGCTTTAGTCTTTAATGAAAATTTCCGTCTCATATCGACAGGTAGCCGACTCACACATGTATAGTTGGTGGTGTATCCAATCTACATTAAATACATTGACGAAAATACTTGTTTGAAATCGGCGTTAGGCATACAGTTGTAGTAAATCCACTATCCGAAAATTATTTTGGTTAGTTGAAGCGTAAATGGTTCCGATAACATCTACACCTACGTGATTACACTTCTGTTCACAATAAAGTGCCTGGCAGAGATTTCAATGAACCACATTCAAGCTGTCTTCCCCCGTTCCATTCTCGAACGGCGCGCGGGGAAAAACGAGCACTTGAATTTTTCTGTGCGAGAACTGATTTCTCTTATTTTATCGTGATTATCATTTCTCCCTATGTAGGTAGTTGTCCACAGAATGTTTTCGCAATCGGAAGAGAAAGCTGGTGATTGAAATTTCACGAGAAGATCCCGTCGCAACGAAAAAGAAAGAAAAAGAAAGTGGCTCTGAGCACTATGGGACTTAACATCTGAGGTCATCAGTCCCCTAGAACTTAGAACTACTTAAACCTAACTAACCTCAGGAGGACACCACACTCATTCATGTCCGCGGTCGCGCGGTTCCAGACTGAAGCGCCTAGAACCGCTCGGCCACAACGGGCGACAGCACACTAGTGGCAAGACGCAATCAGTACCTTCACTTGGCGATAACAACGTTGAAGTCACTAATGACAGTGACATTAAAGCAGAGTTGTGAAACACGGTTTTCCGAAACTCCTTCGCCAAAGGAGACGAAGTAAACATTCCTAAATTCCAATCAAGTACAACAGGTAATATGAGAAACATAGAGGTAGATATCCTCGTTGTAGCAAAGCAGCTTAAATCACTTAATGAAGGCAAGGCTTCCGGTTCAGATTATATAATAGTCAGGTTCTTCTCAGAGTATGCTGATACAATAGCTCCATATTTAGGAATTATATACAACCGCTCGCTCATCGAGAGATCCGTACGTAAAGACTGGAAAATTACTCATTTCACACCAATACCCAAAAATGGAAATAGAAGTAATCCGCTGAATTATAGCCCCACATCACTAACGTCGATTTGCAGAACGGTTTTGGAACATATTCTGTGTTCGAACATTATGAACTGCCTCGAAGAAAACGATGTATTGAGACATAGCACGGATTCAGAAAATATCGCTCTTGTGAAACACTACTAGCTCTTTATACGCATGAAGTAATGCTACCGACAGGGGATGTCAAATTGATTCCATATTTTTAGATTTGTAGAACTTTTTAGACACCGTTCCTCACAAGCATCATCTAAGCAAACTGCGTGCCTACGGAGTATCACCTCAGTTGTGCGACTGGATTCGTGATTTCCTGTCAGAAAGGCCACAGTTCGTAGCATTAGACGGAATGTTATCGAGTAAAACAGAAGTAATATCCGGCGTTCCGCAAGGAAGTGTTACAGGCCCTCTGTTGTTCCTGATCTATATTAACGACAAAGGAGACAATCTCAGTAGCCCTCTTAGACTGTTTGCAGATGATGTTCTCATTTACCGTCTTGTCGTCGTACGACCAAAACGAAATACAAAATGATTTAGATATGATATCTGTATGGTGCGAAACGTGGCAATTGAACCTGAATAAAGAAAAGTGTGACTTTATTCACGTATGTAGTAAAAGATACCCGCTAAATTTCGATTACGCGGTAAGTCACACAAATCTGAAGGCTGCAAATTCAACTAAATATGAAGGCTATTCGGAAAGTAAGAAACGATAGTTCGCGAAATGGAAAGCACAGTGAAAATCAAAACTGTTTTATTTGCAAGAGTTAGCTACAACTTCCAGCTACTTATCTTAATAGTCGCGGATCCGACTTGGACGTTTGTCGTAGCGTTGTTCCAACTTTGCGATACCCTCGTTATAGAAGGCAGCCGCCAGTGCTTTCCGCCACTTCTCTACGCTGGCCTACAGCTCGTTGTCTGTGTCAAAACGTTGTCTTCATAGCCAGCGGTTCATGTAAGGAGAGACGAACCTCAGAGGGAGACAAATACGGGCTGTATTGTGGGTAATCAAACATTTCAAATGGAAAACGATGATGGAGCATCTTCATTGCCCCTGCAAAATGCGGCTGAGAATTGTCTTGAAGAAGAAAACGCACGATAGTTATGTAATTTTGGCTGCATAGCTTCAGCCGAAATTTCTCACCAACCCCGCGTACTTAGCGGGAGACACTATTATTCTACGTATTATCTTTATATGCTCCCTGTGTGCTCAGAACTAACGAGACTGCTTACACCACGCTTGTCCGCTTTGTCCTGGAGTACAGCTGTGCGGTGTGGGATCCGCATCAGGCGGGACCGACGGATGAAATCGAAAAAATTTAAGGAAAGAGAGGAATTAGTGCCACAGACATGATACGTGAACAGAAGTGGCAATCATTAAAACAAAGGCGTTTTCCGTTGCGGCCGGCCGATGTGGCCGAGCTGTTCCAGGCGCTTCAGTCTGGGACCGTGCGACCGCTACGGTCGCAGGTTCGAATCCTGCCTCAGGCATGGATGTGCGTGATGTCCTTAAGTTAGTTAGGTTTAAGTAGTTCTAAGTCCTAGGGGACTGATGACCACAGATGTTAAGTCCCATAGTGCTCAGAGGCATTCAAAAATGGTTCAAATGGCTCTGAGCACTATGGGACTTAACATCTGTGGTCATCAATCCCCTAGAAATTAGAACTACTTAAACCTAACTAACTTAAGGACATCACGCACATCCATGCCCGAGGCAGGATTCGAACCTGCGACCGTAGCGGGCACGCGGTTCCAGACTGAAACGCCTAGAACCGCACGGCCACACCGGTGGGCTCAAAGCCATTTGAACCACTAGTGTGCTATATGTATGGCCAGAATCTCTTTGCGTTTTATGCCAGATTCCGATATAGAGTTTCGTTGTGGATATTATTAAAAGCACCTCGGATTGAAGTACGCACTGTATTTCGAACTTATACAAAACATTGCCAATCCTGGGGATTTTGCGTTTTTTTAAAATTTGGCGTGCTTTTATCGTTGATTCTGCAACAGCGATCTAACCCGTTTTGTGTACCATGGGGGATCGGCACCATCACTTATTAATTTAGTTGATATATATTGATGTATATTGATATATATTGAAATGAGACTCAAGTTTTCTTTAAACTGTTCAGCAACTATATCGTCTGAGTCGGGTGGATCTTGGGGTTGGGGACCACTGCGGCTGCGGCGGGGACGGAGCATCTCCGTCGTTTCTAGGGCCCCGGTTAACATACGATACAATACCATACAATAATAAACTCAAATTTTACATTGCAGCTTACATACTACTTAGGTGCCTTTCAGAACATTACTGTGTCCAAACGTTACGAATTCAGATAATATCGTTCCTGAGCACGCAACTGGCTTTATATTAGCATGAAGTATATTGATATATATTGATATATATGGAAATGAGACTCAAGTTTTCTTTAAACTGTTCAGCAACTATATCGTCTGAGTCGGGTGGGTCTTGGGGTTGTGGACCACTGCGGTTGCGGCGGGGACGGAGCATCTCCGTCGTTTCTAGGGCCCTGGTTAACATACGATACAATACCATACAATAATAAACTCAAATTTTACATTGCTGCTTACATACTAATTAGGTACCTTTCAGAACATTAGTGTGTCCAAACGTTACGAATTCAGATAATATCGTTCCTGAGCACACAACTGGCTTTATATTGGCATGAAGTGATGAGTGTTATCGAAAGAGTAGAGGAACTTATATTGGTTCTAGATTTACAGAAAGCTTTTGACATTGTTATTCACAAACAACTTTTAATATAATCGCGTGCCTATGGAGTATCGTCTCAACTCTGCTTCTGGATTCGTGATTTTCTTTCAGGAAGGCCACAGTTCGTAGCAATTGACGGACAGTCATCAAGTAAAACAAAAGTGATATCCGGCGTTCCTCAAGAAATTGCTATAGGACTTCTGCTGTCCGTAATCAATACAAAAATTTAGGAGACAGTCTAAACACCCCACTTACATTGGTAGCAGAACTTCTAGTAAAGTCATCGGAAAATCGAAACCCGTCGCAAAATGATTTAGACAAGATATCTGAACGATGCCAAAAGTGGCAATCGAACTTTCAACGTCGTATTCATGTCTTCCATGTTCTGCTTTCATAAATACTTTATTTCCTTTGGTTTTATCTACTTCGTCTTGGTCAGTCCTCTAATTTCAAAATAGCTGTTCCTTGCGGATGAGAAACTGCTCTGATGGGAGGTTTAAGTGGATACTTCTTGAATTCCATCCATCTTTAATCACACTGTAGCTTCACCTATTTCCTTCCTAAGATATTTCAAATTTTCTGTAGCATTTACAAACGATAAACCTTGCCTTTTTCAGTTTTTAATTTTTATTTATTTACTATTAGGCCGGTGATGGTCACATTATAGAGTAAGATCTAAGTCCTGAATGTAAGGCTTTATTCAACAATTAAAAGAGTCTCTTTTAGTGTTCAACCCTGAGGTTGGTTTGCAACAGAGCGCCATTCCTCTCTTTTGTCTGTCTTCTTCCTCATTTCCACGTTTGTGTGTATACAACGTCATTCATGATCCTTTGGTCGCCCCCGCCGATTCCTCCCCTCAATAGCTCCTTCTGCTATTGTTCCAATGATGTTGTTGTGTCGTAGGATGTGCCCTACAAGTTTGTCTCTCCTTGTTTGGATATACCTCCACAGAGATCTGGTTTCCTGTACTCTTCTAAGCACCTCTTCATTTGTTACTTTGTCTCTCCAGCTGATCTTCATCATCCTTCTATAGCACCACATACCCAAGGCCTCTAGCCATCTTCTCTTTTCTCTTCCAATTGTCCAAGTTTCACTTCCGTATAGGGCCACACTCCAAACGAGACCTTTCATGATATGTTTCCTAATTTTCAGACTGATGTTGTTGCTAGTGAGTAAGTTCCTTCTCCGATTAAATGCAATTTTGGCCTTTTGTGTTCTGCTCGCAATTTCTTTCCTACTTCTACTATCCTTTGTGATTTTGCTGCCCATGGAAGTAAATTCCTCGTCACTTCCAGCTCCTCTCTTCCAATTCTCATTCTCAGAGTTTCATATTCTGCTCCTGTACTGCATAATTTTGTATCCCGCAACGAAGGCGGCGCGTGGGTAGGAGCAGGAAAAGGTAATACACATCGATACTGCGAGTGAGTAAATGTGGTTTACTGGTGCATGAATACTTACAGAGGAAAACGTAACTTTGTACGTAGATGCGAAGCTGAAGCGAAGTGTCCCGGCCATCTGCTCTTCATCAAATGGGGGGTAACCTGGAACGGAGCTCATAGATCTCAACAGCGCCTGCTAGATGGCGCTGTCGTTGGCGTCTTGTAGTACCAACTTATGAACTTGTATTTACGCCGTGACATCGTGGCTATCGATACCACACATACCATCACTTCAGTCTTTTTCTTGTTTATTCTCATTCCATACTGATTGCATAGAATTTTTTCCATTGTTCTGAGGACTTCCTCTAGATCTTCTTTTGTCTCCGTTACTATAGCAATATAATCTGCATAACGTAGCATGTCTATCTTCTGCCCATTAAATTTTGATCCCCACCTCAGTAGTTTCTCGAACTTGGTCTATAGCTTCCTGGATGTAAGCATTGAATGTAAGAGGAGAGAGAGCACATACTTGTCTTACCCCTTTTCTAATATTTGCTTCTTGTTCCTGGTGACAGTTCCTAATCACTGTCACCACATTCTTATAGAAACTGAGTATCACACGGATGTCTTTGTACTTTATTCGACTTTTCCTCAGCACTCTGAACATCTCTTGCCAGATAACGTTATCAAATGCCTTTTCCATGTCTACAAAGCCAATATAAGTTGGTTTATTTTTCTGTAATCGCTTTTCGATAACGAGTCTCAGTGCCGGAATTGCCTCTCTTGTTCTCAGTCCCCTTCTGAAACCAAACTGATCTTCACTCAGAATATCCTCCATCTTCTCTTCAATTCTCTTTAGAACTATTTTTATGAGAATTTTAGATGCATGTGATATTAGGCTTAGAGTTCGGTACTGTTCACATTTTGTAGATGCTGCGTTCTTTGATATAGGAACAATGATACATTTCTGGAAGTCTGTCGGTAACTCTCCTGTGTTATAGATGGACCTAACAAGTCTAAGCAGCATCATTTTCATGCTGTCACCAGCATTCTTTATTAGTTCTGCAGGGATGTCCTCAATACCAGTCGCTCTGTTGTCCCGTAGTTCGATTATAGCTCTGTGAAATTCTTCTTGCAGAATGTCATCGCCCTTGTCATCTTCGTCTACTTGCTATTCTCTTCGTATTACTTCCTCCGAAAGAGGTGTTCCAGCATACAATACAACTCCTCTATGTATTCTTTCCATCTCTTCACCATGTCTTCAGCAAACAGCATTTTCCCCTCTTTATTTTCTATCGTTCCTGAGAGTGTTGTTTTACGTTTGTTAAAAATTTGATTTGCTGTTTGTAGGCTAAATCAGTTCTTTCGTTTTGCATATTTTCCTCCACTTCCCTGCACATTTCTTCAAGACAATTTGCTTTTGCTTTCCTAGCTTCTCTATTAATTTAACTCCTTGGTATTCTGTATTCAGCTTTTCCTTCTTCATCAGTTGCATTTCTGTATAATCTCCTGTTTTCTATAAGCTCAATAATATCTGCTGTAATCCATTTCCTCTTGTTTTTGGGTTCAGTTCTTCCAACTATCATTTCTGCTGCTTTGTATATAATAGATTTAGTTTGATCCCAGTCTTAATTTACTTCACCGTGTTGAAATTTTTACCTATGTGGTCTGTTTCATGAGCATAGCGTTTTGCCAGTCCCTCAGTTTTCAGTTTTTCTAGTTCCCATTTAGGTTTTACTCGCTTCTTCTTCAAACGTTTGAATCTCAGTGAACTTTTCATTAGGACCAGGTTATGATCACTGCCTATGTCTGCAGTTGGATAGCTCCTGCAGTCTTTTATCTGGCTCCTAAAACGTGCTTTCACTACAGTGTAATCAATCTGTTGTCTCCTCAGGTCTTCAGGGACCTTCCATGTGTATCTTTTTTGTTTGTGATGTTGGAAAAGTGTGTTTGCAATAACTAATTAGTGCCTCGACCAGAACTCGATTAGTCGATCTCCTCTTTCATTTCTTCTTCCAAGTCCATATTTGCCAACAATTCCTTCTACCGGTTCTTCACCCACAATCGCGTTCCAGTCCCCCATGGCAATCAGTTTCTCATTTCCCTTAACATTTCTCATCGCATTACTTATTTCTTCGTATATTTCGTCAATGACTGCATCTTCTTCTTTGGATGTTGGCTTGTATATTTGTATTATCACAGTGTCCTTTGGTTTAGTTCCCAGTTTGCCTAGTACTAAATGGCTCTGAGCACTATGCGACTTAACTTCTGAGGTCACCAGTCACCTAGAACTTGAACTAATTAAACCTAACTAAGCTAAGGACATCACACACATCCATGCCCGAGGCAGGATTCGAACCTGCGACCGTAGCGGTCTCTCGGTTCCAAACTGTAGCGCCTAGAACCGCACGGCCACTGCGGCCGGCCTGCCTAGTATTATCCGAGAGCTATATTGCACATATCCCTTGACACGTGAGCTATAGTTTTTCCTCAAAATTCCTGGTATATCTTGGTCAGTTCCGGTGTGAATGACACTGTATTCTCCAGACCAGAAATCACGTGGTTGGGGCCATCTCCGATAAGCCTAGGATATCGATTTCCAGTCGTTCCATTTAAAGTTTTACGTTTTCTAGCTTGCTACACTGAAGCAGTGTTCTCACATTCCAAGTGGCTGTGTTAAAATTGGGATTCTTTTCCTTCACGTTGACTGTATCTTTTGCAGTCCCCACCTGGTGATTCGATTGGGGGACTATTTTATCTCTGTAAAATTTTACAGAAGATACTGACATGGTTTACTGCTGATGCTTGGGATAACCGTGGTTCTTTGATGTGGTGGTTTCCCGTTGCCTTCCACATGCTATGCCGTTGACCGTCAGCTGGCTCTTCCACCTTTGGAAATGGTTCCTCATTTTCAGGGCAAGAGGGTGCCCTGTCCAGCAATGCTGACGTGATGACTTATCTCGGTCATCCCTCGGTCACTGTCTACGTTAGCCACTACATGAAGTGACGTTGCCCACTCTCTACGTCATGGAGGTATAGATCAGGAGTTTCCCTTCATCGGGTCTAGGATCTTAACGGCATTTCCTAGTTCCCTCCGGTACTTTAGAGAGCTATTAAAGAGTAATGTGCTTAAAATTCTAAGTAAACAGCTGTGTAGCGCGACGTAGGGCTTATCCTCACGCCGTGTAATCGTTAGTGTGGCAGAAGAAGTAATAAAAAATTGGTTCAAATGGCTCTGAGCACTATGGGACTTAACGTCTGAGGTCATCAGTCCCCTAGAAGTTAGAACTACTTAAACCTAACTAACCTAAGGAAATCACACACACACCCATGCTCGAGGCAGGATTCGAACCTGCGACCGTAACGGTCTAGCGGTTCCAGACTGTAGCGCCTAGAACCGCTCGGCCACCACGGCCGGCGAAGTAATAAAACGGACAATTAATTGCGATCTGTAATATGTTTTTTTTTTTTTTTCAATCTCGGTCGACATCCAAACAAAGACTGACAAGATGACCACACTATGCCTCTTAAATTTAGAATGCTGATGGACTGCACTCTCCATTGCAAATGATCGTCAGTGGACACGATGGCCATCACTCCTTACTTAGGGGTAATGATGGAAAATTTACAGTGTAACCGTCATTCCCAGGAAATTGCCACATTCGATTAAAGATGATAAGTGTTTAATACAAGATCATAAAATGAGGACTAAGAGTTCCGCTGCGTGGGTAATGACAGCCACCAGGAAAAATGATCTGCATTGTCCCCAACAAGAGGGTCAATACCTCATCTCACACCTAAACTTCGCAGAAATTCTGCTGCATACCTTGAGGGGCTATCTGTCCAGCAAGAAACTATACTGTGCTGTCGTGACGTAACAGCAACCTGACGGATTACTTCTAGAACAAATTTTCAGTACGCAGCGGTGGGTGCAGTTGCCCCGTAAACTGGTGCTTCTGAGAGGTGGCATGCCACTCTCTCACTTTAACAACACTGTCAGTCATTAATACTCATATTTTAGGTCCTGATCTCTGTGTTCCCCAGTGCTACGTTTGGTATGTGTTGTTTATGACTTTTTTACGTGAGTAAATTTTGGGCAGAATGTTCATATAACTGCATGTGGAGGCGGCAGAGAACAGAAAGATGGATGTAGGGACATAAATGCTGAGTCCAACGACATGGCTGTGCGCTTGATTGAGGAAAGTGCGCTCTTTGGATTGTCCCTCTTTCCACTTACTCCGTGTCATACATAAGCGTCAGAAGGGACAGACAGCGAGGGACGCCTGGATATGCGACACTCCAGCAACGAGCAACAGCATTGGGCGGAAAGCTAGGGTGTCCTGCGTGCGAGCGACCATCTCGCGCTATAAGATGGTTGCTTAGAGCCGAATAGCTGTTTATATAAAATGGCTCCCCTAAACTGTAGAATACGGTAGCTGGAGAGTAAGCGTACAAAATTAGCTTTACTTAGGAAAACAAAGCGAAAGGAATGCTGTGCATGGAATTTACATATGGAGGAATCTTCATGGAGAATTTAACAATTTATTTCATCAACTATTTGACGATCAGCAGACAAATTTTTCGAATACAAATGAATGAGCAGAGGAGAATTGGACTATCTAATCAATAAATTAAAGACGCATGTTTTTTACAATATCAGGAACTATTAACAGCCGATAGATGAGGAAAATTACTGACTACCTTAAATATAAGGAACCAGGTTCGATCCCGGCTACTTCCATTATTTCAACTGACTCAGGTACAATTCTGTATGTTTTATGCATAATGATTGCACTGCATCGCTAAGTATATTTGTAAGGTCTTTCCAAAGTAACTGATCTTTAAGTTTTTACACACTTACCCTGGTATATCACAAACGTTAAATTCATAATAAATTACAATAAACAACCATGAAATTTTAGAGATATTTGATGTTGCGAACGTAATTCATCAGCAGTCAGTGTCAGGGTCAAGCGTTTCAGTTAATCCAAATAGTGTGTAAAAGTAAAGCACACAAAATGTTTGAAAAGATAGTCAAACGTTTTGTGACATGATTTGTCTAAAAGTATGAAATAAAAAGTAGTAGGGAAACGTTTGAAGTACTTCATTCCCTTTTCATAATTTCGAGCGTCATTCAAAGGTATGTACAACATTTCTCTGATCTACTTATTTCTTTTACACTAACTATTTCACAAAATACTTGACCGATATCTTTCATTTTTTATTTTTAAGTTCTATTCAGATAGCATGTTCATACTGACTCTTCGTTTGCCTTCCTAATGTCTTTTGTTCACAAAAATCCTCACTTTCGTACTTGATTCGACGAAAGCCATTTTGACATTTAAATACCGATCCAGTGTATCTTCTTACTCGCAAAATAGCTGGTTCTTGAACAGATAAATTTTTTGACACTTCATTTACATAGCTTGGCTGCATCTTTTCGTGAAATATCTCAATTTTTCTTCAGCATATTAATTAAGTTTTCCTTAACTAAGCTGATTACTTTCAGGCAGTTTAATATTTTCATCAGAACTAGACCTCACACTGATCACTTTGATAGTCCGTTTGCCTCCTTCCCTCTCTTCGTTGGACTATGAAAATTCTGACTAAACATCATGGTGTAATTTATATGAAGTCTTGTTTTCGCTCGGCTCATGCGTTTTCAAAACCGTATCAAGTGTTAAACATACGATAAAATAGTCCTTTCTGCGTACTGTCATTTCCAAAAAATGTGCCGCCGGTGTGGCCGTGCGGTTAAAGGCGCTTCAGTCTGGAACCGCGTGACCGCTACGGTCGCAGGTTCGAATCCTGCCTCGGGCATGGATGTGTGTGATGTCCTTAGGTTAGTTAGGTTTAAGTAGTTCTAAGTTGTAGGGGACTGATGACCACAGATGTTAAGTCCCATAGTGCTCAGAGCCATTTGAACCAAAAAATGTCGTTTCGATATCTTGAACCTTTTATGAGTCACAAGTACGACGATTTTTATTACCACTTGATTGGTAAAACGCAGGAAAGAATACAGATGCGCCGCAAGCGACCCGTCCCCGCGTTTACAACAGCCAGTATCTCAAGAATGAAAAGTGACATCAATCCTGTCTGAACTATAAATACAATTTAGCTTTGTTGGTTACATTTCATACGCAGTAATGTATGGCCTTAAACGAACTATACAGAAAGACTATGCAATGTGACTTTATCTCTGCAGTTGCTTAAAAATTTCGTGCAGCCATGTACTCAGTTTCCTGCAGCACAGTAACTATGACGAGTAACGAAAATAAATTCAGATCTTGATCGAGCACATATATCAAGCTATAAGATGGGGAAGAATAAAATTTTTTCACCGAATAGTTTATTTAAAATCGGATGATAAGTATTTCATGGCTGCCGTCACGGCCGCCCCACTGCTTTGCCTAGAAGACACGTGGCTGTCGCTCTCACTGTCGCGCAAGCAGCAGTCAGAAGATTCAAACACGTTTGAATTCAAACTTCGCTAGTTGTAACAGAGAACAGGCAGCGCCGGGGACGTCGCCCACGTAAGGACAGCTGTAACCATACCTACGGTGGTGTTTTTCCTTCGTCTCAAACTGTAGCGCGCTGTCGGTCGCTTCTGTCGCTTACGAAGGACGCGGCCTAAGGCTAGGCGCAAATTGAGACACATATAGCGCGTGTGGCACGACGCAGAGCAACTCGCATTTTGTAACTTCAAAGGTTCGAATTGGGCCACGCAAACTGCGACGCGACGCGATTGGGACGTGACACGCGCCTGTGCCAGGTCGCGCGGCGTTTTGGTTGCGGCACAGTTCCTAGCGCCGCGCGCCACGTGATCTCTGCGGGAGGGGTGAGGCGGAGAGCGGGAAGGCAGTCCTGCCGTATCTTCACTTCGGCATGGCGCATATGGGCAGTGGAAGTATTACCCATCCCAAAAATACGACCTTACTGTAGACGGACTTTTATTATCACTGAGTAAAGTTCCCTTTCTCCCTGTTTAAGCGCTCCATATCTTTTCGTTAGTACGTAATAGTTTTCAGTTTACAGCTGACAAAGGCAGCTCTACTTTCACGACAATGTTTTCCGAACTCCGCTCACAAAGCACACATGGCTACCTCCCGCATCCTTTCGCGCGCATTATGCTCAGCTGCTGACAAGGCACTGACCATTGTGTTCTGCGCATATCAATTGCTTATTTTTCTCCGTAACAACTGTTTTATTCGGGAATCACACATTGTCAGTTTGGCAAGCGGTAGTTGAGTAACCAGCATCTGGCATCTGACATCTGGCATATCATTCCACCTGAAGGGAATGGTCGTCATTATTTTAATACTGCTCACATCAGGAGAAGGAATAAAATCCTTTGGTAAGTTTCTGCTCCAGCGTTCAGTGTTAAAAATACGATGCGTTACGGGGATTCAACCAAAATTCCAACAGAATTGGCAATTTACTTTTGTGTGAATTGTTAACTTTTCCTCATTCGAAGAAGCCTCACCATTTATAAGTAACAGCCATATTTCTCTTGTTAACAGGTTTAATTGTACTTCCTTTGCCAAACCACAGTGTAATTTGCACAAACTCATCTCACAGTAGCTACTGCGACAGAATTCTGAAACAGAGTGTCTCATTGAACAAGTAATTGGCAATCAAACATCTCAATAGCTTACGAAAAACCTCATACTGTCGGCTTGCAGTAATATAAGAGAAGAAATTTCATGATTATTTGCATACTAGGCAACCCTTGTTCCACTAGCTGTCGATAACTCTTAAAAAATTACGGTGACTGGAGCGAAAAAATAAAAAGGGGAGTATAACTACTGGTATATCGACATAGAGAAGAAAGTTCCGTTTGTTTACGAATTGGCAAAAAACTCTTCTGTCGATGTCTCGAGCGATTTAGGAGATATGAGAGATGATGTGAATATTTCATTCTCACTGGCATCATATAGGCAGTGAGCGCTTCATGGGATCCATTTTATCGACGTCGGAGGCAGATAGGGACTTCCTCCTAAGTCTAAAGAAAAATTCAACATGCTGGCTACATTTCATACGCAGCAACATATGGTGTAATACGCACCAAATGCAAAATCATAGTGATCCCTATTTTTCATTGCAAACTTTTCGAACTTTTCGTAGCGTCTCACTAAAATGTGTATACCACAGTAAGTGAAACCCTTACCGAGATTATGGCCACTTCGCCACGAAACGGACATATAAGGCTACAAGCATGGCAAAAATGAAATATTTCTACTCAATAGTTTCTGTAAAATCGTTTGAGAAATATTACAGTGTGCGCGCTTCGTTGCTGTCAGGACAGAGCGTCACCAACCAGGGCGTACAAAGTAAGTGTACTTGTAAGTTATCCTAAATAATTTTAACTATACGAAACATTATGTTCTTTTAGTTCAGTAGACTCAGGGTATGTAAGTAATTACTCCCTGAAAATGTGAATACTCTATTAGAAGTGGTTTCTGAGATTTAGGGAAAAATGCAAAAGAAAACGTATTTTTTTCGGGAACGGCTTCTAAAGCTTCAAACCATCAACTCAATATATGCTTATTTTTTTGTTTTCACTCACTCAGAAGCACGCTACACCATGCTATTTATCAGCCTCCTGATCAAAGTAAGTGTACACGTCTCAATATGCCTCGGACCCGCGCGACACGTGTGGAACGTGCGCGTCGCGCTGTAGTATCGTGTCACGTCACACGTGCTATACGCATCTCAGTTTGCGCTTAACCTTTTAGGGTCAGAGAAAGAGGGCTCCGGTTCGCAAAACCTGTTACCTGGGGCAGGTGACAGTCATTACGAAAGTAGCCAGTTGGCGGTAAGTGGGTGGAGTTAGCCATTTAACTGAGACTGCTGTAATCTGAGCTTTTGTACAAACGTTGAGCAAATCGGACGATATGGAAAGAGCAGCTGATGCATGTGTTTAGTAGAGGCAAGAATGTAACTACATTGACGCCCTGAAGGTTTTTTTTTTTTTTTTTTTTTTTTTTTCTGGAGAAATTAGAACTCTCCATCTACATGGATACTCTGCAAATCACATTTAAGATTTAAGTGCCTGGCAGAGGGTTCATCGAGCCTCCTTCACAATATTCTATTATTCCAATCTATAGCGCGCGGAAAGAACGAACACGTATATCTTTCCGTACGAGCTCTGATTTCCCTTATTTTATCGTGGTGATCGTTTCTCCCTATGTAGGTCGGTATCAACAAAATATTATCGCATTCTGAGGAGAAAGTTAGTGATTGGAGTTTCGTGAGAAGATTCCGCGCAATGAAAAACGCATTTCTTTTAATGATGCCCAGCCTTTCTGTGACACTCTCTCCCTATTCTAAAATCTTCTTTTTGAGTCACTGATTGGCTCCTCTCAGGATATGCAAAGCAGAGGCTTGCTCCCCCAGCGTGGGAAACGAAGTGCTGTGTCTAGCTTGGCTACATGGCCAACAGAAAAGTCAAGAGGGGAGATTCAATGCGTCTAGCATAGTTTGATTGGTTTGTATACTACAATGTCGAGGCAATTCACTTTTTACTAATTCTGCTCCTGTAGCGGGGCTTGGTGGAAAGTGGTGGTGATTCTTTGCTTTCTTCGTTTTCTGATCCTTCCCTGGTGAAGAACGCCAGGTCTTTCGGTAGTGGGTCAGATTTGTCTTCTGTAACTTGCGGAGTAATAAAAGCCAGTGGCAGTTTTCAACTGTAGCAACAGTGGGACTTAATGCAATCTCATCGTCTCGGGCACGTCGTGTGTCACGAGAGTGAACTTATTCGTCCTGAGTCGGCCGTCTTACGTTTGACTATTCCAGAACACAGTGTCGCACCGCTGAGTCAAATTGGTTCTGCCAGACCAGTGAAAGGGTGCTGGGTTTCAGGGCTATAAGACGAAGGTGTCCCTCATTATAATAATCAGAACGCTAGTCCGCGTAGTTTGCGAATTTCCGTGGACGCATCAGAAAATTAAAGCTGCCAAAGCGCTCAACTCCTGATCCATAACGCTGCCTCAATCAAGATGAAAGGGTAAAATATTGTTGCACCGGCTTAGGGTTATTAAGTGGTATTCACAGCTCCCGGTTCTACGTGAATCATAGTTTGTGGTGTACTTGCTCGTAGGTGATTCCATTTGTGTAGACTTGAGCCTCACGGTGGATTCATGTAAATAAAGTCAGATTACGTAGTGAAAGGGATTAGTTCTAGGGAGAATTTGTATGTTCCAACCCATTGATTGGTTTGACAATCAAGCACCATCCTTCTTCTGATTTGTGTTTCTCATATTTTTTGTAATATTTATCAGCTCGCTGTAGTTATAAAAGGATTAATAAAAACTTGCCTTTTTTTGTAAATTTCAATACGACACTGTTCTCATTCATTCTCCTTCAAATATTCACTGCTTTTATGTTATTGTGGTGATACATGGATGCACAGAAATTCAAGGTTCAATCTCATTAAGTTAGTTAATTTGATTATTAGTTTGACTTCTGGAAGTGATCGCAGACACAGGCAAAAAAAGTACCATGAGTAAATTCACTAATTGCATACATAAAAATTAAGGGGGTATCTGACGATTTGAAGGTTACTGAGAAGTTAAAATTTCTCTTCACGTAAAGAGAATAACATTTAGCATCACTTGGACACATATTTACGATTAAAGCAAGCGACAACTTGCACTTGCTAAAATTAAGGGTTATTGAAAATTTCAAAGAACTCCAAATGCTGACCACTCTATGAACCATCGAAATGTGAATACCTTCACGTATATCATAAATGGAGATATAGATATATGAAACAAACAAAAGCACGAAACATTACCTTGCATAATATGGCATCAGAAACTCGTTGATATTCAAAACCGCTTTCAGTCATGTCAAAATGGATAAATACGAGTGCTGTGTGGTTTCAAAGGAATCTTGCATCTTTATTCCTGCAATATAGAGGCAAATACTGGCAATGATGTTGGAAGTTGATAGCTATCACGCATCCTTTTCGTCAAGGTGAACCACAAGAGCTGAATGATATTGAGGTATGCTGAATGTAGCGGCCATTCCTGAACGATGCGGTCTATGTGGTCATGGCGTCTGCCGTCGTGGAACACAGCGTCACCTCTGGGGAACCATTATTGAAACACGGGATGGAACTGACCAGCCAGAATGGTCACATAATCCTTGGCAGTAATGGGACCTTCCACAGTAACCACTGGGCTCGCGGAATACCACAACATAGCTGCCCATATCATCACAAAACCCACGCCATGTTTTACTCTTCGAATATAAACTCGGCCAGAAGTGGGTAACAGTGTGAAACAAGACTCATCCAACGAAATAACTTTCTTCTACTGCTGCATAGTCCAGGTTCCATTGGTTCAGCACTACGTTTCTTTGTTACGGCCATTTGCATCACTGGTGAGTGATTTAGGAATTCCTAGTCACCCTGCAATTCTCGAATACGATATTCCGTTCTGCGGTGATTTTTGCAGCTGTCGTCCTCTTTATTTCTTTTGATAATCGTCTGCAATGACTGTTTATCATTGTCACACAACACACACTTTCATGTGCTTATCAAATGATTTTTTTCTCTTCCGTGTATGCGGTGTATATCTTTCATACGGTACCGCGTGAAACACGAAACACTTCGGCCACATTTGTTACGTAAGCACCCACCATACGGGAACCACCAATTTGCCCACGTTCGAAGTCACTTAGTTCCGCATGCACAACGACACAATTCAGTCGTCTCACCATGAATGAACTTGCAACAAACTGGTGTTATTGCTCAGGTGTCGTTCATCTTATATACGCATGGGTTTCTCTGGTTGTTTCCATATTTCTGTCCAGTCTCCGTACCATTGTAACACTTGCCATAAACATAATATGCGTGTGTGTGTGTATATGTGTTTAGCTGACATAGTTCTTTTTGACGAGAGGAGGAAATAACACTGATAAAAATAATTGTGTTGCTTACATTTTTTAAATCATTTTAGAACCTCTGTCCTCTCCTCCGCGCCCTCTGACAAGTCCGTTAGCAGAATGAGGGTGACTTCATATGCCGGAAGCTTTCGGTCATCAATGCTCGTAAACTACAAAATTTAAAAAAAAGAGAAAAACGAAATACAAATCCGGACAAGTTCTTATACATTGAGATAGTACACAAAACTTTTAAATGAATGAACCACCCGGATGATACCGAACAACACTTTTACCATAGTACAGTGAATATTATGATAATGATGATGTTCCATACTCCTTAACGGAGAGGAGGGGAGCGATGCGGAAGACCTGCACCGCCGTACTAGGCAAAGTCCTAGTGTAAGTAATTTGCCATTGCCTTCCTTCATCCGTAGGAAGGATGAATGATGATGATGAAGACAACAACACCCAGTCATCTCGAGGCAGGTGAAAATGCCTGACCCCGCCGGGAATCGAACCCGTGACCCTGTGTTTGGGAAGCGAGAACGCTACCGCGAGACCACGAGCTGCGGACAGTGAATAGTAGTACTATCATAAAGGCCCAACTACAGATATTTTCTTTGCAAAGTTAGGCACTCGATATTGAAGCTCGCTCTATTATTATTCCCTCGACGGTGGTCAAAAATGTATGTCACCACAAAACATTATAAATCAGCATCACTAACCGTCTCCGTCACAGAGAAAGCTTAAAGTTCACAGACCGCTCACTTTGCAGTTTTCTCGGTAGGTACGCATTCCACAAACTTATGCACGTACACCAGTATCAGTGAAGTCATGCTGCCTTCCTCACTGAGAAAAAATCCCACATAACCAGGGCAGCCCGAGCAGCAACACAATTGTGATTTCTCAGAGTCTCCTGGAGTATCTGTCCACGGATCCACGGATGTACTGAGGATTCTTAGAGTCCACCGGGCACAATATTTCAGCGATCCGACATGTCACCATCGTCAAGTTCGCTGAGCTCCTATTCCCCGCCAGCCATTCCTTCCGCGGTCCGGGCCAGCGGCCGTGAGCTGGTAGTTTGACGCTAGCATAGTTGTCTGTGATATCGTTGATGTAAGTTCTCTGTCCGCCCTGGTCGCCAGATCGTTTTCTTAGCTTGGAGTGTTCTTACTTAAGCTCAGTGATGGTTCCCAAGCCTTGCTAAGATTATAGCAGCAATCTCGGTATATTAGTTCGTCCCTGGTGCGATTTTCTGTGGCTTCTCTATCGACGTTCTCCCAGTGCTTAGAACTCTGTACCAAGATCCTGGTACGTTCGTAGTCCAACGCGTGATTCTTGGACCAACAGTGCTTTACGTCCGCTGACTTAATGGGATACAACACTCGATTGTGTGTCTTGTGTTCTCGCCAACGTTCTTCGACGCCGGCCGCGGTGGTCTCGCGGTTCTAAGCGCGCAGTTCGGAACCGTGCGACTGCTGCGGTCGCAGGGTCGAATTCTGCCTCGGCCATGGATGTGTGTGCTGTCCTTAGGTTAGTTAGGTTTAAGTAGTTCTAAGTTCTAGGGGACTGATGACCACAGCAGTTGAGTCCCATAGTGCTCAGAGCCATTTGAACAATTTTTGTTCTTCGACGATACGCACTGTCTGACCAATATATGTCATCTGACACCCACATGTAATCTGGCATACACCGGCAGGCCGGAGTGGCCGTGCGGTTATAGGCGCTACAGTCTGAAACCGCGTGACCGCTACGGTCGCAGGTTCGAATACTGCCTCGGGCATGGATGTGTGTGATGTCCTTAGGTTAGTTAGGTTTAAGTAGTTCTAAGTTCTAGGGGACTGATGACCACAGTAGTTAAGTCCCATAGTGCTCAGAGCCATTTGAGCCCTACACCGGCAACCCACAAACCGAGATCATCATTGATCCTTCTCAATAATGCTCATGTTTTATTGGGCGGTCAAAAGACAGGTATCACTCGGTGCTGCTTCAGTACAAGCCCAATTTTTCCTGATAGTGCGCCAGTGCATGCTATAAAGGCACTACTAGCTGCGTCTTCAGCCACGACTTCTTCCATTTCGACAAGCTTTACGGTTGTGGTGGGGTGGAGAGCACGCCTAACATTCCATTCTGGAACCCGTTTTTTCGGGACACGGTTCTGAGGAGTTGCAGCTCCTGGTTTGGACTCTTTGCTTCGGAAACGGTGCGCACCTCGTGTAGTAGTGTTTTCAGTACCCCTTTCGTCTGCGGACAGAGGTGGCAGCTGTCTGCACGCAGTTACGTCAAGGAATGGTAATCTTCCTTCTGCTTCGGTTTCCACAGTGAATTTGATGTTGGGATGTATGGGGTTCAGGTGTGTAAGGAAGTAAGGGAGTTCGTCCCTTCCATGGGGCTGGATGACGAACGTGTCAAACACATAAAGGAGAAAATGTGTGGGTTTCCATTTGGTTGAAGGAAACTGACATTTTTCCCACACGGATCGCAGACATCGTTAGTGCAATTGAAAAAGTTGCCGCGTAGCTATCACCTGAAGCAGCTGAAAAAGCACGTCGTGACACCTGCCGTACTCTGACGAGAGCTAAGCGTGCGAAGTCGAACATTACCAGCAGGGAGCGGATGGTTAATCAGGACCTGGGAGAGTTCCCTGGGATTGTCGTCTTACCTGCCGACAAAGGCAAAGTTACTGTTGTTTTTTACAGGTGCAGAGCCTGCTAGATGACTACTCCTACACGAAATCAACGCCGACCAAACAAAGTGATATGTGGTGGCTACAGGAATTAAGGAGAAGGTGGAAGGGAGGACCCACCAATATAACTTTCTTTTCAAACAACCTGTTTATTTAACAATATAACTGTGTTTTACAGATAGTCGAATCATTTATCCATAAATTTTTTTTAACAAAATGAACAAAGTTGCAAAATTCTTTTGACCTTAAACCTTAAATTGAATAAGATTTTAATCTTTGCAAAAGAATATTGAAGTGCTGCATTCCAGGATACCAAACAATATGACAGTGATTACAAGACGGCCGGACCTGCAGCCCGTCCATTATCGGATGGAAGAGTGGTGTTTACTACAGCGCTGAACACAGTCTGTCTTATTAAAGCCATTCTGCAACACATGAAAATTATATAAGCACCAATGATGACAAGAGTGATTCAGTTACTCAAAACAGATGACTTAAGTTTGAATTTGCAAGCTGCATGTCGAAAGGTTAGGGGTTAAGATGCGCAACTGTGCTTAAAGTTTAAAGTGATTAGCAAACAATATGACAATTATAAAGCTTACCTCAAAGAACCAACCTCTTAATTTCGATCGGCAACCAAGGCGCGACTGGATCCCAACCCGTTCTTTCTGACAATTTAATTTTGACAAGAACCCTGGTGACAGTTGGCTATTAATATTTTCAAAGTTAAACTGATTGTCAGTTATTAAGACCGCTCTGAAGGAACGTCTTAATACATTAGTTGTGAACACTTATTGTAAGAGAACTCGCCCGACGGAACCTCAATATCCAGGTGACATCATCAATAATGACCCACTCTTTCAAACACAGAAACGAACATCTTAGTACAACTGGTTGTTCAGATTATGACTAATGACTGAGAAATACAATTACAATCAATGAATTGAACCGATTAACGGCTAAATCTAACCACAAGGTCCCTCTTTTTTTAACAGCTACCTGTGCATTAGTACAATTGTTGCGGCTGTATTTGCGATCAAGAGCTGATTAATTATAACAGTAATGATCGGGTACGAACCAGAAAGGAAAGGCAACGTAATAGCGGGACAAATTTTCCAACGACAACTAGTTTCTTATTACAATACTAACACCTATATTCACGACCAACGAGCCAACCAAATAAAACTTTGAGGGTAGAGTACAAACCTGAAAATAATAAGGAGGGTGGGTAGACATTGAAACAAGTCACCACGAGGATTACAGAATGTTACTCCTCATTATCAGCAAGCAGTTCCGTGGATCCACTGTGAGTCGCTGCGGTTACTGAGTGGTGCCAACGAAAGCCAGCTAGAAGAGGGCAGCCACGACACGAGCGATCGTCCGACATGAATGTTGCCAATCAACCGACGGGACGTCGGCCTGCTGCTTGTAGTCGACGCTGAGCCCAATGAAGTACTCCGGTATCTTCGCTATGTGCAGGGCCTCCTCGCGCAGCTCGTGGATTCGGCCACTCGGACCTTATGACCACTTCTTGTCGCGACGCTACCGCCAATCCCAAAACATTGTGCCTCTCTCTCTCGCCAGCGAACCCCGTATATAGCAAAGACATTCTAAGGACACAACCCACAGATACCAACTTTACCTAATAGATATTGGCAATGGAGCCACAAGATGGATAGTCGATTCTTCACCTAAGCCAGTGACGCCAGGTAGAACAGCCTACTAATTCAATGGCGCCACAGCTAACAAAGGAGTTTGAGAACAAGACTACGGCTCTTCTCACGAAGGCGGATTTACAAGAGGGGGTCGGCAGGAAACTGTTACCTCAAGGACGTGTAGCGCTAAGACTTTATTGACTCCCTAAAGTTCACAAAGATGGAGTACTGTTGTGCCTCATTATCAGCAACATAGGGCACCTACGTATCTGCTGGCAAAATACCTGATTAAGAACTTCTGTCGGCAAATCAAGTTAGCAGTTCTGTGGATTTTGAAAACCTTTCGACAACTTCAGGGTGAAAATCTCAGATATCAGTGTGAATTCTGACGTTGTTTCGTTATTTACCAGGATTAGTACACAGGGTGCACACATTTGAGGCGCAGAGAGTCTGCCCCAGGAGCTAGAGCACCTCAGGATTGTATTTCCAAAAAAAAAACCTTCACGATAGCACAGGCTGAGGAGACGGAAGGAGTCATAGAGGAAGAGCCAGCCAGTGATTTTATACCGTACACTGGTGCACCGAGTACAACATGTCTTTTGCTCGCTCAATAAAACAATAGTATTATTGGGAAGCATCAATGATGATCTCGGACTGCGGGAGGCCGGAATATATCAGATCCCATTTGATGTTAGAAGACATATATTGGACAGACTTCGCGCTTCTTCGAAGATTATTGCCGAGAACACCAGAGGCACATTCAACAGACGTATTCCAACAGTCAGCAGACGCAGGTACTGTTTTTCCGAGAATCACGTGACGGAGTACGGCCGTACCAGGACCTTGGTACAGAGTTCTAATTACTGGGACAGCGTAGTTAGAGACCACGGACAATCTTATCAACTGATATAGCGGTTATAGCCTTAGCAAAGTTTGGGAAGCAGTACTGAGTTTAAATAAGAAGACTCTCAGCAAACAAATCGATCTGGCCATCACGACGGACAGAGAACTTACATAAACGCTATTACAGACGCCGACGCTAGCGTCTCAGCGACACCCGACGCGGAGTCGCAGCGCGGACCGCGGACGGACCGGCTCTCGGGGACAGGGGATGTTAGTCGGCAGGGCGCCCTCAGGCGCTCACTTTGTCAGAGCACCTGACGATGGCGGCATGATTGAACGCCGAAATACTGTGCTCGTTCGACACTAAGAACTGTCAGTACACCTATGGAGTGTTCGATCAACACAAACGTGGATGCAAGGCCGACACGTTGCCTTACAGTCACCACCAAAGGCGTCTTCCAGTGTTGCACCAGCCAGAAGGAACGAGAAAAACTGATCATACCCCCTGTAGTCCCAGACTTCCTTAATGGAATCTGCAGAGCCGCTTCACTCGTCTTCACCGCCTATGCCGCCTGTAGGCAGGACAGGGAATTCTCTCTTCGCGCTTAGCAGAGGTAAGCTGAATAGCCACCTACTTCTTAGCCAGTATGTCCACATTAGTCACGGATAACAGCGGTGACACGACGTGGTGTGGAAGCAATGAGGAATTAGTAGGTCGCTGAAGGCAGTTGGCATCACGTTTGCACACACGCCATTATGTTCCTCGAACCACTCCATCACACTTGACCTAGTGACATGTGCTTTATCTTGTTGAAAAATGCCTCGGCCCTCGGGGAGCGTGATCGTCATGAAGGGGTGAACGTGATCTGTAGCCAGTGTACGATACTGCTTGCCCGATACGCACGAGCTCTGCTGGATCCATGGATGCCAGCGTAGATGTTCCCAGAGCGTAATGGAACAGCCGCCAGCTTGTCCCCGACGCGCAGTGCAGATGTCAACGACCTGTTCATTCGGAAGACGACAGATTCGCGCCCCATATCGGCATGATGAATAACGTATCGAGATTCATTAGACCATGCAACCCTCTGCCACTCCGCCACCGTCCACTGCCGATGGTCACGTGCCCATTACATTCGTAGTTGGCGATGTCGTGGTGTTAAAATTGGCACAAGCGTGGTTCGCCGACAGCTGATGTTAGTCGTTAGGAGTTTTCGGTGCACTGTGCGTTCTGACTCGCTTGTACTCTGCCCAGCATTTAAAAATGACGTTAGTTACGCCACATTTTGCCACCTGTCCTGTTTTATCTGTGTACCCAGCCTATGACGTCCATCATCTGTAATGAGGGATGGACACTAAACCCCGAAAAGTATGTACGTGGTTTCACCTTAGTTTCGCCACTTGTTGAAGGTACTCACCACAACAGTCCTCGAACACCTGACAAATCGTGCGGTTTCCGAAATGCTCGTACCGAGGCTACTGTCCATTACACTCTGCCCTGGGTCAAACACAAATAGCGCGGTTTCTCCATTCTACACACGGACAGCACGTTCATTGATACTACATACACCGTGCTTGTTTCTGACTTGCAGTCATTCTTCGCCATGTGACGCTGCTATCGCGTGAACGAGTGTATATCGATAACAGATCGGTGCTCATAATGTTCTGGCTGGTCAGTGTAGGTGATTGTAAAGACCACCGATACGTGCCCTCGCACGGTTCACGACCATAATGAGAAAACTTAGCA
The DNA here is from genome assembly GCF_021461385.2 of Schistocerca piceifrons. Classification (NCBI taxonomy): domain Eukaryota; kingdom Metazoa; phylum Arthropoda; class Insecta; order Orthoptera; family Acrididae; genus Schistocerca; species Schistocerca piceifrons. The sequence goes on from NC_060140.1 coordinate 686,745,716, forward strand.
CATTCTGCAGCACAGCGGTAATCGTTAACATCTGACGTAAATCTGGATGGATCCTTCTTCAAAGAGGCAAATTCATTAAGAAAACGTTCTTAATAGCATCGGTTGGCTCCTAGACGGAATGGGAAAACTGTGAATACGAAGTCATTATCTGATTTCTGTGTGCCAGGAGGTAAAAGCTGAACACTGCCTTTCTCAGCAGTTGGCAGATGCACTATTTTGTACTTCGGAGGTTTAGTAAGGTCATGTTATTCCAAGGTCATATTACACGCTATGCGGCCGACTCGGCTATATTCCCCTTATTCGGACGTCAGCGGTTGTAATAGATGGCACGTTGGGAAGACGCCAATGGTAGTCAGCTCCAGGCACTTTCCACCTATGGTCTCGTTACAGTTTTGTGTTTATTACGTTGGACAGAGATGTATATTGACGCCAGAAATAAATCGTCGTCGTTTTAATGCGGCAAGAGTAAGTTTTGGGGGAAGGAGCTACGGGGTATTGCTCCAAGGGACCTTCGAATCTCGAAGCTGTAAGAAGAAATTTCAACCACTCTCCTCGGTTGCCTCGTTGGCGCAGTAATTTCTCACTGGTTTCCCCAACAATATCTGTAATGCTGTGGCTATATTTAGCTTAGGGAGTAACAGCAAGTTGACCACCACTCTGAATCTCTACTTGTTTCGTAATATACTGAGAATGCCAGTTTCTCTTTAAGTATCAGTGTTTTTTATGTGGCTGTCTGCAGTGAACCCTTGGTTCCAGCCGAGCTCTTATGATGACTCTTTATAAAAGTTTCTGGTTCTAACTCGTGACAACATTCGTGTGTTGTCACCATATGCCCCCCTTCCCTTAGTCAACTTTGAAGCCCCTGCAAGTAGGCAACGAACTCGACTGCCCTGCTTGGTCATGGCTCACATTGGACTCAAGGTGGAAACGCCCCTGTCCCCTCCTTAAATGTTGTGACATTCTGCTGAGCAAGAAGCTATCCAATGGCTACACGCTCATCTACCCAGTTGGCGACAGTAGAGTCATTGGGATTGTACTTTGGCACCAGCTTTACTATCCTCCCTTCCTTTTTCATATGTCTGAGTCACAACAAAAAACCAGTACGAGCTCTTTGGTGGATAACAAGGGTCTTATAAGGGCCGTCCACTCTTTCGTTTCATCAGTTAAGTGTCTTAAAATTAGTTGATTTCTGTTTATGTGCAGTGTGAGCCTTGGAAACACAACTGAATTTCTTCAAGAGGAACTTTATTTGTTGTAAGTCACATTAACCATTTTTATTAATTTTGCAATCCAATATGTTTAATGTGTGACCAGGGTCTCTTTGACCTTTTAGATGAAACGAACATTACGACCACCGACCTACTACCCATGCAAACCCGTCGAGACGGCAGCAGCGTCACCTGGAGAGGAATGACTGCTGGTCATACACTCGCACAGTACACGTAGTATCATTGAGTGTGCTGTCCGTGTGTAGAATTGGGAGGTGTGGGATCTGTTTCTTCTCAGGAATGTCACAGTTCGTATTAACTGACGGAAAGTCATCGATTAAAATGGAAATAATATCTGGCGTTTCCCAAGGATGTATTATCGGCCCTGTACTCTTACAGATCTATATAAAGAATTTAGGAGACAATCTGAGCAGCCCACTTACATTGTTTGCAGATCATTCTGTTATTTATCTTCTTGTAAAGTCATCAGACGATCAAAAACATTAGCGAAATAATATGGTCTACATATATGTATGGTGCAAAAAGTGGCAGTTGACTCTAACTAACGAAAAATGAGTACTAAAAGGAATCTACCATATTCATTTACACGATAAATCACACAAATCTGAAGCCGGCCAATTTAATTAAATGCTTAGAAATTACAGTCACGAATAACTTAACTTGGAACGATAATGTAGTGGAATATGGAACCAAAGACTGTGATTCATTGGCAGAAAATTCAACAGGTCTACTAAAGTGACGCTTCTGCGTCGTCTTCTAGAGTTTTCTGGGATCCGTACTGGACAGGACTGATACTAAAAAAGTGCAAAGAAGGGCAGCTCCTTTTGCATTATCGTGAAATAAGGGAGAGAGTGTTGAGGATATGATACTTGCGTTGGATTGGCAATCATTAAAACAAAGGCGATTTTCGTTGCTGCAGGATCTTCTCATAAATTTCGAAAATGCGAAAAGATTTTGTTGCCATCCACTAACATAAGGAGGAGTAATGATCATAATAATAAAATAAGATAAATCAGAGCACGCACAAAAAGATTTAAGCGTTCGTTTTTCCCACGAGCTGTTCGAGAGCGAAACGCTAGAGTAATAGCTTGAAGGTGGTTCGAGGGATTATTTGCCAGGCACGGCTATTTAGTCACGTAGATGTAGATGGTCCATGACAAATGGTTCAATATGACCAGGAGCGAGACCAACATCTCAGCACCATTGCACTATATTTAGAAAATTTTCATAAAACAGACCAGAGAATTTGCGACCTCATAAAATTTTGAATTTAGGAATAATTGAATATACAGGGTGAGTCACTAACTATTGCCACCAAGAATAACTCCGAAAGTATGATATGAGCTGAAAAGTTCGTGAGACAAAAGTTGCATGGGACAACGGTGGCCATAATATGACGTTGGTTTTTTTGTTGTTAGGTGTTGTTGCTTCAGAGATATGAAGGTCAACTTTGTTTTTAAAATGGGATACTGTAGTTTGCTACTTATTTTCTGGTAGCGGCTATCGAGACGAATCCAATGATATGGAACAGTAAGGTCTTTGAAGCTCAACGAGGGTCAAAAGGGTGGCATGAACGTTGTAAGGAGTATGCTTCGCCGGCGATGGGCGAGGCATGACAGAATCTCTGACCAGAGAGTAGTTTATCGTTAGTTGTTGCCTGTCACGAGTCTGCGCTAATCTGCGCGAGTCGACAGTCGTAGTCAGTCTGCAGTAGTAGTCAGTCGGATACGGTAGTAGGAAGTCGGCATGCGTCGGCTGTGTGCTCTGGTCGCGACTCTGGTCAGGACTCTGGAGGATGAGTATTGTTGTAGAAGGTAAAGAAGCAGCCTTGCGCATATTTAATAATGTATATTAATTGTAATTTAATTTGTTCAGAAAAAATGCCCCAATAATAATTTTTTTATAAAGTAACTCTTTTAAAGAAAACTATTCATTTCAATTTAAAGAATATATCCTATGCACTCCTTCCAAGAATCAAAAAAAAAATAAAAAAATATACGCCAGCATTGCACGAAGCTGTGTCGATAAATAAGAGCAGATAGAGTTGCAGTTTTTATTGAGGTAAGAATTTTGCTTTTGTTATTCAATTTGTCACTCTTTCTTCCACAGATCATCGGCAATTTGTTGCTCTCTGTTATAATTGTGTTTGTTGCATTTTGTATTGTCTTTGTTTCATTTGTGAATAATTTTTGATTTGTGAAAAACGCCGCGAAAAACTGTTAATAGTACATCGCGATGTGTAATGAGTGAAATATCCGACTCAAATAACTTGACCGATAGTACTTGCGACACGCAGTGTAATGATGACAATCCTCCATTTACAGACAATCAGTGCGTACCGACCACTTGTAATGATTTTGATCCTAGTGATGAACAGACGAATTCAATTGTGTCGTCTGTTAATTTAACGACAATTGATGACGCGGGACGTTCTGTTACAATGAACGCTGCCCAGCTTGACACACCCGGTTTGCAAAATTTATGTAATGAACAGACAACTTTTTCTAACGAAAACGAAAAGTGTAATCAGAGTACGACAGATTTGTTTAATTCCGGTATAGTGACTAACAGTGCACATCCGATTAGCAAACATTTTCAAGAATCACAGAATATCCAAATGGATACACAAAACGTGACAATTGCAGATACACCATCACACAGCACAGAGAATAGAGTAGATAATGTTACTTTGGATCAAATTATGGCAGTATTGCTACAACATGGTGAATATTTCAAACAGCTTAATGAACTTAATGAAAATCTCAAACAACTTAATGAATCGTACAAACAACGTAATGAAAGTTTCGACAACTTTTTTAAACTGACGAACGAAAAACAAGACAACCTTAACGAACAGAACAAACAACTTAGTGAACAGATTACAGCCGTTACCGTGCAACGTGATGATACTAAAGAACAATTACGTGAGGATACTAAGGCTTATGCTAGGAAAAGTAATGAAGAAATTACATCTGTTGCACAAGAATTAAATAATACACATGCAGCGACAATAGAATCACATAGCAATGAAGTTAGTGCTGTAACTGAACAATGTTCTGAAAATGCAACACAGATATGCGACGAGTTTACTTTAAAGTTACCAGAAGTTTCACACACTCTGAATACGGAAGTCGATAAGAAATTTGAACAACAGATCAGCCACATTGACGAACGTATTAAAGTGATAGAAATTAAAATTGTTTCACTCATTAACACGTCACAGCATACGCCACGTTGCGAGTATTTGTCACACTCACACAGCCAGTGTAACTTAAGTAATTTACAGAGAGTACGCGACTTAAAATCCGTAATGACACAGACAAACAAATTCTCACACAAACCTGAACGTGTTCTCAAATTCAGAGACGATAACGTTGATTACGAGCAATTTTTATCAGTAAGAAAATCTAAGGAATTTAAAAATGACAGAGCACAGGTATACACTTTGAACTGGATACGTTGATTTATTTTTTTACTTTCACCAGCTTGGTCTGTAACGCAGAAACTAGCTTTGAACTGGATACGACAATTTGCTCTTGAATTTTTACCAACTTTTCTTGTAATGCAGAAACTACAATCAGCATGGATACAGCTATTTCATTTTGAATTTTCACTGGCATTGCCTGTAACGTAAAAGCTAAAGTTTATTTGCAGTGTGTAATAAATCTCAGGGGATTCATTACGCTTTAATGAGTATCTGCCGTAGCGTGCACAGGGCCCCGAGCCGTAGTAGTGCTGTTTCATCTTTAGTTTTCTGCACTGCAGCCTTCTCTTCTACTATCCTCTATATCTATCAAAACAGCTCTTTGACTATCGCTCTACCTAGTATTAAGAAAAGTGTAAAGAAACCCGATATGAAAAATTTTACCGAAAGTGACAGTTCTCTTTAGACACTCCCGAAATGACAACTATCACCGTAATTTTAATAACAGATACAATTGTAATCATCAGAATGTGTAAAATTATCAGCAACAGCAAACGCATTTTAGTAACAATAGAGGTTTTTCTCCGCAATAGCAACAAAACCAGCCGATTAGCATACCTAACCAACAATGCAGTCTACAAGGTCAACCAAGCTTTAATGTTTCGCCACGTGCACGTATAGCATCAGCTCCAACAAATAGTAACGCACAGCAACAAGGAAATAACTACGTACAGAAAACACACTATTACAATTCGTATCGCAATGCACCGTATAGAAATGATTATCACGACAGACGTAAAAATAATGAGCACAATTTTCAGCGTACATTTAATAACAGTCGATTTTATCAGCAGCAAAATCATCCGCAACAACATATTATCATGAATGGACCAGACAGTAGATATCATCCCGAACGTAATACGTCAGGAAGAAGTAATAGAACAGTACAAATAGTGAAAATGCCACAGCATCCTTCTGAAAATAGTAACACGTCAGATAGAATTTGACTAGATACGGTACAGGTCGCATCTTCCAGCAACACAAGCACTACTTTTGACACGCAAAATGTTGTTCATGAAAATGTTATTACCTTTGACGACATCCGAGACACTCTTTTGCAGGAAAGACCAGTTGTTCAGAAAACCATTTCACACCCTGTCTTCGAAGTTAAAAATGGATCATCGAAATTTTCAGCAGTAATCGATTGTGGATCACCTATGTCAGTTATAAATGAAGAAACTTTCAACGAGTGTAACAAAGAGAATGCCTATCCTACGTTACCATTAGGCAAAACGAAAGTAAAAGGAGCAGTATCGAGTAAAGGAGTAGATGTAGAGTTACAGACACATTTATCATTTTGTATTGCAGGTCATACATTTCACCCAAATTTTTGGGTTGGTCCATTATTGACGACAGACATTATTTTAGGTACGAATTTTCTGGTACAGCACGATGCCATTATTGACTTTCAAAATTCCTATTTAATGTTGAAGGATGAAAATGTACAACTAGCTTTAGAATTTCAGCACTCTTTATCTGCGGCAGAACAAACAATTAATCGTACAGAGGTCATTTCCGCATCACGGAACTTAGACTGTCATTCCACATTGTTCACAGATACGTATGTACACAACCATAATACTCCAGACGAGGCCGACTGTGACGTTATACAGATGATTTATGATAAAGTTAAATAGAGCAGTGCAAATACAGACGACGAACGTACTCAACTACACAATATTCTTTTACAGCAAGCTCCAGTTTTTGACAACGTTCCTGGTACTATGTCCGGTTTTATGTATGAATTTCAAGTTAAACAGCACGGCACATTTAAAGCCAAGCATTATCCCATTCCATATATTCACAGAGAACAAGTTAAGAAAGAATTGCAAGCTATGCTTGACCGAGGAATTATTGAACCGGCAGTTAGTCCGTACATAAACCCGCTCCATATTGTTAAGAAAAAGGATGGTTCACTTCGCCTCGTACTTGATTCGCGTTACATCAATGACATTATTATTAATGAAACAGATCGCCCACAGACACTAGAAGAACTTCTACAGAAATTTCATGGTACTGCTATTTATTCCACATTAGATTTGAAATCGGGATTTTGGCAAATTCAGCTCCATCCGAACTGCAGAAAGTACACAGCATTTCTCTGTTTTGGTGACTGTTATCAATTTTGTAAATTACCGTTCGGTTTAACAATTTCTTCAGCAACTTTTATTCGCGGTTTGAATACAATACTTCCGCCAGAACTTAAAGACAGAATCACAACGTACGTAGACGACATTCTTACTGCGGAAGCTAACTGTTCTGAACACAATCTGATTCTTGAACAAATGTTGCAAACTTTTCGTGCACAAGGACTCACAGTTAATCTCAGTAAATTGCATTTTGGTAAAACTTCTATAAAATTTCTTGGACATGTAATTTCAGCAAAGGGCATTACGCCTGACCCAGAAAAACTTCAAGCTTTACGTGACATTACTGTTCCTACGACGAAGGAACAACTACGCAGTTTTTTGGGTTTAATTAATTTTTATAGTAAATTTATTCATTACTCTGCTTTAGGCACCCCTAGATTATGTCAATTGACAGGTAAAAACACTATTTGGTCCTGGGATAGGCAAGCACATTCTGAATTTGTGAACTTGAAAGAAGCCTTGTTGAACGCACCACTCTTATCGCACCCAGATCTTACCAGAAATTTTTCCACTGCCACCGACAGTTCTAACACCGCTTTAGGTGTACACATTTTTCAGGAAGTTGAAGAAGATGGTTGTACAGTAATTAAAAACATAGCCTTTGCGAGTCGCAGTGTGTCACCTGCTGAACGCAATTATTCCGCTATTGAACTTGATACATTATGTGTTGTATGGGCTTTTACGAGATTTCGGCATTTCCTTTATGGACGACATACCACCGTTTACACAGACCACAGAGCAATACAGTTTTTACTTTCGGCTAAATTTACACACGACAGATTAAGTAGATGGAAACTTTATCTACAGGAATTTAATTTTACAATTGTTCACATTCCCGGCACACAAAATATTGTAGCAGATGCACTATCCCGTTCTCTCAGCAACAATCAGCAAGACATCGCAACCAACTTCTGCAAAGCAAATTTCAGCGTCATGTACATTCAACAAGTTGCATTTCAAAATGTCATTTCGTCGTCATTTCAAGACATAGCACAAGAGCAGAATAAAGACAACGTATGGAAAGAGATTAATCACCTTTGGCAATCTAGGAATAATGTTACTATTAGAAACCATTACACTGTACGCAATGACATTCTGTTTCGCCGCTCTCATCCTGACAGCAACAATTGGTTATTATGCATTCCTGACGAACTTGTTAACAAATTAATCTGGTATACTCATTTAAGTTACGCACATTACGGAGCTAGAAAATGTTTTCTTATACTGAGACAGAACTGTTATTTTACCAACATGGAGAAATGTATGCGACGAGTTTTAGCGTCATGTAAAATCTGCCAGAAAGCTAAATCAGATACGACTTCACATATTCCTCCATTACATCCCATTGTACCTGTTAAATTGAGACATATGGCCGCTGTAGACACTTTTGGTCCGATTCCCAGAACTAATAAAGGTTTTTGCTACATCTTTGTCGCTGTTGAACTCACTTCAAAATTTGTTACCTTCACTCCGTTACACAAAGCTACTGCTAAAACTGTATCGAAAGCATTTGTAAAACATTTTCTATTTCATGTAGGGCATGTGTTGAAAGTAATTTCCGACAATGGATCACAGTTTCGATCTGCTGTATGGATACGTATGTTACGAGCTACAAACATTTCTCCGAGATATATATCCAGGTACCATGCTTCTTCGAACCCTTGTGATCGATTAATGAAAGAAATTGGTAAACTGTGTAGAATATACTGCCATAAAGACATATTGATTGGGACACACACATACTCTCATTCCAGGATGTAATTAATTCCATACCAAATGAATCTACTATGCTATCTCCGTCTATTATACTGAAAAATGTTGAACCACCTAACAAAATTAAAGAATTAGTATCATTTCCTACATCTCGTCGACTACGACACAATGAAATAATTGACATTGCGCTGAACAACATCAAACGTGCCGCAGAGCGCCGGAGAAGGCAGCAAAAATAGGTTTGTACACGCCGTGCATTTCACATTGGACAGAAGATATTACTACGTACACACTATTTATCCAACAAAGGAAAGAGTAGATGCAGTAAATTTGAGCTTCTATACGCAGGTCCATATCGGATTCGCAGCATTCCTCACCCCAATGTAGTACACTTCGAAAATTTGAGTACCAGAAATACCAAAGGGAACCACCACATATCCAACATCAAACCTTTTATTGAATGAAAATACTTTATGATTTATCACACTGTAATGCCATTTCCAAATTTTTTATGACCGCTTATGCAATTATATCCACATGAACACTTACTGATGATTATCGCATTTTTTATTGGCAAGTGCCCGGCAAGGTAAAGTTAGCAGGTCGCTCTTCTTGTCGTTACACATCAGACCGTGCATATTTTTCCAGATGAACTTACACATTTTATGACCACTTATGCAACTGTATTTATGTGACTATTTACTGATGATTGTCATACCTTTTCTTGGCAAGTGCCCGACAAGGTAAGGTTAGCTGGTCGCTTTTGTTGCCGTTACACATCAGACCGTGCATATTTTCCATTATTTATGTATGTATGACTGTCTTCCTGTTTTGTTTGAATGCACTATGAAATAGTTAAGATATAACAAGCGCCAGTTGACTTTAACATTTTTGCTATATGATATCTCAACATCGTGACTACTTTACTTTTTTTTTTTTTTTGTTTTTGCTGCTACATTGTAATACACTGTGTACATTTTGCTTCTGAAGACTGTCAATGTTTTTGTCATATTACGTTTTCTGTCATGCTATGCTGTATGCTCAATTATGTTACTATAAACGAGTTTTTATCTATTGGGTATATGAATTAAATGCAAGACATTAATCTTTGTTCATCATTTTCAGAAAGAAATAACGTATAAACGAAATAAATTAAACAGAAATGGGAATTTCACCTTCGGAATGAACGAAAGAGGATGCAATACCTCATTATGAAGAGTAAATGGATCAGAATTAACAAGCATTAACAAGAGTATACTATACACATCGTAGAATAGCAGTCTCAACTAATTTTTTCTTTCAGAATACGAGGCGATTGATGCAGGCTGTCAGACAGAACTACACATCCTTGTTTTAGTGATGAAATATGACAGAAATAAGGATTAGTTGTATAATGAATAATGAAGTGTCTCTTTTGCAGATGATAATGAATGGTGATGAATAATGATGAAGAATATGCTACTATGGATAATGAAGTTTTTCTTTACAGGTGATGTTAATAATGGAGTTGTGGTGATATGGATAATGAAGTTTTTCTTTGCAGATGAAAATAATGATGAAGTTTATATATTTGCTGTTAGTTAAGAGATGCTATGTAGTTATTTAAGTATTTGTTGCAGTTCGTTTTGACAGTATGTATTATATCGCATGGTATGATGACTGAAGGTTTTGGAAAGGACAGCTAGAGAAAATATATATTTTTATACACATTTCACTACCTGTTAATTCGAAGTTCACTACTTTTTAGAATAATATGCATTTCATCTTTCAGTTTCATAATTCATTTTGTATATTTTTCAGGAGAAATTATTCATGAAATTAATGTGGTATAAATAGTTGTTTATTAAACCTATGTCGCTTATGAATGTGATCACATATACTCTACTTGTTTCATAACCTTGCTACAGCTGACTCATGACGAATGACGTTACACATCTTCATTTGCAGTAATAACTCAAAGGCAAACAAAGTAATTACCAGTCCCAAATAATGCTACTAGTTTAAGAGAGTTCTGAATAATTCTAATCAGCTCTGAATAGTATGTCACTTCAATAATAACTGCTGAATAAAAAGAAAAATAATGCTTTGTAGGTGGCCAATGAATGGCACTGTTTATTGTAATAAGATTACCTATGATGCCAATGATTACTATAATTAGATTAATTATGTATAAATGCTATGCCAATAATTAACTCATTTTGAGTAATGACTTCTGAATAATACAAAAAAAATGCTTTGTAACTGGCCAATGAATGCCACTGTTTATTGTAATAAGATTACCCATGCTGCCAATGATTACTATAATTAGACTCATTATGTATAAATGCTATGCCAATAATTTACTCATTTTGAGTAATGACTTCTGAATAATACAAAAAAAATGCTTTGTAGCTGGCCAATGAATGCCACTGTTTATTGTAATAAGATTACCTATGATGCCAATGATTACTATAATTAAGTGAATTATGTTAATACTATGCCATTCATTAGCTTCTGTTTTGAATGATGACTTCTGATGGTTTGTAACTGGGCAATGAGTGCCAATAATCACTATATTCAGATAATTTTATGAACATTATTCCGTAATACTACATACATGGTACAGAAATGTTCAGTAACTGGGCGATGAGTGCCACCAATTACTCAAATCAGTTGCTGGACTAGTGTAATTCTCATTGAAGACTACTGTGTGACTTAATGTCCTTCACCTTCTGACCTAATTACCAGAAATTACTGCAATATCCATTTGTCCTGTCTATCCTCATGATCATGGGGCACTATATTTGGTTTTTGCGCTAGTTCTACGTTGGTCTACTTTACAAGAACATGGTGTTGACACGACATGCTGTCCACCACCTTGAGTGATGGAGATGTTATTATGGTCCCACTGTTTGGTGTACCTAGTGTACTACCAAAATGATAGCATGGGATATTATTACGACATTTCAGTGTCTTGGCTACACTGATTAATACTTCAAGGAAAAGAGCTTCATATTGTCTCACTTGGTGTTGTTCAAAATGGTTCAAATGGCGCTGAGCACTATGGGACTTAACTTCTGTGGTCATCAGTCCCCTAGAACTTAGAACTACTTAAACCTAACTAACCTAAGGACATCACACACATCCATGCCCGAGGCAGGATTCGAACCTGCGACCGTAGCAGTCGCGCGGTTCCGGACTGAGCTCCTTAACTGCGAGACCACCGCGGCCGGCCTCTGTAGAAAGATATGGATTTTCAGTGCAGCTGCGTGCAACCTGAAGTGCTACAACCATGACGCAATCCATCCCATTCCTTTCCTAATTCTTGTAAAATGATAAAGACATATACTGTGCGTGTGCTCTTCCTTTCATTTGTTAATAAGATCAGTTGTCCTGAAAATACTAGAGACTTCTATAGTGCATATGTTTATTTGTTGTAAAAAAATATTAGAGAGTTTTACAGTGCGTGTGCACTTTCGTCATTTTGTTAACATGATTTGTATTCATTGCATTTTGTGATTTGCAGATGTGTTCTCAATTTCAGTGCGTGTGCACTTTTGCCATTTGTCAATATGATTTGTACTCATTATGTTTATTTGTTGTAAAAATATTAGAGAGCTTTACAGTGCGTGTGCACTTTAAGCCATCTGTACTCATTACGTATACAATTTGTGATTCCCAGATATGTTTTGTACTACAGTGCGTGTGCACTTTCGTCATTATGTTAACATGATTTGTATTCATTGCTTATACATTTTGTGATTTGCTGATAGGTTCTGAACTACAGTGCGTGTGCACTTTTGTCAGTGCTCAATATGATTTGTACTCGTTGCTTATACATTTGTGTTTTCCTGATATGTTCACTACTACAGTGCGTGTGCACTTTTGCCATTTGTTAATGTGTTTTGTACTCATTGTGTATACATTTTGCCACTGCTTGATATGTCAGTACTCAGTGCGTGTGCACTATATTTTATTTCATGTTCTGCACTTATGTATCTGTAAATACTCTGTGATTGTAAAGTTAATTAATTATGAAAAATTTGTTGCTCATGGCAAGTCCAATTGACTCACCATCGCCTCCAAATTTTTACCCCCCCATTGGAGGGTTATGTAAGATGTATGCTTCGCCGGCGATGGGCGAGGCATGACAGAATCTCTGACCAGAGAGTAGTTTATCGTTAATTGTTGCTTGTCACGAGTCTGCTCTAGTCTGCGCGAGTCGACTCTTTTGAAGAAAAAGCATTCATTTCAATTTAAAGAATATTTCCTAGGCATTCCTTCCAAGAATAAAAAAAAAATATACGCCAGCATTGCACGAAGCTGTGTCGATAAATAAGAGCAGATTTAGTTGCAGTTTTTATTGAGGTAAGAAATTTGCTTTTGTTATTCAGAATACAGGGCCGAAGGTCAGCGCTGCTGTCTTTATAAAATTTACCAGATATTATTATTTCTTTTTGGAGGTTACATTTCGTTCATGGTTCATTATTCAATTAATATTATTGTGTGGTTCATGGACAATTTTCATTCATTAATTTTTTGTGTGGGGAGTTTACGCTTGGCTCCATTTTCAATTATCATTTATCAATTTTTTGCGGGGAGGCTACAACGTCCATTTATAGAAGGTGTTCAAAGTTATGACCATTGGTATCATTGCAGTGCTGCAATTTTCTTATCATGGACTGAGTAGTATTCCTTATCATTTCAGCACTTATCGAAGCACATACTCTGACAATTCTCTGTCGCATATCTTCAGGTGTTGTTGGAACGTCTTTATAAACAATGTATTTTACGAATCCCAACAAAAAAAATCCAGAGGCGTCAAGTCTGGCGAACGAGCCGACCGCGACACATCTCCTCCGCGTCGAAATCCAGCAATTAGGGATTTGTCTCTGCAACTCATTTCTAGCCATCAGCGAAAAATATGCCGTACACCCATCGCGTTGATAACACATTCCATTTCTTGTTTCTAAAGGTATTTCCTCCAGTAACAGACCTAATGTTTCTTGCAGGCATGTGGTATACTTCCTACCATTAAGATGTCCTTCGATGAAATAGGGACCTACAATTCTGTCCTCCAGAATCCCGCACCATACATTCAACGACCACGGTTTCTGGTGTGCAATTTTCCGCAGCCAACATGGATTTGCAGTTGTCCAATAACGCATGTTTTGTAAATTAACAATTCCATGGTTCGTGAATGTAGCCTCGTCAGTAAATAAAATAAAATCACTAAGTCGTGCCATCCCTCTGAATCTGAAGATGAGCCCATCAGCAGAACTCAATGCGACGCATACAATCCGTACCAGTTAATTCTTGGTGGAGACATGGTAAAGATGATATATATGGCGATGCAGAACACGAACAACACTACTCCGGCTCATACCAGATTACCTTGATATTTGACGCGAACTAACAAGTGTATCTCGAACCACAGTGGTAAGAGTACCAATTACCGTTTCCTCGTTAGTAACTTTCCTTTGCCGGATATGTTTCCGAGCGTTAAAGATCTAGTTGTTCTCAATTTATCATACATATACTTAAATGTACGACGTGTAGAGTGAGTACGTTGAGGATATCTTTCAGCGTATAAGTCTCTAGCTCCCACTAAATTTCGCTGGCTTTCTCCGTAAATGAGAAGCATATCGACTTGTTCTTCGAAGGAATACATCATGCACCTTCTCTTGAATCAACTATACTATTCTTACCTTTTCTGTTAGTGTTGTATTGCGACACCGTCGAATGGTGCTCACATGTCTGTGGCGCGTTAGATGGATACGTCGTATTCGGTGAATATTTACTATTTGCACGTAATACGGGAGAGAATTATCAGAGCATCTGCTTCGATAAGTGTTGAAGGGATAAAGAATGCCACTCAATCCGTGATAAGATGACTGCAGCTCTGCATTGATACCAATGGTCATCACTTCGAACACCTTCTGTAAATGGATGTTCAAGCCACCTTTTTGAACTTCATTGAGCTTCAAAGACCTTACTGTTACACATAATTGGATTCGTCTCGATAGCCGCTATCAGAAAATAAGAACCAACCTAAAGAATCCCATTTATAAAAACAAAGTTGATCTACATATCTCTTTTGCGACCCCACCTAGTAACAAAAAACTTACGCCATGTTATGACCCTCGTGGTCCCATGCAACATGTGTCAACCACATACGTTTCAGGTACTGTCATACTTTCGGAGTTATTCTAGGTAGCAACAATTGGTAACTCACCCTGTATTTTGAATATAGGAAGAAGTTCCTTTCAGTGTCTGCTGCTAGTTTATTCCGTGTATTCCCAGTAAACGATACGAATACAGAAATAAAATATTTATCTTAGTCGAACTTTTGACTTCATAAACCACAGGCTGGAAAATCTATCCGATCTGACAAAGTAAAGCCGCCCGTGGTGGCCGAGAGGTTCTAGGCGTTTCAGTGCGGAACCGCGCGACTGCTACGGTCGCAGGTTCGAATCCTGCCTTGGGCATGGATGTGTGTGATGTCCTTAGGTTAATCAGGTTTAAGTAGTTCTAAGTTCTAGGAGACTGATGACCTCAGATGTTAACTCCCATAGAGTTCAGAGCCATTTGAACCATTTTTTGACAAAGTAAACTAGTGTTGCTTATACTACAGTAAAAACAAGAAGAAATTTATCGGTATGTAAGAAATATCACAATGAATAGATTTTTTCAGAAGACTTCCGATATTTCAAGACATAGTCGAGGATAAGAGTATATCAGGGGCAACGTTGAGACTATACAGAACCGAAATTCAACCAAGAGTGAAGGCTTCTGCGCGGAATTAGCCGAGCGGTCTAGGGCGCTGCAGTCATTGACTGTGCGGCTGATCCCGGCCGAAGTTCGAGTCATTCCTCGGGCATGGGTGTGTGTGTTTGTCCTTAGGATAATTTAGGTTAACTAGTGTGTAAGCTTAGGGACTGATGACCTTAGCAGTTAAGTCCCATAAGATTTCACACACATTTGAACATTTTTGGAGTGAAGGCTTGCAAAATCAGAGAAATTTATGCCCGTCATTTGATGTTAGTTAAATTTTGACAGGCCGGCCGGTGTGGCCGAGCGGTTCTTGTCGCTACAGTCTGGAACCACGCGACCGCAACGGTCGCAGGTTCGAAACCTGCCTCGGGCATGGATGTGTGTGATGTCCTTAGGTTAGTTAGGTTTAAGTAGGTCTAAGTTCTAGGGGACTGATGACCTCAGATGTTAAGTCCCATAACGCTCAGAGCCATTTTTTTCCTGTAGACCAGAAGTGACTGAAGTGATGTACTTCTCTACACTTGTAATACACTTGTGAGGAGACGGTATTTTATCTTTTTATGGGTCTACACTTGTTTCAGAACAAGATCCCAACTACCAGGAAGGTAAAGTAATTTGAATTTTCGCGAAATAATTAGGACAGGAAATGATAGATCCTCATACGCATAAAGTCAACAGTCCTCTCGTCCAAAACAATGTTTTACAAACTACGATGCGTTATGAAGTTTCTCGACAACGGCCGATTATGGCACCAGAAAAAAAAGTAAAAATATGCGGCAAACACTCAAATGATTGTTTGTGAAGGACGTAGGGTAATTTATTTGTCAAGCGTACTTTGTTTAATAAGCAAAAGTTCTTGTGTCTACACAAAAATATTGGAAGTTTGTTGTTTAATTTAGAGAAATCTATAATGTTTCATTTACATAACACTATACTTGAGGTTACCGTATTATAATACGATGAAGAGACAAAATAATGTAGCCAAAGCCAGATGCAAGACTGAATGCCACCAGGGCACATAACGCGCTAAGGAAAGTAAAGAAAGTGACGATATGGTCCATTAGTGCAGAAATCCACTGACGGAAGGGACTTTGTCAAAGGGCAGATAGTTATGGCCTGGTGCTGGGAAAGAGCATCTCTGAAAAGGTGCTGGCAATCGACTATTCAGGTGCTACAGCATCTATGGAAAGTGACAGAAGGATGGTGAATGTGTCCTGGATGAATGGAAGTTGTTTCGAATGCCAACATATATCCTACAATGTATTAAACATGGTAACACGTTGTGTTTTTGGTGTTCTCATATTTCCGTCCGCCACTTGTGCTTCGTGGGACAAGTCCAGCAGTGAGATTCCGCCGTTGTAAAATTAGTGGTCATTCTGTTTTTTCCTTTCATTCATCTATACAATAGGTTAATTGAGTGGTACGAGATTCTTAAGATTGTAGCGTTCTGGTTGGTGTAAGGGGTTACCTTCTTTGTGTTAATATTCCTCTTGTACATTCCATGTTCCCAGCAACTTTACTCACTGTTTCAATCATTCAGCATTAATTCTTGCTGCAGACCTCACTACATACGTCGAACGAAGAGCTGGAGTGGTGAGCACAATGGGCTCATAGTCAAGATGAGCAAGGTTCGAATCACCCTGCGACAAAACCTCGTTCAGGCTCTCTTTGGTTTTCCTACATTGATCGAGACGAATGCGGAAATGTTTTCTTTGGCAAGATCAAAGCTGACGTGCTGCATCGTCCTCTCTTTACACGGGCATTGTCTCCCACAGCGTCTCTTTCGACGGGATATAAAACAGCAATGAGTGCGCTCCCGCTTTTTTCAGCGTTTCGCACATCAGTAGGTAAAACCGGAACCCTTATAGCATCACTTTCTTGTCTATCTGCCTGTTTGCCTGTCCAACAGTTAAAACCGATTTTCTTGTGCAACGGGTGAACGTATCAAGATAATATTTATGTAAGATACTAAGAAATACGACCACTGGGTGATGTAAAAAAACCGGTCCTTCTAGGTCATTGCAGTCAAAAGTTACGGCCATTCATGTCACGTACTTTGATACTCGAAAACTCGGTGAAAACTTGTAGCATGTTTCTCGTTGAGTCATTAAATTTCGGAAAAAGCAAGGTTTCACAGTACAACAAAAGGAAAAATTCTGAAAATGCTTAATTTGTATTTATGTCACACGAAAAAATTTGTCATTTGCTATTCAACTGCGTCCGTCCATCAGTAAAGTTTCCCTTTTCTCAGCAATGAATGAACGTATCAAGTTGAAATTAATGCTACTTATTTAGATCTTAGGTCACTTGGCGTTGTAGTAAGTGTAACCTTCTAAGTCAAAGTAATCAAAAGATGCGGCTGTGTGTTTTACATATTTTCATACTGCAAACTCACTCATCCAAACCTATTGGATACTTGCCTTTGGCACAGAATCATGAAATTAGGCAACAAAACAGGTTAAACAGTACAAGTGAAGGAAAAAATAGAAAACTGTTAAATTGTATGTATCTCACAGGGAAATTAATATTTTGTCATTTTGTAACCTGACTGCCCATCCGTTTGCCAAGACCCATTTTTTCTCTGAATCGTGTAGACGAGTCAAGTTGAGATATGTGGCTTATTGTCACGTGTATAGTCCACTAGCGATATAGTTCTTCTTCTTCTTCTTCTTAACGTGTCAATGACAAACGTTTAAATCAAGTGTAGTGCCTCACCACTGTTTTTGCGTTTCTGATGCCAGATCCTCTTGCTTCACGACACTCAGACAGTGTAAACAGGAGAGTGAACGAAATGGATCATCGTCTGCTCAACACCAAAAGCCCAGGACACATCTTGGTTATAGCAGAGTCCCCATTTTAACACGGCAGTTTTAATTACCGACGCTAAGACGACTAAGTAATCTCCAAATTGGCCATGGTCCAGGGACACTCCTCTTTTTGTAACATCCAGTCACTTTTAGCTCTCTGCTGCCAGCGTTGATGTCTCTCTTCCGCCTTAGAATTCATTAAGAGGGAAGTACTTGAAGCCTTTCCTGCTTCGGAAACATCGAGCATCAGATTCATGCGCATGAAGAGTGGGCCTATCATTACTGTTGACTCTGCCCCTTCGGATTTCGCTGTTAATATGGCCCGATATCGGATGGGGCTTTTCCATCCAGGAACTCTATTTTCTCGTCGGGCGTTGGTGTTAGGCATCCTTCACCTAACGACAAGTTTGGCGAAGAGCAATATTAACCTGTATCGAGTGGCAGGATTCCCATGCTGAGTAACACAAGGCTGGAACCAACGTCCGAAGTATATGTGGGCTTCCTCCCAGCCTGTGCGTTTGAGATTTTTTAAGGCGACCTTCATTCTGACACTGTCACAACATCACTTAATGTCGGCCTCCTATCAAGAGTAAACCCGAGGCTTTTAGGGGTAGAGCTGTAACTCATAGAAGTTCCCGGCCATGAGACTTCTAACCTGTAGTTATCTTATTTCTTACGGAGATGGAAAGCGCTAACTACTGTTTTGCTTATATAAGGCTTCAGGTTGTTGACCTCGTAATATATGGCCATGTCGTCAACAGCAGAATAAAGTTACTTTCAATGCCTCCAAATGTCTTATGCTGGGTAGAGAGGGCCAAAATATTGGCAAAAATAAGTGAGGTGCAAGTCCTGGACGGCCGCTGTGACCGAGGGATTCTAGGCGCTTCAACATGGAACCGCGCTGCTGCTGCGGTCGCAGATTCGAATCCTGCATCGGGCATGGATGTGTGTGATGTCCTTAGGTTAGTTGGGTTTAAGTAGTTCTACATCTAAGGGACTGATGACCTCAGATGTTAAGTTCCATATTGCTTTTTTAGTCGGAAGTTTCTAGGTAGTTGTTGAACATTTGGTGAAGCTAATCAACATCTATTTTCCCGAGGTGTTTTACGAATTCATTCTAGATGTACTCTGTGTACCCCAACAGCTTTGCCATCTTTCAGAGCTCGGATACCATTAGTGATTCATTCTGCTGCGAAGGGGCTGCTGTGCTGTTAGTTTCTGATTTTCCACCTCCTGTTAAGTAGAAGTTGATGAATGATTTCAATTCCAGTAACGTTGTTAAATCGTACAGGTTCATTAGGGTCGTTGGGTAAGTATCTTATTGTATGTTAACCGAAGGCTCCGTCTCCGCTGAGGCGAAATAAGGGGAACCAGCTTGCATTCGCCGAGGCAGATGGAAAACCGCCCAAAAGCCATCCACAGACTGGCCGGCTCACCGGACCTCGACACAAGACCGCCGGTCGGATTCGTGCCGGGGACAGTGGGCTCCTTCCCGCCCGGAAAGCCGTGCGTTAGAGCGCACGGATAACCGGGCGGGTTGTTGGATAAGTTCTTTACTGTAGACAACGTCCTCCAGCTGTTGTGAGTGCAGTAGAGGTTTGTAATCAAATTGCACCACTGTGTTCTGCCCGTGGAACCTACTCTCTGCAGCAGTATCTCTCCCAACTCCCTCGTTACGGCGGAGAAAGAGCTGTCCTCAAAGCTGTAACAGTTACCGACATATAACTGCGATGTGGCGATGTAGTAAATGTAAGCTTCTAAGTAAGCGCAGTCAAAACATGTTTATGCCACGTATTTTGATACTCGCAAACCCACTCATCAAAACTTATACGGTACTTCCAGTTGACATAGAATAATTAAATTTGGCAAACAGCAAGCTTCTACAGTAAAGGTAAAATAAAACTTCCGGAAATTGTTAGTTTGTAATTGCGACCTAGAAAAATATACTTTTTTCTCATCTACTGTCCGACTATATGCCTGTCCGTCCGTTAATACCCCTTGTTCTCAGGAACGAAAACACGTGTCAACTTAAAACTTACGTCTGCCTTCCCTTGGTGCTGTAAAGAATTGTGGCTTCTAAGTCAGAGCATTCAAAAGGTACCGTCATTCATGTAACGTACTTTGATATGCGACAATTGACTTGTTGAAACCTGTAGGGTACTTCTCGTTGACATTGAATATGAAATTTAGCAGGAAGCGAAGTTTTACAGTACACTCAAAACATGTTTGTCGTTTGTTATCCGACTTCAGACTTAAAACTGAAAGTCTCGAAAGTCTTGGAATTCCCGAACTGATATCTTGCCAGTATCAGTGTCGATAACAGACACAAATCGTCCAGATTCCTGATTCCCGGGATGGATGAACTGTCTATATACAGAATTAAGTTTGTACGGTACCACGAGAGCACTTGTCTTACTCGCACTTGGCCAATACTTTTGCTCACATAACACTAGTATGATGCAATATAACGTCACTGCAGTCTTAGTCACCACGGTAATAATAGCTCCGACAATGTGGTACAGAGTTTAATACTTCAAATAAAGTAGAAACACCGTGAATCTACCGTTAATAACACTTTTTATAGAGGTTTAAGCCGGTACGATCGTTGTCAGACTGCTAATAAGGTTTACATTTAGCTTCTGGATTTAGTTTCTGGTGCACTTACGATGGCGGTTGCCTTCCGCTATCGCGAATATTCCTCAGGATAAATATTTCTGCCATGCGAGTACTAAGGGTGTACGGTGCTTTGCTCTGACTGTATCATTAAAATTTAGAAAAGTACTGAACTCTACTCACAAATCGCTGAAATATGGACTTCAAGAGACAGTCAACAGCACTGTACAAAGACGCTGATTTCAGACAGCGCTACCACATCTATGGCTTTTCACCACAACGAAAAAGCAAACATGACATATATCGACAGCTAAATGTAATTTAAATCGTGAACATCCGGTTTAACCTGGTGACACCGGTGTTCGAATTTAATCGACGATGACATAAAAATTGGCAAATGAATTTTTTCCTTGATTGCAAGATTAAACTGTATTTGCACGCAGGCACCGGCTCAGCATGTCAATTTTCGACAAAATGATGGGTGCGGTACCACTTTGATTCCTGTCACGATCGATGCACCTTATGTTCATAGAGCTCCTCATTATAAAGGTATTTAAGATTATACTACGCGACTGATATTACGGTTTGCAAAAATGATTTAAGAAGAAACATAGTTTCTTTGATGGAGTATTTACACTGACCTAAAATATCGCAACACCAAACAATAATTAATGCACAATAATGAAATTTTGGGCAATGCATTTGTTTAGGTAACGTGTCTAAGTGACCAACACTGCAGGGTTACAGGTTAATGTCCGATATAAGTCACTGCAAATGTGAATTGGAGGTATATTAATAATCGCCAGAATACTGAATGCAAGCGACGCAAACGTGCATGCATTGTGTCATGCAGGTATCCATGGCAGTAGTTAGGTTGCTTGTTGCACTCGTCGAACAATACAGGGTCGGTTAGCGCCGATCAAGAAAGAAGCTGGAGTTGTTGTCTGATGATGTGCTATACGTGCTCGATTGGAAAGAGATCTGCAAATCGAGCAGGCCAAGCAACGTGTTTGAATGAAACTTCCTGGCAGATTAAAACTGTGTGCCGGACCGAGACTGGAACTCGGGACCTTTGCCTTTCGCGGGCAAGTGCTCTACCAACTGAGCAACCCAAGCACGACTCACGCCCCGTTCTCACAGCTTTACTTCTGCCAGTACTTCGTGTCCTACCTTCCAAACATTACGGAAGCTCTCCTGGTAGAGCACTTGCCCGCGAAAGGCAAAGGTCCCGAGTTCGAGTCTCGTTCCGGCACACAGTTTTAATCTCCCAGGATGTTTCATATCTGCGCACATTCCGCTGCAGAGTGAAAATCTCATTTTCGAACGTGTTGGAAGTCTGTCGAGCATTTTGACATACAATTTAAGAGAGAATTATCCTGTTGGAAAACACTAGCTGCATTGCTGTTCGTGAATGGCAGCACAACACCTCGAATCACAAGACTGACCAACAGCTATGCAGTCAGGGTGCCTTGGATGACTGCGAGAGTTCTTCTGGTGTCATACGAAGTCGCACCAGAAACTTCAGGTGCAGGCAGATTGTTTGCAGGACCTTCACGGTCCCCCTCCTAACCACCACACGGCCAGTACTGTCACCGAGATAGAATCAGATTTCATCAAAAACACATCAGACCTCCACCCTGCCCTCCAATGAGCTCCGGCTTAACACTTCTGAAATCGAAAATGACGGTGGCTCTGGGTCAGTGGGATGCACGCTACAGCGCTTCTGGCTCGGAGCTGTCCTTGAAGTAATCGATCTGCAGCAATTCGTTTTCTCACGTTGGTGCCAACTGCTGCTCAGATTTGCAGATGCAGTATGATGTGCCAGAGCATACTTTGAACAAGATGGTCTTCTCTCTCGGTAGTGCCACGTGGCCGTCCGGAGCCAATTCTTCTTGCGACCGTACATTGCCGCGACCACCGCTGTCAGCGATCATGTACAATGGCCAAGTTTTCAGCAGTGTCACATAAGGATTAGATTAGATTAGATTAAATTTTTCGTTCCATAGATCCGTACTGAGGAGATCCTCGTGGATGTGGAACATGTCACTTTTTTTTAAGCTGAAATAACAATACTAATAGTATGAGTATATACAATACATCATTTGTTTCTATTAAAAAATTCGTCAATGGAGTAGAAGGAGTTGGCAACTAGTAAGTCTTTCAGGCTTTTTTTAAACTGATCTTTATTTGTAACTAAATTTATTACGTTTGCTAGCAAATTATTGAAGATGAGTGTTCTTGAGTAGTGGACCCCTTTTTGAACTAAAGTAAGTGCTTTTAAGTACTTGTGCAGATCATTTTTGTTCCTGGTATTGTAGGTATGAACTGAGCTGTTCGTTGGAAAAAGAGATATATTATTTAGGACAAATTTCATTAAGGAGTAAATATACTGAGAGGCAGTAGTTAGTATACCCAGTTCTTTGAAGAGGTTTCTACAGGACGCCCGTGAATTTACTCCACAATAATACGTATTACATGCATTTGGACTCTGAAAACTTTTGTTTGACTTGAAGAGTTACCCAAAAATATTATATCATATGACATTATAGATTGAAAGTAGGCAAAGTATGCAAGATTTTTCATTTTTATGTCGCCTGTGTCTGCTAACACTCGAATTGCAAATACAGATTTGTTAAGACGTTTCTGCAGTTCTGTGGTTTGCTCCTCCCAACTGAAGGGATATCAAGCTTCTGGCAGCGCTATTACACGACGTCATTCAAACTCGGGGAGGTGCTGATAATGTAGCCTTTGTCACCTTTCTTGACTAACATCGACTCACAACGTCCGATATCAAGGGTAACTGATGCTCTCGACCGTTACAAAGCGTTCGTAGCGTAAACCTGATTTTAATTCCCACGATGCCGCTACTAGTACCACACTTACACAACTGGCTTGACATCTGAACAGACATCACTTTTCAGGCGCAAAACATGCCAACAAACTTTCGTTTATGTCGCACAACTCCTTCTTGGTGTTGTGATTTTTTTCCCGTCTGTGTGAACATGCGAAACACTGCATGTGAGTGCGTCATGACGTGAAGTGAAAACCGATTTTCCATCTACTGCTATACTACCATTATTGGTAACCGGTGGAAAACAGCTGCAACTAGCGCAACGTAATATGTAATCGCCTGTAGTGAAGAGCAACGGGATGGCAAACGCTACGGTTCTCTACGAGTCTAAAACACCCCGGTCTGGGCGCAGCTCGCGTCGTTCCAAGTAACTTGGTGGTACTAAGCCCTAAGTGTGAATGTGGGCTCCGGTTGGGGAAAATCGTCTCTTAGTTGCTAAGGGAAACTTGGCTGCGGTTGCTTGTAAACCGAGGGGCTGGCGCCCGCCCTTCCCTGGCATAAGTTAATTACAGGTTTCTCGCTACAAGTTGCAAATCAGCTTGCCTCGGATAGCGTGAACGTAGTTAGAGGTGTCGACCTCCTCCTCTCGACTCTCTGATGCGATTTCAGCTTTGATGTTCCTCGGGAGAGGCACTGACCAGTCCACAGAACTGAGGGCGTGCAGATCTCGTCCACTTAAGATTCTGATAACAGACACCGTAAGATGAGACTTGTCGTTGTCCTACATAGTCACTCATGTGCTCAACACCCTTTGCCATTAACCACTTTATCATGATGGAGGCATTGCTTGAGGTAAAACTGGCAGAATTGTGGCTATGGTATCTTCTTCTTACTGGTGTAGTCTATGGGCTAAAATTGGTTTAATGTACGAGGTTTTGAACAAATACATGGAAACACAGCGAGAAATACAAGCTTGAACACAAATGGAGATTCTAACAAATCCTATACATTGAGCTGTTGTATTTGATCACACATGGTGTCTTTAAACACTACTGACCGTTAAAATTGTTACACCAAGAAGAAATGCATATGATAAACGGGTATTCATTGGACAAATATATTATACTAGAACTGATATGTGATTACATTTTCATGCAATTTGGGTGCATAATTCCTGAGTAATTAGAACCCAGAACAACCTACTCTGGCCGTAGTAACGGCCATGATACGCCTGGGCATTGAGTCAAACAGAGATTGGATGGCGTGTACAGGTACAGCTGCCCATGCAGCTTCAACACGATACCACAGTTCATCAAGAGTAGTGACTGGCGTATTGTGCCGAGCCAGTTGCTCGGCAACCATTGACCACACGTTTTCAATTGGTGACAGATCTGGAGAATGTGTTGGCTAGGGCAGCAGTCGAAAATTTTCTGTGTCCAGATTGGCCTGTAAGGGACCTGGAACACGCGGTCGTGAATTATCCTGCTGAAATGTAGGGTTTCGCAGGGATCGAGTGAACGGTAGAGCCACTGGTAGTAACATATGTGAAATGTAACGTCTGCTGTTCAAAGTGCAGTCAATGCAAACAAGAGATGACCGAGACGTGTAACCAATGGCACCCCATACCATCACGCCGGGTGATACGCCAGTATGGCGATGACGAATGCACGCTTCCAATGTGCATTCACCGCGATGTCGCCAAACACGGATGCGACCATCATGATGGTGTAAAAAGAACCTGGATTCATCTGAAAAAATGACGTTCTGCCATTCGTGCACCCAGGTTCGTCGTTGAGTACACCATCGCAGACTCCCCCTCAAGGGTAACTGCAGCCATGGTCTCCGAGCTGCTAGTCCATGCTGCTGCAAACGTCATCGAACTGTTCGTACAGATGGTTGTTGTCTTGCAAGCGTCCCCATCGGTTGACTCAGGGATCGAGACATGGCTGTACGATCCGTTACAGCCATGCGGATAAGATGGCTGTCATCTCGACTGCTAGTGATACGAGGCCGTTGGGGTCCTGCACTGCGTTCTGTATTACCCTCCTGAACCCACCGATTCCATATTCTGCTAACAGTCATTGGATCTCGACCAACGCGAGCAGCGATGTCGCGATACGATAAACCGCAATCGCGATAGGCTACAATCCGACCTTTATCAAAGTCGGAGATGCGATGGTACGCAATTCTCCTCCTTACACGAGGCATCACAACAACGTTTCACCAGGCAACGCCGGTAAATTGCTGTTTGTGTACGAGAAATCGCTTGGAAACCTTCCTCATGTCAGCACGTTATGGTGTCGCCACCGGCGCCAGCCTTGTGTGAATGCTCTGAAAAGCTAATCATTTGCATATCACAGCATCCTCTTCCTGTCGGATAAATTTCGCGTCTGTAGCACGTCATCTTCGTGGTGTAGCAATTTTAATGGCCAGTAGTGTATTACCCTCATTTTCCTGCAATTGTCATTCGTGATCAGGACAGCGTTCTTCATAGCTGTGAGAAAATTACATCGGGATTACATAATTTCGAACTTTGGCAGACTGTTGGGGCTTATATAAAAGGTGCTCCTTAACCAATGTATCCAAATTGTTTGTTTTTCCACTATGCACCACATCTACTTCTTATTTATCTCAAAGCAATCATCCTCTAAATCAGACCGTAGTCGAAGGTTTTGTTGAGGGATCGTGACGGGCAGTCATTGAGGAGGATCGTGACGAAAAATAACAGCTGCGAAATTCATTGCGGAAATGTATGTAGTACCCGCGCACTCCGTCAGCTCCAAAACAACACGAAGGGAGCTCCACAAGCAAGGAACTTCAGGGAGAGCTGGAATTACAAAACCACTCGTCAGCGATGCAAATGCACATTCGACGAAAACATGTCGCCGAAAAGCCATAAAACTTGGACTGTGGTGCAATGGAACAAAGTCATTTAGCTTTACGTGTCTTGTTACACACAGGTTCCGATTTCCTGCCGAGTATACGTCCCAAAGGAACGCCCATAAATTGCAGGAGGACTTTTTTTTAATTTGGACCCAATCATCCCCGTCCTTGGTGAGACTTAGTGATATGTGGTGCTACATTCCACCCCTACCCATCACGTGAGATTTGAACTATATTTACTAAATAATTAAAATGTATGAGATTCTATTAAAATACCTAAAGCATATATTTTACACTTCCGAACAACGATGGAGTTTTTATGCATGACAATGCACCATATCACCGTATTGCAGGTGTTCGCGCTTGGTTTGAATAACATTCTGGACGTTTCGAGCGAATGGATTTGCCACCCAGATAGCCCGACGTGAACATTTATGGGACGTAATCGAGAGCTCAGATCGTGCAGTAACTTCTGTACTGACAACGCTTTCGCAGTTATGAACAGCTATAGAGACAGTATGGCTCAATACTTCTGCAGGGTTCTTCTAATGTCTTCTTGAGTCCTTGCCACGTCGAATTGCTGCACTACGCCGAGGAAAAGGTAGTCTGACGTCATATTAGGAAGTGTCTTATGACTTTTGTCACCTAAGTGTATGTTATAAGTTTTTCTATGATACTGGGGGTGAAAACTAAAAGTGTGTTTTGGTTCACTACAACTAGTTTAATTATGTCGAGTTATCTTGAGAGCTGCCAAATGGTTCTGCAAATAAGTAAAATTAAGATAAACTGCTACATCACCTTCCCTAACTGTTCATTCACTCCATGGGTATTTATGTGCTTCCTCTGTTGTGATTATTGGACACCTGACATTCCCAGCCTATCGCCCATGGCGCACAAAAGCTCCTCGTCCCGATGGGTGACGACATGTGATGGTCGAACCCTGACCGCAGTTGCTCACGGGGTTGTATGCAGCGCCGACCACTTTTCGTCTACACACACACACACACACACACACACACTCACACACACACAGTAAAGGCCGCATCTGTTACGGGTAGAATGATCATAAATCAAAAGAGATAGACAGCAGTAGTCGTACGGCAAATTTGTTTCGACTTTATGCATGAAGCTAAACATACACATTATAGAAGTTTTCATACAAATTCATGTTCAACACAACAACATCGGCTTTCTGTGCGTTTTAAAACATCTTGAATACTTCACTGACTTACACACAGTGATTTCGATCGGCACGTCAGGGGACTTCAGGAATGAAATCTGATACTTACGAGACAACTGACTCTCACTAGGGAATCCCTTACACGTGTAGATACTACACGTGTAAGGCACAGAGAGGTCATTCCAAGGACTGGTCCTTGCTTTCATATTGTGCATATAAAAGAAAACGTTATTCATTACGACCTCTATATTTAATAAGTGATGTCCTGACTGAGTGACTCGCTGTAACGTTCCCTGGCAAACTCACACATTAACAAACTGAAATTTATTTGTACCATATACGCCACTCTGAGCAATTTGTATATAAACTAATTATTTAACAAAAAATATTATTGAATTTTGTGTAAAAGACATTTGTTATTATTGTAATACTTTTTGTAGTAATATTCTCTCTGTATTTAGGATGGTAATATTTCTATATTAAATATGTAATTGCGAAATGTGTCAATATCTGAGATATCAGAGATAAATTCAGCCAGAGGGAAATAATGTCGTGAAATTACAAAGAAATGTTAATAGTCAGCAATACTATAAAAGCACAATGCACTATGTATTCTTTGGTCTTCCTCGTTTAGAGCTGAAAGCGGTAGGAAGCTGTATCGACGTATTTGGTGAATGGGTGGACGTCATTTGTCTGTATCTAGATTTAGCCGCCATTGAAGGAGAAATTACGAACTAATGTAAGTTGAATTATTGCTTGATCTAAATATATCAGAATTTATAAAAAGTGTGTATTATTAATGTAAATTAGCTTGCCCATGTCATCTATAATATTTCTTTAAAGAGTTTTCAGCATTTTTTAGCGGTGTTGCTGGGCTGTGCCGCGACCGATCGATTTGCAGCGGCGGCACATTTAAAAAATTGTTCC
Organism: Schistocerca piceifrons; assembly: GCF_021461385.2. Classification (NCBI taxonomy): domain Eukaryota; kingdom Metazoa; phylum Arthropoda; class Insecta; order Orthoptera; family Acrididae; genus Schistocerca; species Schistocerca piceifrons. The sequence continues at coordinate 686,774,246 of NC_060140.1, forward strand.
GCTAAAGGAAAAATCAACCAAACCCGTAAATCGGGAACAGATAGATAAACATTAACAGTGAACTAAGAGAATGTTCTTCTTTTACAGCGATCCAGAGACTGACTGAGATTTTTAAAAAAAATAGTTACACATTTGTGCATTCTTAGACGGATAGTTAACATTGAAATTTAACAATTTTGGTTCTTTCAAATAACTTTAATGTATAGCGAAGTAGGTTTGATCAGTGATAATTAAATGTCGGCTTGGTAATAATTAACCATTTTCTGATAATAGTGATAATCTTGTGTTCAAAAGCTAACGCCGGGAAAGAATTCAGTAAAAACATTTAACAAAAAATCCACTGCGTTTAGAAAATGTGTGCCAAGGCCGAATGATGTGAAAAAAATTTAATTTTCAACCAAATATTCTTAATCAGTTAATATGAGTTCACGTAATTTTTAAATGTACGTAATTCTTTTGAAAGTGAAAATTTTTATTACCGCACGTAAATAAGAGAGAGGTTCTACAACAAAGTTCGCACGCAAAGAAAGTAAGGTAAAGAAAATTAACTTAAAAGCAAATAAAATTCTTTAACGAAACACTAAACAGCAATTACAGCGATTTCGTTAAATCGCTCAGCCCATACCACATAGGACAGCAGCTTGAAATTTGCAGAGGGTGTTGAGCTCGTATTGTAGGAGCCGTTTAAGAAGGCGTTTAGTGGTATTCCATCTCTATGACGATGAAACAGAGTGTGAAAGGTTTTATGATAACATCTCACTACTGAGGCATTTTTAAGGCAGATATACAGAATTATGTGCTTCAGCATTTTTAGAAATTCGACACCTAGGAGGATGTAATAGTTGGTGAGACTACAAAGAACTACTCAAGTGATTTTAAAGCTTCCTCTGTGAAAACTGGTATTTGAATTCTCGGTCAGAAATTTAAAAAAAAAGCATGTTTGCCTGTTTTCGGAAATTCATCCCATAAGCCGGTAAAATAGTGCCTGACTGATTCACTGACTCATCATCAGCCAACCGAAACTTCTAAGGGCAGAAACTTGCAATTTGTAAAATGTGTTGATCCTCTACTGTAGGCAGCGACTAAGCAGCGATTGTTCGAAATTCCACTCCTAAGAGAGTAGAAATGAGAACAGCGAGAAACTTAACATCAGGATTGATGGTAACGAAGTCAATGAACTTAAGGAATTCTGCTACCTAGGCAGTAAAATAACCAATGACGGACGGAGCAAGGAGGACATCAAAAGTAGACTCGCTATGGCAAAAATGGCATTTCTGGCCAAGAGATGTCTACTAATATCAAATACCGGCCTTAATTTGAGGAAGAAATTTCTGAGGATGTACGTCTGGAGTACAGCATTGTATGGTAGTGAAACGTGAACTGTGGGAAAACTGGAACAGAAGAGAATCAAAGCATTTGAGATGTGGTGCTATAGACGAATGTTAAAAATTAGGTGGACTGATAAGGTAAGGAATGAGGAGGTTCTACGCAGAATCGGAGAGGAAAGGAATATGTAGAAAACACTGATAAGGAGAAGGGACAGGATGACAGGACATCTGCTAAGACATGAGGGAATGACTTCCAAGGTACTAGAGGGAGCTGTAGAGGACAAAAACTCTAGAGGAAGACAGAGATTGGAATACGTCAAGCAAATAATTGAGGACGTAGGTTGCAAGTGCTACTCTGAGATGAAGAGGTTAGCACAGGAAAGGAATTCGTGGTGGGCCGCAACAAACCAGTCAGTAGATTGATGACAAAAAAAAAGAAAATAGGAGAGTGAAAAACGAGATGAAAAGCTTTTTGAATATATGTCACTAATAAGACAGTTTTGAACTACGAAAACTGATATTGGTTTCTCAGTCAGAAATAAAGGGAATACGTACGTCAGTGTTTTTGGAAATTCAGCGCCCTAAGGAAGTGACTCAGGGGATGAAAAGTTTTATGAGATTTTTAGAGCTAGATCTATGAACATTTTTATTTGCCTTCTTTGTTAGAAATATAAAAAAATACGTGGTTCACTGTTTTAGGAAATTCAACCTCTAAGGGGGCGAAATAGGAGATGCAAATTTGTAGTAAAATATTTCATTTAAAAGAAATTAAACTCAATCTCTGATTATTGGTATTTCACTTGTCGGTTAGATATAAGGAAATATGGATTAGGAAACATAAATTTCTATGGAAATATCACCACAGGGACTCAAAAAGCATGATTAACCAAAACCTTGGAATCCAGCTACCTGAATCGGTTATGGCCAGAAGTATATTCGCAAAAGACCATCAGTCTGTGGTCTCAATTAGTGCGAAAAGCTTAGGTGTGGCATTATGAGAAGATCACAAAAATTCGATTAGAGAAAACGGAAAACATATTTGCAGACCATACAGTTTACACCCGCGAATCAGCGGGCGCTAAGGTAGTAATTTATATTCCCTGGATTAAAAAGTTCACATGAGCTTTTCAGTGCCCATCCCCATTTTTTAAATGGGTGACATTTCTAAGGCCCCTTTCCCCCATTTTAAGCTCACGTAATTAAGCCTAGTAATACGATCGCGTTGTCCATAACGAGCATGACCAAAGACGAAAAGACAGATGGGTTGAGGTGTTTTACACCCGCCCACAAAAAACCTCATACAAACATCATTCGTTAATTGTTGTTGGCTTGTATTAACAGTATACATTTTAAACAGGCTTTGAGGCGTAAATAAGCTCCAGAGCCTGAAAAAATGTCACAGCACTCTCTTAGTAATGTCAACGCACTTTCAATAATGCGTACTACCAAGTTGGTGGTACTTTATGAACACTATAAATAAAATTTCAAATTTACAAGATTCATAACTTGTTGTCGACTATTATTCACAACGTATTTTTTAAAGAGAGATTGATGTGTAAGTAAGGTCCTGAAGCTTCACTAGGGAAGGCGACATCTTCTGACACAGAAATTTTGCGGTTATATTCAACTCAATAAAATAAAACATTTGTGGAATCTAGTAGAAGAATTCGTACGAACAATAATTTAAAAATAAATTAAATCTAACATAGAAGATTAGATGACAATATTTTCAAAAGGTGGCATAAAGTACACTCCATCCCCCCCCCCCCTCCTCTCCACACACACACACACACACACACACACACACACACACACACACGCAAAAGTTCCTTCTCGTACTCTGTGTAAAATCGAACTGATAACCTATCAGGTCCAGCGGCCTTTCCTCTTTTGAGCGATTTTTATTGTTTTTCTATCCCTCTGTCATCTATTTCGATACCTACGATTTTGTCATCTGTGCGACAAGCTAGAGAAGGAACTACAGTGCAGTTTTCCTCTGTGAAACAGCTTTGGAAAAAGATATTTAGTATTTCGGCCTTTCGTCTGTCATGTCTGTTTCAGTACCATTTTGGTCACAGAGTGTCTGGACATTTTGTTTTGATCCACCTACCGCTTTGGCATAAGACCATAAAATCTTATGATTTTCTACCAAGTCAGTACATAGAACGTTACTTTCGAATTCGTTGAACGCCTCTCGCATGGCCCTCCTCACACTACATTTCTCTTCGTGTAATTTTTGTTTGTCTGCAAGGCTTTAGCTATGTTTATGTTTGCTGTGAAGTTCCGTTTGCTTCCGCAGCAGTTTCCTAGCTTGCTTATTCAACTACGGTGGCTCTTTTCCATCTCTTACGATCTTTCGTGGCACATACTCATCTAATGCATATTGTACGATGGTTTTGAACTTTGTCCACTGATCCTCAACGCTATCTGCACTTGAGACAAAACTTTTGTGTTGAGCTGTCAAGTACTCTGAAATGTGCTTTTTGTTACTTCCTACCTTTTTTAATATTTCTATTTCTGATTTCTGAAATCATAGATGCAGTAACCACTCTATGATCGCTGATTCCTGTTCTGCGTTAACTGTTTCAAATAGTTCGGGTCTGTTTGTCACCAGATGGTCTAGTATGTTGTCGCCACGAGTCGATTCTCTGCTTAACTGCTCAAGGTAGTTTTCAGATAATGCACTTAAAAATTTTGAGTACCACTGGAGGATTAGAAAATTCCACTTTGGCAACATACAGAAAATAAAATTTGTGGTTTACTGCTATATATTTTTCTCTGGCTTATACGATTCGTTACATAACACCACCTTCATAGTACTATAATGAAAATACGAGTGGACGACATCGAATCTGATTTCAGTACTTGGGAGTATTTATTCTTAGTTGAGCTCACTGTGTTAGATGATCAACTCATATACGACGCCACACAGTTTTTTTTCTCAGTCACTAGTTAAAAACTACTGCATACATATGTTTTTCAAGGTACCAATGGTCTTAATATTAGCTACAATTTACGTTGTACTGTCTAGCAGCGAACGTCATTGAAGATTTACAAGTCATATGTTACTGAAATTTATGTCCAAATGTTTAATAATTGTACTAGGTTGAAATAATGCTGAAATATATTTATTAACCTTAGCCTCGTAAGTGTAGGGAGAATATCTACTCAATAGAAGAATTGTATGAATAAGGATTTATCTAAAAATATAATGCAAAGCAGATAAAGGAAAGGCGGAGATGAAAGTCAACACTGCCATCAAACTTATTTACTTACTTGAAAAGCATACACAGTTTTCAATAACCAAATAATGAAGCCCAAGCTCTTCCAACTTCATTCCACTTTAAAGAAATATGCAGATGAATTCTAATAACTGACAGCTCTTGCGTCGGCAGTCACGCTTGGTGTATCCGTACGATATTTCTTCCAACACTAGTTAACGAATAAGTAACTGTTCCGTTCACAATCAGATTTTTAGCATAACGCATGCCACAACAGCTGAAGGAAGATCAGGTTATTTACTTAACCGATGATACGTTCTGCAAAGTACATGAATAGTTTTCTTGGGTTAAGAAACCCCATTACTTTCTCCCTAACTATATGAATGGCTTCCTTCGTGAACTAGCCCTTTTTCAAACCTAAGACGACCTATAAAAGTGAACCATACATTAACATGCTTTATACTGCATTATCAATGTATGTGGCAGAAAGATATACGTATCAATAATGATGTAATAGCAACGAAACTGATTTAAAAATAAAAAAAATAAGTTATATCTACACGAAAAAACATTCCACATAGAGAAACACGTAATGTAAGACGTCCAGACACCACATCTTCCTCTACAGATAATTACTTCTCAACTGCAGTCACCGGTTTCAGTTCTACGTGTAACTGCCGAGCTATTGAGGGGTACTTAAGAAAATATTCTTACCAACGTTAAAATGCCAGAATCCCAGTTTTAGTTCATTTTCCTCACATTAGCTAAAATTTTGACAGTCGTTTGTTAGAACTTTATACTACATCGTTTACCGGAAGAGTAGCTCATTAAAAAAATGTTAGACATTTAGATCACATTGTCTGGTATTTCTAGCAGAAGCTAAATATTTCTTGGCTCAACAATAAAAATTGTATTTATTTGTTTATCGATACATTCATTCAGATTGAGGCAGTTTTTCCAACGTTTTTCCCATTCAGCGGGTTACTGGAAACTTTGCAAAATATGCATAACCTCTTCATATAACACAAAGCATTTCATTTTACAAATTTCAATAGGTAATGGGATAGGTGGAAACCAGATATTGCCAACGATGTGGATAGTGTGACAATTCGAACCATACGTCATTTCTTTTAATTCCCCACAGCACCTGTATAAGTGTGTTCAGGGTCTTGCTACTTAGTGTTAAGACCTGTGATCGTATCTTTCTCATGGAGTTTAAAAGCAATAGATAAGAAATCCCTGTAGAATCGGAGAATCTCTGACCGTAACCATCATGGGGAGTGAAAGAGACTTCGTCTCTTGCGGCACTGTCCCGCTTACTTGTAAACACTCTCGAAACTGATGTTCAATTGACAGGTTTCTTCTGCATACCCAGGGCCAACCCACAATAACAAACACGTGCGTAATACCGCCAAATCTTCTGATACGGTCCCACATCGCTTAAAAATTCATTTCCTCGACATTTTTTGTCATTAAATCAAAAAGTGCTGTATTTTTTAAATTATTTATCGTCTTTTTTCATCGAGGGCTCACCTCGCAACGATATAGGAAATGCCAAGGTAATAAAATAATAAAATACAAATCGATAACTCAAAATATACAACACACAGAACACGTAACGAGCTTTCCGTGTGTAAGCGTCGTGGTCTATGAGGATAAGACAGGTAGTTGCTCGTGGCCTTGATTAAGGAACCGTCCCGACATTTGCCTTAATAGTTTAGGAAAATCACGGAAACCTCAGATCGAGTAAGTCAGACAGATCAACTTTATCCTTCCGAATATATCAGTATTAACAGCTGCAGTGTTCCATTCTGTTGGATGTTGTTGTTGTGGTCTTCAGTCCTGAGACTGGTTTGATGCAGCTCTCCATGCTACTATATCCTATGCAAGCTTCTTAATCCCCCAATATCTACCGCAGCCTACATCCTTCTGAATCTGCTTAGTGTATTCATATCTTGGTCTCCCTCTACGATTTTTACCCTCCACGCTGCCCTCCAATACTAAATTGGTGATCCCTCGATGTCTCAGAACATGTCCTACCAACCAATATCTTCTTCTAGTCAAGTTGTGCCACAAGTTCCTCTTCTCCTCAATTCTGTTCAGTACCTCCTCATTAGTTATGTGATCTACCCATCTAATCTTCAGCATTATTCTCTGGCACCACATTTCGAAAGCTTCTGTTCTCTTCTTGTCCAAACTAGTTATCGTCCATGTTTCACTTCCATACATGGCTACACACCATACAAATACTTTCAGAAACGACTTCCTGACACTTAAATCTATACTCGATGTTAACAAATTTCTCTTCTTCAGAAACGCTTTCCTTGCCATTGCCAGTCTACATTTTATATCCTCTCTACTTCGACCATCCTTTTCTCCTTTAAGTATCTCATTTCCTAATCTAATTCCCTCAGCATCACCCGACTTAATTCGACTACATTCCATTAACCTCGTTTTCTTTTTGTTGATGTTCATCTTATACCCTCCTTTCAAGACACTGTCCATTCCGTTCGACTGCTCCTCCAAGTCCTTTGCTGTCTCTGACAGAATTACAATGTCTAGGTTTTTATTTCTTCTCCATGGATTTTAAAACCTACTCCGAACTTTTCTTTTGTTTCCTTTATTGCTTGCTCAATATACAGATTGAGTAACATTGGGGATAGGCTACAACCCTGTCGCACGCCCTTCCCAACCGCTTCTTCCCTTTCATACCCCTCGACTCTTGTAACTCCCATCTGATTTCTGTACAAATTGTAAATTGCCTTTCGCTTCCTGTATTTTACCCCTCCCACCCTCAGAATATGAAAGGGAGTATTCCAATCAACATTGTCAAAAGCTTTCTCTAAGTCTATAGATGATAGAAACGTAGGTTTACCTTTCCTTAATCTTTCTTCTAAGATAAGTAGTAGGGTCAGTATTGCCTCACGTGTTCCAACATTTCTACGGAATCCAAACTGATCTTCCCCGAGGTCGGTTTCTATCAGTTTTTCCACTCGTCTGTAAAGAATTCGTGTTAGTATTTTGCAGCTGTGACTTATTAAACTGATAGTTCGGTAATTTTCACATCCGTCAACACCTGCTTTCTTTGGGATTGGAATTATTATATTCTTCTTGAAGTCTGAGGGTATTTCGCCTGTCTCATACATCTTGCTCACCAGGTGGTAGAATTTTGTCAAGACTGGCTCTCCGAAGGCTGTCAGTAGTTCTAATTGAATGTTGTCCACTCCGGGGGCCTCGTTTCGACTCAGGTCTTTCAGTGCTGTGTCAAACTCTTCACGCAGTATCATACTTCCCATTTCACCCATTTCATCTTCATCTACATCCTCTTCCATTTCTATAATATTGACCTCAAGTACATCGCCCTTGTATAGACCCACTTTTTCCTCTTCCACCTTACAGCTCTCCCTACTTTCCTTGGAACTGGCTCTTGATATCCACGCAAGTGGTTCTCCTTTCCTGTACGCAGTATCTATCTTACCCCCAGCGCGATAAGCCTCTACATGCTTACATTTGTCCTCTAGCCATCCCTGCTTAGCCATTTTGCACCTACTGTCGATCTCATTTTTGAGACGTTTGTATTCCTTTTTGCCTGCTTCATTTACTGCATTTTTATATTTACTCCTTTCGTCAATTAAATTGAATATTTCTTCTGTTGCCCAAGGGTTTCTACTAGACCTCTTCTTTTTACCTATTTGATCCTCTGCTGCCTTCACTATTTCATTCCTCAAACCTACCCATTCATCTACTACTGTATTTCTTTCCCCCATTCCTGTCAATTGTTCTTCTATGCTCTCCCTGAAACTCTGTACAACCTCTGGTTCTTTCAGTTTATCCAGGTTCCATCTCCTTAAATTCCCACCTTTTTGCAGTTTCTTCAGTTTTAATCTACAGTTCATAACCAATAGATTGTGGTCAGAGTCCACATCTGCCTCTGGAAATGTCTTACAATTTAAAACATGATTCCTAAATCTCTGTCTTACCATTATATAATCTATTTGATACATTGTAGTATCTCCAGGGATCTTCCATGTGTACAACCTTCTTTCATGATTCTTGAACCAAGTGTTAGCTATAATTAAGTTATGCTCTGCGCAAAATTCTACCAAGCGGCTTCCTCTTTCATTTCTTAGCCCCAATGCATATTCACCTACTATGTTTCCTTCTCTCCCTTTTCCTACTCTCGAATTCCAGTCACCCATGACCATTAAATTTTCGTCTCCCTTCACTACCTGAATAATTTCTTTTATATCATCATACATTTCATCAATTTTTTCGTCATCTGCAGAGCTTGTTGGCATATAAACTTGCACTACTGTAGTAGGCGTGGGCTTCGTGTCTATCTTGGCCACAATAATGCGTTTACTATGCTGTTTGTAGTAGCTTACAATTACTGCTATTTTTTATTCATTATTAAACCTACTGCTGCATTATCCCTATTTGATTTTGTATTTATAACCCTGTATTCACCTGACCAAAAGTCTTGTTCCTCCTGCCACCGAACTTCACTAATTCCCACTATATCTAACTTTAACCTATCCATTTCCCTTTTTAAATTTTCTAAGCATCTGCCAGATTAAGCGATCTGACTTCCATGCTCCGATCCGTAGAACGCCAGATTTCTTTCTCCTGATAACGACGTCCTCTCGAGTAGTCCCCGTCCGGAGATACGAATGGGGGACTATTTTACCTCCAGAATATTTGACCCCAGAGGACGCCATCATCATTTAATCATACAGCAAAGCTGTATGCCGTCGGGAAAAATTACTGCTGTAGTTTCCCCTTGCTTTCAGCCTTCACAGTACCAGAACAGCAAGGCCATTTTGGTTAGTGTTACAAGGCCAGATCAGTCAGTCATCCAGGCTGTTGACCCTGCAACTACTGAAAAGGCTGCTGCCCCTCTTCAGGAACCAAAAGTTTGTCTGGCCTCTCAACAAATACCCCTCCATTGTGGTTGCACCTACGGTACGGGTATCTGTATAGTTGAGTCACGCAAGCCTCCCCACCAACGGCAAGGTCCATGGTTCATGGGGGGAGGTTCTGATCGTTACCAATGTGCAATGTTTCTCGATTTACACACACATTGTTTCAGGCAAAACGTGACAAAAAATGTAGTTCCGTTTCCTTTCCGACCGCACAAGGTACGCAGTACTGTGAAGATATGCTGCGACGTTTGAAAAAACCCTAGTATATTCAGAAAATTGACTCAATGTCCGTACTTATTCGACTACGCTCCTCAATCCATTTGAAAAACTGAATCAGCATCCCCAGATGTGATTCGTGTTTTAGTTATCTCCTTTCCTTACTTTCCTCTACTTCGAGCCTTCTAAGTGATCTTTAACTGTGTAGTATAATTCATGTATGAAGAATGATTTAGCTGATTTTTTAAACTGATGTATTTTAGTAATAATTTTCATTTCCTATGGAAATTTATTACACAAGTTTATTCCTAGATGACGTCCGTTTTTACTTGTTGTATGTGAGTCCAAATTGGCTCTTGACCATGATTAATTATAGAACTATTAGTGAAATATTCGATAATATTTTCCCCTACATCATAGATTGGTAGATCTACTCACTTGGAGCAAGAAGGATGCCCATTTATTTAAATTGCTCTTCACAATGAACCCCACTACTATTTCTAGCTATTATTCTCACGGCTCTCTTCTGCCGTTTAATACTGTGTCCAAGTTTTGTGACTTCGATCCCGAGAAAAGAATCCCATTGCTAGAATTTGAATGCATCATATGGCATTACCTCTTCTAAGCAAATGAAAAAAGTATAAGAGCACAATATGTAAAAACATTTTTTGCCAGTGTCTCTGTGTGCTCATTTCATGGTAGATGACAATCAATTTTCATCCCTATAAACTTTATGCTTGTTACAAAGTCTATAGTATTACCACCTATTGTTAATATGACAGTTGTTTCCTCTCCTAATGCTGAAGTGTATATTACATTTTAATGTTTAAGGTTAATTTATTACGTACTACTCGGTAGCAAACATCCATGAGGCTTTCATTTGCTTTCTCTAATTGGAGTTGTGGTACTTATAATTAACAGTGTTGTTGCTGTCATCTTCAATGAGAACTTTTTCTCCATGTCCTATACTGTGTGGAAAGTCATTGATATGTATATAAAGAACAGAAGTGTGTCCAATACACTGCACTGAGGAACACCTGTGTTAATACGTTTCCCGTCTGAAAATTGCTTCATTAAATTTGCGATCTCTACACCCTGATTTCCAGGTAAGACATGAATCACTCTCTGACTATTCATGTTATACATTTCAATTCTAGCTTATTTAGGAGTATTTTACGGCCAACAGCGTCAAAATCCATGGTCATGTTAAAAATATGCGTGTAACCAAACCATCCTTCTCAAGAGCTTCAATTCAACACTGTAATGGCCGATATTGTACTTCTCCCTCTTCGATTATTGTGCTTCGAGTACCAAGCTATATTTATTTATGTAAGCCATAAGTCTCTCTTTCATGAGTGATTCACTTATTTTTGAGAATAACGACAATAATAAAACTGGTCAGTACTTTACAGTGCTTTCTGTATTATATTTCCTTAGTAATGGCACAACTCATGCACGCTTTTCAATACTCTGGGAAAATATCTGAACTAAACAACTCATTTATTATGTTTGTTAATGGAGCTTGTATGCTTTTTATGCTTTCCTTTAGGTGGGATACATGACCCTAAGCTATGAAAGTGGACCTCTTATTTCTTAACTGGTTATTATCTTCCTGACTTCAATCTCTCTTGTGGAAAACATCGTTCTCCATGGAGTGTAAGCCACTGTGGGGGCTACACGAGTTTTAAGGAACATTTTGCAGCAGCTTCTTCGCAGTCTCAGAGAAGGAAACGTTTACAATTCTTGCTAGTTAGTGTGAATTTTTCATTATTTCTTTTCGATCTCTTATTTGTATTTATCTCACACAAAACGTTCCCAGAGTTAACTTTTTATATAAAACATATCGTTGTCTTTCTACTAATACACGATGTGGCTAGAAGCAGAGTGATTTCATATATTTTAGATTTCAATAATCTACCGTTGTCCTGCACCATATTTTGAACCATTAGTGGCTGGTGGTCTGCGACTTCCATCAGTTTGATCTTCAACGCAAGTGTAGGTACTCTTGCATTCAGCAGCTGGTAATATATTTAGTAGTGCAACTAGAGTAGAAGAAACCCTAGACACGTCAAAGTATTTTGGATGAATTTCCACAGTTCGTTTACAGATCGAAACACGAATGTTTAGCAGACTTTTATGTTCTTAGCAGTAGATGATGATAAATAGTAATATTAGTATAAATATGTGTGTGTGTGTGTGTGTGTGTGTGTGTGTGTGTGTGTGTGTGTGAGACAGAGAGAGAGAGCGAGAGAGGTCTTGGGTTTCGCCATAAAGAAAAGTACGTCGTTTACCAAAATCTGAATTACAGTGGAATGGTGTTGAGTGTACACACTATTATATCATACGCCAACATCTTGTTTGATGATATAACGTTAGGGAAAAGTAATGCCTAAGAATAGAGGCATACAAGGTAGAGTAGTATGATCTCCGACCAGGCTATACACTGGCTTCTCCCTTAGTGGTTAAATTATAATCGCTGAAGAAATTCTTTATTGTGCAGTTATTTTAAAGGAAAGGATAAACATTCTTCAACAGTGGCAATGAATTAAAACTATTTTCTATTGATATAATTTGCTGTACAAGTATGCAACTATCGTAAGAAAGTGGACTCATAGTTATTACAATCGATTATAGTAGATGTGCAGTGTACTTCCAACATTGCTGTGAACTGAAACAAGAGGAAGAGTTTTACCATCAGCTTTTCATATAACTAGTATCATGTAAATAAAATGGAAAAATAGTGGAATAGTGGACATATCTGATTATTACTCCGTGTCAAGCTCACTCTGATGCAATATACAGCACAGTCGTTATTGAAGGTTGATCGCTTTGTGACATATGTCCACTCGTCACAACATACCAGATTTTACAAAATCGATATTATTCTTATAAAATTTCGTGATAATTTCTTCGTTTATTAAAGTGGTGCTATAATCGTCTTTTATGGTTGCTGTGTTCGCCATTATTTGAGAAAATAATATTCTAATTGGACCAAACTGAATATGATAGTGAGTAGAATGTTTTTGGTCTTTGAAGTTAAGTTTAATTGGTAAACTCTGTCTACAAACATTGATCCATACATGTACTGTTTGCCAAAATTAATTATTAGTTTTGTTTCTAAACATGTATAGAGTGGGTCCTGTATTTTATTATTTTGTGGGAAGTTGGTTTTGATCAGAAAATAGGGATGATTACGCTCGATGCAGTACTAAAAAGAGCGGACAAATGTGACACATTGCTAATCAGATTGGTAAATTTCTGTCTCGCAATCGACGTCACGCTGCCCTCAGATGGCTGTATCATGGGCTCCTCTCTTTCCACATTGACCTGTGACTGTACAACTCAGACGAAGAAGGCCGACATTAATGTTTACATTGTTCGCCTAATTGAAAGATTCTCTTGCTTTACTCTTCAGAGTTACTTCAGCGCTCACTACTGAAAGAAATACTTATGAGATTTTCCGAACTTTAGCAAGGTTTCCGTGTTTAATTTCATCGTTTACTTTCTTATCCAAATTTGTATTCCTCAGTGTTAATAACTTTCTAGATAATCACTTTACGTACTCTTTACTGTAGGCGGTCGAGTTGCTGAATACTTTTGGTATTTTCTCAGAACAAGAAGAGACATAATTCTACATAACGAGGAACTGTTCAAAGGAAAAACTCTAAGAGTAGTGGCATAGAAGGTCTCCTGTCTCAGAGAGTTGATACAGTACAAAATTAACGCTTGTAATTAATCCCAACATCGGGCAAACGGTAAGTATCATCAGCTCTGACGGTACATTGGCCATTTTATTCAAGATTACATATGTTCAGAAGATCTGTGACGTTAAATAAAAACAAAATTATTCCTACGTGAATATTCATTATAGGAACAAGAAATATGAGCCAACTTCTATATTCTTCCTCTCGACGTTTCGGTATCCCTCGACAGACTAAGAAGTATTTTCAGGTCGACCACCTAAAGCTCAAAATTCCTTTATTTACATGTTCTATAATGAAAAATTTTTAGATGTGGTTTCATCTCCAGCGATGTAAACGATAATTGGATGAACCATGCTATAGTTAATTATATCATTTTTACGCATATATCAGGAGATAGGACGTCATAACCACTGAAATTTGTAGAAAACTGCTGGATCATGCATGATGTTTACCTTTATTACTTCTTTGCTACTGTATTCGTGACATCTTTCACAGACAGTATCCTCTTATGCCACTGAATGTACCTACACAGATATATCATAGTTGATACGTGGAAAGATACGTCAGTCACGCAAGATGGCTGCCGAGTGAGATCACAGGTACTTTCTTCGTCCGCTAAAAGAACTTCTTTAAGAGGAAAGAGTGTCAAATTTAAAATTTCTTTGTTTCGTATACTTGCAGTAGTGTCCGTTATTGTCACACAACTGAATATTAGCGTCCTAGCAGAGCTTGTTCTTGAAAAAACTTCTTGTTACACGAAGTCCCGATAATCGCGACATAATCAGAAATTTCCCGTGACACAAACACAAAAATTCTATTGAGGTGTTCTTGATAGTGCAAAATTCGTTAAAAAAGACAGCTACTAGTTTCATCAGTGTCTATAGTCGCAATAAAAGTGTAATTAAAACTTTCTAAACCGTATTTAACAAACACATTTCGTTTTGTTTACTGGTTAGATAGACTCGATCTAGACCTAAATTTTCCGAGTTATAAACGTTTAAAAACCTAACCAAATACGCTTGATAACGTAAATTCTTTAAAAGGAAGTAATTATTACTTCATTCTTCTGTCACTGTATCTCTAAATCAGTAATAAAACAACAGCAACCGCACATAACGCTCTTGTGTCTTTTTTGTTTACATACAGCCAATCTTGGGTCCTTGTCAAATTTAAAACATCCCTTAAGCTTAATTATTCTATAGAAACTGACAATGGGTGAGAAATGTGGCAGGTATTATAGGGTAGTGATTAGAGGGATGTTTTGCCAAATTTGTAGGAAATATTTTCACTGGGGGGAGGGGGGGATGCATTGGGGAGAATGTAGGGAGAACAGAAGAGGCTCTCTCCTGGAACTGTAGAGTATGCAGTAGGAACATTTTGATTGGGGAGCAGGAAAGGAAAATCTGTGCCCTAAAGGCTCAGATGGACGAACCAAGGAAGCAACACGCAAGGATCAGGGGAGATATGGCGGAGAACAGTGGTTGGGAACTGGCAGCTGGTCGGAGGATTGAAAGAAAGAGAACGCGATCTGACAGTTTTATCATGAACACCGAAAACAGGCCAGAGTTAAGTGGAGAAGAGCCTCAGGTGGAACGAGAAGCAGGAAATGTGCAGCACATTTCAACCGAAGCCAAGGGCCTAGGAAAGTACAGTGTTAGGAAGAAGAAAGTGCTCCTGCTAGGTAGTAGCCATGGGCGAGGTGTAGGGTCTCATCTATAGGAAAGTTTAAGTGCAGTGTATCAGGCCACAAGTATCTTCAAGCCAAATGCAGGGCTAAGCCATGTGACAGAGGATCTAGGGTCCTTTTGTAAGGACTTTACGAAAGAGGAGGATGTAGTGGTGGGGCGAGAAACAGGTTGACAGGAATGGGGCATATGACGTAGGTGGTGACCTGGACAAGATAGCTTCCCTGACTTAAGGGACCAGTGTACACTTTGTTGAGCTGTTCCGGCGTCATGATCGAACACACCTTGATGGAGTTTTGAGGCGAATCAATGTGGGGTTAGAGATGGCTCTGAGGGCATCCAACTTTGCTCATATTTCTCTGGTACCCGTGGGAATATCAACAGGTGGGATTTCACTAGGCATGGCCTACACGTAACCAGTCCTGGGAAGAGAAGATTGGTACAGTTGATTCATGAAAGTATAGGGGATGGATTTTGGGCCACATGTGGTCAAATACCTGTTGTCATAGAAAGGAAAAGTAAATCTTTACTAGGATAAATCCAGACAACAGGTTCCTCTGTCTAAAATGTATCTCCAGAAGTTTAAAAAATACTGAAACAATCACGCACAAGACAGTATTTAACACTCTATCACACATACAAATTGCTACAAAGAAATACAAGTGTAAGTGCAACATGGGGCATTTCACAGACTTAACAATCCTCCATCAAAACATGCAATCAATAAAAAATAAAATACTATCCATAGATGTTGAGCTCCTTGCATACTGCTAAGGGAGTGGGATAAGGTAATAAATGATACACACACTTAGCAAACTATGTAGACCATCATTTTTCATGTATAGCAGAGAAGCTACAGCAAAAATTCCCCAAAAGAAATAAAATAAATAATGTTGCAGTAAATACAATGATGTTGCTTGCAACCACAGAGGATGAAGTCAATAAATCAGTTCAAAAACTAAAATATAAAAAGTCAGTAGCTGTAGATGAAGTACATCTACATCTACGTGATTCCTCTGCTATTCACAATAAGGTGCGTAGCAGAGGGTTCAATAAACCAACTCAAACTGTCTCTCTACCGTTCCACTCTCGAACGGCACGTGGAAAAACGAGCACGAGCACAAAATTTTTTCTGTACGAGCCCTGATTTCTCTTATTTTATCGTGATGATCATTTCTTCCTATGTGAGTGGGTGGCAAGATAATGTTTCGCAATCGGAGGAGAAAACTGGCGGTTGAAATTTCGTGAGAATATCCCGTCGCAACCAAAAACGCCTTTGTTTTAATGCCTGCCAATCCAATTCATGTATCATGTCTGTGACACTATCCCCCCTATTTCTCGATAGTACAAAACGAGCTGCCCTTCTTTGTACTCTTTCGATGTCATCCCACACCGCACAGCAGTACTACTGAATAGGGCGGACAAGCGTGGTGTAAGGAGTCTCTTTAGTAGACCTGTTGGACATTGTAAGTGTTCTGCCATTGAATCGCAGTCAGCTCTACCCACAATATTATCTAAGTGATCGTTCCAACTTAGGTTGTTTGTAATTGTAATTCCTAAGTATTTAGCTGAATTTACAGCCTTCAGTTTTGTTTGACTTATCGCGTAATCGAAATTTAGCTGATTTCTTTTAGTACTCATGTGAATAACTTCACACTTTTCTTTATTCAGGGTCAATTGCCACGTTTCGCACCTTACAGATATCTTATCTAAATCATTTTGCAAGTCGTTTTGATCATCTGATGACTTTACAAGACGGTAAATGACAGCATCATCTGCAAACAATCTAAGACGGCTACTCAGATTGTCTCCTATGACGTTAATATAGATCAGGAACAATAGAGGGCCTATAAAACTTCCATGGGGAACGCCGGATATTACTTCTGTTTTACTCGATGACTCTCTGTTTATTACTACGAACTGTGACCTTTGTGACAGGAAATCACGAATCCAGTCGCACACCTGAGGCAATACTCCATAGACACCAAGTTTGGTTAGAAGATGCTTGTGAGGAACGGTCTCGAAAGCCTTCTGGAAATGTAAAAATATGGAATCAATTTGACATCCCCTGTCGATAGCACTTATTACTTCATGAGTATAAAGAGCTAGTTGGGTTTCACAAGAACGATATTTTCTGAATTCGTGCTGACTGTATGTCAATAAATCGTTTTCTTCGGTTTACTTCATAATGTTCGAATACAGTATATGTTCCAAAACCCTACTGCAAATCGACGTTAGTGATATAGACCCGTAATTCAGGAGATTACTCCTACTTCCCTTTCTGGATATTGGTGTGACTTGATCAATTTTCCAGTCTTTAGGTACGGAACTTTCTGTGAGCGAGTGGTTGTATATAATTGCTAAATATGGAGCTATTTTATCAGCATACTCTGAGAGGAACCTGACTGGTATACAATCTGCACCGGAGGCTTTGCCTTTATTAAGTGATTTTAGCTGCTTTGTTACACCGATGAGATCTACTTCTATGTTTCTCATCTTGGCAGTTGTTCTTGATTGGAATTCAGGAATATATACTTCGCCTTCTTTGGTGAAGGAGTTTCGGAAAACCTTATGTAATAACTCTGCTTTAGTGGCACTGTCATCAGTGACTTTAGCTTGGTTATCGCGTAGTGAAGGTTTTGATTGCCATCTTGCCACTGGTGTGCTATATGTATCACCAGAATCTCTTTGGGTCCTCTGCCAGATTTAGAGACATAATTTCGTTGTAGTAATTATTAAAAGCATCTTGCATTGAAGTACGCACTATATTACGAACTTCTGTAAAACTTTGCCAATCTTGGGGATTTTGCGTTCTTCTAAATTTGGCATGCGTTTTTGGTTGCTTCTGCAGCAACGATCTGACCCGTTTTTTGTACCATGGGGGATCAGTACCATCACTTATTAATTTATGTTGTGAATATCTCTCAACTGCTGTCGATATTATCTCTTTAAAAACATTCCACAACTTTTCTGCACTCACATGATCAGATTGTAAGGAGAGAAGGCTGTCTCTTAAAAAGGCTTTTCTAAATAGATACACTTTGCGTTTCTTTTTGATGGTTGTTGTACGTGTTACGGTATTCATGGTAGCAGCAACTGCCTTATGGTCGCTAATCCCTGTATTCGTCACAGTACTCACTATCTGTCCAGGATAATTTGTTGCTAAAAGGTCAAGTATGCTTTCGCAATCATTTACGCTTCGAGTGGCCTCATGAACTTATTGTTCAAAATAAATTCCTGAGAAAGCATTCAGTATAATTTCGGATGACGTTTTATGCCTTCCGCGTGCTTTAAACGTGTAATTTTTCCCACATATCGAGGGTAGATTGAAGCCACCACCGACGGTAATTGTATGAGCAGGGTACTTATTTGAAATGAGACTCAAGTTTTCTTTGAACTGTTCAGCAAATATTATTTTCTGAATCGGGGGTTTGGTAAAACGATCCAATTAATTGTTTAGTCCGATGTGAGGCATAAACTCTACCCATACTATTTCACACGAAGTAACTATTTCAATTTCGTTTCAATGCAAACTACCTCTGAGAGCAATAAATACTCCACCACTAACTGTATTTAATCTATCCTTTCTGAACACTGTTAGATCGTTTGAAAACATTTCGGCTGAACCTATTTCCGGCTTCAGCCAGCTATCTGTACTTACAACTATTTGAGATTCACTGCTTTCTATTAGGTCTTGGACCTCTGGTTCTTTCCCAGCACAGCTACGACAATTTACAAATACAATACCAATCGTTTCTACAACTACCTTACTGTGTTTTATCTGCCCACTTTTAGAATGGCGCCCCTTCTGTGGTTCCCTGGTGGCCACTGAGTGACGCGCGTTTCTTTGGCTCGCTAGTTTTTCCGCTCATTGAAGGTGTTACAGAGAAGTGCGGCAGTCCACAACGTGTGCATCCGACTAAACAAATGTTACTTGCCGTGGTGTGTTGTTCTCCGTTGATTACCATAAGTGATAAGAGAGTGAAAAATGGGAAGAGTACGAGTAAGCGGCAGCAAGCGAGGCTACAGGGGCGCAGGCAGTGCGGGCGCCCGGTCTCCGGCGGCAGGTGAGGCCTCGCTTCCCGACATCGGGGAGCTCGTCCGGTCCCAGGTGAGTGCGGCGCTGCACAGAAAGACACGCTAGACGTAATAGTGTAATCCATCACGGACTCTGTGATGGCCACGGTCATGGACAAACTGCAAGAGTCTGCCGGGCGCAACAGCACCGAAATCCAGTCTCTTAAAAAGTCCCTGGCCGCACAAGAGAAAAAAGCCGCCGAACTAGAAACTAAACTGGCTGCGGCCACCGATGAAATTGAGCAGTATCAGCGAAGGAACAGCTTGCGCTTGTTCGGGGTAGCTGAAAACGATCGTGAAAACACCGACGACCTGGCCATTAGCCTCGTGCCTGAGAAACTTGGCGTGCAGATCGACGTGGCCGATATTGACAGAAGCCACCGTGTTGGGCGCAGGATACCAGGTGCGATGAAACCCAGGCCCATAATAATTAAATTTGTGTCATACCTGAAAAGAGCTGAAGTGTTTGCTCAGAAAGGAAAACTCGCCAAGAGTGGGGTTACCCTGAGGGAAGATCTGACGCGCGAAAGACTAAAAGTTTTGAACACTGCGATCACACAGTTTGGCCTTCAAAATGTATGGACCCAGGATGGCAGGATCTTAGTCAAGACGGAAGGAGGGAGGAAAACGGTGACGAACATGTCCGAACTGAAAGATTGAGCGAAATCTCGCGAGACACAAAGTCTCATATTGTACTCTGTCTAATATAAGTTAATTTTTATTCTTTCTTTTCATTTTTTTACGTAAATGTTGCTTCGTTATTTCTATAAGTATCATAAGTACTCTATTTATAATCAGTCAATTGTCTCACATAAATATTGCTTCTTTATTTGTCTATCATAAGTGCTCATGTATATTCATATTGTCAGTCAAACGGGAATTAACATTCTCGATTAACAGGAATCTTCTTAAAACCGCCTTTCTATATCTGTTATTTTCATCCCCGTCACTACCACCACTACTACTATTATCTTTTTCGTAACCACTACTGCCACTTTCCATCTTTCTTTTCGCTCCCTTCTCCGATACCTCCAGCTTGTCTTTCACCTTTAGTCCACAGACGCTTGAGTCAGTCACGACCTTGGACACACCTGTAAATATGTCTTCCCCCGCGAAATCCAGCTTTTGTCCCTCTTCCGGCCAGCAGGTAGACGGAGCGCGCTCGGTCCGACAGGCGGCCACAATGGGACGGACCGGTTCCGGCGGCGGGCTGTTTGTGGCCCACGCGAACGCTCAGTCCCTAACGGCTCACTTCGACGAGTTCTGTGACCTGTTCTGCCAATCGCTGTTCCATATTATCCTCGTCTCTGAAACTTGGTTGAAACCAAACATTTCTTCCGACGCTATCCGAATCACTGGTTACTCTCTTCTAAGGGCAGATCGTGAAACACGACGCGGTGGTGGTCCTACTATACTATGCACATCGGATGCAAAGGGCGAAGGAGAAGCAGAGTTCTTGTTTTTCGAAATAAATACATCAAATCAGAAACTGCTAACTGGAGTAATCTATAAACCTCCAAACGTCGGTGCTATGTCCTCCTTTCAGTCTGCCCTGTCCTCGCTCGTGACACTGTATGAACACATAATCATTATGGGCGACACAAACATCGACTTACAGTTAAAATCTCCCTCTGCAGAAAAATTAAGGACACTGTTCCACTCCAATGATATGAGTTTAACACCGCTGGACCCAACTCATCACACGCCACACAGCCGTACACTCATAGATATAATAGCAACAAAGCGACCAGATAAAATAATTCGCGCCAATCAGACATCCGCTCCAGGACTCTCTGCTGATGACGTGATATTCTTAAATTACTCAGTACATACTACAGGGCCATTCTTTTGTGTTAATTATTTGAAGTCAGGTTCTAATTTTTTTGAGCAGTCAGATTGTGTTGCGTTAGAACACTGCGGGTAAGTGTTGACATGATACGAAAAAGATAAGAGAAAGTAGGCTCAGTACGTTCAGTTTTACTCAGCTGTTTCCGAATCAAATAATATAGAAGTTTCATCTAAGGTATCAGATAGATTATATAATGGTAAGACAGAGATTTAGGAACCAGGTTTTAAATTGTAAGACATTTCCAGGGGCAGATGTGGACTCTGACCACAATCTATTGGTTATGACCTGTAGATTAAAGCTGAAGAAACTGCAAAAAGGTGGGAATTTAAGGAGATGGGACCTGGATAAACTAAAAGAACCAGAGGTTGTACAGAGATTCAGGGAGAGCATAAGGGAGCAATTGACAGGAATGGGGGAAATAAATACAGTAGAAGAAGAATGGGTAGCTTTGAGGGATGAAGTAGTGAAGGCAGCAGAGGATCTAGTAGGTAAAAAGACGAGGTCTAGTAGAAATCCTTGGGTAACAGAAGAAATATTGAATTTAATTGATGAAAGGAGAAAATATAAAAATGCAGTAAGTGAAACAGGCAAAAAGGAATACAAACGTCTCAAAAAATGAGATCGTCAGGAAGTGCAAAATGGCTAAGCAGGGATGGCTAGAGGACAAATGTAAGGATGTAGAGGCCTATCTCACTAGGGGTAAGATAGATACCGCCTACAGGAAAATTAAAGAGACCTTTGGAGATAAGAGAACGACTTGTATGAATATCAAGAGCTCAGATAGAAACCCAGTTCTAAGCAAAGAAGGGAAAGCAGAAAGGTGGAAGGAGTATATAGAGGGTCTATACAAGGGCGATGTACTTGAGGACAATATTATGGAAATGGAAGAGGATGTAGATGAAGATGAAATGGGAGATATGATACTGCGTGAAGAGTTTGACAGAGCACAGAAAGACCTGAGTCGAAACAAGGCCCCCGGAGTAGACAATATTCCATTGGAACTACTGACGGCCTTGGGAGAGCCAGTCCTGACAAAACTCTACCATCTGGTGAGCAAGATGTATGAAACAGGCGAAATACTCTCAGACTTCAAGAAGAATATAATAATTCCAATCCCAAAGAAAGCAGGTGTTGACAGATGTGAAAATTACCGAACTATCAGCTTAATAAGTCACAGCTGCAAAATACTAACACGAATTCTTTACAGACGAATGGAAAAACTAGTAGAAGCCAACCTCGGGGAAGATCAGTTTGGATTCCGTAGAAACACTGGAACACGTGAGGCAATACTGACCTTACGACTTATCTTAGAAGAAAGATTAAGGAAAGGCAAACCTACGTTTCTAGTATTTGTAGACTTGGAGAAAGCTTTTGACAATGTTGACTGGAATACTCTCTTTCAAATTCTAAAGGTGGCAGGGGTAAAATACAGGGAGCGAAAGGCTATTTACAATTTGTACAGAAAGCAGATGGGAGTTATAAGAGTCGAGGGACATGAAAGGGGAGCAGTGGTTGGGAAGGGAGTAAGACAGGGTTGTAGCCTCTCCCCGATGTTGTTCAATCTGTATATTGAGCAAGCAGTAAAGGAAACAAAAGAAAAATTCGGAGTAGGTATTAAAATTCATGGAGAAGAAATTAAAACTTTGAGGTTCGCCGATGACATTGTAATTCTGTCAGAGACAGCAAAGGACTTGGAAGAGCAGTTGAATGGAATGGACAGTGTCTTGAAAGGAGGATATAAGATGAACATCAACAAAAGCAAAATGAGGATAATGGAATGTAGTCTAATTAAGTCGGGTGAAGCTGAGGGAATTACACTCCTGGAAATTGAAATAAGAACACCGTGAATTCATTGTCCCAGGAAGGGGAAACTTTATTGACACATTCCTGGGGTCAGATACATCACATGATCACACTGACAGAACCACAGGCACATAGACACAGGCAACAGAGCATGCACAATGTCGGCACTACTACAGTGTATATCCACCTTTCGCAGCAATGCAGGCTGCTATTCTCCCATGGAGACGATCGTAGAGATGCTGGATGTAGTCCTGTGGAACGGCTTGCCATGCCATTTCCACCTGGCGCCTCAGTTGGACCAGCGTTCGTGCTGGACGTGCAGACCGCGTGAGACGACGCTTCATCCAGTCCCAAACATGCTCAATGGGGGACAGATCCGGAGATCTTGCTGGCCAGGGTAGTTGACTTACACCTTCTAGAGCACGTTGGGTGGCACGGGATACATGCGGACGTGCATTGTCCTGTTGGAACAGCAAGTTCCCTTGCCGGTCTAGGAACGGTAGAACGATGGGTTCGATGACGGTTTGGATGTACCGTGCACTATTCAGTGTCCGCTCGACGATCACCAGTGGTGTACGGCCAGTGTAGGAGATCGCTCCCCACACCATGATGCTGGGTGTTGGCCCTGTGTGCCTCGGTCGTATGCAGTCCTGATTGTGGCGCTCACCTGCACGGCGCCAAACACGCATACGACCATCATTGGCACCAAGGCAGAAGCGACTCTCATCGCTGAAGACGACACGTCTCCATTCGTCCCTCCATTCACGCCTGTCGCGACACCACTGGAGGCGGGCTGCACGATGTTGGGGCGTGACCGGAAGACGGCCTAACGGTGTGCGGGACCGTAGCCCAGCTTCATGGAGACGGTTGCGAATGGTCCTCGCCGATACCCCAGGAGCAACAGTGTCCCTAATTTTCTGGGAAGTGGCGGTGCGGTCCCCTACGGCACTGCGTAGGATCCTACGGTCTTGGCGTGCATCCGTGCGTCGCTGTGGTCCGGTCCCAGGTCGACGGGCACGTGCACCTTCCGCCGACCACTGGCGACAACATCGATGTACTGTGGAGACCTCACGCCCCACGTGTTGCGCAATTCGGCGGTACGTCCACCCGGCCTCCCGCATGCCCACTATACGCCCTCGCTCAAAGTCCGTCAACTGCACATACGGTTCACGTCCACGCTGTCGCGGCATGCTACCAGTGTTAAAGACTGCGATGGAGCTCCGTATGCCATGGCAAACTGGCTGACACTGACGGCGGCGGTGCACAAATGCTGCGCAGCTAGCGCCATTCGACGGCCAACACCGCGGTTCCTGGTGTGTCCGCTGTGCCGTGCGTGTAATCATTGCTTGTACAGCCCTCTCGCAGTGTCCGAAGCAAGTATGGTGGGTCTGACACACCGGTGTCAATGTGTTCTTTTTTCCATTTCCAGGAGTGTAGATTAGGAAATGAGGCACTTAAAGAAGTAAAGGACTTTTGCTATTTGGGGAGCAAAATAACTGATGATGGTCGAAGTAGAGAGGATATAAAATGTAGGCTGGCAATGGCAAGGAAAGCGTTTCTGAAGAAGAGAAATTTGTTAACATTCAGTATTGATTTAAGTGTCAGGAAGTCATTTCTGAAAGTATTCGTATGGAGTGTAGCCATGTATGGAAGTGAAACATGGACAATAAATAGTTTGGACAAGAAGAGAATAGAAGCTTTCGAAATGTGGTGCTAAAGAAGAATGCTGAAGATTAAATGGGTAGATCACATAACTAATGAGGAAGTATTGAATAGGATTGGGGAGAAGAGAAGTTTGTGGCACAACTTGACCAGAAGAAGGGATCGGTTGGTAGGACATGTTCTGAGGCATCAAGGGATCACCAATTTAGTATTGGAGGGCAGCGTGGAGGGTAAAAATCGTAGAGAGAGACCAAGAGATGAATACACTAAGCAGATTCAGAAGGATGTAGGTTGCAGTAGGTACTGGGAGATGAAAAAGCTTGCACAGGATAGAGTAGCATGGAGAGCTGCATCAAACCAGTCTCAGGAGTGAAGACCACAACAACAACATACTACCAAAGAAAAATCTCACCTGGTAACCTACAGAAACCTAAAAAATGTTAACCATGACGCTCTTCAAAAGGATTGCTCAGACATCCCTTGGCATGATATAAGCAATGAACCGACTGTAGACGGAAAAATTCTGGAATTATGTCGCAAAATTATTGCACTGTATGATAAACATGCTCCTCAACGCACTGTCAAGGTAAAGAGAGCTCCCGCTCCGTGGCTCACCACTGCATTACGCCAGTTAATGAATAAACGTGATGCTGCACATAGGGCCTTCAAGCGTAACCCAACCCCCGAGGCGTACGAAGCTTATAGGAAACTCCGAAATAGAACCAAGCAAAGCGTGAGGAATGCCAAAATCAGACATGCCCGCTCTGTCGTATGCGGCATATCAAAACCTGCTGCACTGTGGAAAAAGCTGCGCAGTCTCGGTATAGGGAAGCGAAGATCTGACGCTGTTTATCAAGCGTCTGAAGAAGAATTAAACGATTTCTTCTCAACAGCTGTAAAGTGCCACGCAGCGACAAATTACCAGCCCCACGATATCAATCTCTCGAGAGACAAGTTTTTCCTAAAACATGTCACTACCGGCACAGTACACAAGGCAATTATGAGAATCTCTTCCGAGGCAGTAGGAAATGATGGAGTGAGCATTGGCATGATGAAGAACGTCGTAAACACTATTACTCCAGTTATCACAGACATCTTCAAACTGTCTCTTGTCAGTAGTACATATCCTACTGAGTGGAAGCAAAGATTAATTCAACCTATATCCAAGACTGACAACCCTAAGTCGCCAGGGGACTACAGGCCGATCAGCATACTACCTGCAATATCTAAAGCCCTAGAATACATCGTCCATGAACTGCTGACGGATTACCTCAGAACTCATAACCTCCACGCTTTCGAAAGCACCATAGTACAGCAACTGAATTAATCAAAGTAACTGATGACATTAAACATGCTATGGACAGACATGAAGCTACCATCCTAACACTGCTTGACTTTAGCAAGGCTTTTGATAGAGTTGACTTTGATATATTACTAATTAAAATGAAGCAGCTGAATTTCTCAAACAGCGCAATACACTGGTTCGACAGCTACCTCAAAAACAGAAGTCAACAAGTCATTTGTGGGTCGGAAAAGTCATCATGGAAAAACGTGCGCTCTGGAGTTCCCCAAGGCTCCGTCCTTGGTCCATTACTCTTCTCACTGTACATTAATGATATTTCTTTAGTGATTCATTCCTGCAACTACCATCTATATGCCGATGACATCCAACTGTACATAAGTGCAAGCCCCAAGAACATTGCTGACGCAGTAGCGAGTATGAACGCAGATCTTTCAGATCTTTGCTCTGTTTCTCGATGGGCACAGAACCTAGGTCTGAAACTAAACCTCAAGAAATCCCAGGTCATACTTATATCTCATCCAAAGTTAATCAGTCGGT
This sequence comes from Schistocerca piceifrons, assembly GCF_021461385.2. Taxonomy (NCBI): domain Eukaryota; kingdom Metazoa; phylum Arthropoda; class Insecta; order Orthoptera; family Acrididae; genus Schistocerca; species Schistocerca piceifrons. The sequence continues at coordinate 686,800,553 of NC_060140.1, forward strand.
ACTTTCGCGAAACAGTCCCTCAAATACTCCTCAATGGTACCCAACTACCATACCAAAAAACAGTAAAAGACCTTGGAATAATCTTGGATGAACACCGAAACTGGGAACAACAAACAGTCACAGCTTGCCGGAAATCGCTTTCCTCCCTACATGCAATTCAAAAATTTAGGAAAATATTTCCAACCCATGTTAAACAAAAATTAGTCCAAACACTAGTCTTGCCTAATCTTTACTACTGTGATGTAGTTCAACACGGCACAAATAGTGAAAATTCGAGATGTCTCGAGCTAGTGATGAATGCTTGCGTTAGATACGTATGCAATATACGGTTGTATGATCATATCAGTCCTTCATACTCCCAGCTAGGTTGGATACGCCCACATAAGGCACGGATCTCCACACGATGTGCTTACTCCATCGATTTCTTAGCCACTGGTGCCCCCAATACCTATCTTCTCACATTAAACACCTATCATCATTCCACAACCGCAATACAAGATCGGATACGTCTAGCATCTTGGCTGTACCTTTACATAACAAAAAATCTTTCTCCGTGTCATTCTCCATCTCAGCCATATGACTATGGAACGCGCTCCCCTGTGATCTGCATCTTGTCCAGAACCACTCAACATTCAAGAGGGAACTCAAGACTTACATATGAGGGACGGTATAGCCACCATTGTTGTGCCCCTCTCATCTTTTTCTTTCTCCTCTCTATCATAGCTTCGAATTTTACCATTCTATTTCTCTTCCTCTAACCTGTCTACCTCTTCTATATCTCTTTCACCCCATTCTATCGTCTTATGTCTCTGCAAGATGAGAATAACACACAAGCTGCAAGAATATAACGAGAAAATTCCCAGCTAGCAATAGGACTGACATTTATAAAAGAAAAATATGTTTACTTTCATATACATAGTCATTTTTATTATTATTATTATTATTATTATTTTATTATTCTTGATTGTTATAATTATCATTGTACTACTTTTATAATCTCTATTTTTTTTTCTTTAACATTAATACTGTATAACATGTTATATGTCCTTAACGTCTGTAGAAACTGAAATTTGTTGAATCTGAGTATGCCTGGTTAGGTGTAAGAGAGGGCCTGAAGGCCCTAATTTTGCCAGGTAAAATGAATGCATAAATAAATAAATAAATAAAATACCGCCTAGTCCTTTCCACTCATCCTACGCTACCCGTATATCCACGTTATGTGTGTAGTGGACTCCTGACCTATTAAGCGGAACCCGGAAACCCACCACCCGATGGCGCAAGTCAAGGAATCTGCAGCCTACATGGTCACAGAACCGCTTGTTCCACTGATTCAGGTCCTCCACTCGGCTCTGCACCAAAGTACCACAGACAGCTCTATCGAAGATGCTGCAGATGGTGAGCTCCAATGTGTCTACTGAAACAATGCATAGAGATTATAGAAGGTCCTTAACAAATATAATAAATGAGTCCTTCAAATAAGGATCATTTCCAGAGCAGTTAAAACAGGCAAGAGATGTACCTTTGCTTAAGAAAGGTAATGTAGAAGACATACAAAAATTAATATCCCATATCCCTGCTGTCACCATTCTCAAAAATAATACAAGCAATTATAAAATACAGATTAATGAATTACCCAAGTAAGTAGAATATTTTAACCAAATCACGATTTGGTTTTGAAAGGTGCAAATATATGGAGTCAGCCGTAGTAGAATTCACAGAAGTCGCACATGATGCTCTTGACAAAGTTGAATGTGTCACAGACATATTTTTGTATCTTTCTAAGGCCTTTGGTACAGTTGACCACAAGATTCTATTACATAAAATAGAAGAATTAGGAATGAGAGGGGTAGATAATGACTGGTGTTGATCATACCTAGGAGAGAGGGTACAAAGAGTTGAGTGAACACATACTTTGAATAGATCCAAACATTTAGTAACCCATTTTATCGCAACGCAAATACATTTATATAGGGGTTCTGCAAGGTAGCATATTAGGACCAATACTACTCCCAATATACATCAATGGCTTTCCCAGTAGTGTTAGGAGGAGGAGATTAGTGTTTAACGTCCTGTCGACAACGAGGTCATTAGAGATGGAGGACAAGCTCGGATTAGGGAAGGATGGGGAAGGAAATCGGCCGTGCCCTTTCAAAGGAACCAATCCGGCATTTGCCTGAAGTGATCTAGGGAAGTCACAGAAAACCTAAATCAGGATGGCCGGACGCGGGATTGAAACGTCGTCCTCCCGAATGCGAGTCCAGTGTGCTAACCACTGCGCCACCTCGCTCGGTCCCAGTAGTGTTACTTATGGTGAAAAAATTCTCTTCCCCGATGACAGCAATATTATAGTCACTGAGAAAAGAAGAGAACTCCCTCCATAGAAAGCAAATGAAACTCTCAAAAAGTTTGCGACTTGTCTATAAGCAATAAAGTGGCATTGAACATAAAGAAAACTAATGCCATGAATTTCAGTTTGAAGAGGGATAATGGCAATGTTAAAGTAAATGTAGATGGCACCTCTCTAGACTGTGTAACAAATGCAAAATTTCTACGAATGTATGTTGATTCTCAGATGCAGTGGTGTGAACACGCATAGGTACTTGCAAACAGAATGTGATCAACATGTTATGCCCTTGGAATCTTATCAGTGTGTAATATACAGTGTCTTTTAGTTACATATTATTCATAGCTATGGCATAGCTATTTCATTATCTTTTTGAGAACAAATGCACAAATTATGAACACAATTTTCAAACTCCAGAAAAGAGCTGTAAGAATAATAACCAAAAATAGTAGTCGAGTTCATTCTAACGATCTGTTATAACACTGGGGATTTTAACTGCTCCATGTGAATACGTTTACCAGTCAGTTGTACACATCCAAATTAACTTTGGTACTTACTGCACAAACAGACCTGTCCATGACCAAGCAACAAGAGATAGACAAAACTTACATTCACCTATAAAAATAAACATAAATTTCAAAACAGCATTTTCTACCAAGTGATAAAATAATACAACAGATTATCAGAAGAGGTTAAAGAAATTGCCAAAACACACTTATTCAAACAGGCAGCTAAAATGTACCTGTTATTCAATACATTTTATACACTGCAGATTATTTACATAAAACAGAGTAGGGGTTTGGTAAAAAAATCATACAAATAAATAATAATAATAATGATTATATATGCGATTGCACTCTTTCTCGGCGTGTTCCACTGATGAATTCTTCTCGGGTTATCAGCCGAGAGGTCGCTTCGTCTTGTCGTAACGTTTCAATGAGCTTCGTACCCATCATCTTCTGGGCAGAAAATGATATCTACAAAACTCATTGAAACGATGCGACAAGAAGACCCCACCACTTCGCTGATAACCCGAGAAGACTACATCATAATGATTATAAAACATCTAACATTCCACACAACACCTTCACACATGTATTTTTCCTTGTTTCTTCCTTCTCTTGAAAAACTTACCCCCAAGCTATGCATGGCGCAGTACTAACACGTCTTCCTCTTTCTGAGCTCAACATCTCACTCATTATAGAGGGGTGCTGACTCAGTGTTTCAGGATAGCAAATGGGAAGTTTCAGTACAGAAAATAGCCCACAAATTACCAGTGTGTGTGTGTGTGTGTGTGTGTGTGTGTGTGTGTGTGTGTGTGTGTGTGTGTGGCTATAGTGAGTGAAATGTTATGAAACAATGTGTATATAATGTGTGCAGTGACGTATACTGATAGTAAGAGCCGGCTGGAGTGGCCGAGCGGTCTGGAACCGCACGACCGCTATGGTCGCAGGTTCGAATCCTGCCTCGGGCATGGATGTGTGTGATGTCCTTAGGTTAGTTAGGTTTAAGTAGTTCTAAGTTCTAGGGGACTTATGACCACAGCAGTTGAGTCCCACAGTGCTCAGAGCCATTTGAACCATTTTTTTGATAGTAAGATGTGAGCGAATAGTGTGGCATTACATTACTTAATAAGCTATTTGTAAAGTAAGTATTGCATACCAAAAGTAAAGCTAATGAATGTCTCTAACAACAAGTCAGTAAATGTATGTGTATACGAATTAGCTTATTTGAAATTGGTCTAAACCTGTAAATACTTTGAAATGTCCTATATCCCTGTAAAAATATATCTACAGATCAATAAAGCTACTGCTACTACTACTACTACTACTACTACTACTACTACTACCACCTTTACTACTACTATAAACACTGAGATGCGCGAAAAACAAATGATGCATCATACGTGAAGTAATAGTACATTTATTATTTACTACTATGACACTCCTACAGTCGAGCCAACTTAAATGAATCTTCACACCTGGTAGCACTTACGACAGCTTTCACTTGCGAAGCTCATGTGAGTGGAAACAACAGTCTACTCTACAGCTATGAAGAGGCATTGCAATAGAGACCTTTGTAGACACTTGAAGCAGCTGTGTGCAGCGCACATCAACTGGCTTGGAGACTCCTCTTATACATTTGTTGGTATATCTTTGTACGACTGTTTCATAATCTCAAAGTTGTATTCACGAAAACATGGAAACTAATTTTTTCCGGCGTTACACTACGAACACAGTTAATTTTTGGTTTTAGTTTCTAATAATTGGAAAAATGAATACTCAATCAACGATATGTTAGTCACTAGTTTTTATTAAAAACACACTACTATAAAATTTACGTTAAGTGCAAAACGTTGGCGTCAATAACTTTGATTACTACCTCTACATTCTCCCACTGAGGAATATCACATCGTTATTCAACTAAGAGTTATGAGACGAGACTGACAAGATGGCGATTACGTTATCCTTACTCCAGCTTAAAATGGCGTCAAATATTGGGAAGAAATGCAATAAAATCCATGACCTCACATTATTGTACTGATACATTTTAAGAGAGGAAACGTACGTTCTAATGTACACGTGGAGTGGTAGGAACATATGTAGTGGTTCGTTGCTACATACTTGATGAGCTTCTTCACAATGAGCAATTGAGGATTATATGGTAAGAAGATGGATGTGGAGTGGTCTCTTTTATTTACTTATTTATGGTCCTCGTATTAGTTATGATTACAACTCTTCAACCTTTCCGTATGCTAATGAAATAATCATGATATATGTAACGGGCCGGCCGCGGTGGTCTCGCGGTTCTAGGCGCGCAGTCCCGAACCGTGCGACTGCTACGGTCGCAGGTTCGAATCCTGCCTCGGGCATGGATGTGTGTGATGTCCTTAGGTTAGTTAGGTTTAAGTAGTTCTAAGTTCTAGGGGGCTGATGACCACAGCAGTTGAGTTCCATAGTGCTCAGAGCCATTTGAACCATTTTTTGTAACGGAATGATAGTGTTAGTGATGGCATCAGATAATGTTATTGCATTTACTAAAGCATTTGTTCAAGGAAATGGATTTCGGTAAATGTGCGCGAGAGAACCGATTAAATAGATTTCATCTCAGGGGATTTCGCGTGATCTGGAAGAGATATCGTTCCAACCGATTTGCAATGACACTAAACCTGGTATTATACATCCTCCTACCATCCTACCTCAAGTCAATGGATGATCCGCAATTAACTGGATAGGGAAGTTCCAGATATAAGGAAACTAACATGTGTATATACGAACGTCATTTTTAGTAATTCGCTAACTAACCAGATCTCCAAAAACATTCTCAAGAAAGTACACAGTTTTTCACAACATGTCATTGAAATATTTCAGTATGACATGAAAATTTCAGCAGCCTTCTCCCCTGTGGATGGATGCCCATTTGCTGATCTTTGGTTTTGGATCCAAACTGAATATATAAGAACAAGAACCATGGCTATTGGTTTGATGAGATGGGAACGAATATGGTCTTGACACCGGTAACGATGCTATGCGCTCTTGGCAAAATTTTCCTGGGGTGAAATCTGTGTGGAGGTGGGAATGGAGTGGTAATATTAAGAGGAAGGAAGGATTAAGTGTGAATATTGGGACAACCAAGGGACGGGATGTAGATAGGTGATGCAAGATAAATAATGTTGCAAGTTACAAAGCGAAAGGGTGGAATGCTGAAATGAAATGTGTTTAATGTAACCAATGGACGTTCCAACTGATCGTTGTCAGACTGTAGGGAGACAATGTGATGATATGGTGAGATTGATGAAAGATTAATTTATAATGAAGGTACCAAACACTAAACAACCTCTACGGCTAACAACCGTAGTTGTAACTCAGAGCTTGCTCCATACAAGGTTGACTACCTTTGAAAGTCAAACATGGAAGGAAATCTTTCAAGGAATAATCCACCGCTTGGCAATAACCAAGGAAGACTGCACTGGGATATGGTGGGCAGTCACCTGAAAGATAACTTGGATGAGTCGGAGCATCTGAAAATACCCAAAATGGACAGACGACCAAAACTCAAGACAGGACAAATAAACTACATTGCGACACACAATATAAATTCCCTCATACAACCGAAAAAACTCAAAACTCTGATATATGAAATGGATCGCAAGGGGATTCTCATAACCGGACTTCAAGAAATGAGAAATACTGATCAGGAGCCGATAGAATCACAAGGATATAGGATTTATAAGGGAATACCAGGGAAAAGAGTCATGAAACAGTGACCACAATTTGGAACAGGATTCGTGGTGAGTCTGAAAATAATATAGTCCATAATAGAATTTAAAGCACAATCTCCCAGGCTCTCAACATTAACTCTAAAAGCTGCAAATAAAATGTACACAATAATAAATGCCCATGCCCTGACAAATGATAAAAATAATAAAAAAGAACACAGAGAAGAGGTAGAAAAATTTTGGGAGCTCTTAGATCAAACGACGAATAACATTAATAAAAATCACATCAAAATTTTAATTGGAGACTTCAATGCCCAGTTAGGAAGGGAAAAGAGATATAGAGACATAATAAGGAAATGGACAGCACAAAGAAGAACAAACAAAAATGGCATAAGACTAGTGGAATTTTGCAGAAACCATGACATGATCTCAAAGTCGACGTATTTTAAGAGATGACCAAGTAAACTAAAAACTTGGAAACATCCAGACTGGAAAATAGGAGAATGGCAACTGGACCATGTCTGCATGGATAAGAATTACCACAAGGAAATTTACAATGTGAAAGTACTGAGAGGGACAGATACTGGATCAGATCATTACATGATAAAAATTAAAATTAAATTAACCCCATTAGCAAAGAAAAAATCCCACCAGAAGAAGAAGAGAACCTATGACCCTCATAAACTGATACAAAATGAGGATTATGAAACACAAACCACGGATATAAAAATAACAGATGATCTGCAAGAAATAATTCCCAAATTGAAACAAATAGCTGAACAAGTTGCCCCTATAAATCCAAGGAAAACACACCAGTGGTGGAACGATTAATGTGATGAAGCAGTGTTGGATCGACACCAAGCCTGGTTAAGGCATCAAAATGAAAAAACAGAAAAATCATATTTGGAACTCACAAAACAAAGGAAGACAACACAAAAAATAATAAGGAGAGTTAAACACCAGTACCAAAAAGATATACTTCTAATGATAGAAACAAATAGTGAAAAAACAAACTCAAGAGACTATTACAAAATATTTGGCAGACAATTACAAAGATATGATCCTCTAACATTAATGTTAAAAGATAAAGATAATAACCTAGCCCATAGCAATAGTAAAAATACAGAAATTCTAGCAGAAACATTTAACAAGTTACTAAATTGTGAAGATCCCCCAGAACTTCTTCCGATAAACACAGAAACCCCAATTAAAACACCAGCAGAAAATATAAATCCACCTACAATAAATCAGGTCTACAGAGCTTTGAAAGAACTCAAAAACTGCAAAGCAAGTGGAGAAGATCAAACGTTTGCTGAACTTTGGAAATATGCAGCAGAACCAGTAAAGATAGCATTACACCAATGCATAGTAAAAATCTGGAATGAAGAGAAATTACCAGAAAATTGGACTACTGCTATAATACATCCATTACATAAGAAAGGTGAAAAATCAAATCCAGACAACTATACAGGAATATCCCTTTTGGACTGCACGTATAAGATCATGTCAAGAATATTATACAACTGCTGTAAAGATCAACTAGAACTGGAACTGGGAGAATATCAAGGAGGATTTAGATCCTGGAGAAGCTGCCCAGAACAGATAATCACCTTGAAGTTAGTTATGGATGTCTACAAAAGAAGGCAAAAACAACTAGTCATAACCTTTGTAGATTTCAAAAAGGCGTATGATTGCATCCATAGATCTTCAATGATGAAAATATTAAGGAATTTTGGACTTCATCCTAAATTAATAAAAATGATACAGTTAACCCTAACAAACACCAAATCCAAAGTAAAATTTAGAGGAGAAATATCTGAACCATTTACGATTAAAACAGGGTTGACACAGGGAGATTGTTTATCACCATTGCTATTCAATTGTGCTCTTGAATATGTAATGAGAGAATGGTACAAGGAAAATCCTATGAATATTAAAATTGGAACTAAGAAAGATAAAATAATCCTAAATTGCTTGGGATTTGCTGATGACCTAGCATTACTAGCTAATAATATTCAGGATGCCATGAAACAAATAACAAGCTTACAAAATACAGCACAAAAATTAGGACTCCAGATATCATTTGAAAAGACTGAAATAATGGTAACGGATCCACTTGTAATAGGTCACATCACAGTGAACAATAGGGAAATTAAAATAGTGAAACAATTTAAATACCTGGGTGAAATTATAACACATAAATTGGACGAGAAACCTGCATGGCGAGCAGGAACTAATAAAATGATAAAAGCTCAAAAACTAACATGGTCTACGTACAATAAAAAATGTCTATCAATTAAAACAAAATTAAAACATTACAAGACGGTGGTTCAACCAGAGGTTACATACGGAAGTGAAACTCTTTTTAAAGTCACCCAGAAAAACAGAACTGACAAAATTTTAAAAGTAGAGAGAAGAATTGCTAGAACATGCATAAATAAGAAATATCAAAAAGCTGGGCAATGGTGGATAGTTCCAAATGAAGTGGTATACAGAGAACTGGAGCCCATCACTGATACTATACGAAAGAAAAGGATCTCTTTTTGTGGTCACATTCTGAGGACACCAGAAACCAGATTATCAAGGAAAATTATTGAGAAACTCTGGAATTTGAAACAACAAGGAGGATGGCTTAAGGAAATAAGAGAGGATATGGAAGAACTGGAAATAACTCTGGATGATTTGCAGAACAAAACGCCAAATTTAAAGAAGTTGAGGGACACAGAAATAAGATTTAAACCAAAAATTGACAAACGACATACTATGAAAAGGGTATTTACAGATAAGGAACGATGAAAAGCATCAGAACGAATGAAGAGATACTGGGCCACTCGGAAGGGGAAAATACCAAAGAAGAGGACCAGAAATGATTGACTGAAGTGGTCCAATGAGGCCGTAAAAGCAGAAGAAGAAGAAGAAGAAGAATGAAGGTACGGATGTGTTGTTGGTTGAGGGTACTGTGTAAGCTTTTGTCTAGACAAGAAATTGGCGAAGAGGGTGTCACACTGCTGTTGTACGTTTATTAACTTTAAAGAAGTATGTTTGGGGAGAACTAAGGTGGATAAACAGTTCAGTACCTGGTGATAATTATTTAATGAGTAGGAAGATTTGATGAGGTGGAAATCAGACTGGGCAGGAGTGGGGACTTGGCGGTGGGCTTGGCCACGACGATGATTTGGTTATGGACGCGTGATTCATCTGCATTCTCTCCCCTTACAATTCTGCTTTGGATTTTTTGTATCTGATTTGATTAATGTGTACATGCTGTTGTGTCCGCCAGGTTTTCTTCAGTGGTGGGATGCGACTTTTGGGATCATAGATGCCACTAGGTCGTTCTACTCTAGTCGGAAGCCAGTGAAACTGACCATGTCATAGGGGTGGTGGTGTAAGTGGTTGGCGGTCATGCACTGGTGACGGTGTTAATGGTGGCGGTAGTTCTGCTGCTGGTGTCAACTTTGGTAGTGATTCTGGTGATTACGTTGCAGTTGCATTGTTTGGTAAAGATGACAGTGCTAGTGGTATCGTTGGTATTATCACTGCTACTGTTTATAACGAAACTGCAATGTTGTAGTAACAGGCGAGAAGGTAAACATTATTAAAAAATACGTGCGTCGGAACTGGGATTGTGTAGTGTTTGGTGGTAGTACTGATGCACGTGGTGACGGCGTGTTGACGTTACAGCTGCACCGCTTCTGTCATGGCAAAATCACAGGTCTGGGTGGAATAAAATAGGTCTTGAGAATGCGCTGGCAGCAGAACAGTCTATGGTCGTCTCTATGGATGTCTTATGTCATCTTTTGTTAAGGACTGACATAGTGTCTAATAGAAAAGTGAGTTTTTTTAATGATTTACGTAAGTTAAGGTGTCAGGATCGCCACTAATTACTAGAAATATTCAAATTTCCATATTCGTTATATTGAATTCCATCTTCTGACATGACAATAGTCCACAAACAATATCGTTACAATCTGTAAACTTCAGTTACATGCTCACTGTACCTTATGTAAAGTGGTATAAGAAATATGCATACATCTTCCTCTCACATAAAGCAATACACATTCGTGAGGAGACGCGGAAAATAGATAAAATGTGGTATTTATGTTAATTATTATAGACAAGCTATATTTGTAGACTTCATAAAAAGGCAGAAGTAATTAAAATCCCACATTTATTAATATGATACTCATAGTAATAAAAACAACGTATTTCTATTATTATTTGCATTAGTTAAAATCTAATACTAATAACCTATTTTGCTATATGCATGAAATCATATTTGTTTTTCAAATAAGGATACGTGAAACATATATGCATTCTACAGCGACTGTCATATCATAATACGATCATTATGCATACAAAGGTCTTTCCCCATAAGTTAAAATCACAAATGAAAGTTCTATAAATTTGTACATAATAATATATACATCATCCCACATGGTCCAACAGAGCCACCTACTATAATATACATCATGGTATAATGCACTGAAGGATTGAATCAAGCAATTCTGGTAGTAACCATTCTGATCATTCAGCAAAGTTTCGAGATCCCGCATCATGCATCTGTTAATTTCAATTTCTTCTAATACATTTACCTAGTGCCACTTTCTCACCCCATAACATTTCTAGTTTAATATCTGTGTATTGTCTGCATTCCACAAAGTGTCCACCGAAAGCTGTCTTATTACAATAGAGGCACAGATCATCTTTAAATACAGTTCCACATCCCTATACCATTTATTATTATAACCCCATACTTAATTTGGTATACTCCTGACTACTCATAAGGGCTCTTCCTACTACCATTGTTGTGGTGTAACTGAACGTAATGTGGTTTCTCGATCCTAAAACATAATTCAAAATTTGTTTTACGAAAACATTTTGGTACATTGTTGGATACATGACTGTAAGTCGTCATAGGCATGAATGTTATTTTTCTACGTCATTATAAAGTTTAGCCACATCTGTATAGCTCTTGTTTTCACAAGTAGTAGTTTATCTCTTTTCCTCATTGGGTAGTGATTGCATAATGGTTCTGTATCCATCTGAAGGATAGCGATGTATATTCGAACAGAGGTAAACATTGGGTGATGCATACTTCCAGTGATGTGTTAGCTAATAAGCAGTAGCTTATCAGTGTAGATTCTGGAAAAGGTAACGATCTTACCTCAGGGTCATTTCTGGTATCATGTTGGGGTTGTTTAAGGTCTTTCAGGGCAACCCCCACCCACCATAAACAATTGTGCGAACTATGTTCATCCAGAGGAACATTCATATTAGCTGCATCACCTGTGCAAGTGGACAAGGTCACGAAATGACTCAACACTGGGCTCATGGTATAAAATTGGTGGGATATCAGTAGACCAGTGAGAGCACATCAAAGTGACAGGAAACGCCAGGACCAGTAAAGTTCAAGCTCCTCCTCTTCCATAGGACTATCTCACATACAGCAGGAGTCCTTGTAGGCTTGCTTCTGACTCATGTGATGGTTGCCTAGCAGGCACTGTCATGTGCTATCTGGCTGCCCTGAAAGTAGCAGTGCACGTTCTTTGTGACAGGTTTGTTTCTATTTTCCTTGAAGTCCTTGTGAGATTGCCTGCATTCTTAGCTGCGCTGGCCAATAAGGAGTCCTGTTTGATGTCTAACATCACAGCCTACATGGCGAGAACTCTCAGACAATGCTTGTTGCACCTTGCACCGGCCTATCTGCAATCTTTCTCAAGCGGTTGTAAGGAGACTATTCGGTAGAAGCACTTAAGTCTCACACATCTCATTGCTATTTCGTCTGTTTCATGATGAAGTGCCTATCATTCGTTAATAATAGTTATAGCTACTGTGATATTTGTAGCTTAGATGAAGAACAAGAAATTATTAAAGTTCAGGCTGCAAATTCGAAGTCAGCATGAATTTCATTTGGTGCATTTTAAATCATGTGTTACGGCGTATGAAATGTAGCTAAAATGTGGAATAGTCTTTATACTTAAGCCTGGGAACGAACCAAACGATCGAAAAAATGTTCGACCTATCTCCCTTTTGTGCCACACCTTCAAGGTATTAGAACGGCTGGTACGTAACCGAATTGGTGCCACCCTCGAAGTGAAGTTTATCCCTCAACAAACTGGCTTTCGTGCTGGCAAATCATGTTGTAGTCAAATCCTGAATCTAACCGAGCACAACGAGGACGGTTTTGAACGTGGTGAGACTACTGGAGTCACTTTTGTTGATCTAGCAGCTGCTTACGACACTGCGAATCATAGAAAGTGTCTGACCTTACTGAGGACTACCAACTAACGTCCCTTATTAGCACCTTACTTCAGAACAGAGGATTCCATGTTTCATTACACGGTAAGAGGTGTAGATGGCGAACGCATAAGAATGGTCTCCCCGAAGGCAGTGTGCTTGCTCTAGCACAGTACAATATGTACACAAATGATCAGCCAATACCAGCAAGTATTAGGCACTTCTTCTATGCCAATGACACAGCAGTATTTGTTCAGGGGCCACCCTTTAAAGAAGTAGAAGGAAGAGTGTCTCTAGCAATGGAAAACACACTTTGGAAAGTTGTTCATGAATAGCAGCACAACTGGCTGAATTTTTAGTCCGGGTGCTACTGCTGTCATACGAAAATGCATTGCAGACCATAATTCCAGGTGGAGATCCAATGTGTCTCGAACACAGGATGCAGACCCTCGGCTGGCCTTCTTCTACCCAATACACTGACATCACTGGCACCAAGGCAGACCTGCTTTCATCAGAAAACACGACAGACCACCACGCTGCCCTTCAAAGAGCTCTCTCTTGAGACCACTGAAGTCGCAAATGAATCAGTGGAATGAAACTTCCTAGCTGATTAAAACTGTGCGCCGGACCGAGGCTCGAACTCGGGAACCTTGCCTTTCGCGGGCAAGTGCTCTACTGTATGAGCTACCCAAGCACGACTCAAGCCTCACCCTCAAAGCCTTAATTCTGCCAGTACCTCATCGTCTACCTTGCAATCTCCATAGAAGCTCTGCTGCGAAACTTTCAGAACTAGCATTCCTGGAAGAAAGGATATTGCGGAGACATGGCTTAGCCACAGCCCGGGGATGTTTTCAGAATGAGATTTTCACTGTTCAAATGTGTGTGAAATCCTATGGGACTGCTAAGGTCATCAGTCCCTAAGCTTACACACTCCTTAACCTAAATTATCCTAAGGACAAACACACACACCCATGCCCGAGGGAGGACTCGAACCTCCGCCGGGACCAGCCCCACAGTCCATGACTTCAGCGCCCTAGACCGCTCGGCTAGTCCCGTGCGGCGACATTTCCACCTTGCAGAATTGAAGCTGTTATGGCGGGTCGAGAGTCGTGCTTGGGTAGCTCCGATGGTAGAGCAGTTGCCCGCGAAAGGCAAAGATTCCGAGTTCGAGTCTCGGTCCGGCACACAGTTTTAATCTGCCAGGAAGTTTCATATTAGCGCACACTCCGCTGCAGAGTGAAAATCTCATTCTGAATCAGTGGACTGCACGCTACGGGGCATCTGGCTCGGAGCATCCTTAAAGTATTCGACTAATGACAGCTCACTGTGTCACTGTAAGGCCAACTACTGCTGAAATTCCTGCTGCAAATGCAGTACAATGTGCAGGAGCCATACGCAGAATACGACGGTCTTCCCTCCCAGTAGTACCAGATGGTCTTCTGGAGCCCGGTGTTGTTGCCACTGTTCTTTCTCTTGAGCACTGCTGCCAGTAGTGAGGTGCAGTGGCGACGACTCTGCCATATCTTTCTGTAATATCACAAAATTAACGTCTGGCTCCTAATAGCCCTGGTGCATAACCTTGTTCCAATAGTCCAGTCACTATTCCGATCTCAAAGGTAACTGACGCTCACGACCGTTACAGCGTATATTTTAAGCTAACCTGATTTGAATCTTCATAATGGTGCTCTTAACGCCACTCTTATACGACTGGCGCGAAATTTGACCATAAATCATCTTTCATAAGTAGAAACACTCCTACCAACCTTAGTTCATGTCGCACAACTCCTCCTTGGTGTTGCGATTTTTTCTGTTACTTTATTTGTTATACGCACAGTGTTTGTTGCGGAATTATTTTATTGTTAGTCGCAGTAATTAACCATTTTTGTAGATGTATTTACACAGTCATTTCTTCTTACATATATATACTGATTTTCTTCTTCTTCTTCTTCTTCTTCTTCTTCTATAACTCTACAACTAATGATGAGTCTTGGCCTCTTCAACTAGCTCCTTCCATGTATCCCTGTTGCTTGCTAGTATTTTCCAGTTCCTGTAGCCCATCGCCCGAAGGTCTTCTATGGCTCGGTCTTCCCATCTAGTTTTCGGTAGACCACGTTCTCTCTGTCCACCTGGCTTTCCTTGTAATATCTTTATTGGTATTTACTTTGTCATTCATCCGTGCCACGTGTCCAGCCCAACTCAGCCTAGATGATTCACAATTCTTCTAACAGGCTGGTCTTTGTGGATGGCGTACAACTCGTGGTGGTATTTCATTATCCATCTATCCCTCTCACAAAACAGGCCGGTGATTTCCTATGGTGACAGAGCCCAGGTCTCAGAGGAGTATGTAAGCTCTGGTCTGATCAATGTTTTGTAAATGGTTAGTATTGTGGTCCTAGTCAGGAGGTGAAGACAGAAGCTTTGTTAAGGCGAAATAAGCTTTATTGGCTGCAATTAGTCTTTGCTTTACTTCATGAGAGGTATCATTTAGGCTGTTTATAATCGAACCAATGTACTTGAAGTGATCGACTCTTTCAAAGGTATAACTACCCATCGTTATTTAGGCTGACATGGCAGTTGATGGTTGGAGTGCTGACACGTAAGTTTTCAGATTATCTGCGTATCCAGTAATATTGGCAACAGATGTGGTATGCATGGGGATCGTATCAACCTGAACCAAATCAAAACAGCCTGAAGATGACGGACTAAACCGTTGAAACTGGTAGCGATGAAATAAAATAGTATCATAAGGAAAAATAATTTACATGTAGTGCATCCCAAGGTACACCACCAGGTGACTTTACAGAAAGTGAAGCGTTATAATGAAAGTTCTTAAGACCTACAAAATTCAAGTAACTGCATTAAGAAAGGTACTTGTACCCTTACAGGACAACAAAATGGAATAAATACACATACTGGTTAGCACTGAAACTATTTTAACATCACAGAGATATAACAGAACATGATAAACATTAAAAAAGATCAAAAACAGACATTATAAAATCAGGCGCTCAACCAAACAAAGGTTGTCAATTCTTTTATGTAAAAACCTACATAAAATCCTAGTTCATATGCAGACATTATAAGTAAAACATCGCAGTGTAATCTATAAGGTACACAGTAGTGTCCATACCTGTAGCCTAATTATTATCAGTACTTGTGATATATCAGAATTAGCTGTCATAACATCAAAAAAGTAAGGAGACGTAAAACCCAACGGTAGAAAAATATATTAAGTGAAAAACGGCATACGAAAAACGTTTGAGAAACACTCATAGAATACCTCAAGAACATACATACGTTATGTACCAATTCAAAATAAAAACACGGCTTGGTGTCCAATACATCCCTTAATAGCCACGCAAGTACATGAGTGGAACATACAAGAACCTCCATAAGCTCAGCTGACAATATAGTACTGCTTCAAAGGAAGTATAAGGTATCACATTTAACGACCTATCTATAAAATGACAAGCCAACCCATGTAGGAACTGACAACAGCAAGTTGCATCGCGGTAAGTAAGGCAGGGACGACCAAACTTAAAGTTAGGTAAGCGTGCGAAGAGCAACAAAACAATGTATGAACCAACTAATTATGCAAAAACTTGCGCCGAAAAAAGGAGGAGCAATAATTGTGAGCGAAAAAAGGAGTTGTTAAAAGACCTCGTATTATAAACGAATCGTGGACTGGAACAATACTCAAATCCTTGCGAGTGATGGAGAAAACCAAGGCGACAAAAGAATGTGTTGTCACAAGCCTAAATATGCCAGGAGCCTCAAGCCACACAGTAAAACTTGTGGCCCACAACAGTAGCCCATAAATTCATAACTCACAGCTAACATTCCGGTCGACATCAGTCTCGGTACTTCTCTTAATTGACAAATCAGTGTCTCTGTTTGTTTGTCTGTGTGTGTGTGTGTGTGTGTGTGTGTGTGTGTGTGTGTATGTGTATGCGCGCGCATGCACTCGCCGTATATGTAAACTGTCTAAGCGTTATAGTGTTTCAGTGTTTATAAGAGGACGTAGTATAAGTATTTATGGACAGGTGGTCATCTTCAAGCAGCAGATACCATTACATATTGTTAAAAGATATTTCTGGCATTAAGTAGCTTCCTTGGCCCAGTGGTCGTCGAACTGCCAATCAAGTATTCATTCAGCACGCTGTAATGAGCCTTATTTATTTATAACGTGTATCAAGCAAGCAAGGGCTGATTGAAGGCGGGGGCAAGGGGGGAGGGGGCACGGGGGCGATTCGACCCCCCCCCCTCCCCCTCTGAGCTGAAACAAAATCGAATCAAATGTCAATTTTTGTCATCTGCGCCAAATTTAAGCACGTGAATTTGAGTCTTTGTCAGTGGATTTTGTCATTTCACTCAGTATTCCCCAAGCCGCCTTACTTGTGTGCCCGAGAGAGTGTACTACCTGTACCAGTGACTTATCTCCCCCTCCTGTTCGGATTGCGGGCGCCAGATATTTGCAGGGCTTCCCGGTCTGCCACGGCAGCACGCGATTCGCGTTACTCTTAGGGCACTCTCTGTTTTGACCCCATTGTTGTCATTGCTGCTGTTGTTAGACTGCTTACCCAGAATTGATGAGAATATCCAAAGAGTTTGGGCGCCTTCTCGTGACGCCATTGAGAAGTGCCTTCTCAGCAGCGTCAGAGACTTCACAGAGCGTAGCGCTGTACACCGCCAGCGATAACAGTTGCCACCGTTGCTGCCATCAGCGTTTGATGCTATAGCGAGCGGCTTTGTTGGTGCCGAGGAAATGTGGTTGCCGAATTCAGTCTGCATTACGACCAAGCGAAACAACTGTCAGATGAGCACATAGGATCCCATCTCAACAAGTTAACAGGCCCAACGCTGTTCCAGTGGGTACAGAAGGTTATTTTAGGATGAATGTCTTTATTCCTGTTACTGACACAATACATCCAGTATTGATTTAAGTGTCAGGAAGTCATTTCTGAAAGTATTCATATGGAGTGTAGCCATGTATGGAAGTGAAACATGGACGATAAATAGTTTGGACAAGAAGAAAATAGAAGCTTTCGAAATGTGGTGCTACAGAAGAATGCTGAAGATTAGATGGGTAGATCACATAACTAATGAGGAAGTATTGAATAGGATTGGGGAGAAGAGAAGTTTGTGGCACAACTTGACCAGAAGAAGGGATCGGTTGGTAGGACATGTTCTGAGGCATCAAGGGATCACCAATTTAGTATTGGAGGGCAGCGTGGAGGGTAAAAATCGTAGAGGGAGACCAAGAGATGAATACACTAAGCAGATTCAGAAGGATGTAGGTTGCAGTAGTTACTGGGAGATGAAAAAGCTTGCACAGGATAGAGTAGTATGGAGAGCTGCATCAAACCAGTCTCAGGACTGAAGACCACAACAACAACAACTGACACAATAAACACTAATCTAGTAAACAGATTCTCTAAAGACACTTTCTCTATAATTGCAGCACACTTCAACCAAAATTCCGTTCACCATCAGCAATGCGCTTGGAGTGAGTTATTAGGGATACAGAAACTCTGACTGCTAAATACTGCAGAGTACCTGGAGAGGGTCAAAGTGACTGCATTTATAATCTGAAGGCAGAGATCAAGCTGTGGGTGGCAAAACAGAGAAAGCAAGCAAAACTCTTCTGTGAGGCTATGCAGTTGAGTATTTGTAGTTTTGAACTCCAGATATTTTTGCTACAGTTAGATCTTTGATGTTGAACCTCTCGTCCCTCTCTGTGTCAACTGCAACAGGAGAAAGATCTTTCTCGACACTCAGACTCATCAAGAATTGGTTGAAGTACAGTTGTGGGAAAAACCGCTTAACAGGGCTTGCTTTGTTTTATGTCTACAGAGTCATCATTGTGAACAAAGAAAAAATTATAGTTACGTATAGTGAGAAGGGTGGAAATAACAGAAAAGATACCTTTTCTTAAGTACAAGTAATATTTAAAATGATGACAGTTGTTCTTCTGCGCTGTAAAATGACTGCGTAATTAGTATCCACACAATCAGATTACAATTCTGCGTAAAAACGGAATAAAGTGCGAATCACATGCTAGTATGCATTAGGCATGACGAATATTCACCGTATTTGTGGAGAACTAAAATGAAAAATATAATCACGATTGTTTTTCGTAGAAAGTTCCACTTTTCAAAATTTTAACCACTCAATGTATCAAAGAAACGCAATATGACATTTAAAGCTGTGACCTTATGTACCTGCAAGTAAGTTTTGAGCTGCTGTAAAGATGTGACATCATTCCCACTTTTTACACTGTTCTTCTTTGGAGGTATTACTCCCAAATAGATTTTTTTATAACATAATTGATATGGATATTACATTTTCATTCCCACTATGTTTTTTTTGAAATTGAGTATCATTGTGCGTTGTATTTGAAATAAAAATCAGAAAAAATATTTGATTATGTATTCAAGACTTTACAATTAGTATTTTCAAAACTAAACTTTGAAAACATAACTGTCAACAAGTTAAGAACTACAGTTTTAAAAGCATTTAATTCTAATTTCAGTTTATTTGCTCTTGCTTTTACTTTGATTATGAACTCTGTGTTAACAAAGGGCTTATGAGCTTACTGTTGTATGTTAACAACTGTATGAAAGAAGTTACTCAGAAAAAGACTGTGGATTCTACATATTTCAAGAAGTTTTAAACATTATTGTCTAAAATAAAATGCAATTGTTTGGTGCTTTTAAGTATCAAAAAGCTTAAAACAATGGTTTTTTGAAGGTTTTTTTCCCCTTAAGTTTCAAGGGAGGACCCCTGGGAATTCTTTCTCTTATACGCAAGTGTCCCCACCAACATAACGTCATTAATCCGCACCTGCTAGCAACTAACACCCGAGTCCAAAGTAGATCAACCAACGATAACACGTTTATAAGAGTGTAATTTTCCTACTAAGTAGCGAACAAAATAGTTGCAGAGACATTAATATTTGAAGATGTGCTTAATTTTAATTGACCTTGGTGATTTCGGCCGTGTGGCAAGTAAAGTTCGCCTCTTGCCTCAGTAGAAGAGGGTTCAGTAGTACGCTCATTGCGAGGTTAGGGGATGTGAAAGGTGGATCTTTTATATTGCTTGTCTTCCGTTACTGACAATTCACGGTCACCCGCAATTCATACCGCCGAAGTACTATAGAATAAATTTTTAAGAGGGGAGTAACCTGGACGCGTGAATGTGCATTACAGAGACGGTTATTTTCAAATGCGGTACATATTTATAGTAATTAATATGAAATTACACTCCTGGAAATGGAAAAAAGAACACATTGACACCGGTGTGTCAGACCCACCATACTTGCTCCGGACACTGCGAGAGGGCTGTATAAGCAATGATCACACGCACGGCACAGCGGACACACCAGGAACCGCGGTGTTGGCCGTCGAATGGCGCTAGCTGCGCAGCATTTGTGCACCGCCGCCGTCAGTGTCAGCCAGTTTGCCGTGGCATACGGAGCTCCATCGCAGTCTTTAACACTGGTAGCATGCCGCGACAGCGTGGACGTGAACCGTATGTGCAGTTGACGGACTTTGAGCGAGGGCGTATAGTGGGCATGCGGGAGGCCGGGTGGACGTACCGCCGAATTGCTCAACACGTGGGGCGTGAGGTCTCCACAGTACATCGATGTTGTCGCCAGTGGTCGGCGGAAGGTGCACGTGCCCGTCGACCTGGGACCGGACCGCAGCGACGCACGGATGCACGCCAAGACCGTAGGATCCTACGCAGTGCCGTAGGGGACCGCACCGCCACTTCCCAGCAAATTAGGGACACTGTTACTCCTGGGGTATCGGCGAAGACCATTCGCAACCGTCTCCATGAAGCTGGGCTATGGTCCCGCACACCGTTAGGCCGTCTTCCGCTCACGCCCCAACATCGTGCAGCCCGCCTCCAGTGGTGTCGCGACAGGCGTGAATGGAGGGACGAATGGAGACGTGTCGTCTTCAGCGATGAGAGTCGCTTCTGCCTTGGTGCCAATGATGGTCGTATGCGTGTTTGGTGCCGTGCAGGTGAGCGCCACAATCAGGACTGCATACGACCGAGGCACACAGGGCCAACACCCGGCATCACGGTGTGGGGAGCGATCTCCTACACTGGCCGTACACCACTGGTGATCGTCGAGGGGACACTGAATAGTGCACGGTACATCCAAACCGTCATCGAACCCATCGTTCTACCATTCCTAGACCGGCAAGGGAACTTGCTGTTCCAACAGGACAATGCACGTCCGCATGTATCCCGTGCCACCCAACGTGCTCTAGAAGGTGTAAGTCAACTACCCTGGCCAGCAAGATCTCCGGATCTGTCCCCCATTGAGCATGTTTGGGACTGCATGAAGCGTCGTCTCACGCGGTCTGCACGTCCAGCACGAACGCTGGTCCAACTGAGGCGCCAGGTGGAAATGGCATGGCAAGCCGTTCCACAGGACTACATCCAGCATCTCTACGATCGTCTCCATGGGAGAATAGCAGCCTGCATTGCTGCGAAAGGTGGATATACACTGTACTAGTGCCGACATTGTGCATGCTCTGTTGCCTGTGTCTATGTGCCTGTGGTTCTGTCAGTGTGATCATGTGATGTATCTGACCCCAGGAATGTGTCAATAAAGTTTCCCCTTCCTGGGACAATGAATTCACGGTGTTCTTATTTCAATTTCCAGGAGTGTATATTAAGATTTCTATAATGCAAAGCAATAAGTAGAGGAAAATGGTCATCTAACCGTTTAGTAAGCGTTTCTGATCGTGTTTCAGACTGCATAATGCATTTAAATATTAATACAATTGCTGTTATTAAATAATTAATCATCTACTGACATAGACAAATCTGCTGATGTAGAGAACTCAGAAGTTCATCAGGAAATTATAGCGTCAAAAATTTGGGATCGCTAAAGGTGGCAGCAGCCTGTAACAGAGAACAGGTGACACGAAGTGCTCCGAAAAGTTACCAACTTTTAACGATCGGTACTTAGAGGCCGTCGGTGAACTAATTGTGCCCAGGCTATAGTTAATCCACTGGGGTTCATAACGTACTTATTTATGTAGGTTACCAATTGAGCATCAGATCGGTATATATGCGGCCCGAAATGCCATCCCACATTGTCGGTATGGGCTCCTCAGCAACAGAAAGTGTTACGACCAATGTTTTAAACTGATGGACGGAGTACGTGACTTAAAGATGGTTGCCTCTACGTAATTGAATACGCATTAAAGAAACTGTTGGTTTTTTTGTCATTTCATCCCCTGCACAGATTACAGCTGTGCTCCACTGTTTATAGAAAATGTTCACGATTTATAAGTGGACAGCGGCAAGCTGACCAGGAAGAAAAACCGAAGAAAAACGCTGGAGCAACTAGATCTGAAGTGGGGAAATAAAGCCATAGAAAATGAAGAACGAAAGCTATTCCAGGAAGTAAGATGATCCGACGCCGCCGCAGAGCAATGTGTAATGTAGGACACGGAGAAGTACGGCTGTGGGACACTGCACTCGCCCTGACGTGTTTACGGTACGGTTTTTAAGACCGCCGCTCGGTGCTGTGCCAGGGATTACGCAGAGTGAGATAAACGGTCACGCGTCCGTCGTTTCACGCGCCGCCTCACACACATCTCGATTCTGCGCATCAGGTTAAACAAAACGCGGATTGTGCTCTGTGCTGGAAAATTGAAACAGCACGGAGGGCCATTTGAACCTTCATTATTCACGAGCTGCTACGTTGCGCCATGACGCGGCGGTAGCCCCCATCACGGACCACGGCCTCCAATTTATCGCAAACTGTGCTTATCGTTGGGCACCTTCTCGGATTAAAGACTCTTCAGTTGCGATCCGCGGATTTTGTAATTGCGCGGTAGCCCGTGAGAATACATTGATGCTGCACATTGTTTAAACCACCCGTCGTTTCACTGATTTCCCAGCGGGCGACGAACGCTTGCAATCAAGCCCTAGCGACTGTTTCACTGAATGAGTGCGTGCGAGGTATAGGTGAGAATATTGTCCTCTAAATTTAATCTTTATTGTTGGACAGGCTATTGTCCATTAACAAAACGAATACTGGAAATGTGGGCAGTGAGCTGGATGGAAACAGAGTGACCAAATAGAGGGGGAGCACTTTCTTACAGCACAGGGCACGCTGTATTTTTATTGTCCCACAAGTTTGCATTCGGCTGTAGTATCTCCACGCAATTCTCAATACTCTGGACGCTACGCATCAGTGCCTCAAGCATTGTTGTACCGGATGGTTGTAAGAAAACTGACGATCTTCTGAGTGCTACAGTGCGGGTTGTATAAATCACAGGACGCAGAAACATCGTAGGTACGTACATTAATAGGAGCACTCGTTCAAAACGTTAGAGCCCCTCTTTCTGACACCAGGTGAAAGTATGGCGCCATGGGCAGTCATAATGCGAAATGTTTGCTGTTTGTTGCATGACGATAAGAGTTGATTTCTTCTGTGAAGAGATTGTTCGTGTAAAGATAAATAAGGTTCTGCTGGGGAAAGAAGGGGGCGCCTCATTTTCACGGCAGTTGGTGAGATTCCTGCAGCTATAGCCGATCGTGCAGCACAAGTCTCAGATTTTACAACCAGTGCTCGAGCTGTGTCATGGGAATTGTCTCTCCCTGGTCAACAGTTCAAAAGAATTTACAGCGTATATTTGCTCTCGTATCCCTACAAGGTTCAGAATGTGTAAGAAATGTAGCACCGAGACAGGCTACAGCGCTGTCAATTTGCCCTCCTTATTTTGTCATGAATGGAGTTGGAGGACATACGGCCGGGGAAAATGCTTTGAATGGTCGAGGGACATTTTACTCCACACGGTACCGTGAATGCACAGAACTGTCGCATATCGGTTCCTAATTCGTATCACGTTGTGCAGGAACTTCCACTACACTGAGCGTATGTGACCCTGTGATGTAGTTTCACCAGCTGCTTCTTGTCTGTCCGTTTTTATAGAAGGACACGACACCTCGCCGGCCTGTTAGGTGTACGGTAACATCGGCATCTTGTAAGGACTTCCTGATGCAACACATGATTCGAACTTTGAAAGAACGAAACTGTGTCCACACCACTAGTTTCATGGAAGATGGGGCGACACCATATGTCGCTTGACAAGTGAAATATGTTCTCGTCTATAAGCAATTCCAATATGTGTGGCTTCCAGATAGACCGACATAAATATATGTAACTTGTGGTTTGCATCTGTCTGTCAGGGTTGTATCGAGACTCTTGGGGCGATGAGTACCCTCGTGGTCTTGTCACGGTTCGCGCCCCTCCTCCCCCCCCCCCCCCTACCCCTGTCGGAGGTTCGTGTCCTCCCTAGGGAATGGGTGTGTGTGTTGTCCATAGTATAAGTTAGTTTATGACCTCAGCAGTTTCGTCCCTTAGGAACTTACCACAAATTTCCGAGACTCTTCCTGATCTGAAGGATAGCATACGACGATATAGCGCTCTGATTACATCAAATGAGATGTGAGGAAATGTCGACCAGTAAACGTGATAGAACCACCATTATCATGAATTGATCGTTCCTCCCTTTTTCCTGTATCCACGCAACATTCTAACTGCTTACAGCGCCATAGTTTCACCTGGTGGCACACGATTTTTTTCAGGATACTCCAGAAAGGCACCGCTTAATGAACACCCCTACGATCTTCCAGTGTCCTATGATGCTTATAGCCTGCATCGCATTTGGTACACCCTCAGTTTAATTACAACGACACGGTAAAGTCGCTTTTGCTTGGTAGCCATCTGTAATATCCACGACACGATATTGCAGTGCCCATCCGAAGGAACATTGCATCATAATTCGGAATAACACAGGCAATTTATCCACTGACACCGGGCGAGTGACTCTCATGTAAAATGTCTCCTCTGTACGGGAATATACAGGGTGATTCAAAAAGAATACCACAACTTTAGGAATTTAAAACTCTGCAACGACAAAAGGCAGAGCTAAGCACTATCTGTCGGCGAATTAAGGGAGCTATAAAGTTTCATTTAGTTGTACATTTGTTCGCTTGAGGCGCT
The DNA here is from genome assembly GCF_021461385.2 of Schistocerca piceifrons. Lineage (NCBI taxonomy): Eukaryota > Metazoa > Arthropoda > Insecta > Orthoptera > Acrididae > Schistocerca > Schistocerca piceifrons. The sequence continues at coordinate 686,825,390 of NC_060140.1, forward strand.
GTTGACTAGACGTCAGCGTCAGTTGATGCTAAGATGGCGACCGCTCAACAGAAAGCTTTCTGTGTTATTGAGTACGGCAGAAGTGAATCGACGACAGTTGTTCAGCGTGCATTTCGAACGAAGTATGGTGTTAAACCTCCTGATAGGTGGTGTATTAAACTTTGGTATAAACAGTTTACAGAGAATGGGTGTTTGTGCAAAGGAAAAAGTTCTGGACGGCCGAGAACGAGTGATGAAAATGTAGCACGCATCCAGCAAGCATTTGTTCGCAGCCCAGGAAAATCGACTCGCAGAGCTAGCAGAGAGCTGCAAATTCCACAATCAACTGTATGGAGAGTCCTACGAAAAAGGTTAGTTGTGAAACCTGAACGTCAACTACCCGAGGCAATGGATCGGCCGCCAGGCAGCCCGTGACAGAGCATTTCATCACTGGCCTCCAAGAAGCCCTGATCTTACCCCCTGCGATTTTTTCTTATGGGGGTATGTTAAGGATATGGTGTTTCGGCCACCTCTCCCAGCCACCATTGATGATTTGAAACGAGAAATAACAGCAGCTATCCAAACTGTTACGCCTGATATGCTACCGAGAGTGTGGAACGAGTTGGAGTATCGGGTTGATATTGCTCATGTGTCTGGAGGGGGCCATATTGAACATCTCTGAACTTGTTTTTGAGTGAAAAAAAACCTTTTTATATACTCTTTGTAATGATGTATAACAGAAGGGTATATTACGTTTCTTTCATTAAATACACATTTTTAAAAATTGTGGTATTCTTTTTGAATCACCCTGTACGTAATGGATGTACGATTATGAGTTGTAGAGGCACAGCTGACGTTGTATGAAAGTTTGTGTTTGGCCGTGAGTCGTAATCGGACATGACGGTAAGGCAACAGGTCGCGAGAAGCGGGAATTCGGGTTCGACTCCCAGACCCGCACAAATTTTCGTTGTTCTTGTTCCACCATACAGCTGTCCATATTCGCAATGACGAATATATTTCGTGTACTTACTATAGCATTCTCTTTTTCCATACCAAACTATTGCTGGAAACATAACGAAATAGAATAATAAGATTTTGTCCCTGAAAAATTGAAGAACGAAAGAAGCACTTACGGGAATGAAAACTATTAAATGGCTTTTAGTAATTAATGTGACTGATTTAAAAGTCTATAGTATACTAGAATGAGATTCTTTCTTTGTTCATTTGCTCTGCTTCTTCTTTGGAAACAATAAAATGTGTACTACATTGCAACAACAAAGTTCCTAAGTAGGTACGTCACAAATAATAAAATACTGAGATCAGTGTTCTCTTCGTGATTAACAGACAATTAGATATTATTTCATTAATCTCCATAAAAATGTGGAGGCCCAATCGTATGTAAGAAATATTCAAGTCTTGCTACTATAATGGCTATTAAGACAATGATGTTAATGTTAGTCTTCCCCTATTAGATGGAAGCCACCCTTCGCAAATACATAGGGTGACTGAGATTCAAATTACTTTGTTGTAGATGGCATACACCGGTAGGCCAGAGAAATAGCTGACTTTCTCGTAAAAATGAAAGCACGCTCGACGAAGTTATTATTCGAATAGGACGAATATTGGGACATTAATGTGCATGTAAAGATAAACAAATCGTTACCGTTCCCGAAAAGAATAGGTGATTTATTGAACAGAAAGAGTTTCACAGTCTGAGGAAGTCAATAACTCGTCGGCCACCTCTGGCCCCTATGCAAGCATTTATTCGGCATGTCATTGATTAATAAAGTTGTTGGACATCCTAACTAACCTAAATGCCCCAAAATTCTCAATTGGGAGGAAATCCGACAACCATGCCTGCCAAGATGGGTTTCACAAGCACGAAGATAAGTGACAGAAAACCTCACCTTGTGCAGCCCGGCAGTATCTTGCTGAAATGTAATCCAGGGTGGCTTGCCCTGAAGGTCTGTACAAAACGGGCCGTAGAATATCGTCGACGTTCCACTGTGCTGTAAGGGTGCCGCGGATGACAACCAAAGAGGTCCTGCAATGAAAAGAAATAACGCTTCAGAACATTACTCCTGGTACCATAAGGTGGGCACAATCACATCACTATCCAGGGCGTCTCCAGACAAGTCTTCACCCTGTAATCTCACAGACTGGAGCAGAATTGTCTTCAGTGATGAGCCTTGCTTTGAACTGAGCCATGATGACCAGGAACGATGTATATGGGGACACCCCAGGGAGAGATGAATATCATCGTGACTGACATCCGCCATACGGTCCCACAAGCAGGTTTGATGGTCTGGGGCGACAATTTTTTTTTTTATAAAAAAGGATCCCTTTGGCATTTATCCGCGGCAGCCTTGCATCACAGTGGTACGTTAACGATACTCTACGCCCGTTTTGGTGCCCTTCATGGCAAGCTACCCTCGTTCACATTACGCGAAGATACTGTCTGCTCGCACATGGCAATAGTTTCTTGTTTTTGCGCTTGCCAAACCATACCTTGACCAGCAATGTCGCCAGATCTCTTTCCTATTGAGAACGTTTGGAGCATTATAGGCAGGACCCTCCCACCATCTCGGGATTTCCACGATCTAACCAGCCGAAGGGATTGAATCTGGCACGATATCCAACAACTCAATCAATCAATGCCTAGCTTGCATAAAGGCTAGAGATGGACCAACGCGTTATTGGCTTGTTCAATTTGCGAAGCCCTCTCTCTAGAATACATCATAGAGTTTTTCAGAAATCGGAGTCATCCGTTTATCTGTCTGTAGATGTACATAACATCTGCCGATTATCGTCCCGTTCGAACAATTATATCGCGGACCGCCGGTTTTTGTATTTTTACAATTTAGTATAGTTCACCCCACGTGTGCTTCCTTTGGTCCTCATAATTATATAAATTATGAGAGTAAACTACGCTTACATGCTTGAAGGACATCAAATTACCAACCTTAGATGAGATAGGGCATAAGAATTCAAGTAAACGAATTCTTTTGTTTTGGTTGTGATATTACTTATACAGGGTGAGTCACTAACTATTGCCACCAGGAATGACTCCAAAATTATGACAGGAGCTGAAAATTTTGAGGGACAAAAGTTGCAAGGGACAACGGGGGCCACAATATGATGTTAGTTTTTTGTGGCTAGGTGGGGTCGCCTCAGAGATATGATGGTCAACTTCGTTTTTTTTTTGTTTTTTTTGTTGACGGTGTACTATGGTTTCTTACTTATTTTCTGGCAGCGGCTATCGAGATGAATCCAATGACATGTAACATTAAAGTCTTTGAAGGTCAAAGAGGTGTCCTGAACGTCCATTTCCAGAAGGCATTTGAAGTGATGACCATTGGTATCAATGCAGTGCTGTAGTCTCCTTATCATGGATTGAGTGGTATTCCTTATCACTTCAACACTTTTCGAAGCACATCCTCTGACCATTATCTCTCGCATAACTTCGGGTGTAGTTCGAAAGTCTTTACAAACAATGTCTTTTACGAATCCCTACAAGAGAAAATCCGGAAGCGTCAAGTCTGGCGAACGAGCCGGACACGGCACATCTCCTCCTTGTCCCATCTAACGATTTGGGAATTGTCTCTGAAACTCATTTCTAGGCATCAGCGAAAAATGTGCCGTACACTCATCTTATTGATACCACATTCTGTCCATTGTTCCTCAAGGTATTTTTTCCAATAACAGACCTAATGTTTCTTTCTATAATGTGGTATACTTCCTACCTTTGATGAAAGAGCGGCCTACAGTTCTGTGCTAGAGAATCCGACACCATACATTCACCGAGCACGGTTTTTGGTGTGCAACTTGCCGCAGCCAACGCGAATTTTCAGTTGACCTATAATGCATATTGTGCAGATTAACAATTCCATGCTTCATGAATGTAGCCTCGTCAGTAAATAAAATCAATTTAATAAATTGTGCCTTCTCTCTGAAACTGAAGTTGGGCCCATCGGCACATCTAAATGCGACGCATACAATACGTACCAGTTACTTCTTGGTGGTGACTGATATGATAAGGATGATATTTATGGTGATGCAGAACACGAGCAACACTATTTTGGCTCATGCCAGTTTCCCTTGCGACTTGACGCGAACTAACACAAGGATCTCGAACCACCGTGGCAAGAGTACCAATTTCCGTTTCCTCGTTAGTAACTTTCCTTTGCCGGATATGTTTCCGATGCGTTAACGATCCAGTTGTTCTCAATTTATCATACATATACTTAAATGTACGACGTGTAGAGTGAGCACGTTGAGGATATCTTTCGCGTATAAGTCTCTAGCTCTCACCGAATTTCGTTTGCATTCTCCGTAAATGAAAAGCCTATCGCCTTGCTCTTCGAAGGTATATATTATTCACGTCCGCTTGATTCGACGACACTACTCTTACCGTTCCTAGTATTGTTGTATTGCGAAACCGTCGAATTGTGTTTACATGCCAGTGGCACGTTAGATGGATACGCCGTATTCTGCACATATTTACCATTTGCACGATATACGAGAGAGAATTGTCAGAGCATGTGCTTCGGTAGGTGCCGAAGTGATAAGGAAGACCAGTCAATCCGTGGTAAGAAGACTTTAGCACTGCATTGATACCAATGGTCGTCACTTCGAACACCTTCTGTGAATGGACCTTCAGGCCAGCTATTTGATCTTCGTTGACCTTCAAAGTCCTTACTGTTACACATCACTGCATTCGTCTCGATAGCCGCTATCAGACAATAAACACCAAACTACAGCATCCCATAAAAAAGTTGACCTTACCTCTGACCTAGCAACCTAGCAACAAAACCCAACCGTGATATTATGGCCCCCGTTGTACTATGCAACGTCTGTCCCTCAAACGTTTCAGCTCCTGTCATACTTTCGGAGTTATTCTAGGTGGCAACAGTTAGTGACTCACCTTGTATATCAAATTATGACGTGAATAGAAACACTATTGTATAAGTAGCATAAGTACCTAAACTGTATGAATATTCACAAACCAACAGCTGTATTGAAACTTCCTGGCAGATTAAAACTGCGTGCCGGACCGAGACTCGAAGTCGGGACGTTTGCTTTTCGCGGGCAAGTGCTTTACCATCTGAGCTCGCCAAGCAGGACTGACGATTTCTCCTCACAGCTTCAATTCTGCCAGTACCTCGTCTCCTACCCCCCAAACTTCACAGAAGCTCTTCGTAGAAGACTGAATGATTTACGTAAACATAGTTAAATGTAAGGACGTGACAGAGTGACAAAAAGAAATAGTCTTTCAGGGCGTACCCATGACTATACGGTGTGTGGAATTGATGGATATACTGGCGTTTCGTGGCGGGCTGATGGACGTGTCTACAAGCAGCGGTGTAAAACCCGTAGTCATGAAACACGACGTCACAACCGTCACCGGGAAAAGAACTCACTGACAGGTACCGGAGAAATGTTTCACTGCTGGTGAGTAAAAATTTCTTCCGAATTCGATAGGAATTGTTGCAGTCATTGAATGAAAGTCCATCCAAATCCGATAGCGAGAGAGCAAAGCGACGGGAATGGCATCCAGTGAATATTTGGAGTCGGTCATGTAAAACAGAGGTGGAAAACACACTTGTCATAAAGTACAAGTTAACGTAGGGGATAGCAGAAACAAGAGCCCTTGCAGTGGTAGGAATATTTTTACAATCTTGAAACTGAATGGGGTGGAACTGCAGCACCCTCACCGACGTATACACAGAAGTGGTGCAGCGAGATTACCGAATAGTAATTACTCCCTTTGTAATTTGACGTTATCAGATCGGAAGAAAGGTGATCTGTTGTAATATAATGTTTGTATGGAAATCCTACGTCAGGATAGCTAATATAATTTACTGATAGTTAGTTTCGGCTCATCGGCGAGCCATCTTTAGGTAAATAAAAATTATTATTTCATTCAGTGTATGTCAGCCATAGGGCATTATACATTATCATTATCTGCTGAGATGAATCGTTGTGAATGATGTCCGTAGCTCGTGGTCTAGTGGCTAGCGTTGCTGCCTCTGTATCACAGGGTCCCGTGTACGATTTGTGGCTGGGTTGGGGTTTTCTCTGCCCGTCCACTTGATGTGTGAATTTGTGAACTAATACATCGGTTAGCGATCTTGTATATTTGTCCCGAAAAAAGGAAAAGCACGGAAACTCCCACTTACACAAAAAAAATGAAGCGGAGCGTTGCGAAAGCATACACACTATTTCGTTATTGCAATAAACTGTACTTAATTGTGTACAAAACAACAAAATTCCACACGGAACAATTCTTCCTCTATCAGATCTTATCTTATTATTGTTGTTATTCTTATTATTATTGCTATTATTGACAGTGGCTGTAGTTGTATAAACTTGTTTATAAGCACAACTGTTATACAGCAGATGCTATTAATTTCACACTCCCAAATTTATATGAATCTAGAAATTTGTGAACCCCCACAATGTGTACTCACCAGCCGCCACTAGCTATTATTAAGAAACATTTAATGGAAATAACTTACCAAACCTTTTGTAGAGTACTGTCGGATCTAGAACCACTGGTAAGAAAAAGTAATGAGGCTGGTCACTAAGTGATTTCTGTTAAGTTCTGAAATGATTCTCAGTTGGTATTCGTACATGCCATTTTCGATTATCGTGACTACGAGGCGTAACACCTTGCATCGCGCCTGCACGGTAGCTGGCAGACAGCTTCATACAAGAGTTTACATCCATGTCAGATGCGCCCGTACGCTGTAGCTAGATGCAAATAGTTTCGGCTGTGGCCGAACGGTGTCAGCATCTTACGGACTAGGAAATTATCAGGTACTTAAAACTGCGTATTTGGGAAACAGAACTGTGATTATTACGATTGGTATGACTTGCAGTAATTGTTGCTAATCGTCAGTGTGAATGATGATATGAATTCAAAGTATTAAATAAATATTGTTATTTCTATTAACCGAGTATGTGTTAGCATGAGATCTGCGTACTGAGTAAATGAATCATTTTCATGGGAAAACAAGATCGATTGTACGACATTTTTTTTACTTATAGAGAGAATTATTTTGCTTTTTGTGGATTTTACAAATTTATTCTGTCGGTAAATTGTCCATAAAAGTTATTAAATTGTGATAGGCCAAAATTAAAAGACGCGGGATTGCGCGATTTAATACTAATATTGGATTGGTTACGATTTATACCAGCGAATCATAGGACAATATGTTCGACGTATTTTACGGGCTAAGAGAACTGTTTTGTGAAGTCTAAGTTCAATTCGGGGCTCAGCCATCACCATGTTCAGATGCAGATATAAGGAGCTCTGAATAGGTGTGATAATTTCTCAGAATTATCTTTGAAACTTGACCGTAGCCTGCCGCAAAGTGGATGCGAACGTGAGAGAAAAATGAATGCGTGTAATTTAGATTTTATTACGTATACCGGGTTTTCTGAATAACCAAAATCCGTGTGCCGGTTTACACAAGGCGTGACCGCAAATTTAACATTCGTAGTGTCAAATTGTGTAATATTTGAGCTATTGTTCTGTTACAGACAATCTCTTTTGTAATCTTTTTGGTATCGTGTTTGGTTAGTTCACATAAGCCGGCTATTACGAGGGAGCGTGATTGCGTAGGGATGACGGAACTGTAATTTAAGGTTAACACGAGCTTGACGGTGTTTCGTATCAAACCAGTCACAATGTATTGAAGGTATTTACTCGCAAAATACCTTTCAATTAATTACTCAGCTAACCTGATACTGAAAAAGCGTTTGTTGCGCCCGTTTAATTCGTATAACGGTACTGGTTCTACTACAGCAATTCCAATTGAAGAAAATCATTCATTTTTAACAGGGAAGGCGTGCTGACCGTACTGCAGAAGAATAAATTCACTACAAGGTGACTGAACTTGTTTTCTTTAGGACGAAACACAAATAACCGCGTCGATGCCAAGTAGCGCTGATTGTCCTATTAGTACGTCTAATTTATTTTTTGATAAAGGTCATACGATAGGGGAGGTAAGCACTTAACGACAAAAGTGTGCATTAGAAGCACCTAACATCATACGAAAAAATCTTCCGGCTGCCGCGTGAATGAATAATATTGCTGCTGACTTTGGCTTAGCAACAGACACGATTAGACGTGCACGTCTTTTATTACGTGTTTTTAGGTAATGTTAGTTAATTGCATATTTCAAACCCTCTTTTTATCCCGCTTTTGTCTGCTGCAGATTTAAATTAGAGCTTATAGCTCCCAATTAACGACCGGACCTTTGTGTCAGCTCATTTAACCGCTGTCCACATTTTTAAAGCTAAAAATGATGGGCGATTTAACACTTCCAGTGGGAAAAACACACATGAAAATAAATTCCGCGGACTGGTCGAAATGACTTCCCCGATTACCACTTAACTCTAACGACCTTCTGTGTTGTAGTTTTTGCGCAAGACGAGTAAAGGCTGAAGTACGATGCAATTATTTTTTTTTCATCTCTGCATTTTTTCCCTGGGATCTTAGTACCTGTAACCTGAGACAGAAACTAGCCGTAGGTAATGTAAATTTTTTTATTACCGTCCACCGGTGTTCTATGAATGCCTCTTATTTAGTTTTGCTAAACGACTACTTGTAAGCTTCACTTCAGTATGGCTCTCGTGAAATCATCGAACTTTCATATCAGCGAATGAGCGTTGGGGAGCAGATGCAGGGGTTCTGCATCATCATTCTTGGTAAGGTGGTAATTGAGGTAGTTTGCTCTTGCCTTCCAGCGACCTGTTATGAAATGTCAAGCGTGTATCTGCGGCGCGTAGACGACTGTAATGAGTGCTCGTACAATGTAGTGGTGGTTTTGTGTTGTCATGGCTAAATGGAAGGGAGATGGTGAAACCCGTCGTTGACACATAGCCTACTCCTCTGGAAGAGCATCTAGGGCGCTGCCGAGCTCAACGTCCCCATTCGGCAGATGGACCAGCACCAGTAGTGTTACAAGCCTTCACTTCATGAGACACTGAGGAGAAGTTTCTAATTTAACCCAGGATGCTGGTGCAAATATTGGTGATCCGGAACTCTACGATCCAACTTCTCTTCAAAAAAATGGTTCAAAGGGCTCTAAGCACTATGGGACTTTACATCTGAGGTCATCAGTCCCCTAGACTTAGAATTACTTAAACTTAATTAACCTAAGGACACACACATCCACGTCCGAGGCAGGATTCGAACCTGCGACCGTAGCAGCAGCGCGGTTCCATACTAAAGCGCCTCGAATCGCTCGACCACAGCGGCCGGCCGCCTTTTCTTCCCTTGTCGGTCAAATACTGGTAATGAAGATTTCCCAACACCGGTGTTCGTACCGACTTACCTCCGAATCGGGCGTCAGTGCACTAGAGTGCGTTATTAACGTCACCTGTGGAAGCGGACACTGCGGCGCTTGGTTTAACGAGATATGCTATGCTCTTAGTGAAAGTATTTGGAAATATAAGTCGGTCATAAGTGCACTATGTGTTTAAAATAGTGTCTGTATCATTAATAGCGTACCATCTCTTTCCACATCGACATTCCTTTCCCTGTTTTGTCTGCAAGTAGTGCCGTGCACAGAAAAACTACTACAAGTAAATATAACATCAACATTTACATTAGTCGTATTATTTGATGTATGGGTGGAGAGCCACTGTACATTCCTTAAAGGAAATGGTTTACCTCTGTAGATTGTCCTTTTACTTTGCAATAGACGCTTTATTTATTTGGCAGAAATCTCACTTCCGTATGTGGACATTATGAAGCTACATAACAATAAAAACTATTATACTTCCAGTATGTTACAGTTCTGACATCAGTGCGCGGGGAAGTTCGTTGATATGCACCCGATCTGATTTTAGGGAACTGACCACTCCAAGCGCGTTTTCACTACCACTGTTATATTAACGTATTTAATGTGTTCTATGTGCGACACAGTGCAAAATTCCTGTAAAGGTCTGCACTATTTCTACTTTACATGTGGCCTTCATACTTGGGCAGTTACGCCCATACCTGCTACGGTTGTGCGTGAAATTCTCATAAGACAAACCGTCAAATGTTGCGTTTCCTCTATACCGACGTGCAGAAAATCACATGTTGTAAGCTTAAAACTTTTTATGTAGGTTGACTATTGCAAAGAAGAAGACAGTAACCAGCCACTATTAATACCGCTATTTATTTAAGTAAATAGCGCCGTAACCGGTTTCGAACTGACAAGTTCATCGTCAGACGGCTGTTCACACTATTTGCAAGATACACTTTATATAATCGTCAGTTTTTGATTCCTATTCTTCCGCTGTGGCGAAATATTCTTGGTGTGTTGGTGCCGTACGGTAGAAAACAGTGTTAGAAGCGTCCTATGTGAACAAAAATAACCTCCAAACGATGAAGTACAGACTAAACAAATATGTGAGGTTAAGTGGTTATGGTACTTACATAGAAAATTCCGCTCGACTTTGTTGCGAAGTTGCAGGGTTGTATTTTTCAAATATTCCAAAATATATGCAGCACTTATATGATTTTCACATCACCATATAGTGCAAAGCACCACACACACACACACACACACACACACACACACACATACACACACACCAAAAAGTATTTTCCACAAGTGAAGTCGACACAAAGACTGCTGTTTTAGAAATATAACAGTGCCAGAGATGTTCTCTCTCAGAGATATTACAATTTACACTTCAAAATAAAAGAATGGTTTGTACATGAAATTGGCTTCATTTTAGAGATATTTCCGTTAGTTAATGTACGTGCATCTTTTGTTCTGAAAGAAATGGTTTTGGGTTTCACTGTGCTGTTAATATCACGATGTGTTATACGACCTCTTTCTAAGATTTTGCTCAAAATAACGTTATTAATAACTGTATAATGGGACCAGTGTACAGTGAGAGTCACACAGAGGAACTTTTCCGATATGTACCTACGCGTTTTATTTACAACCTTTGGTTAAGTAGACTGTATATCCTGGGTGTGGATTTTTTGCTGGCGCGAACTGCAGTTTAGATGAACTTTGGAGTACATCTTCATTTTTAACACAGAAACACTACGCACGATGTGTTAAAACACAAAACGATCATAACAGAAGTTACGTGATTCACAGACATAACACGTACTGTATTGGTCTCCTGAATTTAACATAACATTCTGGTACAATAACAGGTGTCAGATGACGCACGATCTCCAGAGAATCGCGAGTTTCGGTCCCTTCAATGAAGTGGAACCCACACAGCAAAGTTATAAAATCGGTTATAACTGATTCATTGTTGTGTTACTGAGGCTGCATATTAGGGGCTATGTTAGCTCATATTTCAACAGCCCAACCCTTGGACAAAATAGAAGTTTGATGTCCGCTGACAGCTAGACGCCGTTGAAACAGTTCTGAAAACTGAGTAAGTAACGTGTTCAGAAAGCAATAAAATTGTTAAAAATTTATTTATGAAAGAATTAAGATATAATAAGCAGCATTTCAGATATGTGAATATTTTAGAGGTGTTTTAACACCCCGAATCAGAATAGCAAACAAAATTATCAAAAAGGAATTGAAGCTGTATTGACACCCAAGGTCAGTTTGAATACCACATTATGTAGATGGGTCTTATTCGAAGTGATATGCCGTTGTTCTACTCCGACCTTTATTATGACTCTAATCCACAACCTAGTAATCTCTTAAAGGGTCAATAGAGATAACACCTAAAGAAAAATCATCACTATGTTAACGGTGAAAATAGCGGTGGAGATTGGATTGCCGCAGTCACTATAGAGAAAATGCAACTGTCAGACATTGGTAACACGATCAACGTCTCACTGTTGACCGTTACTGGAACATAAAGCATAATATTCAAAGTAGTTTACTGGCAAATACAGAGGCTGCTGGGAAGTAACTGGCATCAAGACATAGCTACGTAAGAGAAAGCAAATTTCTGTTGCCTTATGTATTGGAACTGGAAACTCTGGATAGGGCCCAAACCAGGTATAGCAAACGTCATCACAAAAAAGAAAAAAAAATGGCCAAGAGCGAAAACAACTTGCTCGCTGAGGGCTCCGTACAAAATTAATGATATATGTTATACCGGAGCCAAGGTAGCCCCTGAGGACCAGCAACCTATATTACACCACAGGGGACGAGGTTGTCTAGGTCCAAGGCATACCAAAAGTACCATGGTAAATACCCTCTATTTACATACAAGATAATGGAAACAGACATTCCGAGCATTACTTCCTGCAGGGGGAGCTCGAGCCACGGCCTGCAATAAGTATCACTACGCCAAAATAGCTGGAGACATCTATTTAGGTGCTAGAACCAGCCCCAAAGTTCAGTTCACTCCGGATACCGACCTCGCGGACTTCGACCGCTGAAGATTACGTCTTCGTCTCGGAATTGGACTTTTACTAGCGTGTGTGTGTGTGTTACCACGAACCTTTGTGGAAAATTAGAAGTGAACTTTTTTTTGCCTCAATTAGACATTTACTGGCATCGTTATTGTTACCTTTCTTTTTTTGTTCAATCATCAACATTGTTAACTTACATAAATAAAAGTTGTGTTTGAGAAAAATTGCGAACTGTCAGTCGCAACTTAAGTGGCGAGGAGTTGGTGCCTGTGTGTCTTCCTCATGCCAGAAGTTGTTCTTCAGCAGCTGTTCCAAAGTGAGCACAACTTACTACAACGTTTTCAACAGTTTTGCAAGAAATCTCAGAATACACAGGAACATTTCTTTACGGAAATCTTGCAAAACCGCCCGGTTCCGCCGCCCCCGCCGTTTCTCGCTTTGAACGTGGATGCTGTATACTGGGAAACATACGAGAAGCGGCTCCAGCGGCATTTTCAAATCCACCAGGTTGTCCAAGAGGTTGCTCGTCGTTCCTGCTTTTTGTCCTGGAACCAGTCCAAAGTGTATGTTCTTTTGACGAAACTCCAACCTCGGCCTCCGGATTCTTGGGCTTTCTCCCACATTTGTGAGGTTCTCGCGGCTTACTATTGACGACGGTTCCACAGGTTTGCCGCCCATGTCGAATTTTACCAGTGTCGCAAGAAGGCTGGCCAACCCTATCGCCAGTGGGCATCGGAACTGCAAGCTCCTGGACCAGATCATTGATCTAGCATTCAAGCACGAAGTCTCAACGGCAGCCGACAAGCGTTTGGAATCCTGAGCAGAAGTGGCGGCCCTCCGCGACCACGACGCCTCGGAGCCCTTCACATCGCTGGTGGAGGTCGAAGACGTTGCCGCCGCCCGACCGTCCTGTTCTGCACAGGGCAGCTGCCCTGTCCAGGAACTCGCGCCCTCGGACGGCTCCGCGGGTCCGGCACAGACCGTCGGTGCACGGAGGTCCCCGCGCCCTCACCAGCGCCGTCAACCCCTCCGGCTGCCGTCCTGCCCAGGATTCTTTAAAAGCCATCCACGGGAAGACTGCCCTGACAGGTGGGCGTATTGTGCAGTGTGCACCCGCAAAAGACATGTCAGTTCGGTCTGCCGACCTCGGCAGCCCCCTTCTCATCCGACGAAAGACAGTCGGGGGCCTGTACCCACGGGTATCAAGCAGGTGCAGTCTTCGGGAACTTGCAAGCTGATGATCGACGATCATGTCAACGGTCGGCCGCTGCAGATGCAGCTGGATACCGGAGCATCAACTATTCCTTTTATGTTAAGATTGACCCCCCCCCCCCCACCTTGCGCCCACACTTCGGCGCCTCCTTATTTCTAATAATCAAGCGATCGCCCTCTTGGGTTATTTCACGGCTTCTGTCCTGTGTAAATCGGTTCTCCAGGAAATTACCTTGCTTGTGGTCAACAATACGGACACAGCGGATCTCTTCGTGTTGGATGTCTTCTGGGCCTTTGGCTTCGCCATCGACGACAGTGTTCATCTTGTGTCTTCCCAGATTCCATTTCCGGCAGTCGATACCTTGTGCACAAAATTGCAAGACCTCTTATCGCCGGGCGTCGGCTGTGCTCACGAATTTCATGCGTCACTCCAGCTGAAACCATCTGCGTGCCTGAAATACTTCCAGGCCCAGCAGGTTCCCACGCCCTCCAGCAGCCTCTTCCACAAGAAAATGACCGTTTCACCATGGAGGGAGTGTCACTCCGGTACGTTACAGTTCGTGGGCGACACCCTTGGTCGTCCTCAAGTGACGAGATGGGCGCCTTCGTATTTGTGGCGACTTCAAGGCTACGCTTAACCCTCAGCTCCCTCGTCCCGAGGACCTGTTCTCCAAGCTCGCAGAGGGACAAAGTTTTTCGAAGATCGATCTTGCTAAGGCCTGCCTCCAAATACCTATCAATGAGCCTTCTACTCACTTGGTCGTCGTCAACGCACCGTTTGGGCTGTTCCAGCTGAACCGCTTCTTGTACGGCATCGCTGGTGCACCGGCCATCTTTCAGCATTACTTGGAACAGCTCTTGCGGGATGTGCCAGGTTGTATCAATTACCTCGACGACACTGTCGTCACCGGCAGTCATCTGCGACAATTGTTCCGGCACCAACGGACTGCGGGCCCAAAATACAACCTCGCTAAATGCTCCTTTTTTACAACCTGCTATCTCCTACCTGAGTCACATCATATCCCGCATTGGCATATCACATACGCCCTGCCACATCGCCCTTCCACGACCGCGCGACGTCCACCAATTGCGTTGTTTCCTACGTAAAATTGCTTTCTATCTAAACTTCATCCTCTCTGACGCACACATTGCGGCGTCCCTCCATCACCTATGCCGAAAGAATGTTCCTTTTCATTGGTTTCTGGCTTGTGAATCGGCTTTCCAAACCATAAAGTGGAGGTTGCACTCTGCAGTGTGTCTCATGCCATATAACCCCTCTCTCCCTCTCTTCTTGGCTATGGACGCCTCAGACTATGGTGTTGAGGCTGTCCTTCCGCACCGTCTACCGGATCGATTGGAACGCCCGGTGGTGTACATGTCTAAATCCCTTACAGATGCCCAGTGCAAATATTCCCAATTGGGAAGGAGACCCTAGCCATCGTGTTTGCCTGTACAAAATTTCTCCCGTACCTTTTGGTACGTCTTTTATTTAATCACTGACGATAAGCCCCTCAAGGCCTTGTTTTCATCATCAACCTGGTTACCCACGAGGACTTCCCATCACCTGCAGCGATGAGCCCTATTCCTTTTACCTTTTAGGTACGCCATTCATTTCTGGCCCACCTCCCAGCATGCGAACGCCGATGCCTTGTATCAGCCAGGATTCGGCATTCGATTCATCGGACATCCTAATTTTTCAGGTCGATGACGGCATACAAGATACGTTAGCTGCATTCCCAGTCACAGTTAAGAGGGTGGCCTCAGCGACGACCATAGATCCGCTCCTGCAACTGGTGCACCGCTATGTTCGGTGCGGTTGGCCGACACTTCCTCCACCTCGCCCTCAGGCTGATCTCCGATTCTTCTTCTCAATCTGCCATCAACTGGTGCTCCTCCATGTGGAAAATGACGCCAATCCACGAGTGATCGTTCCAACTTCCCTGCGCTCCCAGATTCTCCACGTTTTACATCAAGGTAACTGGGTTATTGCCCCGATGAAAACCCTCGCATGTCGCCATGTCTTCTGGGTAGGCATGACAGCGGACGTGGAGTGCATAGTACGGGGATGTCAGCAGTGTATCCAGGCCTTTCCCACACCAATCCTGGCCAGCCGCTTCTCTCCCATGGGAACGCATCCATGTGGATTTTGCAGGATCCTTCCTCGGCACTTACTGGTTACTCTTCACGGATGCGTACTCTCACTTCCATTTCATTATGTGATGCTCCTCTGTCATCACAGAGAATACCACTATGGCCCTGTCAAAAATATTTTCCATGGAAGGCCTTCCCGTCACCTTGGTATCAGACAACGGCCGCAATTCCGCAGGCAAGAGTTCGCCAAATTTTGCCACAATAATAGTGTCCAGCACATATTTCCCCCTCCTTTCCATCCCCAATCCAATGTAGAGGTGGAGCGCCGTGTTCGCACTTCTTAAACTCAGATGAAGAAGTACACAGAGGTCCGTTTTCCGGAAGAAGCGCTTACGCTATTTCTCAGTACCTAGCCGCGTGGGATTAGCCGAGCGGTCTTAGGCGCTGCAGTCATGGACTGTGCGGCTGGTCCCGGCAGAGGTTCGAGTCCTCCCTCGGGCATGGGTTTGTGTGTGTTTGTCCTTAGGATAATTTAGGTTAAGTAGTGTGTGAGCTTAGGGACTGATGACCTTAGCAGTTAAGTCCCATAAGATTTCACACACATTTGAACATTTTGTCTCAGTACCTACAGGGCCATGCCGGTGGATGACAAGAGTCCAGCCGAACTGCTCAATGGTTGCCAGACTCAGAACCTGCTCCATCTCCTCCAGCAGCGGGTAGGACCTCGCACCTTGCCTGGCACTTCCTGATATTCATCCGGCTCCATAGTGTGGGCTCGCGGTTCCAGGCCCCGGCCCAGCTCGCTTCCAGGGGTCGTTATCCGGCCCCATGGTCGATAACTGTTCGACGTACGCCTGGACGACACGGTGGTTTCACGTCACAGCGTCCTCGAGCAGCAGTAGCCCCTACCGCAGGCTCCCCTCTCTCTCTCTCTCTCTCCCATTGATGGCCCCTTCCGTGGGGCCTATGTTGGTGCCCTCTCCTCAGTTGGTGGATGATCTTCCTGGAGATAGCCAGCAGACGCCGGCTCCTAGCCCCGAGCCGCTACATACTCCAGACAGGGTAGCTCTGGGACCTACCCCTCAACCCATTACCCTGCTCCTCTTCGGCGCCGCCTCTGTTTGACGACGCGGACGTCCCCATGCCGCTTGCCCAGTCCGCCGTTGCTTCGCAACCGCCACTGCTTCTGCGTTCCAGCCACCTCCCATGGAAGGCGGAGCCCTATTCATTGGCGGCCGGGTTCCACCACCTCCTTCAGGAGGACTTAGTTGCTGATCAGCCTACGGCACCGGGCTATATTGGTACTCTCTCCGCCGCAGTCGCCTGTGCTGCACCATCTTTTCCAAGGGGGGAAGGGTGTTATGCCTGAGCCAAGGTAGCCCCTGAGGACCGGTAACCCATATTACACCACAGAGAATGGAGTTGTCTATGTCCGAGGTGTACCAAAAGCACCGACTATTTACATACAAGGTAATGGAAACAGACATTCCGAGCACTACTTCCTGTAGGGGGAGCTCGAGCCACGGTCTGCAGGAAGTATCACTACACCAAAATAGCTGGAGACAGCTATTTAGGCGCTAGAACCAGCTCCGAAGTTCAGTTCACTCCCGATGTCGACCTCATGGACTTTGACTGCTGAAGATTACGTCTTCGTCTCGGAATTGGACTTTTACTTGTGTGTGTGTGTGTGTGTGTGTGTGTGTGTGTGTTACCACGAACCTTTGTGGAAAATTAGAAGTGAACTTTTGTTTACCTCAATTAGGAGACTTTTACTGCTATTGTTATTGTTGCCTTTTTTTGATGTTCAGTCATCAATCTTGTAAACTTACATAAATAAAAGTTGTGTTTGTGAAAAATTGCGAGTTGTCAGTCACAACAACATATAGATTTATCATCTGTCCTGGGAATCGAGGATCTCGACGATTTTTGTCTATTACTGAGGCTGTCAAGACGTCGGTCTTGGCGATTCGAAGACTACTAAGCATGTTTTAATCGTTAAATTTGACGTCGCAGAACAAATGACAAAAAATATATTTTCCTTCCGTTCTTCAGCCAGTCAAGGAATATTTTAGGGAATTAGTTTAAAAAATTTATTTCATAGGCCCAGTCAAATCTTACCAAGTTTATTCCTAGAGCAACTTACGCTGTGCATACATGACACAAGGGCCCGTCTTTCGAAACCGAGGCTGTTCTGTCCTGTTAAAGATGCTGACAAGAGAGGCCCTGTGACCTCTGCTGAAACTGCTAGCGAATTCACGTCATTGGTTTTAGCCAACAGCGTGCGTGGTATACAGGTAAAGTGTGTGGACGATGGAGTGTTTTGCGAAGTGGAACAAAGTTGCCTCTCTCTCTTGTAATCCAGACCTCGAGCAGAACAGACGTCTTTTCGGAAGGCTGAGCTCCCAACATAAGTTAACATGAACCACTTCCCCGTCCGTTGCCCATTTCAATTGATTGTTCGACCTCCTAGACTGGCCTAAACCTTGTAACTTCCGACCCTAGGCGCGCCCCTTGTATACCGTACATTGAAATATATCCTCTTTATTTTACCTAATTTCCTGTTTTGTCATTTAACAGCATCCCTGGATGGCCATTCTCAAATCCTGACCACTCGACGTCCAGCACACTATCGTCACGAGGCATATGTAACAACTTTTCCCCCCCCCCTTCCCTGCCAGTATACATTAACATTGGTGACCAGAAGTGGGATCCTACACTTCCTCGTTTCTTTCTTTACTTGTACTGTTAAACTTTCCTCCTTGCCAACTTTTACGATACTTGGTAAACGGTAACTACCTTATAAGTTTATATGGCTGAATTGGCGAATGTCAGAAATGTTGTATAAAAGCAACCTTTTGAGTAAATTTACTTAGAAGCTTATATATACTGCATCACCAAGGAACTATAGCCTTCAATATATGACACAAATTTCAACTTGATACGTCTAACCGTTCCTGAGAAAATGGGTTATTAACAGACGGAGGGACCGACAGGCAGTCAGATAACAACTGACAATTTTTTTCGTCTGATGTAATCACAAATTTACAATTTTCGGAATTCGTTCTTTGGTTTTACAGTAATTCCTTGCGGCTTGCCAAATTTCATGATTATAGGTAAACAAGAAGCACCCTTTAGGATGGGAGAAATGAAGTTAAGACTATCAAAATAATACGTAACATAAGTGGTCGTAGCTTTTAACTGCATTGACTTAGAAGGTTCACGTTTCTGCACCGCCATGAGACGGCAGGTCTTAGAATGGAAGATAATTTTCAACTTCTTACGTCTACCGAACTATCAGTTTAATAAGTCGCGGCTGTAAAATACTAACACGAATTCTTTACATACGAATGGAAAATTTGGTAGAAGCTGACCTCGGGCAATTGCAGTTTAGATTCCGTAGAAATGTTGGAACACGTGAGGCAATACTGATCCTACGACTTATCTTAGAAGATAGCTTACGGAAAGACAAACCTACGTTTGTAGCACTTGTAACTTAGACAAGTCTTTTGACAGTGTTGACTGAAGTACTCTCTTTCAAATTCTGAAGGTGGCAGGGGTAAACTACAAGGAGCGAAAGGCTATTTACAATTTGTAGAGAAACCAGATGGCAGTTATAACAGTCGAGGGGCATGAAAGGGAAGCAGTGGTTGGGAAAGGAGTGAGACAGGGTTGTAGCCTATCCCCGATGTTATTAAATGAATATATTGAGCAAGCAGTAAAGGAAATAAAAGAAAAATTTCGAATAGGAATTAAAATCCAAGGAGAAGAAATAAAAACTTTGAGGTTTGCCGATGACATTGTAATCCTGTCAGTGACTGCAATGGGCCTCGAGGAGCAGTTGAACAGAATGGACAGTGTCTTGAAAGGAGGATATACGATGAACATCAACAAAAGTCGAACGATAATAATGGAATGTAGTCGAATTAAATCAGGTAATTCTCAGGAAATTAAATTAGGAAACGAGACACTTAAGTACACACATCAAAAAATGTTTAGCATCACCCCCGTTCCCAGAACTCCTGAAGATAGACTTTGACTGTGGATATTGTATAACAGAAAGAGTCCCTTTGACTCTTCAGAGATGTCACTAATCCCGCACAAAGATGTAAACAGCCATGCATAAATAGCGCCTATTAGGCTGAGGTGGTACCACTGCTGATCAGTTCCACTCATTCCACCACGAAGGAGGTACACGACTCTTATTGTCTCTAGTTCAACCATGCCTAGACGGTCAATACCTCGGTTCTACCGCGTCCGTATGCCTGAAAGGACTCTCAACAAGGGATGAGTCTACGTGACTTGGAGTAAACCAAAGCGATGTTGTTCGGATATGGAGACAGGAACTGCCGATGACATGCCTCGCTCTGACTGCCCAAGGGTTACTACTGCAGTGGATGGCAGGCACCTATGGATTATGGCTCGGAGGCACCCTGACAGCAACGGCACACTGTTGAATAATGCTTTTCGCGCAGCCACAGGATGCCATGTTACGACTCAAACTGTGCGCAATAGGCTGCATGATGCGCAACATCACTCCCGACGTCCATGTCGAGGTCCATCTTTGCAATCACGACACCGTGCAGCACGGTACAGATGGGCCCAACTACATGCCGAATGGACCGTTCGGGATTAGCATCACGTTCTCTTCATCGATGAGTGTCGCATATGCCTTCAACCAAACAATCGATGGAGACGTGTTCGGAGGCAACCCGGTCAGGCTGAACGCTTTAGATACACTGTCCAGCGAGTGCATCAAGGAGGAGGTTCCCTGCCAGGTTTTGGGGTGGCATTATGTGGGGCCGACGTTTGCCGCTCGTGGTCATGGAAGACGCCGTAACGGTTGTACGATACGTGAATGCCATCCTCCCACCAATAGTACAACGATATCGGCAGCGTATTGGCGAGGCATTCGTCTTCATGGACGACAATTCACGCCCCCATCGTGCACGTCTTGTGAATGACTTCCTTCAGTAGAATGACATCGCTCGACTAGAGTTCTCCAGACATGAACCCTATCGAACATGCCTGCCATAGACTGGAAAGGGCTGTTTATGGACAACGTGACCCACCAACCACTCTGAGGGATCTGCGCCGAATCGCCGTTGAGGAGTGGGACAATCTGGACCATCAGTGCCTTGATGAACTTGTGGATAGTATGCCACGACGAATACAAGCATAAATCAATGCAAGAGTACGTGCTACTGGTACCGGTGTGTACAGCAATCTGGACCACCAGCTCTGAAAGACTCGCTGTATGGTGGTACAACATGCGTTGTGAGGTTTTCATGAGGAATAAAAAGATTTGAAACGATGTTTATGTTGATCTGTATTCCAAATTTCAGTACAGGTTCAGGAACTCTCGGAGCCGAGGTGATGCAAAACCTTTTTTGATCTGTGTAGTAGATGAGTTTTGCTATTTGGGGAGCAAAATAACTGATTATGATCGAATTAGAGAGGATATAAAAAGTAGGCTGGCAATGACAAGGAAAGCGTTTCTGAAGAAGAGAAATTTGTTAACATCGAGTACAGATTTAAGTGTCAGGAAGTCTTTTCTGAATGTATTGGTATGGAGTGTAGCCATTTATGGGAGAGAAACATGGACGATAAATATTTTGGACATGAAGAGAATAGAAGCTTTCGAAACGTGGTGCTACGGAATAATGCTGAAGATTAGATGGGTAGATCACATAACTAATGAGGAGGTATTGAAAAGAATTGAGGAGAAGAGGCGTTTGTGGCACAGCTTGACTAGATGAAGGGATAGGTTGGTAGGACATGTTCTAAGGCATCAAGGGATCACCTATTTAGTATCGGAGGGCAGCGTGGAGGGTATAAATCGTAGAGGGAAACCAAGAAATGAATACACTAAGCAGTTTCAGAAGGATGTAGGCTGCATTAGAAACTTGGAGATGAAGCAGCTTGCACAGGATAAAGTAGCATGGAGAACTGCATGAAAGCAGTCTCTGGACTGAAGACCACAACACACGTCTACCCGTTACTGAAGAAAAGTGTTGTAACAACCGGACGGACAGACAGAGAGACAGACAGGCAAACGGACAACAAAGTGACCTTCTAAGGATTCCATTTTTACCGACTGAGGAAGGAAATCGTAATAACAAACACCAGTTATCACCAAAAGTTTATTAACTTTCCAGTTAATGTGAACTTTTTTTTGTAAATACACTTTGTGCGATGCAGAATGTCAGAAATGTTTGTTAATTAGTTTTATTGCCACTATCTGGCAACAAAATCGTTGTTGTATTATAAAGGCTAAAACTTGCCACGTAAGATATGTGTATTTGTACGTGTATTACTGGTACACAATGGATAAGGACGATTAGAGTTTAAAGTCCCACGGGCAGTGAGGTCATCAGAGACGGAGCAGAAGCTCTGATTGGGGAGGAGAATGGACGAAATCAATTGTACCCTTTCGAAGAAATAATCCTGACAAGTGCCTTCAGTGATGTAGGCATATTACTAAAAACCTAAGTCTGGGCGGTCGGGTGCGGATGTGGATTGTCGTATTCCGGAACAAGAGTCCAGCGCTCTACCACCTCGCTCGGTTACTGATATACTGAGCAAACAAGAAATTCGTGGCGACAGCCACTACTAAATTTCGTCTTTCTCAGAAATATCAAAGATCGCTGCAAACCTATTCAAACGTACACAACGTTTGCCAGAAATAAAGTTAACTTTAACAGCTGACTTTGCACACGGTTTTATCTATAACATTAAGCTTGTGTATTGCTCTTAAAACGGTAAAAACCATTAAGAAACTTTAAATTGAACAACTTAACTAATAAGAGTAAATATAAACGTGACGGTTCATGTTTATAAGAAACTGCAGCGAATTTAAAAACTAATACTC
Source organism: Schistocerca piceifrons (assembly GCF_021461385.2). NCBI lineage: Eukaryota > Metazoa > Arthropoda > Insecta > Orthoptera > Acrididae > Schistocerca > Schistocerca piceifrons. Next base: position 686,847,883 of record NC_060140.1, read on the forward strand.
GAATATAAATGTGAAAGTTACTATTAGTTGTATGTACTGTATCTAAATTCTCTTTGAAACAGTATTATTTCGGCGCTGGACTGTCAGAAAATTGATTTATAGACCTATTAATTTGACATCAGCTAGAGGTGACACTGGTATAAAAACGCTGTTGTTCTTCGTAGATGGAGACAGCGTTTTCTTAGCATATTATGATGTACATATTGCAAGCAAAGTATGTCTATGTACATTATTGAGAAATTTGGTAAATAGCTAATCCTTGTTCGTACATAGAGCTGTCTGGCGCATGGCTTGATTATCATTGACGTCCAAGTATAGTGCTTAGGGTTTTTCTGTGTTATCATTTTCCTCCCCACCTCCACTACTCCAAGCTCAATCGTCTACAAATTTGCTTCTGTCTTATTTCACCGTACGTGAATGGTTCGAATTTTCCTGCCAATCATACAACTCAATGAATAGATCTTATTCAAAGGTATAACATTTCATCACCATTTCTATTTTTATCTGACAGTCAGCTAAAGGAATGTTCACCTTCACACTTGGCCTGTAGATACAAACTTGCTTCTGCCATCCTTCATGTTATTCCATTAAGAGTTCTCGTTTCTTTCAGTTTGCTCAACGTATTAACACGTCTTACCGCTATCAAAACATTTCTTCTAGTTGATATAAACAGAAATGTGACAGATAAAATGACCTAACTAAAACATATGCGTGATAGTATAGAAGCCAAATAAAAACAATTTTGTATACTTGAAAACAGTTATAGCTACCGATTTTACCTCTTATATCATTCTGAGCTACTGCTTCATCTCTACTGATTACGACGTAGACGATTCGTTAAATTTTAATCTTCAGACCTTTCCCCTTTAGAGAGATGGTTGCCAGTATATATATATATATATATATATATATATATATATATATATATATATATATTTTTTCGCCGGGAATGGGAAATAAAATGTTACGGTAAAGCGCTGTCGACTGTCCCTGAAATAAATTGCCTAACGGAAACCGATGCACCAAGTTTCATTAACAATGTTCTTCATCGATCACGGTCCCAAGGTACACTGTCACGGATTTTACAGGTTTTTTTTCGGTAACTGCAGTCGTGTATCACTCTTTTCCTGTCGCCTACCACATTTATGGAACTTCAGTTTGTGTATAACCTTTTCTGTGGAAACTATAATGTTCGAATGATTTGATCTGATGGACATCGAGGCGAACAGAACAACGCAGTTGAAATGTAACAACAGTACCCTTTCAGAAAGCAGAATACGAAGTCCATTAACTGAATAAAATTTTCGGAACCGCCGACGGGCGATGTGAATGTGTTCGTCTTACGTTGCACTGTTGTGATTCGACAAAAAAGTAAGATCTCAATTAATATTTTCGTTCGTTTTTGATACTATACGGAAAATGTTTGTGTCGCGTGTAACAGAACCTCTCATTCCACATATTACATTCTGACATAAGGTAGCACAAAGACTAATGCGTGTCACTTGGTGCAGAAGCTCGAAAGGAAAAGGATAAATTCGCATCTCGACAGGCCGGCTATTGTTTTCTGAGATTTCCGTAGAAGTTTGAGGCAGGATAAGTATAGTTTCTTCCTCGTCCCAACAACGTTTGTGTCATAACCAGAAAGATTTCAGCACTAATGAAACGTTACCTTCTAACAGTTATTCTTTCATCTTGGAAGGATCATGTTTCTCTCGATTATCGATCAATAATTTGTAAAAAAAGAAATTAGAATTGCTCCAAAACACACAGACAGACACACACACACACACACACACATGTATTCATCGGTTAGTTTTGGGAATATGAGAACGAGCTCCTAAAATACTTCTAGGACACAAATGTAGAACCTTACGTAAACTATGTAATGAAAAAAAAGCAATGTTATATTTTAGGACACAAATGTAAAACTTGACAAGAATTCAACGTTTAACCGTACAAAAAAATTATTTCTAAAAGATCTTGTGGCTGAAAGTTGCAGGTGAGCTTCTGTGATGTTTTGAAGGTGGGAGACGAGGTACTGGCTAAATTAAGGCTGTGAGGATGGGTCGCGAGTCGTGCTTGGGTAGATGCCGGCACGATAGCTCAGCGTGTTCGGTCAGAAAGCTGGCCGGTCTCTGCAATAAAGAAACTAAGTGAAGGGATGAACAACGAGTTTCAACCGATGTCATATGACGTCCGCTACGACCACATATAACGAACAAAAAAAAAGACGATAGAGCACTTGCCAGCGAAAGGCAAATGTCCCGAGTTCGAGTCTCGGTCCAGCACACAGATTTAATCTGTCAGAAAGTTTCGTACCAGCGCACTCAACTGCAGAGTGAAAATTTCATTCTGAAATCTTGTGGTTAATTGCAGTATTTCTTAAAGTGTTATTTCCAAAAACATAAAATAATGTAGTTATTTAAGATTTTACCTCCATATAACTGAAGTGCTAAGTCACTTTTAAAGACATTTACATACATTTCATTGCCACCTGATTAACTATTTTAGCCTCTGTCGAAATGTAAATACTGCCTTAATTTAACTACCTTTTGTTGCAGAATATAAATATTGCATTGCCAATCGAACTCGGTGGCCTTTGGTTTTGTTGATTTGAAACTTTTCGAAGCATTGCTATTGTGTATAAAAGTTGTTTAGTCGTGAGACTGTGCACAACGATTACAGTTGAGCGCAGATTATGAACCACAAGGCTACAGAGCATATAGGGGTAGTAGAATGTACAAATAATTTACGGTCATCCGGCTGTACCAACTTTTTCGTGTCATTAGTCTCTTGAATGCTTTGATGAGAGTTTTCGTGACCCACTCCCCAGCAGTCTCGGTCTTCTCCTACGGTTTCTAACCTTTACAGCTCCCTAAATGCGATGGAAGTTATTTCCAGATGTCTTAACACATGTCCTATCATCCTCTTTCTTCTTCTTTCAAGGTTCTCCACACGTTCCCCTCCTCGCTGATTTAGTGGGCACCCTCCTCATGCCATCAGTCCACCAAATTTTCAACATTCTTCTACAGCACCGCAACCCAAACGCTTCGAATCTCTTCTGCTCCTGAATTTCCAGGTTCCATGATTTAGCTTCACGCACTCTGTGGTGCAGACGTGCATTCTCAGGAATTTCTTCCGCAAATGAAGTCCAATGTTTGACAGTAGTAGATTTCTTCTGTTCAAGAATTCCTTGTTTGCAGTTCTAATCTACTTTTTAGATTCTCCCTCCTTCGTCTATGAACTGATATGTCGTTTCCAAGATAGCGTAATTTCTTCAGCTCAGTTACTACGTGTTCATCAATGCGGATGCAAAATTTATCGGTAATCTTATCTTTGCTACTCTTCATTACTTTCTCCTTTTTCGGTTTGCCTTCAACGCATATTCTTTAAAATCAACATTGTGTACTCAGAATGTTCAGTCTATCTATTCGACTGCTCCGGTACTTCTTTCACTGAGAACAGCATCATCATCAGTGAATCTTAAAACTGAATGATCGGATTTTAAACCGACTGCTGAACCTCTTGTAAGTGGGCTGCTTCTGCATTGGCAGCGCTGTGTATCGCTTTGCATAGTATCTGACAGCGATTTCTTTGTAAGAGACTCTATGGCTGGTTGGACTCGTTGTTGGAAGTTATACGTCTGTAGTGTTGGGCAGTTGGATGTTAGGCGCCGGCAGTGATGGAAGTAGAGCACTTGAATGTGAACAGCCAACAGTGATGGATGTTAAATGTGAGAAGTTGGATGATGGAGGGTAGAGGTCTAAAGTGTTATCGTAGGCTACCGATCTGGAGGTATCCGACGTGGAAATCGAAAATTATTGGTGATTATATATCTGTCACATTGTTACGGTAAAAAATACGTTATTTGGTTTTAAACAAAATCTTTCCTTTGCTAACCGTGTGCTTATTAGTAGTTAGTGGCTTTAGTAGGTAGAATCTTTTACTAAGCTGGAAGTATTGACGCTCGCTGTATTGCAGTAGTTCGCGTAATGAAGATTTTTGTGAGGTAAGTGCTTAATGTAATGTATAGATTATTGTTAAGATTTATCTTTAGTCAGGGTCATTCTTTTTAATTAATTGTTTGAAGTCAGGTTGTAATTTTTAAACAGTCAGATTGCGTTGCGCTAGAATATTGTGGGTCAATGTTGACATGATAAGAAAAAGTAAAGAGAAAGTAGGCTCAGTACGTTCAGTTTTACTCAGCTGTTTCAGAATCAAATAATGTAGAAGTTTCATCTTCTCAGTCATTCAGCCATTTAAGTACAGATTCACTCATTTTAAATAATGAAGTTTCACTCTATCTTCGTAACGTTTTAGATCCTTCAACCTTCACCACCTTAGTGAAGTTAGGATTAACGAATACTGTTTTGTAAGTAAGAGGAGAGTGAAACGGTATTACACTGTTTGAGTCATGGTTTGACATCAAGTGTATTCAGTTTTAATGTCGGTAGTGGGTGGCGCACGAAATAGCGGCCCCGGGTAGTAGACTGCTCAATGCACCTAATGTAATGTAATGTGAGAGACAAGATCAATTTAGTAAATATAGACCTTTGCATCAACTTATTTCTTACTTATTTGTTATTTGATCATTACAAGTTTCTTCATTTGTTGTTGTATCTGCTCGTGGCGGGCAACAATTCTTGCGTAACTTCCGAGCAGTCTGTATTTGGGGCCAGTTTTTCGTGAGACAATCTACATTTAAGGCGCAATGGAAGCAGCTGCTTGACCTACGAAACAAGTTTATTTCATCATGTATGTAAAACAGTTAACTTTGATTATCGTACCATTTTAAAATTATATATTATAGACAACATTATTTCTAACCAAATTATATCCTCCGTTCGTAAGAACATACTGGTATCCTCCTTTCTTGCTTACAAGCATGGACTGGTGGCTAAACTAAAACAAAACATACGAATATCTTGAACATAATTCATAAAAGGGAATTCCAAAGCTTTAAACAGCCATTTTCATATGTCCACCCTCCTTCCATCCGAGAAGGGAAGTTTGTAGGTATGCGAGAGTAAAGCTCCCAGTTTCTTATGAGTTCTATGTGCCGGTATCGTTCTGGAAAAGTTAGCAGTTTATTTTGACTGTTCTCCGATTATTTTGTTTATCTAGCTTGGTAATGATGCCGCACGTTATAAGAGCACTAAGCTGTTAATCGGTTTTGTAGTTCATCTCATTCGTGGCAGAACTACACATACGGAGGGTATATGAGGTACAACTCTGTTTACAATTCGCTTTATGCAGGAGCAAGATTTAGTAGCGGCTTGAATCATAGATAAAGCATGGTTGCGACTGATTCCATTAACTGTTGGCTGATTATACGCTTAAATAATGTTCCGTCTATGTATTTGCATTAATTAGAGATATTTACGTTTAGGATCCTTTAATAGTATTTCCATGAAAATTTTATTGATCTTTTTGTTATTTTTAACAGTCTTTAAAACAGAAAATCTGTCTGCAACTGAGTCGTATACGAATTTCCTATGAGATAAAAAAGACTTATACGGTATGGCTTATATACAGTGCGAACAGTAGAAACTCTATCATACTTCGGAAATTCAACGAAGTACACATTTCCTCTGTTACATCATCTACATCTTCTGATTCTCACGATAAAAATACTTTGAAAATGCATAACAAGGAATGTGATGATTGATCCTTAAAGCTGCACGAAACTTAGGTTTTAGAGAGTAAAGAGGACGGTAGATTATACACAAATAACTATGTGCGAGAAAATTTTATGCTTGATGGGAATTTACGCCGCCTGAGCAAAAAGTGAACATTTAGAAGGGGAGGAGTAACCGAAATGAAGCTGTGAAGCCTGCTGGAGTGGCCGAGCTGTTCTAGGCGCTACAGTCTGGAACCGCGTGACCGCTACGGTCGCAGGTTCGAATCCTGCCTAGGGCATGGAAGTGTGTGATGTCCTCAGGTTAGTTAGATTTAAGTAGTTCTAAGTTCTAGGGGACTGATGACCTCAGAAGCTAAGTCCCATAGTGCTCAGAGCCATTTTTTTTTTTTAAGCTGTGAAAGGTTGAGCGTATATTAAGCGATTACAAAATGGAGTCAAATGAACTATGACGCTGCTTATCAGTATGACTTTCCATCCATTCCGGCCTGCATGCATGCACTAATTCTACAGTGGGAAATGTTCTTATATTATTGTTGTAACCCCTCATAAAGCAATAGTGCCTCTAACTTCGGTAAATGGTACACGACGACATGGATACTTGCACAGGAACTGAGCTGATGTCGAGAATGCACGTGGTGAGTTGATGATACTCAAGAATGTCTTTGAAGCGGCAAAGACATCATTATCAAAATCTCAGTGAACCTGAACGAGGTCGTTCCTTCTGCGATACTGCAGATAGATTTGGAACTAATGTAACCGTCTACATAATTGCTGTCAGCGGTGGTCGCCAGAATGTATAGTAGCAAACGCCGGGCTCTGGACGGCCACGTGGCACTGTCGAGAGTGTTATGGTTCTTTATTTACCTGACCATTACGGTACTCCAATCACAGTTCTCGATACCAGTAATATCGTACTACTGTTCTGCGAAGTAACAGACATATTTTGGTGACAATATTCACATTTGGTTTTATTAATGTATGGGTACTCCGATGTATCGATATATTACAATTATATGGCCCTTGTGTGTATTCATTTCTGGGAGACTGTCATAATCTTTGACTTACTTGTAACCGTTGGGCTCGAATGCACACAGGGCGTTCTTTGTTTCACTTTGCAGAAGTTAAGTTGTTATTTCGCTTTGTAAAAGAACAGTCAAGTCTTGTCTTTGGTTAAAGTGTAAATTAAATATATGAAGATTGATAAAAAAACTGTTTTTTTAATGATGTGACAATTTAAAGTATATGCGAATTTACAAGTTTAATAAAAATGTGGATCGTGAACACCAAGTCAAAAATTATTTCTACCACACCATTGTTCTGATCTGGGATTGTTTGATCATTAAGAATTTCCTGAAAAACGCATTTGTTAGGTCTTCAAATACTGCTAAAATACAGATATGGACCTTCTAGCAGTCAAAGTGGAATCACCATAGAATCAACAAGATGAGCCATAACAACTTCGACGAAATCTACGTGGGAATCTATTCAAGATAAGTGCCAAAATTATTGACTTTTTTACAGTGACTTGATTATTTCCATTCTGACGATACCATCCACAGTAAATTACTATGTTGTTGCCCGATAAAGCGAACATATGCTGCTTGAGCAACATTATTAATCTGATTTCTAACCTACTTTGCAAGTGGTGGTATTGTTAGAAGAGGGAGGACTATCGTGTTTGGCGTATGTCTCTGGCACACCGTACTGAATCTCCAGCAACAAGCTGAGAAGCACTTGGCACCACTGTGACGCAATGAACTGTTACAAATCGGTTACTTCGAGGATAGCTCAGAGCCAGACGCCCTGTAGCGTGCCTTCTGACCCCAAGCCACCGCCATTTGCGACGTCAGTAGTGTAAAGCGAGAACACATTACAGGGCTGTGTGTTCTGATGAGAGAAATTTCTCTTTCGATAATAATGACGGCTGTGTTTCGGTTAGGAGGAGGCAAGTTGAGAGCCTACACTATGATATTGTTATCTGAGAGGTAAGACATGGGGACGCAAGACATCGTGACATACAGCTGTGTCGTCAGGGTTCCTCAATCACTACCAAACGTGAACTGAAGTCATACCCAATGGTCCTCCACAACTTCACACCCGGAACATCAATGCTGTGTCTCTCCTAGATACTGAAAAAATGAGATCTCTCCCCTCCCCCCCCCCCCTCCCTTCCTTCCAATCACCATCATACTCGCCAACAATGGTCTTCTGAGGTAGTGTTCAACCGTGATTCATCGCTGAGCACAATCCAACGCCTGTCATGAAAAGTACAGGTTTCCCGTTCACAGTACTACTCCAAAGCGGCCGTTTCTGCTGCCGCTCGTGTTACCGTTTGCGTTCTGGCATTAACGGCAGCCTACGCATTGTACGGCAATTACGTATTTCAGCTGCTGCTGGTCTCCAACCAATGGCCCTTCGAGGGCAGATGCAGATACGAAGGGAATACATTCATGGTGCACAATACAACAATCATCCCTTCTGCGGACTGAAGTGGCCAACTGGAACCCTTAGGACGAGTATGCCTGCCCTTGCTTCCATTATAAAATCTCTCAGAACTGCGTCTCTGGTGCCTTTCCAGTTCCTAAAGCCAAACGGATCGTTAACTACCAGATTATCAGTTTCCTCTTCCATTTTTCTGTATACTGTGCTTGTCAGCAACTTGGATGCATGAGTTGTTAAGCTGATTGTGCGATAATTCTGGCACTTGTCTGCGCTTAAAATCTTTGTAACCGTGTGGATAATGTTTCACCGACAGTCTGATAGCATATCGCCAGTATCGTACATTATACACAGCAACATGATCAGTCATTTTGTTGCCACTTTCCCCAATGACTTCAGGAATTACTGACCTCGGGGAAGATCAGTTTGGATTCCGTAGAAATGTTGGAACACGTGAGGCAATATTGACCCTACGACTTATCTTAGAAGCTAGATTAAGGAGATGCAAACCTACGTTTCTAGCATTTGTAGACTTAGAGAAAGCTTTTGACAATGTTGACTGGAATACTCTCTTTCAAATTCAGAAGGTGGCAGGGGTAAAATACAGGGAGCGAAAGGCTATTTACAATTTGTACAGAGAGCAGATGGCATTTATAAGAGTCGAGGGGCACGAAAGGGAAGCAGTGGTTGGGAAGGGAGTGAGACAGGGTTGTAGCCTATCCCCGATGTTATTCAATCTGTATATTGAGCAAGCAGTGAAGGAAACAAAAGAAAAATTCGGAGTATATATTAAAATCCATGGAGAAGAAATAAAAACTTTGAGGTTCGCCGATGACATTGTAATTCTGTCAGAGACAGCAAAGGACTTGGAAGAGCAGTTGAACGGAATGGACAGTGTCATGAAAGGAGGGTATAAGATGAACATCAACAAAAGCAAAACGAGGTTAATGGAATGTAGTCGAATTAAGTAGGGTGATGCTGAGGGAATTAGATTAGGAAATGAGACACTTAAAGTAGTAAAAGAGTCTTGCTATTTTGGGGAGCAAAATAACTGATGATGGTCGAAGTAGAGAGGATATAAAATGTAGACTGGCAATTGCAAGGAAAGCGTTTCTGAAGAAGAGAAATTTGTTAACATCGAGAATTGATTTAAGTGTTAGGAAGTCGCTTCTGGAAGTATTTGTATGGAGTGTAGCCATGTATGGAAGTGAAACATGGACGATAACTAGTTTGGACAAGAAGAGAATAGAAGCTTTCGAAATGTGGTGCTACAGAAGAATGCTGAAGATTAGATGGGTAGAAGATATAACTAATGAGGAGGTATTCATTAGGATAGGGGATAAGAGAAGTTTGTGGCACAACTTAATTAGAAGAAGGGATCGGTTGGTAGGACATGTTCTGAGGCATCAAGGGATCACCAATTTAGTATTGGAGGGCAGCGTGGAGGGTAAAAATCGTAGAGGGAGACCAAGAGATGAATACATTAAAGAGATTCAGAAGGATGTAGGTTGCAGTAGGTACTGGGAGATGAAGAAGCTTGCACAGGATAGAGTAGCATGGAGAGCTGCATCAAACCAGTCTCAGGACTGAAGACCACAACAACAACAACATTATGTATACTTCCTGCCTCATTTTGTAACATGGTGCCTGGTCTACGAAATCCAGAGAAAATTAAGGGGTGAGCTACATGAAGAGACAGATAATATACAGCATGTACAAGAACCGAGAGGAAAAAATACAAGTGGAGGACCAAGAACGAAGACCACGGATAAAAAAGTGTTTAACACAGATATGCAGTCTTTCACCCCTGCTGCACGATCTATATTTCGAAGAATCAATGTGAGAAGTAAAACAAAGGTTGAAGAGTGAGATTGAAAATCGGGGTGAAGGGATAACAATGATAAATTTCGCTGATGACATTGCTGTCCGCAGTGAAAGTGAAGAAGAATTACATGGTATGGTGAATGAAGTGGTCTAATTAGTACAGTATGTGTAGGCTGTGAGTAAATCGAAGAAGGAAGAAAGAAATTAGAAATAAAAGAAACTTAACATCAGAATTGGTGATCACGAAGTAGATGAGTTAAGAAATTCTACTACATAGGCAGCAAAACATCCCGTGATGGACGGAACAAGGTCAATACAAAAAGGAGACTAGCACAATCAGAAATGGCATTTCTGGCCAAGAGAAGCCTACTAGTATCAAACACAGGCCTTAATTTGAGGAAGAAATTTCTGAGAATATAGTCTGAAGCACAGCACTGTATGGTAATCAGCCATGGACTGCAGGGAGCGTAGCGTTCCAAAGGATTGGAAAAGGGCACAGGTCATCCCCGTTTTCAAGAAGGGACGTCGAACAGATGTGCAGAACTATAGACCTATATCTCTAACGTCGATCAGTTGCAGAATTTTGGAACACGTATTGTGTTCGAGTATAATGACTTTTCTGGAGACTAGAAATCTACTCTGTAGGAATCAGCATGGGTTTCGAAAAAGACGGTCATGTGAAACCCAGCTCGCGCTATTCGTCCACGAGACTCAGAGGGCCATAGACACGGGTTCACAGGTAGATGCCGTGTTTCTTGACTTCCGCAAGGCGTTCGATACAGTTCCCCACAGTCGTTTAATGAACAAAGTAAGAGCATATGGACTATCAGACCAATTGTGTGATTGGATTGAGGAGTTCCTAGATAACAGGACGCAGCATGTTATTCTCAATGGAGAGAAGTCTTCCGAAGTAAGAGTGATTTCAGGTGTGCCGCAGGGGAGTGTCATAGGACCGTTGCTATTCACAATATACATAAATGACCTGGTGGATGACATCGGAAGTTCACTGAGGCTTTTTGCAGATGATGCTGTGGTGTACCGAGAGGTTGTAACAATGGAAAATTGTATTGAAATGCAGGAGGATCTGCAGCGAATTGACGCATGGTGCAAGGAATGGCAATTGAATCTCAATGTAGACAAGTGTAAAGTGCTGCGAATATACAGAAAGATAGATCCTTTATCATTTAGCTACAAAATAGCAGGTCAGCAACTGGAAGCAGTTGATACTATAAATTATCTGGGAGTACGCATTAGGAGTGATTTAAAATGGAATGATCATATAATGTTGATCGTCGGTAAAGCAGATGCCAGACTGAGATTCATTGGAAGAATCCTAAGGAAATGCAATCCGAAAACAAAGGAAGTAGGTTACAGTATTCTTGTTCGCCCACTGCTTGAATACTGCTCAGCAGTGTGGGATCCGTACCAGATAGGGTTGATAGAAGAGATAGAGAAGATCCAACGGAGAGCAGCGCGCTTCGTTGCAGGATCATTTAGTAATCGCGAAAGCGTTACGGAGATGATAGATAAACTCCAGTGGAAGACTCTGCAGGAGAGACGCTCAGTAGCTCGGTACGGGCTTTTATTGAAGTTTCGAGAACATACCTTCACCGAAGAGTCAAGCAGTATATTGCTCCCTCCTACGTATATCTCGCGAAGAGACCATGAGGATAAAACCAGAGAGATTAGAGCCCACACAGAGGCATACCGAGAGTCCTTCTTTCCACGAACAATACGAGACTGGAATAGAAGGGAGAACCGATAGAGGTACTGAAGGTACCCTCCGCCACACACCGTCGGGTGGCTTGCGGAGTATGGACGTAGATGTAGATGTAGATGTAGATGTAGAAAACCATTAGCTCAATCATATACAACCGTTCGCTCGACGGAAGATCCGGACCCAAAGACTGGAAAGTGGCACAGGTCACACCAATATTCAAGAAAGATGGTAGGTGTAATCCACTTCATTACAGCACCATATCATTAACTTCGATATGAAGCAGGATTCTGTAACATATATTGTGTTCGAACATAATGAATTACCTCGAAGAAAACTGTCTATTGACACACAGCCAACTTCGGTTTAGAAAAGACCGTTCTTATGAAACACAACTAGCACTTTGTTCGCATTAAGTGTTGAGTGCTATTGACAAGGAATTTTATATCGATTCCGTGCTTCTGAATTTCTGGAAGGCTTTTGACACTGTACCACACAAGCGGCCTGTAGTGAAATTGCGTGCTTATGGAATATCGTCGCAGTTATGTGACTGGATTTGTGACTTCCCGTCTGAGAGGACTTAGTTCGTAGTAAACGACGGTAAGTTATCCAGTAAAACAGAAGTGTTCTCTGGCGTTCCCCAAGGTAGTGTTATAGGCCTTTTGCTGTTCCATATCTCTATAAACGATTTGGGAGACAATCTGAGCAGCCGTCTTAGGCTGTTTGCAGATGACGCTGTCGTTTATCGACTAATAAAGTCATTAGGAAAGCAAAACAAATTGCAAAACGATTGAGAAATGATATCTAATTGGTGCGAAAATTGGGAGTTGACACTAAATATCGAAAAGAGTGAGGTCATCCGTACGAGTGCTAACAGTAATCCGTTAAACTTCGGCTACACAATAAATCAGTCAAATCTAAATGCCGTAAATTCAACTAAATACCTAGGTATTACAATTACAAACAACTTAAATTGGAAGGAACACATAGAAAATGTTGTGGAGAAGGCTAACCAAAGACTGCGTTTGATTGGCAAGACACTTAGAAAATGTAACAGGTCTGCTAAAGAGACTGCCTACACTACTCTTGTCCGTCCTCTTTTGAGAATACTGCTGCGCAGTGTGGGATAGTTACCAGATAGGACTGACGGAGTATATCGAAACAGTTCAAAGTAGGGCAGCACGTTTTGTATTATCATGAAATATGGGAGAGTGTCTCACTGCAAAGAAACAGGATTTTGGCTGGACATCATTAAAAGAAAGGCGTGTTTCGTTGCGACGGAATCCACTCACGAAATTACAATTACCAACTTCCTCCTCCGAATGCGAAAATATTTAGTTGACACCGACCTACATGGGGGTACACGATCATAACGATAAAATAAGGGAAATCAGAGCTGGTATGGAAGGATATAGCTGTTCGTTTCTTTCTGCTCACTATACCATATTGAAATAAAGGAGAATTGTGATGGTGGTTCGATAAGCCCTCTGCGTGGCACTTAAAAGTAATTTGTAGAATGCCCATGTAGATGTAGACGTAGATTCGAAACATTTGAAATGTGGCGCATTCCTACATCGGGCCACCCCTAACTTCCGAATACCCCACAAACATAAAAAAATGGTTGATTCGACCTGACGGCCATTTGGAGACCCACAGTACAGCTATTTTAAACTCTTTTAGCACACAATACTATCGCACACGAGTGCGCTGCGTCCTTAAATCTATATCTACATCTACATGGGTACTCTGCAAATTACACGTAAATACCTGGCAGAGGGTTCACAGATGAAACTCCACAATGTTGTTGTGATCTTCAGTCCTGAGACTGGTTTGATGCAGCTATCCATGCTACTCTATCCTGTGCAAGCTTCCTCATTTACCAGTACCTACTGCAACCTACATCCTTCTGAATCTGCGTAGTGTATTCATCTCTTGGTCATCCTTTACGATTTTTGTCCTCCACGCTACCCTCCGATACCAAATAGGTGATCCCTTGACGCCTTAGAACATGTCCTTTCAACCTATCCCTTCATGTAACAAGCTGTGCCACAAACTCCTCTTCTCCCCAATTCTTTACAATACGTCCTCATTAGTTACGTGACCTATCCATCTAACCTTCAGCAGTCTTCTGTAGCACCACATTTCGAAACCTCTATTGTCTTCTTGTCCAAAATATTTATCGTGCATGTTTCACATCCATACATGGCTACACTCCATACAAATACTTACAGAAACGTCTTACTGACGCTTAAATCTATACTCGATGTTAACAAATTTCTCTTCTTCAGAAAGGCTTTCATTACCATTGCCAGTCTACATTTTATATCCTCTCTACTTCGACCATCATCAGTTATTTTGCTCCCCAAATAGTAAACTTCTTTACTACTTTAAGTGTCTCATTTCCTAATCCAATTCCCTCAGCAACACCCAACGTAATTCTACTACATTCCATTAGTCTCGTTTTGCTTTAGTTGATATTCATCTTACATCCTCCTTTCAAGACACTGTTCATTTCCTTCAACTGCTCTTCCAAGTCCTTTGCTGTCTCTGACAGAATTACAATGTCATCGGCGAACCTCAAAGTTTTTATTTCTTCTCCGTGGATTTGAACACCTACTCCGAATTTTTCTTCTCTTTTATGCCCCTCGACTCTTATAACTGCCATCTGGTTTCTGTACAAACTGTAAATAGCCTTTCACTCCCTGTATTTTACCCCTGCCACCTTCAGAATTTGAAAGAGAGTATTCTAGTCAAAATTGTCAAAAGCTTTCTCTAAGTCTACCAAAGCTAGAAACGTAGATTTTCCTTTCCTTAATCTATTTTCTAAGATAAGTCAGGGTCAGTATTGCCTCACGTGTTCCAACATTTCTACGGAATCCAAACTGATCTTCCACGAGGTCGGCTTCTACCAGTTTTTCCATTCGTCTGTAAAGAATTCGCGTTAGTATTTTGTAGCCGTGATTTATTAAACTGATAGTTCGGTAATTTTCACATCTGTCAACACCTGCTGTCCTTGGGATTGGAATTATTGTATTCTTCTTGAAGTCTGGGGGTATTACGCATGTCTCATACAACTTGTTCACCAGATGGTGGAGTTTTGTAAGGACTGGCTCTCCCAAGGCTGGCAGTAGTTCTAATGGAATGTTGTCTACTCCCGGGGCCTTGTTTCGATTCAGGTCTTTAAGTGCTTTGTCAAAATTTTCACGCAGTATCCAATCTCCCCTTTCATCTTTATCTACATTCTGTTCCATTTCCATAATATTGTCCTCAAGTACATCGCCGTTGTATAGACCCTCTATATACTCCCTCCATCTTCCTGCTTTCCCTTCTTTGCCTGCAATTGGTTTTCCATCTGAGCTCATGATATTGATACAAGTGGTTCTCCTTTCTCAAAAGGCCTCTTTAATTTTGCTGTAGCAGTATCTAGCTTACCCCAAGCGAGATAAGCCTCTCCATCCTTACATTTGTCCTCTAGCCATCCCTGCTTAGCCATTTTGCACTTCCTGTTGATCTCATTTTTGAGACGTTTGTATTCCTTTTTACCTGTTTCATTTACTGCATTTTTGTATTTTCTCCCTTCATCAATTAAATTCAATATTTCTTCTGTTACCCAAAGATTTCTACTACCCCTCGTCTTTTTACCCACTTGATCCACTGCTGCCTTCACTACCTCATCCCTCAAAGCTGCCCATCCTTCTTCTACTGTATTTCTTTCCCCCATTCCTGTCAATTATTCCCTTACGCTCCCCCTGAAACTCTGTACAACCTCTGGTTTTGTCAGTTTATCCAGGTCCCATCTCCTTAAATTCCCACCTTTTTGCAACTTCTTCGGTCTTAATCTACAGCTCATAACAAATGGATTGTGGTCTGAGTCCACATCCGATCCTGGAAATGTCTTACAATTTAAAAGTTGGTTCCTAAATCTCTGTCTCATTATATAATCTATCTGAAACCTTCTACTATCTCCAGACTCCTTCCATGTATACAACCTTCTTTCATGATTCTTGAGCCAAGTGTTATATGTGATTAAATTATGCTCTTTGCAAAATTCTACCAGGCGGCTTCCTCTTTCATTTCTTATCCCCAATCCATATTCATCTACTACGTTTCCTTCTCTCCCTCTTCCTACTATGGAATTCCAGTCACCCATGACTATTAAATTTTCATCTCCCTTCACTATCTGAATAATTTCATTTATCTCATCGTACCTTTCATCAACTTCTTCGTCACCTGCAGGGCTAGTTGGCATATAAACTTGTACTACTGTAGTAATCGTGGGCTTCGTGTCTATCTTGGCCACAATAATTCGTTCACTATGCTGTCTGTAGTAGCGTAACCGCACTCCTATTTTTTTTATTCATTATTAAACCTACTCCTGCATTAACCCTATTTGATTTTGCATTTATAATCCAGTATTAATCTGACCAAAAGACTTGTTCCTGCTGCCACCGAACTTCACTAATTCCCGCTATATCTAACTTTAATGTATCCATTTCCCTTTTTAGATTTTCTAACCTACCTGTCCCTTTAAGGGATCTGACATTCTACGCTCCGATCAGTAGAACGCCAGTTTTCTTTCTCCTGATAACGAAGTCCTCCTGAGTAGTCCCCGCCCGTACATTCGAATGGTGGACTATTTTACCTCTGGAATATTTTACCCTAGAGGACGCTATCATCATTTAAGCATACAGTAAAGCTGCATGCCCTCGGGAAAAACTACGGCTGTAGTTTCCCCTTGCTTTCAGCCGTTCACAATTTCAGCACAGCAAGGCCGTTTTGGTTAGTGTTACAAGGCCAGATCAGTCAATCTTCCAGACTTCACAATAATTCTCTATTATTCCACTCTGAAACAGCGTGCGGAAGAAAGAACACCTATACATTTTTTCGCGAGCTCTGATTTCCTTTGTTTCATTATGATGATCGTCTTTCCGATGTAGATCGCCGTCAACAAAATATTTTCACATTCCGAGGTGAAAGTCGGTGACTGAAGTTTCGTGAGAAGATTTCACAGCGGAGGATAACGCCTTTGTTTTAAAGGTATCCATTCCAAATCCTAAATCATGTCCGTGATACTCTCTTTCGTATTTCGCGATGATAAAAAACATGCTGCTCTTCGTTGAACTTTAGCGAAGTACTCCGTTAATTCTGTCTGGTAAGGATCCCAGACCACCCAGCAATAATCGAAACGACGACTGACGAGCGTAGTGTAGGAAGTCCTTTTAGTGGATCTGTTACATTTTTTCAGTGTTCTGCCGATAAGACACAGTCTTTGGATTTCCTTCCCCATGACATTTTCTATGCGTTATCTCCAATTTAAATTGTTCGTAATTGTAATTCTTTGGTATATAGTTCAGTTTACTTCATTTAGATAAGATTTATCTATCGTGTAATCGAAGTTCAGTGGATTCCTTTTAGCAAGAGTTTAATGGATTCCTTTTAGCACTCATGTGGAGAATCCCACACTTTTCATTATTTAGGATCAAGTACCAATTTATGCACCATTCAGATGTCTTTTCTAAATCATTTTGCAAGTTGTTTTCATTTTGTGATGAGTTTACTGGACGATAAACGACAGCATCGTTGCAAACAACCTATGATAGCTGCTCAGATATTCTCCTAAATAATAATATACATAAGGAACAGCAGAAGGCCTATAACACTACCTTGAGAACGCCAGAAATCACTTCTATTTTACTCGATCACTTATTATGAACTGTGACCAATCTGACAGGAAATCACGAATCCAGTAACATAACTGAGACGATATTCCATAAGCACGCAAATTCACTACAAGCCGATTGTGTGGTTCAGTGTCAAAAGCCTTTTGGAAAATTAGAAATAGAGAATCAATTTGAAATGTCATGTCAATAGCACTCCACATTTCGTATGTGTAAAGAGCAAGTTGCGTTTCACGAGAATGATGTTTTGTAAATTGGTGCTAACTGTGTGTCAATAATGTAATTCATAATGTTCGAAGACAATGTATGTTCCTAAATCCTGCCACATATATGACATAGACCTGTAATTTAGTAGATTAATCCCACTACCTTTCATGAATATTGGTGTGATCGGTGCAACATTCCGTCGAGCAAGCGGTCGTATATAATTGTTAAGTATGGAGCTATTTCATCGGCATACTCTCAAGGGAACCTAACTGGTATACAGTCTGGCCAGAAGACTTGCTTTTATTAAGTGATTTAAGTTGCTTCATTAATCCGAAGATATCCACTACTAAATTACTCATGTTGTCAGCTGTTCTTGAGTTGAATTCTGGAATATTTCGAAAGTCTGTGTTTAGTAACTCTGCTTTCGCAGCTCTGTCGTCGAAAGTGTTTCCATTGCTATCGCGCAGAGAAGGCACTGACTCTATCTTGCCGCATAAATACGACAAGAATCTCTTTGGATTTTTATGACAGTTCGAGATAAAGTTTAGTTGTGCTAAGTATTATCAGCATCTTATATTAATGACCGCATTAAATTTCGAGCTTCTGTAAAAGGTCGCCAATCTTGGAGATTTTTGTGTTCGTTTCATTTTGGCATGCTATTTCCGTTCTTTCTGCAACAGTGCTCTGACTCGTTTAGTGTACCAAGCGGGATGAGCTACGTGGTTTGCTGATTTATTTGGTGTAAATCTCTTAGTTGCAGTGATGTTGTAATCGCTTAGAACGTCAAGCTGTTCATGCTCCTTATATACCCTACCAGGCCAGGTAACAAACTTAACACAAACAGCACTAATGCTCTTTAGTGGCTGTCTTACCTGTCTTAGGTAATGCAACTCTAAATCATTTATACGAGGGCTATCCACAAAGTACATTACGTTTTGGAATTAAAAATAAATAAAGTATTGGAATTTTTTTTATTATATACAGATGAAAGCCACACTTAAATACTACATTTCTACATAGTTGCCATTTAAATTAAGGCACTTACCGTAGCGATGGACGAGCTTGGAATTTCCTTCGTCGTAAAATTCGGCCGCCTGCGCCTTCAACCACGTGATTACCTCTTTTGGGACAGAAAAGGTGTGATTTTTGTGGATTTCCTGGAAAGAGGCACTACAATAAACTCTCAAAGGTATTGCCAAACTCTGCACAACCTCAGAAGAGCAATACAAAACAAGCGCAGGGGAAAGTTGGGCTCAAAGATCTTGCTGATTCACGACAACGCTCGGGCCCACACGGCAAATGCCACTCGTGAAGTTCTCGAATCTTTTAAGTGGGAATTGTTTCCTCATCCGTCGTACAGTCCCGACCTGGAACCGAGCGACTTCCACTTATTCCCAGCAATGAAGAAGTGGTTGGCTATGCAGCGTTTTGATGACGACGCACAGCTTCAAGAAGAGGTAACCACGTGGTTGAAGGTGCAGGCGGCCGAATTTTACGACGAAGGAATTTCCAAGCTCGTCCATCGCTACGATAAATGCCTTAATTTAAATGGCAACTATGTAGAAAAGTAGTATTTAAGTGTGGCTTTCATCTGTATATAATAAAAAAATTTCCAGTACTTTATTTATTTTTAATTCCAAAACGTAAGGCACTTTGTGGATAGCTCTCGTATAACAGTTAAAACTGCCAAAGATATATACCTGTGCAAAGTTCACCTGACGTCCGACTTCGTTATCTAGGTACTTCACTGCTTTTGTAGGGCGGTGTATTCGTAATATGAGTTTTTAGAATCAAATTCAAATTACTTAACAATATTTGGGCTTTACTAGAACGTATCCACGTGATCTACTTCTGTTACTCTGGAATCTACCTTTCAACATTAGAAATGACTCGATTGGCGGCGGCCGGCCAGGGTGGCCGAGCGGTTCTAGGTGCTACAGTCTGGAACCACGCGACCGCTACGGTTGCAGGTTCGAATCCTGCCTTGGGCTTGGATGTGTGTGATGTCCTTAGGTTACTTAGGTTTAAATAGTTCTAAGTTCTAGGGGACTGATGACCTCAGAAGTTAAGTCAAATAGTGCTCAGAGGTATTTGGACCATTTTGACTGGCGGGGACTCGTGACCATTCTTCAAAAATACTGAATTCCATTTCAGTAATCACAAGTGTTATGCTCAAGGTCTTTTGATTACTGTATGAAATGCAAATTAATCACTAATGCAAGTATTGATCAGTTGTGTACAGAAAACATGCTAGGAAAAGGGGATTATAATATTTTCTCAAAGCCTCACAAGGGAACGACGAGCTGGCTGTTTGATCTCATCCCCCAAACCAACCACCCAACATCTACTACACAAGTACTCTTACAACGGAAATAAAATAAAAATTAAAACAGAAACTTTCGAATCTTCTGCAATATGATTTGTCTAAATGTAAGAAGTATAACGGATTAGAGAAATATTTGACGTGCCATTACATGATAGTCCAAATCATGCACAGCAACTAAATTTCACGTTCGTTACTGACGTAACGAGACAGCTGGGTGAAATTCCACCAGAGATATAGCCTCTAGTAATTTTTAAAGCATTTCTTGTGGAAGCAATTAGTAGCCTAGCTAAAACGCTTTAAAAATGTTTTATAAACAGTCTTAAGTGCGACAAAATTTATTTGGCGGGTAACCGGTTTCAGTATGTGGTATCTCTCGTTTCCCCCACCATTAGGAGCGGGAACTGCAAACGAGCCTCTTCGACTGCAGAGCGCTTGCGCACAGAACACAGAGCGGCTTGCATGTGGCTGGTTTCGTGTTAACCTCTACTAGGAAATTTTGAAAACTTTAGTTATGTGGCATGACATGCTCGGTGCAAGACACAATAAAAAATACAAATAAATTGAATTTGAGTTTGCAGCTGCATTATACTAGTAATATCGTGCAATACACATTGTTCCATGTAATATTCTTACATTTCAGTTCAGATACAGCAAAAGAGGCAAAACATTGTTCTAGATCATACCGTTAGGAATGAAATAAATTATAACAACTACACGTGAATGGAAAACAAATTATTATCGATCACGTTTCTATCGACAGTACCGTGACTACAATTCTCAACATTATATATCAGAAAGACAACAGATTTTCTTCATTATCTAATTGATTTTGGTTCGCTAAAAACACAATGAAGTTGATATCTGGTGTGAACTGGCGGCACACTAACAGGTGCAGGTAGTTTATCAGATTCTCGTCACTGACGTTGCTACGTAATCGTGACATATTTAGTTTCATCTTTATCGATATCACTTTTGTAACTTCGTTATGAAGACCTGGAAACTCTTCCCAAGGAAAAGATTTGTAGAGCTCCTAGACAGTTTTAATGTGAAGTTTTTGCCGAAGAGTCAGAGGAAAATTACTGCAAAAGGAATCGAAAGTGGCACAGCATGTAACAAAACGGAACCTCAACACCTTGCAATTCGTGTTCTGATCAACGTGAAAGTGAGGTTGAAGACATAGCACAGGGACATCTCCTTTGCCGAATACTAATGAGCATAATTGTGAAGGAGTAAAGAAACTTCAGAGACTGAGAATTCTAGGGTCAAGAGCAATCAAGCGGATACATAAGAAAAGTATTGTGAAGCACAATTTGAATCAAAATTCCAAACCTATTACAAGATCAGGAAGAACGAGTATGAATACGGAACGAAAAAGAGGTAATTTATAACCTGAGAAGACGGTAACAACGTACCCAAATTACAAAATTTACTTTAAGTAAATGCATTATGGCTTTTAAAAGAATGGTGCCACAATAAGAAAGAATTTCTACAACGAAAGAGAGTGGTCAAGTGATTGAATTTCGGGACAGCATCAAATTTCGTTACATTAAAAAAAAAAAAAGAAAAGAAAAAAAGAAAACATAAGTGTCCTTTTTAGGAGAAGGAAAATCAGAAACAAAAGCGATTTTCGAAGAAAAGGGGATTATTTTAAATTTTAAGAGTGATTGAACATACAGTCACCAAAAGGAACTTTAATTTTTTTTTGTTTAGTGTGATGAGATGAAAATCTTTCCTTATCATTTAATTATCTTCCGCATTCGTGAATAGGTGCTCAGTGCAGCTGACTGCCATGTGGGGCGTCCGAGTTAGATTCCCTGTATTTACAGAGATATCTCCTTAGTGGGAGGACTGAAGAGGGGTGCACTCAGCCTCGTGAAGCCGATTCAGAGGCTGCTAGACCGAGTAGCGGCTCCAGGTCACGGGAACGGCCACTCTACACCGCGTCTAACGACGCCTGTGACACAGGATGAGATGGCGGTCGGTTGGTATCGATCGAACACCCGGGGTCTGTGGACGAACGAAATATTTAATTTTCAGTTAAAAAGAACTTTAACTTAAATTTATAACATTACATAAATGACAGCTATTAAATAAGAAAATTTCCGATCCGGAGATATTGTTTCGTGTATAAAAAAAGATGAAAAAAAGATGTATTGTCTTTGGTAAACAAAAGGCCTTTGGTCCTGGTTTCCATTCCAGCCATTGCTTTAATTTTGAAGTCATTGCCAATGGAGGCCGAAGACGTCCAGTATGAGGAGAATCCCTCATTATGCCAATAGCCTTGTCAACATGGATAGAGGAGTAGGCGGTGGAAACAGTGATGAGGAAGGCCTACTGATGTAGAAGGCAATGGAAACAGCTGCTTAAAGATACAAAAAACATGTATCCACAAGATAAATCACCTGCAAATGTTCAATTGCTACAACGTTATCGTCATTGGCATAAAATTCCAGATTATTCACACATTCGTATCTCACGTAGTTGCTGCCAAGGAGGGGGAAGGCCAAGGGCATTACTGAGAAACTGACTGAGTATTCAAAGAAGGGGTAACTGAACGAATCGGAGCGAAAAATGTTAGAAGTGTGAATGTAGTAGGGAACGTAGAAAATCTGAAAAGGGAAATGTAAAGCCTCAGTCTATATATAGTAGAAGTCACAGGGGTGAAACAGTTAGAACGTAAGGGTTACTGGTCAAACGAATATAGGGTGATATCAAACAGCAGTAAAAAATGCTGCAACTGGAGTAGAATCCCTTATGAGTAGAAAGTTAGACCAGAGAGTTACTATGAACAATTCAGTGTTTGGGTTGTTCTCATCAGATATAGGAAAACCATCATCAAAACCAATAGCTGAGGTATACGTGTCGATGTCACACGCGTTGGTTGAAACAGGGAATACACATGAGCACAGTGAACGGACAAATCAGTTTGTAAAGCGATGTGATATTATAATTAATAATCGTGGCGTTTAGGAATGCTGTACTAGTACAGAGTATTCAAGATAGCGTTGCCGGGGATTATGGGCTCGGCATTAGGAAAGAAATGGAGAACGTACAATTGAGTACTGCCTTAAATTTCACTAACAAGTCACTAAAAACTGCAAGAGGAGAAAGTATGGTTGGAAACGACCCCCAAGGGAGAATTTCAGTTTGAATCCAAAATCAGACAACGGACAGCGAGGCATACTGGGGAACAGATGTAAATTCGGATCACAGTTCGGTAAAGAACTGAAGAACTGAACTCAAGTTTCAGGTACTTAGGAATAATAAGATTCGTTTGAAGATGTCCAATTCTGTAGATACTACGATAGCGAATACCGCAGCAAGCATTCCAGTTGGAGAAAGAAAGGGCAATCACAAAAGTCAGAGAGACAAATATAGCTATGGTCACTGCAAAGAAACCTTGGCTTGGGTAACAGAAGAAGTACTTCCATTGATAGATGGACAGATTCAGCATATAGAAAATTAAAAACAAATGGTTCAATTGAACGCGAAGGCATCAACAATAAGAGTTCCAAAGGAATTCAGCTGTTAAACGCAGAGTATAGAGTTGATATGCAGAGAGAGTGCATCACTGGTGTGTACGAGGGGGAAGAAATGTCTGATGACGTAATATAAGAAGAGATGGGAGTCGATATGGAAGAAATAGTGTAATCAGTATTAGGGTCAAGAGTTTAATAGAGCATTGGAAACTTGCGTTCAAATAGGGCGGAGGGCTTCCCTTGCAAAATTCCTTAAATCATGGGGAGAATGACAACCAAACGACAATTCAAGGTGGTGTGTAGAATCTATGAACTGGAAATATTCCACCAGAATTCCGGGTAAACGACAGCCAGTTAACCCCGAAGAAATCACGGGAGGATAAGGGCAAAAGCTATCTAACAATCATATTTCCTGCTCATACATCCAAGTTTCTGACAAACATAACGTACGGAAGAATGGAAAAAACAACTGACGATCTGTTAGAGGCGACGTTTGTCTTTAGGAAAGGTAAAGGCACCAGAGAAGCAGTTCTGACCTAGTGCTTGGTAATGGAAGCATGACATAAGAAAAATCAAACCAGGTCCATTAGAAAAAACACTAGGCAATGTAAAATGGTGATGATGATGAGGTCTCATACTCCGAGGAGCGTAGGGGACGATACGGGAAAGACGACGATTATACGCTATGTATAAAAACCATGTGGGCCCAATAAGAACGAAAGACCAAGAAAGAAGTATTAGGAATGGAGAAGTACCCCGAAAAAATTGAGAGGAAAGGAATACGTGTACGACATAGAGCATAAAGTATAAAGTTATTGGAGAAATGGTCTGATTCAGGGTATAACCTTTATGGTACAAGAGGGAGCCTAGAAGGCGAAACATGTGAGGGAAGACATAGGCTGGAATACATGCATCATATAACCACGGACGTTGCATGCAAGTGCTACTCTGAGATGAAGAGGTTGGCACAGAAGAGGAGACATGGCGAGCTGTGTTAAACCAAACAGGATAATGGTTAACAGCATTTCCCACAATATACACACCAAAAAACTGAGAATGAGGTGGAAGAATGTAGCAAGGTGTTCGAAGCGAAGATATAATCAGAACCGAACCAGAGTTTGTTGCAGTAGTAAAATGCTTTCGTTAACAGATTAAGAGAACAAATATACTGGTAAAATCTGAAACATGGTGCTACGATAAAAAGTCGTTAAATCATGCAATAAGTACCACAAGATTAATAAGGGGATGGAAGGGAAGGAGAGGTTGACGGGACACCTGCTAAGGCGTGCCAGAGGCGGCTATACGGGGCAAACCGTTGACGAACAGATTAATATTATATAATGCCAAACGGATTACTCAAGTTGTTTGATACAATACGCACTATACTTGAAAGGACAATAGAAGACATTATAAGGCAGAAGTGGACGGGTGAATGGAGGATGGTATCTATTCATATGAAACTTTCAATGACGGAATGGTAAGAAATGGAAACCATCTATATGATGCACAGTAGTCAAATTTTTACAGGGTTTGCGAACCACATGAATGATACATGTATACATGTAACACTAGCTGATACCTGGCGTTGCTCCAGCGTCTATTTACTCCAATTTCCTGTTAATCCATCTCTTCCTCCCCTCTCTCTGTTCATCCACCTCTCCCCCCTCACTGTGTCCATCGCCTTCTCCCCATTTATCTGTCGTTCTGCTCCTCGCCTCTCCTTCTGTCCATCTCCTAATCCCATCCCTGTTTCTGTGCATCTCCTCCTCCTCCTCTGCCCATCTCTCTCTTCCTCCTATTTCATTCTTCCTCCTTCCTCTCTCTCCCACCTCCTCCTCCACCGTTATCTGTCCTTCTCCTTCTCTCCCTCCAATTGTCTGTCTTCTTCTTCCCCTCTATATATCCGTATCCTTCCCCCTCTCCCTGTTAATCTCCTAACGCCCCACTCTCCACTCTCTCAGCGCCTCTTCCTCCCCCCATAGGCTCTGCCTGGCATTCCTCAAGTGCTGTTTGTGTTTTGTACCCCTCCCCTCCCCCCAGTATTGATATCCAGATAGTAAGTGATATGTATACCAATTTATGCTGAAACCGTACCAGGGATATAGAAGGAGATGTTGAACATACACATATGTGACATATTTTGTGCAGGTATGTGACTGATTCTGAGACTTGACCTTAGGTAATTTATTTATTTATTTAATCGTATTGCTAGGGCCCCCCGTCGGGCAGGCCGTTCACCAGGTGCCGGTCTTTCAGTTTGACGCCACTTCGGCGACCTGCAGTAGATGAGGATGATAGGACGATCATGAGGACAGCACAACATCCAGTCCCTGGGCGGAGAAAATTCCCCGACCCAACCGGGAATCGAGCCCGGGCCCAGAGGATTGACAATCCGTCACGCTGACGATTCAGCTACCAGGGGCGAACATCTTAGGTAATGAAACATGTTGATAAAGTGTTTGCCTCACTACAGTACTCATTCTTGCGACTTGATTGACACAATGAACATAATAAGGAAGAGAGAAATACCACTCCATGCTTCTAAAATTATAGCAAGTCAACTAAATACATGAAATAAGTTCCAACAAGTCATTCTTGAACATTTTTACGTCACTACTTGTCATCGACACCCCCTCCCCTTGTGATAGTGGACAAACGTGTTTCCACAATACTTTTATACAAATAGTAAGTCATGTGTTTAATTCTGTTGAAATTTCTCTGGCTTTCACTGAGTTATCCGTCAGTATTACCCCATTTTATTCTAATCTCTGTACGAAATAGGTGGTTTTTAATCCCACAATTCTACTTTCCAGATAGTAAGTAAGCAGTAAATCTACGATTCGTTAAAGAGCCGTAGTCCCCTGTTTAAAACAGTTTCGAACTACTGATTATTCTACAAACGAGTTAATGTGTTAAGTATTTGTAAACCAGAAAAAGGTTAGATAAGTTTTGAAATTGTATTTAAAGTCTGTTGGAAGTCGCTAAGTGCTCTCATTATCAAAGAGTGGATGAGTACAGTATGAGATGCTGTGGATCCGTTTCAAGAAAACCTAGTTTTCAAACGCCTCATCTTTTATGACATCATATTTCTTGAACTATGCGTTGTATAATGCTATCATGTTTCAGCTACATTCAGTGGTGTATGTGGATACTGTCTGCGAGTTGTGTTTCGGAAGGAGTTAGTAGCGAAGAAATAATAAATTATAACGTCACGCCTGATGTGGAGTTTTACAGCACGAACAGCGAAAATGTAGTATGCAATGAATATTTCCTTTCATTGTTTTTTGAGGGGTGTGAGCGACAAAAAGCTTGATAAAGGTTTGAAATTATGTGTCAAGTTGACGGGAAGTAGCTAAGGCTCTCAGTCTTGAGTACTGGATTAATATAAACTGGGTATTTGCATGGAGTTAATTACACTACTGTTTTACTTCCAGCCGTGCCCCTTCGAGAAGTAAGTGGTTCTTAATCCCACAGTGCATACATAAAAATAGAAATTGATATGTGTACGAAGGTCAGTTAAAATCGCTTGGGAGAAGATGTTGAAGATGTTGAATAATCTTACTTTCATACCTACTTACATTCATTTTCATAATATATAAAAAGTAGTAACTCAGTTTCACTTTTTTTAGCTTAAACAATTGACGATTTTTGGACGTGCGTAAATCGAATTCTATGTAACCTATCTTAGATTATCATTTTTCAATCAGTTTTTCATTGTAGAAATACTTAGCCACACTCAAGATGCTACTAATGATATTCATATACACAAGTCAGTACCTAAGTTGGTCTTTATTCTAGCAAGTCATTTCAGAAATCTGCTAATGTGGGCAAAGTGCAGCAATTACGTCTGTAATGAGTTTCCAGCAGATTCAGGAAAAATTTTCACAAGTCATGTACAACAGCATCCTTAGTGCCATGTAAATCATCTTGTTATTGCCATGTCTGAAATTTTATTTACAGTACACGAAGGACTAACTTTGCACTCACAGTCATATAACGGAACGGGCCAGGAAGTTATGGTCCCATTGAGACCGTCGCCTTGTTCCTTTGGCTCCTTCGCTTGAAATGCGTGGAAGTACAACACTTATAAGTGTGTGTTATACTGAAGGCCCCACGACGATAGTTCGTCATGTGGCACTGAGTTGAAACTCTTATTCGCTAAAACCTTTTTTCATTATTGATATATCATTTGAAGATCTCATTTCATAATATTGGAGTCACACTAACTTTTAAAGATAAATAAACTCCTCTTTCTAGAATCACA
Organism: Schistocerca piceifrons; assembly: GCF_021461385.2. Lineage (NCBI taxonomy): Eukaryota > Metazoa > Arthropoda > Insecta > Orthoptera > Acrididae > Schistocerca > Schistocerca piceifrons. The sequence continues at coordinate 686,875,458 of NC_060140.1, forward strand.
TATATTTTATTTTTCTGGGACGTTAACGCAATTAATTGCTTGATATTTCTTTGTTGATTGACACCTAATCAAAGTATTATTTTTGCAGTTATGTAGCACACATCCATAATCTTCTTTCTGAGAAATGGAGTAAGTAATCCACTGATTAGGCGTCGGCCTTTATACGTTCCCACTTTATTCTAGTCTTTGGTATCTCCTACTCTCTGTATCTTCGATATTAGGTGTTACTTACTATAAACGTTGTCTACTGAATCAGTTTACTTTCTAAATAGATTAATATCAGGGTTTTCCTAGGGCTTGCAGCAGCGTCATCTACGAGTGCACAGTCGAGAAATCCTTGGTCACTATGAAGAAGTGGTAAATGGCCTCGCCAGCAACCATATATATGGTGTCCTAAACATTTGGGGTCAAACTGAAACAGGTAATAGTGAGTCCACAACCGATTTCATTGCAACAGGGAACCAGCGGTAGGAAATTCGTATTTATCTTCTTATGGACGTACACAGCATACACTGCATAACAACAACGTAGCTCCTAGTAAATACTGAAAGTGACGATCACGTCTCAGTGCACACATGGTAACAGCATATGAAATTCTACCATTCTTTCTCAAAGGTCCCTGGTGACCCCTGCTGTCTGTTCTACCATGAGACAAGTAGATTTTCATCCGTCTCTATGGGTGTTTCATACATCGCCCAGAGGTGTGAGAACCAGGGATGGCGGTCGTCGTGGGAAGGGACTTCCGCTTCCAGACCAACGATGGGGATACATGTTGCTCCAATGCTCTCAGCCATTAATATGAAATTGTTCTGGTGCACCGTCATGTTGAAACCACATCCTTTCATGCACAACAAGAGGTACACTGTGTAAGAACTGTGTCAGCGAGTATCGCAGAAACGCCAGATAGAATCGACCATTAAAACGGAGAAGCAGCAAATAATGTCCTGTTTGGTAATCTTGGGTATTGTCCACCCACATGCCGACAGAGAATCGTTGGTGTCCAGTGATGTGGGTGGCGTAGTGATTGTTTACACAGATATGGCTGTTGCTGAAAACACCATCGTGGGTGAATGAAGCCTCATCTGTGAATAATGGGAACTAGACGAAGTTCGGCGCCACAGCACTGCAGTAAATAATCCATTGAAGGACATGAACGTGGGGCTCACAAGCGTTGGTCCCAAAGCTCACACACGTTCTGTACGACAGGAGTGTAACACCTGTTCCACCAGTACCCTCCACACTGTATCGTTTGAAGTGTGCATTTCATGGGAAAGTTGATGGGGCTTGTTTCTGGGTGATCAGCCATACGATCCAACACTACGGCCTGAAAGGGTAGTGTTTGTTCATGTCTTTGACGGGAACCTTGGCAAGATCTCTGTGATGTGAATGACCACCATCTCTCGTGATCTGATATGCATGGAGATAAACTTCTTCCAGTTACGATGGAAACTGTCAGAAAGGCGTTCTCTGTACATTCATGATGCTTTACAGGCACTGCATCATGCCACTCTGTACACTGAAAGCGTGTCCGCCAAACTCTAGCGACGAGTAACGTTCCGTTTCTGACGAAGCGTCGAGGTGTCTGATGCAAGAGACAGCTGACATCAGGGGTAGTGGTGATTATGCAGCACAAGTCAAAGGGTCAGTGCAACGCATGAATTCATCAGGTGACACACATGTCTTGAGCTAATTTGGTTAGAGTATGCCTGCTGATCAGAGATATATGCTGTTCATCACCTGCTGCCTCTTCCAATGTACAGCGCACAACAGACACCCGGGAAGTTCGTGGAGTGCAGCTGAACTTCATTTTCGTTGCAATAGATACACTGAAACCTGCAATAGACGTTTTAAACAATTACTATTAGCTACATTGGTGTTATGTGGTGCACGCTGTGTATGTCCATAGCACAATAAATATGCGTTTCCGACCATTAGTTCCCTGTCCAATATAATCGGTTGTGGACTCACTATCTATTCTTTCAATTATACCCAAATGGATTGAGACAGCCTGTATATACTTATACTGTATGGAGAACACAGGGCGTAACGGTGTAAGTTCCGATGTTTCTATTCTTGACTGAGGATGGTCTACTGAAACACATTACATCAGTATTACGCTATTTAGGGACTAATAATTAACTATTCCAAGTCATACGTTTTAGGTTCGGTAGTAAGTCTAACTATATGTGGCAATAAATCTAAGCTAAACTCCACCCGAACAGGCCACGAAGGCCCAATGGTACTGGCTGGCCGCCCTGTCATACTCAGCCTACAGGTGTCACTGGATGCGGATATGGAGGGGCATGTGGTCAGCACACGTCTCTCCCGGCCGTATGTCAGTTTATGAGACTGGAGCTGCTACTTCGCAATCAACTAGCACTTCAGTTTGCCTCACAAGGGCTGAGTGCACCCCACATGCCTACAGCTCTCACCAGACCGAATGTTCACCCATCTGCAAGCCCAGCCTGACAGCACTTACCTTCGGCGATCTGACAGGATCTGGTGTTACCACTGCAGCAAGGCCGTTGGCTACACATGTGGCAGTTGCGAGCCAATAATGCTTATTTGGCCCCGTGCAGCAGGTCAGGTGTTGAAGTTTGGATACATGGACACAGAACAGGGAGTCTACATATATTGCCAGGCATCGTTAATTTTGTGGTCCATGTGTGGCCTTGCAGATAAAATCAGGTCACAAAGTTCATTGTTTGTGGGAAGACTGCTTGATACAAAGGAAAAGGAACCAACACACTGATTTTTGTACAATTTAAGTTACCACAAATAAAAATATTTGCATATATCCCCATTATTCCCAGTTTATGAATTAACGTAATGAACCGACCACTGCCAAACGCCTTAAATCATGCATATTCAGTGGTAATTAAAGCTTTTATGGCATAATTATGTGTAGTTGCTTGTTAGTTGTCTCTAAATCAGGTTGTTTCATGCATCCATTGCGAATACGGAATATTACATGTATCCTGTGGTCTAGTTTTCAGTTTATCAACAGCTAGGTGGAAAGGGCATTGGGAATAGATACAGAAATTCTTTCACAGCAGAATATCACCGTCGTAAATAAGTACAAGTAGTCTGAATTCACACTGCAGCTTATCAGTTCAGACTCCACCACAGTAATTTGGTGAAGTATAGGTAGGTCATCCTATTCACTTCCGAAAGTGCTTCAGTATTCTATGCAAATCAAAATAATGGTATTTCCATTACTTTAGAAAAATCTTTAAAACAAGCTTCTTAAAAATTTAGCGGCTATTTATGGGGATTATACAACTGTCGAGTGTCTGCACTACTTGCGCATCTGCTTTTTTTCTGGATTTTGTTGATCATCCGTTACATTAAGAAGCACACTTACTCACTTGGTGGCTCTGATGTTATTTCTAACACGGAACAGTGACAAAAATCTGGGAGATGCATCTCTTCAACCGTAAGGTATGTGCACATCCATTGTATCACGTGATACTGCATTTTGCTGGACGTTTCTCTTCCCACACGTCCAGCCGGCCGCGACTGCATTGTTCTGACGTCAGGAACCTAGCCAGATCGCGTTTTGCAGCGTGTGAGCTGCAGCAGCATCACTGACGTCCGAGGAACTAATCTAAGATACCAGGCTAAACAGACGTCAGCGAATTATCCAGCACCGCTGGTCACTGGGGCAGCGTTTGCAAGTTGTGGAGCGATGCCAAGGACTTGATTATGCACAGGTCCAGGTCTCACCGTGAAATGCAGGCAGGAGCGAGGAGTGGGAGAATGTTGAATCAAAACACCTTTCAGCTGTCTAAATTTCCAATTTTTATTTTATTTTATTCGAGAAATTAGTTTCGGCGCTACATTACACCACCTTCAAATAAAATAAAATAAATTTAGACTGCTGAAAGCTGTTTGGACTGCAGTTTCTAAATTGAACAGCCTAGGTCCCGGAACCATCTGAATAAAGACGGACTTGCAGGGAGAAGTGGGAGCAGACATAGTCTTGTGCCACCACCAGAGGCCACTGTCGTGGCCGCGGACAAGAACCTGGGCGGCTTCGAGACAGGCGGACCTCTCTTGTATAGGGGTGGCTGGCCAAAGTGCCGGCCGCTGTGGGCGTGCGGTTCTACGCGCTTCAGCCCGGAACCACGCTGCTGCTGCGGTCGCAGGTTCGAATCCTGCCTCGGGCGTGGATGTGTGTGATGTCCTTAGGTAAGTTAGGTTTAAGTAGTTCTAACTTCTAGGGGACTGATGACCTCAGATGTTAAGTCCCATAGTGCTTAGAGCCATTTGAACCATCTGGCCAAGGTGCTGGCAGCATTTGACGGCCAGAGGTGCTACAGGAAGGGCAAAGAGAGGAGCCACTTGATGGCCAGCAGTCGAGCAAGAGAGGCAGAAACACTGATAACAGTGCCAAGGTGTTCGCAATACTTATCTGCTGGAGATGCCGCAGGTATGGCAGAGTGAGGAGTTGGCTGGAGGCCACCAATTGAGCAAGAGCAACTGGAACGTTCAGTGTTGTGCCACAGGTTTTGCCGGTATGGCGGAGTGAGGAGCTGGCTGACAACCAGCATTTGAGCGAGAGAGTCTGGAACATTGAGTATTGTGTCAGAAGTCTTACAGGCATGGCGGAGAGAGAAGTCGGTTGATGGCCAGAAGTCGAGTAAAAGAGACAGGAAAATTGAGAAAAGTGCCAAGGTGCATGGAGCATTTACCTGCCAGAGATGTCATGTGCCTGACTGAATGAAGAGTTGGCTGACTGCCAGAAATTGTGCAAGAGAGACTGGAACGTTGAGTGTTGTATCGGAGTCGCTACAAGTAAGGAAGAGAGAGGAGTTAGATGACAGACAGCAAGTGAGGAAGAGAGTTTAGGACGTTGAATGCCGTGGAGTCACGCAGCCTCTTTGCAGAGTCGCAGTGGTCTATGCAGGAAACTGCGAAGGTGTACGCATACTTTGTCTACTTCGAGGGTTAGATTGTACCTTTACTTATTGTTCAGAAGAAGATGGGTGCCCACAGTCAGAGACGAGGAAGAGTGGGGAGCAAGCTACTGCAAAATTTTGCAGAGCACCAGACATGGTACATTTGTGGCCACATCTATTTTGAGGGTGGCTGTTACATGTCGTCAGTGAAAACGATCGTGTGTCAGGTGCCGGACGTTGTGAATGTAGCTGATGCCTGTCATGGTTTTTTCCAAACACAGTGGAGCCTTTATAAATTGTGTTAAGTGAATATCTGTATTGCGAATGTTTTTTTTTTTATTGCTACTGTTGTCCCCACGTAGAATTCTTGATTCATTGTATATACGCATAAGTTTTTCTGTGTTGTGCTATTTATCTTTGGTTGTATAACGTAGTTCTGTGCGTTTGTGTTTTCTGTAGCATAGGTTGTGTGCTCAGTGGAGGTTGATTCTGACTGTATCACATTTTGGAGCAGTTGCTAGATTTAGTCATAGATTATGATTCATTGTGCCCAAATGTAAAGCCATTGCAAGGTGAAATTCTGAGATTTGTTTCTTTATTGTTGCCCACTTGCAGTGTCACCTAGGCCGAGTAAAATAGTTGTCTAGCAATATTTGGATCCGTTTAGGATATGTTTATGAATTATTATTATTTTGCAGTACCCATTTTTAATGAGAAACATTCCTGGCAGAACATTGTTTTTTCTTCTCATTTTAAAGGTTTTGTGTTGATGTTGTTATATGTTTCATCCTACAATATACAGGGTGTTACAAAAAGGTACGGCCAAACTTTCAGTAAACATTCCTCACACACAAGGAAAGAAAATATGTTATGTGGACATGTGTCCGAAAATGCTTACTTTCCATGTTAGAGCTCGTTTTATTGCTTCCCTTCAAATCACATTAATCATGGAATGGAAACACACAGCAACAGAACGTACCAGCGTGACTTCAAACACTTTGTTACAGGAAGTGTTCAAAATGTCCTCCGTTAGCGAGGATACATGCATCCACCCTCCGTCGCATGGAATCCCTGATGCGCTGATGCAGCCCTGGATAGTGGCGTATTGTATCACAGCCGTCCACAATACGAGCACGAAGAGTCTCTACATTTGGTACCGGGGTTGCGTAGACAAGAGCTTTCAAATGCCCCCATAAATGAAAATCAAGAGGGTTGAGGTCAGGAGAGCGTGGAGGCCATGGAATTGGTCCACCTCTACCAATCCATCGGTCACTGAATCTGTTGTTGAGAAGCGTACGAACACTTCGATTGAAATGTGCAGGAGCTCCATCGTGCATGAACCACATGTTGTGTCGTACTTGTAAAGGCACATGTTCTAGCAGCACTGGTAGAGTATCCCGTATGAAATCATGATAACGTGCTCCATTGAGCGTAGGTGGATGAACATGGGGCCCAGTCAAGACATCACCAACAATGCCTGCCCAAACGTTCTAGTACTGTAGAGCAATGAGTCGCATGTCAACACAAGCTCCGAAGTCAACATTACCACAATTGGGCCAACTGGCGGTGAATCGAGGAAGTACAGTACATACTGACGAAACTAAAATGAGCTTTAATATGGAAATTAAGCGTTTCCGGACACATGTCCACATAACATCTTTTCTTTATTTGTGTGTGAGGAATGTTTCCTGAAAGTTTGGCCGTACCTTTTTGTAACACCCTGTATACGGTGGTAAGCAAAATCTGTTCGCGCAACCTCCAACCCAAACCCCACTCCACCACTTATTGCGCTACAGCTCGAAAAGCTTCTCTTCACCATTGTGGGAATAGTAAAAGATTGGACAGAAAGATGTTAGACATATCCCCTCTATAGTTCATTTTCCTCTTCTGAAACATCACAAGTATTAGCAGATGTAGGCAGTGCCTCTTCAATCATAGTGTCCGTTATTGCTACACTGTGTGTTACCCGGTAGTTACCACGCTTCTGCTATGCAACTTGACAACGGCCACAGCTGTTACCAAGACAGACTGCCGACTGTTTTTGTAGATTTCCTACACTGTCTGACTTACTTAACCTACCTATCGATTTTTTCTCTCAACGCTAGATATAACGAAAATGAAAGTGGAAATGAATGGTAGGAACGATACATGGCAGACTTGCAACTAAAAATAGGTGTCGTTAGTACATTAACTTTTTTGGAAGGGTCATAAATCTTCTGACTGGTCTGATGCTAGACGCCACGAATTCCTCCCCTGCGCTAATCTCTTCAGTTTTGAGTGGCCCCTGCACCCTACATAATCAGTTATTTGTTGGGTGTATACAAATCTCTGCCTCTCCTACAGTTTCTCACCTTCTATAGCTCCCTCTGGTATCACATAGGTTATTCCCTGATGCCTTAACACATGATCTATTATCCTGTCTCTCCTTGTTTGTGGTTTCCTTGCGTTCTTTACTTCGACGATTCTCCGGAATATCTCTTCATTCCATTTATTAGATATATTGTAATTAAAACCAAAGCAGACAAGGGTGGAGGTATATGACGATAAAAGTACCAGAGCCTGCTGAAAAGTAGGGCCTCCAAAATATTTATTTAGAGCCTCTTAAAGCTTATTAAATAAGACAAACGTCATTAACATTCTACATTTTTAATCTTCATGTCCACATATTTATTTCTCAAAATAGCATATTTACCTTAAAGAGAGGGCAGTCTGTTGACACTGCCACAACCTCACCTATGCTTGCATCGCTTCATTACTATCAAAGTGAAGTCCTCGAAGGTGTTCTTACGTTTTGGAGGCAGATGAGAATCGGATGGGGCCAAGGCGGTACTGGAGGGAGGATAATCGACGATAGTGATCAAAAACGTCGGACTGTTGCAGATGTCGCAGCACTCGCGTCTGGTCTCACGTTGTCATGCTCTCTGAAGGACAGGGTGCTCCACGAGTGCATGAACTCGAATTCATGCTTTCAGTTTTCTGAGAGTCTGGCAGTACTTTTCTGAGTTTATGGTGGCGCCTATGTTTATGAATTCCATATGCACCACACCTTTTTTTTCCCAGAACACTAGCACCATCACTTTGCCTGCTTATTGCATGGTCTTCAAATTTTTTGGCGTCAGTGAGGTTATCTCGGCGGAACTCCATGCTACTCTGTTGTTTCCGTGGTAAAAATGATGAACGCGGCTTTCATCAGCTGTCACAATGCTATAAGCGAACCCATCACCCTCACGGCCAAACCTCTAAATAATTTATTGACATGTATCAAACCTCCTCTGTTTCATGTCAGGAGTGAGCAATCCAGGCACCCACCTCGCACACAGGTTTCTGTACCGCAGTTCTGCAGTGATGGCCTGTACACGCTCTCGCGATAGGCCACACTTTGAATACCTAAGTACTGCACCTATGTCATCAAACAACTTTCTCTGATGGGTTCGTCAACCCGATTCCGATGAGTCTCGTCAAATGCCGTGAGCGTTCGTCCAATCCGCGCCCTGTCACACACGTTGAAGTTAGCACAATCGTTTCCCTCATTAAGAACACGAACAACCCATCGTTGCACATTCAAAAAAATGGTTCAAATGGCTCTGAGCACTATGGGACCTAACTTCTTAGGTCATCAATCCCATAGAACTTAGAACTACTTAAACCTAACTAACCTAAGGACATCACACACATCCATGCCCGAGATAGGATTCTAACCTGTGACCGTAGCGCGTCGCACGTTAATGATGTCGATACAATCATAACACTACACAGCTTTCATACTCCTATGGATTTCTATGGGAGGTACACTTTCTGCGGTTATGAACTCGATTATAGTGCACTGTTTCTCACTCACCAACCTAGCTACGTTACAAATCGCCGTGTTACACGTCACAATTCGGAGCAGTCTAAGGGTAGAGGTTTGCAAGCTGTGTCAGCGAAGCGGTAAATTCGACAGAGTAATATGCACGACATGTAATATCGCAGCGGATATTGAGAACAGAACAAAATATACGAAGGCATTACTTTTTAAGACGCATTCGTTACATCATTTCCACAGATAATGGATGAGAAAGATCCATTTGCCAGATAGTATAATGAAATATTGTACTATTCGAAAATCAAACATCTTTATGAATTTCGTATCTAATTGCATTCAGATTTCACCCTTAGCCCATTTTTAACAAGAACGCAGTTCTACTTCAGCGCCTTGCATTTTAAATTCTGTGTGTATTCGAAATTGTTGAAGGAGGTGTTCAACATGTCGTTCTGGAACTTGGGTGGAATACCGCACCCGTCTCTGCAGCATGTGGGACATCCTTTAGATCACCACCGATTATCTCTTAAAGTTTAATAAGACAGCAAATACCTCTGCTCCAGTTATTCGACTGTATCAATAGAATTGCTGTGCGCATCACTTTTGAGTCGATCCCAGACAGAAAAGAACTGATGTCTTCTGATCTTGGTGGCTGCGGTACAGGTCCTACTTGACACCATATTGGCATAGATGTCGTCCAACATCACAGCATAACGAATCGTTGCCCCGTCGTTCAAGTACCACAGGGCCCCATGTTGGACGAGGGTTCAGGGAGAAATTGAGTCTAATTACATGGGGAATTAATAGAAAAGTTTATAATTAAAATACATGTGTAATAATTGGAACTATACTTCATACTAAAATCAGTGGCATTTCTTAACCACACATTCACATCATATCGCATACTGAAATCAGTGGCCTTTCGCAACCAGAAAGTCACATTATTTAGCAAACTGCTTGTCTGTGGAATCATTTCTGCTGGAACGTTTTGCTTCTATTATCGCGTATTTCCACATGTGACCGTATTCACAACGACAGGCTGAGAGTAAAAGTGGAACAAATAACATTTCACAAGAAAATGACATAAGTGAACATCTGTTAAGCAAAACTGTGTATTTCTTCAGAACAACAAACGTACAAGGGATCCTTCATCGTTCTGCACTACATGTTGAAGGATTTTAGGCTCTATGTCAAAGATTGGACTGCATTTAGAATAAAATTAGTGCAAGTGAAAAAAATTATCTTTAATGACACTTCAGGAATGCTTTTTTTTTTAATAACTGCGCAACAACCCAGTGTGTTTTATTTTTAAGAAGCTTGTACTAACTTTAATACATATTTATAGGCCCATTTGGAAATAATTAATATACATCTTGAGGTTACGTTAGCATGGAGATACAATAGATCACACGTTCATGAAAGCTAGGCATACGTACTTGAAACGCGGTAATGCAAAGAAACATTTGAAATATGTATTTGTTCCCCAAGACAGAATGGAAGCAGTGAATAACGTCAGACTAAAGTATTCGGTGCTAGAAATGAAAACAGAAACCTTTCTTTCAATTAAAGCCACAAGTGCCACAGCAAAGCAGAAGCTTTACTAAGAACTCAAGGAAACAATTAGTAGGATCAGAATCAGCAAATAAGGTCCGCTAACAATGCAGTTCAAGTATTCACTAAAACGTGAACTTGAGTTTATTGAAACGGATTTTAGGACGCACAATACAGGTCACCCATCGACACCTCTTCTGCAGCCTTTGCATCAAGATGAGTATCCAATAACATTTGGGAAGTGGAAAAATGTTCAGGAAATGAAAAACTACATCCCTTCAATTTATTAGTAGATCTATAACAAAGAATCTCATTCCCATACAGCAGTTGTAATGGGTGTAAGAAGAGGGAGTGGAAAAGAAGAGGACGTGGTCAAGCAAGGGAACAAGGAAGGCTGAACACTGCACAGCACAATGATACAGCATGACGAGTGTTGCCGAAGGAAGGACATTCTTGGGAGATACCACAGAAGAAAATGATTCTGATGCTATATCCAGGCACTGACTGAGGAAGGATTAGAGAAAGCGACTATGAATAATCCCTCGTACGTGCTGAAAACACCCGAATATATTTTCGGTTTGGTATTTTTATTTTATTTGCCATTTACCTTCTATTTTTCAGCTCGTGTGGAGATGTCCCATTAATTACGCACGTATTCTTGTATTTTGGTACTATGAGTACCATGTGTGTAGCACCAAAACAAAACTTCAGAATAAAGCACAGCAAAGAAAATGTTTTTGCACTTATACTTGTTTTACTCTAAAAAGGTTAAAGATTGTGAAAAATAATGCAGAAGCACTACAATCTCGAACCATACCTACAGCTATACATTGACAAAGTGACAATCAGAAAAAATTATCTAATGTTTCGACGGTAATTCACAAATCTAAAATTTTCCATTTCACTCTGCCGTCATTAACTCAGTTTGCAACAGCAATCAGTTGTAACACGCTTACTCTGGACCCATCAATTACACATTCAGTGTATTGCAAAGCAGCAGTCAAAGAAGTAAAGACAACTGTAGACTGAGTGTAAGCAACAGGCGTCAACAGTGAGTTTAACGCATATCGCGAAGATGAATTAGAAGAATTTATGAAATGTAAGTTCTACTCAGCATAGGGAATGTGATAATTTGGGTGAAAATCCCTCTATAATAAATGTGAAACATGCACAAAATAGCTTGTTCAAAACGAAGAATGATTTCTTCAGTAACTGAGCTCTTCTGTTATTTGCATTTACTAGTTTAGGTTTATTTTAGCTCGTATCACTTGGTTACCTTAACCCTTAAGATAACATTCGTATTGAAAAGGAAGCCAGTGTGCACTCCGTGCGCATACCGGTGAGAGTCAGTCCAGACGTGGAAAGGCTGGTTCCAGATACCATGAAGAGAGCATGGTGCAGCCAACTGCAGGTGGTGGCTCATGTCTGTACCAATGACGTACGTTGCTATGGACCGGAGAAGATTCTCTCTAGGTTTGGGCGGCTAGGGGAAATGGTACAGACTGCCAGTCTTGCATGCGAGATTAAGGCGGAGCTCACCTTCTGCAGCATCGTCGATAGAACCGACTGTGGTCCTTTGGTGCAGACCCGTTGGAGGGTCTGAATCAGAGGCTCAGGATTTCTGTGACCGTGTAGGCTGCAGTTTTCTTGACTTGCGCCATCGGATGTTGGGTTTCCGGCTTCCGCTTAATAGCTCAGGAGTCCACTATACACAGATAGCGGCTACACAGGTAGCGGGGGCTCTGTGGTAGGGACTGGGCAGTTTCTTAGGTTAGAGGGCCTCAGGGTACCACAGAAAGGGGGGCCGTCTGAAAGCGGGCAGGTAAAACACAGTATGATAGTTGTAGAAACGATCGGTATTGCAGTCATAAACTTTTGTAACTGTGTTGGGAAAGAACCAGAGCTCCAGGCCCTAATAGAAATCACTGAAGCTCAAATACTTATGGGTACATAAAGCTGGCTAAAGACGAAAATAAGCTCAGCAGAAATTTTTTCTAACGATCTAACAGTGTTCAGAAAGAATAGATTAAATTCAATTGTTGGTGGAGTATTTACTGCTGTCAGAAGTAGTTTGCCTTGTAGTGAAATTGAAGTAGACAGTTACTGCGAAATATTGTGGGGAGAGGTTATACTTGACAACCGGACTAAATTATTAATTGGGTCGTTTTACCGAAGTCCCTACTCAGAAGATATAGTTGCTGAACAGTTCAAAGAAAACTTGAGTCTCATTTCAAATAGGCACCCCACTCATACAATTATAGTCGGTGGCGATTTTAATCTACCCCCGATATGCTGGAAAAACTATACACTTAAAGCCAGTGGCAGGCATAAAACGTCATCCAAAACAGTACTGAATGCTTTCTCAGAAAATTATTTTGAACAATTAGTTCATGAGCCCACTCGGAACGTAAATAGTTGCGAAAGCATACTTGACCTCTTAGCAACAAATAATCTTGGACAAATAGTATCGTGACGAATACAGGGATTAGCGACCACAAGGATGGGTTGGGTTGTTCGAGGAACGAGACCAGACAGCGCGGTCATCGGTCTCCTTGGATTAGGCAAAGATGGGGAAGGAAGTCGCCTGTGCCCTTTCAAAGGAACCATCCCGACATTTGCCAGGAGTGATTTAGGGAAACCACGGATAAACTAAATCAGGATGGCCGGACGCGGGATTGAACCTTCTTCCTCCCGCGACCACAAGGCAGTAGCTGCTAGGCAGATTACCGTTAACTCCTACAACCATCAAAAAGAAACGCAAAGTATATCTCTTTCAAAAAGCTGATAAAATGCTCCTAACACCTTTTCAAGAGACAGTCTGCACTCCTTCCGATCTGATCATGTAAGCCTATAAAAGTTGTGGAATGATTTCAAAGAGGTAGAATTGACAGCAATTGAGAGACATACACCACATAAATTAATAAGTGATGGTACTGATCCACCATGATACACAAAACGAGTCATATCGATGTTGAAGAAGCAGCCAAAAAAGCATGCCAAATTTAAAAGTACGCAAAATCCCAAAGATTGGCAAAGCTTTGCAGAAGTTCGAAATATAGCGCGTACTTCAATGCGAGATGCTTTCAATAAATTCCATAACGAAACACTGTCTCGAAATCTGGCAGAAGAACCAAAGAGATTCTGGTCATACATAAAGTACACCAGTGGTAAGATGGCAATCAAAACCTTCACAAGGCGATAACAACGGTGAGGTCAGCGATGATAGTGCCACTAAAGCAGAGTTATCAAACACGATTTTCCAAAACTCCTTAACCAAAGAAGACGAAGTAAATATTCCTGAATTCTAATCAAAAACATCTGCCAAGATGAGAAATATAGAAATAGACATCCTCGGTGTCGCGATGCAGCTTAAATCAATTAATAAAAGCAAGGCTTCCGGTCCAGATTGTATACCAGTCATGTTCCTCTCAGAGTATGCTGATACAATAGCTCCATATTTAGCAGTTATATACAACCGCTCGCTCACAGAAAGATCCGTACCTAAAGAGTGGAAAATTCATCAAGTCACACCAATACCCAAACGGGGAAGTAGGAGTGAAGCGCTGAATTACAGGCCTATATCACTAACGTCGGATTGCAGTAGAGTTTTGGAACATATGCTGCACCCGGACATTATGAAGTACCTCGAAGAAAACTATTTATTGACACATAGTCAGCACGGATTCAGAAAATATCGTTCTTGTGTAACACAACTAGATCTTTATACTCATGAAGTTATAAGTGCTATCGATAGGGGATCGATAGGGGATTTACAGAAGGCTTTCGATAGCTTTCCTCGTAAGCGTCTTCTAACCAAACTTGGTGCCTATGGAATATCGCGTCAGTTGTGCGACTCGTCTCGTGATGTCCTGTCAGGCAGGTCACAGTTCGTAGTAATAGACGGAAAGTCAATCGGCGTTCCCCAAGGAAGTGTTGTAGGCCCTCTATTGTTCCTAATCTTTATTAACGACATAGGAGACAGTCTGAGTAACCGTTTTAGACTGTTGCAGATGATGCTGTCATTTACCATCTTGTAAAGTCATGAGATGACGAAAACGAATTGTAAAATGTTTTGAATAAGATATCTGTATTGTGCGAAATGTGGCAATTGACCCTGAATAAAGAAAAGTGTCATGTTATTCACATGAGTACTGAAAGAAATCCGCTAAATTTCGATTACGCGATAAGTCACACTGTAAATTCAACTAAATACTTGGTAATTGCAGTTACAAATACCTTAAATTTTAATCATCAAATAGATAATGTTGTGGGTAGAGCCAACCGAAGTTTGTGATTCATTGGCAGAACACTTAGAAGGAGCAACAGGTCTACTAAAGCGACTGCTTATACCACGCTTGTCCGTCCTATTCTGGAATACTGCTGTGCGGTATGGGATCCGCATGAGATGGTACTGACGGATGACATCGAAAAAGTGCAAAGAAGGGCAGCTAGTTTTGTATTATCGTGAAGGGGGAGATAGTGCCACAGACATGATACGTGAATTGGAGTGGCAATCATTAAAACAAAGGCGGTTTTCGTTGCGACGGGTTATTCTCATGAAATTCAAATCACCATATTTCTCCTCCGATTGCGAAAACATTCTGTTGGCACCCACCCACATAGGGAGAAATGACCATCACGATAAAATAAGAGAAATCAGGGCTCGCACAGAAACATTTGAGTGCTCGTTTCTTCCGCGCGTAGTTCGAGGATGGACCGGTGGAGAGACAGCTTGAAGGTGGTTCATTGAATCCTCTGTCAGGCACTTTATTGTGAATAGCAGAGTAATCACGTAGATGTAGGTGTAGAGACCCCGTCATTGTGGAGGAGGAAACACGCAAATATTAACGAAAATGTAGCTTCTAACGGGCACGTTTCGGGTGATGCTAATAATTTTCCTAGACGTTATTTGTGAATCTGATAAATATAATGCACGACTTAATCACAAATTAGAATTTGATCCATTACCGATTTCACAGCTGGCGATTATGGAAATTTTACACTTCATGCATTTATATAAAATACCTCACAAAAAGTGAGGTTTTCTGAACACATAGTCATTGTACCTTCATAAATGTACACTTCGTAGTCTGGTGTGCACGAGGTCTAATCGGAAAGTAGGATCCGATAGGTTGCGAAATGGAAATCACTGTGAAAATCAAAAATGTTTTATTTCCAGCAGTTAGCTTCATCGTCCAGCAACTTCTCTACACAGTGCCGCTCCGACTTAGACATTTGTCGTAGCGGTGTACCAACTTTTCAATATCCTCATCATAGAAGCCAACTGTTTTGCTTTCCGCTGATTCTCTACGCCGGTCTTTAGCTCGTTGTCCGTGCCATAACGTTGTCTTCATAGACAGCAGTTCATGTGAGCAGAGGCATAAATCAGAGGAACCCATCTTAGGGATGTATGGTGGTTGATCCAAGACCTCCCATCGAAAAAGTTACATGAGAATTTCGTTGCCCTTGTAGTATGCTGCTGACTATTGTCGCGAAGAAGGAATGGCATATACGTAGGTTGGAACTTAAATAGTGGCAACACTGCCTTGGAGACAGTATGCAATGGATTCTACTATTGTCGCTGGTAGCACACGTTGTTGACGTACCTACCTTTCCTACGAACAAATGGACTCACCCGTCCCACGTCACCGGCGTGCTCACAATCGAGGGAAACACAGTCACTTGTGAGCTAGCGGTCTAACGTAATGGCGTCACTATGTTTTCGAAAAAGGAACAACGGATTTGGATCAAGTTTGAATGTACCAATAGTCGTACAGCACAACATTCTCATCAAGGTCTTCAAGAGGCGTGCGAGGAATCGGCACTGCCGTACAGAACAGTGGCACGATGGGCGAAAGCCTTCAAAAAAGGATGGCAAACTGTAGAAGACATGCATCGGGCAGGTCACCCTAGCGTCTCAGAAGAAAAACTGCATGATGTTGCCACGTTGGTGGACGGTGATCGATGCCAAACGATTCGTGAGCTCGTCCATCATATTACACGACAATGCGCGGGCACATACAGCGCAAGCTGTGGCTGCCCTGTTCGGCCGATGGGACTGGGAAGTACAGTACCATCCACCATATTCCCCGGACTTAAGTCTTCGTGACTTTGATTTGATTCCGAAGATGAAGGTACCACTTCGTGGCAGTCTCTTCAGAATTGTTACAGAGATTCTACAGGCAGTAGACAGCTCCATTCGCACCATCAACAGAACAGGCTCCGATAACGGTATACTACGCCTTCCACATCGCTGGCAACGGGTTCTACACAATGCTGGTAGCTTCTTTGAAGGACAGTAACAGGTGCAAACATGTAACTCTTTTGCATCGGTTGTGAACAAATAGTTGCCGCTATTTAAGTTCCAGGCCTCGTAGTTGCTTTGTTGGGGCTGCATGAGACCAGGCGAAGTCTCCCGGCAGGCACCCACATTCGGCGGGAGACATTATTTTCTAGGCACCTCTACGTGCTTAGAGCTTAGAACCGAAAAGAGTAACATGAAGCGATCGACGGGCATACCAGAGATACTGCCCAACACATATGTACAAAGCTTCATTGGATTGTCACTGTGGTTTCCATTTTTCGCCCGATCGGACCTTATTTTCCGAATAACCGACTTAGTTTTACAACTCTGTATGGCAGAGAGAATGGTCACTCGTGTACGTTGGTGTTTGTGTTGTTTCGAGGCCTGGGAGGGTACCCAAGGTGCGTGAAAATTGTCAGATTCTGAATGATCACTGTGTAGAACGCGGAGATGATTCCTAATAGTATGAGTAAGATCTGTGCAGTATCCAGATTTGTGGGGCACTCGGATGTGACAATCGTTCGATGATGAGCCACAGGGGAACGTGAGGGCTTCGTCGTCTAGGTTCTGATCGACAACGGATGACCAGCACGAGCAAGGATCGCAGCAACGTGCATCAAGCACATCGTAACGCTATCACAGCAGCTACTATCCTTTCGAGAAAAAGTCATAGACTCCCTGTAACGTACTTAGGCACTCTGCACCAGTGGTTGGAGACTAGCAGCGGCTGGACTAGGCAGTTGCCGTCCGATGCGCAGACTGCCATCAAGAGCACAATACAAACGGTTCCGTTGGGACTGGCGTCATGGGCTGGAAGCATGGACTGCTGATGAATGGTGTCGCTTTGATCATCTTCCGCGAGTATGGCGGCGGCCTCGAGGTTCTATTCTTCCACTGTTTTGGAAAGACGCAGTGGCGTTGCTACTGGCATCATAGTATGCTCAGATGGCATAACGGTACGTCATAAATGTATTAAGCTCTCATGTGTTAACATTCCTGCGACAGAATCGTGGTGTAGTTTTTCTACAGAACAATGCTCGTCCACACACGAACTGGCTGCATTACGGAGAGGTAATTCCAGTCTCCGGCAAGATTTTCAGTTCTGTCCCCGTTAGACCACTTGTGTCACCAGCACTGACGTGAAATGCGTCCCATTGCCAGTACCCAGGATATCAAGGACCAGCTAAAACAAGTGTAGCCTAACTTGGCTCAGGATACCCAACTGAATCACTGCTTACACCTATGCTAGAGGGAGTGTAACATCGTACTGATAAGGAGGCTCATAGCTCCAAGCCATTCATAAATTTTGACACGATTTTCTAATTACTTTAACACACCATTTCAATCCATGCAGTTTAACTTACTTTCCTCTTCAATTCCTGGGTGCTTCATTGATTTTATCGGGTAGTATATTATGAGACTAGAGAATATCAATATTTCATATCTGTGTCTAATGTTTCAGCTGGCTTCTTATCGTGGCTTAACACAGCAAACAGGATGGGCGTTGTTGGTTTTAACGGTGCACTGGCGGAAGTATACTGTAGTACATTCAGTTGACTAAAGTCATGGGATACCACCAAATACCTGTCGGACCTTCTTTTGACAGACGTAGTGCAGCAACTCGACGCGGCATGGACTCAACAAGTCGTTGGAGGTTCCCTGCAGAATTATAGAGCCACGCTGCCTCTATAGCCGTCCATAGTTACGAAAGTGTTGGCGGTGCAGTACTTTGCACACGAACCGACCTCTCGATTACGTCCTATAAATATTCTATGGGATTAATGTGGTTCGATATGGGTGCTCAGATAATTCTCTAGAAATGTTCAGAATGTTCTTCAAACCAAGTCCCGCACAAACTGTAAGTTAATGTCTCTCCATATTACGATCAGTAATAAACTGTGCAGCGGTGACTGGGATAAAATTGATAGACTACTGCATGATACCATGGGGAAGCGTATGTTGACGACGTCTAGTAGACAGAAGAAGAAGTTTGATAATTTGCTACCTAATCGGACTGTTCGGCATTTAGACGTTTCCCGGACCGTTATCAATTTGTCCAAACGTTCGTTATCTGACGATGAGACATCTGTGCTTGCCAAGGGAGGAAATTTTGCTGTTAGTCCGCGTTTTGTGCCCACGGAAGAAATTATAGCCAATGTAGAAGCAGGAATTCGCAGTGTATATTCTGTAACAGCTGAAGAAATCCGTATAGAAACAGTGAGAATATTAGCCAATGCAAAACCGCCGAAAAGTAATATAACTGTGGGTGAGAGAAGAGCTTTAAAACTCCTGAATGACGACGATAGTATTTTGGTTCTCCCAGCTGACAAAGGAAGCGCAACGGTGGTTATGGATGTGGCCGACTATCAGAGAAAAATTACGGATCTAATGGATCCCGCAAGCATATAGGAAGCTGAATAAGGACCCCACTAACAACGTTCTCAGAACTGTGTCGCGGTTAAGAATTGAAGAGAGTGTACAGAAAGGTCTCTGCAATTCGGTTGCGCTACCACCGAGGCTTTATGGATTGCTCAAAATTCATAAAGAAAATGTGCCGTTAAGACCGATACTAAGTGCCATTGGTTCGCCCACCTGCTCGTTAGCCAAGTTTTTGACCACGCTGTTAAAACCACATGTGGGCCGTTCGGACTCTTATATAAAGAATTCGACACATTTCATCAGCAGATTGAATGGCATAGTGGTCCAGCCGGAGGACATATTGGTCAGCTTCGATGTGGTATCGCTGTTTACCATGGTTCCACTTAATGATGTATTGGAACAACTGGATCGAATTTTTCCTGCCGATATTTTAGAACTGTTTAAGTGTTGTTTGACGACCACATACTTCAAGTGGAATGAACAGTTTTATGAGCAAACGGATGGCGTGGCTATGGGAAGCCCCCTAAGTCCCGTAATTGCAAACTTCTTTATGGAGAAATTCGAAGAACAGGCCTTAGGTACTGCCAGCAAGAAACCAAATGTATGGTTCCGATACGTGGATGACACGTTTGTGTTGTGGAGACATGGTAGGGAGGAACTAAGCCGGTTCCACGAACATCTGAACAGTATAAACTCAAGAATTCAGTTTACAATGGAGGAGGAGGTAGACGGCAAACTACATTTCCTCGATGTGCTTGTGTTTAGAAACGAAAATGGTAGTTTGGGCCACTCAGTGTACCGCAAACCCACGCACACGGACCGTTATTTGCACCGGGATTCGAACCACCACCCACAACAGAAGCGGGGTGTTATCAAGACGTTAGTGGACAGAGCTAGAAATATTTGTGAACCTGAGTTGCTCGACGCTGAGATAGAACATCTCCACAATGCACTAACGAAGAACGGATATTCGTCCGCCGAAATAAAACCTGCGTTGAGGCAGCCACGCAGAAATCATACTGACGTACAGGCTACTGCAAAATCTAAAGTTTTCCTGCCGTTTGTTAAAAATGTAACGGAAAGAATAGGGAGGATCTTGACGAAGCGGAATATTACCGTAATTTACAAGCCCACCAGGAAGATACAGGAATACCTTAGGCCTGCCAAGGACGCTCGCAAACCATTGGAAAAATCTGGCGTGTATAGGATCCCATGCAGCTGTGGTGATGTTTATGTGGGCACCACTAAAAGAACGGTTTCTAAACGTTTGGAAGAGCACAAGGGAAATTGTAGAAGAGGAGAAACGGAACGATCAGCTGTTGCGGAGCATGCTTTCCAGCCAGGGAACCACAATATTCGTTTCGAGGAGACGCAAGTACTAGCGGCCACGAGCCGATATTACGAAAGGCTCTACAGGGAGGCAATCGAAATCGCTAAACACCCAAATAATTTCAACCGAAAGGAGGAGGGCGTCAAATTAAACGGTATATGAATGCCGGTGTTAAAGAAGATGTGTACTACTCGTCCACTACTGGGTGATGGCAACGGCGATCGACGGCGACGGACAGCGGCCAATTGCACTGACGTTTTCAAAACACGTGACGTCACGCCGCGGCGCGGGGCCGCGCGGACACGGAATTTAGCGAAAGTCAGTAGCGAGTCAGTGTGTGTGTTGGACCTTCCATCGAGCTATGGACCCCCTTGAAGATGTCTCCCGCAGTCGGAGACGAAACATTGGGAATCACCACAGAATTCATCAACCGACCACGGCATAACAGCCCGGATAATTATAATGGACATGGTATTTCCGGCCGTGAAAGTCTACATTTTAGTATCAGATGAATGTATACACACGTTAAGTCCTTCATGAATGAAGGCAATGACAATAGGGAGAGTATTCGCAAAAATATAAGATTTTGCTTTAAATGAGCATTTAATAATACCAATTTATATCACTTTAACTATTTTAAATTACCTAAAGGTTGACTTAAACATATGAGGCTTAAGAAAACTGAGCTAGGTAACAACAATGAGAAGTTTTAAGAGTAACTTCAGCAAAAGATATTCTGTGTTTATTGCAAAAGCTTTTATGACACATACTTTTGAGAACAGAGCCTCCTGACAGTCATAATGTCCGATGAAGGGAAAGCTGTGGGCAATTACGTGTCATCATCTCAAGCTAGAAACTGGTAGGCTATATTACTGTAGTTTAATACTTATTAAGAATTGCTGCATGAAATATTCTCTGGAAAATGGTCTTTCGGATACATTAAAAAGTGCGTCATTTACAGTCTCCTAGTTGAAATATCTGTAGTCGATGATGTTGACCAGACGTGCTGTAGGAAGAAGAAACTGTTGTTTACCACAGCTTACTTCACTCATATCTCACCACTTTTCGATCAGCATAGCTATTGACTAACTTCGTGATATGTTTGTCAACGTACAAAGTTCACAGTACGCGCTGAGTATAGAAAGTCCTCAGCTTATTATTGATCTTGTCTCTTCGCTGTCTGACTTCATAGTTTTCACAGTATTCCGTTCAGATGCTATGATTTATAATGAGAATCACTTCGATCTATACGGCCGTTACTTTCATAGTCCGCGCTGCACACTGAAAACAGTGTGCCGAGCAAACAGGTTATTCCACTACTCGCACACCGTAATTCACAAGTTCACTTTGTGAAATGATTGTCCTTTACCGGAAGAACGATGATTTATTTACATTTTAAATTCACGCACTGAACACAATTCGCGTTATATGCGGGAAATACAGTCTAAAGCCACAATTACAAACACGCCAATCCCTCGCTCAGGCATGTCAGTAATCAGTTTCTGCACTTTTTATACTGAATCCTGTGTTATCGTTTCAATTAGCGATCTCTTGATATCTTTCAAACCTTGTGTCCCTCGTATATTATTAGGCAGATTACAATGTTTTAAACTTTCAAGAGTAATTACAAGTTTATCCACTTAAAATATTTAAATAATACTTCGGTAAATGTACGTATAAGCACAAAGCAACAGAAAATGAAGAATAATATTTCCTTTCGAGATAGTAATAGAACGTACATGAAAACAAAATAAAAAATTCTACTATTGCAGTTCTATTTGTAGAGAAGAGAAAAGAATATAAACGAAAACTATATCGGTATCTTCACACACTGGACTACAATTTTTGAGAAGGGCAGATCAGATCCCTTTCTCCAATCGGCGTCAAGATCTTCGCGATGTACTTTAAACGCTCGAGTAAAGGGCGGGATGATTTAATTTAGTGGGACATGGCTGCCTTCCTTATTCGAGCTTACCCTACCCCAAGTTGTGGTCCATTCCTCATGACATTGACGTCGACGGGACTTTATTAAGGTTTCCGTGGTGTGTTAATGCAATAACATCTTTTTCCGGTTTCTTGCCGCGTCAGTCAGCAGTAGGTCCGCTACGATTTGAAAGGCTTGTTCTGGTTAATAATGAAACGACAAGGAATACGAAGAGATTTTACTGTAGGAAGTGGCAAATTTTCGTTCTGTTCAGTTACTGTTCTTGGCCTATGGACGTTTCTCGACACGTCACAATATCGGGCAACTACACGGTCCAGTCACACTGTTGTGACCACCACCTGTGTTCGACGTCAACATGCTATAAGTACTGATGGACGGCAGGTGGGACCAATAGCAGTGGAGTGAATATAAAGCGATTGGGGGGATACGGCAAAAGTGCTTCCGCTGTCGTAATACCGAAACGGAACGATTGATATGACGTCCTAAAGGGCATGATCTTTGGCCTTCGGGACAAGGGTTTGTAAACTGCCGCGTGCTTCCGTGATCGTAATATACCGTCAATTGCGAAATTGTGTTATGCAAAACTGGCGCCCACCTGTAACTGTGGTGCACCACTGGCCATGGATGACGGGGGTGAACGATGGCTGCAGAGATGTGTACAAACGGACAGACGCGCAAATGTTGAGCACGTGACAGCTCAGATGAGAAACAAGGGGATACCAACAGTGCCTCCTACACGTGTATTCACCGAACGTTGCTGGGTATGGATTTAAGCAGCAGACGCCTAGTTCATGCACCAATGCTGACTACTGTTAATCGGTGTCGAAGGCCGGAATTAGGACGCTGACACCGCAATGGACGTCCACTGAAAGGCGACAGACGGCCTTCTCAGACGTATCATGTAAAACATCTGAAAGCAAAAACACCCTGCAAGAATCGTTGGAACGGTTCAGGCTGGACTAGAAAGTGTTAAGATTTTGGGAATCCTTTCTACATCCATATCTACATCTACATCTACATGACTACTCTGCAATTCACATTTAAGTGCTTGGCGGAGGGTTCATCGAACCACAATCATACTATCTTTCAACCATTCCACTCCCGAACAGCGCGCGGGAAAAACGAACACCTAAACCTTTCTGTTCGAGCTCTCATTTCTCTTATTTTATTATGATGATCATTCCTACCTATGCAGGTTGGGCTCAATAAAATATTTTCGCATTCGGAAGAGAAAGTTGGTGACTGAAATTTCGTAAATAGATCTCGCCGCGACGAAAAACGTCTTTGCTTTAATGACTTCCATCCCAACTCGCGTATCATATCTGCCACACTCTCTCCCCTATTACGTGATAATACAAAACGAGCTGCCCTTTTTTGCACCCTTTCGATGTCCTCCGTCAATCCCAGCTGGTAAGGATCCCACACCGCGCGGCAATATTCTAAAAGAGGACGAACGAGTGTAGTGTAAGCTGTCTCTTTAGTGGACTTGTTGCATCTTCTAAGTGTCCTGCCAATGAAACGCAACCTTTGGCTCGCCTTCCCCACAATATTATCTATGTGGTCTTTCCAACTGAAGTTGTTCGTGATATTGACACCCAGGTACTTAGTTGAATTGACAGCCTTGAGAATTGTACTCTTTATCGAGTAATCGAATTCCAACGGATTTCTTTTGGAACTCATGTGGATCACCTCACACTTTTCGTTATTTAGCGTCAACTGCCACCTGCCACACCATACAGCAATCTTTTCTAAATCGATTTTCAACTGATACTGGCCTTCGGATGACCTTACTAGACGGTAAATTACAGCATCATCTGCGAACCACCTAAGAGAACTGCTCAGATTGTCACCCAGGTCATTTATATAGATCAGGAACAGCAGAGGTCCCAGGACGCTTCCCTGGGGAACACCTGATATCACTTATGTTTTACTCGATGATTTGCCGTCTATTACTACGAACTGCGCCTTCCAGACAGGAAATCACGAATCCATTCGCTCAACTGAGACGATACCCCATAGGCCCGCAGGTTATTAAAAAAATGGTTCAAATGGCTGTGAGCACTATGGGACTCAACTGCTGAGGTCATTAGTCCTTTAGAACTTAGAACTAGTTAAACCTAACTAACCTAAGAACATCACAAACATCCAGGCCCGAGGCAGGATTCGAAGCTGCGACCGTAGCGGTCTTGCGGTTCCAGACTGCAGCGCCGTTAACCGCACGGCCACTTCGGCCGGCTGCAGCTTATTAGAAGTCGCTTGTGAGGAACGGTGTCAAAAGCTTTCCGGAAATCCAGAAATACGGAATCAACCTGAGATCCCCTGTCGATAGCAGCCATTACTTCGTGCGAATAAAGAGCTAGCTGCATTGCACAAGAACGATGTTTTCTGAAACCATGCTGATTACGCATCGATTGATCGTTCCTTTCGAGGTGATTCATAATGTTTGATTACAGTACATGTTCCAAAACCCTACTGCAAACCGAAGTCAATGACATAGGTCTGTAGTTCGATGGATTACTCCTACTACCCATCTTAAACACTGGTGCAACCTGCGCAATTTTCCAATCTGTAGGTACAGAACTATCGGTGAGCGAGCGGTTGTATATGATTGCTAAGTAGGGAGCTATTGTATCAGCGTAATCTGAAAGGAACCTAATCGGTATAGAATCTGGACCTGAAGCCTTGCCCGTACCAAGCGATTTGAGTTGTTTCGCAACCCCTAAGGTATCTACTTCCAAGAAACTCATGCTAGCAGCTGTTCGTGTTTCAAATTCTGGAATATTCCATTCGTCCTCCCTGGTGAAGGAATTTCGGAAAACTGCGTTCAGTAACTCCGCTTTAGCGGCACAGTCGTCGGTAACAGTACCATCGGCACTGCGCAGCGAAGGTATTGACTGCCTCTTAACGCTTCCGTACTTTACATACGACCAGAATTTCTTCGGATTTTCTACCAAATTTCGAGACAATGTCACGTTGTGGAACCTATTAAAGGCATCTCGCATTGAAGTCCGTGCCAAATTTCGCGCGTCTGTAAATTTTAGCCAATCTTCGGGATTTCGCGTTCTTCTGAACTTCGCATGCTTTTTCCGTAGTCTCTGCAACAGCGTTCGGACCTGTTTTGTGTACCATGGGGGATCAGTTCCATCTCTTACCCATTTATGAGGTACGCATCTCTCAATTGCTGTTGCTACTATATCTTTGAATTTGAGACACATCTCGTCTACATTTGCATAGTCAGTTCGGAAGGAATGGAGATTGTCTCTTAGGTAGGCTTCTAGTGACACTTTATCCGCTTTTTTAAATAAAATTTCGTGACATTCCCTGTGTAATCTCGTTATTCTGAAAGGCACAATGGACCAACAAAATTATGAAATAATCCTTGTGGACCAGGTCCACCCCAACATCTAGTTCGTTTTGCCTCGGCACTACGGCATCTACCAGGACAATGCAACATCTCACACAGTTCGCAGTGTACGTGCGTGGTTTGAAGAACACTAGGATGAGTTAATCGCTGGCCAGAAAACTCCAGGATTTGAACGTGATCGAGAATCTGTGGAACCACCTCGATATGGTGTAGGCGCCATGGAGTCTCAATCGAGAACTGTAGCGCAAGTGGTCACCTCAGTGGAGTCGGCCAAGCTCCGAATCCCCTTAGAACGACTCTCTTTCTGCATGACTCGCAGCTGTCCGCGCTGCAAAAGTTGGCTATTCAGGTTTTTGACAGGTGGTCTGTTAATGTGACAGGACTGTGTATAAATGATTCATACGTTTCAAAAGTACTGTATTTTTCAAAGTAATATGTGTATAAATAAAGTGAGGCGACAAAAGTTATGAGATGCCTCCTAATAAAGTATCGGACCTCGTTTTGCCTTACGAAGTACAGCAACTCAAAACTTCGTTTGATGTCTGCTGCATAAATATTCACCCATGCGGCAACCATGTTGGCTCTGTAGCCGTCCATAACAGCGAAAGTGTTGCCGGTGCACGATTTTGTGCACGAGCTGACCTTACGATTGCGCCTCATAAATTCTCGATGGCATTCATGTCTGGCGATCTGTGTGGCCAAACCATTTGCTCAAATTGTCCAGAATGTTCTTCAAACCAATCGCCAACAACTGCGGCCCAGTGACATGACTCGTCGATTGGGGAATATAAAACCCATGAATGGCTGCAAATGGTCTCCAAGCAGCCGAGAATACTTATTTCCAGTCAACGATCGGTTCAGTGGACCAATAGACCCAGTCCATTATATGTAAATACAGCATACACCATTGTGGAGCCCACCACCAGCTGACAACTTGGGTTCCTGGCTTTGTGAGGTCTGCGCCCTACCTGAACCCTACCAGCAGGTCATGCAAACTCAGATCGGTACTTATCTTACCAGGCCACCATTTTCCAGTAGTCTAGGGTCCAATCGATATGGTAACGAGCCTATAAGAGGTTCAGCAGGTGATGTGGTGCTATTAGCAAAGGCAGTTGCATCGGTCGTGTGCTTCCATAGCCCATTAACGCCAAATTTCTCCGCACTGACCTAACGGATACGTTCGTCGTATGTCCCACACTGATTCCTGCGTTTATGTCACGCAGTGTTGCTTGTCTGTTAGCTCTGACTACGCAAACGTCGCTGCTCTAAATCGTTAAGTGAGCGTCGTTGGCCACTGCGTTGTCCATGGCGAAAGGTGTTGCCTGAAACTTGGTATTCTATTCCCACTCTTGATGCTTTGTATCTCGGAATATTGAATTCCCTGACGATTTCCGAAACGGAATGTCCCATGCGTGTAGCTCCAGCAACCATTTCGCGTTCCGGAAACCTTTTGACATGAATCACCTGAGTACAAATGAGAGCTCCGCCAATGCACTGCCCTTTTATATCTTGCGTACGCTACAATACCGCCATTTATATATGTGCACATCGCATTCCCGTGACCCAGTGAATAACTGGTGAATGACTAGAATCACAAACTCACCAAGTTTGCGTTCTGCCCACAAGTTGGCGTCAAGAGTGCACTGCTTTTACAAAATGAAAATAAAGCAAGGAAAGAGATTTTATGTGTTGGAATATGCGAGATATTAGTCTGTTCCAACAATGCAGCGTGCATTCAGGAGGAACTACGGAAAAGAACATACTGCGCGTTGGTATCGACAATTTAGGGACACTGTTTTGTCTCTTCAAACAGAAAAGTACCGGCCGATCGAGTACATCATTTGCAGCCGTGGAAGGTGATGGAAAGTTTCGTACGCAGTCTAAAAATATCAATAGTCCGCGCAAGCCACTAACTTGGAATACCATAGCGCACTGTGTGGAAGATATTGCAACGGCTGTTATATTTCAGATCGTACAGTCTGCAGCTCGTGCAATAATTAAAACCGTAAGAATATCCCTAGTTGGAAGCACATTTAGGATAGTGTTTACGTACCCCCAATGAAAAACCTCAGAGAACGCATCATCATTGCAGCCGTGGTAATCATCAACAGGACGTTGCTACTTATTATACGGAACTAACTAGACTATAACCTGGACGTCTGTTGTCTGTTCATTGATTGGACATTTGTAGTCTGCAAAAGGCAAACTTGATGCGTCCACAGTTACATTCGCCGTGAGTTATATTTGTAGACGTACTACTTTGTAAGATACAGAACTTTCAGAACGACTGAATCATTTATAGAAGCTCTGAATTTTAACCCGTTATCTTTAGTCGGCAGAGGCGTATGGTCTCTAATAATACGGTGTCTGAAGTTTTCAGATTGTGTGATGCAGCCGGTCTAATGCACAGGTTATGGCTTTCAGCAGCTGTACAGCGCTCTTCCATTATGCAACGAGGAGATACGTATCTCTTCCTCCAGAGTGCACACTACAGTAGCCCGTTCTCCCACAGTCCCACGTGGGAAAGCGTTCGATATCACACTAGAGAGAACTTGCTACAAAGTGTCTAACGCTCAGAATTAAGTCGTGTATGAGTTGGCGGGATCATTCCCATTAATTGTTTCGCATATATTACCAGCCGACTAATAAAAATAGTTTTAATTAGTTTACAGAACCGGAATGAGTTTTCCCAAACAGACAGAAAGAGCTCTCACAACGCCATATTATTCAGTAACAAATATTAAATGCATGAAAATGGCAGTAGGTCATTCGAAGCTTGTTGAATTTCAGCAGCATGTCCTCTGTACACAAACATCGTGCTGAATCCTTTCTTGTGATACCGTTGACAGTAAATCAAGATGCGAACGAGCGTATAGCACTGTAAGATAATATTTTTCTATCTAAGTCAGCAGCCATTGTCTTTGAAGGCAAAATGCTTTAGGGTGTTATGTCCTTCTTCCCGTTACTTCTTACCACTCAATATCTCAGTTCATCTACTTGCACCATCTTCAGGATCTACTATGTCACGGGTTATCCGAAGTTAACCAGGGACACCAGGATACCCTGTTACCAGCAGGTGGTCAATTGAACTTTATTTTTGACTACACTAGCCTCCTTCTTACGAAGGACGTTCCAAAACGTTGGGATCAAAATTGTAGAGACGCTAGAACATGCTGTAGTTATTCGTTTGAGAAAAGGAATAATGAGACATTTTAGGCGATAGGAAATCCTGGACGACCAATGTGTTTCTGGGTAGCGTCCTTTTTTGTGTACTGCATAGGTTTCATAGCGAACAGCTGCCTCGGGAATCACTACTTTTAATAACAAGATACGGCGGTCAGTGATGTGTCAGCTGTGGAATTTGCTACCATTTACATGTCATGACTGGTTGTTAAAGACTTGAGTGTTACAGTCATTACTGGTACTTGCAGACATCTGTTTAGTTCATAGTGCTGCGCTATCTGATGTGCAAAACAGGTGCAAATCTTGAGGAAAGGGGAGGGGGGAGGGAGCGGTTCATGGAAGTAACGACGCTCCCAGAAAGAAAAACGGATTCACTAACGACTGGTGTAAACACCCCAAACTCAAGTAAATCCCAGAGATATAATAACAAGCTTAATGAAAAAATATAAAAGAATAAAAATCACCTCCTAAAAATACTGAAACTAATAACATATTTATAAAAACAATTGTAGTTATTCCACTAAAAAAATAACGAAAATTATGTCTATATTAGAACATTTCACATTTTTTACTGTCATTATTACTAAAATCCTAGGCATCTGTTGCATATAAATGTGGACATGACGGCAAATCTTATTTTGTGAGGAGTGTAGAGAGACAGTGAAAAACTATGATTACTCCTCCCCCCTGAAAATGGACACCACGAACCATGAGATGTTGATATAACTGGTGAAGCAGCAATCACACCCCAATCATAAGGAGAGTGTGCAAGCAATGGAATCAAATAATCTTTATTGCTGAGTTCAGTTCTCCCAAAGGATGGCCTTTAATGCATGCACTGAACGGTTTCTGTAAGTTTCAATTTTGCCGTGAGGTGTTAATTGATTATGGGAATTAAAACTAAATATCCATTTGCAACAACTAGTTCGTTAAATTTGAAAAGGAATTAAAGAACCGAAAACCTTGATGATGGCTGATAACACTGTAATTCTGTCACAGACACCAAAGGATGTGGAAGAACAGTAGAACGGAATGGATAGTGTCTTGAGAATGGATTATAAGATGAACATCAATAATAAAATAAAGGCAATGGATCATAGGCGAATCCATCACGTTACTCTGAGGGGATTAAATTAGGTACTGATACATTAAATGTAGCACCTGCTGTTTGTCAGCAAAATAATTGAACATACCGGAAGCAGGGAGGAGTAGAGATTGACAAAAGGGAGAAAAGTATTTCTGGTAAAAAAGAATTTGGTAACATGAAACGTAAATTTTTGTCAGGAAGTTTTTTTTAAAGGTATGTGTATGGCTTGTTAACTTGTGTGAAGAGGGTGACACGTGAATGATAAGTAATTTCGACTAGAAGAAGTAGTGCTACAGTAGAGGCCTGGAGATTTAATGGCTAAATCAGATCGAATAACTCGGGAAAAGCTGAATCGAATAGAGGAGAACAAAGATGTATGGCATAACCAGATTAAAAGTTGACAGTACAAATCCTAAGCCTGTAAACGTCAGTTTGGTAATGGAGGGGAGGGAACTGGATTAAAAATTACGGAAACAGATCGGGATATGAGTACATTAAGCCGGTTCAACTGCAAGTAGGTTGCAGTAGTTATTTGCAGATGAAAAGGCTTGCACAGGATAAAGTAGTGTGGAGAGATGCATCAAACGGCTCATTGGGTAGAAGACTACAACATGAACGCCATATGCATTGTTTCAATACAAAAATTACTGGGCACTCGTTTTACATATATATTTATGTATGCATGTTTGTGTGCGCCTGTGTGTACCTACGTGAGTGTGTGTTTGTTAATGAAGTAATAGTTACGATAAGTTATGATATTCGGAATTTGAAAGTCACTCAGCGCCAGTATTATAACACAATATTTACGAAACCCGTAATTATTTAATTTGACTTTGGATATAAACTTTTGTAATTCATAAACGTCCTCAGTTTCGAGGCTGATGTCAGCTTTGGCGATATGCGCCGTATAGAAATTATTGTTAACGGTAAAGTTTTGTGCCTCGTTCATAGTCGATTTTATTTTCGGTGTAACAGGCAAAGGTGCGGAATAACACGTAAATCTATTCGGTTTTACGGCCGTAGCTCTAACTGCTCCGTGTAGCTCCTCAAATAAATTAGAAAATTAAAACCGAGCCGCTGCACTGGCCTTACGAGGATGCCTTTAATTAAGTACGCCTCACGCCCACGACCTTAGTTATTAATCAGAGCTAGATCGTATCCAAAATTACATTAATTACCACCTCCAAAACCGTGCAGCTGGAGCGAAAGCGCCGTTACGCTGTGAAATCGGGACACGGCGATTTCCGCGCACTCCCGAGGCCGAGAACGCTGTTGTTCAGACCAGACGTGGAGCCTATTATCCTCGAAATGAAGTTCACCTACTGGGGAAATCTAGGGGCTGTAGGCGCTTAAGGGAGACAGGCGTAAGGGTGAAGTCTGCTCCTCTGCCATGCACCAGCTGTAGTTTGTCTATCAGCGTGACGTAGTGTGAGGTTCGTTCACATGACTACTTCATCTATATTGATAGTCTCATACTGGCGCATCGCTGTGTTAGTCTGATGTTTTGACTCTCACTATAGCTTTCGTTCTTTCACCGCACGACCACTCCACCTGTAAATGATTCAGTCGCTGACAATACGGATGTATGAGGATTTGAGTTCATAATCTTTAGTTTCTACCCGATTCGAGACGAAGACTGTTGTCGAGAGCGTTCAAAACATCCGGCAGCTGGCAGAAGTACTCAAAACAATGTCTAATCCCTCTGGCACCAACAATTCCACAGTTTCGTGTCCATACCATCACTAGCAGAGTTGTTAGTTATCGGCGTCAGTGTGGGTCACTTTTTTCTGTCCGATTCCTGCTATAAAGATATTGTCCATTTTCACTATTTCCGTACCTTAAATTCCACCGGAGCAACTGCCAGTCCAAATTGCATTTACCCTTGCTTGTAGACGTTTTTCTAGGAGTGACTCAGTGTGAGCCTGTAATACCAATGCTTTATGTAAGACGTAGATCTACTTTTGTGGGGGCACTCATTTTTTGTGTTTAATTCTCTTAACTTTTATCATCTGATATAATAACGCAAGTGTAGTTTTCTCAAATGGAATGACGGAAAAAGATCACCAACGAAAAATGGCTCTGAGCACTATGGGACTTAACTTCTAAGGTCATCAGTCCCCCAGAACTTAGAACTACTTAAACGTAACTAACCTAAGGACATCACACACATCCATGCCCGAGGCAGGATTTGAACCTGCTAGCGCAGCGGTCGCGCGGTTCCAGATTGTAGCGCCTATAACCGCTTGGCCGCCCCAGCCGGCAACACGAACGAGTTGTGCCAAATAAAAGGAAGTTGGTAGGCGTGCTTCTACATCTGAAAGATGATACCTATTCAGATTTCGTGCCAGTCGCGCCACAGCGAGCAAGCAAATCAATTGTGCTTTATCTACATTCCTTAACGGTCGTGAGTGTTAGTTACCTGTGAGCTAGACGTGGTGAGTTGATGTTAGTCGAGAATGCTTTTAAGGCGACAAAGACGCCATTATCAACACATCAGTGCGTTTCAGCAAGGTCGTCTAATATGGCTACGAGAATCTTTTGCAATACTGCAGAAAGACTTGGCAGGAATGTAGCCACTGTCTATGACTGCTGGTAGTGGTGCTCGCAAGAATGTTCCGTAGCAAGAAGACCGGGCTCCGGACGCCACGTGGCACTACCGAGAGGGAAGAGTAGCGTGTTCGGCGTATGGCTCTGGCGCGTCATACTGTATCTGCAGCAGCAATCTGAGCAGTTGGCACCAAGGTGATTCAACTAACTGTTACAAATCGGTTACTTCAAGGACATCTCTCAGTCAGACGCCCTGTAGCGTGTATTCCACTGACCCCATACCACTGACATTTGGACTTCCATGGCGTCAAGTGAGACCTCATTGGAGAGCAGGTTGGAGGTCTCTTGTGTTTTCTGACGAAAGCTGGTTCTGGGTCGGTGTCAGTGATGTCCGTGTATAGGTTAAAAGGAGGACAGCGGAGCACCTGCAAACAACCTGTCTGCCTGCTATGAATACTGGACCTACACATGGGGTTGTAGTCTAGAATGCGATTTAGTATGACTGCAATTTTGTACGTCAGTCTGGTGATTGGACGAGGTGTGCTTCCATTCCTGAATCACTTTCCAAGCAGTATTTCCTAACACGATGAAGCTCATCCACATATACTCCTGGAAATTGAAATAAGAACACCGTGAATTCATTGTCCCAGGAAGGGGAAACTTTATTGACACATTCCTGGGGTCAGATACATCACATGATCACACTGACAGAACCACAGGCACATAGACACAGGCAACAGAGCATGCACAATGTCGGCACTAGTACAGTGTATATCCACCTTTCGCAGCAATGCAGGCTGCTATTCTCCCATGGAGACGATCGTAGAGATGCTGGATGTAGTCCTGTGGAACGGCTTGCCATGCCATTTCCACCTGGCGCCTCAGTTGGACCAGCGTTCGTGCTGGACGTGCAGACCGCGTGAGACGACGCTTCATCCAGTCCCAAACATGCTCAGTGGGGGACAGATCCGGAGATCTTGCTGGCCAGGGTAGTTGACTTACACCTTCTAGAGCACGTTGGGTGGCACGGGATACATGCGGACGTGCATTGTCCTGTTGGAACAGCAAGTTCCCTTGCCGGTCTAGGAATGGTAGAACGATGGGTTCGATGACGGTTTGGATGGACCGTGCACTATTCAGTGTCCCCTCGACGATCACCAGTGGTGTACGGCCAGTGTAGGAGATCGCTCCCCACACCATGATGCCGGGTGTTGGCCCGGTGTGCCTCGGTCGTATGCAGTCCTGATTGTGGCGCTCACCTGCACGCCGCCAAACACGCATACGACCATCATTGGCACCAAGGCAGAAGTGACTCTCATCGCTGAAGACGACACGTCTCCATTCGTCCCTCCATTCACGCTTGTCGCGACACCGCTGGAGGCGGGCTGCACGATGTTGGGGCGTGCGCGGAAGACGGCCTAACGGTGTGCCGGACCGTAGCCCAGCTTCATGGAGACGGTTGCGAATGGTCCTCGCCGATACCCCAGGAGCAACAGTGTCCCTAATTTGCTGGGAAGTGGCGGTGCGGTCCCCTACGGCACTGCGTAGGATCCTACGGTCTTGGCGTGCATCCGTGCGTCGCTGTGGTCCGGTCCCAGGTCGACGGGCACGTGCACCTTCCGCCGACCACTGGCGACAACATCGATGTACTGTGGAGACGTCACGCCCCACGTGTTGAGCAATTCGGCGGTACGTCCACCCGGCCTCCCGCATGCCCACTATACGCCCTCCCTCAAAGTCCGTCAACTGCACATACGGTTCACGTCCACGCTGTCGCGGCATGCTACCAGTGTTAAAGACTGCGATGGAGCTCCGTATGCCACGGCAAACTGGCTGACACTGACGGCGGCGGTGCACAAATGCTGCGCAGCTAGCGCCATTCGACGGCCAACACCGCGGTTCCTGGTGTGTCCGCTGTGCCGTGCGTGTGATCATTGCTTGTACAGCCCTCTCGCAGTGTCCACAGCAAGTATGGTGGGTCTGACACACCGGTGTCAATGTGTTCTTTTTTCCATTTCCAGGAGTGTATATCGG
This sequence comes from Schistocerca piceifrons, assembly GCF_021461385.2. Taxonomy (NCBI): domain Eukaryota; kingdom Metazoa; phylum Arthropoda; class Insecta; order Orthoptera; family Acrididae; genus Schistocerca; species Schistocerca piceifrons. The sequence goes on from NC_060140.1 coordinate 686,909,882, forward strand.
GTGCAATCTCATATGCTCTGTAGTCTGTCCCTACGCTGCCTTGGCCTTCTCGATCAACAGATCTGTCTCCAATCGGACATATAGGGGACATCATAGGCCGAAAATTCCAGTTTCAACAACAAACAGTATTAACCGTCCCTGTATCGATTGACAGAGTAGAGCAGGCGTTGCACTCCGTGCTACAAACTGACATCAGACACTTGTACAACACAACGCGCGCACATTTTCTTGTTTAAGTTCAATATTCTGGCGGGTACAAAGGTTACCACAGTACTAGAATCTCACATTTCAGTGACTTATCTCGCACTTACGTAAACCTGTTATTTTGCAGTGTTAATCACTTAAGTATGTTACTCGGATAAATATATTCCCGAAATTTCATTGCTCTACATTAATTACTTTTTGGTGTGGAACCGCGCTACCGCTACGGTCGCAGGTGCGAATCCTGCCTCGGGCATGAATGTGTGTGATGTCCTTAGGTTAGTTAGGTTTAAGTAATTCTAAGTTCTAGGGAACTGATGACCTCACAAGTTAAGTCCCATAGTGCTCAGAGACATTTGAACCATTTGATTTTTTGGTGTGACGAGTTTTTCCGTCAGTGTCGTTCTTGTAGTGGCACTCAAAAACTCTTGAATAGGCTGGTACAACGGTTTTTAATGACGACGTAGAAACATTTAGATAAAACATCCGAGAAATCTGCTACAACGTAAAGGTAAGACTGTCTAACTCGGATATTGCGTTGTGAAGCACCTTCAGGGGGTACCTGTATCACACGCCGTCGTTGTGTGAAGCCATTCGACTGTTTACTTCCTGGTACAAGTACAGGGAGTCAAAATGTGTTAGTACACCCAATACACAGGGCTACAGACGAAACTTCTCACAAACTAGAAGTTAGCATTTAGTTCCATTTGTTACAGTTGAGGCTGATCTTGTATGTGTATCATATAAAGTAAACGCAAGAAGAAATACGTTTTATTACGGTAAATTGATAATATTTACTTATGGACCGTCTCACGGCAACTGAATAAAACACAATTTCAGTGCCATACGCGTTTCGCCTTTATTTTTTGCAAGGCATCATCAGTGGCCTGGAATATGTACACATATTAGCTATTTAATTTACATATTTGTCACTGTGCATATAGATTATAAACAGTTATGGTGGTTGGTATTCCCTATTAACTAGTAATGTTTTTAACTGTACTTACAGGTTGCGTGGACAATTTCTTACATACTATGCACATGTTGCATTTATGGTGTTGTCCTTCTTCTTATGAATGCCAATTTGCGGTTTATTTCCCACATTCCACAGCACTATGAACTGAACGCTTGTTTCAATGCAATGTTTTGGTTTCTGTTGCCCACTGTCAAATGTTTTTGCGAAAGATCGAATGTTATTATCAAACTTTCGAGCGTATTTATTGAAGTATCTGTGATCAGTTCGTGTATGCATTTGTGTGTGCGTTTGTGTGTGTGTGTGTGTGTGTGCGTGTGTGTGTGTGTGTGTGTGTGTGTGTGTGAGTGTGTGTGATGGTGTGGTATTTGTTTGGCTCTTTTTGTGTGTGTGTGTGTGTGTGTGTGTGTGTGTGTGGGTGGGTGGGTGTATTTTGGTATATATAAATAGTGGGCTGGGTGTGTGTATGTGTGTGCGTGTCTGTGTGTGCGTGTGTGTGTGTGTGTGTGTGTGTGTGTGTGTGTGTGTGTGTGTGTGTGTGTGTTAATATGGTGTGGAGAAGAGTATTGTTGTTTTATGTTATCATTTCCTTAATTAAGTGTACTAGGGAGCCTGTACCGATGTGTATTTGTTCATTTAAAACATGTTTGTTATTTGCTATGGCTTTCTGGAAGTTTTCTTCCATTTGCATAAGATGTTTGTCATGGTTGCTTGTTCTCATTATTTTCATCTCGTGTTTCATGTTTGTGGGATGAAGGTTATGGTGTTTTAATTACATGCAAATGTAGAATGGTTTGTTCCATACTTCCAACATCTGATATGTTCTTTTTATCTTGTTTCAAAATTCCTGCATGTCAAGCCTATGTGTACTGCATCAAAACTTTGAAATTCAAATTTATATAATCGTGATTGTTGGAATTTGTCCCTCTTGGTAGCTGGCTGTCTTAGGTGTGATTGTAGGGCTTGCCCAGGCTTATATGCTTTTTTGAAGCACTGTCCCTTTAGGATGTTTGCAACTCTGTGTATTAGTTTATGTGTGTAGGTCATGGTGTACCATCTAATTATTTTCTGTGTGGTGTTGTCATTGTGTGTGTTTGCTTAGTGTGTTTGAAAGTTTTCAGCTTCTCAGGTCTGTTGTATTCTGGAAATGTTGTGTTTGTTTTGTATTTGTGTTTTTATTTTTTGATTGAGCCTGTGTACCACATGTTTGTCATACCTGTTGTTCCTAGGTATTTGTATGATTGTACTCATTTCTTGTTCATAGTTTGTCTTGCTGAGTGAGATTCTGTTTAATCTGTGTAACATGTGTCTTAGTGCTGCAAGTTTCTGACTGTGAGGGTGACTGGATGTGGAATGTATTATTGTCTCTGTGGCTGTTGGTTTTCTAAAGATGTTAGATGTATGTTTGCCATTTTCTTTTTTGATTGTAATGTCAAGAAAATTTATTTGATTTTCTTTTTCTTTTTCATGTGTGAATTTGATGGTGAAAATGGTTCTGAGCACTATGGGACTCAACTGCTGAGGTCATAAGTCCCGCAGAACTTAGAGCTACTTAAACCTAAGTAACCTAAGGACTTCACCCACATCCATGGTAGGGGCAGGATTCAAACTTGCGACCGTACCAGTCGTGCGGTTCTATACTGTAGCGTCCAGAACCACATGGCCACCCCGGGCGGCGCGAATTTTATGTTCTGATGTGCGTTGTTTATTTGTGAATGGAGTTCATATATTTTTATATTTTTCATTTTTCTCATCTACCCGACAAATTATGTCATCCACGTATCTGAACCAATATATGATTTTGGAACTTTCATTAGTGGTTATCTTTTCAAATATCTGATTTTCTGGGTGACTGATGAAAATGTTAGCTGGTGTTCCTGATATTGGGGATCCCATGGGCAGACCATCACTTTGTGGATAATACACTCCTGGAAATGGAAAAAAGAACACATTGACACCGGTGTGTCAGACCCACCATACTTGCCCCGGACACTGCGAGAGGGCTGTACAAGCAATGATCACACGCACGGCACAGCGGACACACCAGGAACCGCGGTGTTGGCCGTCGAATGGCGCTAGCTGCGCAGCATTTGTGCACCGCCGCCGTCAGTGTCAGCCAGTTTGCCGTGGCATACGGAGCTCCATCGCAGCCTTTAACACTGGTAGCATGCCGCGACAGCGTGGACGTGAACCGTATGTGCAGTTGACAGACTTTGAGCGAGGGCGTATAGTGGGCATGCGGGAGGCCGGGTGGACGTACCGCCGAATTGCTCAACACGTGGGGCGTGAGGTCTCCACAGTACATCGATGTTGTCGCCAGTGGTCGGCGGAAGGTGCACGTGCCCGTCGACCTGGGACCGGACTGCAGCGACGCACGGATGCACGCCAAGACCGTAGGATCCTACGCACTGCCGTAGGGGACCGCACCGCCACTTCCCAGCAAATTAGGGACACTGTTGCTCCTGGGGTATCGGCGAGGACCATTCGCAACCGTCTCCATGAAGCTGGGCTACGGTCCCGCACACCGTTAGGCCGTCTTCCGCTCACGCCCCAACATCGTGCAGCCCGCTTCCAGTGGTGTCGCGACAGGCGTGAATGGTGGGACGAATGGAGACGTGTCGTCTTCAGCGATGAGAGTCGCTTCTGCCTTGGTGCCAATGATGGTCGTATGCGTGTTTGGCGCCGTGCAGGTGAGCGCCACAATCAGGACTGCATACGACCGAGGCACACAGGGCCGACACCCGGCATCATGGTGTGGGGAGCGATCTCCTACACTGGCCGTACACCACTGGTGATCGTCGAGGGGACACTGAATAGTGCACGGTACATCCAAACCGTCATCGAACCCATCGTTCTACCATTCCTAGACCGGCAAGGGAACTTGCTGTTCCAACAGGACAATGCACGTCCGCATGTATCCCGTGCCACCCAACGTGCTCTAGAAGGTGTAAGTCAACTACCCTGGCCAGCAAGATCTCCGGATCTGTCCCCCACTGAGCATGTTTGGGACTGGATGAAGCGTCGTCTCACGCGGTCTGCACGTCCAGCACGAACGCTGGTCCAACTGAGGCGCCAGGTGGAAATGGCATGGCAAGCCGTTCCACAGGACTACATCCAGCATCTCTACGATCGTCTCCATGGGAGAATAGCAGCCTGCATTGCTGCGAAAGGTGGATATACACTGTACTAGTGCCGACATTGTGCATGCTCTGTTGCCTGTGTCTATGTGCCTGTGGTTCTGTCAGTGTGATCATGTGATGTATCTGACCCCAGGAATGTGTCAATAAAGTTTCCCCTTCCTGGGACAATGAATTCACGGTGTTCTTATTTCAATTTCCAGGAGTGTATTATTTCTCAAACTGAAAGTAGTTTTGTTCAGTTGACAGATTGAGCATATCTGTTATCTCTTTTATTGCATCTGTGGTGGAGTTGCTTTGGGATGAGAGATTTTGTTCTATGATTTCTATTGTTACTGTGATAGAGATGGAGGTATACATTGTTTGTATATCGAATTAAATCAGTGATGCTGTGTGTGTTACCTGTATGTTCTGTAAGTTTTCTATTAGGTTTCCTGTGTTTATCACTGTTCTGTTGTTTTGTACTTTATAGTGTTTTGTAACTAAGTTTTGGAGGTGTTTGGCTATGTTGTATTTTGGGGCTTTCTTGAAGTCGATAACAGCTCTCATTGGCATTCTGTCTTTATGTACTTTCCGTTGACTGCGGAGTGTTATTGCTTGTGGGCTTTTCTGTGTTATGTAGTATTTCTGTTTGTCTGATAGTGTGTGTTCAATGTTTCTCAGTGTTCGTTTCGCGTTTGCCTGGAAATGTGTAGTTGGATCTGACTTCAGGTTTTGTATGGCATTGGTGCTTATGTATTCCTTGGCTTTTGTGCTGTATTGCTCCTTATTCATGAGTACTGTTACATTTCCCTTGTCTGCTCTTGTTATGGATATGTTATTGTTTGTTAACTTTTGTTTTAACCTTTAATCGTGGCTGCTTCTGTTTGGTTGTTCTTATTGTGTAACAGCTGTGTTTGTTTATTTATTCTTTTATTTCTTCTTTTACTATTTCTCTTGTCAGTCCTATGCTTATTTCACAATTATTTTGTTGTTCTTCACGTGTAAGGATGTGCTCAGTTTCTACTATGAGATTTTCAACGCATTGTTTGTTCACTTTGCTAATGGTGCAGTGTTTCAAACTTATTTCCAAGGGCAATTTTTCATTTTCGTGTAGTTCTGTCTCTGTTAAGTTAACTAAACGTGGATGGAATGTGTGTTGGTGTCCTAGTGGTTTCACATTTAACATGTAAATGTATTTTTGCGTTTTTTTACTGTTGCTTTCATTAATTTCTGTTTATGTTTGTCCTGTAAAGGTTTCATTGCTGTGTATGTTTTGTGTTAATTTTTTTCTACTAGTGCCATGAAAACTGTGGCGTTTCCTACATTATTTCCCAATTCCAGGTACGTCTCGTAAAGCATCATGTATAGGTGCTATTTTTTCGAACAGAGCATCTTAATTTCATGTAGTAACCAATATCTTTCTGCAAATGATTTCGACTTTTCTGCCACTGTAGAACTGTTTTTAACCTTTACATTAATGTAACTTGTAATTAAATCGTTCTTTTTGATGTTTTGTTGAATTTTATGTGCTGTATCGTCTTATAGAGTCTCAGATGTATTTTCTTGAACGTGTTGTACACATTGACAGGGAATGCTTGACATAGCTGTATTGACATCGTCTACTTTTGCAGTCCTGTCTCCCTCAGTTGCGTGTAATATTACGGTATATTGATAGTTTTTACTTATGGACAGTCTGACAGCAACTGAATAAAACACAAATTTAGTGCCATACGCGTTTCACCTTTATTTTCTGCAACTCATCATCATTGACTTGGAATATGTACATATATTAGCTATTTAATTTACATATTTGTGACTGTGCCTATAGGTTGTAAACAGTCTGGTGGTTGGTATTTCCTATTACTTAGCAATATTTTGAACTGTACTTAAAGGTTGCGTGGACAATTTCTTACATATTACGCTCCTGTTGCATTTTTGTTGTTGTTCTTCTTATGAATGGGTATTTGCGTTTTCTTCCCACATTTCACAGCACTATGAACTGAACGCTTGTTTGAATGCAATGCTTTGGATTCTGTTGCCGACTGCCTAATATTTTTCCCAAAGATAAAATGTTATTGCCAAACTTTCGACTGTAATTATTGAAGAATCTGTGAGCTGCTCGTGTATGCATTTGTGTGTGCTTTCGTGTATGTGAGTGAGTGAATGTGTGTGTGTGTGTGTGTGTGTGTGTGTGTGTGTGTGTGTGTGCGTGTGTGTGTGTGTGTGTGTGTGTGTGTGTGTGTGCGTGTGTGTGTCTGTGTCTGTGTCCAGATGGTGTGGGGAAGAGTTTTTTTCCTTTATGTTATCATTTCCTTTATTAAGTGTAGTAGGGAGTATGTGCTGATGTGTGTTTGTTCATTTATCACATGTTTGTTTTCTGCTATGGGTTTCTGGATGTAGAAGTTTTCTTGCATTTGTATAAGATGTTTGTCATGGTTGCTTATTCTCATTATTTTCATTTCTTGTTCCATGTTTGTGGAATGATGGTTATGGTGTTTTAAATGCACTGCAAATTGGAATGGTATGTTTCATACTTCGAACATCTGATCAGTTCTTTGTATTTGGTTTCAAAATTCCTGCATGTCATGCCTATGTATACTGCATCACAAATTTGACATTCAAGTTTATATACTCCTGATTATTTGAATTTGTCCCTCTTGGTAGCTGGCTGGCTCAGGTGTGATTGGAGGGTTTGCCAAGGCTTATATGCTACGTTGAAGCCCTGTTTTTTTCGCATGTTCGCAATGCTGTGTGTTAGTTTATGTGTGCCCGTCATTGTGTACCATCTGTTTCTTTTCTGTGTGGTGTTGTCAGTGTGTGTGTTTGCTGAGGTGCTTGTAAGTTTTCAGCTTGTGAGTTCTTTTGTGTTCTGGAAATGTTGTGTTTGTTTTGTATTCGTGTTTTTGTTTTTTGATTGAGCCTGTGTACCACATGCGTGTCATACCCGTTTTTCCTAGCCATTCGTATGATTGTACTCATTTCTTGGTCATAGTTTCACTTGCTTAGTGAAAATCGTTTAATCTATGTAACAATTGTCTCAGTGCTGCAAGTTTCTGGCTGTGGGTGTGGTTGGATGTGGCATGTATTATTGTGTCTGTGGCTGTTGGTTTTCTAAAGATGTTATAGGTATATTTGCCATTTTATTCTTTAATGGCAATGTCAAAATAATTTTTTTGATTTTATTTTTTTTATCAAGTGTTAATTTTTTTTATGTTCTGATGAGCTTTGTTTTATCTGAATGGAGTTCATCTATTTTTCAGTTGGTTCATCTACCAGACAACCTTATGATTACGAACACGCATTCCATCCACGTTTGTTAACCTAACAGAGACAGAACTACACGAAAGTGAAAAAATGATGTTGGAAAAAGTTTGGTAAAACTGAACCAATAGCAAAGTGATCACTCACTCAATACATAGAAAATCTCACAGTATAAACTGAAAGCATCCTTACATGTGAAGAACAACAAAATAATTGTGAAATAAGCATAGGACTGACAAGAGAACTAGTAAAAGAAGAAATAAAAGCATAAATAAACAAACACAGCTGACAAATAATAACAACAAACAAACACAATCAGCCACTATGAAAAGGTTAAAACAAAAGTTAACAAACAATAACATATTAATAGCAAGAGCACACAACTGAAATGTAACAGTACTCGTGAATAAATAGCAATACATCACCAAAATCAAGGAATACATAAACACCAATGCCATACCAAAACTGAAGTCAGATCCAACTACACAATTTCATGCAAACATGAAAAGAACACTGGAAAACATTGAACACACACTCACAAACAGAAATACTATATAACACAGAAAAACCCACAAGCACCAACACCCCACAGCCAACCAAAAGTAAATAAAGACGGAATGCCAACGAGAGCTGTTATCGACTTCAAGAAAGCTCCAACATACCACATAGCCAAACACATCCAAAGGTTAGTTACAAAACACCATAAAGTACAAAACAACAGAACAGTGATAAACGCAGGAAACCTAACAGAAAACATACAGAACTTGCAGGTACCACACACAACATCACTGATTTAATTCGATATAGAAACAATGTATACCTCCATCCCTATCACGGAAACAATAGAAGTCATAGAACAAAATCACTCATCCCACAGCAACCTCACCACAGTTGCAGTAAAAGAAATAACAGATATGCTCAGACTGACAACTGACAAAACTACTTTCAGTTTGAGAAAGAATATTATCTACAAAGTAGTGGACTGCCCACGGGATCCCCAATATCAGGAATACTAGCAAACATTTTCATCAGTCACCTATACATTTAGATATTTGAAAAGATAACCACTAATTAAAGTTTCGCTCTCTTATATTGTTACAGATACATGGATGAAATTAATTGTCTGGTAGATGGGCCAAGTGAAAAAATAGATGAACTCCATTCAGAAATAAACAAAGTTCATCAGAATATAAAATGAACTTGAAAATGGAAAAGAAAATCAAATAAATTTTGTTGACATTACAATAAAAAAATGGCAAACATATATTTAACATCTTTAGGAACCCAACAGCCACAGATACAATAATATGTTCAACATCCAACCACCCGCACAGCCAGAAACTTGCAGCACTAAGACACATGTTACATAGATTAAATATAATCCCACTCAGCAAGATAAATTATGAACAAGAAATGATCACAATCATACAAATACCTAGGAACAATGGGTATGACACGCATGTGTTACACAGGCTGAACCAAAAATAAAAACGCAAATACAAAACAAACACAACATTTCCAGAACACAAAAGAACTCACAAGCTGAAAACTTACAAACACACCCAACAAACACACACAATGACAACACCACACAGAAAGAAACAGATGGTACACCAAGACCTGCACACCTAAACTAACACACAGAGTTGTGAACATCCTAAAGAGACAGCTCTTGAAAATAGCATATAAGCCTGGGCAAACCCTCACTTTAGTCAGCCAGCTATCAAGTGGGACAAATTCCAACAATTAGGAATATATAAACTTGAATGTCCAAGTTGTGACGCAGTATACATGACATGCAGGAATTTTGAAACAAGATACAAAGAACATATCAGATGTTGGAAGTATGAAACAAACCATTCCACATTTGCACAGCATTTAAAACACCATAACCATCATTCCACAAACATGGAACAAGAAGTGAAAATAATGAGAATAAGCAACCACGACAAACATCTTATACAAATGCAAGAAAACTTCCTCATCCAGAAAGCCATAGCAGAAAACAAACATGTGATAAATGAACAAACTCACGTCAGCACAGGCTCCCTACTACACTTAATAAAGGAAATGATAACATAAAACAAAAAAACTCTTCCCTACACCAACTTGACACACACACACACACACACACACACACACACACACACACATACACAAATGCACACACAAATGCATACACGAACAGATCACAGATACTTCAATAATTACAGTCGAAGGTTTGCAAATCACATTTGTTCGATCTTTTGCAGATACATTTTACAGTCGGCAACAGAAACCAATACATTGCATTGAAACAAGCGTTCAGTTTATAGTGCTGTGGAATGAGCGGAAAAAACCGCAAATTGTGTTTCATAAGAAGAAGCACAACACCAAAATTGCACCAGGGGCGTAATATGTAAGAAATTGACCACACAACCTGTAAGTACAGTTAAAAACATTACTACTTAATGATAAATACCAACCACCAGAACTGTTTATAACCAATAGGCACAGTGACAAAAATGTAAATTAAATAGCTAATATATGTTCATATTCCAAGTCACTGATGATGTCTTGCAGAAAATAAAGATGAAAAGCGTATGGCACTAAAACTGTGTTTTATTCAGTTGCTGTCAGACGGTCCATAAGTAAAAATTATCAATATACCGTAATATTACACGCAACTAAGGGAGACAGGACTGCAAAAGTAGACGATGTCAGTACAGCTATGTCAAGCATTCCCTGTCAATGTGTACAACACGTTCAAGAAAATACATCTGAGACACCAGTAGACGATGCAGCACATAAATTTCAACAAAACATGCAAAAAGATCGATTTAATTCCATGTTACATTAATATAAAAGTTAAAAACAGTTCTACAGTGGCAGAAAAGTCGAAAACATATGCAGAACGATATTGGTTCCTACATGAAATTAAGATGCTCTATTCGAAAAAACAGCACCTATACATGATGCTCTATGAGACTCATATGGAATTGGCAAAAAACGTAGGAAACCCCCAGTTTTCATGTCACTAGTAGAAAAAACTGCACACCACATATACACAGCAACGAAATATTCACAACAAAGCATAAAAAGATTATAATGAAACTAACTGTAAAAAAGACACAAAAATACAAACACATTTTAAATGTGTAACCACATGAACACCAACACACATTCCATCTACGTTTAGTTAGCCAAACAGAGACAGATCTACACGAAAATAAAAAAATGCTCTTGAAAAATATTTGAAACACTGCACCAATAGCAAAGTGAACAATCAATGCATAGAAAATCTCATAGCAGAAACTGAACACATCCTTACCTGTGAAGAACAACAAAATAATTGTTAAATAAACATAGGTCTGACAAGAGAACGAGTAAAGGAAGAAATAAAAGGCATAATAAAATAAACACTGTAGACACACAGTAAGAACAACCAAACAGAAGCAGCCACGATTAAAGGTTAAAACAAAAGTTAACAAACAATAACATATTAATAATAAGAGCACACAACTGAAATGTAACAGTACTCATGAATAAAGAGCAATACATCACAAAAATGAAGGAATACATATACACCTATACCACACAAAAACTGAAGTCAGATCCAACTACACAATTTCAGGCAAACGTGAAACGAACACTGAAAAACATTGAACACACACTCACAAACAGAAATACAACATAACACAGAAAAACCCACAAACACCAACACTCCGCAGCCAACTGAAAGTACATAAAGGCTGAATGCCAAGGATAGCTGTTATCAACTTCAAGAAAGCCCCAAAATACCACGTAACTAAACACCTCCAGATGTTAGTTACAAAACACTATAAAGTACAAAACAACAGAACAGTGATAAACACAAGAAACCTAATAGAAAACATCCAGAACATAAAGGTACCATACACACCATCGCTCACTTCATTCAATATAGAAACTATGTATACCTCCATCCCTATCACAGAAACAACAGAAATCATAGAACAAAATCTCTCATCCCACAGCAACCTCACCACAGATGCAATAAAAGAGATAACAGATATGCTAAGACTGACAACTGACAAAACTACTTTCAGTTTGAGAAATAATGTTATCTACAAAGTGATGGACTGCTTATGGGATCCCCGATATCAGGAACACTAGCTAATGTTTTCATCAGTCACCCAGAAATTCAGATATTTGAAAAGATAACGACTAATTAAAGTTTAAAAATCATATATTGATACAGGTATATGGATGACACTATTTGTTTGGTAGATGAGCCAAGAGAAAAAATACATGAACTCCATACGGAAATAAACAAAGCTCATCAGAACATAAAATTCACACTTGAGAAAGAAAAAGAAAAACAAATAAATTTTCTTGACATTACAATCAAAATAGAAAATGGCAAACATACATTTAACATCTTACGAAAACCAACAGCCACAGATACAATAATACATACCACATCCAACTACTGCCACAGCCAGAAACTTCCAGTACTTAGACCCCTTCTACATAGATTAAAGGAAATCCCACTCAGCAAATGAAACTATGAACAAGAAATGTGTACAATGGAACAAATACCTAGGAACAACGGGTATGACACACGTATGGTACACGAGCTCAATCAAAAAATAAAAACACAAATACAAAAGAAACACAATAGTTCCAGAATACAAAGGAACTCACAAGCTGAAAACTTACAGACACACTCAATAAACACACATAATGACACCACACAGAAAGCAACCAGATGGTACACCATGACCTACACACATGAACTAACACACAGAGTTGTAACATCCTAAAGAGACAGGGCTTCAAAATAGCATATAAGCCTGGGCAAAGCCTACAATCACACCTAAGCCAGCCAGCTACCACGAGGGACAAATTTCAACAATCAGGAATATATAAACATGAATTTCAAAGTTGTTATGCAGTACACATAGGCATGACATGCAGGAATTTAGAAACAAGATACAAAGAACATATCAGATGTTGAAAGTATGAAACAAACCATTCCAATTTGCAGAGCATTTAAAACACCATAACCATCATCTCACAAACCTGGAACAAGAAATGAAGATAATGAGAATAAATAACCATGACAAACATCTTATACAAATGCAAGAAATCTTCCACATCCAGAAAGCCATAGCAGAAAAGAAACATGTGATAAATGAACAAACATACATCAGCCCAGGCTCCCTACTTCACTTAATAAAGGAAATGATAACATAAAACCAGAAAACTCTTCCCCACACCATCTTGACACACGCACACACACACAGACCTAAATACACACACACACACACACACACACACACACACACACACATAAAAAGAACCTAAAAAGTACCACACCTTCACAAACACATACACACACACACACACACACACACACACACACACACACACACACACACTCACATACACGAACGCACACACAAATGCATACACGGACAGATTACAGATACTTTAATAATTACACTCTAAAGTTTGGCAATAACATTCGTACTTAGCCCAAAAATTTGACAGTCGCAAGAGAAACCAAAACATTGCATTGAAACAAATGTTCAGTTCATAGTGCTGTGGAATGTGGGAAAAAACGCACAAATGCATTCATAAGAAGAAGAACAACACCAAAATTGCAACAGGAGCGCAATATGTAGGAAATTGTCCACGCAACCTGTATGAACAGTTCAAAACATTACTACTTAATAGGAAATACCAACCACCAGAACTGTTTATACCCTACAGGCACAGTGACAAAATTGTAAATTAAATAGTTAACATATGTACATATTCCAGGCCACTGATGATGCCTTACCGAAATTATACGCGAAACGCGTATGGCACTAAAATTGTGTTTTATTCAGTTGCTGTCAGACGGTCCATAAGTAAAAATTATCAATATACCGTAATATTACACGCAACTGAGGAAGACAGGACTACAAAAGTTGAAGTTGTAAATCCGTTTTAGCTTGATGACTCAAGCTATATCCAATGGCCCTTCAATAAGTAATGCAACACCTTTTTCTCCTCGGTCGGTGACGGTTGAAAAATTCGGAATATGTTGTGGGCCATGGTGGAGTATTCCCGCTTCAGCTCCTCTCCTATAGCTACATGAAGTTCCGAGAGGTGGTGGCTTTCAAAGTGGCGTCCGTGAGGTATGTTCCAAGCAGAGAGCTATCACTGAGTATCTCCTGGCGGAAAAGCAGAGTATCGTAGATATTCATATGCGCTTGCCGAATGTGTATGGAGATATGGCAGAGAACAAAAGCATGGTGAGTCGTTGGACGAGGCGTCTGTAATCAACGCAAGAAGGTTGTGAAAACCCGTGCGATGTCCAGCATGCCGACCGGTAGCACACCTCTGTTATTCCTGGAATGTTGACTCTCTCATTCGTCGCCCTCTCATTCGTCGCCACAAAAATTAAACGAACTTCTCCCTCTGCCTGGCAACGCAAGGCCTAACTTTTGCATCCCGCGTGGAAGGCGGCGCGTGGGTCTGTTCCTGTGATCTGCCAAGTAGGCCGAATGAAGGAAGCGAGTAGGAGCAGGAGAGGTAAAGCACTTCGGTACTGCAGTTAAAGTTCAAGATGTTTACTATCTGCAGAAACACAAGTTAATACATGGTTACTTAACTTTGGTTGAGATGAGCACGTAGGTCTGCCGCCCATGTCCAAGTCTACGCAAGTCTCAATAACAAGTTCGCCCACCCTGACATCAAAGCGATGTATTCAGGCCGTCTGCTCTCGATCAAATGGGCAGAAAGCAGAGCGGCACTCGTTCAACTCAACAGCGTCGGCTAGAGGACGCTGTGGTCGGTGTAGTGCGTCCGCTCTCATAGTGCCGACCTACGAGCGTTCACCTACGCTGTGGCATCGGAATTATCGATAACACGCTAACAGAAGTCTGCACATCCGTAAGGAGCTCACAAAACTGGGTCTGTTTTTTCTGATCCATACTACAGCCAGGATGCCGCACCTACAACTTCCACCTCCCTCGGACATGGGTGTGTGTGTTTGTCCTTAGGATGATTTAGGTTAAGTAGTGTGTAAGCTTAGGGACTGATGACCTTAGCCATTAAGTCCCATAAGATTTCACACACATTTGAACATCTGAGTGGTTTTCATCGGTAATTCTTGTGGTGGTGTATCCTGCTGTTAACATGCAATGAAACTGTTGTCATTTCGCAACTGTTATTCGATTTTCATGACCGTAGAACTGTATGGTAAACGTAGTGCTATGAAATTCTCCCATTCCTTCAAGTGGTTTCCCCAGTACTGCTAAAAACTCCTCCGTTATCTTTGCGATGACGATGGACATCGCAGGTAACCTGGAAGAGTACACCTTAATTATGCTAACCCCACAAGGAAGGTAATCTTTTGTCATCTAGTTTGGTCAGGTAACTTCACCATTCCCCTGCCGGAAAAGACCGAAAATATTAAATGGATGTACACAGAGTTTTTAAAAAAATGACGAAAGATTTATTTTTAATGCTTTCTTTACAAGGATTTTAGTGCCGATGGAACACTACTCTGTATTTTTCCAGTATGGGCAGGAAACCAGCCGCGGTCGTTTCAGTTCTCTCATCGTCTCACGGTGATTTCGACGGTGCTCTTACTAAAAATGCGAATAAATATACGAGCTCACTGTACTTGTTATTGGCATGATTGTAATTTTGTGTATGGTTCATAAGTTTCACTCCTGAATTAATATTACATTAAAATGTGTACGTGAAGAAGGAGGAAATGTCTTCTCACATAAAAAGTCAAGCAGGGAAATAGCAAATGATCAAAACTTAGCTGTATTACACATCCATGTATTGAGAAAAAAAGTTCACATTATTTGTGGAAAGATGTCTCCTAGTGAGTAGAAAATTTTTATAATTTGTTTTAATTTCGATATTTTTGGTTAAAGAGAAACTGCTATTGAATGTTCTACACGCACTTCTGTGACCAAAGTAGTCGCCAACTGACGGCAACGCTAACGCTACCCGGAGAAAGCTAGTTCGATTGCTGAGCATTTAATTTGAGTTAAATGTGAAACCTCTCCACATCGTCTTTGAGAATGAGAGCATTTGGCAGTGTTGATCCAATATCTGATTGAGAAGTTATCCTCGATAACTTCTTGGTGCAACAACGGTAAGTTAAGGAGCATGTATCGCACTGGTGAATGAATATGTAGAGAAGGATTAACGGCATCACGTAATTTACTAGCAAAATATTGTTTTTTCCGAGGTGATTTAAAATGTATGACAAAAGCTGGTGAGGAATCCGCCTTCGATAATCTGGAATCCTGAACACACGACAAAGATAGTAACTTGCAAGACTGCCTTAACACGCATCTTACGGAATACTCTCATTTAGTTTTTGCACATACTGTCGACCGAATAACTCTAGCAGAAGTTGAATGATCTGTGAAAGAATTGGAAAATGGAAAATCTACTGGACCAGGAAACATATCAACAGAATTATTGAAGCTGGTCAGAATTTATTATGTGACTCCTTGATCAAGTACTTCAACAAGAACCAATATTTTGATCAGACAGATCGGGCATATTATAAGCGAGACGGAACAGGTCAAGTTCCTACGCGTTCGGATATACAGTAAGCTGTTGTGGAAAGCCCATGTTCAGGATCTTGTTCAGAAACTAAATGCTGCCTTATTTACCGTTAGAACAGTATCTGAAATAAGTGACGGCTCAACAAGAAAAGTAGTCTACTTCGCATATTTTTATACTCTTATGTCGCATGGTATTTCATTTTTTTTGGGGGGGGGGTAATTCTTCTGATTCAAAAAGGGTATTTTTGGCTCAAACATGGGCTGTTCGAGTCATATGTGGTGCAAGTTCGAGAACCTCTTGACGACCCCTATTCAATAGTCTGGGAATTCTGACATTGCCCTTACAGTATATATTTTCTTTAATGTCGTTTGTTGTTAGAAATATTAGCTTATTCCCAAGAGTTAGCAGCTTTCACTCAGTTAATACTAGGCAGAAATCACATCTGCATGTCGAATGCACTTCCTTCACTCTTGCGCAGAAAGGAATGCAGTATTCTGCGGCATCCATTTTCAATAAGCTACCACAAGAACTCAAAAATCTTAGCAGTATCCCAAATACTTTTAAGTCCAAACTGAAGAATTTCCTCATGGCTCGCTCCTTCTGTTCTGTCGAGGAGCTTCTGGAAGAGCAGAAAAATTAAGCAAATTCCAGTGTTACATTGTTGATTTTCTTTATTTAAACTTACCACTTGTCGCCTGAATATGTTTCTTATATTTCATTTTATGTGTTTCTAATATCGTGTTATAATTTCATGTATTGACTCGTTCCATGACCATCGAGACTTCTCCTTAATTTGGTCCCACGGAACAATAAATAAATAAATAAAATAAATAAAACAAAATTCATACATGTTAGAGAGATGAAAAGTGCTCAAGCAATGGAATTTGGCGTATCTAAGTCCGTTTTGTAAGAAAGGTGTACAAAGCTATGGGAGGAATCATCGTAGAGTCAGTGTCCCAAACTCTACTGCCTGGCTATATGGTCGGTTTCTAAAAGAGAGGATAGAAAGTATGTTGATGGACGTTGAAGAGCAAACTGGGTTCCGTATGGGAGGATCTTGTATTGACAAAATTTTGCTTTAGGACAACTAATGGTAAATAGACAGGAAAGCAATCTTTGTAGGCATTTAGTGTTCCTATATCTCGAGAAGGCGTAACATACACTGCTATTG
Organism: Schistocerca piceifrons; assembly: GCF_021461385.2. Lineage (NCBI taxonomy): Eukaryota > Metazoa > Arthropoda > Insecta > Orthoptera > Acrididae > Schistocerca > Schistocerca piceifrons. The sequence goes on from NC_060140.1 coordinate 686,927,154, forward strand.
AAGAAACCGTTTGCAGTCCTGAGAGGAAGTGGGTTCAAAAAGACAAATCTTACAAGATTATGCAACCTATACGAGTTTAAAGAATGTGTAATCAAAGAAAGGAATACAATTTCGTCACATTCCTTCTACATTACAAAAAGATTAAAACGTGGATGCTGCTTATTTCCTAAGCTGTCTAAAATATACAGCCAGAAACCCTTCGACGTATGGAGAAGGAAACGTGCAGGAATGGACATTCAGATAACAAGGGATCAATATTTGTACACTTTGTTCTTCTTACAAACGTTCAGCTAGCGCTGGCCAGTAAAGAATATTATATCTGTTGCTAAGAATGTTAGTAGAATATGATAACTGGGTTTATAAAGTAAATTTTCAAAAGACGGAATGCCTACGCAGTGGAGAAAATGAAGGAAACAAAGTAGCAGAGAGCCACATATAAAAGCATGTAACAAAAGATATATATTTTTTTGACAGTGTCCTATCGGTGGCCGTGCGGTTCTAGGCGCTTCAGTCTGGAACCGAGCGAGCGCTACGGTAGCAGGTTCGAATCCTGCCTCGGGCATGGATGTGTGTGATGTCCTTAGGTTAGTTAGGTTTAATTAGTTCTAAGTTCTAGGCGACTGTGACCTCAGAAGTTAAGTCACATAGTGCTCAGAGCCATTTTTTGTCATATCGGAGGATGGGGCAAGTAACTGGAAGGTACAGTAACGAGTAGCCCAGGGGATAGCAGCAATCCAGAAGCTAAACCGTCTGTTATTATCTTCTAAGGTAAGTTGGAAAGTGAAGAAGATGCTCTATTGAAGTATCTTAAAGCCTATGACGACCTGAGGATGTGAGTGTCATAGACACATATAGAAATGCACTACCTCAGAAGTTCGCGCAGAATATCTCAGCGATACGATGTAATAATTACAACGATTAGGCCAATGACCTATAGTCAAGAAAAGCACCACATATGGGATGCAAGAACAGCAGCAAGTCTGGTATGGACATACATTGCGAATTATAGACGACAGATGGCCAAAGAAGACCTTGCACCATCTCCAGGGAAGAAGGGTAAGCAAAAGACTGATGGTATCCTTGTCAGATGGATAAAGGAGGTCATGAAGAAAAGAAAAATAGAAGACGAGAAAGCATGAGAAACTAGAAAAGCATGGAGACAGATATGTGGGATGCAGAGAGAGAGAGAGAGAGAGAGAGAGAGAGAGAGAGAGAGAGATGGAAGGAGGGAGAGAGTGATACTGTAGATTAGCCTACTCGTATGTCACCGTACGTATTTGCATTTTTCTTTAATAAGACCGTCTCATTCCATACAAGTTTTGCATTTCTTCCTCTAGCCGCATCTATGCTAACATGAGCGCTGGTAGAATAACTACAATTCTTCGTGGATTAAGTATGTATGACTTAATGATATCAGTACTCTCGGGTTAATGATACCAGTCATTTTCATTAAAGTCGTTGCGAATGCAGAGGCTATAATGGGAATAATAGGAGAGTTCATGTTCCAAAATGAGAGATACACGTTCGTTTCACAAATTCATCCACGAATGAGCACCAAGTGTGCAACGTCGGCAAGTTTGGAAACAAATAAGGATGGGAAATGAAATGTAAACGTATGAGGTGCAATTTTCGCCGCTGACGTGTTTGTTATTCATGTATTGCGTGGGATATCAGTTGGTGCTATGTTACTCATTCCGCCTCTACAGAACTGGCATCCATAGTTGTTGTGGAGCGATAACGTGACCATTGTCTGCGTCCTCTAGTCCGAATTTCTGTTCACAATTGGAATGTGAGGTTTCTATTCGGAGAATATAGATTGGTACATTGCCCATGATTGAAATTTTCAGCTGTTATCGCTTGGAAAATTTGGTTTCCGTATGCGGGTAGATAGGAGCCGTTGGGATAAGTTTACAAACGTTTTCGAGGTAGAGATTCTTTTGTAACAAAATATCGCAAATGGAAACTTCCACAAATGTTTTATGAGCCCCGAAAATATGACTGTAGTACACTCAGATTCCATTCATGTAATGTCTTGCGTGACGTGAGTCAATATTTCCTTGTTTCCAGATACGTAGCGGAACCAATTCCTCTAATTATGCGATTCAACCGAAGCTCGCATCACTTGTCTCTTCTTTCGGGCCTACATTCTGCATGTGAAAATGTTTAAGAGCATGACGTGTCTATTTATTAAGTGGGATTATACTTAAGCGTACTTAGAAAGAGATCCTGGATGTGATAGCCAAAAAAGAGGATTTTGTGGGGCAGTAAAGAAAACATTTTATAATATTCGTCCTAAATTTCACGAGATCTGACAGTAATAAAAAAAAGTTCAGTCATCCGGTATCCAATTCTTACTGGTTTCGTTGACTGGACAGTCAGTGTTAATTGATTATAAGTATATGGCACAGAATAGAGAACAACAGTCTCTACGGTTTTGCGTAGATGAATTAGTGATTACCTGACTCAAAAGTAAATCTATCAGCATAGGTGTTTCGACTGAAAAATCTATAGTTTTAAACACTTTTAGAACTTGTTTATTTGATTGTTATAATTTCTCAGCCTGCAAGACCAGTTTGTCCTGATGGTAATGAAATTGTGTTAGACATGGAAATTTTCACTAGATTGTGTTGGAAGTACTACATACAACCAAATGCTGCGGTCGACGCTTCAAAAAAAAAAAAAAAAAAACGGTTCAAATGGCTCTGAGCCCTATGGGACTTAACATCTGTGGTCATCAGTCCCCTAGATCTTAGAACTACTTAAACCTAACTAACCTAAGGACATCACCCACATCCATGCCCGATGCAGGATTCGAACCTGCAACCGTAGCGGTCACGCGGTTCCTGACTGAAGCGCCTAGAACCGCACGGCCACACCGGCCGGCTCTCAAGAATATAAATCCGTCGCACTGTCTATTGATATTTCATGGTTAACGTAAATCATAACCTCGGCTGCTGTAGGCAAAATCGTTGATTTTCAGTACCGGTTGCGTTATCGGAGGTGGGAATTGCCTGTGGAGTGCTTTGGCTCACATCACCACGATTTAGGTGGCATGAAACTCTTCAGGTATGTGGAAGCATAGTAAACGAGATCCGAAGCACTTGGGACCTGATGCTTCGTGAATGAAACCGGCAGCGAACACTGAAGCACTTTTTTAACTGTAACTGAGGTAGTGATTTACAACTACTGTACCTTATGCTGAGAAACTGTGGAACATACAGAATTTTTTTTTCGAGTCTGTGGATATCTCTTTTGTTAATTATTTCGAAGTAATTACACCTTCTGCTAGTGCATGAAGTACAACTTACAAGTGGACAAACAGAAGCAACTCGAAAGTCTTGTAAGAAATCGTATCGTTACATAATGGCGTCGCGACTACGTCATCACTGCATAAGTGTGAGGTATGTCCGCAATCTATTAAGCGCAACTACGAGAAGGAAGCCAGACTAAAATACAAATTGAAAGAAGTAATTCTGAAACTAAACCTTCTGCATCGACGACCACGCCTAAGTTGGCTGAGCCGTATAAGTCGACTGAGTACCGTTACCCGTGCGCCGTCTGTTTTTCCATCAATCTCGCAAATGATTGACGAAAGCCTTGCTAGGAGGGGGTGTGGGTGGGGTTAGGTGTATGAAGTAGCTGTCTGCATTATAAAGGCTTTATGAACACTTAATACAAAAAATGCGCAGCATGTATACAGTATCCCCGTGTTAAACATATGATAAAATAAAATGTAACAACTTGAAAAGTAATTGAGATGTTTACACTGATAAGTCAGAACATTATGAACACCTACCTAGCAGCTTTCGGCACTGATAAGGGCGGCGACATGTCATGTCGTGGAAGCAATGAGGCCTTGGTTGGTCGCTGGAGGGCGTTGACATCACATGTGCACAGACAAGTCACGTAATTTCCACAATGTCCTGGGAGAGGGGCGATGTACTCTGACGCCACGTCCAGTCACATCCCGATGCGTTCGATCGGATTCACAACTGATGAATTGGAGGCCAACACATCAATTGTAACTCGCCACTGTGGTCCTCGAACGACTCACACTCCTGGCCCTGTGACATGGCGGATTACCTTGTTGAAAAATGCCACTGCCGTCAGGAAACATGATCGTCTTGAAGGGATGTACGTGGTCTTCAACCAGTGTATGACGCTTCTTGGACGTCATTGGCATCTTGTACGAGCCACGCTGGACCCTTGGATTCCCACGTGAATGTTCCCCAGAGCATAATGGAGCCGCCGCTAATTTGTCTCCGTTTCGCAGTACTGGAGTCAAGGAGTTGGTCCCTTGGAAGACGAAGGATTCACGCACTCCCATCGGAAGGATGAAGAAGGTATTGGTATTCGTCAGACCATGCAACGCTCTGCCACTGCACCACAGTCCAATACCGATACACACGTGCACATTTCAGTCGTAGTTGCCGATGCCGATGTTTAGGTGTGTTCGGTGCATTGTGTGTTCAGACACATTTGTACTTTCCCCAACATTAACGTTTGTAGTTATTTCCGCCACAGTTTGCTGCCTGTCCTGTTTTGCCAGTCTGCCCAGCCTACGACGTCAGACATCAGTAATGAGCGGTGGCAGCCCAACCGACGACATCTGGGCGTGGTTTCAAATCGTTTTCGCCACGTGTTTAAGACACTCATCACGGCGCTCCTCGAAAACCCGACAAGTAGTATAGTTTCCGAAATTTTCGTGCCGAGCCTCCCGGCCATTACATTCTGCTGTAGCTCAAACCCAGATAGACCGCCCGACTTTCCCTTCCTACACACGGACAGCCCGCTCACTGACAGTGCATGCACCGTGCCTGACTAGCAGTCATTCCTCGCCAGATGACGCTTCCATCGCCTGGACGGGTTTATATCGGTAGTAAGTCGGTGCTCACAATGTTCTGGCTTATCAGCGTATTGACGCTACGTTTCTACAAGCACGGTAGCTAAAAATGATGTTGCACACCTAATACACCTCTACATGCACACCATTAGTGGCCCGACAGACATATGACGTGTATTCCAGTTATCTCCAAGTGTCCTGCAGAATTTGCGATAGCTGCATGAATACGATGGCGCAGATCTGGTAGATCTCGAACTAGAATCCGATGTACTTGATTAGTGATGACGGCCCCCATCCCACTGGAACATATCAGGTGCCGTAATGACTGGGCTTTCAGGTGACCAAACACTCGTTCAATTACCTCTCCCAGTCCAGCGATCTGGGAACTCATGATTCATGAAATCCGTCACAATGTCCTTAGAGTGGCATGGTATGCCTTCCTGTTCAAAGATCACGTCACCACGAAGTTGGGGCACAGCATACAGCACCAATATGTCTACATACGTTGTTGCATTAAGTGTAGGCTCTGTGAAGAAGAAGACTGGGCCCATAATCTTTCCTTCAACAATCCACACCTCACAGTTACTTTGTGATGATCACGTAGTACTTGTGCACGTTAAATGTGAATGTATCGTTGGTTGGTGCCACCCAGATTGTGGTTGATTTCTTAATCACCAGACTGGACGAAGTGGTTCAAAGAAGAGGATTCGGCATGGATGGCGTATGCAAACTTCTCAATACTGTGCGGTTATTTTCAGTGACGTTATCGATGAGGTAGGTAATAAACCGATTGTTATTGTTATAGCAGACAATTACCGAAGCATGCCGTTAGTAGGAAACACATTAGTACCAGGGAAACCCACACATAATCGGCATAGGCTGGACTGCGAACAGATCTAATTGTCAAAATTATTTACAGCTTTACAATACATAATAAATCAATATTCGAGGTACCACCCTTTTCGCAAATTTGGAGGCAGTAACAGAACAGTTACACTCAAACTTTCATCGTGAACACAGCATGCTATTGCAGTACTGTCTTTGACATATTGTTAAGGAAAGGTAGTCTGTATGGGAAATAGATTTTTGTCCCTATATATGGGGATGTGCAACGCCATCAAGACCCCCTGACTAAAGGATGAGGCACGGATGGAGCTGGAAAGTGCTTTACGACTACTGGATCCAATGTCTGACGCTATAAAGCGAGCAGAAGCAGACAAGATGGTTTTATCGTAAGTATATGATCATTTTACTGCTATTCCGTCTAATATACTGGCAGTGCTGAAGGACAGTAAAATATTCTACACACAAGATCAGTCAGCTCTAAAAATACTATAGAAAGAGGCAAAGAGTTTCTGTTCAAACCGTTCGATGCTGCGGAAAAATTGTGGGCCCGTGGCATACAGCAACAGAAATCGGCGAAAGTCAGACACTGAACGAAACAGCATGGCAAAGTAATCAGATTCAACCTTGTTTCACAGTTTTTGTATATAATCTAGCGGAATTTAGTGAAGGTGTTCCCTTTGTATGAAAATATCATATTGGTACTGCATATAGCCTCGAGTTTCCATAGATTTGGTGACGTACACTGCGCGCTACCTAGCGTTTACACATTTTGGCATCGACTGTAGCTGAACGATAAGGTGCAGGAAAATGTTACTTGCACAAAACGACTGAAGGGTTGTGTCAATGCAGTGGAAACTCACATACAAATGTTATCGAGCAGCCACACAAGATACATCCGAATTTTTTTTTTTTTTTCGTAGGGCCATGACTCCTTGTAGTGGTTGTTTATATACAGGATGAGCAACTTAAGAAGTAACACCTCTTCTATTTCGTGAATGATTTCAGAAAGAGAAACGGCTTTTTCCGCAATTAATAGTATGCTGAGGGGCACACAATGTTTTGTATGGATAATTCTCTCAACTCTGTTATCAACTGAGGCACTGAAAGAAATCATATGTTTTTAATGAAATCGTACACTTTTCATAATTGCGTTCAGTAGTCCTTGGAAAGACAATTAAAGTGACACAGCGCTTGTTAACAACGCTTGTGAACACTGCCAGGCAGAGCTCTCATGGCAAGCTACGTCGTTAGTAAATCGTTACACACAGCAAGGTGGGCCGACAGTACTAAGATAAAATCTCAGTTCCTGCACGACATTCATAGAGGATAAGCTGTGATAGTTGTGAATGGAACTACGACATATGTTAGCTTCCAGTGCAGCAGATAGGTTCTGGTAAACTATTTCGAATGTGTGTACGTTTCTAGGTTTTTGTGGAGACAGTTACAGTTCCATCAGTTCAATTTAAACCCTCCTCGTTGTTCGTTGTTCCTTACTTGTCAAAATCGAAACAGAAACGTCGGTGGTTCGTAATTCATAATGATAAGAGCACTATAAACGGTAAGAAGAAACTAATGTATTAACTTCCCTAAAAAGAAGAAAAGAAAATAAAACAGTGAGAGAAGTCCTGCCGTGCGTGGAGTTGACTGAATGGTTGCTAAAGGCAAAACATCGGCTGTCTGACAAATACATCTATAGATATTATTCGAAATTGTAATTACACGGAATAACAGATAATAATAAAAAGTAAGCCAAATATTTTGTTGTGAATGGCTGACGACATGTCAGCCACAACATCAATAGTTTTCTTCATGATACGTAGTTGTATACTTTACTTAAGTATGTGCTCAGTTCGTTTACCATCGACTGCAAGGCCCATTTGTAGCCGCCCTTAATGACGTAAATGAATAAATGAAAGTACATTGGCTGGTATAATATGTCGTTGCATGCTGTGGCGATTCGACGGCGCACATCGTCTGACGTAGTCGGGGCTTCGCGACAGACTACACCTTTGAGTGCTCCCCATAGAAATAAATCACGAGAAGTCTTGTCAGGGCCTGTGGCCAGCCATTGAACTGCGGGCCTTTTCCACCGTGCGCTTAGGATAGATGCTGAGCCAGAGTTCTTTTCAGCGTATCGCCATGGCACCGCAATCTGCACGTTTACATCTCTCGTTTGTTACCCGGTTAGGAGCTGGACGTTGTTGCGTACGTTTAGTAGTGCCGCAGCGTTGTAGTAACTGCAATTACGACACACCATACTAGCCGAGTGTCTCGCAAGGTGAGCCTACGTGGGTAATGCTCGCTAACTGGGCGGTGTGATGTATCAGGCAGCGTAACTTGCTGTGACAGTGCGAGAGAGAGAGAGACAAAGATATTGTTTATTACTTTGTCTCGGTCAGCGCTCACATAATTATTCTTAGGATGTAGAGCTTTTGTTTTTCTTAAGAGTAATTTTAGAAGAGGAGTGCCATTCTTGTGATGTAAAACCCGACGCCATTGCGAGTTTTTGATCCACATTGTAAAATATATGTGTATATGGAAGGAAATCAGTTAATAGAACAATAAAATATAGTTTATTTCAAGAAGGTACGTGATATTCTACACCCAGCGTACACTTCTATTGTGATTTAATAATAAATACCAGCTTGAGAACAGTTCCGACGGGAGCGTTCAGTTCTAGTGAAATAGTTCGATGTTTTCTTCGCAAAAGAAGTCTCTTCATGGATCATTCAAATCCCAATAGTACCTCGACATTTCTCAGAACTGAATGCAATCTGATTGCTATGCAACAGAGCCCCGAAGAATATTTCTCCGTACTTTGGTTACCACTTTCAGCTCAACACGGTACCTGCAGCATCTGGAACAGATTTCAACAACAGCGGAAGCGTGTAATCGCTATCAGTTCCACACATCGCCCTGCGTACGCTGTATGTATTTACCCACAACAGTGAACATACAGTTACTCACACACATAGAAAGACAATACAAGGTGGTGTGGGAAACATTTCAGTATAAAGATCCTGTAGAGCTAAACAGTAATTAGTGTACTAGTAGTTTTTTTTTTTTTTTTGGTCATCAGTCTACTGACTGGTTTGATGCGGCCCGCCACGAATTCCTTCCCTGTGCTATCCTCTTCATCTCAGAGTAGCACTTGCTACCTACGTCCTCAATTATTTGCTTGACGTATTCCAATCTCTGTCTTCCTTTACAATTTTTGCCCTCTACAGCTCCCTCTAGTACCATGGAAGTCATTCCCTCATGTCTTAGCAGATGTCCTATCATCCTGTCCCTTCTCCTTATCAGTGTGAACCTCCTCATTCTTTACCTTATCAGTCTACCTAATTTTCAACATTCGTCTATAGCACCACATCTCAAATGCTTCGATTCTCTTCTGTTCCGGTTTTCCCACAGTCCATGTTTCACTACTATACAATGCTGTACACCAGACGTGCATCCTCAGAAATTTCTTCCTCAAATTAAGGCCGGTATTTGATTTAGTAGACTTCTCTTGGCCAGAAATGCCTTTTTTGCCATAGCGAGTCTGCTTTTGATGTCCTCCTTTCTCCGTCCGTCATTGGTCATTTTACTGCCTAGGTAGCAGAATTCCTTACCTTCATTGACTTCGTGACCATCAATCCTGATGTTAAGTTTCTCGCTGTTCTCATTTCTACTACTTCTCATTACCTTCGTCTTTCTCCGATTTACTCTCAAACTGTACTGTGTACTCATTAGACTGTTCATTCCGTTCAGCAGATCATTTAATTCTTCTTCACTTTCACTCAGGATGGCAATGTCATCAGCGAATCGTATCATTGATATCCTTTCACCTTGTATTTTAATTCCACTCCTGAACCTTTATTTTATTTCCATCATTGCTTTCTCGATGTAGAGATTGAAGAGTAGGGGCGAAAGGCTACAGCCTTGTCTTAGACCCTTCTTAATACGAGCACTTCGTTCTTGATCGTCCACTCTTATTATTCCCTCTTCGTTGTTGTACATATTGTATATGACCCATCTCTCCCTATAGCTTATCCCTACTTTTTTCAGAATCTCGAACAGCTTGCACCATTTTATATTGTCGAACGCTTTTTCCAGGTCGACAAATCCTATGAAAGTGTCTTGATTTTTCTTTAGCCTTGCTTCCATTTTGAGCCGTAACGTCAGAATTGCCTCTCTCGTCCCTTTACTTTTCCTAATGCCAAACTGATCGTCACCTAGCGCATTCTCAATTTTCTTTTCCATTCTTCTGTATATTATTCTTGTAAGCAGCTTCGATACATGAGCTGTTAAGCAGATTGTGCGATAATTCTCGCACTTGTCAGCTCTTGCCGTCTTCGGAATTGTGTGGATGACGCTTTTCCGAAAGTCAGATGGTATATGGCCAGATTCATATATTCTACACACCAACGTGAATAGTCGTTTTGTTGCCACTTCCCCCAATGATTTTAGAAATTCTGATGGAATGTTATCCATCCTTTCTGCCTTATTTGACCGTAAGTCCTCCAAAGCTCTTTTAAATTCGGATTCTAATACTGGTTCCCCTATCTCTTCTAAATCGACTCCTGTTTCTTCTTCTATCACATCAGACAAACCTTCACCCTCATAGAGGCTTTCAATGTATTAAACAAAATTTATTTTTTTCCAATGGAGCCTTTATAGCGGACCTCTGAGAGAAGCCGATATCCGCTATGTAAATCATTTGATTTGTCTGACAATGTTCAGCGTCCCGTTGTAAAACTTCCTTTTTATTACATGGTTGCTGTTTATTGCGTTGGTCGTTTGGTAAGACAATAGAAACGGGCCTTCAGTATAATTGGCGTTGTGAACAGGGTCAAGTATAGTGCGACTTTTAACACTCTGTTTATTCAGGCAGCCTCATCGAGTCGGGCCACCCTGTGCTCTCAAATGAATGGAATTCTCCTTCTGAGACCGGTAGTGCAGCTCTTGCAACCAAAACATTTCGACATCCCTTCACGTATTGTAAAACAGAACGGTATTGAAAAAAAAAATTGTGTTAAGGACTATGGGACCAAACGGCTGAGTTCATGGGTCCCTAGGCTTCTAGGCTTACGCACTACTTCACACACACAGACCCATGTCCGAGGGAGGACTCAAACCTCTGACAGGGGCGGCGGGGGGGGGGGGGGGGGGGGGCGCCGCGCGAACCGTGGTGAGGCGACTAGCGCCTGAGATCGCACGGCTACCCATCGCGGCAGGACGGTATTGAACGAACGTGAGCAACTATTCCCTCAGTCCTATAGAGTGCCATTAAGCTATTTGTTGCCACACTGTATTGCGCGCGTTAATTTTGGGTCTGAAATAATAGTCTTGTGTGTGTTGTAGAGCCGGTTAATTTCGTCTACTGAGCCGCGTCCTTGTGGAGTGTTGCGGGTTCTACCGACCAGTGCGAAGCGCCTGCGATGCCAAAACGCTGCTCCGAATATTTTGTAAAAATCTAATCTTCAAATTTCTTATTTCAGCTGTTATAAACGCAAAAATTTCACTTTCAAGTTCCTAGTTACAAATGTTGTATACGTATTTTATCATAAGACTTTTTAATTGAATTAAATGTCTCTGGATGTGTTCAGTTGAGGTTCAGTTGCGTGTTACTCTAAGTTACTTCTATGAGTTGTCTGATTTTATTTAAAGCACTAGCTGACCCGACAGACTTCGTCCTGTCAAAAAGATTTGTAATATGGCAGTTTTTTTGCCTACGTATTTAAAAAAATTCTCCTGAACAGAACCGTCACCCTGGTGATAGGGCGTTGTGAATAAAAAATAATTAAATAAAACATATATAAGGATTTAAAAGTAAGTAATCGCTTTATTGTTAATCATGTGAATCATAATTATTATTATTATCATTGTAGTGCTTTGTGGTATACGATGTTTTTTGTTTGATTACCTGGCGCATAGATAAACAAATCTGATGGTTTTCCAACACGGGAACAGGCAACATACAATTGACCATGTGAGAAACATGGGTTTTCTAGATTAATACCACAAACACTTAATGATTGCCCCTGGGACTTGTTTATAGTCATAGCAAAAGCAAGCCGCACTGGAAACTGTAGTCGTTTAAACTCAAATGGCACATCAGTCGGAATCATTGGGATGCGCGGTATGAGAACATCTTCTCCTTTATACTTTCCTTTGAGTATAATTTGCTTCTATCACATTGTTTAGTAATTTTTTTATCGCTAACCGTGTACCGTTGCAAAGACGCGGTTGGTTGATATTTCGCAACATTATAACCACCGATCCAACCTTTAATTGAAGATTGTGAGGTGGCAATCCTGGCAAATCCAGCGAGTTTAAAAATTCCGGTGGATAGTTGACTACATCATCTTGATTAGTAGCCGAATCAACTGATTTATATATCCTCAATTCGCCTGTAATTTGTTCTTGAATTTTGAAATTTAATTCATTTACATCTATGTTTTTTGCAGCCAGTATAGCTCGTTCGCTCAACCAATCATGGTTTCTGTAATTTTGAGAAACATCTGGAAACACCTTCTGAATAAGTTCATCTTTTGATCGAGTTAACTGACAAAAACTTTGAGGAAAGTTAATGCAGCCAGTCAACATGTCTATAGGAAATTTGCCATTACCAATGTCAATGAGTTGTTTAGAGAATATGTTTCCAGATTGGTCATTTCGCAACTCGACACGCATATTCTTGCTTAAATGAAGTACTTTGACATGTTTCCACAAATTGGAGGACTTTAGACATGCATTGAGTTCATCAGCTGGCGTTGATCGTGGAATCACTGGCAATGTTTGACGAAAATCTCCTGCTAATAAAATCATTGCACCACCAAATCGGTTATTATTGCTCCGTAGATCTTTTAAGGTTCTGTCTAAAGCCTCCAAAGATTTTTTATGTGCCATCGTGCATTCATCCCAAACAATCAATTTACATTGCTGCAAAACCTTTGCCATTGCAGAGTTCTTCGAAACGTTGCAGGTTGGAGTTTCATTGCTTTGCATATTTAATGGCAATTTTAGTGCTGAATGGGCTGTTCGACCACCTTCAAGCAAAGTTGCTGCGATTCCCGACGAAGCGAGTGCAAGTGCAATTTTATTTTGTGAGCGAATTGTTGCTAATATTAATGAAATCAAAAAAGTTTTTCCTGTACCACCAGGTGCATCTAAGAAGTAAATCCCTCCAGTTTCATCATTTGTTACTTTCATAAGAGTTTCAAATACATACTTCTGTTGTTCAGTTAACAGTGGAAGATTTGTTTGAATTAATTCTTTCAAAGCGTTGAGATCATACAGTTTTTCTCGATGCAACTCTTGGCTAAAAGCGTCATGCATTGGACGATTGGGCGCGGTCAGGCCTAATTGAATTAATAGTTTGTTTGACATTATCAAGCACATGTCCTCAATTGAAATCAATGCTTCATTGTAAATTTCTTCACTGATTTGTATATTTGGATTTCCCATTCTATTCCGTATTTGATACAAAATATCATCACACATATAATCTTTGTACTTGATCCACAAATCAATTGGGTTTGATGGGAAGCATGTAGATATGATTATAGAAAACAATGTTCGTATTTGATGAGCGTGTGATGATATTACAGCATCATTGAGAGTTTGCTCCCAATGAGCGTCATTTTCAAGCAATTGCAAACGTTGACAGGCTTCTCTGTAGGATCCACACAATTCACCATGAACAGTTCATAACTGTTGGAATGATGTTGGGCCACGTACATTGACTAATAGCAGTCGTAAATAAAAACATTCATCATTGCTTGGATGTACTGAATAAATCCGGCCAATCGCATCGGTGGAATATACATCTGTATATCCTGGAACTGGTTTTCCTTGTTTCCGTCGTATAAATCTCCTTGAGGATTGATTCCAGGTATAATATTTTGGCATTTCAGAATATAGCAATGTTTGTGCGAAATGATCGTTTTGGCATGTCTCAAAAAAACTGGTTAATGTAGTAGATGGTGGCTGAGCAGCTCTTTGTACTGCGTTCTGTGCTGTAAAATACACTCTTTGTCCATTTTCTAAATGCACAGCTAAGTGAACAACAGAAGGGTGTCTCTCATGAATAGGAAAAGAAAATATTCGCCAAACTGCTTCATTACTACTGACATAGCGGCCCATTTGGTATTGGGTAACTTCATCATTGGAATTCTCTGCACCAATTCCAATCACAGCCATATCACTCCCTTTGGTTACATATTTGCAAATGTATTTAATAGATTTCACTGAATGGCAAGATTCAACGTTGATGTGTGCTTTGAATGTCTTTGATAAAATGGGTGAATACGGAACAATCCAACGATTATCTATTTCAATATCTTGTTGATTTAATTTGACAATTGTTGATTTTCCATTGTCTGCTGTCGATCTGCGACGATACAATGGATAACCGTCATTACCAGTAATTGTTTCCGATATTAATGTCCGTGGATATCGTTTTGAACATTTACCATCCATCATACACGGTGAATTTTGATTAAGAGTTCCACAGGGACCATGTATCATGTTTTTGATAACTACCTCATGCAATCCAGGATCTACTTGTACATTAGGGATTTCAGCTGATATCACTGCATCAACTTCATTTGGCCTTATCTTTTCAACCAACCAAATCAAAATGTGTGCATGTGGCAATCCTCGTTTCTGCCACTCCACAGAATACATCCAGCAGCGTGTCTCACCAAACACATTATGTTTTACGATGAAATCCATTAAAGATTTCAACTTTTGTCTAAAGACTCTGGCTGTAATATCATGACGATCAATGGGTGATTGCCCAGGGAATAACTCCTGCTTGATTTCTATCCATTGCGGATTGCATGTAAATGTGATGAACAAATCTGCTGTACCATAATGACGAACATACGACATGGCATCTTGAGCATATTCGTGCATATGCCGAGGGCTTCCGATGTATGTTGCTGGAAGAATAGTCATCCGACCGACGTTCTGTGCATTTCCATCAGTATTAATCGCATCTCGAAGGTGAATATACTCTTCAGATCGGAGTTTGGTTTGAATCAACCTGATGAATGTTAATCTCTCCGTTTCAATTTTTACATACATGTCAACAACATATTTGTGATATAATCGCCGACATTTCAATATGTGATTTTCTTCATTTTCCCGAATCATTAGGCGGTATGAGTAATAGTTCATTGAACTGACTTTTTTGTTGGTTTCAGAACCTGTAAATAGATTTTCTATTAATAACATTCAAATATAAAATTAAAATACATAATATAATGACTGAGATATTATCGCCATAGCTAAATTAATATTTTAGTTACCTGTAATGGGATTTATCATTTTTATTGAGAAATCGTAGCCATCTTCACCTTGCCAAAATATAATGGGATATTGCAGTGCATCATATGAGCGGTGTGTTTCCTTTATACGTTGTAATTGATCATTCCGACGATGTAAAACAATATCACGGGATTCCAAGTTTTCTCCAACTACAACGATAGCAACTTCATCAATAGTTGGTGCATTAAAACGTCTTGTATGTTGACCAGCAGGTGCTTTATCAGCTCTGATTACAATTTTGTGATTATCGGATGGCATCAGATCCAGGGCAGCTTTAAACAATATAATCAATTGATTGTGTTGATGAAATAAAGTTTGTAATTGTTCTACAATAGACCTCTTTACTAAATTGTTATGTGCACAACGCAGATCAATTTCTTGTGGTGAATTGCCCATAAAATAAATTTGCAGGAATTTGTTGTCGCTATCTGACACTGGTAACAGTGAACCTGCTCTGTGATATATTTGCCCTTGTATCTGTAAATAAAATAAAATATTATGGTGTGGTATAAATTAATGGATTGTCAGTGATCAAACTTAAATAATATTTGATCTTAAAAAGTATATATTTAGTTTGAACTAATATCTATCAAATATAAAATATAATAAAAGTGTCACTGAAACTGAATCACCATATTATATGATGACTAAGTGATATATAAGTGATTAAGAAATTGAAGATTAGTGACACATCTTAACTTTTGTGACAGAAAATTTTGTTCGCTAAAATAATTATGAGTAACTGCTATAATACATACCTTGAAAGTTGGCATAAAATTTTCCCGAACTACATTTGTTGCCCCAAATGAAGTCATTTGAAAGCAATTGTTATATTGTTGGATATGTGTCAAAAAGTGTATAGAATCTGTTCCTATTCCTGAAACCAATGAGTACAATGGTTCTGGTGGTGTGTCCAATCGTATCAATTTCACTTTACCATTTGCGCAACACAATCCATTGGCTTCGTTTTTGTATTTTAATGCCTTACAGTGTGAGCAAACCGAGTTCATAGAACCAATAACAACACATTGGTAGTTACTGTAGTCAATTGACACATCGTAACTGAAAGCAGCTCGATTCAAACTTGCGCGATTATTAGTTGAATGTCGCGCTCGCGCTTCACGCGTTTGTGACATCCGAATTCTTTCACGTTCATTTCCGTCGTCACGTTCTTGTGCCGAACGATTAGATCGGTAATTAGCTTGGTTTGTAGCATTTCTGGTTCTTCTACCTAAATTGCTTCGTCTTATAGGAGGCATATCAAATATAAATTAGTTTTTCACTAATCACGAACTAAACAAACACTAACTAAGTAAACACTCTGCACAAAACACGAATTTGTTTCGTGTATCAGTTGACAAAAGCAAACTCAGTAGATTAGGTCACAGACAACTTTTTTTTTTTTTAATTTTATATGACTTGAAGTCAAATCCTTTTAAGCCGTACGAATTGTAACGCGATTTTTGTTTGACTGCTGTAATGACGTGGAAACTGATGCATTTTATCTCGCGTGCCGAAACTAATACAAAAGAAACGCGAGTTTCGGAACGCGACATTAAACTTCTCCAACTATGTATTCTGTGCTCCAACGCACACACGCACATTGTTTTGATAGATATGATCTTTGACGTTAGGAACACACCTACATTGCTTAGACAACAGTGAGTGCTTGTAATTTAATATGAACTTTATACCATAGCAATAAAGCTCAAATTGACTACGTTTTAGTTACAAATCATTTGTATAGGAAAAAGAAAAGGGCTATTTTTAGGGCTTTTCCAGCAATAATTCTAATTTTTCTCGCCGTAAAAACCATCCTTGAACGTCAACGAACATTTTAAAAAAAGATTTGGCCAAATTGGTCGAGGCGTTGTCGAGTTATGCGCTTACCAACACATTTTGCGATTCATTTTAATATGAACTTTATACCATAGCTTAAAAGAAAAGGGCTATTTTTAGGGTTTTTCCAGCAATAATTCTAATTTTTCTCGCCGTAAAAACCATCCTTGAACTTCAACGAACATTTTAAAAAAAGATTTGGCCAAATTGGTCGAGGCGTTGTTGAGTTATGCGCTTACCAACACATTTTGCGATTCATTTTTATATTATAGATATGCCGTTAAGATTGTGTAATTTTACTCTCAAATGCTCAATGATCTAAAGAATATTTGGTAAATTTCCTCATAGCTAGATCTTTGCCTTTCGTTGCTCTTAATTTAGAAACCAATAACTACACCGTTTGGTTCTGGGTGTCATCTTTTAATTTGCTGATTTATGAGCAGTTTTGTACAACAAATTGACAGAATTCTACACGACTTTCGAAATCAAGTCCTAGTCTGTGATAAAGTGCCGATGATAAGAGTGGACTTAATGTTAATGCAAGACGTAAATATTAATCGTGTGGCTGATCCCAACTTCTATGACAGTACGTCTTTCCCACCATGCGGAATGACAAGCGTGTTAGCCGCAACAGCTGTGTCAAAGGCTCCATCAGGTGCTGTCTCTGTTCTCGTCCCCTATTTGACGTTGAAGATGCCTGTTTGCACTAGTGACCTAACAATTTTTGCAAGTGCCTGACGCGACTAACAGCGACGTTCAGAGTAGACATCTCCATACAACCGTACCGTTTCGACAGCATTTCTTTGACATTTCCCTTGTAAAAGTACCATTCTAACTTCTCCTCATTGGTGTACATGTCTGCATGGCATGGGTAATACATTTCATCCGTGAATAATATAGTCTTGGATTCGACATGATTCGGCGTCACTCGAAGGAAGTATGCTGACATTTGCTTCACTATGTACCATACTGCCGCAGACTCACCACAACTAAGACGGCGTTCATCGCTGTCTTGAACGCCACATCTCGTGAACATAGGTGAGTCCACCACATGAATCGCATGTAGTCTTGATCTGGTCACCTGCACTGGGTGTTGTGTGATGTCCTTAGGTTAGTTAGGTTTAAGTAGTTCTAAGTTCTAGGGGACTGATGACCATCGATGTTAAGTCCCATAGAGCTCAGAGCCATTTAAACCATTTAAACTATCTGGTCAGCTGGTTCCGTTGAGAAAGATATACCACATCGCCGTGACGGCAGTGTCCAGTGTTACGTGGTGAGTAGTCCTCCACACCACTCGCCAGTTGACGTTCGGCTGCTTCCTCTCCAAGATGTTATCGGGTCGTCCACACGGATGTTCATCATCACTGATTTTGCGACGTTGATACGACTACCAGTGGCCAAGCTGTGTGTAGCTATGCAATTCAGTGCGCTGGCGGTGTCGTCGCCGTTGCGAATGACGATCACTACGTCGTCAGCATATGCTTTACATAGCAAAGTGTGGCCTCTTAACGTCATACCCTTTAATCGTTGGCGGAGGCCGCATAGGAGTGGTCCATGGCCACAGCGGAAAGTGAAGTGGGCAGAGAGCAGCCTTGGCGTATCGATCGAGAAATGGTGAGGGGCTGCTTAGGTCAGCCGTTGACGATCACCTTTGATGTCGCACAACGGAGTAGTCGCATGACGACAGTGACGAATGGCTGTGGGTATCTCATATGTTGGAGGACCACTTCCAAGTTGCCGTGGTCCACCCGATCAAAAGCTTGACTGAAATCGATTGCTGCCAGTTCACCCTCCTGACAACATGCCATCTCCAGTGAGATAAAGCCACGATATTCACTGAGTGCCGTTTGAATATTATTGTCGACTCCTAATGACGTTTGATCGGATGAGGTGACGTGTTGTAAGATCTGGTGTATCCGCGCCGCTCACAGTCGAGAAAAGATCTTAATGTCGCAATTAAATAGAGACAGCGGGCGGTAGTCCAGCATTCGTGAGCCACCTGACGGTTTGTGGATAGGAATAATCATCCCTTCTATAGGGCCGCAGGTAGCGGCGCTTCTGGGGATGGTAGTTCCATCATGTGCCTAGTAAATATTAAAATGTCCGGTAAAATTCCAAGGCGAAGCCATCAGGACATGAAGTCTTGCTTACGGCTCCTTTTCTAATGGCGCCGATCACTCCTTCTTCCGTAATTTCATCCATCAAGGCCGCTTCAAGAATGGTTTAAATGGCTCTGAGCACTATGGGACTTAACATCTGTGGTCATCAGTCCCCTAGAACTTAGAACTACTTAAACCTAACTAACCTAAGGATATCACACACATCCATGCCCGAGGCAGGATTCGAACCTGTGACCGTAGCGGTCACCCGCTTCCAGACTGAAGCGCCTAGAACCGCACGGCCACACGGGCCGGCTAGGCCGCTTCCATTGCCAGGGTGACGGCGCCGTAAATCGTCTGAGAGACGTCCTCCAATGCTGTCAAAGCAGCAGTCTGAGCTGAATAGAGCTAGGGATAATGATCGTAGATCGCTGTACTTATACCTTGTTGCGCGGTGAGGCGACGACCGTCCTCCGTGTCGATGAAGCGTATCAGCGCTCTTTGGAGTCGTTTAGGTTCACGGAGTACGTGGAACACAGGCGGGCGTTCACTCGCCATCCTTTATTGCGTCCTCGAGCGGATGACCACTCTCTCTAGGCGGCGTCGCATATTAGGAATGATCTGAGCCTTAGCACAGCGGACGACCGTTTGTCGTTCCGGAGATGGCACCTTAGAATCGCAGTCTCGCAGTACCCTGAAGTAAAAATCGAGTATATGTCTACGCCAAGCAGCGTGGTCGCGACTGTAGGTTATCAGCGTTCGCAACAATGCCGGTTTGGCGCAGTGCAACCACCAGTCAATCGTTGTAGGATATGCACGGACGCGATTTTCACACGAATTTCAGATGTCCTCAACGGCTTGGCGGCAGTCCGAGTACGACAGGTGAGCAATGTTTAATTTCCACGGACTGCAGCTTCTCCACCCGTATTACAGCCGTATGGTGATGGCAGAGATGTAAGCTGAGTGGTCCGAGAAGGCTGCAGGCTACAATTCCACATCCTGTGTCCCAGCGGTAGAGTGCGTGAGACATAGATCCGGGCGATGCGCCTGGAGGAGTGGCTCGGGAAGTGTGTGAATCCCGGTCAGTGGCCGTGAGAATGTTCCCAAGTGTCCTCCATCTCCAGGGCTCGGATTAGCGTCTCGAGTTCTGGGCACGGATTATGTCATGGGACTTGGTCCCGGGGTGCCAGTACGCAATTGTAGTCACCCCCCACCCACCCACTAGATGGTCGTGGCGCCCTTGAAAGAGCGGGGCGACGTCTTCTGAAAACAATCGTGAAAGTTCGCGACGTCTGTCCATCCCAGAAGGTGCATAGATCTTGATAAGGTGGATACCCAGTACAGCGGGTGCCATTCCTCTTACCCCAGGCAGGAAGAGGATATCGTCCGTCACTATCCCATCCCAAAGGAGTACAGCGACGCCGCTGCCTGTGGGTGAAGCTGGGAGACGCATGCACCATAACCGTACATGCCTGGGAAGTCGTCGGCGTACACCGCCTGGAGAAGAACAATATCGATGGAAGCAGAATTCAACATATCCTGAAGCAAGGATAACTTAGCACGCGTCCTTATTGTGTTGACGTTTATAGTCGCAACACGATGAGTTTGAGGGCTATCCATAGCACCCATGTCAGCCATCGGAACCCTTGCAAGGGGTGTGTGTACGTGACGTCAGGCTGTCTCTTCACTGTCACTAATAGTAGAAAAGGATCAACACTGGTGGGGTGAATTCCCCAGCTTGTCGTTCAACACGATGGGCAAGGATTCTGGCTCAACGTCGTCTGCCCAGTCGCCGTGAAATACCATCGACTGTTGGTGGCTGCTGGTAGCTTCTTCGGTACTTGGAGCAGACTCCTTCGGCGCTACTGGCTGGTAATCGGCAGCGGCTGTCTGCATGTGATCTTACTGTTATGTGGGGTCGGAGGGACTAAAGACGTCACCATGGCGATCTGTTGGATGGAATGTTACTGCGGCCTCTGTACCGCAGCTACCGTCGTCGGAATGTCCACAGTCCATGACAGACGTTCGCTGCAAGCATTCGTCCGATGAAGCACACCGCCGTCTCTTCTGTTTCCGCGGGTCACCGTAGGAATTCAATATATGTCGGGATTTCAACATATGTCGGGATTTGAGCAAGTCGTCGTCAGAGACAATCCGACCTGACGTGTCCTTCCTGGCCACAACAGCAGCAAGTGCATGTCTGTCCGTCATACATAATAATCGCCCTACATCCGCTGATGACAAGATAGGATGGTACATGTTTCGTCAGTTCAGTTTTGATCTGTCGTACCCCATTAAGAACCAGGTACGTGGCTGACCACTCTGTCGTAAGGCTGGAAAGCCGCGGTGACTATATCTGGTGGTACTTCGGACGGGAGTTCGAAGACGCGTATCGTACGGAGGCCAAGCCCCATATGGTCGATAGAGACTGCCCAAATATGGCCATCTGAATGTTTGAATTGAAGATCGTTCGCAAGTGCTCGCACGACTCTGTAGCACTCCTCTTCACTCACTAATGTGACGTAGACAACACTGCTCGTAATAGAGAGATGGGTACCAACTATGCCCTGCAGATCAATTTCAACGTCGTCACGTAGAAAACGTTCCACTTCAAAAGCTCACGGCCTTGCATGATCGGGTTGAAAACTGATGTTGATGGTGGTTTGTCTTTATTAATGTACCATTATAAGTCGGTAGTGATGGACTCTAAAATAGCGGCGACAAAGTAATAAACAACTACGGACACTCGCGACCACGCGAACGGGACGTAAACAGGACGTCCTCGCTGCAGCACTGCAGAAAGCAGGCTGAAACCTTAGACCAAACACATACAAAGCCGAAGTTCACAAGAAAAAGTTTTTGTCGATATCATGATAGGCGATACTGATATGATTGGAGCATTTAATAATGATGTCTCTCTGCTCTTATTTCAGTAATGTGTTATATTTGGCAGCTTATATTTCACAACAGTGCGTTGGCAGTAAAGAAAACCTTAACAGACAATCCTTACTGTTAAAGTTTTAATTATTGACAACGTAGTGTTTCGAAATATACACTAGAAAATATAATGCTTTGAAAGGTAATTCTAGTGGGACTATATAAATTATTGAGAATGTAGGCAAAATTTACTGTACTAACAACATTTATTTTCCCAAAACTGACATAAATTATGCTAAACAAGTTATTTATTGAATACCAGAAATAACTAACAGGTGATTTAACACAACACTGGACAAGGATCCTGGGTGGCAGAGGCAGTTTAACTAGTGCAGTGAGTCAAGTACTCTGGCCCTAAATATATGGATAACGCAATCTGAATTGATCTGATGCTGAGCAGACTTTGATTAATTAAATCTACGGAAGTTTCTCTCTATATTGTTGCAGCTGAGAGCAAGTGTCGATTGATATCTGTACGCCCTGACAGTGCTGGAGTGGCAGTACGTTACCCTGTTTACATCGTGTGGCGATGTAACTTGCAGCTGGCGAGATGTGTGCGTCGGAGATGAGACGTGGAGGAGGCACCTGTGAATCGATCTCGGCCACGAAAGAAATGCAAAAATCTCACGGTCTAGCTATCGGGCAGACGGATCGCAATTTACTCTCTACCAGAGCCCTGAAATCACGGTAGATATCAGTGCGTGACACACCAAATTGTTGGTCGTACCAAGGACCAATTTGGCTCACTTATACTACAGAGCACACAAGGAGACCAAACTTCAAGACTGGTAAACCAAAAACGAATAAGTGTCCTCGGCAAACGAGTAGTCCGAGACGTTAGAAGTCACATTGTCAGTACAGTAAGAACTCCCCAGTCTAAACTACTCGCAAGTAAAGTCAGTCTCAGGACAGGTCCCAGGTACCAACCACACATGCCCACATGCCAGAGCTTCGACCAGAAGTGCTTACCAGACCAAAGTCCCGCACCCGAGTGCTTCGCACCTCTCTCTCTTTCTTTTTTTTTTTTTTTAAAAAAAAACGCTAAATGCATGAACAACATCCAACATCGGTCTTGAGCCAACTCTAGAGTTGCTAATTTCCCATACTACACGACAGCACAAACTAATGGCCAACCAGGGCAAGATTTAAGAAATCTGCATCTCTGAAGAAAAACCGTCAATAAATGGCTTTTTCCGATGTCGTGTCTCTTCCCACGGCAACAAGCGAAAAGATGCAATATCCAAGATCGTTATCTGAATCACCTGTGCCTTGGAGCTTGTTAGTCTTAGCTAAAAGGAGTAATAGAGATTCTATCACCAAACGTTTGTTAGACGCCGGGTTTTTCTTATAGAACCGAGGCGGCTGGGGGACCACTTCCCTATTTGCACTATCGGCGAAAACGAAAACTGGTGAATTTTTATTTTGTATAGCTCTGCACACAATGCCCTGTTTACGACTCCACTGTGTAGACATGCTCCTTTAGACCATCGCCCAAGCCCAGGCTTCCACTAGCGCCGAGGTACGCAGCACGGTTGTAATGCTTGAGTCCTGTCTGGACGAGGGACTGCCCTGTCTGCCCTGTATGGCTGTGGGCCTGTCCGGCAAGATTTACTTAGGGATGGGCTCGCCGCCAATTACTTTCAACTCCCAATAAGCCGTCTCTACGAGCTAAGAATCATAAAAATACCTCGTGCTTTTAACGCCCTACCAGGCTCCATCAACGTCTGCCCAGGTTGTTAACTTTCTAGAGTCTCGCTGAAGGTGCGTCAGGTTGTAATGAAATCTTTAATAACTTTTCGTATGCGAAAAATAGGTGAGAGAGTAACTTGTCTCTCTCAACATTATTGAAATAATAGCAGAGGGAACTTATTATTAAATTTTTCCACTCACATCAGTATTGCAGTTTCTCAAGAATAGCGACCATGTCTGCTATAAACCAGAAAAACGTTTCTATCTTTTGTCATTCAATGTTTAGTTGCGTCCAAAGTTGTGCAGGACGTTTTTAAGATAATTTATTTAAGATCGATTTCGACTCTTGTGCTATTCTCAAGTGACAGCTCGCTGTGATTTGAGTCTATAAATACGGTTGAAATGAGAGCGATTTCTTCTTACGAGCTAATGAATATGATTGGATGTAATCGATAGTTGGCTGTTACTTGGCAGTATACCCGAGACTGCCATCATAATTAACTAGTAGTCCAGGTAGAGCATGCTGTTACACCTCTTATGATATTCTAGCTTCACCAGTTCACTCCATTATACGCTTTGAAATCGCTGCTCGCAATTTACTGTGAATCCTAGATCTTTTTTGGTGGGTGTGCGGGGAGTATGAGTATAGAACTTGAATTCAAATTTTGTGTTACAATGACTAGGCCATTAGTAAAGTATAATTAATGATATATTTATAATAGTCTTATACATAAGTATTAGACAACATACATTGCAAAATGAAGAGAGAAACAAATTGTTTATAATGTACAATATTTAAATTACAACATTAAAGTTTCCGATATTACGTTATTTACAACGATGAGTGACCGAGAACATACATAAATGAGAACAGTGGTTAGGACACTGCATGCCGCATGCCAGCCCATGTCCGGATTACCGACGCAATAACAGTAAAAGTTTAGGTCTTTTGTTTCTGCTGATTATTGATACCATACGTGGATGATTGAAGAATGAGTGCGTTGATGGGGGAAACAAGTTTGGCATAAAAGATTTCAGATATGGCATAAAAGCTTTCGATATAAAACGGGTCTTCGTTAGAATAACATTTATTTGTAAGTTATTGGCAACTGTTGTACTCCTAATGAAGTATGAGATATATAACATTATACGCACGCCTTATTCTGAACAGCTTGAAATTTATGAAGATGCGTCGACATGGCATTTCCCCATATTGGCAGGCATACAATATGGCTGGTCGCATTATCGATTCATAAAGTAGGAGACTGTGTTTCCTGTTAAGCTACGACCTTCTGTTTATTTACAGGATATAAGGCAAGTAACACACAGTGTGCATTGTTCGCAGCTTCTATTATATGTATGTTTCTTATAGGTAAGACCTCATTCAAAGAGAACAAGATAATTTTTGAAGTCAGTCCCAGGAATTTCCTTCATTGAACAGCTGCAGGGGAGTATGTAGATGTTGACTTTTTCCTGTATGAAACGTTGCCTGACTTTGGCCTACATCTATCTTCACCCGCCAGACGAGCTTTCTTGTAGGGACATTAACGCAGATTTATTTTATACTGGGAAACGTTTTCACCAGAAGATGCGGTTTTCGTTATTCAAAAAGAACCTAAAAATGTGGCCTTTAAACGGCCCCCTCCCAGCCCCTCCCCCACCAAAGCTCACATTTCATTAGTAGAGGTTTTTATTATGCCGGCCGGGGTGGCCGAGTGGTTCTAGGCGCTACAGTCTGGAACCGCGCGACTGCTATGGTCGCAGCTTCGAATCCTGCCTCGGGAATGTGTGTGATGTCCTTAGGTTACTTAGGTTTAAGTAGTTCTAAGTCTAGGGGACTGATAACCTCAGAAGTTAAGTCCCATAGTGTTCAGGCCCATTTTTAGTATATTGTCCATTCCCTCCTACCGCCGGACAAAAATTTGTGACTACGAGAATGTTTTCCCCCGTTTTCCCTTTTTGGTCTTCGTTAGTTGGGTTACACCATTTTCTAAGCAGTAGTACAGCCCAATGTAGATTGTCATGAATGTTCGGTACGTTTCCGACAACATAATGTATCACTGTATCGTCAGCGAAGGATCTATTTTGACTGGATGCTAGTCCGGTATGGCAGATAACTGCGGCGGTCCCGAAAGGAAACCTTGTGGTACGCTGGCGGCTATAGAGTAGACATCAGAAGCAGTATCACTAACAAAGACACTAGCCTTACGTTCCATAAAATACGCACTAATTAAGCTGACAACATACCGTGAGAGCTGTAATGTTCATAACTTGTACTGTAAAACATTGGTTGATTGGTTTCGCGGAACGGACCAAACAGCGAGGTCATCGGTAATTACCGTAAAATATTATATCATACTCTACAGAGGGATAGAACAATATCTAAGTATATAAGAGCCATGGATTGACCATCATTATAACCACCGGTAATTGCTTCCACTAGCCGTAGCAACTGTAGCGCAGCAGAATGTTTTGAACGAAATCCGTGCTGCATACTTTGCGGAGCCGAGAAGTACGACCCGTTTTGTTGCTTTCTAATTGATAAGAGACTAACTATCCTGTAATTTGTGGGATATATATCGTCTGTTGTTGCATTTTGTACAGCAATTACCTTGGCATGTTTCCACTGACTGGAAAAACGCCTTACTTTTAACATTGAGTTACCGATGAGCAACGATCTTCGGACTCTGGGAGGCAAGTTTAATAACATAATATTGACAATCCCCTCTACACAGAGAGATTTACATTATTTTTGGTGAGATGTAACTTCATTAACTTCCAGCAGAATAGTGAAATCGATGCTATGATTACCATTAATGTAACTGGTGATTAACAGTAATAATGTTGCAGGGATTGAAGGGTGCAGAATTTTGAGTCCATGACGATGCAATTTATTCTGCCAAAGCTTGAGGCTTTTCTCTAGTTGACGTAGCCACGGTAGGTCTGTCAAATGGTGGTCAGCTCACGAAGGATTTTCTGTATAACATTCCAGATAGATTTTGTAGCTGGGGTTCAGTTTGAGACTAAAGTGAAATGCGTCGATTACGTGTTTCCTTTATTGTTTTGCATTTTTTAGGCTATTTAATTCAGTTTTTACTGCTGGATCACGCTTCCTTTGCCAGAAGTTGCTTATGCTCTTCTTAATTATATTCAACCTACGAAACTTGAGAGGAAATTCAGGGCCTAATTTGTGCGACGGAAGGAAGGCCATGTGCTGAGGTTAGCCGCTGTGGTCAAAAGATCTGCCAATAACATACCTTGCCGTCCCAGCTCTTCAATAGTCTATATATGGGAGAAAACACCAGTGATAGTGTCAAGTCGTTGCTTATATGGTTCCCACGTAATATTCCTGTACGGCTGACTTATCTCTCTGCCTGGCGATGTATCTGACGGTTATCAATAACAGGCTATGATCAGAGTTGAGGATACAATTAGTATTAACATCTGTAAGAGTTGGCACATTTTTTTATGGATGACGACATCCAGAACGTCCGATAAGAATGCAGCTTTTGTTGGGTAATGGGTCAATTCATTTGGTGAAAGAGTATCTAGATTTGACATATTATGGTATGTGGTCCTTGAATGACACATGGGAGGTTTAGAATTCCTACCACCAGCTATTATTACGAGTTCAGCAGGGCCACTCAAGACACAATTGGTATTAGCCGGTAAATATGGAAGAGCGCAGCCGTGGCTAGGAGAATAAACAACCTGGTTCAAAGCACTAACTTTCGTAGTTTCACGTTTATTCTCTTTGTGTCGTGCACAATGTACTGAAACAAGAGACACAGTGTAATTTGCTACAATGGGTGGAAGGACCCACGGCGAAGCATGTCGTCGGGACTGTGAATGACTACGTAAAAGCCGGTGGATACTTCAGTCAACACGGAGTTGCATGATTACACAAGCTCTTGCCATCATCAACGACGAGCATATGAACTCAAGAACGGCCACCCAAATAATACTTGTCGAAGAGGCTGTAATTTTCTGAAACTGAGTCTACGTAATGAGGCATCAGATAAAGCAGAAAACGCTTCTACAATCTGGAACATTGTACTTGAGACAAACGAGGTAAGTTCTTAGGAAAAGATTATGATCTAGAGGGCGATGTTCTCACTCCTTCTGATGGGGACATCACTTTCGCGCTTGGTGAAGCCACAACACCTGTAGATCTATAGTCACAGGTAAGGAGAAGCGCCAATAGTCGTTACAAATAATACCACTCAGACCTGTCTGTAGTTATTGTTAAAAGCGTTAACGAAAATATCGGATGTTTACATCCCATGGAAGTAGAACGCATTTTACATTCCTTAGGCCCCGAGATCAGGAAAAAATGTATCTGTATAGCTTCAACTGGTCGAAACAGAGCAAGGATAGAAGCAGAATCAGAATTGGTTTATAACTCTCTGGACAAGCATGCGATTTTTAAAGAAAAGAGTCTGGATGATTATGTACCAACATCTCACACATCTTACACATCCCAGCAACTGGTCATTAAAAACGAGCTGACGGAAGATGAGACACTGCAAGTCATGCAGTGCGAGAATCGCCCAGTAGCTGTTTAGAGAGGTGGAGCCAATTGTGCTCAGGTAAGCGAGATGAATCAACACCGCTGCTGTGTGCGTGGTCACACTCCAAGCTCAGTGTGCTAGCTGGCCGCTGAATACATTCAGGGAGTGCGGTGTTCCGTGAAGACCTCCGTGCGCGACCAGTCATGCAGTGCTGTTAACTGTTTATGCGACGTACACCCTAATGGGCTGTCCCGCCACCACTAACGCTTCCTCTCTGTGCGGGGCCTCATGGCTATCGAAGACACAGAACAAATACCTCCGATATGTATGCACCCTGTCGAGAACCTCGTATGTCATTCTATACGTGCTGCATCAGTGTCTCAGTTAAATAAGTACAGATGGTGAATAAAAAATGGAAACACCAGAAACAACACATTACCGTTCCTGATCCGGTATAGGAAAACAGTTGGCAGTCGCTGGTTGGCTGGTTAGTTGATTTGGGAGAGAGGACCAAACAGTGAGGTCATCAGTCCCATTGAATTAGGGGAGGATAGGGAAAGAAGTCGGACGTCCCCATTCAAAGTAACGATCCCAGAATTGTTTTTAAGCAATTTAGGGAAAACATGTAAAATCAGGATGACGGGACGCGGGTTTGAACCATCGTCCAAACGAGTCTAGTGTGTTAACCTCTGCGTCACCTCGCTCGGTCTTTCAGTCGTCTCGGAATGCATAAACAAAGGTCCTGTATGACATCTGAAGATATTGGATAGGTAATTCAGTACGTAAAGTGAAATGAAAATGTAATAGTGCAGGGGATTGAAACGCTGTTGTAGGGAAAGTAGTAGAAGAAAGGCTTATAGGAGAATATGGGCTTGGTACTAGGAACGAGATAGAAGATAGACCAACTGAGATCTGCAATAAATTTCGGCTAGTAATAGCGAGTATTCAAGAATAAAGAGGAGGGGGTATCTACATCTACATTGATACTCCGCAAGCCACCCAACGGTGTGTGGCGGAGGGCACTTTACGTGCCACTGTCATTACCTCCCTTTCCTGTTCCAGTCGCGTATGGTTCGCGGGAAGAACGACTGTCTGAAAGCCTCCGTGCGCGCTCGAATCTCTCTAATTTTACATTCGTGATCTCCTCGGGAGGTATAAGTAGGGGGAAGCAATATATTCGATACCTCATCCAGAAACGCACCCTCTCGAAACCTGGCGAGCAAGCTACACCGCGATACAGAGCGCCTCTCTTGCAGAGTCTGCCACTTGAGTTTATTAAACATCTCCGTAACGCTATCACGGTTACCAAATAACCCTGTGACGAAACGCGCCGCTCTTCTTTGGATCTTCTCTATCTCCTTCGTCAGACCGATCTGGTACGGATCCCACACTGATGAGCAATACTCAAGTATAGGTCGAACGAGTGTTTTGTAAGCCACCTCCTTTATTGATGGACTGATGGACTACATTTTCTAAGCACTCTCCCAATGAATGTCAACCTGGTACCCGCCTTACCAACAATTAATTTTATATGATCATTCCACTTCAAATCGTTCTGCACGCATACTCCCAGATATTTTACAGAAGTAACTGCTACCAGTGTTTGTTCCGCTATCATATATTCATACAATAAGGGATCCTTCTTTCTATGTATTCGCAATACATTACATTTGTCTATGTTAAGGATCAGTTGCCACTCCCTGCACCAAGTGCCTATCCGCTGCAGATCTTCCTGCATTTCGCTACAATTTTCTAATGCTGCAACTTCTCTGTATACTACAGCATCATCCGCGAGAAGCCGCATGGAACTTCCGACACTATCTACTAAGTCATTTATATATATTGTGAAAAGCAATGGTCCCATAACACTCCCCTGTGGCACGCCAGAGGTTACTTTAACTTCTGTAGACGTATATGTGGATAAGGGCGGGAGACGCAGGAAGATTTCAGTTACATTATAAGCGTCCATACTTTTTGTGTCTGCACAGTGAGTGTATTAATGTGTGCAAACATGGCTTACCACTTAGCACGCAAATGGACAAAACATCTGAACTGTCATCTCAAGCCCAGGGTCTTAAACAGACATTCTAAATAAATATAGCCGGCCGGTGTGGCCGTGCGGTTCTTGGCGCTTCAGTCTGGAACCGCGTGACCGCTACGGTCGCAGGTTCGAATCCTGCCTCGGTCATGGATGTGTGTGATGTCCTTAGGTTTGTTAGGTTTAATTAGTTCTAAGTTCTAGGCGACTGATGACCTCAGAAGTTAAGTCGCATAGTGCTCAGAGCCATAAATAAATATGAACCTGGCCCTGTAAGGGAGTTAACATTAGGTGCGGATCGTAACAAAAATCATTATATATGCTGCTGTCACGTAACTAGAATGCATCAATTAATGAAAGTGAAAGTTTTGGATCTATTCTAGAAAGACAAACCAGCTATTCCCTTTTTTTTCTACATATAATTTATCAGCTGTGCTTTCCGGGGGTCAAGTGATACACAACAGTAATGTTCAATTACTTTTGACACTCAGTAACAAAATATTGAACTCTAGGACAGATTGAACTGATGACTATTAAAATCGTTATCTCTACATATGAAAAAAAATGTATGAGGAAAGAATGATTAAAAGTCTTCATCAGCTCATTTACATCTACGTTATTATAGCTGGTCATTGCACTAAGTTGGTCAATGTACTGAGTTGGTCGAGAATAAATTTACTTTTTGAACCAATGAAAAACCTCTTATGCATGCAAGGTGAGGGTAGGTTAGTATCCTAGCTTGTGATATCAAATGGTCTAAGCGTACACCTGTTGGAGTGAGCAAAATCCCGACTGAACTCTTACTGTAACCTAATGAGAGACGGTACTTTACCAAGCGGCATCTGCAACAGCGTCGTCTCTGTGCTGGGTCTGAAACACTAATTCCCTATTCTGGCCTTGGCTCAATTCACTCAGTCTCAACTTTCCTGCATTCCGTAGAACATTAATCTTTCCCTAGTCGAAATATTGGCTATTGCACACTCGCTAAGGGTTGGAGCAACATGCACAGTTTCTTAGCTGGCAAAAACTCCCACAGGAATAATTAACTACCTCTTTGCTATCTGTCGTCACGATGCATGAAGAGTATTGTCGACACTTCACAGAAACAAAGCTCTAAACTCTTCGCTGTTTTCTACACACTCGTGCACTGTACCACGAGATGACAGAGACATCTAGCCATTTTAGTTCTCAAAATGCTTTTAAATAATGGGGACTTCCCCACCCTATCACGTCTGCATTGCCCAGTATGGCTTCAGCCAATCGCCGTCTCGCTAGAGGAGAATTTTATTTCTCTTGCTGGGTCACAGCCTTGTCCGTGTTAATGCTGTGCAGCCACTTACCCTCAGTCCTGGCAGTATTTACGTTAAAAACAATAATGTATTGTTCTGGCCTTATCCCTTTCTGCACTGAAGCTCGCCGGTCTCTTGTTAAGTGGTGTTCTCTGATGCCATTAAGCACCTGGTCGGTTCGTCTCCATAATGTCATTCACTTTTTTATGCATGCCCCTGTCTATATATTGGTATATATTGTTCTGTTAGTTTTTGGTACATGAGATTACTGCAGTTGCCTTTTGTTGATATAATATAATAATTCTTTCTGAGGATCTCATACTGTATCGTACTGTCCTTATGGATCATGCTCATGTAAGGGTTGTAAAATCTGGACACCTTACAAGATTACATCATGGTTAGGCAGAGATTCCAAAATCAGATACTGGATATTAAGGCATATTCAGCAGCGGATGTGGACTCAGATCGCAATTTGGTACTAATGAAGAGTAGGCGGAAGTTTAAAAGATTAGCCAGAAAGAATGAATACTCCAAGAAGTGGGATATGGAAGTACTAAGGAATAAAGAGATACATTTAAAGTCCTCTAAGGCTATACATACTGCATTAAGGAATGTCTCAATAGGCAGAAGAGGAGTGAACATGTCTGAAGAGAGAAGTTGGGAAGAAAACCATGGGTACAAAGTAGGTAACTGCGAAGAAACCAGGACTAACAGAAGAAATACTCCAGTTGGTCGGTGTAAGAAGAAAGTATAATAGTGTTCAGGGTAATGTAAGTATACAGAAATAAAAATCACTTAGAAATTAAATGAACAGACAGTGAATGGCAGCTAACTCGAAGTGGCTGCATGAAAAATGTGAAGAAATCGCAAAAGAACTAATTGCTGGAAAGGACTGACAACACATAGAAAAGTCGAAACAAATTTCAGTGACATTAATAGCAAGTGTGGTGACATTAAGAGTGCAATAGGTATTCCCCTGTTAAGTACAGAGGAGAGCAGCAGGTAGATGGAAAAAGTTTAAAATCATTGCAGAAAGTGACAACAAAACGACTATTCATGATGGTGCGTAGAATGTATGAGTAGGGCAAAATACCATCTGTCTTTTAAAAAAATAACATCTACCTAATTTCGAAGATTCTAAGAGCTGACATATGCGAGAATTATCGCACAATCACCTTAATAGCCCATGAATCTATGTTGCTGACAAGAATAATTTACAAAAAAATGGAAAAGAAAATTGAAGATGTTTTACATGATCAATAGTTTGAATTAGGGAAAGTAACGACACTAGAGAAGCAGTTCTGATGTTGTGGTTGGCAGAGGAAGCTATGCAAAAGAAAATTAAATAAAGGGTCAAAGGATTTGTCGACCGGAGAAAAGCATTCGGTAATGTCAGATGGTGCCAAATGTTCGAAATTCTGAGTAACATAGGTGTAGGGTAGCGAGAGACAGGTAATATGCAACACACACTAAAGCAAAGAGGGAATAATAACGGTGAAACACCAAGAACGAAGAGCTCGGATTGAAAAGGGTGTAAGACAGCAATGTTGGCTTCTGCTCCTACTGTTAAATCTATAGATTGAAGAAGCAATGTCGGAAATGAAAGAAAGGTTCAGGGATAGGATTAAAATTCAAGGTTAAAGGATATCAGTGATACGATTCGCTGATGACATTTCTAGTGAGTGGAATGAGCAGTCTGCTGAGTGCAGAATATGGACTGAGAGTAAATCAAAGAAAGACGAAGGTAATGAGAAGTCGCAGAAATGAGAACAGCGAGAAACTGTGCCCATAGGTGAAGTAATGGAATTCTTCTACTAAGGCAGCAAAATAACAAATGATAAACTAAGCAAGGAGGACATCAAAAGCAGACTAGAACAGCCAAAAAGAGCATTCCCAGCCAGGAGAAGTCTACTAGTATGAAACATTGGCCTTAATATGAGTAAGAATTTATGAGACTATACCTTTGGAGCACAGTATTTTATGGTGGTGAAACATGGACTGGGGGAAAATCAGAACAGAATACAATAGAAGCGTTTGAGATGTAGTGCTACAAACGAATGCTGAAAATTAGGTGGACCGATAAGGTAAGGAATGAGATGGTTGACCGTAGAATCGGCGAGGAAAAGAATTTGTGGAAAACACTTACAAGACGAAAGGACAGCTATGAAGACATGGAATGACTTCCATGGTACAAGGAGGAGCAATAGAGGTAAAAAAAATGTAGAAGAAGATGGAGATTAGAAAACATCCAGCAAATAATTAAGGATGTAG
Source organism: Schistocerca piceifrons (assembly GCF_021461385.2). NCBI lineage: Eukaryota > Metazoa > Arthropoda > Insecta > Orthoptera > Acrididae > Schistocerca > Schistocerca piceifrons. The sequence continues at coordinate 686,960,831 of NC_060140.1, forward strand.
GTAGCAAGTTCTGCTCTGAGATGAAGAGGTTGGCAACGGAGAGGAATCCTTGGTAGGCCGCATCAAGTACTCACAAAACCATAAATCTATTGACGCCTAGATTTGTGTCAACAGCAGCCATGTCGTCTTGGAACACATCGCCACCATTGCGGAATCAATATTATACCATGGAACGGGCCCTGATCGGCCAAACGGACATATAACAATATATATATATACAGGGTGAGTCACCTAACATTACCGCTGGATATATTTCGTAAACCACATCAAATACTGACGAATCGATTCCACAGACCGAACGTGAGGAGAGGGGCTAGTGTAATTGGTTAATACAAACGATACAAAAATGGACGGAAGTATGTTTTTTAACACAAACCTACGTTTTTTAAATGGAACCCCGTTAGTTTTGTTAGCACATCTGAACATATAAACAAATATGTAAAGAGTGCCGTTTGTTGCATTGTAAAATGTTAATTACATCCGGAGGTATTGTAACCTAAAGTTGACGCTTGAGTACCACTCCTCCGCTGTTCGATCGTGTGTATCGGAGAGCACCGAATTACTTAGGGATCCAAAGGGAACGGTGATGGACCTTAGGTACAGAAGAGACTGGAACAGCACATTACGTCCACATGCTAACATTTTTTATTGGTCTTTTTCACTGACGCACATGTACATTATCATGAGGGGTGAGCTACACGTAGACACGTGGTTTCCGTTTTCAATTACGGAGTGGAATAGAGTGTGTCCCGACATGTCAGGCCAATAGATGTTCAATGTGGAGGCCATCATTTGCTGCAAACAATTGCAATCTCTGGCGTAATGAATGTCGTTACACGCCGCAGTACATCTGGTGTAATGTCGCCGCAGGCTGCCACAATACGTTGTTTCATATGCTCTGGGGTTGTAGGCACATCACGGTACACATTCTCCTTTAACGTACCCCACAGAAGGAAGTCCAGAGGTGTAAGATCAGGAAAACGGGCTGGCCAATTTATGCGTCCTCCACGTCCTATGAAACGCCCGTCGAACATCCTGTCAAGGGTCAGCCTAGTGTTAATTGCGGAATGTGCAGGTGCACCATCACGCTGATACCACATACGTCGACGCGTTTCCAGTGGGACATTTTCGAGCAACGTTGGCAGATCATTCTGTAGAAACGCGATGTATGTTCCAGCTGTTTGGGCCCCTGCAATGAAGTGAGGACCAATGAGGTGGTCGCCAATGATTCCGCACCATACATTTATAGTCCAAGGTCGCTGTCGCTCTACCTGTCTGAGCCAGCGAGGATTGTCCACGGACCAGTAATGCATGTTCCGTAGATTCACTGCCCCGTGGTAGAACTGCAACGCATTCTCTGTTAATGCCCATTGACAGAATTGCACTCGATGATTAAAGTCATCACCATGTAATTGCTGATGTAGCGACACATGAAACGGGTCAAAGCGGTGACGATGCAGTATGCGCATGACACTACTTTGACTCAGTCCACCGGCTCTCGCAATGTCTCGTGTACTCATGTGTGGGTTCATGGCAACAGCAGCTAACACACCAACTGCACCCGCTTCTCCTGTGACGGGCCTGTTACGGACCCCTTTGCGTGCTACGACCATACCTGTTGCATACAGTTGGCGGTAGATGTTTTGCAATGTGCGGCACGTTGGATGCTCTCTGTCCGGGTACCGTTCTGCATACACCCTGCAGGCTTCTGCATTTCGTCGACACTCGCCATAAATGAGTATCATCTCCGCCTTTTCAGAGTTCGAATACACCATAGTCACAGTTCCTACATCACTGCACTATCACAGACGTCTGGTAACAATGTGTACTACAGTTGGTCTGCGTGCGGAGACGAATGCAGAGTAACAATAGCAGCAAGCGCTACATGCGGACACTGCGACAGCTACACCAAACCACAACAGTGCACTACAGCCACATTCGTAAACACGGTCGTCATCGTAAACATGTCCCTGCAGATGCTGCTCGCCCACCGTGGCCCGTGTTTGTTACAACACGCAACTGTACGTCGGAGATTTCAAGCGTCAACTTTAGGTTACAATATCTCCGGATGTAATTAACATTTTACAATGCAACAAACGGCACTGATTACGTATTTGTTTATATGTTCAGATGTGCTAACAAAACTAACGTGGTTCCATTTAAAAAAAACGTAGATTTGTGTTAAAAAACGTACTTCCGTGCATTTGTGTATGGTTTGTATTAAACAATTGCACTAGCCCCTCTCCTCACGTTCGGTCTGTGGAATCGGTTCGTCAGTATTTGATGTGGTTTACGAAATATATCCAGCGGTAACGTTAGGTGACTCACCCTGTATATATATAATTTATCAGCATGAATTTTTCTTTTGTTAGAGCATGATTCTTTCTCTCAGGGATATTATCTTTTCTTATCATTTTTACTAAGATGCGTAAGTAAATATGAGACGGGTTCTTGAAGGGCCGCTGTTATTCCTGTACCAACTTTAGATTTTGAACGTGATGACTAAAATATAGTTGCCGTTAACTGAGCTGAATGTGGTTTTGTTAATTTCTATTTATTGATTCCAAAGCAAGGCTCGAGAGAATTTCGATTGTTGCCACGGAGCGGCCAAGATAAAACTTACTGAACTCATGGAATGTGTATAATTTAGAAAATGAACTTTAACGTAAATTAATTATCGGTTGCAATTTAGAAACGTTCTTACAACGAACAGTTACTGTTAACACTTTGAAAAATAGATTAATACTTCGACGTGTAATGGCCGACCAGAGGTTGCATCGAAAGATGAGCTTCCAGCAGTGCAAATTACTGAAAAACTGCTTATGAAAAGTAATTAGCTGCTGCGACTATTTGAGGTGACAACTATTACAAAGCAATTCATTTTGTGGTAACAATAATTAGTTTATTTTAGCAGAATAACGAATAACTTACATAAAGTATGTGTAGCCACTCAATAGCTGCCTTCTGTATCGCGAAACAAAACAGTGTGTATATGATAAAGTACGTCCTTCCTCCTCGCCCGTACAATCGCGTCTCTTATCGATCCTTTTTTATTTTCATAGACATGTATTAAATAACGATGCTACTCTTAAATTATCGCTGCATATCAGTTGTTTCAAGAACATTAAGTGTATATTTTATACTAATTATATTCATAAAATACGTTAACTACGGTTTACAACCGATAAAAATGTCAATATTTATGTGACGTACCGTCGCAATAACTCACTTAAAATCTTTCCTTTTTCGATATTTGCGGACCGCAGCGGAAGATACGTCCTGCAGGGATATGATTGCGATAAGGGTATCAAGTTACACTGTTGTCTATATGATTTTTATCTCACCAAAACTCAAACTAAATTTCAGGTAAAAAATATATGTAAAACCAAAACTAACCGTCCTAAACAGTTGCATGCCTTACTGCAACGAATGTTATCTCGTAATAACTTGCTGTGTTACAACCTGACGACGTTAATATGCCTAAATAAGCTCACTGTGATTTACACAATCAAAAGCATAGAGAGTAGAGTAACTGGTATAGCTTTATTTCAGTATCTTTGCTGTTCATGCCGTTGTAATGATGGATGACTTCAAATTCCAAGGTACAGACTGGAAGAGTCATGCTATCAAAACTGGGAAGTTTCAGCAGCATCATTCAGACAACTATATTCCGAGCAGTGTCTCAAGGGATGGGAAAGATACACCATGTTTTAAAGGGCTCATTACGAAACCGTTATGTAAACACGGGGAGTTTCTATACGATTACGTGGCGTCTGTTCTTTCGGACGTATCCGGACGAGGGGAGCGCGACGAGATAGTTGGTGCATTTGCGATAAACACTGTGTCCAGGTGGCGCAGTGGCTAACGCAATTGCCTAGTAAGCAAGAGATCTCTGGTCGGACTCGAGGTCCGGTATACATTCTCGTTCGTCGGCGCAGATTCCACGTAAAGTCCCGCTGCAGCTCATACCATTAGTTCCATGCCTTTCCTTTCCACCACACCACCTTCAATCTACAAAAGAGAGCTTCGTCCAAGAGTAAAGAAAAGTCAAAAAGTAGCTGAAAATTCTAAACTAAGTGAAAAGAAGCATAAGGAGAGCCATGAAGGAAACAATGACTTTGAATGAAAAATTTTGTAACCGATCTGCCTAAAAATCCTAAAAGGCGTTGTTGCTATGCAAACTCAGTAAGCGGTTCGAAATCATCTACTAAGTCACTCTCTCATTGTCCTGGCGCCGAAGATAACACAGAGAATGGCGAAATCCTGGAATCCTTCTTGCGAAATTGTTTCACCACAGAAGATTGTAATAAAGACGATCTTTTCAACCATCGTACGAACATCTAAACAGCCGATATGAGATATCGATATGGAATACAACAGCAGCTACTATCGCCTTTTAATGGGAAGGCATCCAGACCAGTTGAGATACCCGTAACATTTGCAAAGACTGTGTGAAAGAACTTGCTCCGCTTCCAGAAAGAGTTCATGGTAGTTAGATGGAGCAACAAAGAGTACCTACTGACTAAAAATGTGGAGGCGATTCCAGTTTCAAGCAGACTGGAGGACAGATGCACATAATTATACACCAGTATCGTTGACGTCAGTGTGTGGTAGAATTACGAAAAATGTTTTAAGCTCAACAATTATGAAAATTTCTGGATAGTGAAAATCACACTAAAAATAGATTCCTCAAAAAGGTGTCTTGCAAAACTTTGCTCTCTGTTTGCCCACGTGAACCATAGCGCTGTAGACAATAGCGCTCAGGTTGATGCCGTATTCCTCGACTTTAGGAAGGCATTTAACGCACTGCTGTTTAGTGAAAGAAATACGAGCTTACCGAGAATCGGTCAAAATTTGCGACTAGATTAAAGTCAGTAAATAATCCACTTCAGTTATTAATCAATGTTGTTCAAATTTGGTACACAACCGTTTGCTATTAATGGATTGTGCTGTCAAAATTTCAGATTTTTATTTATTATAGTGCCGGAGATAAAGAAAATTACCTAAAAGTCCTAAACCCAATGCTTGTTTCTTAAAAACAAGTTAGGAATAAATAGATTGACTTCTATTATCAGTTGAAGCCATTACAAAATTACCAGTGCATAAAAATCAATTAATTAGCATTTTCTTTTTTAGCACTTCAGTCCCTGTCCATTATGTAATACAAAAACTGTAATAATTATTATCTGATTATATTTTGTTATTTGAGTGCCTGCGAATAATTGGAAGAGTGTATGGGGGGCCATGGTGCAACCATGATTCAGATGACGTAAGTCGGTGTGAGCTTGCTTTTGTATAAAAGCAGCCAGAATGAAAGTTAGAGGCGAAATAACTTTATTTATCAAGTTGGAGAGTATTCTGTACTTCGCTTATTTTGATTAAACAATGTACTAGAAATTGATGTTTTAATGACGTTAATTACTATCAGATTATTGATGGGATAAAGCAAGATTTGCGGCGAGAATGATCTGGAAGGAACATTCCGGGTCGTTTAGATCAACAGCCAATCAGAATTAAGCTGTTGCCGCGCGAATATAGTGGAGAGGCAGTAAGTAGCTTAGTTGGAGATAGTCGCTCGCTAACCAGCCTACAGCATGTTAGATAGCTCTATAAAAACAGTCTAAAAAATGAAGAAATAGTGAGTTAATAGCGGTTCGAATACCTCGTGACTGAAGCGACCGGAGTTACGAGCATTTTAATGAAAGTTTGGTGTTTCTAAATTAAGTAGTTTGAGAGATATGAGCGTGTGAACTTTCTGGTTGTAGTATCAATTCCGCGTGGCATGTTTCGTACTCTGTACGGAATACTTTGGCGAGCACTTCTTTCGAAGAAGACCACTTAAAGTCCAAATGTTTAACCCGCGAATAGTTGTGTGTCGGTACCTGGTAGAAGGTGAAAATTAGTCCTGTTGGACTTGCAAAAATTCGGGCAGCTTTTCGAGTGAAATTGTGTTTTACAGACAGTGAACTTTGAATGATAGAGCATTACCATATTAAATACGGACTTGATAGCCATTTATTGTGTTTCCAAACGAATCAAAGGTGGATTCAATCTAATTTTAAATGCTTTATTCAATAAGACTGCTTCCTCCGAAACCGTGATTTTTAAAAAATGAACTTTCAGGAACTGACTTTCAACTGGAATTACGCGGCCTCTGTGTGGTAGGTATTAGGTAGTGGTTTTATCAACGCTGCTTTACACTGCTTAGCACGTATCTGCTACTACAGAGTGAAGGGACGTAGGAAAGAAGCATAACGAGGTAGGTGGACTTTCGATAAGTGAAATAGAGAATGCAGATCACCGATCCCGGCCCGCCAGAATCAGTTCGCTCTTAATGGAACAGAATCGAAAACTATAAAGGTAAATTCCGGATTACAGCAAGAAAATGTGTTAGGACCGTTACCGTTTACAATATATGTAAAGATAAACTAGAGTATTGATTACATATTGTTGGAAACTGGTTGGTTGATAGATTTATCGGTCCTATAGAAACAGGAACGTCTGTAAAATATCTAGTAGTAAGTATTCACAGCGACCTTAAGTTTAATTACTACATAAATCTAATTGTAGGAAAAATAGTTGCCAGACTGAGATTCACAGGAAGTACTTTAAGGAAATGTAACCCATCAATAAAAAAGTAGCATACAAGGGGCTTCTTCTACACATTCTTGATTGTTGCTCATCAATATGGCATTCGTACCAGGTAGGGCTGATAGAAGAGACAGAAAAGATCCATCGAAGAGCGGAGCGTTTCGTCACGGGATTGTTTAGTCGGCGCGAGAGTGTTACAGATATTCTCAACAAACTCCATTGGCAGACGCTACAAGAGAGTCGTTATGCATCGCGGCGAGTTTTGCCATTGAAATTTCGAGAGTACTTTCTGGAAAGAGTCGGGCAACATATTACTTCGTCCCGCACACATCTCCTGAAATGACAACTAGAAATTTCGAGAAATTAGAGTAAATAAAGAGGCTTACCGACAATCATTCTTCTCACTTGTCAATCGCTAGTGGAGCGGGGAAAGGGGGATCAGTTAGCGGCAACAGAAGTACCCTCCACTACACACCACCAGGTGGCTAGCGGAGTTTTGATGCAGATGCAGGTACCACGATACGGCAGCAAGCAGTTTGCATCGTGGGCTTGTCGAGGTGTATCCAGATGAACTAGTCCAGGAATTGGAATAGGATGAAACAGGATACAGGGTTCATTCGACCAAATTACTTTCTCCCATTGCTCCATAGTTCAGGTTTTATGCCCGGGCATTTCCATCACTCGTTTCCAGATGGCCCCGCAGTTCGCAGCTTACGGAGCTTATTTCGTGTTGTTTTGGTGCTGACAGTGTTCGTCAGTGCGACATTGACTTACGCAATGAGTGACTTTTGCAACTTTCGTTCTTATTTTTCGTTACAATCCTCTTCGGCGACCGTCTCTCACTTTCTCACATCTTACAATTCGTCGGCGTTGTGACTTAGCGGGGGATGAATTTCAGCTTTCTCAGTAAGTGGAATAAATCTTCGACACGGTGCCTCTTCATACACCAAACATTGCAGATGCCTTAATTACGGCGGCACCCACCACAAGAGCACCTGAAATATTCCCACTTTCGAATTCGCTAGCTCCGACATGATGCACTCACAAGCACGCAAACTATTCTGACCACGGCTGATATTTACAATGCATTCAGGAATTTCACACGTGCTGTCCGTGGTCAGATACAACAGCGTCGCCTGCATCTGCATTCATGTTCATGCCTGCATGCCTCGCATTGTTACCACATTTTTAACGAGCTCCTGTAGTAGGAATTTAATGGCGAACGAGGGTTTGACCTATGAAGGGACTGAAAACATGTTACATAGCAGAAAATACAGGGTGACAATTAGTGACTTATATGAGAAAACGAAAATTAGTTACAAACTACGGCGCGCAGACACTTTATTCAACATGTCATTGTCACTACAGATATTCGGATGTAGGTTATGACTAGACCACGGACTTTTAGGTCGTAAAATAGTGTGTTTTAGGCACCTAAAATAGGCTCCTTCAGTAGTTCGTTTAGGCTATATAAAATCTAAAATAGGCTGTAATAAAAATGATGCAGAGAAAATAAAAATAAATTAAAATACACAGTGTTGACAGTAAGAACATGTTATTAGTCATTAAAACAAGGAGAATGATTATTTATACAGTTACAGAGCACAGCAATCTACAACATTAATATTGAACATAACTCCAAATATTTTTGAGTTCCTGCAAGATAGAGATCTCCATAAAAAAGATGTGGCAATGGTTTAATTAATACATTCATAGTTTCACATATTCTGACCATAGTTGGCTTCACAATAAATAACCAAAATCTTTCCTAGGTTTTCTAGTGAGAAACTGTGGCGCTTGTCAGTCAGAATCAATTTATACGCAGAAAAAGAACGTTCTACATCAACAGATGTGACAGGGGCGTACTTCATTTTCGGCACATGTTGGACAGGAATGCTGCAGTCAGGAGTGCTGGATTTTCCATTGAGTATGTCGGCAGCTGCACACAGCTCCTTCAGGCCAGTGTTCTTCTGCAAAACCGTTTGCATTTTTGCCCGTACTTTTTCTCCTACTTCACCTGGCGCTTCATTAATTTTCATTTTTACTTCTTCAAGAAAAGAAATATTGTCATAGATAAGTCTCCCTGAGCCTTCTAATTGTGAAATTATTCTTGTCACAAATGTGTAGTGGGCCGTAATGTAAGATAAGTCCCGTTTTAAAGAAGAATCTTTGAGTAACTTCATTGCTGCAGTTACGGATGCAGCATCCTCCGGTATATTTTCAATCACCTTCTGGACAGCTGAGAGATGCGTACTATAGTATTCTGCTGCTGTCAGCCACGTGCCCCAGAGGGAGACAACAGGCCCTGGCGGCAATGGGACATCTGGAAGCTGTTCTTTGAATGCCTGTTTTCTTGATGGTGCCTTAGCAAAAATTTTCTTCACCATAGATATTACTTTATTTATTTTAGGAAATTGTAGCCTTACTTGCTCTGCTATGCGGTTGATCCCATGCACTACACAAGTTACGTGCAGCGTCAATGGGTACTTTTAATAGTTGAAACGCCGCTATCGTTTTGCAGCAGCATCAGTGATGGCCAGAAGCACCTTATTTTCATCCACTCCGTTTGGGTATAGCACCTTAAGCCCATTGTTCACAAACTGTGTTATTGTTTGTTGGTTAGTTTTTGCAAGCTGTTTGGAGTAAATAAAATGAGCCCTGGATGAAGCATCTGGATCTAGCTTGCCAATAATCAGGTTTACGATGTAACGGCCAAGACCGTCAGTAGTTTCATCCACAGAAATCCATATACAAGATTATCCAACATCATCTTGGATTCTGTGCAATGCAGCATTGTAAGCTGAATCCACATAATTTTTACGTAAAGTTGACTCTGCAGGAATAGACTGATGGCAGTACTTCTCAAGAAAACCTCTAAAAATAGGGTTTTCTAGTTTCCGAAAGAGGATGTTTGCTGCCAAAAGTGCATGACACAAATCACTGCAGAACTGGTTTTTTTCGGAGGATTCACCAGATTTATTGGTTAAAAGAGTTTGCTTCAATTTTGACTTTCGTTCAATATTAGCATTATGCGCGATTCCATCTGCATGCTGAGTTAAGTGAGATTTCTTAACACTCGAAACCTAATACGAGAGAAAAAGGAAATGCAGTTTAGAATCGTATATAAAGAGTATTTCGTATTACTAATGGATAGCGATAAAAAAGTATCCTAAGTGACAGGAAACTAAGAAGTCTAAGTAAAACATCAACTAACCTCCTCGTTGCATGCTTGGCAGAAAATAATTTTCCCACCTGTTGTATAATGCGGAAAATCTCTCAGTAGAGTACGAGCAGACTTTGAACTAGCTGTTTTTGGCATGGCGTAGTATTCTCACACAGAAATTAGAATTTATTTTGCACTTAGAACGTCAGTAACACTTAACACGTCGGTCGCTACACAATGTACTGATTTGTTTTCGCTGGGAAAAAGTGAACGATGACCTGTTTCCTTTTTTTCCTTTTACTGCGGTGCATGGGAGCGGTAGGGGAAGTACCGTACTCGTTGCTGGACATATGGCACCTGACAGATGGCCGCACCTTCTGAACAAGCGAATAGAATCTACCGGTGCTTCAGATGAAAACAAGTCACTACTGGCAAATTATTTTTCGAACCGGAAAATTCACCTATAATACCTTTCACGAAACAGAGTAGTTTGATAGGCCTGCCGGTAGACAGCAGCGAGAAAATGCGCGAAGGGCAGTAATTTAGGTATAGAGTGCGTCTACGACTAACATTGTGATTTTTTATTCCGTGCTCAGCTTAAGTTCTATGAAACCGTTTCTTTGCGAAAATACACAGCTGGCCAGAATCCTACGAACGAAATATTTTCAAATACAACATTTAGTACTCCCACATTCGATTCTAATGTGAAACTCAAATCTTTGACCGGTTCCCATTCGCTCACCGAAGTTAAGCACTGTCGCGCTCGCCGCGTACTTGGATGGATGACCATTCAACCGTGCCGAGTGCTGTTGGTAGTAAGGCAAGCAAAGGAATTGTAAACAGTCTCTAACGACCTTCGCCTTCGACGAGACGTAAAGCCCTAAGTTTACTTCCTTTTTCTTCCTTTGAAAATACAAGAACTCTATGTCAGATTAACGAAATAGGTACTTTGTAGGATTTTGATGCCGAAATAGGCAAAATTAGGCGTCAACGTTGAAATACGCAATATTAGGTCTATAGAACTAACGATATTCAGTTTAGTTAGTCATGAAATGCATAAGTACCAACTTATATGCAAATTGGAGCTTAGGAAAAAAAATAGGTTTTAACCTAAAGATCCGTGATCTATTTTTTACATATGAATAATAAAACACCTATAAAGAGTATTTGGTATTAACAGGGCTAGCGATATAAAAAAAATTAAGAAAGACCGAAGTGTTAAGCAAATATGAAGCATGAGAGCATATCAACTAACCACCTTGCTGCACGCTGGGCAGAAAATACTTTTTTTCATCTGTCGTATAGTGTGGAAAAACTTGGAGCCACTGTCTTATATGATGAAATAGGCACTGTTTAGGATATTAAAGCCGAAATAGGCAGAAATAGGCACTAACGTCGAAATAGGCTTTTTTAGGTCCAATAGAATTAACGTTATTAAGTGAAAATAGTCATGAAACGCATAAAAACAATTTCAATGCAAATAGGACCTCAGGAACAAAATAGGTTTTTACCTAAAATCCGCGGTCTAGTTATGACATATATCTGCCACAATGACGATGCTGCGGCGCAGACGAATACATAAATTCTGCATGACCTGGTATAGTATCGGAATATCGCTGTTGTTGTCCTGAACAGCTGTTTTCCGGTCAACAATTGTTTTGAGGTTATTGCTGTAGACCTTGTATTTAATATAGCCCCACAAAAAGGAGCCGCATGTATTCAAATTCTCAGAATATGGCGGCCAATAAAGGCCCATGCTAGTGATCTCTGGAGAGCCCAGACCCAGACCGCGGACCCTAAGGGTTCCTCCAGGACATCAAACACTCTCCTGCTTTGCTGTGGTCTAGCTCCGTCTGCATGAACCACATCTTGTCGAAATCAGTATCACTTTGGATAATGGAGATGAAATCATCTTCCAAAACGTTTACGTACCGTTTGGGAGTTACCGTGCCATCAAGGAATATCACACCGATTATTCCGTGACTGGACAATGCATAGCACACAGTCACCCGTTGAGCATGAAGAGACTTCTCGATCGCGAAATGCGGATTCTCAGTCCCCTAAATCCGCCAATTTGGCTTGTTGACGAAACCGTCCAGGTGAAAGTTTGCTTCGTCGCTAAGCCAAACCATACTGCGCATACTAGTTCCCATCAAGCTTCACGGTCAACCGTGCAGTTTTAACGTCCTAACGGAACTTGTTCAGAAGCTATGACGTGTACAGGATGGCGGGTATGGGCAGGCGGTGGGCGTTATGGAATAATAGAGTAATTTTTAGAGAAAGGCCATTTATTGGCTAAAGCATGTTAAAAAGGGGCTACATATGCCTAGGGAGGTGAGGGTGAGCCAGAGCTTGCAATTTGGCGAACATTGTTCGCGAAGCTACCGAAAGTGGTTGTCTGCCAAAACTAAGTCCACAGTGCCGCAGCACCGGGAGAAGCGGGAGATGATCAATGCTACAGGGCGCGCATCCGACTCGCGGGTGAGCAAGAATACAAGAGAGCGGGCCCGGCGACGGGCGGCCGGGTATGTTCGACGCACCACGCGGCTTCCTCCACCCTGATTGGTCAGGACCGAGCAAACCGTGCGGGCGGCATGGAACTTTCCAGAGCGTTGCCTGCTAAGCGACGCCTGGGACGGCGTTACCTCGTCAGCACACGAGAGAGGCGCGTGAACAAGGTGCCCTTTCTCGGTGCTGACTTCCTGTTACTAGACCGTGGGACGAAAGAATTTACAGGCAGCTAACACTGCCGGCCGTGGCTTGGCCGTAATGGAGTAATGAAGTTACTGTTTGGGTGCTCATATAATAAAGTAAAATCCCTTATTGTCTGGCTCATCCTTTACATTCCTCCCCCTTCCGTGGGAGCGGAGAACGTACGTGAATTCGCTCAATGTAATTAGCATTTAAATGTAAACAAATTTAGCTTGCAAAACAAAGTAAACATTACTTGATTAAGAATGGCCCTCACGGAAGACGGCAGGGGTCTTAACCTACGGGAGGATGTATAGACTCTAAAGACCTCCTAAGGGTCACAAAGGGACTTACATCAATAATATTGTGTGTATACCAGAGTCATCATAAAACATCAAAACATTGTGAAACATCAGAACATCATAAAATATCAAAGAATATCAAAACAAAATTAGAACAAAACATAACAGTGTGAATTAGGTAAACATGCTAAGTGTTCTTGTTGCTAAGATGAGGTAAAAATGTCTTTTTTTTGTTTTTGTTTGAATAAGTTGAAAATTTAAACACATCACCACTGATGAGTCACGGCGAGGGCGACAGACGCGAGGCTGCGTGGGGTGTTGTCCTCAGCGGGCAGCGCGCAGGCTGCCGGCAGGAAGGGGGCGTGGCCGTGGCCAGGTCCGTGCACTGCAACTCAGCGCAGGGGGGGTATGAGGGGAGGTCCACACGTTTCAAAACACAGTTGAAAAGGGAGTTATTACTAAGGAAACACTTCACTACACTACGCTAGTTTTTCCACATTAACTGATATCTCAGTTTCACTCTTATAACTAAGGGAGGGCACATGCCTGATAGGTTCTTGTTTTCTCTTTATTGTTGAGTTTAGTTTGTGGCTGTTTACCATTCATTTAAGTGCCAACAGGCGAACGTAAGAAATTTGTCCTTTTTCATGTTTTAGCAAATCATCAATTGACGTTAGGATGTGATTATTTGATTTTTTAGGTAAAACTTGAGCGTTAGCTGACAAGGGAATCATGAATGAGCTTTCAGGTATAAAAAACATAATTAAAGGGGCGCGAATACTACGTGAGTAAGCCGTAGTGGCATGAAAGGTTATAAGTGGTGTTCCAACAGGAACCGTTTGCTAAAGATCTGCGCGGAGGCTACGTCAGAGTGGCAGCTGACAGCAAGGCCTAATCTCGCGCTAAGTCAGAAAGGCGCGCGGCAGATAATTTCCGAGGCCAGCGCGGCGTCGAGGCTGCACGCGGCAGCTGAGGGGTCTACGACTGTCAAATGCCGACTGTCAAATGCAACAAAATAGAAGTGGGATTACGCGTGACATAAAGCTAGATGAGCTGTTACAGTGGGTTCTGTTTAAAATTACATTATGCATCAGTAAATTGGTTCATAACATGAAAATGTAAAAGTGAAGTACACATATATCATATTAAATTTACTGCATATTCCACATCGGTAAACAAAGAAAGTTAAGTGCCTCTTTGGGCTGACCCTCTACGTGTAACAACATTCACATTTTGAGAAGAATTTTCTCGTCACTCAATATATTTGCTGCACGCCGTTAAGTGAGAGTGACGAAGAAAAGTGACACCAGTTTGGTGCAGGTGGGACATAGATTGTGTCGTAGGATGTCAACGCTGTTGCTAGCGAAAGGAGAGAAACAAAACTCGAAGGGAATATAGAGATTTCCATAGTGGAGACAGAAAGCGTAAGAAATTGGATTACAATATAATTTGAGCGTAATTTCTGAAGGACTTTTCCTTTATGAAGGTTTAGCGCACGGCGCATCGTTGACACGACGTTATCGCCTACTTAACTGTGTATATGACAATTCTGCGACTCCAAGATAGCTGCTACTTACTTCTTCCTAAAACACGGCTTCTCTCACTTAAAAAAAAAATCTTTACTGTGCTACCAAATTCGCCGTCTTTATCCTCTCAACATCTTGCGACTAACTTTACTTTGCGACCAAATTCGCCGTCTTTATCCTCTCAACATCTTGCGACTAACTTTACTTTGCGACCAAATTCGCCGTCTTCATCCTCTCAACATTTTGCGACTAAACTCGCCGTCTCTATAACTCCGTAGTGCTGGCCATATCGGGCCCAGCTGGTTGCTTAAAACTCCCGTCTATCCTTGCTTGTATCGCAGTGTCCTGGGACACGTCATACAGTTAAATGCTACTACTTCAATAGTCGGTATTCCTTCGGAAAATACAATGGGGAAACAAAGAAGGCTCAAGGTTTTGAACAGAGATTTCCGCTTACTGGCGTTTAGCTGCGGGCTAGACGCGGTTCGCGTCTGATGTTGCCTGATCAGCTGTCGTCAGAGAGCACGGAACACTGTTCTCGTGAACTCTTCTTCGAGATGGAAGACCAAAGTCTGGGCCGAATAGTTTTGTGTCTGTTGAAAGTTGACAGATCAAAGTGGGTAGAACGGACTATGCCGCGAAACGGAAAAGTGAAGAAACGACACAGACAGCTAAGGGACCGCGCGGGTGCCAGCCGCGTCACGTAAGATACGTGCCCTTGCGGGTGGAGCATGACTCTTCATGTGTTGTGTTGAGAGAGGAAAGATGAAAGTGGGTAGGATGGACTATGTCGCGAAACTGAAAAGTGAAGAAACGACACAGACAGCTAAGGGACCGCGCGGGAGCCAGCCGCGTCACGTAAGGTACGTGCCCTTGCGGGTGGTGTATGACTCTTCAAGGGTTGTTCTGTTGATAGTGGAAAGATGAAAGTGGGTAGAACGGACTATGTCGCGAAACAGAAAAGTGAAGAAACGACACAGACAGCTAAGGGACCGCGCGGGTGCCAGCCGCGTCACGTCAGGTACGTGCCCTTGCGGGTGGTGCATGTGGTATGTCCCTCCAGATAAACATTCAAATACAAATCAAAATAAAGCATGGTTACATCCTAAACTACTCTTCTAAAACAATTTATCACCTAAGACATCATTATTATTAAACAAATAATTGGCAGTACTCGGGAACTTACTCTAGCATACTTGAAATCCTACAAAATTATTATCTTCATCAGTATAGTAACACAGCGACACATGGAAACACTAGGTTGATACAAATACTAAATTACTGGTGCTGGCAAAACTTTAGCAAAATTCTCTAAATAGTTAGTATTAAAACAGTCAAAATGAACAACAATAAGATAATACATGGACTTAAGTAATTGGACACAAGTAATTAGACATAAGTAATTGGACGTAATCAATTAGACATAAGTAATTAGACATAAGTAATTGGACGTAATCAATTAGGCACAAGCAATTTGACATAAGTAATTGGCAACTCGTCATAGTGATATAAGCGGTGGCAAAACCGTAACAAAAGCAAAAGTTTAAAATATTATTTCCTTCAAACAAAACTTCCTTACTCTCCAGTTACATTTCGTAGCAAAATGAATGTAAGCATCCCCTGGTATTCCTTTATGCTCTCATTTGTGTCTTCATACCAACTAATAGTCTTTGGTACTTTTACCTAGAAGAAAACTGTCGTTAAGTCATGGCAATGTTATGTGTAATGCTGTGGAATAGTGTAATGTCACGTTAATACTTCCTGTAACAAGATTCTGATGAAAAATGATTTTATGTCTCCTTCAATGGACAGACCAATAATTATTAAACGTGTGATAAACCGTTTCCTGTGTTGATTTGTATTTGCAAATATTGACGATCATCAGTCACCCAACCAATCGTTCCGGTGTGTATTGGTTGTTCCTTTTGTTCATTCTCTCACTTACCTGCTTCCATATAATCAATATTGGCGGCTCGACGAAGCTAGTTGCATCTCGAAGACGTCGATATGACTTACCTGTCGGTGCTTTGGTTTTTTATAAAATTAGAGTTCAGTTGTCATATAAAGAGTGTGTAGGGAGCAAAGTATGTTCCTTACTATTGAAAATGTGCGCAAGGTTATTCAAAGGGTTCGTTATATCATGGTTAAGTATTTCTGTGTTGAGATTCAGTGCAGCTTGAGGTGCTAAGGTGCGACACGCGTCGCGCTCGTGAGATTGTAAGTTGCTGACAGCACAGCTGACAGTACGGCTGCGTCCGGTTTCACTGGCTCGGCTGCATAACTGGCGTTCACGCTGGGTCCGTCCTCTTACTACGCGTGGAGTTAACCTCTCGGTACAGTCACAAAATTTCCTTCCAAAGTTATCTTATGTTGTTCACGACAGTTATGCATGGAGGATGTTCTTTTCTAAGGGACTCTAATAACTTCAATCGCTAGAGGTCACAAAACTATCGGCTTACAACTATTTTACTTAAACACTCTGTTCTTCAAAATTTAGGTAAATGGCAGGTGTTAGGCTTCTATATAAACTATATTTTGCAATGGCATTCCAAACCCAACTCCTTGGCTAACGCGTTCCCCACTCAGCGGTCGTTTACAGGACAGATATAGCGGCAAGTGCCGGCTTCCTTGACACCATATAGATCCGTTTATTAACCGTGGTGGTAATACAACATAGCCGGAGATCGATCTGAAATTCCAATGTTTTCTAATCCTGATAGTTTCCACAAAGCGTACCAGGAAAAAGTTCTCTCTTACGATTTTTGTTCCATACTGAAAATTCGAATAGACAATACACATAGATTCCCGTCTTTAGATAAGACTAATAAAATCTGTAGGGCAATATTAAGCTGGTGATTTTATTTTTATAACTATCACTTTAGGTTTGCTGTTTAAACTGCAACGTACGAATGTACAAAGATGTAGCGTGGCTGACGCACGTGGCGTGCAGGGCGATGGTTGGGCGGTGAGGAGGGGCGAGGGGAGAGGTGCAGATGCTGCACGCACCAAAGACAGAGGCGGTGGGTGGGGAAGGGGGAACTGCAATGGCCGCTCTCTCGGCAGGCCGGTGGATGGAGAGGGGAGGGGGCCGCGTCGCCAGCTGACAGGGAGGGGCGGGACTCGGCGCATGTGAACAGCTGTAGACCACAGTGGAGGTATTTACGCACTCCTTCCGTGGCATTTAATATACAGAAATACGTGGTACCAAAAAACTTACCTCGTTGTCTGTTCAACATCGCATCACGAAAACAATAAAATAGCACTTCAGGAAGACTCCTTTTACTTTAGAGTAGCCTATTTGTTGTTTAACTTGGACGTATTTATTCTTGTTATTATCGTTGTGTGATCATTTTGCAAAACATGCATGTAATAGGGCGTCTTTCAAAGTACAGGTAGACGGCTGCATGTAGTCACTGATCTACTGGCAATTACGAAGGCGTATTAGTATCATGTTTTTATGGTAAAGTTTTAATACCTGTGTTCGTGCACTATTCACTAAATTAACAAGTGAAATGTGAATCTCTTTGAAATATACAAGATTAACTGATTCTTTCTCTACGTGTTCTTTGGCAAGGACAACTTTCACCTTAATTCCATGATTAAAGAATGTTTGTGGTTTTAATTCTCGACTGCTACGATAACATGACTGGAGACGTTAAATGACAAGACAAAATGATTACATAACTTCAGTCACTTCCATTAACATGTAACGTCATAAATTCTATGACCAGTTACCAACAGTTGCCAATTTTTATGTCTACTTATAACTAACATGCACAATTTAATTTAATGTATAGTAACTACGGTGTTTTCCGTCAATTAATTCTCTTGCTGCATGCAGGACTTTGCCAACTGTTTACATACCATTCCAGACCTACTTTCAGGAACGCAAATCATAGGGGTTTGACCTTAGAGCATATCTACGTTGCTGTCTAGGCGGTTGTATTACCTTCTTTCTTGCTTTTTTGGGTGGAACTACTGGCGTAATAGGCCCGGTTTCACTGTTAGGTGGGGGTGGCTCGGGTCCTTTATACTGTTTCAATCTGTCAAAATGAACGATCACTGTGCGTTCCGCTAACTGAATTTCCGCATTTACCGGTGAAGTAAGCCGGATGATACGGTACGGTCCTTCATAAGTAGGTGTAAACTTTTTGGTTCTTCCCTTTTTTACTACTGGATTGCTCAACATAACTAGGTCTCCTACCTTGTACTCAGGCATTTTTGCTTTTTGATTACTTCTCTTTAGCTGTTGGGCGGTGGCTCGGGCATTGTTCCCTCTTACTTTTTTCCAAATGGATTTTAGACGTCGAGCTAGACCTTTCACATCTTTGGATTTAATTCCAGGGGGCAGTTTGTCAATTTCAAAAGGCGAATTCATAGGGCGGCCATATACTGCTTCATAAGGTGAGTACCCTGTAGCTTCATGGACACGGCTGTTATATGCTGACGTGACGTATTGAACATACTTGTCCCAGTCAGAGTGATGTTTATTAACATAGTAAGACAGCATGCGCATAACGGTGCGGTGGACTCGTTCCAGGCGACCGTTTGCTTTTGGGTGGAACGGTGTCGTTCGCCACTTTTTAATTCGCAGTAACCGACAAACTTCGGTAAATACCGCAGACATGAAATTCGTACCCTGGTCTGTGAGTACAGCTTCAGGGCTTCCGTATGGTAACACTAAATGGGTGACAAAAGCACGCGCTACTGTTTCAGCGGACATATCTGGTATAGGAATGAGAATCAAGAACCTAGAGAAATGATCTATAAGGGACAGAATATACCGATTATTTTGGGGGCTCACAGGGAAAGGACCGACAATATCTGCTGCTACTACTGCCCAGGGATAAGTGGCTTCTGGTACCTGCTGTAAAGGCACTTTCGTTCGAGGTGGTAAGGACCTCTTAACACAAGGTAGACAATTTTGTATGTACTTTTGCACGTCTTTCCGTCTTCCTGCCCAGAAATAACGGGCGGCTATTCGGCAGTTTGTGGCTCGAAGGCCGTTATGACATGCCTGCAGGCTATCGTGACACTGTGCGATAATCTTGGAACGTAATTCTTTCGGGATTACTG
Source organism: Schistocerca piceifrons (assembly GCF_021461385.2). Lineage (NCBI taxonomy): Eukaryota > Metazoa > Arthropoda > Insecta > Orthoptera > Acrididae > Schistocerca > Schistocerca piceifrons. Next base: position 686,980,180 of record NC_060140.1, read on the forward strand.
CCTGTTTGCCCAAGTGGGTCTTTCGATATAAAATTCCATCTTCAACGGAAAATTCAGGCAAAGCCACATACTTCTGACATTCGACGTCTCTTTGCTGTGCCTCCCTTAATTCTTCAATAGAAACGTCATTAGCTACGATCACTCTGACCTTTCGGCTTAATGCGTCGGCGTTCTGATGTAACTTGCCCGGTTTGTGTTTCACCTCATACTCAAATTCGCTCAATTTCAAAGCCCAACGAGTTAGCCTACTACTAGGGTCTTTTAAGCTCAACATCCACTGTAACGCGGCGTGATCAGTGATGACAGTGAATTTTCTCCCATACAAATAACATCGGAAATAAGTTACACCAAACATGAGTGCTAGTAGTTCCTTCTCAGTTGTGCTGTAATTTGACTCTGCTTTATTAAGCTGTCGAGACGCATAACCAATTGGTCGTTCTTCGCCATCTATCTCTTGTGACAGGATGGCTCCTACAGCATAATCTGAGGCGTCCACTGACAGTATGAATGGTTTTTCAAAATCCGGGTACGCTAGTACAGGGGCTCTAGTTAAAACATGTTGAATTTGTTGCATAGCTTTATCACATTCTTTGGTCCAAATAAAACTAACTCCTTTTTTCAATAAATTAGTCAGGGGCTTAGCAAGGGTGGCATAATTATTCACGAAACGTCTGTAGTAGTTTGCAAGGCCTAAAAATGACTGTAGTTCTTTGACATTTGTCGGTGTTGGGAATTCCTTTACTGCGGTGGTCAAACGGGGGTCCGGTTTGACACCTTCTCCACTTATTATATGACCTAAATATTGTACTTGTGACTGGGCGAAAGCACACTTTTCTAATTTTACACTCAAATGAGCTCCTTTTAACCTTTGCAAAACATCCCTCAGTCTTTCTGCATGTTCTTTTATCGTTTTAGAAAAAATAATAATGTCATCTAAATACACCAAGCAGGTTGTAGGTTTCAGCCCACGCAGCAGCAAGTCTGCAAATCTTTGAAAAGTGGCAGGGGCGTTTCTCAATCCAAATGGCATCCTTACAAATTCATACAATCCTGTAGGTACAACAAAAGCAGTTTTATGGCGGTCCTGGGGTGCAACAGGGATCTGATGGTACCCAGAACGCAAATCAAGGGTGGTAAAATACTTACAGTTGCCCAATCGGTCCAATGTTTCATCAATGCGCGGTAACGGATATGTGTCTGGTGTCGTTACCCGATTTACTGCCCGCATATCGACACATAGGCGATAGGCTTTCTCCCCATTTACTGATTTCTTTGGCACAACGACCACGGGGGACGCCCACGCACTCGAGGAGGGTTGTATGATTCCTGCTGCTAATTGCCGCTGAATCGTATCTTCAACTACAGACTGCAAATGATATGGTATACGGTAAGGTTTTTGTGCAATTGGCCGAGCTTCTCCGGTCGGAATTTCGTGCTGAACCAAATCCGTAGCCGGTAGAAACTGCCTCTCTTCAAACAACCACAAAAATTCCTCTAATACCGGCTGCAACATCCTTTTCTCCTCACTGTTTAAATGACCTAACTTCTCTGCTAACTGACTCCTTATCGTCGACGCGACATATCGCACTTCTCTAACTGAATATTTCTTTCCTTTCCTTCCTTTCTTATCTTTATTTCGCTGCTTCTCAGCTCCTCTTATTTCCTCAAAAATTTCCTGACCACTGGCAACAATAGTACCCTTCGGTATCACAACATCTTCTACACCAAAATTATCTATACTTACTGGTATCGCAAAACCCTTCTGTCTCCTTTCCGGTCGGCAGATACTTCTCTTTATATGTACTGACTGACGATCTAAAACATCATTCTGGGTGAGCGGGTCAACCAGAATGTCTGTATTAGGCTGTTCTTGATTTTTGACATCTATCCAGAGAATCTTTCCACTTCCGCCTTTTATCCTCACAGGGTGAGTGGTTTTTATCGCCCACATCTGCGGTTTTATGGGAGACTGTGAACGGCGCCTTTCGCAGCTCCCTCGCGTCTGACGGGGGTGCGCACTGCCAAATCGGTGAATTGCTTCGCCGAACTGCACAGTTCGCGTTCGATAGTCCACTATCCCCTGATAACGGTGCAGGAAGTCATTCCCTAGTATGATGTCAAATTCACCCTTCTTTAGCCTCACTACCTCCATCCTCTGACTGTATTTACCACCGTCTATTTGCAGATTCACTACACACGAACCTGCAGGGACAATTACTTCCTCTCCAAGGCCACTGATATTGTACCGGGGTGGCTGTAACACCCTTCGATCATTTTTCTCCACAAACAATACACTAACTTGAGCACCAGTATCAACTAAAATTCTAACTGATTTGTTCCCGAGTACGCCAAATAGACTAACGTGTTCCACCTCTTTACATTTTTCGGTCCTAACCGGGTGTATTATTTTTGTCGGGGGCGCGGGTGGGTGGCGGAACCTGCCCCCCAAGCGTTTCCCTGATTCGACCCCGCGTTGCGGCGGTGGCCGCGCATCTGATTAGAAAATGGAGACTTTGTGGGGCAAACATTATTAGCATGGCCTACTGTCTGGCAAATAGTGCAATACGGCGCGCGACAGCGCATTGCCGTATGGTTGGGCTTCCCACAACGCTGACAAAATACTTGTTTTGCTGGGACCGGTACTGGGTTCGTTGGGCGCGGGGCGGCAGCGCAAAAACGCAACACCTCTTCGCGAAGCATTGCCAAACGAACAGCTTCAAACAGAGAAGTGGGGGAGGCTGCTTTGACTTCTCCTCCGATGCGGGGGTCAATACCGCGGACAAATGCATCAATTGCACGCGCTTCGGCCTCTGAGCGCAAAATTCTGTTTTCACTGGCATTTTCACCTAGCTTGTAGGTACGACAAGACACTGCTCGTATGCGATCTGCAAAGGCATCAAAATCCTCATTAGGCTTCTGCCTAAGGGTTGATAATTGATCTCTGTAATATGCGGTACCTCTGGTATCGGAATAACGCGTAGTCAATCCGCGGGCCAATACTTCAAATTCGTGCGTGTCACGCAATTCGTCCACTGTTTCTATGAACATTCGGGCTTCCCCTGTCAACTTGAGTCTGGCTACATTGACCAATAGATCATCCGGCCAGGCACATGTGCGACCCACATCACGAATATTTTGTAAGAACATAGCTACATTTTCGTGGGGCTTCCCAGAAAAGGTGGGAATGAAATCAGCCGCAGGAAAATTGCTTACAGTCGCCATGTTAGCAGAAATTGTGGCGTTTGTATTAGAGACAGAATTAGTGTTAGTTGCCTCTGTTTGAGCATTTGTTACAGGGGTGGAGCTAGCCACAGGTATGGAAGTTCGCGCACTAGCTTCTAGCGTCTGTTTCAAGACGCGGTTTTGCTCAAGTAGCTCCTGATTTTGTGCGAATAACTGGCGCATTTGCGAATTTATGGCCTCGAGCGGGTCTTGCGAGGCGGGTGCCTCTACGGGGGTATCCCGTTCCGTCGCTCGTGTTCCCATCGGCATGTTTACAATTTTAAGGGACGCTAGTGACCAGAAAAAAGTAATGATCGTTACAAAAAAAGGACGGCCACAAAGATTCTCAATCCAGCGGCGGAAGATCGTCGAAGATATAGTTGTAAGCATCGCGGCGACTTACATGGCGATGGAGGCGGTGCGAGGCAGTGGTGGCGGCGACGGCGTGGTGCAGTGGCTGCGGCGGCGGCGGTCGGCGGGCGGCAACGGCAGCGACGGCGGCGGCGGCGTCCGGACCCTCGGGCGGCGGCAAATGTGTTGGCGGCGGACGGCGCTGGCTCGGCCGGTCGGCGATGGCGGCAGGCCCCTGGCGCGTCGGCGACAGCGGCGGGCGACGGTGGGCGGCGCGGCGACGGCGGATGACGGCGGCCCGGCCGGTCGGGCAGCGCAGCGCAGGCCCCTCGAACTCAGGCAGCGGGCAGAGGGCAGCGCGGCGGCGTGCGGCTCACGTGGCTGACTAGCGTGGGCTGCCTCGCTGCAGCACGCGCCCTGTGCGTGTTCACTGGCGCAGCCACGGCCCACGTGCAGCAAACGTGGCAGCCGGTTGGCGCATTCCATGCGCGAAGTTCACGGCGTCTCGCCGGGAAAAATTTTGTGTAGTGACAAAGTCACTACGGGAACGTATCCAAACTTCTGACACCAATTGTACAGGATGGCGGGTATGGGCAGGCGGTGGGCGTTATGGAATAATAGAGTAATTTTTAGAGAAAGGCCATTTATTGGCTAAAGCATGTTAAAAAGGGGCTACATATGCCTAGGGAGGTGAGGGTGAGCCAGAGCTTGCAATTTGGCGAACATTGTTCGCGAAGCTACCGAAAGTGGTTGTCTGCCAAAACTAAGTCCACAGTGCCGCAGCACCGGGAGAAGCGGGAGATGATCAATGCTACAGGGCGCGCATCCGACTCGCGGGTGAGCAAGAATACAAGAGAGCGGGCCCGGCGACGGGCGGCCGGGTATGTTCGACGCACCACGCGGCTTCCTCCACCCTGATTGGTCAGGACCGAGCAAACCGTGCGGGCGGCATGGAACTTTCCAGAGCGTTGCCTGCTAAGCGACGCCTGGGACGGCGTTACCTCGTCAGCACACGAGAGAGGCGCGTGAACAAGGTGCCCTTTCTCGGTGCTGACTTCCTGTTACTAGACCGTGGGACGAAAGAATTTACAGGCAGCTAACACTGCCGGCCGTGGCTTGGCCGTAATGGAGTAATGAAGTTACTGTTTGGGTGCTCATATAATAAAGTAAAATCCCTTATTGTCTGGCTCATCCTTTACAGACGATTTCATTTCATATAGTGCAATAATTCTCACCCTGTACGTATAAACCTTGTGTCGGGACTGTTAGAGCTCCCCCACTGCAAGAGTCGTGGCTCTTAAGGACAGAGTTCAGTCTGCAATGTTCATCACATCCCTTGTCCCAGCACCAGGTAGATCTGACTTTAAGATGTTCGTCTTCCAACAAATGCGACCTCGGAGAACACCAATGTATAGCAGTAGCAGCAAAATCTACAAACACACTTGAAGACGACAGTGTGGACACATGCGTTTGTTTTCAGTGGACTAGTAATTTCAGTGTGGTGTACAAGACACTGAATAGCTTAGGCAGACATTCCAAGGCAAGCGAATGGTCGCTGGGGAACTGCTTAGTGTGCTAAATGTTTTGCTGAATTCCGGATAGCGACGCTGCAGTTACCTCAGAGTGTGTATCCAAGACGTGATCTCGCAGCCAGACTCAATACAACATTGGAGCAGCTCTTAAGAATATTGCAGTACAAGAATTCCCTGCTGGTAAATGATATTTATCTCTTGTTAGAAGATATAAAGGGTTTCTAAACTTCGGAAGCGCTCTGCTACCTGTTCGCAGTGGCAGATACCCCTAATGGCTGGAACAGGGAGCATCACATAACCAGGGAACACTTCACGTAGCCTGGCAAGCACAGAGTGGTGGGTCGAAACATGAATTTGAACCACGGCGACAGAGATGGAAGTCAGACAGATTCACACTAACATTGAATACACGCACCACAGCATGCTAATCTACTTCATTTCAGCTTCCAAACTTCAATAACAAATCTAAATAAGAAAAATGTGCAATACATTTGTGTATTAGATCAGTAAGAAAACATGTAAGCATAATACTTTGAGGCGTTATTCGTATTTAGTATCAGACCACAGACAATGACATCAACGAAGGAATGATAGCAACAATGAACACACTACCTACGCTATTTCGATCCACTCAGCCATGCAGCAAACACAACAGGTATATCTACACAGAGTTATGTGCTTGTTTCAATATATAAAAATTTAGGTGAGGACCGAAATCCCTAAGAGTACAATGCAAGGGAAATGACATTCGATCGAGAGCATCAGCTTCGGCCGCTTGCACTTGGCACGGACGCATCATAGTATGGAAAACAGAACCATAATTCAAACTTGATGAGCACTCCAAAATCACTTGATGTGACGTTATTTGAGAGAACAGAGATGACCGTTTTTGTGGACGCGAAATTTTCATCCACCGCGGATTACACGACCTATTCATTACGTCATCTTGATCTAAAGCTGTTAACAATCGGCCTTCTTCCATAGCCTGGAAAATGACAGCCAACCAGTTGCAGAATTAAAGGTTTATTAACAATTTACTATGATTTCAATAAATATAAATTTTTCTACAGAATCAGATTTTCGCACTGCACTGGAATTTGTGCTGATATGAAATTTGCTGGCTTTGGATCGAGAGAGAGTATCTCTGCTTTCGGGTTCCGCTAAATAAGTCAGGAGTCCATTACATGCAGAAGGCTGCTTTGCTGGTAGTAAGAGCTGTGTGGTATGTACTAGGCGGTTTTTTAGGTTAAGGGGACTCAGGGAAACACAGGAAGGGCTTCAGTCCCAAAGGGTGCAGCTCGAACAAGGGTAGAACGTGGTTTCAGGAACCTTCGATATGTTGTTGTTGTTGTGTTATTCAGTCCTGGTATGATGCAGCTCTCCATGCTACTCTATCCTGTGCAACCTTCTTCATCTCCCAGTACCTGCTGCAACATACGTCTTTTTGAATCTGCTTAGTGTATTCATCTCTTGGTCTCCCTCTGGGATTTTTACCCTCCACGCTGCCCTCCAATACTAAATTGGTGATCCCTTGATGCCTCAGAATATGTCCTACCAACCGATGCCTTCTTCTAGTCAAGTTGTGCCACAAACTTCTCTTCTCCCCAGTCCTATTCAATACCTCCTCATTAATGATGTGATCTACCCATCTAATCTTCAGCATTCTTCTGTAGCACCACATTTCAAAAGCTTCTATTCTCTTCTTGTCCAAACTATTTATCATCCATGTTTCACTTCCATACATGGCCACACTGCGTACAAATACCCTCAGAAATGACTTCCTGACACTTAAATCTATATTCGATGTTAACAAATTTCTCTTCTTCAGAAACGCTTTCCTTTCCATTGCCAGTCTACATTTTATATGTAGACTTCGATATAACAGTTGTGAATTGTCGTAACTGTGTTGGGAAACTACCAGAGCTCCAAGCGCTAATGGAAAGCACTGCTGCTCAAATCGTTATCGGCATTGAAAGGTGGCTAAAGCCGTAAATAAGTTCAGCCGAAATGTTTGCGAAAGACCTAACGATGTTCGGAAGGTATAGGCTAAGTACAGTTGGTGGTGCAGTATTTTTTTGCTACTAATAGCAAGATATGCTACTAGTAGCATATCTAGTACCGAAATTGAAGTGGGTAATTCCTGTGGGGTAGTATGGGTAGAGGTCGTTCTTGGCAACCGGTATAAAATAGAAATTTGATCCTTTTACCGATCTCCCAACTCAGATGATACAATTGCTGAAAGGTTCAAAGTAACTTGAATCTAATTTCAAACCTATACCGACTCATACAATTATACTTCATCTTACCCTCAATATGTTGGTGAAAATACTTATTTAAATCCGGAGGTATGCACAAAATATCCTCGAAATTCCGCTAAACGCTTTCTATGAAAATTATTTCGAGCAATTAGTTCATGAGCCAACTCGAATAGTAAACGGTTGTGAAAATACATTTCACCTCTTAGCAACAAATAGTCCTGAGCTGATACCGACCATCAAAAAGGATGCAGGGGCTCGTGAACACAGGATTTTAGTAGCGAGACTGAATATTGTAAGCCCCAAATCCTCCAAAAATAAACGAAAAATATTCCTATTCAAAGAAGCAGATAAAATTTCACTTGACGCGTTACTGAGACAAACTCTACATTCCTTCCAAATTGACAATGTAAGTGTAGATCAAATGTGGCTAACTCGAAAGAAATAGCATCGATAGCGATTGAGAGACTTACACCAAATAAATTAACAACGACGAAGCTTATCCCTCATGGTACACAAAACTGTGGCTCGAAATCTATCGGAAAATCCAAAGAGATTCTGGTTGTATGTAAAGTATGCTAGCGCAAGACACAGTCGATGCCTTCTCTGCACCACAGCAGTAATTGATGCTAAAACGCAGTTACTAAACACAGCCTTCCGAAATTACTTCACCAAAGAAGAAGAAGCAAACATTCCACAAATCGAATCAAGAACAGCTGCCAACGTGGGTAGCTTAGAAGTATAAATCCTCCGAGTAGTGAAGCATTTTACATCACTTAATAAAAGCAAGTCTTCCGATCGACATTATATATCCGTTAGGTTCCTTTCAGAGCATGCTGATGCAACAGTTCCATACTTAAAAAGCATATAAACTACTCGCTCGACGAAAGATCCGTACCCAATGACCGGAAAGCTGCATAGGTCCTACCAATATTCAAGAAAGGCAGTAGGAGCAATCCACTAAATTACAAGCCCACATCATCGACGTCGACGTGCAACAAGATTTTGGAGCACATATTCTGTTCGAACATTATGAATTACCTCGAAGAGAGCGGTCTACTGACTCACAGTCAACACGGATTTAGGAAATATCGTTCTTGTGAAACACAACTTGCTCTTCGCTAACACGAAGTGTTCAGCACTGTCAACATGGATTTCAAATTGATTCCGTTTTGCTAGATTTCCAGAAGGTTTTTGACTCTGTACCACATAAGCGGCTTGTAACAAAATTGCTTGCTTATGGAATATCGTCTCAGTTATGCGACTGAATTCGGGATTTCCTGTCAGAGAGGTGAGAGTCCGTCACTGAGTAAAACAGAAGTGACATATGGCGTTACTCCAGGTAGTGTTATGGGCAACTATTGTTCGTTATTTATATAGACAATCTGAGCAGCCCTCTGGGTTTTTTGCAGATGCTGTCGTTTATCATCTAGTAAAGTGATCAAAAGATGAAAGCCAATTGCAAAACATTTTAAGTAAGATATCTGTTACGGTGCGAAAATGGGCAATTGACCCTAAAAAATGAAAAGTGTGAAGTCACCAATATGAGTGCTAAACGGATTCCGTTAAACTTCGGTTGCACGATAAATAAATCAAATGTAAAGGCTGTAATTTCAACTAAGTACCTAGTAATTACAGTCACGAACAGCTTAAGTTTGAAAGAACACGTAGAAAATGTTGTGGGGAACGCGAACCAAAGACTGAGATTTACTGGCAGGACCTTTATAAGGTGCAATAGGTCTACTAAAGAGACTGCTTTCACTATGCCTGTTCATCCTCTTTTGGAGTGCTGCTGCGTGGGGTGGGGTCCTTAACAGATAGACTTAAAGGAGTACACCGAAAGATCAAAGAAGAACAACACGTTCTGTATTATCGAGCCAAGGGATTTGGGGTGGACATCATTAAAACAGAAGCATTTTTCCTTGCGGCGGTATCTTCTCACGAAATTTCAGTCACCAACTTCCTCCTTCCGATGCAAAAATATCTTACTAGCGCCGACCTACGTAGATAGAAACTGTCATCCTAATAAAATAAAGGAAATCGGAGTTCGTAAGGAAAGACTGAAGTGTTAGTCTTTTTCCCGCGCGCTGTGCGAGAGTGGAATAGTAGGGAATTATTGTGAAGGTGGGTCGATGAACCCTCTTACTGGCACTTAACTGTGATTTGCAGAGAACCAATGTAGATATAGATGTAGATTAAAACTGTGTGCTGGTCCGAGACTCGAACTCGGAGCTTCTGCCTTTTCCGGAAAAATGCTCCACCGAAGGAGTTACCCAAGCTCAACCCACGACCCGCCCTCGCAGCTCCACTTCCGCTAGTACTTGATTTCCTCACCAAACTCCACTGAAGCCCTTCGACCAAACTTACAGGACTAGAAGGACTTGATCCGGAAAACAGTTTTAATTTGTCATGAACTTCCAGATCTGGGCATATACCATTGAAGAGTGACAGTCCGTTTCTGGAAACATCCCCTAGGCTGTGGCTAAGCCAAGTCTCCGCAATATCCTTCGATCCAAGAATTCCGCACTTAGAAGTATCTCAGGATCGCCTTTGCGAAATTTGGAAGGTAGGAAAACAGTTACTGGCAGGAGTGTAGCTTTGGGGACGGGTCGTTAGTCGGGCTTGGGTAGTTCAATCAGTAGACTACTTAACTGCGCAAGGTCTCGATTTCGAGTCTCGGTCCGACAGACAGTTATAACCCGCCGGGAAGTTCAAAATGGCTCCGAGCACTATGGGACTTAACATCTGAGGTCATCAGTCCCCTAGAACTTAGAACTACTTGAACCTAACTAACCTAAGGACATCACACACATCCATGCCCGAGGCAGGATTCGAACCTGCGACCGTGGCGGTCGCGCGGTTCCAGACTGAAGCGCCTAGAACCGCTCGGCCACACTGGCCGGCCCGCCAGGAAGTTTCAATCAATTTGCCTTCTTTTGAAGGAAAATGTACTTGTAGAATTTCGTAGGGACAACAACAAATCTTTGAGCCAATAGACTGTTTTCTAGCGCAATGTGCATGTCAACCACATATATCAACCGTTAAGAAGCGTAACTTATCGTAGTAGTCAAATATTGAAGGGATTTGTCATATAACACTGAAGAACAATTACTATAAACGTTATACGACAAAGCCCCCCTAATTGCTTACAACATGTTGTAATTACTAACCTAATTTCATCAGTCACAAAAGAAAGAGGTCCTGGTATAGATATAGGAGTATTATCTTCTTCCACGCCCTGATTCGATGGATACTTTGACGCAAGAGGTAGTTCGTTATGGAACACGGTCCCCAGCTTTCGATTACGCTGGAATTTTGCGAAAAAAAGAGAGAGACGCATTGTTCAAGCAATTGCAAGTGCCTTCGCAGTGAGGGCGATAATATGAAACCACACATCTGTCGATACCATCTCGTAATTGATATGACATCCCCTGCTCACGATAATTCATTGGGATTATTGTAAACATCACCTTCAACATTCGGCAATTCTAGAAGCTCATTCATTGTGTAGTTGCATCTTCCTTCTGTATGTGTGGACAAGACATTAACCTCAGCAATATTTCGCTGTCCAAACCGTTCCGCCTCGATCAGTACTTTCCTACGAGACTTGATGAAACTACATTATCTGTTTCCAACTTCAATACATAAATTGTTATCAGACCAGAATTCGTGTTAATCGTGTGCTGTATTTGTTTCAGATACCAGTCGACTAACGCCCACAGAACATACCTTAAAGCAAGATTGTAAGGTGGCAGAATAAATGAAGGTCAGATCCGCACCTTACATGAGAGCTTTATACATCGCAACGAGATGGTGAATATGACACCTAACGTAATTCGGCGGTTATGAGCAAATTTTCCTATCAGTATGTAATGCAATAAGGGATGACAGTCAATCAACGGTAATTAACACACCTTTCCTATATAACGCATGTCTTTGAGCGGAAGGTGCAACAAACAGCGTGAGTCGTTTGAGTTTGAAAGCCAGAGGGACAAGGGCAGAAACGAAGGCGCGCCGCAGGGGTTACCCCAGAAACCACTTAAAGTAGTGGCAGGCTGGAGAAACGCATGTAGCGGCACATCTGCAAAGGGACAGATATAAAGCTTTAGAAAGCTGCTTTTCGGAATTCCAAAGGAATACGAACAAAAACCAGTGACACATTCCGATCACGTGTCCAGCGAGTGCGACACACATGAAGGTCGATGAACTTTAGATTCCTAGAACGGGCACAAAACGTCCGATTGGCGGAAACGCACTAGGAAGGAGAAAAATGCTGAAGTTTCGAAGCAGTTTAATAGAAGAGACACTGCGATTGGTAGACAGATTTTCCACAAAATACGAGGAACGCTCCTATTAGTCGAAAATAGCGGTGACGTGAAGAACGAATGAACTCAAAGTGGGTGAGACAGTTCGGCCATGAGTAGGACAAGAGAGAAATTTTCATGGACTCTTCTCTGAACTGCCGTCAAGAGCAGAACGGAGCGCTTAACGCACTGTATGATACAGAGAGGAAATTTGAGTGAACACTGCGTTCACAGTGGCTGAATTCCAGCTAGAAATTAGTTGTAGTAACGTTTAGCTCCAACTGTGGAGAAACGTTCTTGGGAGAACTGAGAGGGAACTATAATATGCACGCTGCTACAACCATGCGCGTGTATATAGCCACCTACAAAGACTAGGGCTGAGTACATGTTTTCTCGCATAACGAGAAACATAGGGAAGGTTTCCGCCGGAAAGTTCAGCAAAGGTTTCATTAGTTTTATCGGAATTTCAGCGGAAGAGAGCGGCCTACCAGACGGCAGCTCGTCGCAGGTAAATACCCCAAGCAGAGGCATTAACTTTGTTGGTTCACCAGCTTGCGGCCACTGTAAACTCGAGCTGCCTTGGGTAACTTTTCGCTCAATGTGTCACTTAACTAACCATTCACCGTAGACTTGATTGTCATCCTAAATAGTACCGCACATTGAACCGGAATCGGACGATTTTCATAATTCTGACCAACATCATAATGTATATGTAGGAACAATTTTGTAAAGAAACTTCTAATTAAACTCTAATATTGTTGTGTTTATGATTAAAATTCTTTCTGAGAGTTAATATTTAATATTGTTGTGTATAGGATTATTACACTTTCTGATGTTGGCGTTATGCGTTATGCTGACAACTGTTATTATGTTGTCAAATTGAGACCTGTGAAAAAGCGTGTATATTTGCGCTAAAAATTGCGACATTAAACATGCCATTACACAGTTGTTCTCAATCATAGAATAAGTAACCACATTACAAGATTACTTCATTAAGGAACTACATATGTTACCTGAGATCATAATCTACCAGATATAACTTTTGTAATTGAAATGAAAAAGGGATACGTTTCTCAACCGTATCCTAAAACTTTCTCTCCCAACAATAACAAGAGTCATACCCTAATAATCTTCTTTGTAATGAGCGTATTATGACATTTAATATCTAGATATAGTTAAAAAAGACAAAATTGTTAAAAAATAACTAAAACGCTAACAACATAGCAAAGTATTCTTGTATTTTCGTATTGTCATCTGCCCAGCAGGTTGTTTATTTCCGTTTCGGTCGTTTAAGATAAAACTGATGTCATCACGATGCTAGACTGTGAAACGTGTTCTATTAAGAGTGGTCCTGTGATATCGTGATGCGACCGTTTTAACCAACTGCCCCATGTCGTGATCTTCAGTCCGGAGACTGTTTCGGTCAGCTCTCCATGCTACTCTATGCTGTGCGAGCCTCATCATCTCCTAATAACTACTGCAACATACATCTTTCTGAAACTGCCTACTGTTTTCAGCTCTTGCTCTCCCTCTACGATTTTTATCTCCCACTCTTACCTCGAGTAATAAAATAGTGATCCCTTGACGTCTCAGAATGTGTCCTATCAACCGATCCCGTCAAGTTGCGCCACAAATTACTTTCCGCCTAAATTTTGTTCGGTACTTCCTCATCAGCTACGTGATCTACCCATCTAATCTTCAAATTTCTTCTGTAGCACCACATTTCGAACTTTTCTGTTCTCTTTTTGTCTAAATCGCTCATAGTCCCTACTTCACTTCCATACGTGGCTACACTCCACAGAAATACTTTCAGAAAACACTCCCTAACACTTAAATATATATTCGTTATTACAAATTTCTGTTCTCCAGGTATGCTGTTCTTGCCCTTGCCAGTATACATTATATATATTCTCTACTTCGCCCACCATCAGTTATTTTGCTGCCCAAATATCAAAACTCATCCATTATTTTAAGTGTCTCGTTTCCTAATCTGATTCCCTTATTATGACCCGATTTAATACGACTACATTTCATTATTCCTATTTTGCTTTTGGTGTTTTTCATCTTATTTTCTCCTTTCAAGACACTGATATTACGTTCAACTGCTCTTCCAAGTCCTTTGTAGTCTGATAGAATTAGAATTTCAACTGCAATCCTTAAAGTATTCATTTCTTCTCCCTGAACTTTAAAACCTACTCTAAAAATCTCTTTGGTTTCCTTTACTGCTTGTGCAGTGTACATACTGAATAATATTGGGGATAGTCTACAACACTGTCCCATTCCCTTTTCAACCTCTGCCACCATTTCATGCCCCTCGAGTCTTAAAACTGCCATCTGGTTCCTGTACGAGTTGTAAATAGCCTTTCGCTCCCTGTATTTTACCCCTGCTACATTCAGAACTTCAAAGAGCGTATTACAGTCAACGTTGACGAAAGAGTTATCTAAGTCTACAAATGCTTTAAATGTATGTTTGTCTTTCTTTAGCCTATCTTATAAGAGAAGTCGTTTGGTCGTATTGCCTGACTGTCCCGTACTTTGTGAAAACCGTAAGAGATAGATAAATTAAATTACAATAAATCGAAATCCCGTAAGAGACAGGTAAATTAAATTAGAATAAATTAATACCCGCCGGGTAATGGAACATGAATTTCTATTAGTGACTACCAACACTCAACTATTTAGATTTTAATTTCCTAGATTCGTGGAGACAAGTATGAGTGAGATATAAAAGATCCACTACGGCAGACGTGAGAGCAGGCCTGGAGGAAGTATAGCAGTCTCATGCACGAGTACATCACATGCACCAGGTGCTCTCTCACGATGTCTAATGAGTCTGAAGTTGCTGATATGGAGTACCTGGCAGTAGGTGGCAGCACAATGCACCTAACATGAAAAAAGTATGTTCGTAGGGTGTCAGAAACTTTTGATCACATATTGTATGTTGTGTATGTGAACTGTTGTGTGGTGAATATGTTGTCGGCGAAAGTAGACTGGGACTGGATGTGTTGATGAGCGGGACGTGGAGATACGGCGACTAAACTTCAGTCACCAGCGGCAGCCACAGTGGCTAGTGGCAAACGAGTCATGGGGTGACGCCAACATTGTTATGGAGCATTGTCAACACTTGTTTCGGGAGTGGTGTGGTAGACCAAAGCTGTCACTGTGGACTGCAGCTTGGGCAGGTCGCAATTAGTTGATGGCCAGCAACTGAATATGTTCAGCTGGAACGTCAGCCAATACGGTCAACAGACAACGTTGGCCGTAGCCGAACTGTCGTGGACATCGTCTGTCTGGAGGGCGGTTATGAGAAGACGGTAACAAGAAACAGATACAGAGAAGAGTTGTTTTGTTATCTTTACATTACAAGAAACACTAGGAGGGTGCTTTAGTGACCCACACTGTTTGATGGGCAGTTGAGTAGTCGTCAGATTATCATTATTGAGTGTCGGGGATTGTGTACAGTGAAGACAGGTAGTGGCTGGTGTTTTCAGTATAAAGAGTTTGTTATAAGTTCTGATATTGGACGGCGCAGCCTGAGTGTTATGTATTACCTCCGTGCTGAGGGCGTGTTCTATCATCCTGCAAGATTTTGTCAGTAGTTCCGCTGAAGGTATCGTCATCTATTGTATATGTAGCTATAACCTTTCTGAGTTCTTTACTATTGTTGTCTGTGGAAAAGGTAGCCATGTTAGTTCAACTGTACGTAGCAGTGGTATGTTGCTGGTGGAGGTCCTCATAGTAGAGGTGGATCATTTTGTGATTTCATTCATTTATTTTCGTGAGTTTATATGATTTCCCGATGGAAGTGCACTATGGGCGGAGTATCTGAATACTGTGCTTTATGTTCTTTTGGTCCTCGCCGATGCCTGCTTGTGTGTCACTGGGGTTAAACATATTTGTCCAGCTCATTTATTGTATTGCTTAGAAACGGTTTTATTTATTGTTTTACCGTGCTATGCCCATTATTACATCAGCATTAGCACTGAGCAGTATCTTGTTGATATATTAAAATTTGGTTAACATTTAATTGACGTCATTGACTTTGTGTGAAAATGATAATTTTGTTAATAAATTATTTTATAAAATAAATCCAGGCCTCTACCACCTGCCTCCCAGACCTCACACCACACAAACGCTGGGCTGTATTGTTTAGTGTTTAAAAATGAAAATTAATTTACTTTTGAAGCTGGAAGGATATACTTACCGCGGTGGAGTTGATAGAGAAACGTAACTCCGAGGTATGCTTGACAGGGCTTGCTTCAATGGTTACACGAAGAACATCGTCTGAAGCTAACGCACGTTTCATTTTATAAGGTAAGGGTGGCCGCGATAAAATATAAGTGGTGCTTACTGTTAGTTCATATCGCAGTTGGAATATGGCGATGAATACAGAATTGACTGATTTACATGTACTCCGTCCTGTCTACTTTGACTTAACAGTTAAGTGACTACCGGAGGGCTCGTAGAACGAAATTCAGTCTATTTCTCGTTCGCTCCAAGTGGCGAAAATGAAAGCCGAAACCTTTCCGTTCGTACTCTGATTACTCTTCTTTTATTATGGTAGTCATTTCTCACTATGCAGATGGGAGGTAAAATACGAGGGCGTGCTGAAATTAATGCCTCCCAAATTTTACGTGAAAACTCTTAAAGCCCAAAAAGCTACTAATATTCTATATCTTTATTCTACGTCTTACGTTCTTCTTACCAGTTTTAGCTCCAGGATAATATCCAATCTAAAACAGTTTGTACTCGTTATAAACATCTGATGGTTCAACTGTACGGTAAACAATGGCGTAATCTGCAAACAAAATATATATCAAGGTCCAGATTTTCTCCTAAATCGTTTATTTAGGGCAAGACCATCAAAGTGCCAATAACAGTTCCTTGGGGGAACCCAGATATCACTTTTGTTTCACTCGCTGACTTCGTCTCAGTTAGCACGAAAATTTCTGGCTGGAACAATGTCAAAAACCGTCTGGAAATTAATAGATATTGAATCGATTTGATATCCTCCATTGATAACAATCATTGCTTCGTGTGAATAAAGAACGAGTTGTGTTTCAGAAGAATGATATTTTCTGAGTCTGTGCAGGTTATGCTTCAGCAGGTTATTATCTTGAGATATTTCGTAACGTTTGAGGTTATTTTCTTGAGTTATTTCGTTACGTTTGAAGACACTGTGTGTTCCAAACTACACTGATACGCCAGTCAACCGAGTCCTCGTCGTTTTATAACTGGCATTCCATTTAAAAGAACAAGTCGTGTGTCAGGACACGGCAAGCGAGACTTTTAATTTTATGCGTTCGGAAATTTTTCAATACAGGAGTAGATTCGCCTAGGATACGGTAGTACTCGTACAAAAGACGATATTGTCGATTGAACCAAACAGATTGCGTTGTTGTAATACATCAAACTGAAAAGATGTTTGTGTGTCCGCCTAAAGTGGTGCTATCGTGTAACTTCTAGGCAGTACGAAGATATTTCAGTTATAGATACACGATAAAAATGTGTTCTAACTGTATATTTGGGCACTCGTAAGGAATATCACAGTTTAACCCTGAAACCAATGGCCCAGTATTGGCATGCAGTTCTGTGAGCGCAGTAGAGTACCCAATCAAACGTTCTCTGCCGGCAGTGGTGGAATGCCGATAGACTATAGAGACGTCGCTTGTCGCTTCTCATAGTACTACCGTGTTAAAGTTTACTGGGTAGTATTTAATAAAATCTTCTGACTGCAGGAACAGTTAGGGGCCTAATTAACTCGTGTTTCTGTTCTTCTACTGCGTACGATCAATCGTCAGTCAATAGAAAATGTTTTTTTAGACTTTTCCGCCCTAGGTGCAATCTTCCAGATGGCGAATTTGTTAGAACCTTATATCAACAAAGAGAGACCGAATGACAATCATTAAGATGTTGAAAAAATCATGCCCAAAAATATTTCACACGGATGTAAACTGAACCAACTTGATGATAGAGCTGTAAAATACAATTGTCTGATCCAGATGTTATCATATACTCAACCTGTAGTACGTATCTGCATAAGTTTTGATTCTCAACAAACTAAACCAATAAGAGATACAGAAAGTAATATTAAGAAGCTGATATACAATTACTGACTGACTGACTTTTCTGTTTGTAGGAATCATCCATCAATTTGAAAGCCGTAACGTTTGTCTCACTGCAGACTTCAGTTTCAGCTCTAACATTTTGCAGATACGCCATAGATATAACGCACATACAAACAGAATTTTCCTACCTCTGTTTACGACTACATAACTTAAAAACAGAAAGCCTTGTACCAGGATTACTATCTGACTATATGTCATACAATTTACTGTTTCCAAAACCTTAACATTCGAGTTCCACATAGTTACTAATAAAGCACACATATACATTTTGAAACCGCAGTCTTCTTTTCTGAGTCTATATTTCACAATATTCGTTGGGATAGTGGTAGATAGGAGTGGAACAAGTTCTTAGTTTGCTATGAATGTAATTTGGTAGTTGTTCCGCAGGATCTGCAAACCTCAGAAAAATCCAAGCAAACTTTCATGAATGCAGATGAGCGCTGTCGATTTAGTTTCCTTCGTTTTAATAACTTCCTGAGACTTTGTTGGTTTGTCTAGCGTTATTCCGCTGTTTACCTGTAATAATCGATATGCATAACTTCTGTTTCTGAGGACGGTAAACAAATACTTTCGACACAATTATTAAGTTATCGCCATTATTCTCACTCATCGTTTTACATTGAATATATTCCTGATTGTGTTTGTAATCACCGTTTTATCATTTTGTCAGAATGCTCTATTAATTTCCGACGTATTAAATTTTTTTTTGATACATTGATAATCTCCGTGCTGTTATATGTAATGGTATTAGTTGTCCTGACATTCAGTTATATAGCTCGGAGTGTTTTGCAGTAGCTTACATGTGGTATTCACTAGTGTCCAAAATTAAAGCGACAAACCACTATTTCCTGTTCTATGTCTAATTCACGATGTAATCACACAAACTGTAAACAGATGCCCGTATTATTGTATTCTGTCCGGAAGGTCGCATTCCGGTAACGTCAGGACAACTGTCAAAGCAGGGTAGTGTTTGCAGAGTATTCTCTGTACAGAGTCACAGACAGTGCAGCATGGCAGAGAGAAGACGCCTACCAGACTCTGTGCGGTAGAGGGCAACTGGAAGAATGGAAGCAGGACAGTCGCAAAGCGATATGGCCCGATGGCTGAATGTGAATCGTTATGTTGTTACTCGGATGTGGCGACAGTTTACAGAGACCGAAACAGTATCCCGAAGACCAGGTCAGCGCTGACCATTTCTGACATCAGGAAAGGAGGACCGTTATTTGGCTGTAAGGGCACGATGGTACGGCCTTAGTATTGCACGGCAACTCTCATCTGACTCCGCAGAATCCATTGGACGTGTTGTTTTGAGGCAAACGGTGTACAGAAGGCTTCGACAGAGTGGCCTTTATTTTCAGATACCAGCTGTATATGTACCTCTGACACTTCTTCACAGAAGGGAACGTCTAATGTGAAGTGGTTAGCACTCCACCTGGACCCTCGAACACTAGGCCAATATTCTTTTCGCAGATGAGTCCTGAGTTAGCCTGGCGAGTGATTGTCGACGGATTCGCATGGAAGGGAATGTGCAACTCGATTTCGGGGCCCGAACACTGTGGAAACGGACCAATATCAAGGTGGATCCTTAATGGTGTAGGCAGGGATTATGGTAACCACACTAACACCTCTTCTCGAAATTGTATGGATGAACTGACAAGGTTTAACTGCTGTCAGCTATCGTGAGGGGATCTAGGGACATCATGCGCGGTTGTTTCGAGGTGCTGTGGGCACTGACTTTGTACTGATGGACAACAACGTTCGACCTCATAGGGCACAGGCAGTTGATGTTCTTCTGGAAATGGAAGATATTGGACCCATGGCGTGGCCTGCTCGCTCTCCCGATTTGAATCCCACAGAGCTTGTCTGGGATGTACGGGGATGACTGATGAATCACGTCAGCATTCACCAACAACTCTCCAAGATTTAGGAGCAGCTCTGCAAGAGGAACTGGCGTTAATGCCTCAGTTAGATTGATGGCATCATTCACAGCTTGCCTTGTCGTTGTCATGCCTGTATTGCTACCAGAGGCAGCCACACCCCACACTGAGCACATTAACCAGTTGTGCGAATGCGTGTGCAAATCTGTTAAGTTGGAAAAAAACAAAGAACATTTTTGTCTGTCGTTATCCGTGTTGCAGTTGCTTTCGTTCTGTGTTCTTTACATTGTTTCAACTTTACTATTACCTGTTTGTACTGTTTTGTGGTAAAATGAACGCAACCCAGCAAAATTTACTCTTGTTGCATTAATTTTGGATGCCAGTGCAGAAAGGATTATGGCTACAATAGAAACAAGTTGAAGTCTAATAAATACTTTGACACCCTCAGTGAAGCAGTAGCACTTCTACATCTCTTCTGCCATTTGTTCAATATTCCGCTCCCCTGTAAGGCACACCTAAATTACAGAACTGTAACATGTAAAAATGCTTTTTTACCATAAGGCATGCACTTGTTGCAACACAGTTATTCATAGCATAGCACCACGCCAAAATAAATTTTCCCTATTATGTATTCACGAATTGCATTATTCCTACCATAACACCTACAGACGATAACAGAGTGAGAGAGAACAAATCTTGGACGTGAAGGACTAATTGCAGAATGGTATTTTTTATAAATTTATTTGGCGTTGGTCAAACAATGTACATAAAGCGTAACGTAAAGATTATCAAAAATATCAAATATACTGCTCAATAAAAGTTTGGATTACTATCGTGAAATGTAGTCTACGATACTAGAGGTCTCACTAACCTAGGTACTTCGTGCATTATTCAGTTAGAGCCAATATACTGGGCGCTGTTTACTACTGGAATGTTTTGTGGCCGTTTCCCAATCACGTAAAAATACCGCTGCAACAGAGGCGCAGCGCGAGCAGTCCTGTATCAGCAATAGCTTCATTCAATTTGTATTCAGCACTGCAGTAACACGTGGCGTAGAGGCACACTGCACTTTGACGGAGTCAGGATATTGGCTTTACTTTAAGCAGACAATACACAGCAAGGTGTTGCCGACTGGTTACATGTCACTCAACGTGATGTGTCTAAAATGTGGAGAAAGTCCAGAGAGACGGGAAACGTGAATGACGGACCACGCAGTGGTCGTATGGCAACACCACTGCAGGATCGTTTGTTCAAACTGCCGGCTCGCAGGTGCCCAACATCAACTGACAGAAATATTGGGAATGACCTCTTCTGAGCAACAGGGATTCGCATCTCAGACCAAACAGTGCTTAGAAGATTGTATCAGGAAGGTCTTCATTCCTGAACGCCAGTGAGAAGTTTTGCACGGAACCAACGGAACTGACGCAATGGAAGGACCTGGGCTCATGCACATCAACTTGCTACCTGTCTGGGTGGTCATTGGACAGCGTCCGTACCCGCGTGACGTTCTTCAGGACCTCACTGAAGCTTCCGTTGAGGAGTAGGCCTCGCACCTGAACATAAACATGATGGTCTCATCCAGAGCGTGCCTCCCAGTGTGGAACAACTCATCTGTGTGTGGGGAGTATATACTCACTACTAAAGACTGATAACCAGCATTATGAGATAAAGATTTTCACTGTGGTTTGTTTTCGATATGTTCGCTTACGAGACAGCCTGGTTTTTCTTACAATGATTTTTTGTAACTAACCAAAATTTTTCTCGTTAACGGAAGGAATTATATTTTTTTTGTTAATAAGGTATTTTACAAACCTCAATGGGTGCACTATAAGATATCATTGTAGTAAACTAAGATATTCCAAACTTTTTTAAGGTACCGGTATGTATATCAATCTGCACACCTTAATATCGCAGCTGAGATTTCATGTTCGCTGTCCATCAGAAGTAAATGAAACTTACTGGCAGATTAAAACTGTGTGCTGGTACGAGACTAGTACTCGGAACCTTTGCCTTTCGCTGTGAGGACAGGCTGTGAGTCGTGCTTGGGGAGCTCAGGTGGTAGAGCACTTGCTCGCAAAAGGCAAAGGTGCCAAGTTCGAGTCTCAGTCCGGCACATAGTTTTAATCTGTCAGGAAGTTTCATATCAGCGCACATTCCACTGCAGAGTGAAAATCTCATTCTGGACAAGTAAATGAAAATAATAAACATTAACAATGTACAGTCTCCATTGAATATTGTTCTTAAAAAATACCCCGAAAGGATATCGTATATTTTTTTGTTTCTTGGTGCTAGGAGGAACTTGATGGCAATCGTTTGAGGGATATCCATATTTTTCAGTTTCTATACTACATTTCTGTGTGCGCGCTTCTCTTCCTAAAAGCGAAAGCAAAATTTTCAACATCTGTCAGAAGGTTAATGTCGCAGGAGGAATTTTGTGCAGGTAGTTTGAGAAGATGTCATGCTTATCAGTAATACAGGATACTCTTCTTCCGTACCAATAAAAGGAAGAAAACCATGGCTGAAATGGTATCGTAGGCTGGCCATTCGCTTAATTCTTTCTCTTGGGAGAAGATATTTCTTGGTGTTTAGAACCTGATCTCTCGCTGATACAGTGGATAAATTCTGTAAACAGGTCTTACATACACAGCAACAATCGTTTGTCAGTAGCCTCCTTGGCAATTTCGTTAGGTTCGACACAAAAGTGTGTGTTTATTCATGTGAACACGATTGTTTGAACTTGCTTAAGGCATTCGCAGTCGAATGCATTGATTTAGAACGCGTATTTATGTTCTTGCTCCACTGGGAACAGATCCCAGAGCGTTTCTACAATTTTGGGCAGCTGTTGAAAGGCAGGTTCTGGTAATTTTTAATGGTCCACAAGATAAGTTTCGCAGTGGAGACACAATCTTGCTGTGCCAAACGATGTCGTCAGATAATCTGTGATTGCGGATTATTCCCACTCTTTACGTTGGCTCCATTTCTGTAGGCGTGATCAGTAGTAGAGCATTGTATCTCTAAATAATCCTTTCCATAGTAAGTATTGTGGCGTACCCGTACACACAGCATAATACGTGGGATATTTCGTACCAAGATGAAATGGTCACAGTTAAGTACAAGGTGCAGCAAACGTAGGTTTACCCGATAATTCAGTACAGTATTTTGTAACTTTAATTTTTCAGACAAAGTAGTATTTCTAGTGAAATTGTCCAGAATGTCTTCCTTCGTTATCTTGGCATTTAACTTACCGTTTACACACTGATTTGCGTATCTTGTCACACAATTACTCATTATCGCCGGAATATTTTAGAATCACTGTAAAATCAAGTCAATTAAATGGTATAGGTTTAATGGTTTTGTTCGGAAAACATTTCTTCCATATTCCTCACACTGAGAAAATGCCACGGTGTGAGGTCGACTGACCTTGGAGGTCAGTCAATTTTACCCCATCATCCTATCCACTTTTGAAACTTTTCATCCTAAAATGAACGTATGTGTAGTTCAAAGTGCGATGGAGCACCTTGGTGCTGCTTAGAGAGATTGTTTCGTGCAGTTTCAAGTAAAGGAATGTTATCTAATTCAATAAGAACTTCTCTTAGAATGTAAAGATACCTTTGCACAGTCATGCTCCTACCGAAAAATATGAGGGTCTGTCACACCCTTTCTGTTATACCAGCCCAGACCCTATCTCCAGGGACTTTCAACTCCTCCAAATAACAAATCGCGGATTTTTAAAAGACTAATACACATCGTTTGTTTTTCATTTAATATAAAACTTGTTTCATCCGAAGACACAACGCAGGGGTACGTGTTGAGAGGCCAGAGAAACGTGTGGTTCCCGAAGAGGGGCAGCAGCCTTTCCAGTAGTCGAAGGGGCAACAGTCTGGATGATTGAGTGATCTGGCACTGTAACATTAACCAAAACGACCGTGCTGTGCTGGTACTGCGAACGGCTGAAAGCAAGGGGAAATTTATCCCGAGGAAATTTGTAGTAAGGCCTTACGGGACCAAACTGCTGAGGTCATCGGTCCCTAAGCTTACACACTACTTAATCTAACTTAAACTAACTTGTACTAAGGACAACACACACACCCATGCCTGAGGGTGGACTTTAACCTCTGACGGGTGGGAGCCGCGCGGACCGCAACAGGGCCCCTGAGCGCCTGAGACCGCCTGGCTACCCCCACGCGGCTCCTGATGGTATGCAGCTATACTGCATGGTTAAATGATAATGGCGTCCACTTGGGTAAAATATTTCGTAGGTAAAATAGTCCCCCATCCGGATCTCCGGGTGGGGACTATTCAGGACGACGTCGTTATCAGGAGAAATGAAATTGGCGTTCTACGGATCGGTGCGTGGAATGTCAGACCCCTTAGTCGGGTAGGTAGATTGGAAAATTTAAAAAGGGAAATTCATATGTTAAAGTTAGATATAGTAGGAATTAGTGAAGTTCGGTGGCAGGAGAAACAAGACTTCTGGTCCGATGAATACAAGGTTATAAATACAAAACGAAATAGGCGAAATGCAGGAGTAGGTTTAGTAATGAATGAAAAATTAGAAACGCGGGTAAGCTACTATGAGCAGCATAGTGAACGCATTATAGTAGCCGAGATAGACGCAAAGCCCGTGCCTACCACAGTATTACAAGTTTATATGCCAACAATTTCCGCAGACGACGAAATGACTGAAGAAATGTATGATGGGATAAAAGAAATTATTCTGGTAGTGAAGGGAGACGAAAATTTACTAGTCATGGGGGTCTGGAATGCGATTGTAGGAAAAGGATGAGAAGGAAAAGTTGTAGGTGAATATCGAATGGGCGTAAGGAATGAAAGGGGAAGCCGCCTGATTTTGCGCAGAGCATAACTTCATGACAGTTAACACTTGGTTTAAGTATCATCAAAGAAGGTTGTGTACGTGCAAGAAACCTGGAGAAATTGGAAGGTTTCAGATCGATTATATAATGGTAAGACACAGATTTAGGAAACAGGTTTTAAATTTTAAGTCGTTTCCAGGAGAAGATGTGGACTCTGACCACAATTTATTGGTTATGAACTGCAGATTAAACCAGATGAAACTGTGAAAAGGTGGTAATTTAAGGAGATGGGGCCAAGGAAAAATTAAAAGAACCAGAGGTTGTAAAGATTTTCAGAGAGAGATTAGGGAACGATTGACAAATACAGGAGAAAGAAATACAGTAGAAGAAGACTGGGTAGCTTTGAGAGATCAAGTAGGATCAAGTAGGTAAAAAGGCGAGGGCTAGTTGAAATCCTTGGGTAACAGAAGTGATGTTGAACTTACTGATGAAAGGAGAAATTATAAAAACCCAGTAAATGAAGTACACAAAAAGGAATAGAAATGCCTCAAAAATGAGATCGACAGGAAGTGCAAAATGGCTACGCAGGGTCGGCTAGAGAACAAATGTCAGGATGTAGAGGTATATATCACTAGGGTAAGATAGATACTGGCTACAGGAAAATTAAAGAGACCTTTGGAGAAAATAGAACCACTTGTATGAATGTCAAGAGCTCAGTTGAAAAGCAAAGAAGGAAAGCAGAAAGGTGGAAGGAGTATATAGAGGGTCTATACAAGGACGATGTACTTGAGGGCTATATTATGGAAATGGAAGAGGAGATAATGAAGATGAAATACGAGATATGATACTGCGTGAAGAATCTGACAGTTGAAACAAGGCCCCGTGAGTAGACAACATTCGTTTAGAGCTACTGATAGCCTTGGGAGAGCCAGCCCTGACAAAACTCTACCATCTGGAGAGCTAGATGTATGAGATAGGTGAAATATCTTCAGACTTCAAGAAGAATAACATAATTCTAATACCAAAGAAAGCAAGTGTTGACAGGTTTGAAAATTACTGAACTATCAGTAATAAGTCACAGCTGCAAAATACAAACATGAATTCTTTACAGACGAATGGAAAAACTGGTAGAAGCCGACCTCCGGGAGGATCAGTTCGGATTCCGTAGAAATTTCGGAACACGTGAGGCAACGCTGACCCCACGAGTTATTGTAGAAGATAGATTAAGGAAAGGCACTCCTACGTTTCTAGCACTTGAAGATTGAGAGAAGGTTTTTGACAATGCTGACTGGAATGCTCTCTTTCTGATTCTGAAGGTGGCAGGGCTCCATTACAGGGAGCGAAAGGTTATTTACAATTTGTACAGAAACCAGATGGCAGTTATAAGAGTTGAAGGGCATAAAAGGGAAGCAGTCGTTGGGAAGGGGGTGGGACAGGAATGTAGCCTATCTCCGATGTCATTCAATCTGTATATTGAGCAAGCAGCAAAGGAAACAAAAGAAAAATTTGGGATAGGAATTAAAATCAATGCAGAAGAAATAAAAACTTTGAGGTTGGCCGATGATATTGTAATTCCGTCAGAGACAGCAAACGACCTGGAAGAGTATTTGAACGGAATGGCCATTGTCTTGAAAGGAGGATATAAGATGAACATCAACAAAAGCAAAACGAGTATAATGGAATGTAATCGAATTAAATCAGGTGCTGCTGAGGGAATAAGATTAAGAAATGAGACACTTAAGGTAGTAGATGAGTTTTGCTATTCGGGAAGCAAAATAACTGATGATGGTCGAAGTAGAGAGGATATAAAATATAGACTAGCAATGCCAAAGAAAGCGTTCTGAAGAGGAGAATAGTATAGATTTAAGTGACAGATAATATTTTCTGAAAGTATTTATATGGAGTGTAGCGACATATGGAAGTGAAACATTGACGATAACTAATTTAGACAACAGGAGAATAGAAGCTTCCGAAATGTGGTGCTACAGAAGAATGCTGAATATTGGATGGGTAAATCTCATAACTAATGAGGTGGAACTCAATAGGATCTGGGAGAAGAGCAATTTGTGGCACAACTTCACTAGAAGAAGTGATCGGTTGGTAGGACATGTTCTGAGGCATCAAGGGATCACCAATTTAGTACCGAAGGGTAGGGTGAAGGGTAAAAATCGCAGAGGGAGACCGAAAGATGAATACGCTAAGCAGATTCAGAAGGATGTAGGTTGCAGTAATTACTTGGAGATGAAGAAGCATGCGCAGGATAGAGTAGTATGGAGGGCTGCATCAAACCAGTCTCTGGACTGAAGATCACAACAACAACAAAAACAGCAGTGATGTAAGTTTAAAAGTAAGGCACGTATTTTTAGGTTTTTATAAAAGTTGTTTTAGTCCCATTCCTTGGAATAGCTCTCTTTAAGTTTCAGCCAGCTACTTTGGTCTCTGCCCGCAGCTCGTGGTCGTGCGGTAGCGTTCTCGCTTCCCACGCCCGGGTTCCCGGTTTCGATTCCCGGCGGGGTCAGGGATTTTCTCTGCCTCGTGATGGCTGGGTGTTGTGTGATGTCCTTAGATTAGTTAGGTTTAAGTAGTTCTAAGTTCTAGGGGACTGATGACCATAGATGTTAAGGCCCATAGTGCTCAGAGCTATACTTTGGTCTCTTAACGAAAAATACTCGTATACTGAAACCTAATTTTAACACAGGGCATGTTGTTATAATTTTGGTACAGTTATGGAAATGATTTGTGGAAAATAAGCAGTTAACCATTTCTTGTATCAGCACTCGAAAACATGCATGAACAATTGAAATATCTGCGCATACTATAATTATTTCTTCTTTCAATAGCATTTTAATGGAAAGACTTTTACCGAAAAATTCTTTTCACGTGGAACTCACACAAAAACATGTACTTGATATGTGTTCCTGTGTATGACCGTAATACCTGGTCCAACGCTGCGAATAACAAGGAAGTTTATACTACATTTTTGTACTGCAGCCGGCCGAAGTGGCCGTGCGGTTAAAGGCGCTGCAGTCTGGAACCGCAAGACCGCTACGGTCGCAGGTTCGAATCCTGCCTCGGGCATGGATGTTTGTGATGTCCTTAGGTTAGTTAGGTTTAACTAGTTCTCAGTTCTAGGGGACTAATGACCTCAGCTGTTGAGTCCCATAGTGCTCAGAGCCATTTGAACCATTTTTTTTTTTTGTACTGCACCATACAGTCAAACACACTTCTAAGTTTTGTAGAGTGTAAGTTTTTCTTTTGTGTCTGAGTACATTTTTATAGGGTGGGAAAGATCTTTCCACAGCACAAGAGGTCACTTGTGCGTATGTCATCGACGCAATTGCTCGTGACCCTCGAAACAGTCCACCTTCTAACTTCTCCCCTTATTAATGGCAAAACCTTTCTTCATATTGGGAATTTCTGAAAAGAAAATTCTTTAACGTAGTGGCACAAGTTGTACCCACTGAATCAGGTAATTGCTCCAGATACCTCTCCATATCGGAGACCACGTCTACAACATCTCTTTGTGGTAGAGATTCTGATTCTAGAAATTGAATTGCAACAGGCACATGTTGAAAGCGAGCTTTTAAAAAGCCAAAGATGCAACATTCCTGATGTTCTTAAGGTCCATTTTAAGAAAAGGTATAATAAGTAAATTTATACACTGCACTGTCTCTTGTCTTTGTAACTGGATAGTGTGTCAGAACGCTCCTCCATCGCTGACACCAGAATGTACTTATCTTTGTGGTTTCGAAGTAAAGATGCGTGGTGTGTTATTCGCATTCAGCAGTATCTTCTAGTATAATTTTCTCATTCCTAAACAGTAATATTGAAAAATTGATCTTTTCCACCTTTGGACTGGCGAAGACTTCAATTTTACAACTGATGACGGAGTAAGTTTTTACCCTGCTTGTCAAAATCAAATTACAACTGATGACGGAGTAAGTTTTTACCCTGCTTGTCAAAATCAAATTAGTAAACACTTTATTTTTATCATTCATTTTATCTCCCAGTGATCTTGCTAGTCTTCTTCTCTCGGATATTCCATCAAAATTTAAAATTAGATTACTGACACCTCCATATGAGATTCAACTGAAGTCTTTATGCACGATCACTTTCTTATTGTGTTCTTTGTTGTAATGTTAGGTAAGTCACAATAAAAAGCCATATTTCCTTCAAAACAAAGATTCCGCGCCTGTCATTACGAGGAGAACGAGCTACAGACAAGTAGTGCAGTGGACATCCTTAATAGAGACTTCTGTGAGGCTTTAGTGTCGGCTGATGTGTCATGGAACGTGCTAAGGAACCCTAGCTTTAAGGAGTTCCTAAAGAGTATCAGCGGTCGTAACATACGACATGTGTCGACACTGTGCAACAATTATTTGAAACAGGTTCTGGAAAAGGTTATTGCTGATTTTAAAATTAATATTGGTGACCATTTCATTTGGATCTGAGTCAACGAAACCACTGATAGGTGTGGCAGATTCGTAGCTGATGTTGTTGTGGGGAAATCTGGTTTCATGGCAGCAGGAAAGCTCTACGTGTCAGTTAGCTTGGAGAAGATGGGGACACGAAATCTTTTGCCGGATGGTGTGGCTGAGCTGTTCTAGGCACTTCAGTCTGGAACCGCGCGACTGTTACGGTCGCAGGTTCGAATCCTACCTCTGACATGGATGTGTGTGATGTCCATAGGTTAGTTAGGTTTAAGTAGTTCTAAGTTCTAGGGGACTGCTGACCATAGATGTTAAGTCCCATTGTGCTCAGATCCATTTTTTGAACGAAATCTTTGCTGTTGGTGACAGACTATGCATTATAAGCTGGAGTAACACTGAAGGAGATCTGTCCCAGTATGATCCATTGCACCAGCTTTGAAACAGATCTACACCGTACAGCATAGGAAGTCAGAAAGATTTTTCTTTTGGTTACCAGTATCACGCCCTCTGTTCAGGAATTATTACTCAAAGCTCCTACCCGTATTCAGTCCTTTAAGGATATAGTACCAAACATTTCCCTCCAAGCTGAAATCATACTTGGACGTTGTTGCAGTTGGCTCTTGGCAGCTGAACACTACCAGCAAGTCAAAATGATCTAGAGAGAATTTCTGAATGGTGCGAAAAGTGTCACTTGGCACTAATCAAAGAAAAGTGTTAGGTCATGCACGTGGGTACTAAAAGAAATCCGATAAAGTTTAGGTATATGATAAATCGCACAAATCTAAGGGCTGTCAAATCGAGTAAATACCTAAGAATTACAATTACGAGAAACTTGACCTGGAAGGATCACATACATAATATTGTGAGGAAGGCGAAACACAGACTGCCCTTTGTTGGCAGAACACTTAGAAGAAGCGACAAACCCACTAAAGAGACAGCCAACATTAATTTAACGCTGCACATACATTCGCAGCCGTTAATTGGCATATACCACACCCGGAACGTGGGTTACAAGCTCTTTCATTGTTGTGCCGGTAACGATAGTAGCAAATCGAACAAATTACTATTTCATTAGTATTACGTAACAAGCCGCTGAAGGCCTCATGTCCCTTATTCTAAAATACTTAGAAAATAGCTCTAACTAAGCCCTGAAATTTTGTTGTATTGTACCGTTTGGATTTTTACCAGCTGTGTTATTTTATCCAGTACAACCACTTCACGTTATAACTTCGTATGCGAAATGACAATAAACTAAAGTATAGCAGAGAGACAGAAGCACTTAGTTGCAAAGAATTTTAGTTTAAGGGAGAGAATGTTCATTGTTGTTAGTTTAGTACACAACAATTTTGAAAGTGTTTGTGATACCTCAGCTTCGCCTTCGTTGCTTATTACAGGTTTTCTGTCTGAGCTCTTGATATTCATATAGCTGCTTTTCGATTCTCCACATGTCTCTTTAATTTTCCTATAGGCGTTGCGTGACCCAAAATGCGGTAATATGCTTGTCCATCGTTCAAACGCTCATTACCAGTTAAAATGTTCCTTTGGAAGTGATAAATTAGAGCTAGGTGAGCAAAAGCTAGGTTTGTTCGGTCTGATGAAATGAAACTAAGAACAAATCTGATCACGCTGTCTTTGAAGGCTGCTTCAATTTGCGCCCACACGACCTGATCGGCTAACTTCAACGCAAAGTAACTCGCAAACGACGCAACGTGTCGAACTTTTTTCTCAACAGTCGTTATCAGCACAGCCTACCCTGCAGTACCATTACAAGCTTTTGAGGATGTTTCTAACCATCCTGTCTATCAGCTAGGATAATGGTCTTACATATAAGCTAGTACTAGCGTCGGCAAATAACGGACCGCGGGCCATGTGCGCTCCGCTAATGATTTTCGTGTGGCAGTCAAAAAAATCCGCCTTGAAACAGTATTTCATTCCCGTGTGCAACCGAGGGTGCGCAACCGAGGTTTTCCACTAGGACGGTCACGTCAGTACGCATGCGCAGTGTAGATACTAGTCTCGCAAAGCAAATAAACACTCGGGGTGTTGGCTGCAGGGAGCACTTGAACCATGCATACCGTCGGGTGTCAGCTTAGTTTGCGTGAATAGTACGACGCGCAGTGCTTTTTCAGTTGATCTGGTTTATTCCCATTTTGTCTGTCCAACAGTAAATACATAAATTTCCAACTATAGTGCCACTATGGACACACCGAAGAAACATAGAATCAGTGAGGAGTGTCTACTGAAGAACGGACTTACGCATGTTTCTTTGTTGTCACAGGGTATATAGCAGTATATTTATTGTGTCGTGAAACGTAACCGTGTTTATGAAGTACAATCTGAAACGACTTTACGAAATAGAAAATAGTGATTTTGGCTGTGATCTTTCAAGAAAGAACGCAACAGAGTATGTGAAAATGCTGAACAGACAACAAACACTATTTACAAAGCTATCAATAAAGCTTTTGACAATGTTGACTGGAATATTCTCTTTCAAATTCTGAAGGTGGCAGGGGTAAAAACATGGAGCGAAAGGCTTTTTACAATTTGTACAAAAACAAGATGGCAGTTATAAGAGTCGAGGGACATGAAAGGGAAGCAATGGTTAGGAAGGGAGTGAGACAGTCTTGTAGCTTTTCCCCGATGTTATTCAATCTGTATTTTGAGCAAGCAGTGAAGGAAACATAAGAAAAATTCGGAGTAGGTATTAAAATCCACGGAGAAGAAATAAAAACTGTGAGGACTGCCGATGACACTGTAATTCTGTCAGAGACAGTAGAGGGGTACAAAGAAGGAGCCTCCTAGAAGATTGTGAGCCTAAAGACTGAAGACAGGCACAATCGGGCGTACCCTGGAAGCGGTGAAAGATTTCACCGGCTAATCCTTCTAACACCAGATTAAGTTAAAGTTCAAAACCAAATTAAGATCAAATGCAACGGCCTTTATCAAGACCACCCCTTGTGACGATCTCGATAAATATTGAAGGATTCTTAGTCATAAGAGTGTTTTATTAGCAGACATGTGCTATAAGCATAAATGCGACGTATTTTTGGTGCAGGAAACACACCGGGGAGCCACCAGCCACAGACCTAAAATAGCAGGAATGGATTTGGTCATTGAAAGACCTCACGACAAGTATGGGAGTGCGATTTTCATCAGACCCGGGCTCAACGTAACATCAGCCGAAATGACAGAAGTAAATAACATTGAAGTACTTACCATTCGCGCCCAGAAGTTCTCTGTGACGTCTTGTAACCTCCCAGCAGAAATTATTAAATGGAAATGGAGCCAAGTGTAACCTCCTCACACAAAAAATGTTAAATAATAATGAAAAATGGAGCCAAGTGTAACCTCCCCACAGAAAATGTTAATTAATGATAATAGACCATGAACCCACAATAATATTAATTAAAAAATGAACCATGAACCAAATGTAACCTCTCAACAGAAATAATAATATCTGGTAAATTTTATAAGGGCAGCAGCGCGGACCTTTGGCCCTGTATTCTGAATAAAAAAAGAAAAATTCTTACCTCAATAAAAACTGCATCTGTATCTGCTCTTAATTATACATTCTTCGACACAGCTTCGTGCAATGTTGGCGTATATTTTTTTTTTTGATTCTTGGAAGCAATGATAATGCATTGGAAATTGAAATGAATGCTTTTTCTTTAAAAGAGTTACTTTATATTATAAAAATTATTATTGGGGCATTTTTTTTAACAAAATTAATTACAATTAACATACATTACTAAATATGTGCAAGGCCGCTTCTTTACCTTCTACAACAATACTCATCATCCAGAGTCCTGACCAGAGTAGCGAGCAGTGCACACAGCCGACGCATGCCGACTCCTGCAGACTACAACCGTCCACTCGCTACTACAGCCGACCGACTACTACTGTCGACTGACTTCTACTGTATCCGACTGACTACTACTGTCGACTCGCGCGGACTAGCGCAGACTCGCGACAAGCAGCAACTAACAATAAACTACTCTCTGGTCAGAGATTCTGTCATGCTTCGCCCATCGCCGGCGAAGCATACTCCTTACGTAACCCTCCACTGGGGGGGCAAAAATTTGGCAGCGATGATGAGTCAGTTGCACTTGCCATGAGCAACAAATTTTTCATAATTAATTAACTTTACAATCACAGAATATATACATATATATATATAGGTGAAAAACATGAAATAAAATATAGTGCACATGCACTGAGTACAGACATATCAAGCAACGACAAAATGTATACACAATGAGTACAAAACATATTAACAAATGGCAAAAGTGCACACGCACTGTAGTTCAGAACATATCAGCAAATCACAAAATGCAATGAATACAAATCATATTAACAAAATGACGAAAGTGCACATGCACTGTAATACAGAACATATCTGGGAATCACAAAAAGAATGTATACATAATGAGTACAAATGGCATAAAGTGCACACGCACTGTAAAACTCTCTAATATTTTTACAACAAATAAACATAATGAGTACAAATCATATTGACAAATGACATAGAGTGCACACGCACTGTATATGTCTTTATCATTTTACAAGAATTAGGAAAGGAATGGGAAGGATTGCGTCATGGTTGTAGCACTTTAGGTTGCACGCAGCTGCACTGAAAGTCCATATCTCTCGAGAGAAGCACAACACCAAGTAGACAATCTGAAGCTCTTTTCCTTGAAGTATTAATCAGTGTAGCCAAGACACTGAAATGTCGTAATAATATTCCATGCTATCATTTTGGTAGTACACTAGGTACACCAAACAGTGGGACCATAATAACATCTCCATCACTCAAGGTGGTGGACAGCATGTCGTGTCAACACCATGTTGTTGTAAAGTAGACCAACGTAGAATTAGTGCAAAAACCAAACATAGTGCTCCATGATCATGAGGATAGACAGGACAAATGGATATTGCAGTAATTTTTGGTAATTAGGTCAGAAGGTGAAGGACATTAGGTCACATAGTAGTCTTCATTAAGAATTACACTAGTCTAACAACTGATTTGAGTAATTGGTGCCACTCATTGCCCAGTTACTGAACATTTCTGTACCATGTATGTAGTATTACAGAATAATGTGCATAAATTATCTGAATATAGCAATTATTGGCACTCATTGCCCAGTTACAAACCATCAGAAGTCATCATTCAAAACAGAAGCTAATGAATGGCGTAGTATTAACATAATTCACTTAATTATAATTATCATTGGCATTATAGGTCATCTTATTACAGTAATCAGTGGCATTCATTGGCCAGCTACAAAGCATTTTTTTTTTGTATTTTTCAGAAGTCATTATTCAAAATGAGTTAATTATTGGCATATCATTTATACATAATTAATCTAATAATAGTAATCACTGGCATCATAGTTCATCTTATTACAATAATCAATGGCATTCATTGGCCAGTTACAAAACATTTTTTTTGTATGTATTATTCAGAAGTCATTATTGAAGTGACATACTATTCAGAGCTGATCAGTATTGATCAAAACTCTCTTAAATTAGTAGCATCATTTGGGACTGGTAATAACTTTGTTTGCTTTTGAGTTATTGCTGCAAATGAAGATGTATAACGTCATTCGTCATGAGTCAGTTGTAGAAACGTTATGAAACAAGTAGAGTATATGTGATCACATTCATAAACGACATAGGTTTAATAAACAACTATTTATACCACATTAATTTCATGAATAATTTCTCCTGCAAAATATACAAAATGGATTATGAAACTGAAAGAAGAAACGCATATTATGCTGAAAAGTAGTGAACTTCGAATTAACAGGTAGTGAAATGTGTATCAAAAAACATATGTGTTCTCTAGCTGTCCTTTCCAAAACCTTCAGTCATCATACCATGCGATATAAGACATACCGTGAAAACGAACTGCAACAAATACTTAAATAACTACATAGCATCTCTTAACTAAAAGCAAATATATAAACTTCATCATTATTTTCATCTGCGAAGAAAAACTTCATTATCCATATCACCATAACTCCATTATTATCATCACCTGTAAAGAAAAACTTCATTATCCATAGTAGCATATTCTTCATCAATATTCATCACCATTCATTATCATATGCAAAAAAAGTCACTTCATTATTCATTATACAACTATTCCTTATTTCTAGCATATTTCATCACTA
Source organism: Schistocerca piceifrons (assembly GCF_021461385.2). Taxonomy (NCBI): domain Eukaryota; kingdom Metazoa; phylum Arthropoda; class Insecta; order Orthoptera; family Acrididae; genus Schistocerca; species Schistocerca piceifrons. The sequence goes on from NC_060140.1 coordinate 687,015,266, forward strand.
AAACTAAGATGTGTAGTTCTGTCTGACAGGCTGCATCAATCGCCTCGTATTCTGAAAGAAAAAATTAGTTAAGACTGCTATCATACGATGTGTATAGTATATTCTTGATAATGCTTGTTAATTCTGATCCATTTACTCTTCATCACGAGGTATTGCATCCTCTTTCGTTCATTCCGAAGGTGAAATTCCCATTTCTGTTTAATTTATTTCGTTTACACGTTATTTCTTTCTGAAAATGATGAACAAGGATTAATGTCTTGCATTTAATTCATATACCCATTTGATAAAAACTGGTTAATAGTAACATAATTGAGCATACAGCATAGCATGACAGAAAACGTAATATGTCAAGAACATCGACAGTGTTCAGAAGCAAAAATGTACACAGTGTATCACAATGTAGCAGCAAAAAAAAAAAAGGTAAAGTAGTCACGATGTTGAGATATCATATAGCAAAAATGTTAAAGTCAACTGGTGTTTGTTATATCTTAAATATTTCATAGTGCATACAAACAAAACAGGAAAACAATCATACATACACAAAAAATGGAAAATATGCACGGTCTGATGTGTAACGACAAGAAATGTAATCTTCTTTGTGTACTGCTTGTATGTTGTGTAGTTAATGGAGGCGAGAATTGAGGACTGAAATGGATAGAAAATTTGATAAAATTTATATATCACTACATAGAATTGCATAATGATTCGTAAGATACGTAATTTTATCTGGAATATGTGCACTGTCTGATGTGTAACGACAAGAAAAGCGACCTGCTAACCTTACCTTGCCGGGCATTTGCCAAGAAAAAATACGACAATCATCAGTAAGTAGTCACATAAATACAATTGCAAAAGTGGTCATAAAATGTATAAGTTCATCTGTAAAAATATGCACGGTCTGATGTGTAACGACAAGAAGAGCGACCTGCTAACCTTACCTTGCCGGGCACTTGCCAAGAAAAAATTACGATAATCATCAGTAGGTGTTCATGTGAATATAATTGCATAAGCCATCTTAAAAAAAAATTTGGAAATCGCATTACAGTGTGATAAATCATAAAGTATCTTCATTCAATAAAAGGTTTGACGTTCGACACGTGGTGGTTCCCTTTGGTTTTTCTGGTTCTCAAAGTTTCGACGTGTACTACATTGGGGTGAGGAATGCTGCGAATCCGATATGGACCTGCGTATAGAAGCTTAAATTTAGTGCACCTACCTTTTCCTCAATTGGATAAATAGTGTGTACGTACTAATATCTTCTGTCCAATGTGAAAGTCACGGGGTGTACTAACCTGTTTTTGCTGTCTTCTCCGGCGCTCTGCGGCACGTTTGATGTTGTTCAGCGCAATGTCAATTATTTCATGGTGTCGTAGTCGACGAGATGTAGGAATTGTTACTAATTCTTTAATTTTGTTAGGTGGTTCAACATTATTCATTATAACAGACGGAGATAGCATAGTAGATTCATTTGGTATGGAGTTAATTACATCTTGGAATGAGAGTATGTGTGTGTCCCAATCAATATGTTTTTTATGGCAGTAAATTCTACACAGTTTACCAATTTCTTTCATTAATCGTTCACAAGGTTTCGAAGAAGCATAGTACCTGGATATATAGACCGGAGAAATCTTTCTAGCTCGTAACAAACGTGTCCGTATAGCAGATCGAAACTGTGGTCCATTGTCGGAAATTACTTTCAACACATGCCCTACATGAAATAGAAAATGTTTTACAAATGCTTTCGAAACAGTTTTAGCAGTAGCTTTGCGTAACGAAGTGAAGGTAACAAATTTTGAAGTGAGTTCAACAGCGACAAAGATGTAGCAAAAACCTCTATTAGTTCTGGGAATTGGACCAAAAATGCCTACAGCGGCCATGTGTCTTAATTTAACAGGTACAATTGGATGTAATGGAGGAATATGTGAAGTCGTATCTGATTTAGCTTTCTGGCAGATTTTACATGGCGCTAAAACTCGTCGAATACGTTTCTCCATGTTGGTAAAATAACAGTTCTGTCTCAGTATAAGAAAACATTTTCTGGCTCCGTAATGTGCATAACGTAAATGAGTATACCAGATTAATTTGTTACAAGTTCGTCAGGAATGCATAATAACCTATTGTTGCTGTCAGGATGAGAACGGCGAAACAGAATGTCATTACGTACAGTGTAATGGTTTCTAATGGTAACATTATTCCTATCTTGCCAAAGGTCTTTAATTTCTTTCCACACGTTGTCTTTACTCTGCTCTTGTGCTATGTCTTGTAATGACGACGAAATGAAGTTTTCAAATGCAACTTGTTGAATGTACATGACGCTGAAATTTGCTTTGCAGAAGTTGGTTGTGATGTCTTGCTGATTGTTGCTGAGAGAACGGGATAGTGCATCTGCTACAATATTTTGTGTGCCGGGAATGTGAACAATTGTAAAAATTAAATTCCTGTAAATAAAGTTTCCATCTACTTAATCTGTGTAAATTTAGCCGAAAGTAAAAATTGTATCGCTCTATGGTCTGTGTAAACGGTGGTATGTCTTCCATAAAGAAAATGCCAAAATCAGGTGAAAGCCCATACAACACATAATGTGTCAAGTTCTGTAACAGAATAATTGCGTTCAGCAGGTGACAGAATGCGACTTGCAAAAGCGATGTTTTTAATCACTGTACAACCATCTTTCTTCAATTTCCTGAAAAATATGTACATCTAAAGCGGTGTTAGAACTGTCGGTGGCAATAGAAAAATTTCTAGTAAGATCTGGGTGCGATAAAAGTGGTGCATTCACAAAGAATGTTTCAAATAACATTCTCAGTGCAGAAAACTAAAGATGAAACAGCACTACGACGGCTCGGGGCCCTGTGCACGCTACGGCACATATTCATTGAAGCGTAATGAATCCCCTGAGGTCAATTACGCGCTGCAAATACATTTTAGCTTTTGCGTTACAGGCAATGCCGGTGAAAATTCAAAAATAAATTGCTGTACCCGTGTTAATTGTAGTTTCTGCATTACAGGTAATAGCGGTGAAAGTACAAAAAGAAATCGACGTATCCAATTCAATGCGTGTACCTGTGCTCTCTCATTTTTACATACCTTAGATTTTTTTACAGATACAAATTGCTTATAATCAACGTTCTCGTCACTGAATGTGTGAATAGGTTCACGATTGTCTGTGTCTGTTCAGAATCTAAGTCAAGTACTCTCTGTAAATTACCCAAATTATACTGACTGTGTAAGTGTGACAAATGATCGGAATGTGCCGTATGCTGTGACGTGTTATTAATGGAAACATTTTTCATCTCTGTCACTTCTTGCTATAAAGTTGACAATTTTCTACGTAATGTATTATTAGACGAATCTATCTCACTGATCATCTGCTGTAGATTTTGGAATTCAGGTGTTTGATTAAACGAAATCGGTGAAGTATCATCTCATTTGCTGTCATTATTACTTTCAATAACGTCAATACGACTGGCCAATTAATCATATTTTTCAGTCAGTATTTTTACCTGATCATCGTTTTTAGTGTCAGAAGCATTAATTTGTTTTTGATTTTATGTGTGGTTTCGCTCAATTTTTTAACATCAGCTTTGATGACATCGGGATCCTGAATTAGTTCTAATTGTTCAAGTCTGTCGGTCACTGTCTGAAAGTTTACTGTGTGTGTATCTGTTTTTGTTTTAAGATCGGAAATTTCATCACGCATTTCGGTGTTCAACTGTTTGATAGTGTTAATTTCGTCTGATGCTGTAGCAATATTGTTGTCTACGTATGTTTTTGCTTTCGCAAACAATTTACGTTTATCTTCCTGTCTCTGTACGGCAATTGTTTCCATGACTTGTCGTTTTACTTTATTTTGTTCCTGTATAAATTTACGGAAACGCGTTTCACTGTTTTGCAGGTGGTGATTAAAACGTTCGTCAATTTGACTGTTCTGTTGGTCGAATTTCGCGTCTATTTTTGCATCCAGTGTACGCGAAAGTTCTGCTGACATTAATTTAAACTCGTCGCGTAACCGTGTTGCGTTTTCAGAGCATTGTTTACCGACTGCACTAATTTCGCCTCTAAGTGATTCTGTTGTAGCTGTTTGCATATCCCTTAATTCTTGAGCAACAGATCAAATTTCTTCACTACTTTTTCTAGCACGAGCCTCAATTTCCTCACGTAATTGTTCTTTAGTATCATGACATTGCACGGGAGCGGCTGTAATCTGTTCACTAAGCTGTCTGGAATTGTTGTCCAGTTTCTCATTAATTTCATTAATTTGGTGTTTGAGATTTTCATTATTTTCAGTAAGTTGTTGTTTGAGATTTTCACTAAGTTGTTTGTGATTGTTATCTTGTCTTTCATTCGACTGTTTGGAATTGCTGTCTATTTTTTCATTAAGTTGTTTAAATAATGCCATAACTTGATCCAACCCAATATTACCTACTCTATTCTCTGTGCTGTTTGATGGCGTACCTGCAATTGTCACATTTTGTGTGACCATTTGGTCATTCTGTAATTTCTAAAAGGGTTTGCCAATCGGATGTGCACTATCAGTCACTACGCCAGAATTAAATAAATATGTTGTACTCTGATTACACTGTTCATTTACATTATAAAAATTTATCTGTTTGTCACGTAAATCCTGCAAACCGGGTGTGTCAAGCGGGCAGCGCTCATAGCAACAGAACGTCCCACGTCATCAATTGTCGTTAAATTAACAGAGGACACAAATGAATTTATCTGTTCATCATTATGATCAAAATCAATATTAGTGGTCGGTACGCACTGATTGTTTGTAAATGGAGTATTGTCACCATTACACTGAGTATCGCAAATATTATCGGTCAAATTATTAGAGTCGGTTATTTCGTTCATTATACATCGCAATATACTATTAACAGTTTTTCGCGGCACTTTTGCACAAATCAAAATTGTTCACAAATGAAACTAAGACAATGTAAAATCCAACAAACACTATTACAAACAAAGAGCAACAAATTGCAGATTGTCTGTGGAATAAAGAGTGACAAATTAGAAAATGCGTTGCGCCAAATGCTAATTACATTTAAATAAATGAGAGCAGATATATGACTACTTCTCAGAAGATTCACAAAGAAATGCGATCCTGGGCGGATGTCGCCAAGTGTAACCTCCCTGCAGAATTTGACAAATGGAAATGGAGCCAAGTGTAACCTCCTCACACAAAAAATGTTAAATAATAATGAAAATTCGAGCCAAGTGTAACCTCCCCACAGAAAATGTTAATTAATGATAATTGACCATGAACCCACAATAATATTAATTAAATAATAAACCATGAACCAAATGTAACCTCTCAACAGAAATAATAATATCTTGTAAATTTTATAAGAGCAGCAGCGCTGACTTTCGGCCCTGTATTCTGAGTAAAAAAACAAAAATTCTTACCTCAATAAAAACTGCATCTATATCTGCTCTTAATTATACATTCTTCGACACAGCTGTGTGCAATGTTGGCGTATATTTTTTTTTATTCTTGGAAGCAATGATAATGTATTGGAAATTGAAATGAATGCATTTCTTGAAAAGAGTTACTTTATATTATAAAAATTATTATTGGGGCATTTTTTTAACAAAATTAATTGCAATTAACATACATTACCAAATATGCGCAAGGCTGCTTCTTTACCTTCTACAACAATACTCATCCTCCAGAGTCCTGACCAGAGTCGCGAGCAGAGCACACAGCCGACGCATGCCGACTCCCGCAGACTACAACCGTCCACTCGCTACTACAGCCGACCGACTACTACTGTCGACTGACTTCTACTGTATCCGACTGACTACTACTGTCGACTCGCGCAGACTAGCGCAGACTCGCGACAAGCAACAACTAACAATAAACTACTCTCTGGTCAGAGATTCTGTCATGCTTCGCCCATCGCCGGCGAAGCATACTCCTTACAGTCTGTGTACAAACCACCAGATGTGGACTTTGTTTTCCATGAACCACACAATTTTACAAATGACCGTACTAGTTTTGTCATGGGCGATTTCAACTGCCATGGTGAAGCATGGGGATATAATGAGACTGATGAGAATGGTGTACAGCTTGAATCCTGGGCTGACACTAAAGACCTACAACTCATTCATGACTCAAAACAGCCAGCATCGTTCAACAGCAGAAGATGGAGAAGGGGATGTAATCCTGACAACATCTTTGAGAGTAGGAAGTTGGCAGCACAGTGCATGAAGCTTGTTGACGAACCTATCCCAAGTACACAACACAGACCCGTCATTTGTGTTGTGAATGCCATAGTTAAACCAGAGGAGGTGCCTACCCTAAGACGGTTTAATTTCAAAAAGTCAGACTGGTAGAAATTTAAAGAGCAATTGGACGAAGAGATTGAGAAAATCCCTCCTCGACCAGATGAGTATGGTAGATTTATCTATCTTGTGAAAGGGATCTCAAGGAAAAACATCCCAAGGGGTTGCCGTACCCAGTACATCCAGGGTCTGACCGGCAGCAACAAGATCTTACTTGACAGGTACCAGAACCTATTCACTCAGGACCCCTTCAGCGAAGATACGATGGAGGCTGGGGAGGAACTAATGCAGGATATTGCTGAGGATAAGAGATCACGGTTGTGCAAACTAGTCGAGAATCTTGACATGAAACAAAACAGCAGACGTGCATGGAAATTACTGAAAAACTTAAGTGGGGACCCAACTGACCACCAGCAGAAGAACAACGGGGTAACAGCAAATCAGATTGCTAGCCAACTTCTGAAGAACGGGAGAACCAAAGGGAAAAAAGAAAGGGTTATACTCCAATAACAAAAAGATTACGGACTCCTCTATGCTTCATTCACAGCAACCGAACTGGAAGACGCCATTCAGAGTATGGAACTGAATAAGGCCGCTGGAACTGATGACCTTAGAACGGAGTAAATAAAACAGTTTGGGCCAAAAGCTCGAAACTGGTTACCACAAATGATGAACACCTGTATTAAAGAGCTGAATATTCCAAAACTATGGCGGCAGGCGAGAGTGGTGGCTCTACTAAAACCTGGCAAGGAGATAAATGACCCCAAAAGTTACAGACCAGTGTCACTTATATGCCATCTCTATAAGATACTGGAGCGGATGATTCTCAACCGGGTGGCAGAAACTATAGATGGAAAGCTCATAAAGGAACAAGCCGGTTTCAGACCAGGAAGACATTGTTGTGGGCAAATACTTAATCTGACGCAGCATATAGAAGACGGGTTTAAAAAAAAAAATTAATAACTGGAGCAGCTTTCATAGATCTTACTGCTGCATACGACACGGTAAACCACAGAAAGCTATTGCGCATATTATACCACCTCACAGGGGACTGTAGGTTGACGATGGTTATTGGTAGTCTTCTGCAGAATCGAAGATTTTATGTCTCCCTAAATGGTAAGAACAGTAGATGGCGACTGCAGAAGAATGGCTTACCACAAGGAAGTGTACTTTCTCCCATCCTTTATAATGTGTACACTAATGACCAACCTATACCTCAAGATGCAAGACTCTTCGTATATGCTGATGACACAGCTGTGGTGGTCCAGGGGTCCAATTTTGATGCAACATCTGGAAATCTCTCTAAAGCGCTTGAAGAACTGGCTCAATACTATGACGCAAATCACCTCAAGCCAAACCCTGACAAAACCCCGGTATGTGCTTTCCACCTGCGCAATAGAGATGCTGGAGTTGAGTTCGACGTTACGTGGCAAGGTAAGAAGTTAAAGCACTGTCCAACACCTAAATACCTTGGGGTTGTACTTGACAGAACGCTTTCCTTCAAGCAGCATTGCCAAAACACCAAAGCTAAAGACTGCTCCAGGAATAACATCATCCGCAGGCTGACAAACTATGAATGGGGAGCTCAACCATCAGTCCTGAGAACATCAGCACTTGCTCTGTGTGTTTCTGCAACAGACTATGCAGCGTTAGTGTGGGAAGCATCTGCACATGCTAAACAGGTTGATGTAAGTGTAAATGAGACAATGCGAATTGTTACAGGCTGTCTCAGACCCACACCAACGGGTAATTTGTACCTACTTGCTGGCATTGGCCCATCCAAGATCAGAAGGCAAGTGGCAGCAGACGCTGAGAGAACAAAGAAAGAAACAGATTCTCGACACCCACTGAATGGGCACGTCACTCAGGCTCGGAGGCTTAAGTCTAGAAATAGCTTTATTGCAAGAACCAAGGTCCATGACGGTTCACAGGAAGATAATAGAGTCCGTAGATGGGAGAATGAACAAACCGCACTGCAGATAATACCAAAAGACCAAATGGCACCAGGAAACAAACTTCCTTATACAGTGTGGAGAACACTAAATAGGCTGATGGCTGGTGTACCCAGATGCAAAACTAATCTGTGTAAGTGGGGACTGCTCACTAACGATGACGACGTTCTTTGCGGATGTGGAGAGGTACAAGAGGAGGCACATCTGCTCATGTGCCGACTACTGCCAGAGCCCAGCAGCTTTAGTGACCTGCTACAAGCCAACGACAAAGCCGTTGCGGTGGCTAACAATTGGAAAAATAAAATTTGATCTGGACACGAAAAAGTAAAGTAAGTAAATGGACAGTAGAGGACTTGGAAGAGTAGTTGAACGGAATGGATAATGTCTTGAAAGGAGGATATAAGATGAACATCAACAAAAGCAAAACGAGGATAATGGAATGTAGTGTAATTAAGTCGGGTGATGCTGAGGGAATCAGATTAGGAAATGAGACACTTAAGGTAGTAAAAGAGTTTGGCTATTTGGGGAGAAAAATAACTGATGATGGTCGAAGTAGAGAGGATATAATATGTAGACTGGCAATGGCAAGGAAAGCGTTTCTGAATAAGAGAAATTTGTTAATATCGAGTATAGATTTAAGTGTTAAGAAGTCGTTTCTGAAAGTATTTGTATGGAGTGTAGCCATGTATGGAAGTGAAACATGGACGATAAATAGTTTGGATAAGAAGAGAACAGAAGCTTTAGAAATGTGATGCTACAGAAGAATGCTGAAGATTAGATGGGTAGATCACATAACTAATGAGGAGGTGTTGAATAGGATTGGGGAGAAGAGATGTTTGTGGCACAACTAGACTAGAAGAAGGGATCGGTTGGTAGGACATGTTCTGAGGCACCAAGGGATCATCAATTTAGTATTGGAGGGCAGCGTGGGGGGTAAAAATCGTAGAGGGACACCAAGAGGTGAATACACTAAGCGGATTCAGAAGGATGTAGGTTGCAGTAGGTACTGGGAGATGAAGAAGCTGGCACAGGGTAGAGTAGCATGGAGAGCTGCACCAAACCAGTGTCAGGACTAAAGACCACAACAACAACATCAACAGTTCAAGGCAGAAGTAAATTTCATGGACCCTACAATCTGGACAAACGAAACAAGGCTTTTTCATAATGCAAGTTTATTGGGCACTGCAGGGCAGAATGTACAAGCATATTGTTTCCTGATGTTAAAAACAAATTTGAAAGCATTTCATCTCCAAGCAAGACAATAGTGACGCGGAATGACTTAGTTAGTGACGAACTCACAGAACAGATAAAAATTGCAAGCAAACATTTTCTTTGGGATTCATAGGCAATAAATGAAAGCATAGATAACGAAAACATTGCTCAATTACTCGTCTTTATCCGTAGGATTAATGAAAATTTCATAATTACAGAGGAATTATTTCTTCTATAATCAATTAAAGACAGAACCACTGGTCAAGACTTGCTTGAGTGTGCTGTAAATTGTGTGGAGAAAAGTTGCTTTTCCTTCAGTCAAACGGTAATCATTACAACAAATCGGGCCAAAGTTTTTCAAGGGGAAAATTGTAGGTATGGTAAAGCCTTAAAAGGAAAAAAACAAATTACAAGCACAAGACACAGACAATGGTATCTTGTCTTCAATGCATTTTGCACCAAGAGAGCATTTTTAAGGCTGCACTGTACTTAAAGCATGTGGTAGCATGTGTTATTAGTGTTGTGAAACAGATCGAGGGCACCCTACCATTGACATTTCAAATCTCTTCTTGAGGATATGGGTGCCGAGTATAAAGACGAAATTTTCCACAACACTATGAAGTGCTTGACTTGGGTAAAGTATTAATAAAGAGTCCGGGTATTGCAAAATAAAATCCTCTTGTTTCTGGACTCGAAGGTGATATCTCATTACTTTGTTACAAAAATAGGGTGTGAGGGACGGAGATACGAGATGATGTCTGCAGCTGATATATTTGAGAAACTGAATGAACTGAATGTGACATTGAAGAGGAAGAGCCTGTTTGAACATGAAATACGGACACATGTAAAATCAAAGCAAACACAGGTCTGTTTGCTAAGTTAACAGGTAATGGTAATTTTCGCCACTTTTCCGTATTAGGAAGACAAAAAGCTTCTGTTTGGCTTAAATTGGGTATCATCAGTGGACACTGGAGGAGGAGTTCTCAGGAAGACTTCAAGACTTAGAGAAAATTGTGCCGCAGTTCTGTTTCACATCTTGTCTCATCACTGCTGATACTGACACAGTACCTGCGAAACTGCAGCTTGAACGTACTGACGTGGTCACATCACTTGCAAAAAATTGTTAATGTTGTGATTTTAGTTGACTTTTACATAACACTGTCAACTGAAAAATTTCCATGTATGACGCAATTTTCTGGGAAAACGTTCTCCATATTTGGGTCTACATATATTTCTGAACGCCCCCCCCCCCCCCCCCCCAAGAACCATGGACCGTGCTGTTGGTGGGGAGGCTTGAGTGCCTCAGAGATACAGATAGCCGTACCGTAGGTGCAACCACAACAGAGGGGTATCTGTTGAGAGGTCAGAAAAAAGTGTAGTTCCTGAAGAGGGGCAGCAGCCTTTTTGATAGTTGCAGGGGCAACAGTCTGGATGATTGACTGATCTGACCTTGTAACACTATCCAAAACAGCCTTGCTGTGCTGGCACTGCGAACGGCTGAAAGCAAGGGGAAACTACGGCCGTAATTTTTCCCGAGGGCATGTAGCTTTACTGTATGATTAAATGATGATGGCGTCCTCTTGGGTAAAATATTCCGGAGGTAAAATAGTCCCCCATTCGGATCTCCGGGCGGGGACTACTCAGGAGGACGTCGTTATCAGGAGAAAGAAAACTGGCGTTCTACGGATCGGAGCGTGGAATGTCAGATCCCTTAATCGGGCAGGTAGGTTAGAAAATTTAAAAAGGGAAATGGATAGGTTAACGTTAGATATAGTGGGAATTAGTGAAGTTCGGTAGCAGGAGGAACAAAACTTCTGGTCAGGTGAATACGGGGCTATAAATACAAAATCAAATAGGGGTAATGCAGGAGTCGGTTTAATAATGAATAAAAAATAGGAGTGCGGGTAAGCTACTACAAACAGCATAGCGAACGCATTATTGTGACCAAGATAGACACGAAGCCCACGTCTACTACAGTAGTACAAGTTTATATGCCAACTAGCTCTGCAGATGACGAAGAAATTGAAGAAATGTATGATAAAATAAAAGAAATTATTCGGATAGTGAAGGGAGAAGAACATTTAATAGTCATTGGTGACTGGAATTCGGTAGTAGGAAAAGGGAGAAAAAGAAACGTAGTAGGTGCATATGGATTGGGGCTAAGAAATGGAAGAGGAAGCCACCTGATAGAATTTTGCACAGAGCACACCTAAGCCATAGCTAACACTTGGTTCAAGAATCATGAAAGAAGGTTGTACACATGGAAGAACCCTGTACATACTAAAAATATCAGATAGATTACATAATGGTAAGACAGAGATTTAGGAACCAGGTTTTAAATTGTAAGACATTTCCAGGGGCAGATGTGGACTCTGATCACAATCTATTGCTTATGAACTGTGGATTAAAACTGAAGAAACTGCAAAAAGGTGGGAATATAAGGAGATGCGACCTGGATAAACTGAAAGAACCAGAGGTTGTACAGAGTTTCAGGGAGAGCATAAGGGAACAATTGACAGGAATGGTGGAAAGAAATACAGTAGAAGAAGAATGGGTAGCTTTGAGAGATGAAGTAGTGAAGGCAGCAGAGGACGTAGTAGGTAAAAAGACGAGGGCTAGAAGAAATCCTTGGGTAACAGAAGAAATACTGAATTTAATCTATGAAAGGAGAAAATACCAAAATGCAGTAAATGAAGCAGTCAAAAAGGAATACAAACGTCTCAAAAACGAGATCGACAGGAAGTGCAAAATGGCTAAGCAAGTATGGCTAGAGGACAAATGTAAGGATGTAGAGGGTTATCTCACTAGGGGTAAGATAGATACTGCCTACAGGAAAATTAAAGAGACCTCTGGAGAAAAGGGAACCACTTGTATGAATATCAAGAGCTCAGATGGAAATCCAGATCTAAGGAAAGAAGGGAATGCAGAAAAGTGGAGGGAGTATATAGAGGGACTATGCAAGAGTAATGTACTTGAGGACAATATAATGGAAATGGATGAGGATGTAGATGAAGATGAAATGGGAGATACGATACTGCGTGAAGAGTTTGAAAGAGCACTGAAAGACCTGAGTCGAAACAAGGCCCCGGGAGTAGACAACATTCCATTAGAACTACTGACGGCCTTGGGAGAGCCAGTCCTGACAAAACTCTACCATATGATGAGCAAGATGTATGAGACAGGCGAAATACCCTCAGACTTCAAGAAGAATATAATAATTTCAATCCCAAAGAAAGCAGGTGTAGAGATGTGAAAATTACCTAACAATGAGTTTAATAAGTCACGGATGCAAAATACTAACGTGTATTCTTTACAGGCGAATGGAAAAACTGGTAGAAGCTGACCTCGGGGAAGTCCAGTTTGTATTCCGTAGAAATATTGGAGGCAATACTGACCCTACGACTTATCTTAGAAGCTAGATTAAGGAAAGGCAAACCTACATTTCTAGCATTTGTAGACTTAGAGAAAGCTTTTGACAATGTTGACTGGAATACTCTCTTTCAAATTCTAAAGGTGGCAGGAGTAAAATACAGGGAGCGAAAGGCTATTTACAATTTGTACAGGAACCATATGGCAGTTATAAGAGTCGTGGGACACGAAAGGGAAGCAGTTGTTGGAAAGGGAGTGAGACGGGGTTGTAGCCTATCCCCGATGTTATTCAATCTGTATATTGACCAAGCAGTGACGGAAACAAAGAGGTTCGCCGAAGACATTGTAATTGTGTCAGAGACAGCAAAGGACTTGGAAGAGCTGTTGAACGGAATGGACAGTGTCATGAAAGGAGGGTACAAGATGAACATCAACAAAAGCAAAACGAGGATAATGGAATGCAGTCAAATTAAGTCGGGTGATGCTGAGGGAATCAGATTAGGAAATGAGACACTTAAGGTAGTAAAAGAGTTTGGCTATTTGGGGAGCAAAATAACTGATGATGGTCGAAGAAGAGAAGTTTGTTAACATCGAGTATTGATTTGGGTGTCAGGAAGTCGTTTCTGAAAGTATTTGTATGGATTGTAGCCACGTATGGAAGTGAAACATGGACGATAACTAGTTTGGACAAAAAGAAATGTGGTGCTACAGAAGAATGCTGAAGGTTAGATGGGTGGATCATATAACTAATGAAGAGGTATTGAATAGGATTGGGGAGCAGAGTGTTTGTGGCACAACTTAACTAGAAGAAGGGATCGGTTGGTAGGACATATTCTGAGGCATCAAGGGATCACCAATTTAGTGCTGGAGGGCAGCGTGGAGGGTAAAAATCGTAGAGGGAGACCAAGAGATGAATACACTAAACAGATTCAGAAGGATGTAGGTTGCAGTAGGTACTGGGAGATGAAGAAGCTTGCGCGGGATAGAGTAGCATGGAGAGCTGCATCAAACCAGTCTCAGGACTGAAGACCACAACAACAACCATAACAACAAACAACATATTTCTGAGCGACGTTATATTTCTTGAAGATCATCAAGAGTAAATATCGATGGTCTTTGACAGACATTAACTTGTAGGGTCTGGTGAGAATCTTATAAAGCAATCTCATTCCTCGTTTCTAAAAACGTTCATATGTGTAATAGGATACATTTGTCTCATTAAACTTTTTCTAAAATTAAATAAGCTAACGGACGTAGACAATATTAAATTAGCATCATGAGTAAATCCTAGAAAACTAGCTATTTTATTTATTAGAACCACTGTTAAAGAAACCGTCTTAAGTTGCTTGGGATGTTTAACTGATGATTAGTTTCGGACAGCTCGTCCATTATCAAACCATTCATTACATAAGTCTTGCGTTACAAGCAGACGTGCATTACAGGCCCTAACATATGTAAACGTGGCCCTATAACACGTGATACCACCACTTCAACGTTGCTGTAATTTTATGCTATAATTTACAAATTTCCTGAAACGGAAAGTTAATTAACGAATGCAGTGACTTTAAAAGCTGCTGCCTTTTGCTAACCTCCACGTCCACAAGTGGCCCCTGAGCCAAAACAATAACCTACTCCTGAGCAAGTACGATTGTTGGGTAAGGCAGGTCTCAAAACATCCTTCTAAATATAGAGGAACACAGCACTTTGAACAACGGCATCCTCTTTCACTTCCTTTCACATATTGCACACCTTCTCGTGGCTTTCTTTACCTTCTCAGTTGGAGGTATGTGCATGGGGAATGAAGCCATAGTTCTCCCTGACGTCTCATATTGGTGGTACTCACTGATTGTCGCCTGCGACGTGTGCTCTCTCTAGCAACGGCTATAAAGCTACTCATCAACAGAAACTACTTTCTTCACCAGGTTAGTCGTTCACTATGATCACCTACAACGTGATACATGTGGCTTTCGCTCTGTTTTATAATACGCTTAAGAGCCATCTTTAAGCTAAAACGTGAACTCCGTGCAATCGTACAGTGCAGCACACATTTGGGGAGCCGAACTCGTCATGCGATTTACTTGCCGTAGCAACTTCATGAGACTACAGCACAAGATTTTATGAGATTGAGTTCGGTCAAGATTAGTTTTTCACTTAAAGTCATCAGATGTTAATACCAACAGTCGCCGTAACAGATCTTCACAGAAACGTGCAGATATCATGGCTCAAAAAGTCGTAACGTTGAAGTCACAATCTGGAAAATGCGGAGCGCAACACACTTCACCAATCGCCAGCTCGTCGCGCTGCTGCCAGGCGATCGGGTGGCCAATCGTGACATAATATATGTATCTTAATACCGCTGGGAAGGTCCCCATTAACGTTATTCTTACTGACGCGTTGTAAGCAGAAAACGCCGGAGGTTAACTGCTTGCAGTGACACTGATAAGATTGTGTAATAATGCTATTTCCAGACCAGCGTCGCTGCCACTTCTGGAGTATCAGTAGAAGTTGGGGGAATTGGACCCGGCCATCAGCTCTCGATAAAGAGTTGGAGTTACGCCGCCTGGTCCCAGTACGCGACCGCAGATCCGATATTATTATGGAAGTTTGCGCGGAGCCTTGTTGTGCAGCTGTGGCGACCTACTTCGCCCAGGATTCCTCTTCCGAGGACTATACGCCGCGAGGGACGTCTTGCTCCAGCGACAAGAGTGAAAGTACTGGCAAGAAGTTAGCACGCAGACGCGGCTACAACTTCAAGCTACAGGGAGTCATATAAACTAAAGTTGAGGACGTTTTCCCTTTCTCGCTCTGAGAAACATAATGAAGGAATCGTTCTCGTTTTACATTCGATCACACTTTCCATTAAGCTGCCGACTTGCATCTTGTCAGGTATTCTCTGAATAGCATTACTGAGCTGCAGATGTGCAACAGCATTATACTTCTTTGTTAAAGCCGTGCAATAAAATTTAGTGAGTGTGCGACGTGGATACTACGTGTCGCGCATCTGGAAAACTTTGACAAATGCTTCCAATAACTTGACCGTTCAGTGGTCAAAAACTTTTGAGAAATGTATGATAGTTATATTAATTTATTGCAGTATCTGAATTTAACTTCACTTACGACAGACAACAGAGAGAAAATAAGAGGAACTGTACTCAAATAAAACTTCGCGCATCAAATAAAGCGTCCAGTGTAACGGAGAAACAAGGGATATTTCGTAATTTGCTTAAAAGAAAGATCGAATTTTTTGTTGTGTGGGAGAAATGTTCATAATTTCGTTACACATCTTGATATTATACGAATTTGTTTTACCATAGAGCACTGTCATTGCAATGTACATTGCTAATAAACCATCGTAAATATTATTACTCCAAATTTTATTTCAAAGTTTTGCACTAGTTAATTATAATTATTGGATATCCAGTGACGAGTTACCTAACAAATTAAGTAGAAAAGTCCTGTTTTATACCCTGCTGATACGTTGACCAAGGATGTATATCAAGATAAAGGACACCGACGGTCATGTCCTAGAGGAAGGGTTGGAAACTTATTGAGCTTCGCTTATTACTTAGCCTTGTTACTTCGGCCTGTTGCTTAGCATTTTTATAATTAGTTTACTGAACATCAAAACGCTTTACTAACATGATACAAGATCTAAGCGTTAATTTTTCTTTTCTTTAGAACAATACAAGATTTTAAAGAACGCTGAACATAAATGTCTCTTTTCTTTGGATAGAAAAGTTAAAGAACGACAAGCATAAAGGTCTTTTTTTTAGAACAAGTGGAAAATTGTATTGAAATGCAAGAGGATCTGCATCGAATTGACCTATGGTGCAGTGAATGGCAATTGAATCTCAGTGTAGACAAGTGTAATGTGCTGCGAAAACATAGAAAGAAAGCTCGTTTATCATTTAGCTACATTATAGCAGGTCAGCAACTGGAAGCAGTTAATTCCATAAATTAACTGGGAGTAGGCATCAGCAGTGATTTAATGTGTAATGACCATATAAAATTAATCGTCGGTAAAGCAGATGCCAGACTGAGGCTCATTGGAAGAATGCTAAGGAAATGCTGTCTGAAAACAAAGGAAGTAGGTTACACTACACTTGTTCGCCCACTGCATGAATACTGCTCACCGGTGTGGGATCCGTACGAGACAGGGTTGATAGATGAGATAGAGAAGATCCAACGGAGAGCAGCGCTCTTCGTTACAGGATCATTTAGTAATCGAGAAAGCGTTACGGAGATGACAGATAAACTCCAGTGGAAGACTCAGCAAGAGAGACGCTCAGTAGCTCGGTACGGGCTTTTGTTGAAGTTTCCAGAACATACCTTCACCGAGGAGTCAAGCAATATACTGCTCCCTCCAACGTATATCTCGCGAAGAGATCATGAGGATTAAATCAGAGAGATTAGAGCCCACACAGAGGTATACCGACAATCTTTCTTCCCACGAACAGTACGAGACTGCAATAGAAGGGAGAAGCGGTGGAGGTACTCAGCATATCCTCCGCTTGAGGAATATGGATGTAGATGTAGATGTAGAACTATAAGGTAAGACACCACTTACAGTAGAGCCCAGCTAGTTGGGCATTAAATCAAAACACATGTCATTAAGTCTTAACTTAAAACAAGGCGCCCACAAAATTCTTAAGAGGAGCAAACTCTAGCAATCAGACCAGTAGCTCTACGGGAGCGAGCTGAATGCGGGTTTGTCCATTCGTTCAGCAAAGAACCAATCGATCACCATGTGGCAGTATGACATCTAACGTCAAATCAGTAGGGGTGGCAGGAACAGAATTGCTCCAATACAACAAGCTACCGTCGACAGCGGCCGGTTTTTCGAGAATTCGCACAAACTATGCTCACCGTGGAGTAAGTGGCGACAGTCTCAGTGCTCTGGTCACGAGCAGGGAACGCTAGGAAGAAGCAGGCCTGTGGCTGCCAGGTACATCACTAGCACCGAAAAGCAAGCCGCGGCAGCAGCCACATCGTTCCGTAGCTCCAGGCCAGCTCCCTGCATACAATGAAGGCTTCCACGACCGGATGTTTCAGCTGCTGAGAATCCTCCCGGGTTGTATGGCCGTGGTCCATGGAGCTCTTCTATCCCTGACGTTTCGTCCAAGGCTGCGTTGGACATCTTCGGAGGTACTCCTGGTGGTAAAATTTTTGAAAACCTTATCAGCAATCTTTAAAATTAAAATTTAAAGTTTAAAAACAGTCTTGATGGGAATTTTTTTTATTGGAGTACCGGTTTCGATTCTATTTAAAACCACCTTCGGACCCCAGAACGGTGGGCTGATTCCGTGGAGCAAGTTGCGCCAACCCTCGATTCTGGAACTTGCTCCACGGAGTCCACCCACCGTTCTGGAGTCTGAAGATGATTCTTAAATAGAATCGAAACCGGTCACTCCAATAAAAATAAAAAGTTGCAATCAAGACTGTTTTTAAACTTTAAATTTTAATTTTAAGCCGGCCGGGGTGGCCGAGCGGTTCTAGGCACTACACTCTGGAACCGCGTGACCACTACGGTCGCAGGTTCGAATCCTGCTTCAGGCATGGATGTGTGTGATATCCTTAGGTTAGTTAGGTTTAAGTAGTTCTAAGTTCTAGGGGACTGATGACCTCAGAAGTTAAGTCCCATAGTGCTCACAGCCATTTTTTTCAATTTTAAAGGACTCCTGCTGTCATGTGAAGTGTACCCGTTGTTGTGCCTTAGAAAACGCTAAATTCGGATGGCTATGAAAGTGTTTTACTGCGTTCTTAGTCGTTCAGGACTAGAACAGTTCGGTGATGTTTACATCGACATGACAGTGCACCCTGCCATAAAGCAGCGTCCGTGAGGACATTCCTCAAATGGACTGCCTTGCCCAGTCCCGACCTGGACTCAGTGGAATACCACTGGGGTGAGGTAGACGTCGACTTCGCGCATAACGTCAAAATAAAACTTAAATACATTTTCTCGTTTCGGTTGTTTGCAAAGAATGGGCTGCCTTTCCTCTACAATCATTGAGATTCATTGATAGTGCCCCCCAGAAGGGATCAAGCCTTGTTAATGGCTAAGGTTGCACACTGTCCACATTAATGTTCACTTCTCTGGATACTGTTGATCAGATGGTATGCATGCACTCAAAGAGGTTGTTTGGTTGGCTGGTTTGGGAGGAGGGGCCAAACAGCGAGATCATCGGTCTCCTCGAATGAGCTGAGGATGGGCTATGAAATCGGCAGTGCCATTTCAAAGATACCATCAGAGCATTTGCCTGAAGCGATATAAGAAAGTCACGGAAAACCTATATCAGGATGGCCGGATGGTCTTTGAACCGTCATCCTCCCGAATGCGATTCCAGTGTGCTTACCACTGCACCATCTCGCTCGGTCTCAAAGAGGTAGTAGTCCAGTTTCTACACAGAAGGAAAAGCAGATAGTGTCCCAGCGATTTTGTATTTCAAATAGTAGCAGTTAAAGTTCCCGAGGGCATGCAGCTTTACTGTACGTTTAAATGATGATGGCGTCCTCTTGGGTAAAATATTCCGGAGGTAAAATAGTCCCCCATTCGAATCTCCGGGCGGGGACTACTCAGGAGGACGCTGTTATCAGTAGAAAGAAAACTGGCGTTCTACGGATCGGAGCGTGGAATGCCAGATCCCTTAATCGGGCAGGTAGGTTAGAAAATTTAAAAAGGGAATTGGATAGGTTAAAGTAAGATATAGTGGGACTTAGTGAAGTTCGGTGGCAGGAGGAACCAGACTTCTGGTCAGGTGAATACAGGCTTATAAATACAAAATCAAATAGGGGTAATGCAGGAGTAGGTTTAATAATGGATAGGAAAATAGGAATGCGGGTAAGCTACTACAAACAGCATAGTCAACGCATTATTGTGGCCAAGATAGATACTAAGCTCACGCCTACCAAAGCAGTTCACATGCCAAATAGCTCCGCAGATGACGAAGTGATTGATGAAATGTATTATGAGATAAAATAAATTATTCAGATAATAAAAGGAGACGAAAATTTAATAGTCATGGGTGACTGGAATGCGATAGTAGGGAAAGGGAGAGACAGAAAAGTAGTAGGTGAATATGGATTGGGAAGAAGAAATGAAAGAGGAAGCCGCCTGGTAGAATTTTGCACAGAGCACAACATAATCATAGCTAACACTTAGTTCAAGAATCATAAAAGAAGGTAGTATACATGGGAGAAGCCTGGAGATACTGACAAGTTTCAGATGGATTATATAATGGTAAGACAGAGATTCTGGAGCCAGGTTTTAAATTGTAAGACTTTTCCAGGGGCAGATGTGGACTCTGACCACAATCTATTGGTTATGAACTGTAGATTAAAACTGAAGAAACTGCAAAAAGATAAGAATTTGAGGAGGTGGGACCTGGATAAACTGAAAGAAACAGAGGTTTCAGACAGCTTCAGGGAGAGTATTAGGGAACTATTTCAAAGAATGGGAGAAAAACTTACAGTAGAAGAAGAATGGCTAGCTTTGAGAGACGAAATAGTGAAGGTATCAGAGGATCAAACAGAAAAGAAGATGAGGGCTAATAGAAATCCATGGGTAACAGAAGAGAAATTGAATTTTATTGATGAAAGGAATACAAACGACTCAAAAATGAGATCGACAGAAGTGCAAAATAGCTAAGCAGGGATGGCCAGAGGACAAATGTAAGGATGTAGAGGCTTATCTCACTAGGGGTAAGATAGATACTGCCTACAGGAAAGTTAAAGAGACCTTTGGAGAAAAGAGACCACTTGCATGAATATCAAGAGCTCAGATGGAAACCCAGTTCTGAGCAAAGAAGGGATGCATAAAGGTGGAAGGAGTATATAGAGGGTTTATACAAGGGCGAGGTTCTTAAGGACAATAATATAAAAATGGAAGAGAATGAAGATGAAATGGGACATATGATACCGCGTGAAGAGTTTGACAGAGCACTGAAAGACCTAAGTCGAAACAAGACCTCGGGAGTAGACAACATTCCATTAGAACTACTGACAGCCTTGGGAGAGCCAGTCCTGACAAAACTCTACCATCAGGTTAGCAAGACATACGAGACAGGCGAAATATGTCTTCAAGAAGAATATAATTTCAATCCCAAAGAAAGCAGGTGTTGACAGATGTGAAAATTATAGAACTATCAGTTTAATAATCCACTGGTGCAAAATACTAACACGAATTCTTTACAGATGAATGGAAAAACTGGTAGAAGCCGACCTCCGGGGAGATCAGTTTTGATTCCGTAGAAATGTTGGAACACGTGAGGCATTGCTGACCATACGACTTATCTTAGAAAATAGATTAAGCAAAGACAAACTTACGTTTCTAGCATTTGTAGACTTGGACAAGGCTTTTGACA
Source organism: Schistocerca piceifrons (assembly GCF_021461385.2). Lineage (NCBI taxonomy): Eukaryota > Metazoa > Arthropoda > Insecta > Orthoptera > Acrididae > Schistocerca > Schistocerca piceifrons. Next base: position 687,036,447 of record NC_060140.1, read on the forward strand.
ATATTGACTGGTATACACTCTTTCAAATTCTGAAGGTGGCAGGGCGAAAATACAGGGAGCGAAAGGCTGTTTACAATTTGTACAGAGACCAGATGGCAATTATAATAGTCGAGGGACATGAAAGAGAGGCAGTTGTTGGGAAGTGTGTGAGACAGGGTTGTAGCCTCTCCCCGATGTTATTCAATCTGTATGTTGAGCAAGCAGTAAAGGAAACAAAAGAAAAATTTTTAGTAGGAATCAAAATCCATCGATAAGAAATAAAAACTTTGAGGTTCACCGATGACATTGTAATTGTGTCAGAGACAGCAAAGGACCTGGAAGTGCAGCTGAACGGAATGGACTTGAAAGGAGGATATACGATGAACATCAACGAAAGCAAAATGAGATAAAGGAATGTTGTTGTTGTTGTTGTGGTCTTCAGTCCTGAGACTGGTTTGATGCAGCTCTCCATGCTACTCTATCCTGTGCAAGCTTCTTCATCTCCCAGTACCTACTGCAACCTACATCCTTCTGAATCTGCTTAGTGTATTCATCTCTTGGTCTCCCTCTACGATTTTTACCCTCCACGCTGCCCTCCAATACTAAATTGGTGATCCCTTGATGCCTCAGAACATGTCCTACCAACCGATCCCTTCTTCTGGTCAAGTTGTGCCACAAACTTCTCTTCTCCCCAATCCTATTTAATACTTCCTCATTAGTTATGTGATCTACCCATCTAATCTTCAGCATTCTTCTGTAGCACCACATTTCGAAAGCTTCTATTCTCTTCTTGTCCAAACTATTTATCGTCCATGTTTCACTTCCATACATGGCTACACTCCATACGAATACTTTCAGAAATGACTTCCTGACACTTAAATCAATACTGGATCTTAACAAATTTCTCTTCTTCAGAAACGCTTTCCTTGCCATTGCCAGCCTACATTTTATATCCTCTCTACTTCGACCATCATCAGTTATTTTGCTCCCCAAATAGCAGAACTCCTTTACTACTTTAAGTGCCTCATTTCCTAATCTAATTCCCTCAGCATCACCCGACTTAATTAGGCTACATTCCATTATCCTTGTTTTTCTTTTGTTGATGTTCATCTTATATCCTCCTTTCAAGACACTGTCCATTCCATTCAACTGCTCTTCCAAGTCCTTTGCTGTCTCGGACAGAATTACAATGTCATCGGCGAACCTCAAAGTTTTTATTTCTTCTCCATGAATTTTAATACCTACTCCGAATTTTTCTTTTGTTTCCTTTACTGCTTGCTCAATATACAGATTGAACAACATCGGGGAGAGGCTACAACCCTGTCTTACTCCCTTCCCAACCACTGCTTCCCTTTCATGTCCCTCGACTCTTATAACTGCCATCTGGTTTCTGTACAAATTGTAAATAGCCTTTCGCTCCCTGTATTTTACCCCTACCACCTTTAGAATTTGAAAGAGAGTATTCCAGTCAACATTGTCAAAAGCTTTCTCTAAGTCTACAAATGCTAGAAACGTAGGTTTGCCTTTCCTTAGTCTTTCTTCTAAGATAAGTCGTAAGGTCAGTATTGCCTCACGTGTTCCAGTGTTTCTACGGAATCCAAACTGATCTTCCCCGAGGTTGGCTTCTACTAGTTTTTCCATTCGTCTGTAAAGAATTCGTGTTAGTATTTTGCAGCTGTGACTTAATAAGCTGATAGTTCGGTAATTTTCACATCTGTCAACACCTGCTTTCTTTGGGATTGGAATTATTATATTCTTCTTGAAGTCTGAGGGTATTTCGCCTGTCTCATACATCTTCCTCACCAGATGGTAGAGTTTTGTCAGGACTGGCTCTCCCACGGCCGTCAGTAGTTCCAATGGAATATTGTCTACTCCGGGGGCTTTGTTTCGACTCAGGTCTTTCAGTGCTCTGTCAAACTCTTCACGCAGTATCATATCTCCCATTTCATCTTCATCTACATCCTCTTCCACTTCCATAATATTGTCCTCAAGTACATCGCCCTTGTATAGACCCTCTATATACTCCTTCCACCTTTCTGCTTTCCCTTCTTTGCTTAGAACTGGGTTTCCATCTGAGCTCTTGATATTCATACAAGTCGTTCTCTTATCTCCAAAGGTCTCTTTAATTTTCCTGTAGGCGGTATCTATCTTACCCCTAGTGAGATAGGCCTCTACATCCTTACATTTGTCCTCTAGCCATCCCTGCTTAGCCATTTTGCACTTCCTGTCGATCTCATTTTCGAGACGTTTGTATTCCTTTTTGCCTGTTTCACTTACTGCATTTTTATATTTTCTCCTTTCATCAATTAAATTCAATATTTCTTCTGTTACCCAAGGATTTCTACTAGCCCTCGTCTTTTTACCCACTTGATCCTCTGCTGCCTTCACTACTTCATCCCTCAAAGGTACCCATTCTTCTTCTACTGTATTTATTTCCCCCATTCCTGTCAATTGCTCCCTCATGCTCTCCCTGAATCTCTTTACAACCTCTGGTTCTTTCAGTTTATCCAGGTCCCATCTCCTTAAATTCCCACCTTTTTGCAGTTTCTTCAGTTTTAATCTACAGGTCATAACCAATAGATTGTGGTCAGAGTCCACATCTGCCCCTGGAAATGTCTTACAATTTAAAACCTGGTTCCTAAATCTCTGTCTTACCATTATATAATCTATCTGATACCTTTTAGTATCTCCAGGGTTCTTCCATGTATACAACCTTCTTTCATGATTCTTAAACCAAGTGTTAGTTATGATTATGTTGTGCTCTGTGCAAAATTCTACCAGGCGGCTTCCTCTTTCATTTCTGTCCCCCAATCCATATTCACCTACTATGTTTCCTTCTCTCCCTTTTCCTACACTCTAATTCCAGTCACCCATGACTATTAAATTTTCATCTCCCTTCACAATCTGAATAATTTCTTTTATCTCGTCATACATTTCATCTATTTCTTCGTCATCTGCAGAGCTAGTTGGCATATAAACTTGTACTACTGTAGTAGGTGTGGGCTTCGTATCTATCTTGGCCACAATAATGCGTTCACTATGCTGTTTGTAGTAGCTTACCCGCATTCCTATTTTCCTATTCATTATTAAAACTACTCCTGCATTACCCCTATTTGATTTTGTGTTTATAACCCTGTAGTCACTTGACCAGAAGTCTTGTTCCTCCTGCCACCGAACTTCACTAATTCCCACAATATCTAACTTCAACCTATCCATTTCCCTTTTTAAATTTTCTAACCTACCTGCCCGATTAAGGGATCTGACATTCCACGCTCCGATCCGTAGAACGCCAGTTTTCTTTCTCCTGATAACGACATCCTCTTGAGTAGTCCCCGCCCGGAGATCCGAATGGGGGACTATTTTACCTCCGGAATATTTTACCCAAGAGGACGCCATCATCATGTAATCATACAGTAAAGCTGCATGCCCTCGGGAAAAATTACGGCTGTAGTTTCCCCTTGCTTTCAGCCGTTCGCAGTACCGGCACGGCAAGGCCGTTTCGGTTATTGTTACAAGGCCAGATCAGTCAATCATCCAGACTGTTGCCCTTGCAACTACTGAAAAGGCTGCTGCCCCTCTTCAGGAACCACACGTTTGTCTGGCCTCTCAACAGATACCCCTCCGTTGTGGTTGCACCTACGGTACGGCTATCTGTATCGCTGAGGCACGCAAGCCTCCCCACCAACGGCAAGGTCCATGGTTCATGGGGGGGAAAGGAATGTAGTCGAATTAAATCGGGTGATGCTGCGGGAATTAGATTAGGAAATGAGACGCTTAAAGTAGTAAATGAGTATTGCTATTTAGGGAACAAAATAATTGATGATCGTCGAAGTAGAGAGGATATAAAATGTTGACTGGCCATGGCAAGGAAAGCATTTCTGAAGAAGAGAAATTTGATAACCTCGAGTATAGACTTAAGTGTCAGGAAGTCGTTTCTGAAAGTATTTATATGGCGTGTAGCCATGTACGGAAGTGAAACATGGATGATAAATACTTTAGACAAGAAGAGAATAGACGTTTTCGAAATGTGGTGCTACAGAGGAATGCTGAATATTAGATAGGTAGATCACGTAACTAATGAGGAGGTATTGAATGGAATTGGAGAGAAGAGAAATTTGTGGCACAACTTTACTAGAAGAAGGGACCGGTTGGTAGGGTATATTCTGAGGCATCGACGGATCACGAATTTGTTATTGGAGGGCAGCGTTGAAGGTAAAAATCGCAGAGGGAGACCAAGAGATGAATATACTAAACAGATTCAGAAGGATGTAGGTTGCAGTAGGTACTGCGAGATGAAGAACCTTGCACAGGGCTGAAGACCACAACAACAACAGCAGTTAAAGTATTTATTTTTGGTTTTGAAACTTTCAAGGCTATAAGACGAGTCTTATTCAGATGGTACTGTTGTAAAGAAACTGAAATGCGTTAGATATCAAGTCAATTACGAAGTAATAACTGAATAAACTGACGCACTGTTGACTCAATAGTTTCTTCCTTTCGAAAAATGTGTTCAAATGTGTGTGAATTTCTAAGGCGCCAAACAACTGAGGTCATCGGTCCCTAGACTTACACACTATTTAAACTAACTTAAACGAACTTATGCTAAGAACGACACACACACCCATGCCCGAGGGAGGACTTGAACCTCCGGCGGGAAGGACCGCGCAATCCGCGACATGACGCCCAAGACCACGCGGCCACTCCGCGCGACTCTTCCTTTCCAACGTGATCGCAATTGCTCGTGTCATGGCAATTTCGGTGTTGCGGCACCCTTGGCAGCACCACAAGAGCATCATGTTCGAAGTTCTGCCGATCTGTTAACTCATTTGGACAGTCTCCCGTGGAGATATAAAAGAATACCTTCTGAATGAGGCGTTGAAACCAACTGCGTGTAATTTCTGATCCGTGCGAGAGCGCATGTCAACAGTTATCAAGATCCCCTATCGTTGCTCAGAGACTTGTTTGAAATCCCTGGGTGGCTTAAAGAGAGAGGGAATGGGCGAGGAATGATGATATTTGGTTTTTGGAACACTCAACTGCGAGTTTAGCAGCGCACGTACAAACTCCCTATATTTTCACTGTCCAATCACCCCACTTTCCCGAATGATGAGGATATTATGAGCGGAACACAAACACCCAGTCCCCGGGGGGAGTGTCCACAACCTGGCTGGAAATCGAACCCGGGACCTCATGGTTCATAGGGAGCAACGCTAACCACTTGACCACGACCTGCGAATATGACCGAGGAAGACGATTTAAGCTGCTCCGTCTGCGAGAAGAAGGAAGCCGCAGACTGCAGGGACTACGGGCAGTTTTCCTTGTGGTTGATGGCTGGACACAACATTGGGAGTTGGCATGGCCCATGATTGAGTGTGAAGCTGCACGGTGGACTTGGTTCTACATTGCTGCAGATTTTCCAGCGTCACTGTAGCTTAGAAAGGGAGGCAGCCTTGAGTTATGAATGTTTGTCAACTTCTCTAACGAATGTGAACTGGTAGTCGTCAAGAAAAGATTGCATGGTGAGCAACTTGTGAACCTTATTTTCCCTGTGTTGTCGAAGGTGATTAACGATGCTGACGTGTAATGTTCGGTATATCAGACACTTATAGCTGCTGTCACCGGAATAACAGCTGATTCGCCCTGCTAGTTCATCTTCAGTATCTAGTGGATAAGTCGCTAGAGCTAAAATTATAGTACAGTTCGGTTATCCTATTGGTCCCATTCTGTACTGGGTAGATTTAATAAGACGTATATGTACTAACTGGATATGTCTTAATTCTATGGAGTTTAATAGTGTATATTTTAAGCCTGTACATAATTGTGTGTTTTGTCTGTTGGTCACTGCGGTCTGGCCTGTAATTACTGTTGTTTCGAGGGTTACTGGTAGGCCATTAAGCAGCAGTTAATCTATTGTTACTAGAGCGGATAAGCTCGTGAAAGGCTATCGGCTGGGAGTCAGGTACTTCACTGTAATTTGTGAATTGTCACCAAAAAGCAGAAACAGTATGGTGACTAGAGTCTGAATGTCATTGCAGTTGAAATAAAATTAATTTTACTAGTTGTGTTTGTTTATGTAACGCATTTAACATACAATACGCTGAAACCTGGCATTTCACCAACTTTGGTATTTCTGTTTTATTCTAAATGCTGATACCATAATAAATGCTGTGAATTCACTTCTGTACAATTCGAGTAATCTTGGATTTAAACGGAATTCCCACATATCTATATTTGCTTTAAAACAGCATTTGACTAAAAATTTTAGAGATGTTTTATTATATAAATGACATAAATCGTCTTCTGCGCAATATTGCCAAATGCTGATTGTACATGAACTGCACTTCGTTGAGGTCCTGATCGTCTTCTGTGAATTCTGTTGTCCCGTTTTGAATTTTGTTTAGTAATTTTAAAAAGGTATCTAATCATCTTTGGTCTACAAATCCTTTTTTCTAGCTATATTTGGAACTACATGTTCAAACGCCTTCTGCATGTCCTGTTGCCATTTTCTAACTTTCTTCGGAATTATAAAAATGTCCTCTAATGATCTTTCGACTAAAAAGATATTTTGCAACTCAGTGTTGAAAAGGCTTCTGCCTTTCCTGTTACTGTTTTGGAATTTTCTTCAGTAATTTATAAAAGGTTGTCTACCGATCTTTTGATTAAATCTGTTGTAACTCAGCCTTAAATAATCATCGAAATCCTATTCCCAACAGTTTTCACATCATTTACCTCCACCCTCGCCCCCACCTCCCCCCTCTTATCACCCCGTTAACTTTTATGTTACAGGCTTCGTACCCTTGCCACGACTTAGTTCACAGTGTTGCATTGCAGGCGTGTAAACACCTGTGATGCTGCGAATATACTATACAATGCACGAACTCGGAAACTGTTTTCGAAATTGCGCGCAACTGCATTTCATTACTCGCGCTCGAATGGCGACACGTAAACCGTCTTAAACAGCTAATAAAGTTTGTACTGTGACGGTACTGCACTTGCTCTCACAACCCATAATTTCGACCATCAACCACTGGTATAGCATGTCTGGCGTTGTATTGCGCTTCGTTCGGCCTGCCCCGCTACGAGGAGAAATAGCAGTTAGCGGTCCCACTTATCTTCCCCGATTGGCTTCCACATGTTTCAGTTGACAGTAATGCAGTAACTTAAATCCATTTTTACATTGTATTGTATTGTGTGTTAGCCGGGGGCCTAGAAACGAGGGAGAGGCTCCGTCCCCGCAGCTGCCGCAGTGGTCCACAACCCCACGACGACTCCCGCAGTCCACTTCACCCCTCCGACGCACCACAGAGAACCACTCTTTTAGGGTTAAGGTGCGGTTCGGCCCTCGGCCCCCGGTGGACCCCCTCGCCCCCTAGGAAACGTCTCACACAAGAACAGTGCAACCCCTATGTTTGCGTAGTAGAGTAATGGAGATGTACGCGTACGTGGAGAACTTGTTTGCGCAGCAATCGCCGGTATAGTGCAGTTGAGGCGGAATAAGGGGAACCAGCCCGCATTTACCGAGACAGATGGAAAAGCGCCTAAAAACCACCCATAGACTGGCCGGCTCCCCGGACCTCGACGCAAGTCCGCCAGGCGGATTCGTGCCGGGGACCAGGCGCTCCTTCCAAATCCTGAAAGCCGTGCGTTAGACCGTCCATTTTTACATACATATGCTTTACATATTTTTGCTGCCTCTTTCTAATTTACCTTTAGGGTTCCTCACTTTTGTTGCAATTTAGTAACTAAAGTCATTTAGCTAAAAATCCATACCAGCCACTTCGCTGTCTCCCTGTTTGATCATCCTATACAAGACACAGCTCTGCTCATACCCCAGTACATTGCTCAACACTTCGCCACCCAAAAGAAATCAAACTTTTTTTTTCACCGAGTGAAGCATAGTCCTTACCACTGCAGTGTAGCAATTTAGTTAATACAGACAATTAGCTAACATAATTGGCGAAATAGCCATGATTTTTTATTTTCTAGGGTAATACAAACTGATCACCTATTTTCGTTTTGCGTATGAAAGTGGTGTGTTACCATTGATGCTAATGTTCTTGATGATTTTGGTGCTGTTAGCTGTATTGAAACCATGTGAGAATCCTTCGTTCTTCCATCTCATAATATTTTTATTTTTATCTATTTTTTTAATTTATTATTTTTTTCTTACATTTTCGAGGGATTGTTGCTTAGGGTTAGCGGAGAGTGTTTATAATATCTATGCAGCTATTGCTAGTTAAGAAATTTCCAGCATTTAAGAATAATCTTTGCGGCTGACAATGCTTTTTGTATTGTGATTGTCGTGTCACGTGCACTTAGCATAGCACAATGGTAATAATGAATCGGTATCGGTCGATCGCCCCGGCTAAATGCGCTTTCGCGAGACGTCTTTTTGAATGATATATTCGAGCTAATGGTTCCCGCTACTTTCTCATTTTATTAAGAATAGTAGGAAGCTGAAACTTGGTGGTCGGAGTCGGGAGTCTTAATTAGCTGGCCTCTCTCTCGCAAGGCAGACACATGAGACGTACGTGTTCGGACATAACCTGACAATTTACTGTCTAACTATTTGGACCGCGTTTTCATGGTCTTAAATGTTTCATTGTGAAGCGGCTAACTTTTTATTGTTGCTTACGGGATGTTACTCACCGTGCACTTCGAACCTGTTTGGAACGAGTAACAATCTCACCAATAAATCACACAGTGCACGATCCCTCATAAACTCTAATCAGTCAAACGTTTCATTGACGGCTGCTTATGTTACCAAAGGAGAGCATGCCCATATAATTAGATATTTGGAGATGGACCGGAGTAATAGAGAGCACTTTATCAATCCACCACGGCCCGACTATAATTTTTTGATTGGTTTCATAATCATCACTGTGTCATCATGGTACCCGTCTTCCTGAGCGTCAGCAGATATTTTTCCAGGGTTGGAGGATGGCATGACTCTAAAATTGCCATTTTCTGTGTATATAACTCATTAGTTTTGAGACAGGTCATGCCGCAAGTAACAAATTTGTAGATGATACAAAAATTTATTATGCTCCACAGAATTAACGGTCATCCACTCAATATTTATACTTGTTGTATTTGATTAATTTGATACTTAAAAGGTAGATATGAATCATGATAAAGTTTAAATTTCTTGTAATATTAAATTAATTATTGATGTGACATATTCTTGAATTTGATATAGTAAAATTATACCCTTTCACGATTAAATGAGACATGTACCTAACAAAAAATTCAATAACTTAGGAAAGAAAGCAGTGAAATATTTATAATATGTATTTTATTCATACGTCCTTGATCATAAACTGGTTTGCAGCTCTTGGTCTTGCGGTAGCATTCTCGCTTCCAGCGCACGGGGTCCGGGTTCGATTCCCGGCATGGTCAGGGATTTTTCCCGCCTCGAGATGACTGGGTGTTGTTGCGTCGTCTGCAACATCATCATTCATCCCCATTACGGTCGGCGGAAGGCTATGGCAAACCACCTCCACTAGGACCATGTCTAGCACGGCGGCGCGAGTCTCCTGTATCGTCCCCTACGCTCCTAGGAGTATGGGACCTCATCATAAATCATAACGTAAAACCGAATGTGAAAATTCTGAAGTATGAAATAATCAGGAGAAAAAATTTAAAATATAGCGTGGTGCACACGATACCACACGTAGTATTCTATGAACCCAACTAAAACACTGACAACATTTTCAAAACACAGTACTCTGAAATGAGATTCTGAAAAGACAAGATGGGCTGCTGAAGCAAATACTTAGTTAAATTCTACGTTTTATGTTCGATTTGTTCTAGAATACTGAATGGTACATATTAAATTTTATTTTGTTTCCTACCTGAAGATGATCCACAGCGATCGAAACATGTCACGTTAATTAAAAATGTACAGCTGAGACTGAGGAAGAAATGAGAATTGTTTTAAAAGAAACAGTCTAAAGATTTCTATGAATTCAAGAAAATTACAAGCAAGGTTTATCACATGCAGCTTCAGTTGCTCGCTTGAGGACTACCTGGCGTATGTGATTTCGCATGCGGACTGGCCGGCCGCAGAGAGCATCTCAGTCTGGTAAGCGTGAACCTACACGTCCGGAACGGACCAGCTGCCGACAACAAACCCAACGCGATTCTTGAGTCCACAAGTACTGTCATAAAATTACCGGCAACACAGAAGGGGATGGGTCCTCCACTAATTAAGGAGTAACAGGAAGAGGGTAACTGGAACACTGACACTTGAGACCGCAAGCAGAAGAGGCTGAAAAGAACTAGCATTTCTCCCGCTTAGACGCTTGCGTACCCATAGGCTGTTAACCCGTGTTCACCGTGGTAGCTCTGTGAAATAATCGTGATGGTAAGTGCACACTTCGATCTTACAACGTGTGTATGATTATTTTTGTTACTGCTTTTGAAGCGATGTACAAATCATACACTTAACAAACCTTTCGTGGTGTCACGGGGACCACACCTACTCGTCATCACTGATTTCGTCCACATTTGTGATATATGCAGGGCAGGGCCAGAAATTACAGCGACAGAACTGGGAACTCCAGATGGAAAAAAAAACAGCCGTTTTGGCGCGGGTTGGGCAAAGCATGAGCCATTTAAATTTTGCTTAACCTCCAGGCTACAGTTGGCGGTTAGCACAACGGGAAGAGTACAGGACGGTAACCTGGAGGTCTTGTGTTTGAATTCCCGGCAGTAACGTTTTCCTTATTGTTTAGTCTACTTTACGTTACTTGTACTGCATATAAATCGAAATGAAGTTCCATGTATTGTATTGTATTGTATGAAGACTTTCATAAAAAGAATGAAAAGGAAAAGCTAGGACAAATTTGGGATTGCAAACGTATTTCCACGGATTGACTTTAAGGTGTACACGATGACGAATTCTAAAAAATTAAGTACTTTCATCATTTATACGTGCAAGGTTTGGTATTCATAGTAAAAACATGGGAAGCAGTTACTTTCTCGGCCTGTTGCGAATGTTCAAACGCAGCATTTTTATAACTGCATCGCTGTTAAGTTTCAATAGAAAAACAAAAAGTTTACATCCGCAAAAGCTTCTCTCTCATCGAACGGTTTGGCAGCAAGTGATGCATAACGCATCATTCCACCATGTATTTCCTAGCATAGCTGCTGATGTACAATGGAATGTACACTACTGGCCATTAAAATTGCTACACCACGAAGCTGACGCGCTACAGACGCGAAATTTAACCGACAGCAAGAAGATGCTGTGATATGCAAATGATTAGCTTTTCAGAGCATTCACACAATGTTGGCGCCGGTAGCGACACCTACAACGTGCTGACACGAGGAAAGTTTACAACCGATGTCTCATACACAAACAGCAGTTGACCGGCGTTGCCTGGTGAAACGTTGTTGTGATGCCTCGTGTAAGCAGGAGAAATGCGTACCATCACGTTTCCGACTTTGATAAAGGTCGGATTGTAGCCTATCGCGATTGCGGTTTATCGTATCGCGACATTGGTGCTCGCGTTGGTCGAAATCCAATGACTGTTAGCATAATATGGAATCGGTGGTTTCAGGAGGGTAATACAGAACGCCGTGCCGGATCCCAACGGCCTCGTATCACTAGCAGTCGAGATGACAGGCATCTTATCCGCGCGGCTGTAACGGATCGTGCAGCCACGTCTCGATCCCTGAGTCAGCAGATGGGGACGTTTGCAAGACAACAACCATTTGCACGAACAGTTCGACCACGTTTGCAGCAGCATGGACTATCAGCTCGGAGATCATGGCTACGGTTACCCTTGACACTGCATCACAGACTGGAGCGCCCGCGATGGTGTACTCAACGACGAACCTAGGTGCACGAATGGCAAAACTTAATTTTTTTGGATGAATCCAAGTTCTGTTTACATCATCATGATTGTCGCATCCATGTCTGGCGACATCGCGGTGAACGCACATTGGAAGCGTGTATTCGTCATCGCCATACTGGCGTATCACCCGGCGTGATGGTATGGGGTGCCATTGGTTACACGTCTCGATCACCTCTTGTTCGCATTGACGGCACTTTGAACAGTGGACGTTACATTTTAGATGTGTTACGAGCCGTGGCTCTACCCTTTATTCGATCCCTGGGAGACCCTACATTTCAGCAGGATAATGCATGACGGCATGTTGCAGGTCCTGTACGGGCCTTTCTTGATACAGAAAATGTTCGACTGCTGCCCTGGCCAGCACATTCTCCATATCTCTCAGCAATTGAAAACGTCTGGTCAATGGTGGCCGAGCAACTGGCTCGTCACAATACCCCAGTCACTACTCTTGATGAACTATGGTATCGTGTCGAAGCTGCATGGGCAGCTGTACCTGTACACGCCACCCAAGCTCTGTTTGACTCAATGCCCAGGCGTATCAGGGCCGTTATTACGGCCAGAGGTGGTTGTTCTGGGTACTGATTTCTCAGGATCTATGTACCCAAATTGCATGAAAATGTAATCACATGTCAGTTCTAGTATAATAAATTTGTCCAATGAATACCCTTTTATCATCTGCATTTCTTCTTGGTGTAGCAATTTTAATGGCCAGTAGTGTATTTTGATGCAGTCTTCTCAAGATACGATTACTTTTCCCCTCATTTTTTGATCAGATTCTACTCTGAACACAAAAGCAGACATCTCAGAGTTTCCCTGACTTCTTGGGAATTAATGTAAAACCCTAAATTTTCGTTTGTCCTTCTTTTCAATGCCTTTTACGAAAACCTTAATAAGTACTATATACTGAGCGTTACCTCAATTTATTTGCAATGATAGTAAAGTGAAAATTGAAAACCAAACGATAAACAAATTCTGAGTAGATACTCGAAGCCATGACCCTGGGATTACTGTTCTGCAGTGTTTCCGCAGCGCTAACATCTGCCTGCAGACAAAGCTCACGCCTCCCTCGACTAGCGCCAAAAATTCCATTTTTTTCCAAACGCTTTGGCCATCTGCAGCTCCCAATTCTGTCTCTTTCATTTCTGGCCAAGTCCAGCATATAGCATGAATCCTGAAGGATGTCGTGCCAAATTCTGCCCATTTCTTCTGAAATGAAAGCCCAGAATGGCGACAGTCTGTTTGGTATCCCACTGTCGTCCTGGGCGTCTCCAAACGGGCGTTCATCCCTGATTATACTTCTACTCTTATCAATGAGGCAGCTGGCCAAAGCTTGAGGCGCACTGGACGGAGGTGAAATACCAACTTGAGTATCAACCGCTTTAAGGTCTGACATGTAGAATTGATAGTTTGAGGCGCCGTTTCTTTTCATACCAGAAATCCCTTTGGAGGTCACCAGCGGCACACTTACAGCATAGCGGTACGTCGATAATATTTTATGCCCCGTTTTGTTGCTCTGCGTGGCAAGCCTTTCTGGGCTTACATTTCAGTGAGATAATGCCTGACAGCGCACGGCGAGTGTTCCTGCTGCTTGTCTTCGTACTTGAGAAACGCCCCCTTGGCCCGCAAGGTTGCCAGATCTCTCTCCCGTTGAGAACGTTTGTAGCGCTTTGTGAAAGGCCCTCCAACCATCTCGGGATTTTGATGATCTGTCTTTCCAACTGGACAGAATTCGCCACAGTATTCCTGCGGAGGACATCCAACAACTCTGTCAGTCAATTTCAAGTCAAATAACCGCTTGAGTAAGAACCAGTGGTGAATCAATACTTCATTAACTTGCTGGGTTTGTGTTCTTTTTCTTGAACAAATCGTAAAATTTTTCTGAAATTGTAATCGGTTGTTTGTGTGTAAATTACATCACATTTAGAAATTTCCGTCCCATTCGGATTATTCCTTCGTGCTGTGTCGCTTATTTTTTGTCTTATGGAGTATTTACTTTCTATTCACTGGATATCATCTCTCTGTATGCATCCACTAAAGTACACCAACGCCTAATGTGTATTTTACACAGACATTATTTTCAAATGCAGTTGTACGTGCAACTAGTTAATTACACCATACCGTGATTACGTTACATGCTACAGAACAAATTTTCATAACGCCTTATCTCCGTTCAAATGGTTCAAATGGCTCTGAGCACATGAGACTTAACATCTGACGTCGTCAGTCCCCTAGAACTTAGAGCTACTTAAACCTAACTAACCTAAGGACATCACACACAGCCATGCCCGAGGCAGGATTCCAACCAATGACCGTAGCGGTCGCACGGTTCTAGACTGAAGCGCCTAGAACCGCTCGGCCACAACGGCCGACCTTATTACCGTATCTTTCTCCAAACAATGACATTAATATCCCATTGGGTCGTATGATCTCATACAGCTAGTCACTCTAGAAGTATCCAAACCACTCAGGAAATGGCAGCACATGTCAGAGGCATTGGTAACTTAGTGCAGAATCCGCACCTACATCCTCTGGCGCTAGAAATGAGTCATTCTACCATGTGTCGCGGCAAAGTTACAGTGAAAACAACTATTATTTAAGAAGTGCCTGTGGGAAGATATTGTAAAAATATTTGCTCCCCCTCCCCCCCCCCCCCCTGCCCACCTATGCAAAACTCAGCCATCGATTCATGCCTATAAGGTGAATCCCCATAGCTACAAAAGAAAAAAAAAGTGTAGGTACAGTTTGAAACATAAATTTGTGATGGTATGCGTTGCTTTCCAGCAGGCAAAGCCAACGAGGAGAGCTTCGCCCTTTAAGCCCAGTATAAACGGATCAATGGCGGAGTAATGGGTTCTAGTGTCTTACGTTAGACATTGGAAGTGTTACGTTATCTTTGGCGATGCCACCTATGCTATATTACGGCACCAAGTGTTTATTAAGTTGAAAAACAATTGCAGCAGTGCCAAGTGTGCTAATCCAGATACGAACATATGAACTGTGGGACTGCAGCGAGGGATGAAACACGTAGAGAACCACGCATAACATTTCAGCGAGCGCATCATTGCATATTTCTACGAGAGACACAATCCAAGCTTGTGTGTAACGGGACTCTTTCACAGCACAAACTGCAGATTGCACGACGAGAGCAAGGTAGACAATCGCCTGCACGTGCTGCAGTGGAGACCGCCTCGCTGTGCTGTTGCACCCTGCAATGTTCCCGAAATGGTGCTCAGCAGCACCAGTGTCCCTGAGTGTGCGTGTACGTGTGTGTGTGTGTAAGTTACGCTCTTTACTCAGTTGTGTTTGTGTGCGTGTGTATGTGATGCTCACAGAGCCCAGCTACAGAACGGCTCTCTACTCGCCTGAGAGCTGAGGGCGGGTAATGCAGCCAGCTGTTGAACGAATACAGAGTACGGCAAGATCTGGGTTACGAGAAAACACTCATTCGCCTGAGACATAAGTTTGACCGAAAGGGGATATTCATCAGCCTCACTTTGGAAATACGCGGATATTATACTGACTACGTTTTCTTTGTTAGCGGGCTAGTGTTTCAACCAATAGCAGTCAGGATAAGAGGCCGTAGAGGAAGGTCGCGAAAAGATGGTGCCAAGGTAGCTAGCAGCAACTGATCATTTTGGAATTCGAAGAAATAATTAAAGTGTAGCTTATTCAAGTACTTCGTATGGCTCTCCTTCTAGAACACGCATTCGGCCGTGCCGGGTACATTAACCGACACCCATTGTAACCATGTACTCTTACTTTTTAAATACATATGAGAATTTGTTAATTAAACGTAATCGTCTAACCAGACCTTTACGCTAATAGCTGGACAGCTGGAGGTCTTAAATAAAATAAAATTGAAAAGATAACAGCATCCATTGTTCAGATAAATGAATTTCTTCGTCCTCCTTTCACTGATACCATATTAGCTTCTTCCCACAACGTGACAGGTTTATGTCACTTCGTCACGTTCCAGCATAAGTTCTGTCACCAGCTCTGGACGAAGGTGTGGCTTGCGTCTGCCAGCCAAGACGTTCACGACACTGAGAGCTGAGGTCTACTAAGTTACCTTTAATGGAGAAAGAATGCTCTAGAATGCTTATCACTGGTGGTTTTGAAACGGAGAGGTATTGAACAGGGGTGAAATCACTTAAGGATAAAACTTAAGAACAATTTGAAACTTCCTGGCAGATTAAAACTGTGTGCCGGACCGAGACTCGAACTCGGGACCTTTGCCTTTCGCGGGCAAGTGCTTTACCACCGAGCTACCCAAGCACGACTCACGCCCCGTCCTCACAGCGTTACTTCTGCCAGTACCTCGTCTCCCACCGTCCAAAATTTACAGAACCTCTCCTGCGAAACCTTGTAGAACTAGCACCCCTGGAAGAAAGGATATTGCGGAGACATGGGTTAGCCACAATCTGGGGGATGTTTCCAGAATGAGATTTTCACTCTGCAGCGGTTTGTGCGCTGATATGAAACTTACTGGCAGATTAAAACTGTGTGCCGGACCGAGACTCGAAATCGGGACATTTGCCTTTCGCGGGCAAGAGCTCTACCACTGCAAGGAAGTTTCATATCAGCGCACACTCCGCTGCAAGGTGAAAATCTCATTCAGGATTCAGAACAATTTATTTCCTCATATCTCATCTTCATTCGACAGATGTCTTTGAGCGGCTTTATACTGATTATCACTCGTTGCGTCAATATACACTGATTCATACCAGGAGATAAGTGTGAGACAGCACTTGTTCCTTCCTACATTCTGACACATACCGCTATCAACTGTTACTCATCGTTACTACACTAGAGACAAAATCAACAGATCTTACCAAATGGTTTCGAAAAACGCGCATACAGTTTGACGTAAGCTGTACATTTTGTTATTGACGCATCAAAATTTACGCCGGACCGGGAATCTCGCTTACCACAAGTGGTAGTTTTAACCACCTGTACCGTCCATGCACGCTTCCTATACCGATTCCAACATCCCTATGTTGTATATTGTCCGTATCCCTTATGCTCCCACTTGGTAATCCCCACACAGGGAGAGACCAATTTGTACTATCGGCATTTAGGCAGTTCGAGGCCTATATACCAATGATTTGCACGGCTCGGTCTGGCATTAATGAAGTGTATAGCTGACATCAGACTGTATTCGCAATTTAACAACCCATTTCGTAGTATTTAAAACACCTGTAAATTGTAAATCAGTGTCTCGTCCTTCAGGTATGCATGCATGCTTGAATGACTTTGTACTGTAATGTACTCAATATAAACGCAGACTTAGTGTAGCTCTTAGGTCCACAGAACTTGCTCTTCCCTAACAGGTAGGAAACTCAAGGTAATGACTGTAGCTGGATGTTTCAAAGAAATTCAGTTGTTCTCCGTTAAATATGTAGTCTTATTGTAGTTTACTGCAGTATCATCGAAGAGACAGTCTGCAGTCGCCGAGGCTCAACTGTAGTACTGCTCCTTCAGCTGCTGCCTGATAATGGTTTCTAGCTCATGGTACTGACTGTAACTGCATTCGTCCTGTGCTCTAGTCTCATACGTACTGACTTTTGAGGGACTTCTGGATGAGTCCTCTCACAGCGTTCCTTTCCACTGTCGCAACCGAAGGTCCTCCTACTGACCGAAGTCTTTCCGAAAACTTCCAGAAGTCTTTAGCACATTCTGGCTGCAGATCTCCATATGATGTTGACCTTGGCTCCCGAGGGTATCCTCGCTAGCCCTTAAACACACTGCCCTGGCCTCAGCAGCTCTGTCTACAAACCCTACCTCATACGGAGCACTGACTCCTTTCTGGATGTCCAACCGGGATCACTCTGAATGTTAAAGCTTCTCTACTTTCTTTTTATCTATGCCACATTTTATTTTAATAAAACTTGACTGCCTTGACTACTATTTCGCCACTAGCTCTCTCCTATAATTAACGACTAAATTTTGAACAGTATTCTCTCAGTTAATCTCACGCTGACCATATATTCCATAGCATTCGCTACAATTAGCTTTTGTCACTCGCAGTTATTCTATATAATAATATTATTATTCTGTTTGGCTCAACAGCCCTTCAGCTATTTGCGAGTACACATCTTACTACTTACTGTAAAAGACAAAAAGGACCAACAGTTGCATGTGTCATTTGGGTGGATTTTCATATCACTGAGAGGTAAGGCTACGTCAAAGGCAGACACCCTACCTCATTTCGCTTCCGCGGCATTTCAGTTTCGAGGTACACTTTTGCCACTTGACCACTAGGCCGGGAATTCTGCATAATGAATATGTTCGTCCGTGGTAGGTAAAATATAAGGAAATTCTAATTTAGAACGAGTTTGCTGGAATGGTCTCGTGAGTGAATCCTCTTTTAAATTTATTTTGGATTTATTTTGAATGAGTAATATGCCGTACACAATTTCAATTTCACTTTACGTAAAGGCTCCAAAAATGTACAGTGTTAACATGCCTTACGTCTCACGATTTATGAATCGAAATCTATGAATATAAACAGAACCATACCATCAATAGCGTGGAACTAACACCACAGCTTTAAGTACTTCGTAAATTAATTACAAACACATATTTATTATTTGGCTGACGGTAAACAGGCTGGTGAGCCTAACAGATGTGAGGGACTATACCATTTCATAATGCGTTAAGCAAACCATCTACATTGCTTAAGAACGCACACAACGGTTAAGTCGTCGGAGACTAGCAATCAGAATATTAGGTCTTCAACAAGGAGTAATTAGGGTATGAACTGCATACTGGAAAGTATACTGAGTGGCTAAAGTCGTGGTAAGACTCTGGATCTGAAGTCTGTCTTCGGACGTTGAAGCCTATTCGGTGCATTTATCTCTGTACAGTCTCGGTTGAAAGAGGCTCCTGATGCATCACACTAAAATCCATTGTGATTTGACTTACATAGACCTTCGATAGCCACGTGATGCTCGTTAGTCAAACACGTGTTGTTGTCCTGAGCGGCCGTTTGCACATTTGGACACAGTGTCTATGCGTTTTTGGAGATCCACCCCAGACGATATTGTTCTTGGGCACCGGAATTCTTCCGTAATTTATTACATGTTATTACACAAGGCCATTGCATCTTTTACTATCCCCTCTCAAAGTTGGTTAACTTCCGTCGTTGTGCCATATTCACTATAAACATGTCTGTAACAGACAGCTCACATACCATGCCCACAGGCGAGCCACATTCTGCATCTATTCGGAACGTTCGGGGAAAATCTACAAGACACATCTTCAAGTAGGAAAACCATTCCCGTGCCCTTTAGTCACTCAGTTGAACAGGCATGTAACGAAATGCATTAAGGAGTACCGCATATATATTTCGAACTTCAAAGGACAGTCGTAACACCTATACCTTATTTCGAATATGACATTCAGTTAAATCACACCACATATATCGAGTGAGACTTGTGAATCACTACATTTTTCATCTTTGACTGTGAATAAATGTACGACCGTATATGAGGTTCCCATAGTTACGTAATTTATACTTGTACTTTGATTTAGAATGCACCAGAAATTTGTCTTTGCACTTGGCGATATGAACGTGAAAAATCGGCGATAATTTAGGAGTGGGCCGCAAGCATAATTGCCTTACCTGTACATTTATGGGGCAAATACTACCTGCACGAATGTACTCTGCATCGTAACGCACGGTTTGTGATGGTGGTCGGATGGTACCCCCAAAGAACCCAACGAACTTTTCTCTCTGATCAGGAAATGGTTTCTGTAACTTAATCACACCATTTGTACCGTTACTCGTGTTGGTACGGCAAAGTATACATCGCTGTTCGCGGCTCTTCTCTTGCGTTCTGCCGTTGGCCACGCGTTATTGTTGGTCGTAGCCAAAGAGAATCTCATAGTACTAGGTTGCCACAAATATTTGACTGTTCTTTCTGAACATACCCGAATTTCTATTTGTTGTGGTTAGGTTGCGATGATTTTAATTTTTTATTACTGGTATGATGTGACGCACTCCGTCTTCAGGCCACAAGTGGCCCATCGGGACCATTCGCCCGTCGTGTCATCCTCAGCTGAGAATGCAGATAGGAGGGGCGAGTGTGGTCGGCACACCACTCTCTCGCTCGTTATGATGGTTTTCTTTGACTGGACCCGCTACTATTCAGTCGAGTAGCTCCTCAATTGGCATCACGAGTCTGAGTGCATCCCGAGAAATGGCAACAGCGCATGGCGGCCCGGCTGGTCAAGTGCCGGCCACGCCCGGCAGCGCTTAACTTCGGTGATCTGATGGGATCCCTCCGTGCCTATACAAAGTGTGTCTTTAGTGCCGGAGTTTCCATTACCTCTGCATCATCAAGCCGCATGAACCCCCTCTCCACCCCTGGAACCTCTGTCCGCTCCTTTGCCGTCTTTGGCAGGCCGTGGCATTGCGAGAGTGACTCCTTAGTCTTAGGTTGCCACTCCTATGAGTAAAATAAATTCCAGGTAACTCTATTTACGAAGGAAACATAGCAAATTACGTACGAGCAATGTCAATAGTTAAAACCACATCCGACGATCCGACGTATCACTTCACATAATTAATCACGCAAAGCTTTATCAACAA
Source organism: Schistocerca piceifrons (assembly GCF_021461385.2). Classification (NCBI taxonomy): domain Eukaryota; kingdom Metazoa; phylum Arthropoda; class Insecta; order Orthoptera; family Acrididae; genus Schistocerca; species Schistocerca piceifrons. The sequence goes on from NC_060140.1 coordinate 687,056,880, forward strand.
CAGGTCTGCGTCCTGGCCCTGGACGGTCAACCACGACCGACCGTCCGCCATTCACCCTCTGCAAAGGTCGTCGTTGGATGTGGTTTGGACGGACATGTCGTCAGCGAACCGCTCTTCCAGTGCTTAATGGGATTATTGAGCTCGGAGACACTACAAACTCATCGAGTAGCTACTAAATTTGCCTCATGCGGTTGCACCCTGTGACAGTCCTTCCACCAAGGGAAAATACCTGGAAATACCAGGAATCGAACCCGGGTCCCTAGCGTCGCAGTTAGACGCACTGACCACTCAGATACGGGGATCTACGAACAATAAACGGAAATGTGGACACCGTAAGAACTGTTTCACCCATGACACTTGTGGTTACCTTTCATGGGAGAAATGTACTCGAGGCTGAAACTAATTTCCAGCAGGCTACCTGCGTCATTCCCTGTGCGGAAGGGTGCCTGTGGAAAGCGAGAGCAGGCTGCCGGCCACACGCGGCTGTGAAAAGCTGCCGGAGGATAGCCGTCTCTCTCTTCAGCTTTGGACGGTCCCGATTAGCCGGCACCTCTTGCCGAAGATGAGTTTCTGCCCAAGGGGCTGCCTCAGTTACGGATCCGCCACCAATTTCGCCCCCTCTCCCCTCTACCGGCCCTCCGCTCCTTAGGTTAATATCCCTCAACCCATCTCCCAGCTCCGAAATGTTCCACATTTATCTCTCGTGATTCATCTCGGTTTATCTCTGCACACTGACGATATCATTCTTCCTGTCACGAGGGGAACTGTTCTCCCGCAATACTACAATCTTAGCTTACAGATTTCCACTAGAGACAGGCTGCGCACAATCACAATTAACGCAATTACGTTTCTAATGTCATCACTCTCACCGGGGGACCGTGCCAAGTAGTTATTATCGATTTTGTCCAAATACGTGGTCTATGGAGAGTCTGACCGAAAAAAAAATTGACTGGAATGGGAGCTAAAGATGTTCTAACGCAAGGATGTCCAACCGGGGCCCAAGATCCGTGTTCAGCCGAAAACAAGTATCAATACGGACCATGAAATGACTATGTACCACACGACAAATAAAAAAATGTCCACAACATTTCGTTTATGTAAAGTTAGATTATATTAATCTGAAACTTCCGCCACGCGATCTGTTCTACTCTCATTGGTCCGTTCAAAATGCTCAAATGTGTGTGAAACCTTATGGGACTTAACTACTAAGGTCATCAGTCCCTTAGCTTACACACTACTTAACCTAAATTATCCTAAGGACAAACACACACACCCATGCCCGAGGGTGTACTCGAACCTCCGCCGGGACCAGCCGCACAGGCCATGACCGCAGCGCCCTAAACCGCTCGGCTAATCCCGCGCGGCCATTGGTCCGTCATTACTTCTTCTCTCCTTCTTCTTACTTTTTTGTTCAGTATTTACTGTTAGTAGTGTGAAGTATACTCATGAGCTAAAACATTATGACCACTTGCTTAATAACTTGTTTGTTCTCCTTTGGAACCAACACTGATTCCACGTATCTGGGATCGGACGATTTATTGGTAGGTGTATGGAGGTAAGTCGCATTAGATGTCTACATACGGGTGATGTAATTCACGTCAATAACGGGCCGCGGTTTGTGTACTCGGTGATGGCGCCCGAAAGTGACCAAGATGGGTTCCTTAGGATTTACATCTGGCGAATTTGGTCGCCGAGTCACCAACGTGAGTTCACTGTAACGTCCCTCAAAACACTGTAGCGCGTCTCCGAGACGTAGGCAGTTGTGCCTATGAAAGATGATATCGCCATCGGAAGAGACATCAAAGCTTTAAGTGATGCAGGTGGTTCGCAGTTGTCAACGTGTTCTCGATTTCTACCACAGGCCTGATAGAAGCGCAGGAGAATGTCTCCCGTAAGATAATACTGCTTCCACCAGCCTGCTATATGTTCACATGTTGACCTAATAAAGACACCGGCGATTACAACTGCAGTAGGCACGAGACCAACTGGATTCGACGTTCGATCAATAGAAAAACATTTTCAAATGTTTGTGAATTCCTAAGGGACCAAACTGAGTAGGTGAAATGAAATGGCGTGTGACGAGGGCCTGCCGCCGGGTAGACCGCTCGCCTGGTGCAAGTCTTTCGAATTTGACGCCACTCCGGCGACTTGCGCGTCAACGGGGATGAAATGATGATAATTAGGACAACACGACACCTAGTCCCTGAGCGGAGAAAATCTCCGACCCAGCCGGGAATCGAACCCGGGCCCTTAAGATTGACAGTCTGTCACGCTGACCACTGAGCTACCGGGGGCGGACCACTGAATAGGTTACCGGTACGTATTTACACACTACTTAAACTATCTTAAACGTACTAATGCTAAGAACAGCATACGCACCCATACCCGAGAATCAATAGAAACGTGTCGGTTTTTCGGGTAAATTATTGTTTTGCTACGCCGGTCGCGGTGGTCTAGCGGTTCTAGGCGCTCAGTCCGGAGCCGCGCGACTGCTACGGTCGCAGGTTCGAATCCTGCCTCGGGCATGGATGTGTGTGATGTCCTTAGGTTAGTTAGGTTTAAGTAGTTCTGAGTTCTAGGGGAATGATGACCAGAGATGTTAAGTCCCATAGTGCTCAGAGCCATCTGAACCATTTGTTTTGCTACACTAGGTCGATTATCGTGTCTACAACTGCCGTCACCTAGGTGAACGGCGGCTCGAAACGTGTAGCACGCCAACATTTGAAAATGTTTTTCTATTGATCGAACGTCGAATCCAGATGGTCTCGTGCCCATTGCAGTTGTAATCGACGATGTCTTTAGGTCAAGATGTGAACATATAGCGGTGGTCTGCTACAGAGCTCCGTGTACAAGAATGTGAGGTTAACAGTGTCCTCGAAAACACTTGCGCATATTCCAGCATTGTGCTCTTTCGGCAGAGATACCACAGAGTACCATCTACCCTACTCTAAAGAGCAGATAAGACGACGAACCCGAAGTACTGTGAACAGTCGTGGACGTCCTGCCATTTAGCATCTTGTGGTAGTTTCACTGTCGTTCCAACTTTTTACGTGAATGCTTATGACAATAGTACGTGATCAATCCACCAGCTTCGCCGTTTTCTAGACACTCGTTCACAGGATATGCGTAATAATAAACTGCCCTTTGTCAAAAGAGCTTACCCCTATAGATTTACCAATTTGCAGCCCATATCTTCGCTGGGGTGATTCCCCGTCTGCGTCTGCTCGGCGTCACATGCCTGCAATGCCACCAGGTGGCATCCAGCGTCGCGGTGGGCAGTGATTGCATTATTTTTGCCTTTCAGTTTATATTGAGCATTAATTTGATTTATTTTCAGTGTAAATAATGTAAAATTTAAAAATAAAAAGAAATTCTGCAATGCGGTTTCACCGCAAGAGAATATACTATCAGCTGTTAATCATAAAATAGTTAACTGTGCCGTTTCCGCACGTATTGTCTTTTCCTCTCTGCCCACTCTTTGCTGCGCCATCCGTTGAGTGCCTGATGAATCTCCAGCATGGCGTCAATAAAACAGTTTTTTTTTTCTAAATGCTGGGCCATCTGGAGCTTCCATTTCTGTCACCTTCATTTCTCGTCAAGCCGTCCATACGCCATACATTTGGAAGTAGTTGATGATCACGAGTAAGAGCAGTCCCCTTGTCAGCTTCAAGTAAACCGGCAGAGATATTCTGCTTAACACTATTCAATGACGATGCTTGGCAGCACTGAGCGATGGTAGGTTCAACATGGCACTGTTTAAAAACAAATGCGTTGCAATAAATATTCGGTACATAATGTCTTTATAATGGAGTAAGTGTGTATTGTATGTAACACAGTCATCTTAAGAAATTATGTGCTCCATAAATGTCAGACTCTTCCGGACGATTGTCGTTGACAAGAACCATGTAATCTTCGCCTCCGTTTGGTGGCGCAGCCTGTGTGCCAAAGCCGAAGACAGGTGAGTGTTGCCACTAGTCTATTATGAGCCTACGAACAGGAAGAACCTGAGGTGATGGTAAACTGATTGCCGGAACTTCCAGTGTGAACTCCGAGTGTTATTTTACTGTACGAGTGTATGATTTAGGGTGGCGGAGTGGTGTAACTGTTTACGATGGTTCTTAAGTAGACAGTTGGATCCAATCTGTCGTAGAATTTGGGCTAACGTCCAGCGCTGTGGATGTTCCAAAATGTTGGTGCATGTATTTGAAAAAATATTCAATGTTTCATGAGGGAATGTGTTGTGAATAGAAACATTCATCTCACTGAAGTACAGAATGCAAGTGCTACGCTCCCACTTTCATCAAGTGTGGACACCTTAATTGTAGACGGCGTCCTTGGAAACCGGAACATTTCTGTAATCTACAATATGATCTGAAGCATTTTTATTGTACCAACCATAGTGAAATTCTTAGATACAGCACCTTCACTTGCACTACACGCAGCATCCAGTAACAACATTTGGCCTATCACACACGGCATGTCTCGAAAAGGAAAAGTTTCTCCATTGACTTTAGACTACGCAGTTTACTTAATTACTTTCCAGCTAACATTTATCGCTGACTTATCCTATTTCTTTGATGTATTGTTGTTGTCGCAAGTAGCTAAAGGGAGTACAATATTATCAGTATAAAGATTCGTAATTTTCTATGGAAATAAAGATATAAATGATTCAGTTACACACACCAAAATTGTCTAAACAACAAGTATAAAATTGGAAATATTAAAAAAAATAATCAAGTTACAAAAGTGAATGGCAGTGAATGACAATGTACTTGTCATTTGCCCTCCTGTGAGATTGTTATTGTTACACTTGAAAGATTTAAGTAAGTGTGTTACCAACAGGGAACATAAGAAACCAATAACGGTGCAGTATCGTGATAAAAATTTAAGAACGTCGTCATTTAAACCTTGATGAAATGAAGTAAATGGTTGTGGCTTCGTCATAACGGGCTTTAAGAAGTGTCTTTTTCATTTCTTCATGACGGAGCTACAAACATTTAATTCAATTACAAAACAAATTGCGGAACTATTTCTCACCTGCACCATGATGCACCTTTGTGATGAAATGTTTAAGGCGACGGACGTAACTGAAAATACCGGAACACAGTCTGATGCAGCGAGTGCTCTATACAGGGTGTTACAAAAAGGTACGACCAAACTTTCAGGAAACATTCCTCACACACAAATATAGAAAAGATGTTATGTGGACATGTAACCGGAAACGCTTAATTTCCATGTTAAAGCTCATTTTAGTTTCGTCAGTATGTACTGTACTTCCTCCATTCACCGCCATGATTTCATACGGGATACTCTACCTGTGCTGCTAGAACATGTGCCTTTACAAGTACGACACAACATGTGGTTCATGCACGGTGGAGTTCCTGCACATTTCAGTCGAAGTGTTCGTACGCTTCTCGACAACAGATTCGGTGACCGATGGACTGGTACCATCCAGTACCAGAGGCGGACCAATTCCGTGGCCTCCACGCTCTCCTGACCTCAACCATCTTGACTTTCATTTATGGGGGCATTTGAAAGCTCTTGTCTACGCAACTCCGGTACCAAATGTAGAGACTCTTCGTCCTCGTATTGTGGACGGCTGTGATACAATACGCCATTCTCCAGGGCTGCATCAGCGCATCAGGGATTCCATACGACGGAGGGTGGATGCACGTATCCTCGCTAACGGAGGACATTTTGAACATTTCCTGTAACAAAGTGTTTGTAGTCACGCTGGTACGTTCTGTTGCTGTGTGTTTCCATTCCATGATTAATGTGTTTTGAAGAGAAGTAATAAAATGAGCTCTAACATGGAAAGTAAGCGTTTCCGGACACATGTCCACATAACATATTTTCTTTCTTTGTGTGTGAGGAATGTTTCCTGAAAGTTTGGTCGCACCATTTTGTAACACTCTGTATAAGAGAAGATGTGTAATTGCTAGAATGTGGAGTCGTTATCGAAAGTTTGGCCGTCTAGAATCAGGTCACCAAGGAAAACGAAGAGCTACTACTGCAGGACAAAAGAGATTCCTGTGCCGCATTGCACTGGGAGAATGAACTTCAACTGCCAGAATGCTATGCAAAATATAAGTAACGTAAATGTTTCAACTCAAAATTTCACAAATAAATTGCATGCAAGAGGCCTTCACGAACATCGCCCCTAAAGTTTCCGTCTATTCACCGAGGTAATTGTTCACGTCGTGTTTCTTGGTGTCAACAGCATTAAAATGGGACAGTCGACCAGCAGAGATACTTCCTCTTTACAGTTGATCATGCTTCGGTTTTCGCCAAGATTCAAAAAGAGTTCTCATAAGGAGGTGACCAGTTGACGCAGAGAGACTTCGGAAAGTACAGGGGATCCGCAAATTTCAAAGAGCTTCTGCCATACTTTGCTGTGGAATCGGTAATGCCAGACAACACATTACCAGAGTGATGCCTGCATGGTTTCAGAGAAACGATTGTGGCCTGCTCAATCTTCTGATCTAAGCCCCATTGAGCACCTTTCGGGTAACTTTCAAAGAAATGTTTCACAGTACCCAGTGACTGGATCAGCTGTACCCTGGTCCTAGACATTAATAGCAGAACATTTCTCAAGATCAGATCTTCTACTCCATTATGCAAATGTCAAGGGGTTTTTTACTGCTCCCGGTAAAATACTAACAGTTGGGAAAGATAAGGGTTTAAAAACTTCACTATTTTATGATTGTTTCCAATTCTCATGCTGCGTTATTTATTTCTGAAACGTGGTTAGTTACTGTTACAAAGTTATATAATTTAATGGTTGAATATTGTTACAAAGTGATGTAATGACATGTACGTTTGATTTGTTACGTGTATATGATACATATAACTTATACAAAATACACCTACGATTTTTCAATAAGAGAAGAATAGTTTGTTCGTTATACAATTCTGATGCGCGTACAAATAAGTCCGTATCCTCTCGTTGTAGGTGCCGATATACAGAATCAATGATTATTTAATATCATATAAACTTCACATGAGAATAATGAACTGAGAATTCATCATGCTCTGCTGGAAATATGAACAGTGTTAGATAAAGTATCTTATCCAGGAAACTAATGTCACGTTAATTAAAAAGGTTAGTGATGGTTAACGTCAGGTCTATATCAAGGTATATACAGACGAAGCGTAGAACCAGACAGGACAAGGATGTAGAACGTAGACGCTTCTGTTTTTGTCTAAGGAGTGATCTCAGTATTTACCTTTATACTGAAACAGCCTTATCCTCAAACATGGACTACTAAATAGCATTTTCAATCCAGCTGCTCTATAAAGCGAGCCCTGTGCTTTTATAACCGCTCCACATCATATGGTAAACACCGATGAGGCTGTCGTTTTCTAGAACTGATTGTTTACATTTTCATGAAGGAACTTGTACACCATACCTGTTTTAGGGATTCACTGACCACAACAAATATGACGAGGTAAACAAAAGTTTCGCAAGGGACTGACGTGGTGTCTGACCGGCGATTGATAGCGAGGATAAAACGGCATGACATGATTGAGTGTTTCAAAAAGATTCACCAGATTCCACAAAACTGTATCTTCTACACAGACGAAGAAAAAAATTTGAGGTGGATTTCAGAGAAAGTTTACTACGATACCAATTGTAAGTTGCCAGTAGGAGTCTTCTCGGTGAAGCCAGCTTGCGAGGTCGTTAATGGCAGCCACGTACCCGGATGCACTACGGATTTGGCTTTTCGCACAAATGCTGGAACATGCGAGATTTAATTTTTCAACGCGATTTAGCAACACCTGCGTACGAAACCATTCCTTAACAATGGACAGCCGTAACGGACATACGGAACTCGTACTGCACTATTGGCTCCAGAAAGACTTGGATTATGTGACTACCGTAGCATGATCACGAAACAGTGGGATGAGTTTGAATATCATATGGTTGTTTGTCATGCTTGCGACGTTGGACGCATTCAACCTCTATAAAAAGTAAATAAGAAACTTACACCTAAACGTAATGGTAAAAACTATCACACGCTTTTATGTGCATCCATATGAAATTTATGCTTTTTGAAACGGGATTGTTCTTTTGAAGATACGAAGTCCTTAATCTGAAGAAGAAAATTCGAAGACGGTCTAGTCCTTGTATGAACTGTCACAAGAAAAGGATGGTACATATTAAATATACTGATAAGAAATGAGGAGATTCTACGCAGAATAATTGAAGAAGGAATACGCGGAGAACACCGACCAGAAAGGACAAGACATGTGGTAACACGTCAGAGGAAATCTTGCATTGTACTAAATGGGGAGGGTGTAAGCTGCGGTGGCAGACAGAGACTGGAACATATCCGATAAATAATTGAGGATGTTGGATGTTGTGCTTCTCTGAGATGAAGAGGTTGGCACGGGAGAGAAGGACGTTGTGGGACACATCAAACAGCTCACTGCAATATCGTTTTTTGCCTGAAATGATCACATTGTCAGTAATTCATTAAACTCAGTCTTCCATACTCCTTTCACAATTCCTTGTAAATGGCCGTAATTCCTTCCATCTCCGTTAGCAGAACATAACATGTTTGTACGTGTGCTCTTAGGAGGTTGTGAGCACAGGTACCAAACAACATTGGTGAATTTCTGTTAATTTCACATCACAAAGTTATTCTATACTAGCGGTTGTGACCTCTGCAGAAGTGTTCAAAATTCGTACGTCCATTATATAACAAAAAAATTTCTTGTCCGGATACAGGAGTATGACGAACACCTTGTACTGATACTCAGGCTGGAATCATTTTACGAGTAAAACCAAGATAACCCTTCCTCTCATCTGATCACAACTGCCAGTCACATAGTGCACACTCCCTACTGCATATACGAGTGTTCGAACCCCTCCTGCCGGCCGCGGTGGTCTAGCGGTTCTAGGCGCTCAGTCCGGAGCCGCGCGACTGCTACGGTCGCAGGTTCGAATCCTGCCTCGGGCATGGATGTGTGTGATGTCCTTAGGTTGGTTAGGTTTAAGTAGTTCTAAGTTCTGGGGGACTGATGACCATAGATGTTAAGTCCCATAGTGCTCAGAGCCATTCTGAACCCCTCCTCTCAGCCCAGAAATGTTACCTTTTCCAGGATTAGAGACAGCAGAGCCACGCCTATCAGTTAACATACGCATCTGTGTTAAAAAACGCAAGTAACTGACAGCTGAGTATCGTCAGTGAGGGCAGTGAACACAACTACACCAGCAAATGAGCAGAGAAGGCGTGTTCACTAGCTTGTTTGTACAGTGTTTGAGGAAAGCAATGTTCCTAGTTATTATTAATGTTTAAGAGAACTTCAGGAATGATAGAGTAGCAGACAGCTTTCAATCAGTTTTGAGACTGCCTCGGATAGTCCAAGCAGATAGTTGCCTGCGGATGAGATATAATTTTCCACTGCACAGTGGTTTGTAGAGTAGTCGTAGATTACGTTTTCAGTCAATTTTGTGCAACAAACAGTTAGTATGCCTTGGAAAATTAATTCTTTAACTTACACAGTATAGCATTTTGGCTTATCAACATCAGTTTTTTGGAAGTTTTCTCTTTTCAGTCTTGAAACCTGAAACTTCGTGATTTATTTTCGGATGTCACGGGTAACAGAAGGTTTTCAGCTGTGTCCGACGTTTCATTACATAATCTAAAGGTTGCTCCTGCCACGTTTACCATAACGGATTTAATTGAACAACTCAAAAAAGCCTAAATATAGTCTGCTTCTCTTTTGCCATTTGAACACCCTTGCAGTAAAAACAGCACATAAGATGCTCGGTATTATATCATATACGTGTTTACCATGCTCAACGTTTTACACTGATGGTAATGCGGGATCTGAAGTTTTTCCCATTCGAGCACTTCTTTAAGTACTAAAGCACGACAGGAAAACTATCTGACACACATCAAGCTTCCTAAAGAGGACTTGAAATGATATTACTACCTAAAAATGAGGTTTCGTTGCAAGATCTGTAGACGAATAATACCTTTCAGTTCTTATAAGTATGATCCTTGCGTTACCGCATGCTGGAGTTACATTCTAAACTGTAGTCTCGTCGAGTTTGTAATGTTCTCATTTTTTCTGACATCCGTAGAGACTCTTGTCTAACCACTTCCAGCTAATATAGCTGGAAGGCACTACGCTGTTATATAATTATTGCACTTTGTTTCCTCTTATTTTCTATTTAACTCTGTGATGCAGTTACCCTAGCCTGAGGAGCTTCCAACTTCTCTGCGCGAAAGATATGCAGCTCTTGCTTCTTCTCTTCGTTTCTTTTTACGTGTGCGTTTCCTTTTTCCTCATTTTCTAACCTGAGTTGATGTGAAAACCTACTCTAGAGAAGAATGTCGCAGCAAAACACCTTTCAGACCTCTAAATTTCGAACTGTTATTTTACTGAGCAGCCAATTTCGGCGATATATTACGCCATACTTAGGCCCACTGATCGACGTGTCGGAAGTTTCCCATCTCTGCTTCAGGGAAAACGGGGGCCAGTATTCAATGACTGGTACCTGCAAATTTTTGATACAGCGCTCCCTTCGATCATCACTTGCCGACAGTTAGACAAACATGTTTTGAAAATTGAAGGGAGAGGGAGAAAGGGGAAAAGAAAGGGAAGGGAAAGGGTATCGATATCAGCTGCATCATGACTTTTTGCCGCATCAGTGGTGACGAGTAAAAATGTGTGGTGGGCCGGGAATTGGATGTCTTACTTGTGAGACAGCCACCAGAACACAATGTTTATCGCAAATGAGCAGCCAATCTCGGCATGCCTAGCCGCCGACCCACATTCCCACGTAGCGCCAACTACCAGCCGTCCACGTTCTCCACCCCCGCTACTTTGAGATTCTCGCAGGAGGTCGAACGTTACTGTGCACCCGAATTGAAGATGATGGATTCGTTGCACATCGACGAGAATCGATTATATGTATTTACGATGAAATGAACACCCTTAACTACTTACAGGCGTTGACATACGTCAACGGGGACAGATGAAAATGTGTGCCCCGACCGGGACTCGAACCCGGGATCTCCTGCTTACATGGCAGACGCTCTATCCATGTGAGCCACCGAGGACAAGGAGGATAGCACGACTGCAGGGATTTTATCTCTGACACGGCTCCCACGAAACCCACATTCTCAACGCATTGTCCCGTACTACATTCGTAGTGCCCCAGCCCATTATACTCAATACTCGAGGCGCGTTGCCGATTCCCGTAAGATTTCAGGCACTGTTTGTGCATTCGCACAGAAGAAGAAGATGGCCAAGTGGCCGGTGAGCCTTAACTATATATATTTACTAAGGTGGTATTTGTTCTTTCGGACATGTCCGAAAGAACAGATACCATCTAAGTAAATACATATAGATTATATGTATGTCTTGTGTCTGCCACCATGTGCTCATATAACAAACGTATTTCTCTAAAAGTCGGCCAGTGGTGATCGAATGGATAGCTATGTCAAAGATCTAGGGAATGTCATCGAATGTTGGTCCCTATTTGGTCTGGACCAGAAATGGGAGTCTTCCTGGACGTTTGTCAGGAGGCCTGAAGATCGTGTAATATACCGCCGAAACTGGTTTCTCAGTAAAATAACGACTGAAAATTTAGACTACTGAAAGGTCGAGCCTCGAACTCTGGACCTTTGCCTTTCATGGGGAAGTGCTCTACCATCTGAGCTACCCAAGCACGACTAAACGCCCCGTTCTCACAGCTTTTATTTCTGCCAGTACCTCTTCTCCTACCTTCTAAACTTTACAGAAGCTCTCCTGTGAACCAGGAAGTTTCATATCAGCGCACACTCCGCTGCAGAGTGAAAATCTCATTCTGGAAACCTCCCCCAGGCTGTGGCTAAGCCATGTCTCCACAGTATCCTTTCTTTCAGGAGTGCTAGTTCTGCAAGTTTCGCAGGACAGCTTCTGTAAATTGAGGCGTGAGGCGTGAGTCGTGCTTGGGTAGCTCAGATAGTAGAGCACTTGCCCGCGAAAGGCAAAGGTCCCGAGCTCGAGTCTCGGTTCGGCACACAGTTTTAATCTGGCAGGAAGTTTCATATCAGTGCACACTCCGCTGCAGGGTGAAAATCTCATTCTGGATACTGGAAGGTATTTTGATTAGACAGTCTGTAATGGACAGCCGAGGTCGCACAACCATCTGTATAAAGATGGGCATACAGAGATTAGAATAATTCGTCAGTTGATTGTCTCAGACAGTGTGCGTGATGTGACTGACTTGATAGGTGATAGCGACGGTAGCATTAAATATTTCAGGAACACATGTCAGTCACTTTTGTAGGTCTTTACTTGTGCTGAAGCACAATTTGACAGTATTGTACTTGTTAATGTCCGCCAGATGGAAATTACAATCTCGGGTTTTATAAATAGAGTATCTGACGAAAAGTATCCGGTAGCCACTAGCGAATGTCACTAGACATGGAGGGGCCAGTGTAGGAGATGTAGAGTTTCGTATAGTCCACGGGTAGGCAACTGGCTGCACACGGGGCAGACCCACCCCCTGTTGCTTTCAATCTGGCTCGCGGAAGAAATTCACGGGAGAGACATCGAGGTGCTCGAAAAGTACTCTTTCCTTTCCTTTTTTTTATATTACTACCGACGCTTGGTTCGTCTCGAGTTTTCAGCTCGTGACGTAGACCAGTGATGGATTTGCTCACTCCGCGCATGTGCAGTGCCACTTCGCTGCCGTATTTGAACAATAAGGAAGAACACGCTAAGCTATGACCCATGTGCCTATGAGCTCATGTGCGTGTGGAGAGCGGAAGAAAGAGCTCACTACCTTGGTAAGATGCGGCGAGAGCCCCTGGATCAGTGCTGACAGCACGCACATCTATTTACTACTTACTCCCGTCTTATGTGCAACATAGTGACAGATCCCAGAATTACAGACTACTCACGAAATGTGACTATTCGAACAACGTTGGCAGGGTGCTATTTATAGCGGTACGTTACCCTATAAACATTAATGTCACAGACGGTATAATTTTAACTTTATACGTCAGGAGCGCTGCTGTCGAGTAATCCGACGAGGCTGCCCCCGTGTTTAAATATGTGAATCAGACCCGCAGGTCACCAAAGGTGTCCCGTCAACCGCGTAGTCAATAGAGAAGTCCTGATAGCAGAATGTGTCAGTCAGGGGAGCTGAGCGGCTCCGAACGTGGATCAGTTATTGAGTGTTATCTGAGTAACAAATCTATCAGCAACACTTCAACCATTCTCAAGCTGCCTAGGTCGATTTTTGGTGTTGTGAGTGTAAAATGGAAACGAGAAGGAATCGTCACAGCTAGATCAGGACTAGGCAGCCCTCATTTACTGACGGGCAGGGTCAGTCGACAATTGATGATGGAGATTGTACAAAATCTCATGACATCAGCAGATTGAATCACTCGCGACCTTCAGAGTGCTACCAGCAGTTCAGCTACAAAGTGACTGTGCGAAGGGAGCTAAAAAGAATACGGTACAATGGTCGAGCAGCTCCTCATAAGCCGCACATTTCTCTAGTGAGAGCTAGAGATGGACTAAAGAGCGACGCTGGCAGACAGTGTAAATCTCGAAGCGAGTTATTTCCAGTGATAAATCGGCATATCCTTTGTGGGAATCCGATGGAAGCGTTTGCGTTCAGCGAATGCCTATAGAACATAATCTGTTCATGAGTACTGCAAACCGTGATGTACTATAACGGTGGTGTTGTGCTACCGGAGTTTCTTCGTAGTTAGGGTGCTATCCTATTCTTGTGATTGAAAACACTCTAAGAACAATATTGTGAACTGAGTACAGCAAAGGTGTTCGGAAATGTTGATTGTATCACCATGACAATGCATCTTTCTTACAGCAGCATCTGTGACGCCGTAGCTTATGGACAATAACGTTCCTGAAACGGATTGGCCTACCCGAAAGTCCCCGATCTGACCCTGACGGAACACTTTTGTGATGGCTTAGAGCGTCATCTTCCCTCCAGATCACAGCGATGAAAACAACTACGTTCTCTGGTTTCGGATCTTGGGATAGTGGACTGCCATTCCTCGACAGATATTGAGACACATAGCTGAAAATGTCCCCAGCGGAATTCAGCCCATCATAAAGGTAAAGGGAGAGATAACCCGTATTAATATTCATTCGTCAACGGTGACCTTTATGTCAGACAAAAAATTCTACGTAATATTAATCCTCAATCACGAGAGTTTAGTGCGTACGACAACTATAATTACGGACACATCGTTTTATCATTGAAATTATGAAAATTGAATGAATTCTACGTTTCAAATGGTTCGGTGAAATCATAAATGGTTTGGCAAAAAGCGGGTAAATTCAAGCATCACAACGAATATAAACGTTAAATTGGTCCTCTGGAGCAGCATAGAAAGTAAGTAGGAAAATCTGCATTTTGCGTCAATGCAACGCAGCCAGCAAGTCGGGCCGCTCCCGCTCTTGTAGCGGTGTTTCTGCTGTGGTGGTGAGGGCAGCCACCGAGGCTGAGGAAGGGGCTGTTAGTGGTGGACGGTCCCAGTGTTAGACACGTGATGGTCCCCCTTAAGAAAAGAGCGACACCGGAGGGAAACGAACCGAATATACACTTGGAGTGCATCCCGTTAGAGACTAGCTGCTAGGTAGAAAAGGAGAGTGCGAACGTCAAAATATTACCTGTTATCCGCCGGAGTATTCACAGTAAAGTCCCAGAGCTCACTCTCTTGTAGAACGCAGTCACCTTCCCCCACACACCATACTATAGTTCAGTCGGCCGAAGTTAATCCCTGACAGTTGGAGACGAATGGGCGCGGCAGCTACATGCGGCTTCCTCAACCAATAAGGTAACGCGGTTTTGTAAACGTTTCTATGGAAATACCTCAGTGTTGTCACAGCTCTGTAGACGGCTACTGTTTTCGCCTGCAACCGTCGGCATAGCTGAAATAACGAAATAGAGCTGCGAGCTGTCAAGGACCTTCTGACGCCTTCTCGACGATAGGACCTAAAAATTTATTCTATATTTTTAGATTTCCAGAAGGCTTTCGACACCGTTTCTCACAAGCGTCTTCTAACCAAACTGCGTGCCTACAGAGTATCGCCTCAGTTGTGCGACTGGATTCGTGATTTCCCGTCAGAGAGGTCACACTTCGTAGTAATAGAGGGAAAGTCATCGAGTAAAACAGTAGTAATATCCAGCATTCCCCAAGGAAGTGTTATAGACCCTCTGTTGTTCCTGATCTATATTAACGACATAGGAGACAATCTGAGTAGCCGTCTTAGATTGTTTGCAGATGATGCTATCATTAACCGTCTTGTAAAGTCATCAGATGAGCAAAACTACTTGGAAAATGATTTAGATACGATATCTGTATGATGCGAAAAGTGGCAATTGATCCTGAATAAGGAAAAGTGTGAAGTTATTCACATGAGTCAGCTAACTTTCGATTACGCGATAAGTCACACAAATCTGAAGGTTGTGAATTTAACTACATACTTAGGGATTACAATTACAAGTAACCTAAATTGGAACGATCACATAGATAATATTTTGGGTAGACCGATTCATTGGCAGAACACTTAGAAGGTGCAACAGGCCAATAAAGAGACTGCTTACACCACGCTTGTCCGCCCTACTCTGCAGTATTGCTGTGCGATGTGGGATCCGAATCGGGGGGACTGACGGATGAAATCGAAAAAGTACAAAGAAGGGCAGCTCATTTTGTACTGTCGCTAAATAGAGGAGATAGTGTCACAGACACGATACGTAAATTGGAGTGGCAATCATTAAAACAAAGGCGTTTTTCGTTGCGACGGGATCTTCTCATGAAATTTCAATCCCCAGTTTTCTCCTCCGATTGCGAAAACACTCTGTTGGAACCCAACTACATAGGTAGAAATGATCATCACGATAAAGTAAGAGAAATCAGGGCTCGCAATGAAAAATTTAAGTGCTCGTTTTTCCCGCGTGCCGTTCGAGAGTGGAACGGTAGACAGACAGCTTGAAGGTGGTTCATTGGACCCTCTGTCAGGCACTTTATTGTAAATAGCAGAATAATCACGTAGATGTAGCCGTAGATGTAGATGAGTGTGTCGGAAGTAGTGAGAAGGCTAAGTTGCGAAAGCGCGTGTAACGTACACTGATGAGCCAAAAAATTATAACCACCTGATTAATAGCTTGTTTGTACGACTATGGAACAAAATATTCACTGGTTCTGCGTATTATGGATCCAATAGTTTGTTCGTAGGTTTATGGAGGTTTGTGGCATTACATGCATACGCTCAGGTCATGTAATTCGCATAAGTAACGGGCCGCTGATTGGCGTATACGGTGATGGCACCCGATAATGAACAAGAGGAGTTACGTAGGATTTACATCGGTCGAGTTTGGTCGCAGAGACATCAACGTGATTTCACTATGATGCTCCTCAAATCACTGTAGCACAGTTGTGGCCCCGAGACACTGACAGTTTTACTGCTGGAAGATGACATCGTCATCGGGGAGGACATCAAGCATGAAGACATGCAGGTAGTTTGTAGCTGTCAGCGTGTCTCCGATTACAACTACAGGTCCTCTACAAACTTAGCAGAATGTTTCCCATAGCATTATACTGTACCCATTGCGCTGCACGTTTAGAGCCGCCGTTCACATCGATAACGGCGTTTATTGAGACGACCATTGACCAAGTGCAGCAAAAGTGTGATTCACCCGAAGAACCGATAGGTTTCCACTGATCGACGGCCGAATACCGATGCTCCCGTGCCCATTGAAATCGTAACTGACGCTGTCGTTAGGTCAACCTGTGAACACGCAGGGCTGGTCTGCTGCGCAGCTTCATGTTCAACAACGTACGGTGAACGCTGTGCTCCGAAACACTTGTGCGTGAAGCATTGAGCCTTTTCGGTAAAGATGCCTCAGATCACCATTTATCCTACTTAACAGAGCACGCAAGCCTCCGAACCACATGTTCTATGGACGTCCAACCATTTGGCGCCTAGTGCTGGTTTCATTGCCCTTCTACCTGTTTCCGTAGATGCTCATCACAGTAGCACGCAAACATCGGACCAGCCTCGCCGTTTACGTGATACTCGTTCACATCCTCTGCGTAATAATAATCTTTGTCATAATGGTTCAGCTCAATGGATTTCCCCGTTTGCAGCCCATATCTTTGCTAGGGTGATCCCCCGTCCTTGTCTGCTCCCCTTATATACTATTGTTACCGCGCCACCAGGTGGCATCGGACTTCGCAGTGGCAGTAGTCATAATGCTTTCGCAGATCAGTGTATATGGTGAGAGTATATTAGACTAGTGATTAACCAAACATTTCGCTCAAGAGCCAATGCTGACGTTGTTGGGCAGTAGTTGGGGCCGTATGGGTACCGTCGTCATTATTTGTTGGAGACCTACATAAATTAGCGTGTTTTGAACCCCGTACAGACCATGAACTGGAAGGGATCGATTAACTGGCCTCCGGCCCCCTTATCACCAGTAGTCGATCCCAGTCGGAATACTCAGTGACGACTGAGTTGTGTTCCAGATTCTACTTCTACATCTACATCTACATGATTACTCTGCAATTCACATTTAAGTGCTTGGCAGAGGGTTCATCGAACCACAATCATACTATCTCCCTACCATTCCACTCCCGAACAGCGCGCGGAAAAACGAACACCTAAACTTTTCTGTTCGAGCTCTGATTTCTCATATTTTATTTTGATGATCATTCCTACCTACGTAGGTTGGGCTCAACAAAATATTTTCGCACTCGGAAGAGAAAGATGGTGACTGAAATTTCGTAAATAGATCTCGCCGCGACAAAAAACGTCTTTGTTTTAATGACTTCCATCCCAACTAACGTATCATATCTGCCACACTCTCTCCCCTATTACGTGATAATACAAAAAGGAGTTGCCCTTACGATGTCCTCCGTCAATCCCACCTGGTAAGGATCCCACACAGCGCAGCAGTAGTCTAACAGAGGACGAACGAGTGTAGTGTAAGCTATCTCTTTAGTGGACTTGTTGCATCTTCTAAGTGTCCTGCCAATGAAACGCAACCTTTGGCTCGCCTTCCACACGATATTATCTGTGTGGTCTTTCCAACTAAAGTTGTTCGTAATGTTAGCACCCAGGTACTTAGTTGAATTGACAGCATTGAGAATTGTACTATTTATCGAGTAATCGAATTCCAACGGATTTCTCTTGTAACTCATGTGGATCACCTCACTCTTTTCGTTATTTAGCGTCAACTGCCACCAGCCACAGCATACAGCAATCTTTTCGAAATCGCTTTGCAACTGATACTGGTCTTCGGATGACCTTACTAGACGGTAAGTTACAGCATCATCTGCGAACAACCTAAGAGAACTGCTCAGATTGTCACCCAGGTAATTTATATAGATCAGGAACAGCAGAGGTCCCAGGACGCTTCCCTGGGGAACACCTGATATCACTTCAGTTTTACTCGATGATTTGCCATCTATTCCTGACAGGAAATCACGAATCAAGTCGCACAATTGAGATGATACCCCGTACGTGCGCAGCTT
The DNA here is from genome assembly GCF_021461385.2 of Schistocerca piceifrons. Classification (NCBI taxonomy): domain Eukaryota; kingdom Metazoa; phylum Arthropoda; class Insecta; order Orthoptera; family Acrididae; genus Schistocerca; species Schistocerca piceifrons. The sequence goes on from NC_060140.1 coordinate 687,075,395, forward strand.
GATTAGAAGTCGCTTGTGAGGAACGGTGTCAAAAGCTTTCCGGAAATCTAGAAATACGGAATCAACTTGTGATCCCCTGTCGATAGCGGCCATCACTTCGTGCGAATTAAGAGCTAGCTGCGTTGCACAAGAACGATGTTTTCTGAAACCATGCTGATTACGTATCAATAGATCGTTCCCTTCGAGGTGATTCATAATGTTTGAATACAGTATATGCTCCAAAACCCTACTGCAAACCGACATCAATGATATAGGTCTGTAGTTCGATGGATTAGTCCTACTACCCTTCTTAAACACTGGTGCGACCTGCGCAATTTTCCAATCTGCAGGTACAGATGTATCGGTGAGCGAGCGGTTGTATATGATTGCTAAGTAGGGAGCTATTGAATCAGCGTAATCTGAAAGGAACCTAATCGGTATACAATCTGGACCTGAAGATTCGCCCCTATCAAGCGATTTGAGTTGCTTCGCAACCCCTAAGGCATCTACTTCTAAGAAACTCATGCTAGCATCTGTTCGTGTTTCAAACTCTGGAATATTCCATTCGTCTTCCCTGGTGAAGGAATTTCGGAAAACTGCGTTCAATAACTCCGCTTTGGTAGCACAGTCGTTGGTAACAGTACCATCGGCACTGCGCAGCGAAGGTATTGACTGCGTCTTGCCGTTTGTGTACTTTACATACGACCAGAATTTCTTCGGATTTTCTACCAAATTTCGAGACAATGTTTCGTTGTGGAATCCATTAAAGGCATCTCGCATTGAAGTCCGTGCCTTATTTCGCGCGTCTGTAAATTTTAGCCAATCTTCGGGATTTCGCGTTCTTCTGAACTTCGCATGCTTTTTCCGTGGCCTCTGCAACAGCGTTCGGACCTGTTTTGTGTACCATTGGGGATCAGTTCCATCTCTTACCAATTTATGAGGTATGAATCTCTCAATTACTGTTGCTACTATATCTTTGAATTTGAGCCACATCTCGTCTACATTTGCATAGTCAGCTCGGTAGAAATGGAGATTGTCTCTTAGGAAGGCTTCTAGTGACACTTTATCCGCTTTTTTTTAAATACTGCCACCTTCAGCAACCCCATAGCTGTGACACCGTCATGGTCATACGAAGTGGGGTTATTTACGTTATCTGTATGAGTGAATGTTTTACTGATTAATAACTTTAATTGTACCTGTATTTAAATCCATTATATAATGTGATGAATGATCACAAATGCTCACCAAACGTTATGAATGTCATGTTTCTTCTATTCATTGAGTTGTATTACATCGACGTTCCTTGCCACAAATAAGTACCACATTTCAAGATGACCATCTCTATAACGTGTAATCACGATTCCGTGTTATTTCCTTGGCAAAATTTATACTGTAGCAGGTGCCTGGTGACCCGTCATTACTGGACGACAAACAGTAAGACATCCCTCTCACACGTCCTCTATGCCGGCAGTGGCCGCGCTGCGTACTTCTCAGCCCCGAGATAAGGGTCAATCTCCAATTAACTGACGGCCAAATGCATCAACGTCTACTAAGTAAAGCACGTCTTAAAACATTACTGTTTATGTAAGTATTTTTGTTTGTTTCTGAGTATGAAAACTACATTATTAAGAAGTTCTTAACTATAGTTGACGTTTGTGAATTCGGTTGTTAGTCGCTACACGCCTGTTGTTATTAAATACGGCTGAGAACGACGGGCTACACGAATTCTTGATTCATGCCGCAAGCGACGCGCGGGCCACTGTGTGACGACTACTGCATCACACTCTCCAGGAGGACAAGTATTTACAGTGATAAGGAGAAGCAATAGGTCTAACGGCATCGAAAATGGAATGCGAGTGCGAACTAATATGGACAAGGTTTAACGACTTCAGCGGTTTTAGATTAATAACTGTGTGTGTGTGTGTGTTTTGGGCAACAGGTACATACACATCGATCGCATAGTTCCGTTAAAGACGGCCTAGATTCGATAGCACGGAAGTACTGAGAGGATATAGTACCAGTAGTGTCCAGTATCGACTGTGAAAGCCACGGGCGCGTTAATGGCGGTAATGACAATCAGTCCTGTTAAGCGATAATGAAACGTTTAACAAATGCCTCGTAATACTTGTCCAACAAACCACAGGAGAAAGGACCTCCTAGTTACAAACAGACTTGATATTATCGAGATAGCCACCAATGAGAGTGAGATTACCGCACATTGCTAAGTACAGTAGGAAAAGTCACCAAAGGAAAAAGGTCGTCACGAAAGATACGAGAGTATTTGTATTTGGTCTAAACAAGATAGTGACTATAAACCTATTTATGAAGATCTGAAAATAATTCAGATCAGGCAAACACCGTACAGTTGTGGATCAAGCTGAAACTAATTACAAATCATGACTAGGTAATTATGTTCCGAGCAGATTTACTCTGATTTAATGGTATAGTACTGAGTAAACAGAGACTACTGAAGTCTCTCTACAAAAGGCTTACCACAGATTCTGACAGAAACAACGTAAAGGTAGATCCTGCAGCTGTAAGACTGACAACACTTTAAGCCACTAATAATTTTCTCCAGTGAAAGGATAACGTTCTTCCAGTCTGGACGTGAAATGCCTCAAGTCTGAATGTCTAGGGAAACCAGGAAATCAGAAAAGAAAAATGCTAAGGCTCAGTCTAGATATAGTGGCAGAAAGTGAAACAAAAGAAGGCAATTGTATCTGGCCACATGATTATAGACTAATATCAACAGCAGCTGAAAATGGTACACCGGGAATAGTATTTACTGTGAGCAGTTAAGTGGTAGAGCTGTTCTCGTCAGAATTGACAGCAAGCCAACACCGAGAACAATAGTTCAGTTATACATGCCGACGTCGCAACCTGAAAATGAGGGGATGGAGAGAGTATATGAGGATATTGAACGGGTAATTCAGTACGTAAAGTGAGATGAAAATCTCATAGTCATGGAGGGGGGGAGGGGGAGGACTGGAATGCGGTTGTAGGAAAAGGAGAAGAAAAAAGAGTTACAGGAGGATTTGGGCTTGATACTAGGAATGATAGAGGAGAAAGATTAAACGAATTCTGCAACAAATTTTAACTATCATCCGAATACTCTGTTCAAGAATCGCAAGAGGAAGATATATACTTGGAAAAGGCCGGGAGGTGCGGAAAGACTGCAGTTAGATAACGCCCTGGTCAGCCAGAGTTTCCAAAATCAGATACCGGATTGTAAAGCGTACTCAGGAGCAGATATAGACTTAGATCACAATTTAGTAGTGATGAAGATTAGGTTAAAGGTTAGGAAACTAGTCAATAAGAATCAATACGCAAAGAAGTGAGATACAGAAGTGCTAAAGAGTAAGAAGGTACGCTTTAATTTCTCTCAGCCTGTAGATATTGCGACAAGATGTAGCTCAATAGGCAGTTCAGTTGAAGAGGAATGGACATCAGTTTTAAGGGGCAATTGCGGAACTTGGAAGAAAAAACAGTTTCAAATAAGGTAAGTTTAAAGAAACCATGGGCAACAAAAGAAATACTTAAGTTTGTCGATGACAGAAGGAAGTACAAAATTATTCAGGTAAATTCTGAAATACGAAAATACAAATCGCTTAGAAACGAAATAAATAGGGAGTGCAGGGAAGCCAATGGGGAATAGTTGCGTGAAAAATGTGAAGAAATGCAAAAAGAAACGATCGTCGAAAGACTAACACAGCACATAGAAAAGTCAAATCATCCTTCGGTGAAATTAATAGCAAGAGACGTAACATTAAGAGTGCAGTGGGAATTCCACAGCAGAATGCAGAGGACAGAGTGGACAGGAGTCAGATTTGTCTCATGTGATGGAAGAATAAACTGGAGTCGACATAGAAGAGATAGGCGGCATAGTAATAGAATCAAATTTTAGAAGAGGTTTGGGGGACTTAAGATCAAATAAGGCGGAAGGGATAGATGACGTTCCATCAGAAATTCTAAAATCATTATTTAAATTGAACAAAACGACTATTAACGTTGGTATGTAGAATGTATGAGTCTATGTAAGTATATTACATCTGACTTTCGGAAAAATATCATCCACATTTCCGAAGACGGCAACATATGAAAGGTGCGAGAATTATCACACAGTCAGCTTAACAGCTTATGAATCCAAGTTACTGACAAGAATAATATACGAAAAATGGAAAAGGAAACTAAGGGTGTGTTTGATGACGATCAATTGGCTTTAGCAAAGGCAAAGGTAACAGAGAGGCATTTCTCACGTTGCGGTTTATAAGGGAAGCAAGACTAAAGGAAAATCAAGACACGTTCATTGGATTTGTCGACCAGGAAAAGGCGTTCGACAATGTAAACTAGTTCAAGATGTTCGAAATTCTGAGAAAATTAGGGGTAAGCTGTAGGCGGAGACGGGTAATATATAACATGTACAAGAGCCAAGAAGAAACAATTAGACTGGCAGACCAAGAACGAAGTGCTCAAATTTGTAGTCTTTTGACCCTACTGTTCAGAAAAAATAAAAGAAAGGTTCAAGAGTGGCAATAAAATTCATAGTGGGCAGTGATAAGATTCGCTGATGACATTTCTATCACCAATGATGTGAACCATGCCACTGATTGCGCGGCCAATCCCGCGGGAAGTTCGAGTCCTCCCTCGGGCATGGGTGTGTGTGTTGTTCTTAGAATAAGTTAAAGTCAGTTTAAGTCGTGTGTAAATCTAGGGACCCATGACCTCAGCAGTTTGGTTCCTTAGGAATTCATACACATTCGAACATTTTAATGGACATGAAGAAGAATTACGGGATCTACAGGATGGAATGAACAGTCTACGAAATACAGAACATGAATTGAGAATAAATCAAAGAAAGACGAAAGTAAAGAGCAGTCACAGAAATGAGAACAGCGAGAGACTAAGGTTAGGGTTCATGGTCACGAAGCAGTAGTTATGGGATTCTTCTGCCTAGGCAACAAAATAACCAATGACGAACGGCGCGATGAGGATAGCAAAAGCAGATTAGAACAGGCAAAAAGGGCACTTCCAGCCAGGAGAATTCTCCCGGTATCAAATGGTTCAAATGGCTCTGGGATTTAACTTCTAAGGTCATCAGACCCCTAGAACTTAGAACTACTTAAACCTAACTAACCTAAGGACAGCACACACATCCATGCCCGAGGCAGGATTCGAACCTGCGACCGTAGCGGTCTCGCGCTTCCAGACTGTAGCGCCTAGAACCGCTCGGCCACCGAGCCGGCCAGTATCAAATATAGGCCTTATTTTGAGAAAGAAATTTTTGAGAATGTACATTTGGAGCACAGTATTTTATAGAAGTGAAACATGGACTTTGGGAAATCCGGAACAGAAGGGGATCTAAGCATTTGTGAAGCATTTGAGATGTGGTGCGAGAGAATGACGTTGAAAATTAGGTGCACTGATAAGGTAAGGAATCAGAACGTTCTGCGCAGAATTGGAGAGGAGAGGAATATATGGAAATCATGGAGAATACGAAGGGACAGGTTGGTAATACATCTGTTAAGACAAACGTAACAACTTCCATAGCATTAGAGGGATCTGTAGAGGGTGAAAACTGTAGAAGAAGACAGAGAATGGAATACATCCAGTAAATAATTGCGGACGTATGTTGTAAGTGCTTCACTGAGATGAAAAGGTTGGCACAGGAGAGGAATTCGGGACTGGTCACATCAGACCAGTCAGAAGCCTGACGACTCAAAATAAATAAATATCACATTTACATCTTGGCGGAAGATTTATCAAAAAGCGCTAGGCAGTTACGATAAAGCACTCCGTCTTCAGGCCACGAGTGGCCTACCGGGACCATCCGACTGCCGTGTAATCCTCAGTGGAGGATGCGGGTAGGAGGGGTGTGGGGTCAGCACACCGCTCTCCTGGTCGTTATGATGGCGTTCTTGACCGAAGCCGCTACTATTCAGTCGAGTAGCTCCTCAGTTGGCATTACGAGGCTGAGTGCACCCCGAAAAATGGCAACGGCGCATGGCGGCCAGACTGGTCACCCATCCCAGTGCCGACCACGCCCGACAGTGCTTGACTTCGGGAACCGGTGTAGCCACTGCGGCAAGGCCGCTACCTAGGCGGCTACGATATTACAGAAGATCAATCGACGGATCCACATCTTCCATTCAACCTTTCGAATCCCCGTCTAGTGGCAGAAAGAAGAATTTTAAATTTCAAATTTAAAGACGCATCCACACAGCTACTGACGACATGCCAGCTAGATTTGACATTGACTACGACACTTAATTAACTCCTTTCCTATGTGAAACTTATCGGGAGTCCCAAGAATGATCACTTATAACGTGAAAAGAGCGCAGGTTACTTCTACTCCCAAAAAAGACCCTACATCTGCCGCATAGGATTACAGTGCAGTGGCACCGACGTTCCCCATCTGCTGGATGCTAGAGCATGTTCTAAGCTCAAATATTATGGCCTTCTTGGAAGTAAGTAGTTTTCTCTGAGAAGATACTCGTCTGAGGAGCATCTTACTTTTATTCATACACGAAATCTAGCAAAAATAGATTCAGGTGAACAAGCTGAATCCGTCTCTTTAGATCTTTGAAAGGTGACTGCCATTGCAATGCACTGTCGGGTGCTAAACAAAGTTCAGCCCCATAGGAGTATCTTCGTAAATATGTGATTCACTTGATACATTTTTGACTAATAGATGTAAGCACGTTGTATAGGACAGCAAACGTTCCGTAGATACGAAAATAGCTTCAGACGTGCTGAAAGGAACGTATGAAGTATATGATGTTTTCAACATGCATATACGATGTATCAAATAGAGTTAGCTGCGCTACCCAAATTTCCACAACGTACGTAGAATGGCATTTCTCTTCAGATATGGGGAAAGGTAAGATAAACTCTGTAAGAAAAAGCATTCATTTGGTATCCGATTATAAGTTTGGGGGTGAACGTCTTGACAACATAATATCGATAAGTATTTAAGGGTAATACAAAGATCCCATACGCCGTGGGACGATCAAATAACATCAGTATTAAGGAAGGTGAATAGAAGATTTATATATTTTGGTAGTTTTCTATAAAAATTCTATCCATTTGTGCAGGAAATCATCTACAATAAGCTGTTGCGGCCAATATTACAGTATGTTTCCAGCCACTGCAACCCATTTGGAATAATTAAGTAGGGAAACCGAGACATCTAGTTTCATACAACATTGGCATACATAAACATATCCTCAATTATTTTGCTTTTATTTACTATTGTAGATCATGTTGATAATTTACATGGAAATTTTAAGAAGGTTTTCTGCACTCATTAGGTTTATCCGATATGCTAGGAGCTGCTAATCATCTTCATTTCTTTGTAAAAATACTTTATCACTCACAAATTGCAAATCACTCAGTAATGAGAGTTTATTTGATTTAATTCTTGGATAATTATCTAATTGGAATATTTAAGGACACTGTAAATGTAAATTTTAGAATGAATGGATTAAAGAGAACACAGTCTAACTCAGTCGTTGACTTTTATGTCATCTACCTTTTTCACTAATGTATTTATTCCTATTTTTGTTTCACGACATGAGATTTTGATAGAGCTTGTGAGATTAGATGCGTTAGGCCCTTTCACTTCAGTTACGTAAGCGGAATAAATTCTCGTAGTTTCGCAATCATGTTGCTTATCTTAAACGATGCGTTTCTTCTGACCGCCCTACCGGTCGTTCCGATAACACACAAATAAACAAGGGTGCTATAAAGAAACTCAGAACAACGTGAAGTGATCGTCTTTTTCCTACTGTAGGAGAAGACAGTTGGAATTACTTCTTCTTATTTTTGTTGTATCAATGACGTAGCTGCAAAAGAGTCCGTTTTAGAGATGCAGTATTCCTCAGTTACCTATTTCCATTCTTTCTCGTTTTATTCACACAAAAATGGTTCAAATGGCTCTGAGCACTATGGGACTCAACTTCTAAGGTCATTAGTCCCCTAGAACTTAGAACTAGTTAACCTAACTAACCTAAGGACATCACACAGATCCATGCCCGAAGCAGGATTCGAACCTGCGAACGTAGTGGTCTCGCGGTTCCAGACTGCAGTGCCTAGAAACGCACGGCCATTTCGGCCGGCTCTATTCACACATTTCTCTCCTTTTTTCCTGTTTCTCTTCGACATAATCCTCCTGTATCACCCACAAATGTAACAAATCTGACAGAAAAAAGTCTCTATTTAAGATATGCTCAGCAGAGGGAGTCTCTGAACCGATGAAAAAGTGATCCCTGTGCAACGCTGAAACGGTAATCTACAATAAACCAACTTCAATCTTATAAATTACTGATTTTATGTATCTGCGGTACGTGAGGTATCTGCGAAAGGCAAGAACATGCACCCTTCCTGTAGCAGTTACTGTCAGAATAGCTTCAAATCTGTTTAAGGAAAGATAAAGCGTCTCAAAGGCGATTGATAAAAATATTCAGGAGGTTATGACACGTTCACGACGAACCATTTCGCTAATAAACGGCGATTCTAATTCGCGTGACCTGCTTTCAGCTTAGAGTTAGCAACAGGTTGTCGAGGCTTAGACCGGATCTCTAAAGCAGAGTACATTGAGCCTGTGATGTCAAGCTCTTTATCAGCATTGTGTATATACACTACTGCTATCAGCGATATCCATTCTTTTTTTTGTTTTACTTATCTTAAATGGTAACGACAAAGTTACGTATCTGACGCTGTAGAGAGTATTTTTGTCGACTCCCGCAGACTCGGTTACCTAAATTTCACATTAGAGATATACCGAAAAGCCGACCGCGGTGGCCATACGGTTCTAGGCGCTGCAGTCCGGAACCTCGCGACTGCTGCGGTCGCAGGTTCGAATCCTGCCTCGGGCATGGATGTGTGTGATGTCCTTAGGTTAGTTAGGTTTAAGTAGTTCTAAGTTCTAGGGGACTGATGACCTCAGATGTTAAGTCCCATAGCGCTCAGAGCCATTTGAACCATTTTTTTATAACGAAAAATAGAAACATGCTCAGTGATTGGTAATCAACAACACGGAATCTGTATCCAATGGATTTGATAAGACTACTGTCAGCTGTATAATTATAGAAATTCATTACAAACGACCGACCTAGCTCAGTGATCAGCACACTGACTCGCTTTCTGGAGCTTCAAGGTTGAAATCTCCAATTGGTCATTATGCTACAGGTTTTCCTCAGATTTATTAAAGCGACCGTCGTGATGTTTCCTTTGGTACGGGACATGTCTGATTTACTCCAAAACTCTCGCCTTTTCCTTGTCCCGATCTACAACGACTTTTTCGTCAGTGGGACTACCAACTCCAACCTTCCTTCCTTCTTCCCCGACCCACTGAAACCGAAACTAAGTTTTCATCTCAGAAAGTAAAAAGTGTATTTTTGCCTACAAAGGTATTATACGTGATAAGGGCACAGAATCTTTTTCTCGTATGTGTGTTATAAAACGTTACGGTAAAATAGTGTAGAAACGGTTCAGCCTTCGGAGTGACCACTGCTTAGGTTATCGTCGCCAAGCAGACACAAATCGTATCCGTTCCTTTCCTATAGTTTGACAAAAATTTAGATCATGCTCAACGGGTAGATTATATGATTTTTGAGTTCGGGATACGATATCGGAAATGGTCAGTCATTGATAAGCAATGAAGTGGTAGTAATTTGTCCGCCATTAAAGAGAAAATAAGATGGGAGTACCACGGATCTTATCTAGAGGGAAGGTGGTAAATACCTAGCACAGGTAGACATCTTCACAGCTACAGTGGTTCAGTCACAAAAATGTCCCTTTTTACCGCAGTCAGAGGAATAAAGTAGTACCTCCATTTCTTCTGCATCCTTTTGCAAAATCAGTGAAGGGCAGTAGTACAATAACGTTTTCAGATAAAAGCACTATCTCCAGTAAGAGGTCAAGAATACTTTGGTAATTTTGACACTAAAGTATGTAAATATATTTTTTAATTGTCATTCTACTATTTTTTGTTTGATCCTATTGTGTATGTGCAATTTTAGATTTCTGGATGTTATATACAAGATAAATAATTAAATATGTGGAAACCAGCTATGTACTTCTTGTTCGATAGTTATAAACTTCAACCACCCATCTTCTTGTAATATATTTTTCTAATTACCTTGTACAAAGTTATGGGCTAGATGGCTGAATAAATTTCAAACAGAAAGTAATCGAATATCGGTCCTAGTTGAGCTCATCACGTAATCTGTCTGCAGCTTTAAGGAAAGAGAGACGGAAGCCATTCCCCTATGCCGGGAGTGCCAATTTGCGTGATATTTAGATACCATTTCTCAACAAACTATTAAAGATAGAAACTTGGAAATGAGATTTCCCGTAATTATTGCTTTAATCTCCTGCAGATTAACGCACAGCAAATGTTTAGAGCTCTGCTAACATTTGTTTAAAATCTGTTTACAGTTTTACGAAAATGGATCTTATTTTTGAGCCTGAATCAATAGAAGTACATTTACAAAGCCACAGGTGCATCTGTTTGTTCACTTGTTTTCTCGTCTTGTATAAATGCGGAAAATTTCAGTTTTCTGTGTCACACAGTTCTGGAAAAGAAAAAAAAAATTTGGGAAGAATTGGTTTAAAAATATATTTATGCCCTGTTAAAAAATTTTATGACGGTTTTTACAGTTAATATTCTCCTGCATGTTATTCAGCATCATTTGAATCGTAGGTATCTTCTCATCCTTTATTCTCAATACAGAGTATCTGATATGACGAATTTCGACGTGGGTATGTCAGGGTACTCCCAGCGCTCAATGCAATACATTTACCATGTGAAATCTATCACAGAGTGTTTTTCAAAGATATTATTCATAGTGATTTTCACTTGCATTTCGTGCTTAGGGGATCGTCACAATCCTAAACGGCTGATCCACTGAAATGTAACTGAAAGACGTTTTTTCGAAATGAAGTGTGATGATGAATTTACTCATTATACACGGTGAGGCCGTTAGAGTCAGATTAGAATACGATTAGACGGGGTACTATATCGCACACACCATATACCTTATCGATCTGACACCTTCAGCATGTTTATACTGCAATCGGCACCACTCTCCTGTGTCTTTTGATGAAACTTTCGGATTTCTTAGAGCATTGCCATTCGTCCATTGCAATGTAAATACCAAGGTTATGATATCTCGTCAAAAACAATATGCTTCGGATGAAGACTTCTTGTTATGCTACCCGTCACAAATTCCGCTTTTGTGCCTCTCTCTTCCTATTTCATCCAACGTCCTCTTTCATTAGTTGCATACAGAATGAACCAAACTCCACCGAAAATACTTCTGAGGATATTCGGAGATACTTTCTATTCGTGTGATGGGCCTTTGGTCTCTTGCAGCTCGTTACACACTAATTACATTTCGTTTTGATTTTTTAGCCCAACTTATATCTGTAACTCTTTTACACTGAAATCATCTACACAACAAGACATGATGACGTTATGGGATGTACGCCATTTTTGTAAGAAGTTACTCCAGTCACACACTGTGACAAGAGTAGAGCCCACTTTACTCCTCACCCTCGAGTCTGCATTCACTACTGCAGGGTTCTATCTCTGATTTGTTTTTGCCGCACTGTTAGCTGAATGTTAACAATGACACTCAACTTTATGGATACATTACTAAAGAAGAGATGACTGACTCGCACCTCGTGTGCGTGTTCTTTGAATGCAATAGCGGAACAACGTAATGAAGCTGATTTGTTCCCGCGGCGATGGAAACCACGTTTCAGTACTCTGGATCTGTACATAGACCACTACGATACTGTGGTCCTCTTGTATTAGAATGGAAGATACTGTAATGAGAGGTATTCACGGACACAAGATCTTGAAGAGAATATATTAACGTGATTAATGACAATCGTACCAAGGTAAACTGTGCGTTGCACAAGCTATGACCACAATCTTAACAACAGAACTTCACAAGAATAACACCTTTATCATCCAAAGGAGCTGCCACCAGCGGGCTCCACATATCCAGGAGGCTTTACATAAATATGCAGATATTTTAATATTACTGACACTGTGTTGTTAACAGATGAGCCAATGTTCACAAGAGAGGACAATTTAAACCTTAGGGACAGCCATGTGTGGTACGACACAAACGAAATGTTCCTGTCAACACAAGTACGGTGTACTAGTATGGGTGGTGTTGTCAATGATGATGTTACTGGACCTTACGTTGAATGGGTACAGTACCACCCAACATTGAAATAGGTACAACATACTTCATTATTTTTGTCAGAACAACACATTTTTTTGTAAAATTAACTCAATTTCAATTAATACAGTGAAGCCGGATACCAGTGTGGGAAAGAATGACAATTTATTTATTTAATTGATCATACGTGCACTCCCACAAAATAAATCCCTACATCCAGTTTGGTGAGATCTGTGAAATGAATGAATGTATGGTCGTCTGCTAACCGCAGATGATGAATGTGAATATATGATCATCTTTGAGTCGATCCTTTGGCCACCTTTGGTGGGACCAAAGAGATGAAATTTGCCTGAGCTTTGAGCGCCTGAAATGTGGCTGACCAATACGATAGCAAGGTGCTACCCCCACCTCGACATAGGTGTGAGAGCACCTAGAGAACGGCCATGTTTCAGCACTCTGCCGCTGGATCTTGTGCTGTTAAGACCTGTTTTAGTTGTGCTCCGTAATGACGAAAGAGTGGAGACATGTTATGCATGTGGAATATTTAAGAGTAGTTTGAAATAATAATTTCTCTATTTCAGGAACTTTTGTGGGGAGAATTAAATGTCAGGCAGGTAATACTAAAGGGATTGTAGTAATCTTCGGAAGTGACCAACAGTCACAATGAAACCACGTGTAGCAATAAGTTGAAATACTTCCGTGTGCTTAAGTTAAGCTGAATTACTAGCGTGTGTACAATAAGTTGAAATATTTAAGAAATAGCGTGTGTACCATAAGTTGAAATATTTAAGAAGTGGCGTGTGCAGGACTTGAAATTAGAGACGAGTACTTCCACGTGGTGAGTACTGTGTGAGTCTCAATCTGTGTATGAGACAAAGGATAAAGAGAAGTACTCGTCCATGGTATCAGTTGAGGACTCGCGTGTGTGATGTTCTTAATATTACTTTGCGTGATATGATTCCGTGTGACGCTTGATTCAAACTCTGAGAGAGAAGCAAGGTGAGTCGGCCGTCTGTCCAGCAACGCCACTTGGCTTGCATTGCACAGGAAGACGTGCAAATATCTCCAAAGTTCATAGTAGGAAAGTAGAATTATAAAGTGGGGCAGTGTCATGTGAAACTGGGATAAATACTAATTGAAGTGGGAAAGCTGAAAGAGATAATGTTGTGACTATTCTCTGTGTAGTATTTCATGTTGTAGTGTGGTGTATGTCATGTAATTTGGGTATGTGTGGTTTGCATGGGAGAGTAGCGAGGTAGTTTCAAAAGATTAGTGGGTTATGCTTGTTCCTTCGGTACCGCTCGGTCTGGAGGAAAGTTTCTTGATGATGATTGTGAGAGTCGAAGTGTGACGTATAATAAAAGATCCACCATCCTATCCAGAAAGTGCACTGTAGCGTTAAATAATTACGAGATCATAATATAGAGATTCACCAATGTAAAGCCATGCCCACTGGGCGGAATTTCTCATGTGTTATTGTTGTGGGTTATAGAATTTGTGTGTTTAAGTTAGAGAATTTATCGGAATAAATAAGATAGTGAAAGAAAAAGATTGGTGGACTTTTCCTTCGAATTGTATGTTGTCATAATGTCCCGAATTTGTAATGGGTTCGCCATTCATATACAGTGCGGTGGCCACGTGTTGACAAAAGCCGTTAAATAAAAGACAAAAGAGAAAATGTGGTATTGCCAGTGCGTAGTGTACAGTCAGAGTTCTGTAAATTACTGATAGTCAGAAGCGTGTTTCCGTTGCGTATTATTCATACAGGAGGATAATTTGTAACTAAATTGTGAGTACAAGAGTTCATGTTACTTGATAAATTAAGAATGAATCCACTCGCTTGGCAGACCACTCATCTTGCAGGCCTGACTGCTTGATGCCACAGTACGAGCAAAGCATGTGGGTGCCTCTCATAATTTCGACCCTGCCAGGATTCCGTTTTTTTTTTTTTTTTGCCAGGATTTTTTGCTTCCAGGATATTTTGCCAGGATATTTTGCTGTTAGGGTTTGCTGTTAAGATTTTTTTTAATTTTTTGATGGAATAAATTGTGATAGCACTAAGAAGTAAAATTTTTCTCTGTTTGCAATTTCTTTCTGGATTGGTGAGGATCTTTTATTTTTTTATGTAATTAATTGCTATATCGTCCAAGGCTGGAAGATCGTGGTATAATTTTTTTTGTGTAATGTCCGTAGTAACTAGGTCGCAGTCGGAAAGTGTAGCCACCATGGAGAATAGCGATTCTGGGGTGAACGTAGCAGTGCAGCAGGAAGTAGCTGTTGATCATGGGCTAATGAGAGAGAACGGCAAACACTCAAAAGGGGCTTAATTGTTCAGTGGACCGCTGCTAGGTGATCCTTTGAGCGGCGGGCTTTGTTCACAATCGGGGGCTTTTCCCGACGACGCGGGCGAGCCGGGACTAGGTCAGGTATGCAGTGAAAGTGCAGCTACCCTTAGCGAGGCTACGGTTTCTCAGGCGAACGAGGTGAGCGCGTCGAAAGTAGCAAATGACAATGTGATACTACAGTTTTTACAGAGGATGGATAGAGATAATAAGGAGAGAGATAGAGAGAGAGATAGGGAGAATAAGGAAAGATTGGAAGCAATGGATAGGGAGACTAAGGAAAGATTGGAAGCAAATAAGAAAAGATTGGAAGCTATGGATAGAGATAATAAGGAGAGAGATAGGGAGACTAAGGAAAGATTCGAAGCAAATAAGGAAAGATTGGAGGCAATGGATAAGGGAAATAAAGAGGCAATGAGGAAGCTACACACAGTTATCAATGAGCGTCTGTCCGCAGTTAATAATCGGTTAGATGAGGGGGAGAAGAATCTGGGTGCGGTGAAGCAAGTATGTGATGCCGTGAAAGAAAAAGCCAATAATTTGGAGGTAAGAATAAGTGCAATAGAGAGCGATATTACAGAACATAGGGGCGTGTGGCCGGATGAGCGAATCAAAGAGATAGTGGAGGACTTACTTGCAGATAAACAAGGGGCATTAGACAGCGTGGAAGCTCAAGTCACACGGCAGGAAATGGCGCTAAATAAACACAGGGATGAAGTTGCGGAGGTAGTGGCCAGAATGAATACGTTTAGCGCAGATGTAGAAAAGATCAGTATAAGAGGCGAAACAGGCTCTGACAGTACGCAGCGAGAAGTTTATGCCGACCAGGAGGAGATACAATCATTATTACAGTTTAAATAGGCACAATTAGAAACGAATAGGAAACATAGGGAAGAACTAGCACAGTTGCAACTAGCGTGCAGAAGTGAAGGTGAAACACCACCAGGTAGACTGCAGAGGGAGAGTGAGATAAATTCAAAAAACGAAAATAGGCAGAAAGAGGAAGACGAACTCAGAGAGTTAGAAGAACGGTTGTGTCGGATAAAACAAGTGGCAAACCCAACTGGGTATAGTCCAAGGTCGGAAAACATAAATGCGGAAGAAGAATGTAGGAGGCACTTCGTGTCGGTACAAACGTACACTTGTTTTCCGGATCCCGATAATTACCAACATCCATGCCTGTGGCTGTCTCAGTTTCAAGATTCATTACCTTCATCGTGGGGACCGCTCCTCAAAATGAAGTTTGTGTGTAACCATTTGAGGGACGAGGCTAGAGCGAAAATGCAGGAAGTTATTAAAGTCTGTAGTAGCTACAAGATATTTTGTGACAAGTTTTTAAATGAATTCTGGTTGAAAAGTAAGCAGGACCAGGTTAAGCAAAGCATATTGATGATGCCAAATTGTAACGAAGGTGGTATAAGAGATCCAGTGTCGTGCTATCAGGAAATGCTGAGACGAAATAGGTATTTGGATGTGCCATACGAAACTGGGGAGCTCATTAGGGTCTGTATAACGAAGTTGCCAGTGAGATTGCGCAGAGATATAGTGATAGCAGGCAGAGGCTTAGACGACTCCGCGTTATTTCAGCACTTGTTACAGGAACTGGGTAATGAGAGCAACATTGTGAACGGCGACATGACTCATAGGTCAGACAGAGTTGAGGATAGGAACGGCAGAAACTATCAGAATGACAGGAGAGCATGGAATCAGAGGAATGACGGAAATGGAAGATGGCGAGGAAATAGGGGGCAGAATTCATGGGGATATCGACCGGCAAACCGGGAAAATAGAAGATGGGACAGAGATGGAAGAAGAAGGGAAAATGAAAATGATGGGCGAAGAGAGGATAGGCAGTCATTGGGTTCATGACAGGACAATCACTGTCATAATGACGGAGGGACAAGAAGGTGACTACATGATAGACGGGTACAAACCAGGACTATTAATGATGTAAATATTAGGTATATCGATTACGGAAAACTAAGGGAGAATCTGTTAGAGGAGGTAGGAGATGTGGGGAGTGAAGTCCACCCAATAATTAGCGTAGAAATAAATAATATAATCGTACCTTGTGTCATCGACACAGGCAGTGTAATGAGTGTTTTGAGGGAAGATGTGTTTAAGTGTTGTAGTCTTACAAAACCATGGCCAACGTTGCCATTGCAAAGGACAACAGTGAGAGGGGCAGTTACAGGAAAGGGAATTGAGGTGAAGTTACAAGCGCAGGTAGACTTTGTGTGCCAGGCGAAGAGGTTTAGTTCAGTGTTCATGATTGTGTCATCTCTAACTGTTGAAGGGATATTAGGCGTTAATTTTTTGAACCAATATAAAGCAGTCGTTAACATGAGAAATGGTTCGATGGAGTTGAAACGAGATTCGGAGGACATTACATTAAGATTCGACGATTGCTTATATGCTAAAGATAACGCACACTTAGCATTATGTCTGGCGGTAAAGTCCGGTAGACAGGCACAGAATACGGGGTTCGAACAAGAGAAGAAGGAAATTCATAAATGTTTGGAGGAGGAGATCAGGGAGAAAATCTGGCATTTACGAGGGACCACGGTCTACGGGGAATTGCAGAAAATTTTATACGAGAATAGAAAGGTATTTAAACATACTGCGGGTACAATAAGAAATTTTGTGTATAGATTCAAGGTCAAGCCACATAAACAGTTTAGGGCCCAAGTGTACCCGATACCTGTTGTGTACAAAGAAAGAGTGGAAGCTGAGATCGAAAGCATGCTACAACAAGGGATTATCGAACCAGCATCCAGTCCGTACAACAGCCCTTTAGTTTGTGTGGAAAAAAAGGATGGGTCAATTATATTAGTTTTGGACGCAAGATGGATTAATAAGATAATAGAGCCAGAGACAGATCGGCCGCTGACACTTGACGAATTGCTACAAAAGTTTCACGGGATCAGGGTTCTCAGCTCAGTTGATTTGAGAATGAGTTTCTGGCAGGTGGAGTTAGACACGGGGTGTAGAAAATACACTGCTTTCTTGTGCTACGGGAAATCGTATCAATTCCGGAAACTACCATTTGGGTTAAATGTATCATCCGCGGCATTTATCAGAGCGCTGAATACTGTCATTCCTAATGAAATAAAAGATAAGGTAACACAGTACGTGGATGATGTCCTGATGGCCGAAAGAAACTGGGAAGACCACAATAGAACGTTAAGCATATTGCTCGGTGCATTGGAGAGACATGGGGTAACCGTGAATTTGGGAAAGTCAGAATTTGGACGAAAAGAAATCGAGTTTCTAGGTCACATTGTGACACCAGAGGGAATAAGACCAAATCCAGACAAACTCGAAGCAATCAGAGATTTTCCGGTGCCAAGAACAAAACGTCAGCTACGGGGTTATTTAGGATTAGTCAATTTTTACAGGAGGTTCATTAAGATTGGGGGTGCAGCGACATCCAGACTATGTCAGCTGACTGGAAAGAAAACGGTATGGAATTGGGACCCTGTCGCACAGGAAGAGTATGAGGCGTTAAAGAAGGCACTGCTATCGGCACCTCTTCTCGGGCATCCAGACCTAGGGAAAGAGTTTTGTGTGGCCACGGACAGTTACCGTAGTGGACTTGGGGTAACATTGTTCCAAGAGCAAGAGCAAGGAGGAGAAGTAATACAACAACCTATTGAATTTGCGGTGCTTAGCAAAGCTGAGAGAAATTACACGGTAACTGAGCTTGAAGGTTTGGCAATAGTATGGGGTTTTAGTAAGTTTAGATGCTATTTGTATGGAAGGCATACTAAAATCTATACTGACCACAAGTCACTACAGTTTCTGATGTCGACCAAACTTAACCATAGACGACTCGCTAGGTGGGCACTCTATTTACAGGAGTTTCAGTTTTCGGTCATGTATATTCCTGGGCCACAGAATTTAGTGGCAGATGCGTTGTCAAGGAACCCAGTAGGTCATGGTCAATGCTTTGATGAGGAGGTAAACGAGAACAGATATGATATATTGTATATGCAGGGCGTGCCGTTCGAGAAATACATAGGGGCGGTACTCACAAATATCGTGAAAGAGCAAGATAAAGACGCGTCATGGAGAATGGTGAAGGACAGAGTTAGAGCGAACTTAGATGCCAATATAGCGCGCTTTTATACAATTCAGAACGGGGTCCTTTTCTACCGTAGAAATCCGAACACACAGGACTGGGTGTTGTGTATACCAAATGAAATAGTCAGCAAGTTGATCTGGTACACTCACCTAAGTTACGGGCATTACGGGGCAAGGAAATGCTGTAAGAAGTTAAGGGAATCAGTTTATTTCATTAGTATGGAGAGGAGGATCAAGAACGTGCTCGGTAGTTGCAAATTGTGCCAGAAGGCAAAATCGTTAACTATCTCATGCAAAGCACCGCTTTTTCCGATAGTGCCAGGTAGATTGAGGGAATTCGGAGCAACAGATTTGTTTGGTCCGTTACCTAAGTCAGTGCAGGGATATAGATATGTTTTAGTAGCAGTGGAATTGGTGTCAAAGTATGTGACTTTTACCACATTGAAACGTGCGACGGAAGGACAGTGGCAGCAGCGATCGTTAAAAACTTTTTGCGAGAAGTAGGAACTGTAGAAAAGTTCATAGCTGACAATGGACCGCAATATAGATCCAGACAATGGCTAACCACACTGAAGAGAAGAAGGATAAAACCGGTGTTCATATCCCGATACCATGCTGCAAGTAACCCCAGTGAAAGAGTGGTAAAAGAACTGGGAAAATTGTGTAAGCTCTATTGCCATAGGCAACACAGAAGTTGGAGTATTTTTCTCAAAGATTTTCAGGACATCCTCAAAGAGCTACCACATGGAGCAACTGGTTTATCACCAATTACGGTACTAAAGAATGAACCACCACCAGATCGAGTCAGGGAGCTGGTAGATTTTCCGCGATCAGGAAAGCAGAGGCACACAGAAATTGTCAAGGTTGCGATAGAGCGTATTAAGAAAGCAGCTAAGGATAGGCAGGAGAAGCAGAAAGGAAAGATCCGTAAGATCGAATTGGCAGTAGGAGACAGGGTTCTAATTAAAACTCATCGATTATCAAAGAAGCACAGATTCCTAACTAGCAAATTCTTTATGGTGTATAGTGGACCATTCAGAGTGAGGCGGATTGTCCATGAAAATGCTGTACTGATTGAGACGATCAAGGGAAAACAATCTCGTGGGCTTCATCACATTTCTAACATCAAATTATGGAAAAGTTAAGGATAGATCTAAAGTAGGCGATTTATGGTAGATAATCAGTGTATTTATTTGTGGTGTGTAACGTTGTGCAGGGTCAAATCGAACATAAGAATTTTCAGGCGGCATGTCAGGAAGTATGACGGAATAGACTGGTTGAATGAGTCATGAACAGAAGTCGACAGAGTGGTGTATGTACGTATTTTTTGTCATACGAATAAGGATCAAGTAGAAACGACGTGATGATTAATGAGTGGATAAAGATGGTAGATAGAGAAGCGACGTGATAAATAGTAGTGGATAAAGGTGATATTTAAGGAGAGAAGCGACGTGAAGCAGTGTGATTAATAAATAGAGATTCGACGTGATGAAACAGTGGTAAATAAAGGTGAGTAGAATTAATAATGTGGAGATGTATTAGATGTATGTTACAGAGAGGCCTGTGTATGCTCCAATAGAGATTGATGCCAATGGCGAAGGAAGACCAGGAAATGAAGGAGTAATGGACGGACGGAGAGCCGAAATACGAATGAAGAGATGAGGACAACTGCACAATGTGAAAGGACATAAAGGGAGTATGAGATCCAGATGGTGAACGTTGTGGAATACTGACGTAAGATGTAATACAAGTGTAGATCTAATTCTTAGCATAACATTTGCGATTTGGCAAAAATAATATTTGTTGTTGTTGTTGTTGTTGTTGAAGCCTGGTACCAGTATAACTAATCAAAACGCTACCAAGAATGTGTACAGTTATTTTGCAGGTCGAATAATTTGTGTATTTTTGTTCTTAGATGAAATGTCGCAATTCTAAAGTGATATTTAGCAGGAGGAATAGTCGGTAAAGCGGATGCAGAGGTAAGCCGATGGAGAGAGGTGCCAGAGTGAAAGGACGAATTCGGAGACTGGAATGCTATCTCCGAAACAGCTTCATGTGTTATGTGGTTGAGTATAAGGGAGCAAAGGTATGGTATGTTGTGAGTGTGGTGGTGTTATGAGTATAAGGGAGTAAAGGTATGGTATGTTGTCGTGAGTGTGGTGGTGCTAAGGTTAGCTGACTTCTAGACCTATTCTGTTAGTGTATTAATGGATTGAATGAGAAGGAAAATGTGATGTCTGGTGAGTGAGAGTCGTAGAGTAGTGTGATCAATGCGCACACTCCTGTAAAGGGGATGCTACCGATCTGTAACTAAAACATTATTGTGTATTGTTTGATTTGGATGAACCTCGATGGCAGGTCAGGATCTGACTTCATGTGGATGGTACATACGTGTCCTAGAAATGTTGTTATATATAATAAAAAAGGTAAAATATATAAAGAGATACTAATTTCAGTCTGTCACAAGCACAAAGGTGCATTGTATGTTGTAGATTTAAAGTCATCAGTTTCTAAAATGTTTATTGTGATAGGATGTTAGAGTAGTCTACTATTTTATATTGTAATTATGAGTTGTATAGATTGTTTATTATTCCTTTTGTTTTTTTTTTACACTTTCATGTTTTGTATGAGGGACGACAGGTACAATCAATAGCGCAAGTGTGGGCTGTATATAGAAAAGGGATAAATGTTGATGTATGTGTAGAAAACTAGGGTGTATAGTTATATGTTTTTAGAACAAAGATTCTTTTATTACCAATGTATCTAATAGATCATACATGTAATCAATGAGTATTTAAATATACCCTTTTGTCTGTAATGTTGCGAGATGCACGGAAGGGTCTGACTGATTGGGTGTCGTAACGCCCATACCGCTAGCGGGCGGAGCTGACGTAGCCATGGCGACGGGCGACAGAGCCGCGGCACTCCCCACTCCACTGCCGGACAGGGTACACTCCACGCGCCTGCTACAGCAGGTCAACGGCCTGGGGCGACACGCACGTACCACTGGCCATTCATAAGTTCTGCCACCCTTACGACTGGGGAAAGTATCCCGCGGAGGCAACAGCGGGTGGTTTCTTCTGCTCAATGGGGCGCGCAGCGGCGCCACGGCAGAATGGACGACGCGCGGCAGAGCCCGGCGGGCATTTGTAGCCAGCAACTATCAACTAGTACTGGACTGTGGAGCCGTGAAACAAGACAACTGCTCGTTACGTCTCCATAAGGTGGAAAGTGAAGGACTGGTGTTTCCACGTTGTGAGTGGTGGAAAGATTTTGTCTTTAGCAGACAGGACGATTGTTTTGTTTTGTCTTGACCACTGGACGGTGGGATCCATAAACTTTTGGCAGTGACTTGTTAAGTGTGCTTTGTGAATTGCATGTGGGACGCTTGGTATTCTTGAAGAGGACAGTTGTCGTTTGGTGACTAATTATTGTATGAAAGCAAGAAACTAGAGTGGGACATTGACATTTGTGTCTGTAGTAGGAGACATTTCATTAATTGGTGCGGGAATAAGTGCTGTTTGTTGGAACTTACGACTTTTAATTACACCATGAACTGAAAGGACAGAACCGTGGGTAATAGTAGTTGTAGGGCCATTTCTGGACGACCAGATTCGTGTGGGTGGTACGCTGAGTGTGACTATGACATTTGTGTTGAATGTGAGATACAGTTTACTGTTCAGTGCGTGTTCAAAATGCCGATTTGAGTGACTTAAGGACTTTCGTCCGGGTAACCATGGGAGAGCTTTGACACCGAGACAGTGTTTCTAGGGAACCTGTCAGCAACTTTTTTGACCCCAAGAAAATCACAGAATGAAATGATTCCGTGTGACTCGCAAGATAGGGAATAATGTATTTGTAATTGTGTAAATATTTTTTTTATTATGTGTTTCATTCCTGAAGGGACAGCAAGTGTAATTGTATTTTATTAACATTTGTGTTTAGAATAGTTAGTGTTTTTTTTTTGTTTCTTCTGGGTATCAAGTTCACATAGCATGTTTATTAGAATATTTGGTACAATAATGCTTTAATTATTAGCCAGTGGCGTAATACTAAGGTAGCGGCTCTTGTAGCATTGATCAGTAAGGTTGTCACAGGGGAGAAGTGTTTGCATTGCACAACAAATATCGGAATTAATTGATGCATTTTGATGTCGTGGACAGTAATGATCTTGTTGGTGTGGTGACTGAAGCCACTTATTTTCATTATCACAGTGGTGATATTTCACATTAAAGTGTAACGAAGGCTAGTCGAAATGCAAGTTCTTGTCGTCTAAATGTGTGACAACAGAGAAATGAGCAGTAGAGTAAGATACGAGAGCTACTGGTGGATTCAAGCACTTATTGCTAAACTATTTACTGCGTGTATTTATCAAAGTTGATGGAATGACTGGCTCAGCAGCAGGTATTTGTACTGGTGGATAAGGATAAGGTTAAACTCACTGTCGAGTAGTTGTGGCAATTGCTTAGGTGATGATAGTTAATGAGGTATGACATGATGTCTTAGACGAACTATATTACGTAACCCGTATGTAACTTGTGGTATATTTCATTGTTTTTCTTCTCAGTTTTATTTCTCTGTAGGTTTGATGTATATTTTAGAGTATTGATATGGAGCCTGACTTCTACGTGTAACTAGGGTACGCAATTTCTTTTCCTTTTGTTGATTTTGTTTTGTATTTAGACATTGCCGTGTAAAGACTGTTACAACGCAATTTATGAATGTCAGATTACTTGTTCTGTGTTTGGACGGTGAGCTATTTAGAATTTCACGAGTACAATTAGTGTTTTATTTTATTTGTTTTAGAATTATTGAAGTTTGGATTACTCCTAAAAATAGCGGAGATCCCGGTAACTAAGCCAATTTTTATCTCACCATTATTTTTTATTTGTATGATGTGATGTCTTATATGTCATTTGGATTGTAGTAAATATGTATGTGTATGTTACTCCAGATTGTGGAGAGTACAATAATGCAACCACTGTGTCAATAATTTGGTAAAGTAACAGCATTTGGCCGTCTATTTGAGGTCACCAGGGGCTAAGTTCTCCTCCTGGTTATTTTGATGACTTGCTACGTTTGTTCTAATACAGCTTTCTTAAAAAAATGTTCGGAACTACCCTCGCATTGCAAGGGTATTACCGTGCCATTTTTTTCTGCATGGGTAGCCGGTGGTGAAAGGGTACAGTACCGCCCAACATTGAAATAGGTACAACATACTTCATTATTTTTGTCAGAACAACACATTTTTTTGTAAAATTAACTCAATTTCAATTAATACAGTGAAGCCGGATACCAGTGTGGGAAAGAATGACAATTTATTTATTTAATTGATCATATGTGCACTCCCACAAAATAAATCCCTACATCCAGTTTGGTGAGATCTGTGAAATGAATGAATGTATGGTCGTCTGCTAACCGCAGATGGTGAATGTGAATATGTGATCATCTTTGAGTCGATCCTTTGGCCACCTTTGGTGGGACCAAAGAGATGAAATTTGCCTGAGCTTTGAGCGCTTGAAATGTGGCTGACCAATACGATAGCAAGGTGCTTCCCCCACCTCGACAGAGGTGTGAGAGCACCTAGAGAACGGCCATGTTTCAGCACTCTGCCGCTGGATCTTGTGCTGTTAAGACCTGTTTTAGTTGTGCTCCGTAATGACGAAAGAGTAGAGACATGGTATGCATGTGGAATATTTAAGAGTAGTTTGAAATAATAATTTCTCTATTTCAGGAACTTTTGTGGGGAGAATTAAATGTCAGGCAGGTAATATTAAAGGGATTGTAGTAATCTTCGGAAGTGACCAACGGTCACAATGAAACCATGTCTAGCAATAAGTTGAAATACTTCCGTGTGCTTAAGTTAAGCTGAATTACTGGCGTGTGTACAATAAGTTGAAATATTTAAGAAATAGCGTGTGTACCATAAGTTGAAATATTTAAGAAGTGGTGTGTGCAGGACTTGAAATTAGAAACGAGTACTTCCACGTGGTGAGTACTGTGTGAGTCTCAATCTGTGTATGAGACAAAGGATAAAGAGAAGTACTCGTCCATGGTATCAGTTGAGGACTCGCGTGTGTGATGTTCCTAATATTACTTTGCGTGATATGATTCCGTGTGACGCTTGATTCAAACTCTGAGAGAGAAGCAAGGTGAGTCGGCCGTCTATCCAGCAACGCCACTTGGCTTGCATTGCACAGAAATACGTGCAAATATCTCCAGAGTTCATAGTAGGAAAGTAGAATTACAAAGTGGGGCAGTGTCGTGTGATACTGGGATAAATACTAATTGAAGTGGGAAAGCTGAAAGTGATAATGTTGTGACTATTCTCTGTGTAGTATTTCATGTTGTAGTGTGGTGTATGTCATGTAATTTGGGTATGTGTGGTTTGCATGGGAGAGTAGCGAGGTAGTTTCAAAAGATTAGTGGGTTATGCTTGTTCCTTCGGTACCGCTCGGTCTGGAGGAAAGTTTCGTGATGATGATTGTGAGAGTCGAAGTGTGAGATATAATAAAAGATCCACCATCCTATCCAGAAAGTGCACTGTAGCGTTAAATAATTACGAGACCATAATATGGAGATTCACCAATGTAAAGACATGCCCACTGGGCGGAATTTCTCATGTGTTATTGTTGTAGGTTATAGAATTTGTGTGTTTAGGTTAGAGAATATATCGGAATAAAAAAGATAGTGAAAAGAAAAATTTGTAATAGGTGCGCCATTCATATTCAGTGCTGTGGCCACGTGTTGACAAAAGTCGTTACATAAAAGACAAAAAAGAAAATGTGGTATTGCCAGTGCGTAGTGTACAGTCAGAGTTCTGTAAATTACTGATAGTCAGATGCGTGTTTCCGTAGCGTATTAATCATACAGGAGGATAATTTGTAACTAAATTGTGAGTACGAGAGTTCATGTTACTCGATAAATTAAGAATGAATCCACTCGCTTGGCAGACCACTCATCTTGCAGGCCTGACTGCTTGATGCCACAGTATGAGCAGGGCACGTGGGTGCCTCTCAACGTAACTCCCTTCGTCTGTCATAACGTTACATATCCATCCACAGTTCTTGCATATTGCCGCTAATAATTCGTCAGCTTATTTGGTTTCCACGTGACGGGGCGCTGGCTCACTCTGCAGCCGATGCTAGCAACTAGATTCGTGCACAGTTTGGATAACAATGGTTTGGTAGCGGTGGTCGCGTTTTCTGGCAAAGCTCAGTCATCAGATACGCGAATGGAATCCCTCTTCTGGGCGCAAGAAAAAAACATAGATTGCGAGACGCCTGTCAATACTCGCATACAGCTGTTTCCTCACGTTGTCACACCCAGGGAAGTAGGACGCCCAATCCGTACGATTCATGAGCGTGCAAGACAGTAGATGGTGCGTCGCAAGACATTCTGTCGTGATAATATTGATAGGTATTTTGAATAATAACTGCAAGGGAAATATTGCAGAGCAGAGCGAATACACTGCGATAAATGTGTAAATGTTTCGTTGTTGTCTTGCTCTGTATATTGTGTTGGTCGTTTTGCCGAGTCCATATTACAGGTTAATTCACTGTTTTGAATGTAGTCTCATAGAAACCAAATTAATTAACGTAACAAACAAACATAATTGCTCATTAGTCTCAAAGAACTAATGGACACCATGGGCTCTTTACCGAAATATTCAGAAAACATCCCTTACCCACATTTGAAATTTTGTTGGTGTTCCTGCCACCTTTCACACATTACTGTGGTATAAATTCTTTTACAGAACAAAAGAAGTTGTCAAGGTGAAACTTTTTCGGTTTGTTTTCAAAACTTACATTGCTGTCCGCCAAATATTTTATATTGCTATCATCACTATTATTATTATTATTATTACAATTGCTATGTTGAGTCATTAGTCGTGGTTTTAATTCAGTGTGTCACGAATTCCTCCTCTGTGCCAATCTTCTGGTCTCGGCGTAGCACTTGCAACCTAAACTTCCAACTATTGCTTTCTTCCTCTACAGTTTTCACCCTCTAAGCTCCCTCTAGTATCATGCAGTTTATCCCCTGATGTCTTCTGATGTCTTTACAGATCTCCTATCGGCCTATCTTGTCAGTTTTCTCTACATATTCCTTTCCTTGCCAATTCTTCAGAGAATCTCCTAGATCCTTACCTTCTCAGTCAATCGACTGAATCGGTTCTTTTCATTCACTCAAAAGAATGAATAGTTTATTTGATTGAATAGATTTTTTTCCAACAACCGATAATTCGGTTGTTTTTACTAGGTAGTTCCAGTCACTATCACCTAGTCTCCTACTGTGAATATCCACCCCTGTTAAAAAGCTAATTACCGATATCAAATTGTAGGATCAAAATAAGGTTTCCACGTCATCATAATCCTTTAGAAAAGTTACACTGAAATCACAGCTGACAAGATGAACTGCTGGCTGCTGCCATATAGAGTAGTAATTAATGAACATTCCTCATAAACAGTTTAAAAGATCTCAGTGGGGATTCTGTGTACAGGTACAATTATAAGTGTTGTTGGTTTTATTTTATTTAACTACTCGCTGTAATGGGGAAGAGACCAAACAGCGAGGTCATCGGTCTCATCGGATTAGGGAAGGACGTGGAAGGAGGTCGGCCGTGCCCTTTCGATGGAACCATCCCGGCATTTGTTGGAGCGATTTATGGAAATCACGGAAAACCTAAATTACGATGGCTGGACGCGGGATTGAACCGTACTTCTCCCGAATGCGAGTCCAGTGTACTAACCACTGCGCCACCTCGCTCGGTTTTATGTAACTGATTCTCCTCCTGTCACCTTATTCGACAGTATTTAAGAGACAGAAGTTGTGTATGCTAAGTCTCTGTGAACTGTGTAAACTTTGTTCTGCGTCTGATTGTATATTAGCTGTTGTGTATCGTCTTGTCTGAAGTGGATAGTAGGGACAAACGCAACACTTGCGTAAACGAGCTTGCGTGCTGCTCTTTACGCTGTACGTGCAGGTAATGAAAATACAGAGAACAGAGAGCAAATACTTTCCTTTAATGAAGGCAAATAACGTTCCTACGCCCAATACTGAAAGCGAACGGTAAGAATGCAACAGCATATGACAGTGGTTAGGTGGCGCAGTGTGTGAGCAGAGATGTTTCAACGGCGATGAATGAAATGTCAGTACATCTGTATCCAGAAGTGGGAACACACAGAAGCAGAGATAAGGCTCAACAGTTGAAAATCGGTTGTGGATCAGTTTTCAACATCTTTTGACAGTACGCATGTCGTCACAATCTGTCATCTGTGACTGCTCATCTCCTTTCACAAAGTCACCGATTTGGGACAGCAGTGCAATTGTTGCTACAGTTTTTGGGGCCAATCCAGAAAACGTATTTAGCTCCCCAATAGCCACGAAGTATTTCTGGGCGTTTCATTAAGAGCACAGCAAGCCGAGGAAGCTTGCACATTCACCATCCACAAAAATGAGAAAACCGAAGCGTCAGCGGGCAAGGTAGTACTGAGGGAGTTTTGGGATTTGCATGGTGCTGTACTGGTTCGCTCGCAAGAAGCAGACCGTCATGGGTATATTTTGTCGCAACCTCCTGACGAGGTCCATGAGAACGCCTCACCTCATTCTACAGCCATTGTTTCCGCCAAGTCAACAGTTGGAGGGAAAGGTGTGTCGCACCGAGCGGCGAAGATGCACGGAAGTTTCAAAGATTTTATTAATTTTTTATTTATTTACTTACTTATTTACTATTGAAGTCATTCCTTGATGTCTTAATAGATGTCCTGTCATCCTCTCCCTTCTCCTTGTAATGTTATTCCTTTCCTCTCCGATTCTGAGCAGAGCCTCCTCATACCTTACCATATCAGTCCACCTAATTTTCATCATTCGTGTGTAGCACCATTCCTCAAGGCCGGCCGAAGTGGCCGTGCGGTTAAAGGCGCTGCAGTCTGGAACCGCAAGACCGCTACGGTCGCAGGTTCGAATCCTGCCTCGGGCATGGATGTTTGTGATGTCCTTAGGTTAGTTAGGTTTAATTAGTTCTAAGTTCTAGGGGACTAATGAGCTCAACAGTTGAGTCCCATAGTGCTCAGAGTCATTTTGAACCATTCCTCAAATGCTTGAATTCTTTTCTGTTCCGTTTTTCCCACATTCCGTGTTTCACAGCCATACAATGCTGTGTTCCGAACGTACGTTCTCAGGCACTTCTTCCTCAGATTTAGATTTATGTTTAATACCAGTAGACTTCTCTTGGCCATCAGTGCCATTTTTGCCAGTGCTAGTCTGACTCTTATGTCCTCCTTGCTCCGTCCGTCGTAGGCTATTTTCCTCCCTAGGTAGCAGAATTCCTTAACTTCTACTTCATGACTATCATCCTGAGGTTAAGTTTCCCGCTGTTCTCATTTCTGCTACGCGTCATTACTTTTGTCTTTCTTCGATTCATTGGTTTAAGGTTGATAATTTCAAGTGGTAATTAAAACTTTGTGACTACATCTCTCAGGGTATTAAAATTCCTCCCACCAACCTCTCCCACTCCCCTGAAATGTTGGGACAGTTGAAACTAGCAGAACTGAGAAAGAAATCGGCAGTAGTGAGAACGCAGCCGCGGAGTGAGAGAGCGAGTGGCGCGCTCCAGTTGCCAGGCAGGGTAACTGGGTCGAGCTTCGCCAGTGTTAGTGGCCACCAAGGCTGCGATCGCGGTGACGGCGCCGTTTGCTGCAGTCCTCGCACCCGGCCACCGGCCCCGGTCCTCTGCTTTGCCGAGAGTTCTTTGATCGCCTACGGCGGCTCAACTTATCCGCGTCCTCTCTCTTCGTGGCAGCGGTGCACAAAGTCCACCGCAAACTCTTGAAAATTAAACTCCTTTATTTCGTCACCTTCAGATAAGAACCGCCGTTCGCTGAGTCTGCGGCAGGTCGATCTTATTTCAAACGTGACGTTTTCGTTATTAATTTTAATTGTTTCTAACAGATTCGTTCCCATCAATGTATGCAAAATGGACCCGAGAACCTCAATTAACTGCAGCCTTTGATTTCTTTGTCTTTACCCACATAATGAATATATTGTTTAGTTCCTCATTTTAATAGGACACTACATAATTGAAGCACGCTTATTCGTATACCCCATCTGATAAAAACTTGCAAGCCGATGACCAAACACTCGCATGTCCATTGATGTACTATTCTGGAAATTGTAGTCTTGGACTCAATTTGAAAGATATTAGTTGATGTCAAACTAACCAGAGGTTTTAATGGTTCAAATGGCTCTGAGCACTATGGAACTTAACTTCATCAGTCTCCTAGAACTTAGAACTACTTAAACCTAACTAACCTAAGGACATCACGCAGATCCATGCCCGAGGCAGGATTCGAACCTGCGACCGTAGCGGTCGCGCGGTTCCAGACTGTAGCGCCTAGAACCGCTCGGCCACCTCTGCCGGCGAGGTTTTACTAAGTGTCATTTTATTCATAAATGGCTGCAGGAGCGTGCATAAGTCTTTGGCAATCCCATAGAACAGGAAAACAACAGCACGGAAACGGAAGATGAGTGAGACAAAGCCGAAATACAGAATTCGGTCTTTCGAAACTTTTCACGGTGGAATATCGCAACATGGTTCCTCCTTCCTTCATCGCACAAACACTGAAATGGGAGATACTGAGATAAATGATTGCGAAATAGAATAGCACATACAATAGTTTCAGCATGGAAAGGAGTCCAGATCGGATATGCCTGTTAGTTTCTCTAACAGAACTTCTTGCCTTTCTAGTAGATGTTTACCGTAGGTGGAAGAGTGGTGTAGCTACGTAGTTTGAATCCCGATGCAGAAAACTAGTGAAACCCTTCTCTCACCACCTCCCCACCCTGACAAAGTCATGAAACAATTGTTTGGAGGGAAGCAGTTTTTTTTACGAGTGGCTGAGGAAGTAAAATGTAATGCCAACAATTTTGTGGAAAGTTGTTTGAACTAAAACGTATTTTCATCAGGAACATACATTTTAATTGAATATCAACGATGCAGTACAAATAACCAATGATCATCATAGTGATTGGCTTGTAGTTCGTAACGTATTACTACTATTTTTCCTGTAACTTTTGGAATTCCGTTATCAAAATCGAAACGCTTAACTGCACAGTTTCCACTTGACAAAATTGGCAACCTTGCGAGTCGCGCTCGACTCATAGCGGAACGAACATAATTTCAGTTTAGAAAAACCCGTCTCACCTAAACCTGCGGATAGACACAAAGTTAAGAAAAACCTTAACGCCTAAAATTACGTTGTGAACGAACTGGGCAAATTGATATTTAAGCACAAACTGTGAGAATCGTAAAGATGTGTAGCCAGGAGAGCCTTGTTTCGGAAATTCAGCAACTTGCAGAAATCTTCGTAGCTGTGTAATTTCTGCAAGGATACCACATTCAGAAATCTCATTTTATTGTCAACTGAACTTTTCATAATCATGAGAAGTTCAATTTCTCAGATATCTCGGATTTTACAACGTGTATCGATTTCCTGCAGGAAACTGTCAACGTATTTTTTTGTTCCTGGTAGAAAGTTAGTGTCTTGTCTGCTGCCTTCTATTCAGGTATTATTTTCTAGTTTCAAATTGTTCTGTTTTAATTTTTCCAATCGGATTGTATATTTCGTCACATGTCTCCTTAACAAATTGAAGAGTTTCTTCAGCTAGATGATTTCTCTTGCCTTTGTAATAAATATTCCGAATCTGTGACCAAGATCCTCTAAATCCTTTTTTTAATCTTTACTTCTTCTAAGACAAAAACACAAAATTACCAAAACGAGATATCACACAATGCAGGCAACACATTTTCTACAGTTGCTCTGATTTATACAGTTTCCGAAGTATCCGGCAGTCCCTCACTGGCGCTGATAACCATTTTAAAGCACTCCGTCGTGTATCTACAAGTCAACTATAACACAAACGGTTTCAGAAGGATCTCCCACCTGCGGGTAAGATCTGAGTAAATCATCTACAAACTTTCTAAGATCCCAAAAAAATTACGCATAATTCTGCTATTGTGAGAGCGTATAATGTTTGCAGGCTGAGAGAATGGTTTTCACCGAGTACACATAATACCTTAGGATTAAGGTCACAAATTCTTCCTTAAATTCCAGAAAGGACTCCTACCACTGCAGAAGCACTGCCATATAATTGTCCTAGGTGCATTGTTATATCCAGACCATCCAGTTCAGTAACCTGTAAAATGTCTTCCGCTATGTAAACAGATCTCTTCCTACTTTCCTGAAAATAAATTAGGTATAGCTCCAGTACTTCTAATTTTCATTCTGTGTGAACGTAATAATCATTGACAAAAACGAAATCGTCACGAAATAACTGTTGATTCCGTAAGTGTGAACAAAATTTGCTTATCGGCACTTCATGGCAGTGAGTTTATTACGTGCAAAATATAGGAAATCTAACTTAGTACCCAAAATGATTTTCTGAATTAGAGCAAAAAACCTTTTGTGGCATTAAAGTACTCCAGGTCACTAAACAGTTTGTGCAAAGAATGAAATTTTCACACTGCAGCGGATTGTGCGCAGATATGAAACTTCCTGTCAACGATTTTGATGCTGATTTTAGTTTCAAATACTCTTATTTGTGTCCTTCTATTAGTGTTCATTTTGTAAATAGATAGCAGTTTAATGTGCAGAAGTTTCAAACTTAGGAAACAGCACGGGGCCATGTGCTTATTTTGCGTCCAACAGTTTATTTGCTGCGTAGATTTTTTTTTTTTTTTTTTTTTTTTTTTTTTTTTGACGGGCACGTGTGTCGTCATATTTGTGGCATCAGCGTGCATTGCTTATATTGTAACTAAACAGTGAGACTCTCCCGGAACATAAAACACCATAAAACTCGTAAACCACACTGTCCTGAACTTAACATCTGTGTTTTAATTGAGCAGTAGGTCAGCAGGAACTGAACGTTTATTTTTGGGTAATGTTCCCACAAAAGACAGATTCAAGTCGATCACGGTTCTGTCAAGTGGGACAGCGGTATGCCAGTTATTTCTCTCCCGGGTCTTTTATGTGAGTAACTAGATGTTCAGACGATTAAACTGATTGAACGAACTAACACACTGCATTCCTGAATACACCTCAAATGTATGCAAATACAAGTCTCTACATTCTATTACAGCAGCCACCTTTTACCTAAAATTTCTGAGGACGTTTAGGCAAATACTGCCTTAATGTTCTTACCTGGAAGTTTTGTTGCCATCCCAAATTTTCCTTTGTCTATCCTTTGCGTGTCTTTTATGAAATAATTCACAACACAATGTATTGAGAATTATTTTTATTTATTTGGAATGAAAATCAACACGTGTGAGGGTAATTTTAGGAGAAATGTGAGGATCTTTGATAGGACCATAACATTATAGTTTGCTACATACAGGGCAGTCCATTGAGGGTTACCGGGCCAAATACCTCATGAAATAAGCATCAAACTAAAAAAAAACTACAAAGAACGAAACTCTTCTAGCTTGAAGGGGAAAACCAGATGGCGCTATGGTTGCCCCGCTAGATGGCGTTGCCAAAGGTCAAACTGATATCAACTGCGTATTTTTTAAATAGGAATCCCCATTTTTATTACATATTCGTGTAGTTCGTAAAGAAATATGAATGTTTTAGTTGGACCACGTTTTTCGCTTTTTGACAGATGGCGCTGTAATGGTCACAAACATATGGCTCACAATTTTAGACGAACATATATGTATGTATGTATGTATGTATACAATATAGTGTGTAAAGTTGGAAGCTTCATGATGATGTTTTGCAGATCATGCGTTGGTGATACTTTATTTGTTGTACAGTACTGGACACAGAGTGTTTTCTTAAAACATATGGCTATTCCATTTTCAGAGGAACAGTTCTTTGAAAAACGTTATTAACAATTTCTTGCTTTGTTTCCCTCTTTTGAATGAAGAGACTCCCATTAATCTAATGGGATTTGTTACAGTACTTGTATCTTCTGCTGAAAGCGCCAGTTCTGCTTGACGAATGTTTAGTGGAAGGTCAGCTGCATTTATACGGAATAACAATGGACTCGAAATTGAGAGCCTCATGGAACTCCGATCGTGATTTCTCCCCAGTAACTAATATTTGTCCTCAACATGCTTTGATGAGGGCATAGTATGGCTCGATGTTCCACTGTCATCAATTTTCACATGCAGGTGCCTATCGAAGAACCTTCCCCTCACTCAACGATGGCATAGGAGTTTAAAATATTAATTGAGGTTGTAGTTGAAACTTTGATCGTGGAGAGATTTCATTGTAGTGTTATGTGCACTGGTTAGTTCTAGCTAAATACTTCTAAGTCTTATACGAAGCTTATAACATGAAAAAAGTAAAAAATAAAATAAAATAAAAGATTACGTGTACAAGAAGTCCAGACAGACAAATATGACTATCCAGACAAGACGTTTACTATTGATTTCCAGTAATTCTTATCACTGGTTATGAAGGTTTTGGAGAAAAGTAAGATGCTAGCGAACCATGGAGATGATCTAGCGCAGTACAATTCAGGTACGTAGAAGCCTCCAGTAGCAGTCTCATACAGCTGAGTGTAGAATTTGCCTTCCAGTAAAAATAGGCTCAATAATGCTTCACACACTAACTTTTGCGCGGCTAATGGATATGAGAGATTTAAACTGACGTCTTGTAATTTGATCAAGAGTTGGAGATTAAAAATTATTAAACGCTCTTGTGCGCAAGATGATGTATAACTAAAAAAAAAAAATGCAGGACTTCGGATGAGGAATTAATGAGTTTGTCATAGAATATGTTAACATTCCATTCGACAGTAAAGGAAGGTGGACGATAATTTGGACTGGATTATTTCAAAGAACTTATCCCATTGTGTATTTGACTGCGGTACTTTTACCGTAGTCTACACACATGGGAGGGATAAAATCAGAAAAAGCAGCTTGCAATGAAACTACCAAAGAATCCACATTCGTCATCCAGGCTCTTAAAGACAATGCCAGCAGTATAGCTTAGTCAGAACTACAAAAGGTGTACATGATAAATCGAACAAATGGCATCTCAACTTACTACTAGTTATTGATGTTCTAATAGACTGGTTCAGTGAAGATCTTTGAGATTTTGGTGAGCGTCGAATGGTGAAAGTGTCGTTCGACCAAATCAGCAATTTTCATTGACACCGTGACACAAGTCCTTCACAACGAAACAGCCCCTCATGTCAAAGTTATCCTGTTGTGATAAGCTAACCACTATTTGTGTCTTGTTTGGGTGCCGCTACATAACTGCGACAAATGAAACATAAAATGCATCAAGACGAGTCACGTAGTGCTATGATTACTTGCGCTCTAACAGCAAGAAATGTTCAGAAACAATACTGAGTATATCAGCATCATCTCATGTTACACAAGTGACAAATATCGTGCCTGTATACGTACAACATTGGAAATATTTAAAAAATCCAATTTTCGTAGGATGAATGTTTTGAAACGCAGACTGGGCGCGAGACAACAGTAGCACTAATGGATGGCCGTTATAGTTACGCTCTTATTCCCCGGAAATCCTTGGTACTGAATGGCAGTGGAGCGTACAGTAAATGTGTTTATGTGTTTGGGGAGCTCAGCTACGTGTCCATTAGTGCTCTAATGGCGAGGCTGCAATAAAAACAAAGTGCAGATCGACCCACTATATAGAGATGGTGCTATGAAAAAAACTCATGTCATGTGAGGAATTCTAGTCGCAAGCGGTACAAATAAGCAGAAACAGTGTAACAGATTTTCTTTCACTACTTGTTACTTCGTTACTTTTTCAAATCGCAGCCCAAATTTTTTGTACCAGTAGGCAGCTGCAGCAAACAATAATTTATGGGTAAACTACACGCGCGCCGTTAGGACTAAATGAAACAGCACTTTCGCCGGTTACTCCAAAAAATGGTATGAAGCCTCTGGAAAGAAAAATCGTGGAAGCATGTTACCGATATAAGACAGTTTTCGCGAAACTGTATACGTCAGTACGCTAGGAAACCCAATAATGTAAGTTTCGCAGTCTGAAATAGAAACCGATAACGTGAAATGGAAATATTGATAAACAGAAATTAATGATACGAAGTATTGTAATAAAACATCCAGAACTCCAAAAATGTATGTTGGCCAAGTTTGTTTCTTACGAATATCACGGTATTTCAATACTGACTCTTACGTGAAGAGTATAAGCACCACATTACTTGTGTTGACCACGTTATGTAATTATTTTTGGCCCATTGCTTATGAGTTAGTAATTGCCAATGGTACTGAGATGGACGAGCGAGTACGTAACACTAAACTTTTGGGCAAAAATAACGAGTTCGTACAAATATTATACCCAACAATTCGTTTTACAAAGTATGACTGAAGGAGAATAAGTTTTTATCATGTTCGTTCCACAATAGATTCAGAAATACAGTTACGTGGTTTCAGAGTAGTAGTAGACCATAACGCTCCACGGTAAGACCCATCTAAATCACTGAAACATTAAACTATATTTCTAGGTAGTCGAAACTTCATTAGTCCGTAATGATTTTAGTTTTCATGTTTACTTATTCACTAGATACAATGTCGGGGTTGTTGTTTAAACAAGATATGTCATTTTTAGGTCTATTTCCTTCAACAAATCACTGCTTTTCCTTTATGACATCGCATTCGCCGAGAGGATGAAGCCCAGTGTTACTTCCACGGAGCCGGCCGGAGTGGTCGAGCGGTTCTAGGCGCTTCAGTCTGGAACCACGCGACCGCTACGGTCGCAGGTTCAAATCCTGCCTCGGGCATGGATGTGTGTGATGTCCTTAGGTTAGTTAGGTTTAAGTAGTTCTAAGTTCTAGGGGACTGATGACCTCAGATGTTAAGTCCCATAGTGCTCAGAGCCATTTGAACTTCCACGGACAAAGGAAGTATCTTTCAGCTTCACTATTGCGGCCACTCAAGAGCATGTAATCTAGCGTTGTATTTGTCTTGTTGTCAGACAAATAAATGTTTGAGATTGTCTACTATTGCATTAGAAAAGACCACAGTACACAGAGAATTTATACACAGCCAGACAGACGTCACCTGGTGTCTCTAGGGGCAAATACATGCTAAAAGTAAAATTCTGAATTCGAACTGTCGCTTTGTGAAGGCCGCTGTGGTTGCGCACATGTAGGATATGATTGTTCTGGTTGCCTTCCGACAGTTACAACAGTTCGTAAA
Source organism: Schistocerca piceifrons (assembly GCF_021461385.2). NCBI lineage: Eukaryota > Metazoa > Arthropoda > Insecta > Orthoptera > Acrididae > Schistocerca > Schistocerca piceifrons. The sequence goes on from NC_060140.1 coordinate 687,112,189, forward strand.
GGCAGTACCCTTTCCCCCTTGTCTTTCATCACCGTCATGGATGAAAATATGAAAGGAATGACACAGAACAACCACAAGTACGTGAAAGCATTTACATTTGCAGATGATTTAATAATTTGGGGTAGTATGGAGAAGTAAGTCCAGGAGTTGGTAACCACCTCAAATGACAATCTAACAGCAAATGGGTTAACAATAAAAATAAAACGGTTGCAATGTCAACTGGCAGGCAAAACAAGAAAGGAAAAATAAGGCAGTATAACAGTACAAATAGCTAGAGGGCACCGTTTCAAGCGGTAACAGGATACAGCATGAGATCAACAGTCAAACTCAAATATCAGCTGTTATATCCTCCAGTTCAAATTTTCTGGAACGAACATTTACTCTTAAGAACAAAGCAGATTCCCTTTTAGTCATACTTCGTAATACATGCCCCAGAAACCTGCACAGCAACTAAGCAGGTCCACAACAATCTACATGTCGCAGAAATGTTCTTACGAAAATTAGGTAGGATAAGAAGTGAAAAAATAAGATAATAAGTTGGAGTGTACACAACCTAGAAAAAAAACAGCGATAAGGACGCGATTCTGATGATAGGACGACGACGAAGTTTGGAACGTTGGAGAAGAGGTGCTGCCAGAAGTAAAGCTGTGTGGTCAGATCGTGAGCCGTGCTAGGGTAGCTCAGTAGAGAACTTTCCCACGGAAGGCAAGGTTACGAGATCCGGTCCGGCACCTAGTTTTAATCTGCCACGAGGTTTCATATCAGCGCGCACTCCACTGCAAAGTGGAAATTCATTCTGCCATGTCAAACGAATCGACAAGAGAATGACACAGAAACAATGACTACAATTATTTAAATCACCAGTCTATTCTATGGTTTGATTTTGCATGCCATGAATTCTTCTCTATCGGCAACCTCTTCATCTCAGAGTAGAAGTTACTCTTATGTTTCTAATTTCTTGTGGATGTAATCTAATTCCCTACAGTTTTTATCCTCTAGTCCTCTAGTACCGTGGAGGGTATGCCCTGATGTAACTCATGTCCGATCATCCTGTCCCTTCTGTCATTGTTTTCCATATGTTACTCTCTTTGCCTGTTCTGCGGGGAACATCCTCATTTCTTATAAGTGCACTTAACTTTCAATATTCATCTGTAGCACTGCATCTCAAGCGATTCGATTCTCTTCTGTATCGGTTTACCCACAGCTAGGATTCACTGCTATACAATTCTGTTCTCCACGCCAGATGCGACCATACTCGAGGGCAAGGGGACAGGGGTTCGTGCTACCCCACCCCCCCTCCCCACTTTCTCCCAGGAAAATAAAGAAAAAGTAGGGTAATCCAGCGTTATTCCTTCAAGAAAATGGTTTAACAGTTGATATTACGCAGATTCCGACAGGGTTGGAATTGGATCTGCTGTATGCTGTATGGCTACTTACAAGTCGCTATCATCTTCCAAAATATTAAAACTCATCCATATCACCCGGCTCATTCGCCAGACTATCATATGGGCGCCCCTGCTCCATATGTATATTCTCAGACATTTCCTCCTCGAATTAAGAACTACGTTTGATACCAGTAGACTTGTCTTGTCCAAGGACGCTCTCTTTGCGTGTGCTAATTTACTTTGTATGTTCTACTTGCTTTGTCATGAGTTATTTTGCTTCCAAGCTAGCAGTATCATCATGGTGGCTTCCACGAGCTCCACTGGACGCATGGATGGCCGCGCGAATGTCCCCATAACATAATGGACGCGTCAGCAGCTAGTCTCCGTCATATAGTACAGGTGTCTGACTCCACTGTTTTATTCTTACTGAGTTAGAACATATTCTTCTAGTTTCGGGGAGCTGAATGGTAGACCTGTGGATTGAAGACAATGAACAGTACCTTCTCCGTCGGTCTCTAGTTGTACACACAAATAATTTCCAGGCGCTTGTGAAAGTGTGTAGTATCGAAACATGACACAAGCCCACCAGACATTTCGAGACATCAATCTAAATTTTTGCGAACGAAAATATTCTTCCGTTGCACCTCACTGGACGGTATACAGTCCAGAGGGAAAAGTAGAATCCGGACAAGCAAGGCTCTTAAACCACAGCCGGGAAACCGAGTGGAAAACCGAGGATGAAGTTTTATAACCACTAATACTGTGGACTTTAAAATCGGATTTTCTTACTACGGTCTTCCAACGAAGCACCAAACCATAATACGACTGTATAAAAGTGAGGACGAAGAGGAAAAATATGGTGTCAAAAACAGATTGCTTCTTTCTACCGGGTATGGGGTGTGTTGAAACATATGGTACTTATTCTTCAAAAATCAGTAATTTTGTATTGATGTGAAGAACTGCATGTATCTGACGCGACAATTTGAAGCTGTATTTTCGAGATGGAGAAACCATGCAGTCAGTTCAATTTTCAATTTCTTCGTTCTTGTATTATAGCAATCAGTGAAAACTCTCAACTGTTCATTGACTGGTAGCAAGTAGTCTGCCACCTGACGTCTTCCTTGTAGTTTTCATTGTTTTCATGAGGTAAGACATGCTCAAGAGCGTAGTAGTAATCTGCGATCACACGAGTTCCTGCATGACAGGGATCGAGTGACTTAACAGTAAAGACATACACGAAAAACTGTAACGCAGAGTAAAGATATGTACAGGAGCTTAACAACTGGCTGTATTCAGCTTACTCGTAGTTCCGCAGGTACGTTCCCGTGTTGGCTTCTGCGCTCCCCAGAGAGCACAGGTTTCTGTATTTGGGTGACTGTTGTAGTGGTTAGCGCCCTCATCCGAACACTTGCGTATTTTTGTTGCCTGGCGCCGAGTAGCAACCAGCAGAAACGAACCCCGTTTTCCAATAGCTCCGCCGCCGCCGCTGCTGCAACCGCGTTGCACTTGCCTGCCGCAGTAGTTCGGTTATAGCAGGTGCCTGCAGCAAGAATGGCATCCCATCCAGCGCTCGGATCTTTCCTATTTCAGCTGACGTTCTGCAGGCGCCCAAAATCACAGACACGATTCTGTATGCGAACATATCGATATACGAACGTCTAGGCGGGAGGTGGAACAGCGTACTAGGAGCCAATAGTGAGACTTCTAGTTTGTATCTCGTATGAGGTGACCCGAAAACCACCGTCAAAATTTCAGAAGTTACTCAGGAACATTTTCTAAATACTTTAATATCAGCTAACAGTGATATCCGCTATCTCTTTACAGACTTACGATTGTATTGTAATTACAATTGATTTAGTTTGCAGTAACCTTCGTTTGTGTGAGGAAATCTCCACAAAGCCTATAATAAGCAGTCAGGGAAGCGTACAACATGAAACAAAGAAACCTTCAGATGCAAATGTACTGCGAAGATGTTGACATCGCTGTGGAAATAGCGGGATGTAGCATAGTTGTGTAGCTGGTCCATTGCATTCAGTGGACCCGCAAGCGAGATGCGTGTCAGCAAGAATTCATCTTACACCTATCCATACTACTACTGTTCGTCACGGTTATCGTTCAGCTAACACTGAAACTATGTTATACCTTCTATAAACATAAGTTTCCGTGCAGTATTTCCGTAATTCATTGTTAGACTAGTGTTCAGCCCACATCTATACTCAGTTGCATCTGCATTACAGAACAGAAGATATCTTCACGATGTTTCTGTCCAGTGAGTAGAGTTTGGTACAGGTAATGTAAATGCTATCTGCCACTTTGCATCATTTTAATTGGTTATATACAGGGTGAGTCAGTAACTATTGTCACCATGAGTAACCCCGAAAGTATGATAGGAAATGAAAAGTTTGTGGTACAAATGTTGCATGGGACAACGGGGGCCATAACATGACGTTGGTATTTATTGCTAGCTGGAGTCACTTCGGAGATATGAACTTGTTTTTTTTTTTAAATGGGATACTATAGTTTGGTACTTATTTTATGATAGTGGCTATCGAGACGAATCCAATGATGTATAACAGTAAGGTCTTTGAAGGTCAACGAAGGTAAGAAAGGTGGCATGAACGTCCATTTTCTGAAGGTGTTCGAAGTTATGACCATTGGTATTAGTGTAGTACTTCTTCTTATCATGGATTGAGTGGTATTCCCTATCACTCCGGCACTAATCGAAGCACATGCTCTGACATTCTCTCTCGCATATCTTCAGGAGTAGTTGGAACGTCTTTATAAACGATGTCTTTTACGTTTCCCCACAAGAAAAAATCCAGATTCGTCAAGTCTGGCGAGCTAGCTAGCCGCGACACATCTGCTCCGCGTCCAATCCAACGATTTTATAATTGTCTCTGCAATTTGTTTCTGACCATCAGCGAAAACCGTGCGGTACACCCATTGTGTTGATACCACATCCTGTTCCTTGTTCCTATAGGTATTTCTTCCAGTAATAGACCTAATGTTCCTTCAGTAATGCAGTGTACTTACCACCGTTAAGATTTCCTTAGGGGCCTATAATTCTGTCCTCCAGAATCCCACACCATGCATTCACCGACGACAGTTTTGCAGTTGCCCAATAATGCATGTTATGCGGATTAACATTTCCATCGTTCATGGAAAATAAAATAAAATTAATAACTGTGTCATCCCTCAGAAACTGAAGTTGAGCCCATCAGCAGAATTCAATGCGATGCATACAATACGTACCAGTTAATTCTTGGTGGAGACTGATATGGTAAGGCTGATATTTATGGCGATGGAAAACACGAACAACACTACTCTGGCTCATGCCAGATTCCCTTGCTATTTGACGCGAACTAACACAAGGATCTCGAAGCAGAGTGCAAGAGTACCAATTTGCCTTTCCTCGTTAGTAACTTTCCTTTGCAGGGTATGTTTCCAATGCGTTAAAGATCCAATTGTTCACAATTTATCATACAAAAATTTAAAAGTACGACGTGTAGGGTCAGTACATTGAGGATATCTTTCAACGTATAAGTCTCTAGCTCTCACTGAATTTCGTTGGCATTCTCCGTAAATGAAATGCATATCGACTTGTCCTTCGGAGGAATACATCATTCACATTCGCTTAATTCGGCGGTACTAGTCTTACTGTTCCTATTAGTGTTGTATTGCGAAACCCTCGAATGGTGTTCACATATCAATGGCGAATATTCTGCGAATATTTACTATTTGCACGATATACGAGAGAGAATTGACAGAGCATGTGCTTCGATAAGTGCCGAAGTGATAAGGAATATCACTCAATCCATGATAAGAAGATTACAGCACTGCGCTGATACCGATGGTCATTACTTCGAACACCTTCAGTAATTGGACGTTGAAGCCACCTTTCTGAACTTCGTTGACCTTCAAGACCTTACTGTTACACATCACTGGATTCGTCTCCACAGCCGCCGTCATAAATTAAGTACCAAACTATAGCATCCTATTTAAAAAACAAAATTGACCTTCATTTCTCTGAAACGAACCCACCTAGCAACAAAGAACCAACGTCATATTGTGGCCCTGTTGTCCCATGCAACATTTGTTCCACAAACTTTTCAGTTACTATCATACTTTCGGAGTTATTCTAGGCGGCAATAGTTTGTGACTCATCCTGTATAGTTCCTAGCGCGTGCCATGGAAATGTCCCGATAGCATTCATATAATTAACTAATCATACGATTGCTTAACGATAACATTTATGTCAAATGTTGGGTACCTACTATTTCATAATGTTGTGCAATATGTTGCTAACCTATCGTGAAAGTGAGAGGGAAGATAGTTTTGGATTACATGTCACTTACGGCGTAGCACTTTCCTGATTCGGCTTGGTTTCAGCCACGTGAGAGAACGTCATTGACGGAACTAGGCAGCAATATATAAACAGTCATACAAAATATCCGTGACCCTGATTAACCGAGAGACAAGGCATCAGGACACTACTGTATGTCTCAGAGTGCTGGTAGGGCAGTAATGCGGAGGAGGCCACTGGGAGTGTAAGGATCGAAGGAAGATTGGATTTAACGTCCCGTCGACATCGCGGTCATTAGAGATGGAGCACAATCTCGGACAGAGTCTAGGATGGTAAAGGAAATCGGCCGTGCCCTTTCAAAGGAACCATCCCAGCATTTTCCTTGAGTAATTTAGGGAAAACCTAAGTGAGATGGCTGGACATGGGACTGCAACAGTTACTGCATGTGGTGCATTAAATGTCTATTCGTTATCAGTGACCACGCTCTTGATTATCAGAAGTGGTTTTAGTCAAGTACCGTCAAGTGTGTGGTTCATATTGAATATGAGATCGCTTCTGTATGCAATGTAATTATCTTCTGGTTAATCTGTCTACAGCCGGCCGGAGTGGCCGAGCAGTTCTAGGCGCTGCAGTCTGGAACCGCGTGACCGCTACAATCGCAGGTTCGAATTCTGCCTCCGGCATGGATGTGTGTGATGTCCTTAGGTTAGTTAGGTTTAAGTAGTTCTAAGTTCTAGGGGACTGATGACCTCAGCAGTTAAGTCCCATAGTGCTCAGAGCCATTTGAACCAATCTGTCTACAGTTGTAAACTCAAATTAAGTGTATAGTGCGGAATGTGGTTTATGTGACAACACCACAAGATGTGAATATGTAAACTTTCCCAGTGTAATGACTCCTGATACTCATATCGGTTACGCAACTGGATAATACAGTCATACTGACGCAATATTTCATCAGAACGCCTGATTGTTATCATTAGGTGAGCATACTGATGCAACATATCGCCGTAAATGAGTTAGCAACAGAATCAGCACCTCAGCTGGCCTAATATGTGTACATGAACAGCAGGACTACTACCCTCAAGCGCAAGTAAGCTATTAGCGCACCGGTGGAAGAAATGTACAAAGCGATGTATCGCTAGAAGAATACCAATTAAAAGAATTCGCAAGTCGAAATGAAGACCATTGTTGTTTAGTAACAGATCAAAATCGGATTCCACGCCTCACTAATCTCAGTATATTCCTTTTCAACACATTCGCAGTAGCACGAAATAGGAGAGATTATTTCTATCTCAGTAAACAACACCTTATGTACCTCATTAAGACAGTGTTCTGGCACTGCAGATTTCTCTGGCTGAAGAAAATGAGTGTGAGTATACGGTTCCACACATAGGTCTTCAGTAGCACAGATAGTTCGTCCAATATAAGTGATTCCACATTGACAAGGAGTTCGTGTGATTTGGGTTTCCTCAGTCCCAAGGAAGGGCGCCCATATCAGGGGACAAGCGGGGCTACAGACCCCCCTCCCGTTATCTCTGAGGAAAGAGAAAAAAAATATAGCGTACTCTAATATTTTCCTTTCAAGAAAATAATTTGAAAATTGGTACTACACAGATGTTTAACAGGGTCAAAATTTGAAATTTTGTATGGCTGCTTACAAGTCACCATTCTCCTTCCAAAATATTAAAACTGCTTCACACTGTCTCCATTCTCCCTCCCCGCCAATTTGAGCTCAATCCGACACAAATTATTGATTCCTCTACCATCCAAGAAGAGCTCTCATTTTAGGCTGTGGCATAAGAACAGCAGTTTCTTTTAACTGGTGTCCTGGTACTATATCCTCTTGCCTATTTCTTCCACCGGTGTGTTACCAGCTCACTAGCGCCTGAGGGCAGCAGTGCTGATGGTCGCGGTTGCTCGGTGTAAAAGGGAGCCGCGGGTTCTGGTGGAAACTCAGTGACCTTGCATCAGCATAACCACCTGAAGATGGCTGCTATTTGGTCCCTTTAAACATAGTATCCGGCTGCCTGGCTGAGTTGAATATCAACGCCATAGGATGATTTTGTTAATTATATGACACCCCTTTTAAAACGTTGTGTTCTTTACTGAGTAGAGCGAAAAGTTGACGAATCGCTCCACAGTTCACTATTACGGCCATACCACCGTATCCAGAACAGGCGTATCCACAATCAGCACTTCCATCCAGTGAAAGGGACGTCATCTGAAAGAACCATGTAAGACGTATGCTTTGCCGGCGATGGGCGAGGCATGACAGAATCTCTGACCAGAGAGTAGTTTATCGTTAGTTGTTGCTTGTCGCTAGTCTGCGCTTGACAGCGCGAGTGGACAGTAGTAGTCGGTCGGCTTTAGTAACGAGTGGGTAGTAGTCTGTAGTAGTCGGCGTGAGTCTGGTGGAGTCGGCATGCGTCGGCTGTGTGCTCTGCTGGCGACTCTGGTCAGGACTCTGGAGGATGAGTATTGTTGTAGAAGGTAAAGAAGCAGCCTTGCGCATGTTTAATAATGTATGTTAATTGTAATTTAATTTGTTCAAAAAATGCCCCAATAATAATTTTCATAATATAAAGCAACTCTCTTAAAGAAAAGCATTCATTTCAATTTAAAGAATTTCCAATGCATTATCATAGCATCCAAGAATCAAATAAAAATATACGCCAGCATTGCACGAAGCTGTGTCGAAAAATGACTAATTAAGAGCAGATATAATTGCAGTTTTATTGACGTAAGAATTTTTGCTTTTGTTATTCAGCATACAGGGCCGAAGGTCAGCACTGCTGTCCTTATAAATTCATCAGGTTACTAAACTTTTTTATTATTTTTTTGTGCTTAGGAATTTTTCTGTTTCGTACTTGACATTAAATGAGGAAAGAATTTTGTGGGAATATTAAGTGTGAATGCATTTCTGCACACAGGCAATAAATGGGGGCCAATTTTGTTCAGAGCTCAAAATATTTAAAATTCATTTAATTATTATTTTTTTGTGGCGAGCCTACGCTTGGCTCATTTTTATTATTATATTTTACATTTTTATTTTTTGTGGGGGTTACACTTGGCTCCATTATTATTTAACATTTTTCGTGCGGGGAGGTTACACTTGGCGACATCTGGCCAGGATCGTATTTCTTTGTGAATCTTCTGAGAAGTAGTCATATATTGAAAGGTGGCTACACTGAGCCACAGCGCCAGATATTGCGCCAAAGAGAATTATTCAGCTGCCTCCACTGGCAGTTCTTGTCGAGTAGTCGTGGTGGAGAGTTCTTGTCGAAAAGTCGTGGTGGAGTAGCGAGTCGTAGTTGAGAAGTTGCGGTAGTGAGTGCTTGTTCAGAATTTGTAGTATTGGTTTGATAGGCTAGACACCAGATGTTATTGGATTGGGGATGCTGCAATAATCAGAGTGTGCTTTTCGTCAATATATATGAAGGTAAAAAATTCCGTTTTTTTTTCATTATTTCAATGTCTTAAACAATAATGCCTCTTGGTCACAGGTTCAGTCAACAAAGCATCTGGCTCGTGTTCTTGCATTAGACTGCATCTCTGCTTTCTATGTGCAATTGTAGTATTTCTGTTTTTTTTAATTACTTCAGTATAAATGGTGTTTAAAATATCTGGTCTTCTTGAGGAAGAACCGTGCCAGATGTGTACGTTGAATCAAACTTCCACACACAGAACAGCTACACTTGTGTTTTGTTGTTTCGTAGGTTTTATAGTTGCTGGGGACTTAATTAATTAATTGTGTTAACGAAAGTTTTCTTTCATTCTTTGTTGTTATTCTATGCAGTCAGATTGCGTACTAATACTGGTCAGGGCCAACCGTTTACGAGACTTCATAGCCGGACATACAGCGACGAAAAATTAAAATTATTTGTATTTTATTTAATTAAGCCCCCATGCACGTGGCGACCGCTGCTTCGGATCGTCCCTTGGAATTCTTCTGATTGTAAAAATAGCAGTAGATTTGGTAATTGTCATACTTCTAATGGTATTTTTTGCAGAATTTAATTTTTGTTGTCTTGTATACGGGTTTGATAATTTTGTGCAATTATGAAGATTTCAACTGTTCGTTAATCGTGTTTGAGGGAAGCATTTCATGTGAATGATATTGTTGGTGATAAAGTGTCATTGTGTCTAATTTTCATATAGTGGCGACTTTTGTATGTTTTGTAAATGATTACGCGATCGATGAAAAAGGCAAAAATGATGGATAGTCAGAATGACGAAATTGTTGACATGGCGAACTCGCCAACACAGGAGAACAGTATGATGAATAATGAAGTTGAAAACAATTTAATAATTCGGGAAAATAGTCCGGAACCAGTTCAAAACTTTTCACAATTAAAGAATTTTCAGAATACGAGATTAATGACAGAAGATACAGGAATAGTATCGAACACAGATAGCTTCCCAGCTATGACGAAGGAAGTTAGTTTTATGGGAAATGTTAGGGGCGAAAAGAATTTTGGACCAGTTAATATGGAGCAGTTGATGGGTGCTATATTAAATTTTGGATCACGGATGGGAACAATGGAAACACAGTTTAGATCTGAATTAAAAACACAGATGGGAACAATGGAAATACGGTTAGACTCACTGGGATCACAGTTACGATCTGAAATTAAAACAGATATGGGAACAATGAAAACACGGTTAGGATCTGAATTAAAAACAGTGGCAACACGTTTAGAAACGATGATGGAAACAATGGAAACACGGTTAGATTCGCGAATAGGGACATGTTTCAAAAACATGAAAGATGAATTAAAGAAAGAAATTAGAGAAGAAGTACAACCGATTTTGAATGCTCACAATAATAGATTAATTTCAATAGAAATCAGACAAAAGGAACAGGATAGAGAACAGGAAGAAAGAGATCGCGTAATAGTACAAAAGTTTTCAGAGTTAAATTTACAACGTGCACATGATAAGGAAGAAATACTTGAAAGAATCGAGGAATCCGTACCAAATGACAGAGTAAATAACCTAACACAACAGTATGAACAGTTAACTACTAAATGTATCAATACTGAAACCCGAGTCGCGACACTTACGGAAGACGTAAATAAACAGAAAGAAAAAATAGGTGACTTATCGGAAAGAGTTGAGGAGATTTCATATAAATTGACAAGTCTTAGTTTAAATGGGGACAGAGATTCAGATGATACAGCTCTATTGCCATTTGCAGAAACAGAAGAGTACCAGAACATAAATAAACATGTTGAAAATCAGGGAAAATTGAATGAACGCATTAAAGGGGGATTTTGAGGCATTAGGAAAGCAAGTCAAACAAATTGAAAGTGAAATTGTAGGAAAAGACAGCAGAAGAAATTTAGAATCACAGATAGCAGAGGGGTTTGAAGAAAGTAATTTATTTCATTTACGAGAAGCAACAAGAGAGCGCCAGGCGCGCGAACTTGACAATAATCGACATTGGGACAGGGACAGACGCGGTAGGTCTTTGTCGCCACGAGGAGAAAACTTTGACTATAAACCCTTCTTAACTGTTCGGAAATTTAAGATCTTTCGCAATTCTAAGAACGACATACATCCATGTTCATTGTTAGATCAATTTATGTACGCACTTCCACCAAATTGGCCACTAAGTCACAAACTGGAATTTATGTGTGGATATTTAGAAAACGAACCGGCGACGCGGATGCGCGCACTTATTAGAGATTGTAATAATCTAAATGGTTTTTATCATGCATTTCTATCGGCATATTGGTCCAAAAACACGCAAGACAGAGTCAAACATAGTCTTATTATGCAGCGTAATTTTAAACAGTCTGAGTTCTGCACGCCAGCAAAATACTTTGAAGACATGATTCGAAAGAATCAGTTCCTTTCCAGCCCTTATAGCCCGACTGAATTAATTCGCATTTGCTTAACTAAGCTGCCACAACCGATAACACAACTTGCTTTAGCTGGAAGATGTAGAGACGACACTGAGACTTTTAAGACGTTGCTACAAGAACTTGAGTATGACAACGACGACGGGACTTCTTGTAATTTTTTCAGTAACAGTAATTACAATAGATTTTCAGAGAAAAGGGATAGTGATCGGAACGGGCGTTATATGGGTAATTTTGAGAATGACAGACGTAACAGACAGGGCAATAGATACCAGCCTTATGACAATAACAGACGTTCTAACAGAAATTACACAGACAATTATAATAACGGTAATTCCTACCGGAATGATCAATCACACGGAAACAGTAATCGGTATCATCAAGACAGAAATTATTCATACAGTAATAGAAATTCTTACTACAGAAATAACCAGGGTAGTAGGTACAACAATAATTTCAGAAGTGACAGTCGAAATTACACAGGAAGTAGTCATGCAGACAGACAGGAAAATAGAAATTTTAATAACAGACACAACCAAGAATTTGCATCTAACAGTCAGGAGGGACCTAATTGGCATCCTCCACGTGACATAACTTCAGAGAGACAAGTGCAAATCGTAGAAACTGATCCACGAAATGACGCGAATAATCAAAGACGTGACGCAGGCAATCGACAATGACTTGTAGCTTCGGCTTCTGGCAGCAATATAGACGGTTCAGAAAGTAATGACACTACGGCTTTACACTACGTACGCCTGGAAGACATGAGAGACATTTTGCTAGACGAAAAGGAAAATAATGTAGACGCATTTTTACATCCTGTTATTGAAGTATGTGTGGGTAAGAATAAGTTCACTGCGGTTTTAGATTCTGGGAGCCCATTGAATGTTATTAGTGAATCAGTTTTTCGTATATGTGTAAGAACTATTGCTTGTCCTGTGTTACCTGTTTCTAAAACTACAATTCGAGGAGCTATTTCTGGAAAAAGTGTGGAAGTCAAACAACAGACCAACCTAAATTTCATTTGTCAAGGATATGAATTTTCTGCTAATTTTGTTATTGTTCCATTACTCAGTACACAAATGATATTTGGTATGGAGTTTCTTAACATACATAAGGCAATTTTGAACATTAAAGAAGGAAGTGTGAATTTGACTGGTGCCGGAATGCCGAAATGTTTGAAATTTTTCGAGTGTTTAACAAGATCTGAATCAGATACAAAATGTTTAAGGTTTCTTACTTCTGATGTTTTCGCTGAGCATTATGACGACATTGTGTTCATTCATGACAACGACAATAGATACAGAGACGCGATGGATGATATAATTAATAGCGAATAATTAATTAATGAAAAGGTTAAGAAAGCTGAAGTGCCAGATGACGTTGCAAGAGAAGAACTGCACCAAATTTTGACTTCACATGCTACAGTATTTAGTCATCACACAGGAACTATACAAGGCTTACAATATTTATTTAAAGTAAAAGAACACACACCATTTCGGGGGAAAACGTACGCTATTCCTTTGGCTTACAGAGACAAGGTTAAGAGTGAACTTCAATACATGTTAGATCAAGGCATTATTGAGCCAGCAGTCAGTCCTTATACCAGCCAATTACACGTCGTTCTTAAAAAGGATGGGTCAATTCGTTTGGTTCTGGATTCCAGACAGATAAATAATATCATCATTCCTGAAACTGACCGCCCACAAAATTTAGATGAACTTCTTCAACATTTCCATGGAATTAAAGTTTTATCCACGATTGATATGCGCGCAGGTTTTTGGCAAATAGAACTCCACCCTGATTGTAGAAAATACACAGCCCTTTTAGCCTTTGGTAACTGTAACCAATTTCGGAAATTACCGTTTGGACTTACTGTATCTCCTGCAGCATTCATTCGCAGTTTAAACGAAATTTTACCTGTTTATCTTCGTGACAATATTACTTCATATGTTGACGATATTCTTATTGCTAAACGTTCTTGGAGTGAGCATAACAAAATTTTGGATTCATTATTACGTATTTTTGCAAGAGTTGGCATTACAGTGAACTTGGAAAAATCTGAATTTGGTCGTTCTCAGGTGAAATTTCTTGATCATATTATTTCTACAGAAGGTATTCTTCCTGAACCAGAGAAATTAGACGCTATTCGTAATTATGCTGTTCCTACTACAAAACGTGATGTTCGTAGTTTCCTTGGTGTCTGTAATTTTCTTAGACGCTTTGTTAGATTGGATAATTTGGCCACACCTCGTTTATGTGAACTATCCGGAAAGAATTCTAATTGGTGTTGGGATGAGGAAGCTCAGTCATAATTTGAACAACTTCGTGATGCTTTAGTTGCTGCTCCACTTCTTTCACATCCGGATTTATCTAAATACTTTTGTTTGGCGATGGACTCATCATACAAAGACCTAGGTGCACACTTATTTCAAGAGATAGAAGAAAACGGCGTTGTAGTACAGAAAACTATTGCATTTGGAAGTCGTGTTCTCTCTAAATCAGATAAGAATTATTCGATTACGGAACTTGAAGCCTTGGCTGTTGTTTTGGTCTTTACAAAATTTCGCATATTTTTGTATGGCAGACATACTAAGGTTTACATCGATCATCGAGCTCTGGAATTTCTTATGTCAACAAAATTAACACATGGAAGGTTGTCACGATGGGCGCTGTATCTACAGGAATTTGACTTTGGTATTGTTTACATACAGGGTTCTTCAAATATTATTGCTGATGCTTTATCACGTGCACCGATGGGTTTGAAACAAAGTGCTGAAGAGGATTGCAAAGAAAACAATTATTGTTTGATGTATATTCAAGGTGTTGCGTTAGAGAATTTTATTTCGTCTTCACTCCAGGACATCGCTAAGTAGCAAAATAAGGATCCAATCTGGAAGGAAATTAAGGAGAAGTGGAGGAGAAAGGAAAACGTAGCGATTAGACAGTATTATTTACTTCGCAATGATATTCTTTTTAAACGAAAATCAGTCGACAACTCTGTTTGGTTAGTTTGTATTCCTGATGAGTGGGTCAATAAATTGATTTGGTACACACATTTCAGTTATGCACACTTTGGTCCCAGAAAATGCTTTCATAAATTACGAGAAAATTGCTACTTCAGTAAAATGGAAAAACGTATTCGACCTGTTATTGCCAAATGCAAATTATTTCAAAAGGCTAAGCCGCCAACTATTTCTCACAGAGCACCGTTGTTTCCTATCATTCCAGCGAAATTAAAGAAGATGGCTACAGTCGATTTGTTCGGTCCAGTGGTTCGTTCTACTAATGGTTTTGTGTACATTTTGGTAGCAGTGGAATTGACATCAAAGTATGTGTGTTTTACACCTTTACGCAAAGCAACAGCTCGTTCAGTATCTAATGCTTTCATCAAACATTTTCTTAAAGAAGTGGGTTATGTTGATAAGGTTATATCAGATAATGGATCACAGTTTCGCTCTAAAATTAGGCTTCGTACTCTACGGCGTCGTAAGATTAAACCAATTTTCATTTCACTTTTTCACCCTCAATATAACGCTTCAGAGAGATGGATGAAGGAAATCAATAAATTGTGTCGACTTTATTGTAATCAGAACCATAGAACTTGGGATTAGTATCTTCATATTTTTCAAAACATTCTGAATGAACTTCCTAATGATTAAACTACTTTACCGCCTATATTGATATTAAAAAACAAAGCACCGACAAATCGCGTTTCTGAAATCGTTCCTTTCCCTCCTTCACGGAAACTGCGGCATTCTGAAGTTGTGAATCTGGCTCTGCAAATATCCCATCTGCGGCTGCTAGAAGAGAGAAATAAGCTAAATGTCCTGGTCGTTTACAAACTTTGTCAGTTGGTCTAAAGGTGTTAATTAAGTCTCATCGTTTGTCTCACAAAGGAAAAGGCTTGTGTCGCAAATTTTTTCTGCTTTATAAAGGTCCATATAGAGTTCGCAAAATTATTCATGATAACACTGTCGAAGTAGAAACTCTTAAATCTCGGCGCTCTAAGGGAATGCATCATATATCGAACGTTAAAATTTTTGT
The DNA here is from genome assembly GCF_021461385.2 of Schistocerca piceifrons. Lineage (NCBI taxonomy): Eukaryota > Metazoa > Arthropoda > Insecta > Orthoptera > Acrididae > Schistocerca > Schistocerca piceifrons. The sequence goes on from NC_060140.1 coordinate 687,127,788, forward strand.
GGAATGACATACTTTTGAGAGACTAACAGTTACATGTAAACACGCAGAGAATACAAGGATACCGCGCCGCGTACCGGCGGCGGCACATACTCAAAGCAACAGTCAAGTCTGCGCGGCGCACAAGGCAGTCGTTGACCATAAACAATTACCTCCTACGTCACGCGTACCTACAGCTGATCGAGCGCTCAGTACGAATGCACTGACAGCCGTAAACAAATACACAGTCTAATTTCTCTGATTAAATTCAGTAAAAAGCAATAATGACTTGGTAAATTATGTTATTAACGTTCAGTATTTTTCAGGATACGGTTGTATAAAATATTGAAGACCTTCAGGTAAATTCTATGTGTGTCCGATGTGAAGAGGACTTTACAAGAAGAATGTAATTTCGAAGAAGAAACTAATAAACTAAAGAGGTAACTATTAATTGAGTTTATTTTTCAGGTAACATATTTCCACTTAGGTACGTACTTTAGACGTAATTTGCTGCTCGCAATTACGTGATTCATACTTTGTGCTAAATTTCATGTTCTACGAATTTACTTGTGAAGTGACGTGCTTGCGTACATTAACTGATTTTGACAATGATTGATTAATCAACAGGGTTGTTACTCATGTATATTATGCATCGCTTGGCTGCTTTGCTTTTTTCACGGATGTCATATTTTTTTATGTGCCTGCTGTGCTTATTTATTTAAATTCTAATTGTCACCTGATTAATTGTACTGATATGGTCATTTATGTAAGTCATACTTCGTGATTAATCTGCTTGCGCCTTCATGTTTACTTATTAAGGTTGCATATGAACATTTATTTCCTTATGCTGATATGATGCTAATGACCTGTTTATTCTGTAAGATATATATTTGCTGCTTTGCCTATGGATTGCGTGTTTACACATTTTTGTTTTTTGTCATAACTACTCTTTAATTTGGTATATAGAAATTCTGATATACTGTGTACGAACACAGAGTTTAGGTTACACTATGGTATTAATTATTGTTCGCTTGGCAGAGCCTCGTTGTAGGGATTGTGCTGCATCCACTTGTTGACATTCTGTTCTCTACTGGTATATTTACTCGCTATTGCATGTTTTGCTTACGCTCAGTGCTTTATATTTTGAGATAAGAAAATGAACTGCTATAATTCTACGAACGACGTTGGTACAAGAAACTTCATTGAAGTCACATGAGGTGGAGGTTTTATGGAAGCTGTATAAATTTATGCTAATAGGAAGGAAGCTAACGACATGACATACCAACACTAGGTTTAGACCATTGACAGTTATTACACTGCATTCTTCGTGAGCAACTGAAATAGTAAGTGACACTTGACACAAGAAATACTCCACATGTTTGCTTCTGTTTTGCCATGATTCTTGAAGTGGTGTGCACACTGTGAAATATTAAGATCATTCACATTCCGTACTCGTACTTACTTACTGAAAGTTATTCAAACTAAAGGCTGTTAGAGGTGATGTAGGCATTTCTTTTATTTAATGATGGACAAGGTAACCAAAATGTATTTTATGATTCATAATGAGTAGAAGATTTGGGTCAGGTGGACTACATAAAGGTTGTGTGTGGACATTGTGTCTTCGGATTGTATGGGATAATGAATTGAAGTTTGCACTAGAATTTTATCTGTACTTGTTCGAGGAGACTGACTAGAGGAAAGAGTTGTTATGGAAGTGAAATGATATTGGCGATAAGGTTTATATGTGTTGACGTATTGAAGAGGTATTATTGAGGTATTGAGATTATCTGAAGTTGATGATTATTGGAGTTTTGGTGGACAAGAGGTAAGGTAATTGATATTGATGATAAGATTTATATGTATCGACGTAAGAGGTATTATTGAAGTATTAAGATTATGTGATGCTGATGATTATTGGAGTTTTGGTGAATAAGTGGTGAAGTAAGTGAGGAGCATTTTTTTTGTTGGTCTATATGGAACAAGGAGGATGAAGTTAGCAGACTAGAACACTCAAGTGGAAAGAAGGTTGTCCACACACACACTTTCTTAAATCAATAAACAGTATATACTTTCTTTTGGAGAGAGGAAGCATTTCCATATCTTGGCACACTGACAGTTGTTCAGCAACAGTACATTTGATTTGACTTGGCAAACATTGGTCTTGACATGATGACTATGACGTTGACTAACTATTATTGACTGTTATACATTGTTGCCATTACTACTTGATACACGTGTCGAACATCAAATCTTTGACAGGATTTTATTTACACAGTTAACACTATTCAACTACACAGTTGCACTTAATGTGGATGAAAGATGAGTGAGTGTGATTTGGGTGTTTTCCTTTCCTAATCCCAGATAATTGGTACCGACCTATCTCCTAAATATTATTTTACTTGTTTGTTGTGGCTTGCACTAACACCCATAAATATTATAGGTTTACTGATATTTGTGTATTTGTAATATTTACTATGACAATTATCTGATATCATTTGTGTGTTTATTATAATTTGTATGTTTAGTGTAAAAGCATTGATAATAATTTTGTAAAAGCAGTTGTGTGTGCCTTCAAACTGTTGTTCGTTCTTGCACCTATTCAACATTGCTGGGTGCCACTAGGAGATGTTTATTTTGTGCTAGTGAACTCTGATGAACTGTCTAATTAGTGATAGTGAATATTATGGACTGTTACGTGCACTTGTTCAACATGATGGTTGCCACTTGATTTCTGCTAATGAACTCTGATGAACTGTCTGATTAGTGATAGTGAATATTATGGACTGCTACGTGCACTTGTTCAACATGATGGGTGCCACTTGGAAATGTTTAATTTCTGCTGATGAACACTGATGAACTGTCTAATTAGTGATAGTGAATATTATGGACTGTTACCTGCACCTGTTCAACATTCTGGGTGCCACTGATGGATCTGCTTCTACTGAAATGATGTCACTTGTTGGTGTCTGCACCTGCTCAACATTACTGGGGGCCACTGATGGACTGCTTCTACTGAGATAATGTCACTTGGTGTCTGCACCTGTTCAACATTACTGGGTGCCACTGATGGACTTCTTCTACTGAAATGATGTCACTTGTTGGTGTCTGCACCTGCTTAACATTGCTGGGTTCCACTGATGGAACTGTTTCTACTGAAATAATGTCACTCGTTGGTGTCTGCGCCTGTTGACCATTGTTGGGTGCTACTGCTGGAACTGTCAACTACTTGCTTATTGAACTATGGAAAGTATTTTATGTGAATATTTGTATAAACTGATTATTTTTGTGTATTTACTGTTTATGAAATGTTATGAGACTCTTACCTACACTTATTTGACATTGCTGGTGCCATTGATTCAATGATACTTGTGTAAACTTTATGTAAAATCACATGTATGCACGCATTTGTATTCCTTACTGTATTTTATATATTAGGATATGGAACGGTCAGTGCAAAGCCAAAATTTTATCTAGTTATGTGATATTTAATTATAAATATTATCTTTTATTTTTGTCTGTATTTTTTTGGACGAATTTGGTGGTATTTTCACCACCAATGCTGGCAAAAATACCATCAAATTCTGGCCCGTGGAGGAGGGGCATATGAAAGGTGGCTACACTGAGCCACAGCGCCAGGGATTGTGCCAAAGAGTATTATTCAGCCGCCTCCACTGGCAGTTCTTGTCGAGTAGTCGTGGTGGAGAGTTCTTGTCGAGAAGTCGTGGTGGAGAGTGCTATTGAGATGTTGCAGTAGCGAGTCGTAGTTGAGAAGTTGCGGTAGTGTGTACTTGTTCAGAATTTGTAGTATTGTTTTGACGGGCTAGACACCAGATGTTATAGGATTGGGGATGCTGTAATGATCAGAGTGTGCTTTTCGTCAATATATATGAAGGTAAAAAATTCCGTTTTTTTTCATTATTTCAATGTCTTAAGCAATAATACCTCTTGGTCACAGGTTCAGTCAACAAAGCATCTGGCTCGTGTTCTAGTATTAGACTGCATCTCTGCTTTCTATGTGCAATTATAGTATTTCTGTTTTTTTTTAATTACTTCAGTATAAATGGTGTTTAAAATATCTGGTCTTCTTGAGGAAGAACCGTGCCAGATGTGTACGTTGAATCACACTTCCACACACAGAACAGCTACACTTGTGTTTTGTTGTTTCGTAGGTTTTATAGTTGCTGGGGACTTAATTAATTAATTGTGTTAACGAAAGTTTTCTTTCATTCTTTGTTGTTATTCTATGCAGTCAGATTGCGTACTAATTCTGGTCAGGGCCAACCGTTTACAAGACTTCATAGCCGGACATACAGCGACGAAACATTAAAATTATTTGTATTATATTTAATTAAGCCCCCATGCAATATCTGCTCTTACTTAAACGTAGTTTGCATCTGGCGCAACGCATTTACTAATTTGTCACTCTTTCTTTAATAGATCATCGGCAATTTGTTAGCTCTTTGTTGTAATTGTGTTTGTTGCATTTTGCATTGTCTTTGTTTCATTCGGAATAATTTTGATTTGTGAAATATGCCGCGAAAAACTGTTAACAGTACATCGCGATGTGTAAAGACAATCACTGCGTACCGACCACTAATATTATTTTGATCCTAGTGATTAGCAAACGAATTCAGTTGTGTCGTCTGTTACTTTAATGACAATTGATAACGAGGGACGTTTTGTTACAATGAACGCTGCCCAGCTTGACACACCCGGTTTGCTAAATTTAGGTAATGAACAGACAAATTTTTCTAACGAAAATGAACAGTGTTCTCAGAGTACGACAGATTTATTTAATTCCGCTGTAGTGACCAACAGTGCACATCCCATTAGCAGACATTTTCAAGAATCACAGAATATCCAAATGGATACACAAAACGTAACAATTGCAGATACACCATCACACAGTACAGAGAATAGAGACGCTAAGTTTGGCTGGGATCAAGTTATGGCATTATTGCTACAAATTAATGAATCGTGCAAACAACGTAATGAAAAATTCGACAAACTTAATGAATCACACAAACAACGTAACGAAAAATTCGACAACTATTTTAAACAATTTAATGAAAATTACGACAAACTTAATGAATCGTGCAAACAACTCAATGAAAAATATGACAGGTCGATCGAACTAATTAATGAAAGTTTCAAACAGTCGAATGAAAAACACGACAACCTTAACGAACAGAACAAACAACTTAGTGAACAGATTACAGCTGTTACCGTGCAACGTCATGATACTAAAGAACAATTACGTGACGAAATTAAGGCTTGTGCTACGAACGGTAGTGAAGAAAATAGATCTGTTGCACAAGAATTAAATAATACAGATGTAGCGACAACAGAATCACTAGGAGATGAAATTAGTGCGGTCCCTGAACAATGTTCTGAAAATGCGACACAGTTACACGACGAGTATAATTTAAAGTCACCAGAACATTCACACACTGTGGATACGGAAGTCGATAAGAAATGTGAACAGCAGAACAACCAAATTGACGAACGTATTAAAGTGACAGAAAGGAAAATTGTTTCAGTCACTAACACGTCACAGCATACGGCTCATTCCGAACATTTGTCACACTTACACAGCCAGTGTAACTTGAGTAATTTACAGAAACTACGTGACTTAAAATCCGAAAAGACACAGACAAACAGATTCTCATGTAATCGTGAACCTGTTCACACATTCAGTGACGAGAACGTTGATTATAAGCAATTTGTATCTGTAAAAAAACCTAAGGTATTTGAAAATGACAGAGCACAGGCACACGCATTGAACTGGATACGTCGATTTATTTTTGTACTTTCACCGCCATTGCCTGTAATGCAGAAACTAGCTTTGGACTGGATACAACAATTTACTTTTGAATTTTAACCGACATTGCCTGTAACGCAAAAGCTAAAATTTATTTGCAGCGCATAATTGACCTCAAGGGATTCATTACGCTTAAATGAATATGTGCCGTAGCGTGCACGGGGCCCCGAGCCGTAGTAGTGCTGTTTCATCTTTAGTTTTCTGCACTGCTGCCTTCTCTTCTACTATCCTTTATATCTATCAAAACGGCTCTCCAACTATTGCTCTATCTAGGATTAAAACCGTTAAAGAAAACCTGATACGACAAGTTTTTACCGAAAGTGACAATTTTTCATTAGATGCTCCAGAAATGACAACCACGAGAACTTTAATACAGATAAAATTGTAATCATCAGTATGTATAGCATTTTCAGGAATCGTCCAAATTTTCAGCAGTCGCAAACACATTTTAGTAACAATAGAGGTATTTCACCGCAACAGCATGAAAACCAACTGGTTAGCATACCTAACCAACAATGTAATGTACAAGGTCAACCAAGCTTTAATGTTTCGCCACGTGCACGTATAGCATCAGCTCCAACAAATAGTAACGCACAGCAACAAGGGAATCAGTACGTACAGAAAACACACTATTTCAATTCCTATCGCAATGCACCGTATAGAAATGACTATCATGACAGATGTAAAAATAATAAGCACAATTTTCAGCGTACATTTAATAACAGTCGATCTTATCAGCAGCAAGAACATCAGCAACAACATATTATCATGAATGAACCAGACAGTAGGTATCATCCAGAACGTAAGACGTCAGGAAGTAATAACAGAACAGTACAAATAGTGGATATGCCACAGCATCCTCCTGAGAATAATAACACGTCAGATAGAATTTGACTAGATACAGTACAGGTTGCATATTCCAGTGACGCAAGTAATACTTTTGACACGCAGAATCTAGTTCGCGAGAATGTTATTCGAAACATGCTTTGTAGAATGCACCACTTTTATCGCACCCGGATCTTAAAAGAAATTTTTCCATTGCCACCGACAGTTCTAACACCGCTTTAGGAGTACATATTTTTCAGGAAATTGAAGAATATGGTTATACAGTAATTAAAAACATCGCTTTTGCAAGTCGCATTCTGTCACCTGCTGAACGAAATTATTCTGTTACAGAACTTGAAACATTATGTGTTGTATGGACTTTTACCAGATTTAGGCATTTTCTTTATGGAAGACATACTACCATTTACACAGATCATAGAGCGATACAATTTTTACTTTCGGCTAAATTTACACACGACAGATTAAGCAGATGGAAACTATCTACAGGAATTTAATTTTACAAATGTTCACATTCCCGGCACACAAAATATTGTAGCAGACGCACTATCCCTTTTTCTCAGCAACAATCAGCAAGACATCAACCAACCTCTGCAAAGCAAATTTCAGCGTGATGTACGTTCAACAAGTTGCATTTGAAAATTTCATTTCGTCGTCATTACAAGACATAGCACAAGAGCAGAGTAAAGACAACGTATGGAAAGAAATTAAACACCTTTGGCAAGATAGGAATAATGTTACCATTAGAAACCATTACACTGTACACAATGACATTCTGTTTCACCGCTCTCATCATGACAGCAACAATTGGTTATTATGCATTCCTGACGAACTTGTTAACAAATTAATCTGGTATACTCATTTAAGTTATGCACATTACAGAGCCAGAAAATGTTTTCTTATTCTGAGACAGAACTGTTATTTTACCAACATATAGAAACGTATACGACGAGTTTTAGCGTCATGTAAAATCTGCCAGAAAGCTAAATCAGACACGACTTCACATATTCCTCCATTACATCCCATTGTACCTGTTAAATTGAGACATATGACCGCTGTAGACATTTTTGGTCCGATTCCCAGAACTAATAGAGGTTTTTGCTACATCTTTATCGCTGTTGAATTCACTTCAAAATGTGTTACCTTCACTCCGTTACGCAAAGCTACTGCTAAAACTGTTTCGAAATCATTTGTAAAACATTTTCTATTTCATGTAGGGCATGTGTTGAAAGTAATTTCCGACAATGGACCACAGTTTCGATCTGCTGTATGGACATGTATGTTACGAGCTAGAAACATTTCTCTGATCTATATTTCCAGGTACCATGCTTCTTCGAACCCTTGTGAACGATTAATGAAAGAAATTGGTAAACTGTGTAGAATATACTGCCATAAAAAACATATTGATTGGGGCACACACATACTCTCATTCCAGGATGTGTTGAAAGTAATTTCCGACAATGGACCACAGTTTCGATCAGCTATATGGACACGTAAGTTACGAGCTAGAAACATTTCTCTGATCTATTTATCCAGGTACCATGCTTCTTCGAACCCTTGTGAACGATTAATGAAAGAAATTGGTAAACTGTGTAGAATATACTGCCATAAAAAACATATTGATAGGGATACACACATACTCTCATTCCAGGATGTAATTAATTCCAAACTAAATTAATCTACTATGCTATCTCCGTCAGTTATACTGAAAAATGTTGAACCACCTAACAAAATTAAAGAGTTAGTAACCTTTCCCACATCTCGTCGACTACGACACCATGAAATAATTGACATTGCGCTGAACAACATCAAACGTGCCGCAGAGCGCCGGAGTAGACTGCAAAAACAGGTTTGTACACGCCGTGACTTTCACATTGGACAGAAGATATTAGTACGTACGCACTATTTATCCAACAGAAGAAAGAGTAGATGCAGTAAATTTGAGCTTCTATACGCAGGTCCATATCGAATTCGCAGCATTCCTCACCCCAATGTAGTACACGTCGAAACTTTGAGAACCAGAAAAACCAAAGGGAACCACCACATATCCAACATCAAACCTTTTATTGAATGAAGATATTTTATGATTTATCACACTGTAATGCCATTTCCTAATTTTTTTATGACCACTTATGCAATTATATCCACATGAGCACTTACTAATGATTGTCGTATTTTTTCTTGGCAAGTACCCGGCAATGTAAGGTTAGTAGGTCGCTTTTCTTGCCGTTACACATCAGACCGTGCATATTTTTCCAGATGAACTTACACATTTTTATGACCACTTATGCAATTATATTTATGTGACTACTTACTGATGATTGTCGTATTTTTCTTGGCAAGTGCCCGGCAAGGTAAGGTTAGCAGGTCGCTCTTCTTGTCGTTACACATCAGACCGTGTATATTTTTCCAGATGAACTTACACATTTTTTGACCACTTATGCAATTATATTTGTGTGACTACTTACTGATGATTGTCGTATTTTTTCTTGGCAAGTGCCCGGCAAGGTAAGGTTAGCTGGTCGCTTTTCTTGTCGTTACACATCAGAACATGCATATTTTACATTTTTCAAGTACGTATGATTGTTTTCCTGTTTTGTTTGTATGCACTATGAAATATTTAAGATATAACAATCACCAGTTGATTTTAACATTTTGCCTTATGATATCTCAACATCGTGAGCACTTTACTTTTTTTTTTGCTGCTACATTGTGATACACTGTGTACATTTTTTGCTTCTGAACACTGTCAATGTTTTTGACATATTATGTTTTATGTCATGCTATGCTGTATGCTCAATAATGTTATTTAATGGGTATATGAATTAAATGCAAGACATTAATCTTTGTTCATCATTTACAGAAAGAAATAACGTGTAAACGAAATAAATTAAACAGAAATGGGAATTTCACCTTCGGAATGAACGAAAGACGATCCAATACCTCATGACGAAGAGTAAATGGATCAGAATTAACAAGCATTAACAAGAATATACTATACACATCGTAGAATAGCAGTCTTAACTAATTTTTTCTTTCAGAATACGAGGCGATTGATGCAGGCTGTCAGACAGAACTACACATCTTAGTTTTAGTGATGAAATATGCTAGAGATAAGGAATAGTTGTATAATGAATATGAAGTGACTTTTTTGCAGATGATAATGAATGGTGATGAATAATGATGAAGAATATGCTACTATGGATAATGAAGTATTTCTTTACAGGTGATAATAATAATGGAGTTATGATAATATGGATAATGAAGTTTTTTCTTTGCAGATGAGGATAAGGTTCAAGTTTATGTATTTATGCTATGTAGTTATTTAAGTATTTGTTGCAGTACGTTTTGACAGTATGTCTTATATCGCATGGTATGATGACTGAATATTTTGGAAAGGACAGCTAGAGAACATATATTTTTTATACACATTTCGCTACCTGTTAATTCGAAGTTCACTACTTTTCAGCATAATATGCGTTTCTTCTTTCAGTTTAATAATCCATTTTTGTATATTTTGCAGGAGAAATTATTCATAAAATTAATGTGCTATAAGCAGTTGTCCATTAAACCTATGTCATTTATGAATGTGATCACATGTACTCTACTTGTTTCATAACCTTGCTACAGCTGACTCATGACGAATGACACATCTTCATTTGCAGCAATAACTCAAAAGCAAATATTGTTATCCCCCAGTAATTAATTATCGATCCTAATGCAATGCATTGCTAGCACACAAAAAAAATGCTTTGTAACTGGCCAATGAATGCCATTGATTATTGTGACAAGATGACCTATGATGCCAATGATTACTATAATTAGATTAACTATGTACAAATGATATGCCAATAATGGACTCTCATTTTGAATGATAACTTCTGAATAATACTGAATAATGTTTTGTAAAACTATATGAATACTTTGTAAGTGGCCAATGAGTGCCAATAATTACCGAAAGCAGATGAGTTATGAAAAGTGTTTTGTAATATTCAATACTTGCTACATGTTTAGTAACTGGCCAATGAATGCCACTGATTACTGTAATAAGATGACCTATGATGCCAATGATTACTATAATCAGATTAATTATGTATAAATGCTATGCCAATAATTAACTTATTTTGAATGATCACTTCTGAATAATGCATAAAAAATGCTTTGTAACTGGTCAATGAATGCCACTGATTACTGTAATAAGATGACCTATGATGCCAATGATTACTATAATTAGATGAATTATGTACAAATGCTATGCCAATAATTAACTCATTTTGAATGATCACTTCTGAATAATGCATAAAAAAATGCTTTGTAACTAGCCAATGAATGCCACTGATTATTGTAATAAGATGACATATGATGCCAATGATTACTATAATTAGATTAATTATGTATAATGCTATGCCAATAATTAACTAATTTTGAATGATCACTTCTGAATAATGCATAAAAAAATGCTTTGTAACTGGTCAATGAATGCCACTGATTACTGTAATAAGATGACCTATGATGCCAATGATTACTATAATTAAGTGAATTATGTTAATACTATGCCATTCATTGGCTACTGTTTTGAATGATGACTTCTGATGGTTTGTAACTAGGCAATGAGTGCCAATGTTCTCTGTAAACGAAAGATTTATGAACATTATTCTGTAATACTACATACATGGTACAGAAATGTTCAGTAACTGGGCGATAAGTGTCACCAATTACTCAAATCAGTTGTTAGACTAGTGTAATTCTCAATGAAGACAACTATGTGACTTAATGTCCTTCACCTTCTGACCTAATTACCAGAAATTACTGCAATATCCATTTGTCCTGTCTATCCTCATGATCATGGAGCACTATATTTGGTTTTTACACTAATTCGACGTTAGTGTACTTTACAAGAACATGGTGTTGACACGACATGCTGTCCACCACCTTGAACGATGGAGATGTTATTATGGTCCCACTGTTTGGTGTACCTAATGTACTATCAAAATGATAACATGGCATTTTATTACGACATTTCAGTGGCTTGGCTACACTGATTAATACTTCAAGGAAAAGGACTACAGATAGTCTCATTTGGTGTTGTGTTTGTATAGAAAGATATAGACTTTCAGTGCAGTTGCGTGCAACCTAAAGTGCTACAACCATGATGCAATCCTTCCCATTTCTTTCCTAATTCTTGTAAAATGATAAAGACATATACAGTGCATGTTCACTTTATGGCGTTTGTACTCATTACATATACATTTTGTGATTTCCTTATATGTTCTGTACTACAGTGCGTGTGCACTTTCATCATTTTGGTAACATGATTTGTATTCTTTGCATACACATTTTTGTGATTTGGTGATATGATCAGTACTACAGTGAGTGTGCACTTTCGTCATTTTGGTAACATGATTTGTATTTTTTGCATATACATTTTTGTGATTTGGTGATATGTTCTGAACTACAGTGGGTGTGCACTTTTGTCATTTGTCAATATGATTTGTACTTATTATGTTTTTGCAGTGTGTGTGCACTTTATGCCATTTGTTAATATGATTTGTACTCATTATTTATGCATTTTGTGATATGTTCTGTACTACAGTGCGTGTGCACTTTCGTCATTTTGTTAACATGATTTGTATTCATTGCATATACATTTTTGTGATTTGGTGATATGTTCTCAACAACAGTGCGTGTGCACTTTTGTTATTTGTCAATATGTTATTTTACTCATTGTGTATATATTTTGTCATTGCCTGATATGTTCTGTACTCAGTGCATGTGCACTATATTTTATTTCACGTTCCACACCTATATATATGTATATATTCTGTGATTGTAAAGTTAGTTAATTAAGAAAAATTTGTTTCTAATGGCAAGTCCAATTGACTCACCATCGCTGCCAAATTTTTGCCCCCCCCCCCCCCCCCCAGTGGAGGGTTATGTAAGACATATGCTTTGCCGGCGATGGGCGAGGCATGACAGAATCTCTGACCAGAGAGTAATTTATCGTTAGTTGTTGCTTATCGTTAGTCTGCGCTTGACTGCGCGAGTGGACAGTCGTAGTCGGTCGGCTTTAGTAGCGAGTGGGTAGTAGTCTGTAGTAGTCGGCGTGAGTCTGGTGGAGTCAGCATGCGTGGCTGTGTGCTCTACTCGCGACTCTGGTCAGGACTCTGGAGGATGAGTATTGTTGTAGAAGGTAAAGAAGCAGCCTTGCGCATATTTAATAATGTATGTTAATTGTAATTTAATTTGTTCAAAAAAATGCCCCAATAATAATTTTCATAATATAAAGCAACTCTTTTAAAGAAAAGCATTCATTTCAATTTAAAGAATTTCCAATGCATTATCATAGCATCCAAGAATCAAGTAAAAATATACGCCAGCATTGCACGAAGCTGTGTCGAAAAGTGACTAATTAAGAGCAGATATAATTGCAGTTTTATTGACGTAAGAATTTTTGTTTTTGTTATTCAGCATACAGGGCCGAAGGTCAGCACTGCTGTCCTTATAAATTCATCAGGTTACAAAACTTTTTTATTATTTTTTTCTGTGCTTAGGAATTTTTCTGTTTCGAACTTGACATTAAATGAGGAAAGAATTTTGTGGGAATATTATGTGTGAATGCATTTCTGCGCACAGACAATAAATGGGGGGCCAATTTAGTTCAGAGGTCAAAATATTTAAAATTCATTTAATTATTATTTTTTGCGGCGAGTCTACGCTTGGCTCATTTTTATTATTATATTTAACATTTTTATTTTTTGTGGGGGTTACACTTGGCTCCATTATTATTTAACTTTTTCGTGCGGTGAGGTTACAAGCAGGTTAGTGGATTTCAGGTAAATAAGAGCGAGATGTGACAGACTGTATGTCTCCAACGACAATATGGACGTGTACAGCTGCTCTAGCAGAAATGGACACCTTAATCACCCTTGCCAGCGCAGTGGGAGTGTTGTATACACAACATATAAATTTCTGATGCCACGCAATTACAAACAGTAATGGGTTTTACGTCCTTCGATTAGTGGAAATTTGCAGATATCACAGATCTTATGTCTTCACGCCTGATTTGTTTTATCTGTTGTAAGCTGTCAGGCAAATGCCACACCTTCCATGAAAACGCTGACATGATAAGTAAATCCAGTAGCATGTCACATAGCTCCGAATAAATGGTGTCATTAAATTAACCAAAGTAATACGAGTAACGAGTGAGCAAATGGAATACCACAGACTAACAAAAGAATGCCTAAATGCATGTCCTACCTTTCCACCGTTAGACAGACGCAGTTCCGAGGGGAGAAACGAGAACAGAAGCCGAGAGCAGAACCGTGTTAAGCTGAAGGCCCTGCGATAAGGGACGGACACCCACGTCGCCAGCTAACCGCTAGGACCGTCCCCCAGCCGCAAGTTTTAGCGTGAGACTTTTTCACGTCTCTGTTAAGTCAGGACCACCCCCTAGCCCATGTTAAAAGATAGAGCCCTCCAGAAGAACAGTATAGATCTTACGATAACACTAAAAGGAGCACACCAGCTGCAAGTTTTAGCGTGAGACTTTTTCGCGTGTCTGTTATGTTGCAAACTTTAAAAACATTGCCCCACCACGAAAAGTATAACGTTTCTCATTGGATAGACAGAATTTTTATAGGCGGAGCTTAAGGTTAACATTGAGACCCTGATTGGTCAGATGAAAACACAGCCAGATAGTGTTTTTAAACCAACTCCGGTAAATTGTAGTAAGGAGAAGTTAGGAGAGAGTTGCTTCCGAGACGGCGATGTGATCGGAGCTGTGCTGTCCGTCGCCCTCTGACGAACACCGACAAGGTAATGAACGCACGCGATGCCGCATAACAGCGCATAAAGCTTCACTCAGAACTGCAGAAGTCTCATCTGTTACACCCCCTTTTTGCGTAATGCTAGTGTCGATCGTCAATTAAAGTTCATGTTGTTCACATTTGCCACTTGAAGTAAAAATCTGAAACGCGATGATTTTTCTGTTATATAGGTATTGAGAAGCCACATCAGACACTGTAATTTACGACAAGTTAGATAAGTAATTAAAGATAATTGAGGGTCACTGTAGATCATTTTGATAGTTTTCTCTTTTGTGAATCTTAATTTAAACCTATATTATAGATGTGATATGGCAAATGTCATCCTTCGATCCATTGTAGAACTTGGAAACCCATTCAGGGAATATTCGTTCACATTTTTGTTGAACGCAGTTGGTTTTTACTATCCTGTATTAAAACATTTCCTTTTATCAATAGTGCAATTTATAAACAATGTTTTGTGAGTAGAATAAAATTTCCAATGGTAAACTTAACTGCTTTTTCGAGGTTATTTCACCAGGTAACTAAAAATAGGAATGCCCTGAACCCCGTCCACTAAATTTAGTTAGTATTAAGATTCTTTTACAGGGAGTGCAGTGGAGCTGACGCTGAAATCATTAAGTATTTGGTTATATCATCGCTAGTCTCACTGAACTCTTCTGAACTCTACATGTCATGTGTGGTCTGACGTCTCCTTACCAGCAACAGGTCCCAGGTTCAAACTACTCAATTCCCTAAAAAACACGCTGAGAGCGTCGTTGCGCGAAAGTCGTAGGGAGACACGATATAGAACAACAGACACCACCACAATGTTAGACTGTGTTATACGAATATTTAAAACAAAGAACTGTACTTAGTGTCTAAAGAATAGTGTTGGAAATTTCCATTAATCGTGTGGAATGATTTCTTCCGTCCACTCAATTTCAGGATGTTTCGTTGAACATGTGACAATTCTAATTTCTCCTACAACATTCAGCAGTTTGACAATCTATAGGATTGAAATGTGTTGTGCTTTATCACTGGTTGCTTTTTCTAAAATTTTCTATCGACAAGTCTTATGTGAATTTTGCTATCTCACTTATAAATGCTTAATGGGTAAACTTAATGGAATCTTCTAAAATGTTAATCGTGTCATGTTCTGAAGCAAATTCTCAGTTTGGTTTGCTGCAGTGCAAGGGTGATTTTACGTAAATTTTACCCTAATGTGGCATGGCAGTGAACTGAGCTGTTTTCAATATCACGTGTCTTTGCTAGGGCAGTGCCGTTTTCTACCTGAAATTTTTTTCCCGATGTGGCGCGACAGTGAAGTGAGCTGTTTTCATCATCGTGTGTCTTTGCTAGGACAGTGCTGTTTTTCTTATTTGTTTTATTGGGTTATAGCTTTCTGGGTGTATTTTGTCGACCACTGTATGTAGAAAACACAGACATACTGAATACAAGAACAACGTGCGATTGTTATGATCAACAACAAGTACCGAGAGTGTATAGTTTTGTTTCAAAACAAGGCAAATATCGCTGTGCACATAATTACAGTGCTGTACAGTTGGAAAGATGAACTGGGGTAACGAATCAAACGAAGTGGAATAACGGTGCAGTTAGCTACAGAAGACCGTTGGACTCCATACCGAAACATGAAATGTAATTTATTTTGCTTCAGAATTTTGTCGTTGCAGTTGGGATTCACCCCGTGTTACCGGTAAGGGCGATAACCAAAGGTTTGTATAACACGAGTATTAGAGATTACGAAACTACAACCAATGAGGTGTGGGTAGCTCGTCGTAAATAGGGAAATCTTGAATGCTGGGACCAGTTCATGGGGGGTTGAAAGAAACTTGTATATAGCGTGTATCCTGTCAGTAGTACGTTGGAACATGTAACGGAGAGCTAAGAAGTCCGTAAATCAGAGCATGTGCACGACAAATTCTGGAATAGAGCTAAATTGTGCCTAATGGCTGTACGTCTGTTTTTTCTGTCGGTGCGTTACTATCTCACTCGCTCTTAAGGGCAGCTATGCTGCTGCTCGTGGTTTCTCAGTGAGCTAGCCGTGGTGTAAAAGGGAGCTGCCGGTTCTATTGGAAACTCTAAGTACAGGACGTAGAGACAAGATATTCTGACCATCAAAATGATTTATGTTGCGTGATAGTTGCAAAATATTGAGTCTGGTCCACTATTTTGTGAAAATGAGAACGCAGAGTGAAACGACTGAGTCCACAAACACGGGCGTAAACGGTAGCCAACGCCGACTGGTCACCATATCATCAACTGCGTGTGGTGTCATTGGGTGAGTAGTATTGGACATGGGCTCCTGACAATGCTTTCCTTGTTATAAGTACCTTTCCGAATTTTGGTGCTGCTACTGCTCATTCTCTTTTCGTCATTAAGCCGAACGAACCCCGTTCCACTTCTCCGACCGAGAAAAATCCCTGACAATTCTTTGAGCCTAACACAGGTCCTCTAGATCACAGTTTAACTATCTGACCACTAAACTACGTGAAGATACATTCACACAGAAATGAAGAGTTGAAATATAACAACCAGCCTTTTCTTTAGATTTAATCTTACCAAGACTGGATTCAGAAGTGATCCCGACATTTGGATACTATGGTAATATTCTTAAAATTTTTCAAGTGATTTTTGACTGTGGCACATGTGTACACGACAGTTATTAATTTTAACCACAAATATTAAAACTGTAAATATAGTCTATTTGCCTTTTATCCTGTTAGACACTTGTCAGTCACATTCTGAAATACATTCCAAGCATCCAGCATGGAAACTGATTTATCGACCTCATCTGAGATTAACGATAACATTGACATCTGAAAGGTCGTTAATGGTGAAATATACTGCTCTCAATTTACGGGTATTCTGGTCAACCATTCTACTATTGCAAGACTACACTGAACTTGCAGTATGGTTTGGATGGCGATAATCGACAATGAGTTATCACCCTGACAGCAGTCACTTTAGGTAGTACAACTTCCACCTGACTACCTGCCCCCATGCGTCTACTAAATTGATTTTGCCCCTTAACTATGTTTGTTGTTGATAGTATGCATTATGGTTTATCATATTTAGCCGAGTCTAAATCACTTAAATATTGAAATAGTATTAATGAAATGGTGGCTCTGTCATTATTATAGTCAGATGTTGATAATTAATTAACATACGAGGTATATCTGGAAAGTAAGTTTCGATTGGTCAAGAAATGGAAACAACTGTGAAGATCTAATAAACCATTGCATATATGTTTTCGACAGTGTCTCTAGTACCCCTGACGGTTGCATGACTTTTCTCTTTTCAGTTCTGAATGCATGGTGAGTACATAAAGATGCGTAAAAAATAGTATATCCCGCAAAGTATGAGGCCTTGGTGAGAGATCTCGCCTGATGTCATGCAGCCAACATTACAGAACTGTCATACGGTTCCTACTTCGTGACAATTCTCGGTCGCAATCTTCAGGGGCAATGAAAATGCTCCTGCAGCGTTTCCGATTGGAAGTGTTTGATCACCCGCACTACAGCCGGTATTTGGCTCCCTCTGCGTTTCATCTCTGCTCACATTAACTACTGGCTAAGAAGACAACATTTTCGCACAGTCAGCGAGCTATGGATGAGCGTAGAGAATTGGCCGGAAGCACAGGCGGCTGGCTTCTATGACGAGGATATTGGAAAATCGGTATAACGGTGCGACAGATGTCCTAGCTGGAGCGGCGACTATGTAGAGAACTAGCTGGAAGGTGGAACCAACTGTCGCAAATAAAACATTTCTGATTTTAAATGTAGTTTCCATTTCGCGACTGATCGGAACTTACTTTCTGGTTCAAATGACTCTGAGCACTGTGGGACTTAACTTCAGAGGTCATCAGTCCCCTAGAACTTAGAACTACTTAAACCTAACTAACCTAAGGACAACACACACATCCATGCCCAAAGCAGGATTAGAACCTGCGACCGTAGCGGTCGCGCGGTTCCAGACTGCAGTGCCTAGAACCGATCGGCCACTCTGGCCGGCTTTACTTTCTGGACATGCCTTGTATCAACATGGGAGTGACCTTTTATAGAAGTCATGCGATAAGATTATTGATAAAAAACTGAACAAAAATACATTTTACACGTGATGACAAGAATAAAACAAGAACTGATGGGAGCGCAAATAAGCAACAACAGTTAACACTCCCCTGGATGGCCGCTGGTTGGTAAACACTAAGGGTGGTCTGATTGAACTATTTACTCTGGCTCAAAATAAGGATAACACAGTCTGAAAATATCTAACAGTAAATAGACTTTGATGGATTTAGTCTACACGGAAGTTATACTACCTCGGTGCAGCACAGGACAAGTGGCGAGATTGTGAACCTGTTTGCCCTAACAAGCAGGAGCAGCAGTAGAATACCCCTTTTCTGGAAGTGATGTGCCGTCTCATGTGACAGCCATGGTTCAAGCGATGTTCGGCGCCTGTAATTCCCTACTGCAGGCACAAAATACGCTGAGTCATGGCTGGCACTCTGTTAGAAGGATCACAATTAAACCTCTAACGTAGCCCAGAAATCTCAACAGATTCCAGCATGTGACACTCCCATTCACTGGTCATAACGTGGACCAATTAGTCTCACTGACGTGGCTGTGTACACTAGAAGATCAAATTTAAAGGTGGTATATCTATCACGAATAGGACAACCATCGGCACCGTGTTTTAGATGACTGAGGTCTAAACTGTTGGTACAGCTAAGCCCTCGCCACAAGCTTCCCAGTCAAGGCCAGTGCTAGGGCAGTCACACCCAGGACAAGTGTCCCAACTACAACTCACTGATAACAAAAGTCAAGACCAGAATCTTGTCCAGACCAGAGCGAATCAGAAAATCCCCTCCACACAGGAGTCTGAACTAGGAGACCTAGTTACTCCTCTCCTCACTTTCCTAAAACCCCGGTAAATTCAGGAAAAGCACTCCCATAACCGTCCCCACAAGCATTTTGTGCTATTCTCAGGACTACACGACCTCCATGTCTCCCCTCTAACCCATCTACTCTACTCATGGGCCAATTGTATTCAAAGATAACAACATTCTTCGCTTTTCAGGAGAAGCAGCCAATTCCTGACTCACAAATTCCTGCACAAAGGGAGGAGACGTTGTGCTCCTGACTTGTTCTTTCCCATGGTCACTTTAGGTCGTGTGTTATTTTTGAGTATCTGTACAGCTCTAAGGTAATACATTTATCTTGAAGATCACTATGTGGATGACCTGAACGTTACTGCATGTCCAGCCAGGGGTTCTGGATAAACTGTGAGAAATACTTTTGTGTCGAGACTCAGATAATTACAGATACACCATAAATGTAGCATTCCTCCTAAAATAGATTTGAAGACCTTTGGTTTCCCAGAAAAGATCGGCAGGCCGAGAGACGATAACACGTGATGGCTCCCTCAATAGTGTCTGGTCCACAGTGACATGGAAACTCGTGAAATTTTTTGGCCGCCATCCCTGTTCAGAAAGGGCGTTTACGACACTGTTGTAATGTGCAGGCCAGGCAACCTCGATATCTCTCGCGCCCCTGACCGTGCTGTGGCAGGAGGAACCTAACAGATAGATTCCAGTAGGCCGTTTGTCTCGCCTCTTCGACCGAACGCATGGTTTACACGCTGGTGAGAGAAATTTTTGGGAGAAGCATTCTGTGCTTCGGCATGTTCCTTTCCCCAATAGCTGCTCATGGCTTTCAAGCCCCAAATACCCATTGCAAGATTTACTGTTAAAAGACAAGACTGCTTTCTCATTCTCAACTCCAGAAAAATACTGTCTGGAGGAGAGCCACCATAAAGATACTGCATGAACTGCCAATGAACACGTTCCCATCAATGTCAGCTCATGCTAATAACTTCCTGACGTCTCACAAGAACGATATCTTGTGTGTAAAATCAACATTAAATTGTAATACTGAATATGGATAATAGTGAGAGAGTGACTCATCCTCTGTCACTGTCCCCCACGATGGGTGATTTCTGCATATGTTGTGCCTCACTCCAAAAGTCATAGTATAACATAGAACAGAGGAAATCATCAAATACTATCACGATCTCATAATTACGAACAAGTGTTGGGGGCGACTTTGGCCACAAAGTCTACACATAAGAAAAAAAACTTCCTAACTTGATCCATTCACTTCAGGGGTCACTCACTTACACATAGCTACAAACCTGCAAGATGCTTAGGTGAACAATGCTGAGTATAGGTGGAAATTTCTGAGTGTAGTATGACTTATATAGACCCAACGGTCGTTGCTACACCCCAGCCTTTACATACACAGTTACTAAGTGATTAAAAGGTTTTGCAGCAGTACTTTTTATTCACACATACAATTTCTGTGGTCAGAGACGACAGGTATCCCTAATCATATCAGAGTTCCGTGAATTTAGCACGGTTCTCTGCCTCAGTGATTGCCCCCTGCTAATCATAGACAAAGTTTCAGTCATCCTTGATATATAAACGGACAATAATTTTAACTTAAGAAACATACTCATTCTCAAAATCTAATCAAATAAGTAACATATTTCATGTATTGTCTTTATTTCCTACGGCAGTGTAATATAGTTTCTTCTACCTTGAAGACCTCTGAAAATCGTTCTCTTTACGTTAACATAATTGCTTGACAAATTATCTGCGATAGGTTACCTGAAAGTAAAACAGTTTCACAAGAAAGTATACTGGATTACATGGATGCCTGAAACGCGATTCATCATACCGCTGTGTCCACAGCTCGAGGTCTAGTGGCTAGCGTTGCAGCCTCTGGACCACGGGGTCCCAGGTTCGATTCCCGTCCGGATTGGGGATTTTCTCTGCCCGGGGACTGGGTGTTTGTGTTGTTCTCATCATTTCATCATCATCATCATTCGTGGCTGTGGCTAGATTGGACCGAGGAAAATTGGGACTTATGACCGCACAGTTGAGCGCCCAACAAACCAAGAATCACGATGACCATCACCATCATATAGCTGTCGCCACAAGGATCCATGTTGAGACACGTTAAATTTATAAGGACACACAAATAGATCATGGCACTAAACACACCCTCCTGCAATTTATTCTTCTTGGATCGCCACTGTAATAAAATACAAGAAGACAAATTAGGTTTCTGTTGCAGGTTGTTCCTCAACCTCACCAACGGTCCCCTTCTTACTGTCCTTCTTTTCCTGAAGATGAGGTACGCCACACCACCGTGAATCGCGCTGTAGGTGCTCATTCTTCATAGTGTGTCTTGCCTATGACACTCTCTAGGCGGCAGCAAAACACAAAGACATCGGGAAAGGATTAATGGCAAGATTAGCGATGGCCTATAATTCCAGCAAATTTCGCGTCTCCACGCACCAAGTGTGTGAACAGCTAATACTGCTCACAACAAACACTAAAATAGCGGAAAACATGCACAATGGCATGGGTGCAATGTCGTCATCAGGCTAAACACCGGAGACCAACGTACACTCGCCTCTTGGGCAGTGCGTACGATACCGCGAAAAACGGACAGACATGCTCTGCCTGGTCATAGTGATGTTAGGGAAAGCTCTACTACGAGACCTGCACAGCTGAATTTGTTGCTCATAAAGCCGTCGTCTCTTGACTAATATTGTTATACTCTTTCAAGCATGATCATCGACAACAACAGTACAGTCCGAAGACATAATGGCCATGGTCACAAAAGTAAATGCAGGTTGGACCCTGAACTCACTTCAGTACTTGCAGAGATTGCCATAACACAGAAAGGTTTCAGTTAATAAGAAGAGTTCTCTACTTATGACGAATTTCTATAGAATCCTGACTCCGGCTACAAGCTGCTAATCAACGCAGTGATATGATGGTGTAGCAACCACGCTATTTATTTGACAACGTTACTCAAGGAGTCATACCATAAGCTAATGAATGACAACCAGGAATACATTATATCACAGCTTCAATAAATGAATAATGTGGACTGCGCTACACAGTATCACCTAGAATTGTGTAGTTCAAAAATGGTTCAAATGGCTCTGAGCACTATGGGACTTAACTTCTGTGGTCATCAGTCCCCAAGAACTTAGAACTACTTAAACCTAACTAATCTAAGGACGTCACACACATCCGTGCCCGAGGGAGGATTCGAACCTGCGACCGTAGCGGTCACGCGGTTCCAGATTGAAGCGCCTACATCCGCACGGCCACACCGGCTGGCGTTGTGTAATTCGTTGCAGATCTATGTACAAAATGATTATATCCTAACTACTACACTCAAGAGCCAAAGAAACCGGTACAACTGTCTAATATCGTGTAGGGGCACCGTGAGCACACGGAAGTCGTGCAACACGACGTCGCATGGACTCGAATAATGTCTGAAGTAGTGCTGAAGGGAACCGACACCATGAATCCTGCAGTGCTGACCATAAATATGTAAGAGTGCGAGGGGTGGAGATCTCTGCTGAGCAGCACGTTGCAAGGTATCCCAGATATGCTCAATAATGCCCGTGTCTGTGGAGTTTAATGGCTAGAAGGGTGCTCCTGGAGCAGCTCTATAGCAATTCAGAGCGCGGATCGTGCCACATTGTCGTGCTGCAATTTCCCAAGTCCGTCAAAAAGCACAATGGACAGAGGAATTTTATTGACTATGAATGGATGCTGGTGATCAGACAGGATTCTTACATACGTCACCTGTCACAGTCATATCTGGGCGTATCACAGGCATCCAATATCACACCAACTGCACACGCCCCATACCATTACAGACCCTCCATGAGCTTGAATAGTCCGCTGCTGAGATGCAGCGTCCATGGATTCATGAGGTTGTCTCCATTCCCGCACATGTCCATCCGCTTGATACAATCTGAAACGAGGCTTTTCCGACCCGGCCACGTGTTTTCAGTCATCAACAGTCCAATTTCGGTGTTGATGGGCCCAGGCGAGGCGTAAAACATTGTGCCGCACGGTCATCAAGGGTACACGAGTGGGCCTTCAGCTCCGAAAGCCCATATTGATGATGTTTCGTTGAATGGTTCGCACGATGACATTTCTTGCTGATCCTGAATTTAAATTTGCAGCAATTTGCGGTAGGGATACACTTCTGTCATGTTGAACGATTCTCTTCAGTCGTCGTTGGTCCCGTTTTCGCAGCACGTTTTTCCGGCCGTAGCGATGTCGGAGATGTGATGTTTTACCGGATTCCTGATGTTCAAGATACACTCGTGAAATGGTCGTACGGGAAAATTCCCACTACATCGCTACCTCTCCATGCACCGATTTTAACCCAACGTTCAGACTCACTTAATCTTGATACCCTACCATTGTAACAGCGGTAACCGATCTAACAACTGCGCCAGATACGTGTTGTCTTATACAGGCGTTTCCGAACGCAGCGCCGTATTCTGCACGTTTCGTATATCTATATTGGAATACGCATGTCTTTGGCGCTTCAGTGTAGAATGTTATAGCAAAAAGCTGATACACAATTACTGATTGACTTACTTTTCTGTTTATAGGAATCCCCCATCTTGTTGAGAGCCATAGCGTTTGTCTCACTGAAATACTTCATTTTCAGATATAACATTTTGCAGATACGCCGTCGATATAAGACTTATACAAACTGAATATTCCTACCTCTGATTAATTATCACTGCCCAAAACAGGATTACTAATTTACCAAATGTTACAAAATTTACTGTTTTCAAAACCTTAACATTCTCTCAATTCGAATTGTACATAGTTACTAATAAAGCACACATCATCATTCTGAAACTGCACTCATCTTTTCTGAGTCCGTATTTCATATTCGTTAGGATAATGCTAGATAACAGCGGACTAACTTATTAGTTTGCTATGAATGTGATTTGGCAATGGGTTCAACAGGTCAGCTGCTACATTCGACTGAGGATTCACCGCACGTTTCCCCTGATCATTGCTACCGATCTGACATTTGTGTCGAGATTCGAATATTCTTACTATTTTGGAGTGTACGTGCGTTGCTTGTAGGGAGCGTGCGTTCAGGTTTCCACTCTGGGGTGATTTCAAATGCTCCTCGTCGTAATGGCACACAATTCTCCACTGAAACTGACAGCCGATCCACTAATTTTAAATCCCTGAGGACGCTTATCAAATAAAACTACCATAATTTACGAAAATATGCGAAGGCTACAGCTAATCTGTCATCCCACACGTTATCACAATGCCGTTCTCTGTCAGGAACAATCAACAGGTGGCACAGAAATCGCAACGACAAATGAATGAAAATAAAAACCAACAACACACACAAAATTTACAACTCATCGAAAAATTTAGCGCCAGCAATTCTTATGGTTACGCATAACTTATTTACCTCAGTGCACCAACTGAATTTCAACATAAGAAGACGAAGCATTGTAACGGAAAGGGCATCTGACAGTTACAGAAGACGCCATAGTTTAGGATCCTGGCAATGGTCACCTAAATGCAAGACTGCACTTTACTTGTTATGTGTTTTGGAAGGCGACAGGCGACTCTGATTTACTGACATTACAGCAAGCACTTTAACTAGTAAACATTCCACGTGACCATCTACGTCTGTTAAATTCATTTTGTCCTTAAACTGTGTTTGTTGTTGATAGCCTGCATTAGAGGTCATCAAATTTATCAGAATCTAAATAAATTTTAATGCTGAAACATTACTAATGGAATGGTGGCTCTGTCATTATCTTAGTCAACTGTTGATAGGTGATTAATGTATCAACACGGAATTGAACTTTTATAAATGTGATGGCTTACGATTACTGATTAAAATTAGACAAAAGTACATTTTATGCATCTTAACAAAAATAAAACAAGAACTGATGGCAGCACAAATATGCTACAAACTGGTTTACAAAGATTTAGGTTTGTCTGATTGAACTAATTACTCTGGCTCAATCTATGGATAACGCAGTCTGAAATTGTCTAACACTCAACACACTTCCCTGTATTTATGTAAGTTACATTACATTGATGCAGCTGAGAACAAGTGGCAAGATTGTGATTTTGTTTGCGCTAACAAGCCGGAACAGCAATAAAATACCCCTTTTCTCCATGTCTGGTGTTGTTTCAGGTGATGGTCATGGTTCAAGCGTCTGCAGAGCAGTGACGTTTGGCGCCTGTAATACCTTTCACAGGCACCAAATATGCAGAGAAGCGGCTGATGGTCTGTTAGATAGATCGCAATTACTCTCTAATGGAGCCAAGAAATATCAGCGCATTCCAGCGAGTGACACTCCCGTTCACGAGTCTTACCAGGAACCAATGCAGCAGTCCACACAAGGTGATCAAATTTCAGGGCGGCGTCTCTATCACAAATAAGGTCGCTCTCAGCACAGTGAGTTGTCTGGGATGACTAAGGTCTTAACTCTCAGTACAGCTAAGTCCTCACCACAGGGTCCCCGGGCAAGACCAGGGCTAGTGCCAAGTCGCTCCCAGAACAAGTGTCCCAACTGCAATCCGCTCATGACGAAAGTTAAGACCAGAATCCTCTCCAGAACGTACTCTGAATCAGAAAATCCACTCCAGACTAGACTGTGAATAGAATGACAGAGTTTCTCCTCTCCTCACTTTCCATCAAACCTCCATAAAATCTACAAACCCTGTCCTACTACTGCCCTCACAAGGGTTTCGCGCCTATCATAAGACTCCACGAGCTCCACGTCTTCCCTCTAATTGTCTGCTCTACTCGTTGGCCAATCCTAATCAACGTTAAGAATATCCTTCTCTTTCAAAGAGAGGCAGCCAATCCCTGACTCACAATTTACATCACAGAGAGAAGGAGACATTGTGTTCTTGACTTGTTTATTCCCATGGCCACTTGAGGCAGCGTGCTATCTTTGAATTTCCTTATAGCTCTAAAGTGAACAACAATTTATCATAGAGATAATTACACGGATGGCACTAACGTTACTGCATGTCTAACCAGGAGTCCCGGCTAAACAACAAAGTGCTTTTGTGTCCCAACATAGGTCATTTCATAGCTGCCATGTAGTGTTCCGTCTAAGACTGTTTTGAAGACCTGTGGCTTCCCAAAAACTCTGCAGGCCAAGGTACGACAGCCCTGACGGTTCCATTGATAGTTTCCAGTCCATGGTGAACATGGAAACTCGGGAATCTTTATGACCTCCATCCCTGTACACATAGGGAGTTTACGACATTGTAACGCATTGGTCAGGCAACCTACAGCGCTTTCACCCAGTATTCTGTCCCCAGTAAGTGTTTCGAGGTGTCCCTTTCCCTAATAGCTGCACATGGGTTCCAAGCACCAAATGTTCACTCCAAGATTTACTATTAATTGACCAAACTGCCAGCTTCTTCTCAACACCAGAAAATAGTATTTGAAGGAGAGCTACCATAAAGATCGTGCATGCAATGACAATGAACACGTTGCCATCAAAGCCTACTCATGCTGATGACTTCCTATCGTCTCACACAAACGATGTCTTGGGTGTAAAATCTATATTAAATTGTAGCTTTGAATATGGAGAATAGTGACTCATCCACTCTCACTATCTAAATTTCACTAGGATACTTCATGTCAGCAAAACATTTGAGGTACTAGTTCTTATCACCTCATTGTCCACCAGCGTACCAGTGCTAGACTACCAGTAAAATCTCATTGTGGCAGCGTATCACATAGTTCAGAATGCTAATAATGTATTAAAAGATCTGCATATTTCTTAAAGGAATGGGTTTTCGTACAGACGACCTATCTAATGACCCTTTGAAAATATTTGTTTCTGTATTTCTCGAACTAAAATATCGTCTGAGATATCGACAAAAAACTATTTATAATTTCCTTTATACCTTCCATTAGTTAGTAGCTACATTGATTACGGAAAACAATAAAACATCAAAAATAATAAATGCCCCAAAAGTTATCGTTCTATATATTCGAATGTATGTGGATCACATGTAATTCCATCACTAAATCAATGAAACATGGTTTACGACGAAAAAATTACATCGCCGTCATTGCCTCTTTGCTCCAATGATGAATCCCTTGTAGACCTCTATATTTCATTTCACATTGTTCAGTATTCCTATAAACAATATTACAAACCACGAACAGCATCAAGTAGTTTCCAAAACTATATTCACTGTCAACAGCGTCTGACCTGTAACATCCATGACGAATTTCCAAAATTACCTTTACATCCATCGCTATCGTCTCTTCAAGAATGACGCGCTGAACTCATCAGCTAGGAAGTCCCTAATCTAGTCGGCTTTGTGGACCGAGTATCAAATGGTTCAAATGGCTCTGAGCACTATGGGACTTAACATCTGAGATAATCAGTCCCCTAGAACTTAAAACTACTTAAACCTAACTAACCTAAGGATATCACATACATCCATGCCCGAGGCAGGATTCGAACCTGCGACCGTAGCAGTCGCCCCTGTCGTTGGTACCTCAGTTCTTCCAGCGACGTATGATAAAGTGTTTCTACAAGAGGAGTAAGTCGATTCGCATAACGTGTGTTCATTCTTACAGGACATTGCCAGTTTCAGACGACTTTCTATTGTTTTGCTATTTTTAAATCACGATTAGCTCGCTGAGGAAGTTTTCAAGGCGGTATCATAACACAATCTACTGCAGAAAAACAACTTTGGGATTTCCTGAATACCGATTGAGTATTTCGGCTTTTTGTGTGTCTTCTTGCATTTCGGTGTCAGTGGGGTCACTAACAATCGGTGACTTAAGTTTGCTTACGCACTAATAGACGATAAAACATTTATAGAATGTTGGTCATACTGAATATTAAAATTCTGCTTTTTAGTTAAATATCTTCCTAAAGATATTTTCAATAAATTTAAATTAGTACCAGAGAAATTTCATGTTTCATAAGTCAATGACGGACAAAATGTCAGCTTCTTTTTATCCGACTTACCTTTCCAAACTTTTTCTAGTGTTCTGGACTCAAAAATATTGTGTTTGTCATACATACGTCAACGGAATTTCTAAAATACCTCAACAATATGGTGTAGCTTCAGACATGATAGAAAATCATCACTATTGTAGTTTTTGTACTACTTATGCTGTTCAAAGTGAAAAAGTAAAATTTCTATTTTATACTAATAATTGCGCTAGAATGTAGACCACAACCCACAAGAATTCATTGTGTACGTTGACGTTTTACCTCGGGCGACATACAGTGAAATATGAAATTCGGGAGGCTTGTACTTCATCCGTGCACACTAAAAGATTCTGTAACGCACTAGGGGTGTATGTTTATGAAAAGAGTAGATCGCAGTTTGGGAGGTTAGTGCCGTCTAGTCTAATATTCTAAAGGTCATTATATCCGGCTGCTCCGTGACGTGTTTTTTTTTTTTTATTTTGTTCACCTCTCATTTAAAACTTGTTTCTCACACCACTGGTACCTGGGGGTACCGGTCGTTATAAGTCCGTTCGTAAGCCGCAGATTCGCGCCTTCATCGTCTCTTTTATAGCTTCTGTCTCATTAAATGCATCCTCTTGCTTAACTATATAATATATGGCCACGTAGTATGAGTGTAATGAGGACACAAATTCTTATCTTCATGAAGATTCATTGTTTTTATCTTCCCGATAAAAACGTCCATAATAATTTTCAACTGTATATTTTATATTAAATAAGCTACTTTTAAATGAACTTCTATCAACAAATGTCTTCAAAGGTAATTAAATTTTATCTTAACTGGACGTTCTGAAATTGTCACTCCCGGAAATGATATTCCATGTGAAACCAATTACGAAGCGTAACAAAAATTCTACGTTACAAACAGATGGTGTAAGTGTAGCCTCTGAAGCACCTACCTATTTGTGAATGAGAAGGTCAGAGTAAGGTCGAGATCAGTCAGCAAGTAGGTGTCGAATGAAACGAGAGCGTTGTAGCGCGCTTCCGTAACACTCTTCAAAGCATAAGACCCAAATGTCTGCACGTGAGTGAGATCGAACGAGGCAGGAAGGATCGGTCTCTGGGAAAAACGCTTGTCACACCACAATGTGTAGTTTCGTGCAGAGCATGTAGCTAGGACGGTGATGCGAACGATGATGCAGTGGACAGAAATCTGTGCTACTCAGTGAAGCACTGGTACTGAATCGTACTAATAACAGCAGAGAGTGAGCGCCAGCTGGTCCACGTCTCCATAGCCATACCTATAGATTTCTCCTACGATTTACTTGACGAAACTGCACTACACTATGTGCACCTGTTTGCGTCGACTGTTTCGGGCTGGGTGAGTTCGTGTCGTTGCACTGATTCCTTATTTTGATAACCACGAATGCTTAAGGCTGTAGTGTGCACTTTAACGCCTTGTGTGAAGTGGTGAACGGCGATATGCTGCGAACTGCTCCGAATTTCTGACAAATTATCTAGAACAGTTAAATCTGGAAACCATTACTAGAGGTAGCACTCGTTTCGAATAAACTGACGCTACCATGTGATTGGCACATAGTTATAGACAACAAAACCTCAATCAAATTACGTTCATAATTTTATGTTACCGTTTTGTGATGGTAATGCCATGACATTTTTATAACCGGGAATGTATGATAGTTACTTCAAACGCTGAAACTGTGGGTGGAGAAGATGAGGTCACCATAAATACAGCTAAGAGAAAAAATGCTCCTTTATTTTAACAAATTTATAGCTAAGGTGTCCATTATGACGAATGTGTACCTATTTAATCACTCCCATCTTTGCAACTCCTATGTGAAAAGTTCGTATCACAAACCCACAACTTCATTCCGTTTTCCCACACGTGCTACAGTTGCATTTTTCTACAAAAATGTACGTTCCATGCGACTTTTTTACGTGGAGCTGATCATATAGCCACTGAAGAAATTGCCAGATCAACTACAACATCTCTAGCATCAACGTAGCCAACAGCATTCGAACTGCTACTTCTTTATCATCGCAGTACTGCGTTGCAACATCCAGATCATTCAATTCAGCTGAAGGAAGTCAAACGTATTCCTCATCCGTTTATATTTTCATATTCGACTTCAGTCCATTTCAATATTAGTACGAATGAAAGGAGATACACTGCCGGAAAAAGATGTCACAATACTAAAAAATAATTTGTGTAGAATGATGAAATTTAGGGAATAAATTTCCCTAGGTAACATATTTAAGTGATTAACATTGCAAGTTCAAGTTAATGTAAGCGCGAGATAAGCCGTTACAAATATGAAATACTAAATGTAGCCCGCAGCTCGTGGTCGTGCGGTAGCGTTCTCGCTTCCCACGCCCGGGTTCCCGGGTTCGATTCCCGGCGGGGTCAGGGATTTTCTCTGCCTCGTGATGGCTGGGTGTTGTGTGACGTCCTTAGGTCAGTTAAGTTTAAGTAGTTCTAAGTTCTAGGGGACTGATGACTATAGATGTTAAGTCCCATAGTGCTCAGAGCCATTTGAGCCATTTTTACTAAATGTCTTTTTCCAAAGCTGTTTCACAGAGGAAGACTGGACTGTAGTTCCTTCTCTAGATTGTCGCACAGATGACAAAATGGTAGATACCGAAATAAATCACAGACGGATAGAAAAACAATGAAAATCGCTCAAAAGAGGAAAGGCCACTGGACCTGATGGGATACCACTTCCATTTGACACAGAGTACGCGAACGAACTTGCCCCCTTCTTGCAGCGGTGTGCCGTAGGTGTCTAGAAGAGCGTACATAGGAAAAGGGCACAGGTCATCCCACTTTTCGCCCGCATCTCGTGGTCGTGTGGTAGCGTTCTCGCTTCCCACGCCCGGGTTCCCGGGTTCGATTCCCGGCGGGGTCAGGGATTTTCTCTGCCTCGTGATGGCTGGGTGTTGTGTGCTGTCCTTAGGTTAGTTAGGTTTAAGTAGTTCTAAGTTCTAGGGGACTGATGACCATAGATGTTAAGTCCCATAGTGCTCAGAGCCATATGAACCATCCCACTTTTCAAGAAGGGAAGTCGAACAGATGTGCAGAACTATAGACCTATATCTCTAACGTCGATCAGTTGTAGAATTTTCGAACAAGTATTATGTTCGAGTATAATGACTTTTCTGGAGACTAGAAATCTACTCTTTAGGAATCAGCATGGGTTTCGAAAATGACGATCGTGTGAGACCCGGCTCGCGCTATTCGTCCACGAGACTCAGAGGGCCATAGACACGGGTTTCCAGGTTGATGCCGTGTTTCTTGACTTCAGAAAGGCGTTTGATACAGTTCCCCACAGTCGTTTAATGAAAAAGTAAGAGCATATGGACAATCAGACCAATTATGTGACTGGATTGAAGAGTTCCTAGTAAACAGAACACACCACGTCATTCGCAATGGAGAGAAGTCTTCCGAAGTGAGAGTGATTTCAGGTGTGCCGCAGGGGAGTGTCGTAGGACTCACATTATATATAAATGACCTTGTAAATA
The DNA here is from genome assembly GCF_021461385.2 of Schistocerca piceifrons. Lineage (NCBI taxonomy): Eukaryota > Metazoa > Arthropoda > Insecta > Orthoptera > Acrididae > Schistocerca > Schistocerca piceifrons. The sequence continues at coordinate 687,159,624 of NC_060140.1, forward strand.
ACATTGGAAGTTCACTGAGGCTTTTTGCGGATGATGCTGTAGTATATCGAGAGGTTGTAACAATGGAAAATTGTACTGAAATGCAGGAGGATCTGCATCAAATTGACGCATGGTGCAGGGAATGGCAATTGAATCTCAATGTAGACAAATGTAATGTGCTGCGAATAGCTAGAAAGAAAGATCCTTTATCATTTAGCTACAATATAGAAGGTCTGCAACTGGCAGCAGTTAATTCCATAAATTATATGGGAGTAGGCATTAGGAGTTATTTAAAATGGGGTCACCGTATAAAATTAATCGTCGTTAAAGCAGATGCCAGACTGAGATTCATAGGAAGAATGCAAAGGAATGCAGTCCGAAAACAAAGGAAGTAGGTAACAGTACACTTGTTCGCCCAGTGCTTGAATACTGCTCACCGGTGTGGGATTCGTACTAGATAGGGTTGATAGAAGAGAGAGAGAAGATCCAAAGGAGAGTAGCGCGCTTCGTTACAGGATCATTTAGTAATCGAGAAAGCGTTACGGAGATGATAGACAAACTCCAGTGGAAGACTCTGCTGGAGAGACGGTCAGCAGCTCGGTACGGGTTTTTGTTGAATTTTCGAGGACACACCTTCACCGAGGAGTCAAGCACTATATTTGTCCTCTCCTACGTATATCTTGCGAAGAGACCATGAGAATAAAGTCAGAGAGATTGGAGCCCACACAGAGGCGTACCGACAATCTTTCTTTCCACGAACAATACTTGACTGGAATAGAAGGGAGAACCAATAGAGATACTCAAGGTACCTTCCGCCACACACCGCCACGTGGCTTTCGCAGTATGGTTATGGATGTAGATGTAGATGTAGATACATTAATAACCAATGTAAGTGCCATAATATTGCATGCAACCACGCAAACGGGAACGTACGCTCCACAGTTAAGATATAATACGGTTTTGTGTTGGTCAGGTTGAATCAATTGCGGTTAATCAAGTAACGTGGCATAGGAAGTTTATTTGTTATGATACTGACAATGTACATTTTGATACGACAATATTTGTACACTTGGTCTATGGCAGATAATGAGGTAGTATATGATAATGTCGATATGTACAATGCTTCGACTGTTTAACTGTTCACTGTGTCAGTGTTGTGATTTTGCCGGGTTGATGATTATTTGTTTAGCCCTTCCTGTATTTAAAGTTAACTTGCTTTGTGAGTCCTCAGTGCCAGTGGAAACTAAACACGCCGGTTCACAGTGACAGTAAATGACTAATGTGCTTTACTATCGCTATCAACCGGTATGTTTATTTTCCACTGGCACTGACAATTCGCAAAGCAAATTAACGTAGGAGAGACTATCAGAAAATGTTTCAACATTGAATAAATACACTGCTGGATAGTGAAAGAGAAACACCTGAAAAGATAATGAATAACGAAAGTTTCCTAATTTTCCGTGTACGGTTATAGCAACAGATCAAGGCAACGTTGGCTAGATACTATCCACACAGACTTGAAGGCCTGCAATCTGACGAAGCAGGCCAACGGCCTTGCCGCAGTGGTAACACCGGTTCCCGTCAGGTCACCGAAGTTAATCATTGTCGGGCTGGGCTAGTACTTGGATGGGTGACCATCCGGTCTTCCGAGAGCTGTTGGCAAGCGAGGTGCACTCATCCCTTGTGAGGCAAACTGAGGAGTAACTTGATTGAGAAGTAGCTGCTCCGGTCTCAGAAATTGTCATACGGCCGGGAGAGTGATGTGCTGACCACATGCCCCTCCATATCCGCATCCAGTGACGCCTATGGGCTGAGGATGACGCGGCGGCTGGTAGGTACCATTGGACCTTCATGACCTGTTCGGGAGGAGTTTAACCTGACGAAGCACTGATAGAGACAGAGAGACAAGAAAGTGGACGGTACTGCATTGTAGATAGACAGTGAAGATGAAGAAAAGAAGAAGAGACTGTATTACGAAGAACATGTGTTTGTATTTGTAGGAGATTTTGTAGTATACAGGATGCTAAATTCAGTATACAGAGCTATCACCTGTGCCGCTGTTCTTCAATCGAAAATGACGTGTCAGTTTCTCAGCAACCCGTGACCAGACGTACATAGAGGTTTGTGACCGCAGCTACAGTCAAAGGCCCTTAGTAAAGTGGTAGGTCAGGGCAGCACAACTTGTGGCCTCGCATCTTCTTGCTCGAACGTAATATCACGTAAACCTCACAAATAGGTGACAACTACCGGCGACGCACACCAGAAAAATAATAACTGCTGGCTTTTTTCCCTTAAACACCATAACCCTTAGTTAAACTAAGAGATCTGAAATTATCTTAAAATAATGTGTGTTATATTTTTACCAGTCATGCACACTATCTGGTCTGTTGTTGTATCTAGAGCGTGCAATAGAATGTAGCTTTGTTCTGAAAATATATCTGTGTATAGCGTGCTAGGCGCCTGAAAGCAGGCTACCTGGTAGTAGGCATGCAGAAAAGGAGGACTGTCAAGAGGTTCCCTGTTTACAGGTGCCGAGGGGTCCATCACCGTTACAGGTACATTTTCAAAGTGCCTAACAAAGGAGGGCAGTTGGCACTGGGAGTGTCGCAAAAGCGGGAGCCTGAGGAAACCTTTTCTGTTTTCTTGACACATATGCCACTGTCGCACCCCTCCGCGATCACGCCTCAGGAGGGTTCCAAACAGGAAGGCTGAAGACTATAAGCACACTTTGCTGCTTCTGACCACCTAGTTTTGTAAAATTGTTTTCAACACTCCCTAGTGGTTTCACACTGCTCACTAGAGCAAAAACAGCAATCGCACTCCAAGGCATGCGATCGTTTTCACTGGGGTTGCTGGCCTACAGTGCTAGTAGAGAAGCGTTGAATCGTGCTTGGGGTTGTCAACAGTTTCAGCAAATGTCAAGAATTTCGTCCTGTCTCTCATTAAAATCAAACTGTCGTTTTCGACCCCGAATCAACGCCCAAAGGAAATGGCTTTCTTTATGCCCTTTGTGCCACCCCCGAAGGATATACGTGGCGACAGTGAGCAGCGGTGTGTCGGAAAAGCTTTCCCGAGTCACCCTTAAGAAATCTGTGTTATTTCAACAACAAGAATCATGGCTGTGACCTTCATTGCGGAGTCATCAGAAGAAGTAAATATGGGGCAAAAAACTGTGTGACAACCTTGACATCACTTGACGCGTCGACGGTGGCGAGGGCATAACTGTGAAGTCTGGTATAATTGTGGATTTTTTTGAGTAGGTTGACACCTTGCTGTTTCAAGCGTCACCGTACCCGAGAATGACATCGTAGGATCTGTTGGAAACCCCTTGCTTCATCTCGGAGGTCAATTGTTCAACAGTTGCACGTCTATTCGCCCGTACACATTTCCATAGCCATTGTTGACCCCATCACTTATGGATCGTGGTGCAACACAATTGCCTCGGCGCTGATTTTTCTTAGTGTCATTTTGGCATGCACGGTGTACTTTAACTATGGCGGTACGTGAACAGTTTAGAAATAGTCGTCACCGAAATGCTTCCACCCTCGGCCAGAAAGCCAAAGATCATTCCCGTTTGGACGTCAGATAATTCGCTATGTATCCGCATTGCGACAGCGACATATTTACCACGTCTCCCCGGCAAGTTTTATATACTCCGCCATTGCTAGTGACGCTAGATGCAGTCTGTGAGTCGTCAGTGCAGGTCGACCATAGTTGGTGACCACATTAATGTGACTGGACTGTGTACTACAGGCTGTCGACAAAATACCGGTGCAGTTACAGGAATCATATTCTGTACTCGGATATTTTGGACACATAGCTTTTTCTGCAACTACAACACTACGAAAATTCCATTTTTCATCACGACGTAGCACCACCGTGAACTCATGTGCTAGGGAGACCTTTACTTAAATCTGAGGACACGATTCCCTAATTACACAATTACCCTCGAAAGACGCCCGATATCACGGCATGAGTGCGTGTGTGTGTCGTGTGAATGACTCCCCTTACGTGACCCCTCTTCCAACAGATAAGCGACGCTGTGTAAGTACAGCAGTGACTACAGGAATTCCACATATGTTAGCAAAAGGATGGGACGAAGTCGATTTACCCTTGGAAGTTTATCACGCGTATAGAATGGGGCTGGGAGGAGGGGGGCTGTAAGATAGATCAAAACTTTATTCTGGTGCTGATTAAGTAAGGACACCAAATTGCTAAGGCCATCAGCGTCTTGTTCACCCTCCACTCTCCCCACACCATCACCAGTACAAGCCGGCCGCGGTGTCCAAGCGGTTCTAGGCGCTTCAGTCCGGAACCGCGCGACCGCTACGGTCGCAGGTTCAAATGCTGCCTCGGGCATGGGTGTGTGTGATGTCCTTAGGTTAGTTAGGTTTAAGTAGTTCTGAGTTCTAGGGGACTGATGACCTCAGATGTTAAGTCCTATCGTGCTCAGAGCCATTTGAACCATTTTGAACCATCACCAGGACAAAAGCGGTGAACCGAATGTGCCTGCATGTAGAAAAAATTCTGTGTGCAAGTTTGACAAAGTGTACTTCACTTTGCGCAGAGTGCATCTGAGGCGTAACGTGGGAACCAGCATGGTATTCACCCAGTGGGATATGGGATACCGCTTAGAAGTCTGATCGGAAATTCATTTACCGTGTAGCTATCATTAGGCTTCCTCTCTCTCTTCAGAAATTTTCTCTCCCAGATCTCTAGGACATGGCCAGCTAAAACTTCCCTGCAATGAATCCTTTATATGATTTCTGGAAAACACTGGCAACAAAGTTTTATCAGCTGCCGGCGCTATCTGATGCCGCGCAGCGTCCTCGACTCCCAGTAGGCTGGCGGTGCCCAGCAGGACGCTGTCCGGCGTTTATTGCTGCCAGAGCGACTCTTTTTCGTCCGCGGCCGGCTCTCTCCCTGCGCGCCTCTTTGCGCCCAGAGCGCCGGACCACCGACTGCAACTTTCCTTTCACGGCAACTCGCTTATTGTCGGCCAGTTTCCGCGCCGGCGCTAATTCCGGCAGCAGCGCAATGCCTCCCGGGAAGGCAGCCCCACGCCGCCACCGGGCGTCATATTTCATTAGCGGCGGCCAGGTGTCGCTTCCTCGTGCGATGCCAGGCACTCCTTTGTCAGCCGCGCGTGGTATTCCGTGACGCTGCGGCAGGCAATTCCGCGCACAGGTGCCTGACTTTGTAACGTAAACAGGTATGCATAAACATGCACTCGTGCTGCATAACAGTCTGTAAGGTAAGTGGCAACAGGTGTACAGAATGGACGGAAAAGACTACACTTCCGGGTAACCCATCAGTCTTTCGACTGGTCTGTGTATCTAATACATACGTAACTTTACAGCCAGCATCTGCATCGACAACTTTATCTCTAATAGCTTATTGCCTGCACCTTCAGCAGCGTTCAGATATGCCACATATAATTTCGAGGGGGCAAAGATTATTCACTCCAGTGCGCACGCACACATGAATCGTTAATCGTATACAGGTGGCACAGCAATGGAGTCACGTGGTCAACCGCGCGTTCACTGCCTCTACGTGCGCATAAGGAAGTAGCGATCATTGAGTCATTTATGTTTCAAGCTAACATTGTACGCTTTTATTTATTTATTTATTTATTTTAGTCGTCGTGTGATTGATTTGAAGCGACCCGTCACCAAATTTTCTCCTGTGCCAACGTGTTCATCTCAGAGTAGCATTTGCAAAAATACCTTCTAAGATAAAATTTCACTTTAACAATCGATTTACTTATAACGTGAAACAAATTGGTGCTATCCGTCAACAATGCGCATTTCACAAGAAGTATTTGTTTGGGCTGACTCCAGCTGCACATTGCAGATACGAAGTTCCACATCTTTACAAAAACACCAGAGAAGATGCACCTGATAGTTTCTATTTGACGAGCACTTTTGCTCAGTTGTTTTTCATACATGGTGTGATTACATGTAATCCTATGTAATTTTATATTCTGATGAACACTGCCTTAGGGCAGTCGAATCCATGGTCTGTTTGACAATAATTTTGTGCAACCAAGGTGGCTACACATACATCCTACAGCTAAATAACTTACGGTTGCTGGACTTCAGTCAATAAAAATGTTTAAAGTTTCACAATTCTTAGAACGGACACCAGGTGAATGTGCAATATGCTCATCGGACAAAAACGCTGAGAAATAACTCATTACAAGGATCATTTAATACCATGTAATTCCGTCCTTCTGTTAGGAAGTGAGTCGCCATGGCAGTGCACGTATGCTGCATCTAGGTGAAGCTACGAGCAGAGGATTTGGTCTCACTGTTCCTTCAAATTGCGGAGCCCTTGATGGCGGCGTTTTACCTGCCGTTTCAACACGCACCTCAGATTTTCTATGGGGCTTAGATCAGGTGATAATACATGACGATCGAGATGTAATAGGGTAGGGAGTGTTCTCAATTTTTTTTCTTTTTTGAGTCATCGGACTTCTGCTCGTTTGATGCGGTTCACCACGAACTCCTTTCCTGTGCCAATCTCTTCATGTCAGAGTAGCACTCAGTTTTGAAAGTCTCTTCGGTTTTGCTGCTAGATACTAAAATCAACTCGATTCGAAACTCAGCGGCACTCAGCAGCCGAATCAGCGTTCTCCTGAAGATGGCCAATAGTTGGATCGCCGAAATATTGAATCGAGTTGATTTAAAAATCTGCACCAAACCCAAAGACACTGTCAAGACTTATTACGCCGGGGAAGCCTAAGAAGTCGCGTCCTCAGTTATTTGTTGGGTGTGTCGCAGTCTCTCTCTCTCTCGTTACAGTTTTTATCCTGTACAGCTAGCTGGCTGTTGTGGCCGAGCGGTTCTAGGCGCTTCAGTCTGGAACCGCGCGACCGCTACCGTCGGAGGTCCGAATCCTGCCTCGGGGATGGATGTGCTTGATGTCCTTAGTTAGGTTTAAGTAGTTCTAAGTTCTAGGGGACCGATGCCCACAGATGTTAAGTCCCTTAATGCTCAGAGCCATTTGAACCTGTACAGCTCCCTCTACTACCATGGCTGCATGATATCTTAACAGATGGTCTGTCATTCTGTTCTGTCTTCTCGTCAGCGTTTTCCATGTGTTCCTTTAATCTCCAATTCTGCACAGAAACTCTTCATTCCTTACGTTGTCAGCCAGCGTAATTTCCAACATTCTTCCGTAGCACCGCATCTCAAACGCTTCGATTCTCATTTGGTCCTCTTTTCTCATTGTCCGTGATTCTCTACTAAATAATGGTATGGTCCGAATGTGGGGGACCAGCCCACTCGTCGCTTATAGGGTACATGTACATCTACATACATACTCCGTAATCCACCATACGGTGCGTGGCGGAGGGTACCTCGTACCACAACTAGCATCTTCTCTCCCTATTCCACTCCCAAACAGAACGAGGGAAAAATGACTGCCTATATGCCTCTGTACGAGCCCTAATCCCTCTTATATTATCTTTGTGGTCTTTCCGCGAAATATAAGTTGGCGGCAGTAAAACAGTACTGCAATCAGCCTCTAATGCTGGTTGTCTAAATTTCCTCAGTAGCGATTCACGAAAAGAACGCCTCCGTTCCTCTAGAGCCTCCCACTAGAGTTCCTGAAGGATTTCCGTAACACTCTTGTGATGATCAAACCTACCAGTAACAAATCTAGCAGCTTCTATGTCCTCCCTCAATCCGACCTGATGTAGATCCCAAACGCTCGAGCAGTACTCATGAATAGGTCGCATTAGTGTTTTATAAACGGTCTCCTTTACAGATGAACCACATCTTCCCTAAATTTTACCAATGAACCGAAGACGACTATCCGCCTTCCCCGCAACTGCCATTACATGCTTGCCCACTTCATATCGCTCTGCAATGTTACGCCCAAATATTTAATCGACGTGACTGGGTCAAGCGCTACACAACTAATGAAGTATTCAAACATTACGGGATTCTTTTTCCTATTCATCTGCATTAATTTACGTTTATCTATATTTAGAGTTAGCTGCCATTCTTTACACCAATTACAAATCCTGTCCAAGTCATCTTGTATCCTCCTACAGTCACGCAACGACGACACCTTCCCGTACACCACAGCATCATCAGCAAACAGCCGCACATTGCTATCCACCCTATCCAAAAGATCACGTAGATAGAATACAACAGCGGACCTACCATACTTCCCTGGGGCACTCCAGATGATACCCTCACCTCAGATGAACACTCACCATCGAGGACAACATACTGGGTTGTATTGCTTAAGAAGTCTTCGAGCCACTCACATATTTGGGAACCAATCCCACATTCTCGTATCTTAGTTAGGAGTCTGCAGTGGGGCACGGAATAAAACGCTTTCCGGAAGTCAAGGAATATGGCATCCGTCTGATACCCTTCATCCATGGTTCGCAAGATATCATGTGAAAAAAGGGCGAGTTGAGTTTCGCAGGAGCGATGCTTTCTAAAGCCATGCTGATGCATGGACAGCAACTTCTCTGTCTCAAGGAAATTCATTATATTCGAACTGAGAATATGTTCGAGAATCCTGCAATAAACCGATGTTAAGGATATTGGTCTGTTATTTTGAGGATCCATCCTTCTACCCTTCTTATACAGGGTGTTACAAAAAGGTACGGCCAAACTTTCAGGAAACATTCCTCACATACAAATAAAGAAAAGATGTTATGTGGACATGTGTCCGGAAACGCTTAATATCCACGTTAGAGCTCATTTTAGTTTCGTCAGTATGTACTGTACTTCCTCGATTCACCGCCAGTTGGCCCAATTGAAGGAAGGTAATGTTGACTTCCGTGATGACTGGGTGTTGTGTGATGTCCTTAGGTTAGTTAGGTTTAAGTAGTTCTAGGGGACTGATGACCATAGATGGTAAGTTCCATAGTGCTCAGAGCCATTTGAACCATTTTTTAATGTTGACTTCGGTGCTTGTGTTGACATGCGACTTATTGCTCTACAGTACTAGCATCAAACACATCAGTACGTAGCATCAACCGGTTAGTGTTCATCACGAACGTGGTTTTGCAGTCAGTGCAATGTCCACAAATGCGGAGTTGGCAGATGCCCATTTGAAGTATGGATTAGCGCGGGGCAGTAGCCGTGGCGCGGTACGTTTGTATCGAGACAGATTTCCAGAACGAAGGTGTCCCGGCAGGAAGACGTTCGAAGCAATTGATTGGTGTCTTAGGGAGCACGGAACATTCCAGCCTATGACTCGCGACTGTGGAAGACCTAGAACGACGAGAACACCTGCAGTGGACGAGGCAATTCTTTGTGCAGTTGTCGATAACCCTAATGTCAGCGTCAGAGAAGGTGCTGCTGTACAAGGTAACGTTGACCACGTCACTGTATGGAGAGTGCTACGGGAGAACCAGTTGTTTCCGTACCACGTACAGCGTGTGCAGGCACTATCAGCAGCTGATTGGTCTCCACGGGTACACTTCTGCGAATGGTTCATCCAACAATGTGTCAATCCTCAGTTCAGTGCAAATGATCTCTTTACGGATGAGGCTTCATTCCAACGTGATCAAATTGTAAATTTTCACAATCGACATGTGTGGGCAGACGAGAATCCGCAGGCAATTGTGCAATCACGTCATCAACATAGATTTTCTGTGAACGTTTGGGCAGGCATTATTGGTGATGTCTTGATTGGGCCCAATGTTCTTCCACCTACTCTCAATGGAGCACGTTATCATGATTTCATACGGGATACTCTACCTGTGCTGCTGGAACATGTGCGTTCACAAGTACTACACCACACGTGGTTCATGCACGATGGAGCTCCTGCACATTTCAGTCGAAGTGTTGGTACGCTTCTCAACTACAGTTTCGGTGACCGATGGACTGGTAGAGGCGGACCAATTCCAAGGCCTCCACGCTCTCCTGACCTCAACCCTCTTGACTTTCATTTATGGGGGCATTTGAAAGCTCTTGTCTACGCAACCCCGGTATCAAATGTAGAGACTCTTCGTGCTCGTATCGTGGACGGCTGTGATACAATACGCCATTCTCCAGGGCTGCATCAGCGCATCAGGGATTCCATGCGACCGGGGGTGGATGCGTGTATCCTGGCTAACGGAAGACATTTTGAACATTTCCTGCAACAAAGTGTTTGAAGTCACGCTGGTACGTTCTGTTGCTGTGTGTTTCCATTCCATGATTAATGTGATTTGAAGAGAAGTAATAAAATGAGCTCAACATGGAAAGTAAGCGTTTTCGGACACATGTCCACATGACATATTTTCTTTCTTTGTGTGTGAGGAATGTTTCCTGAAAGTTTGGCCGTACCTTTTTGTAACACCCTGTATACAGGCGTCACCTGCTTTTTTTTCCAGTTGCTCGGAACTTTACGTTGGGGAAGAGATTCGCGATAAATGCAAGCTAAGGAGACAATGCAGTGGAGTACTCTCTGTAAAACCGAATTGTAATCCCATCAGGACCTGGCGATTTCTTTATTTCCAACCTATTCAGCTGTTTCACAACCCATGGGATGTCTATCAATATGTCCTCTATACGGGAATCTGTACAAGACTCAAACGGCGGTATGTTTGTACGATCCTCCTGCGTGAAAGATTTGTCAAATGCTAAATTTAAAATTTCAGCTTTCGTTTTGCTGTCTTCCGTTGCCAGGCCAGACTGATCACTGAGTGACTGGATGGAAGCCTTCGATCCGCTTACCGATTTTACGTAAGACCAGAATTTCCTTGGGTGTTCAGCAAGATCTTAGCTGAGGTATGACGGTGGTAGTGGTTGTATGCTTCGCGCATCGCTCATTTTACAGCAGCACGAATTTCTACTAACTTTTGCCTATCCTCATTCTCCCGATCTTTCCTGTACCCCTAGTGCAACTGTCTTTGCTTCCTGAGCGTTCTCCGAATTGCTCTGTTAAACCACGGTGGGTACTTTCCGTCCGTAACCAACTTTTTCGGCACATACTTGTCCATTGCGTGATTTACAACGTGTTTAAAATTTGCCCATAATTCTTCCAAGTCCATCGTACCTGAAGTAAATAAAGTCGATTCATTAACTAAGTGGGATGCTAACAACTGCTTATCTGCTCTTTATAGTAAGAATACTCTCCCAGCCTTCTTGACCGACTTTTTAACTTTCGTAGCCATAGTCGTAATGACAAAATCACGATTCCTAATCCCTGTCTCAACACTGACACCGTCGATGAGGTCTGGTCTCTACGTGGCTACCAGATCTAAAATATTTCCATTACGCGTTGACTGCCGATTTAGCTGCTCAAGACAGTTTTCGGATAATGTGTTCAAAAGTAATTTACACGACGGCTGGTCTGTACCACCTGTAATGAATCCATAGACATCCCTGTCTATATTAGGTAGGTTGAAGTCGCCTCCGACTAATATAGCATGATCCGAGTACTTTTGCGATACAGAGTGTAGACTCTCTTTGAATGATTCTAGAACTGTCACGGTGGAACCTGGTGGCCAGTAATAACACCCAACAATTAATTTTATTTCTCCTAGCCCTGTTAAACGTGTCCAGATAACTTCACAATCACACTCTACTTCGACCTCAGTAGACACAATATTTTTGTCAACTGCAATGAAGACACCTCCTCCTACGGTGTCTAATCTGTCTTTCCGATACACGTTCCAACCCTCACTAAATATTTCTGAACTTCCTATCTCAGGGTTCAGCCAGGTCTCAGTCCCAAGAATAATTTGCGCGCCACACGCTTCCTGGAGGGCAGTAAATTCAGGAACTTTATTCCGACCACTCTGAAAATTTACCGCTAATATCTTGACAGCTGAAGTGTCTTTACACTGAGCGCGTCCTGATTTCCCTGCCTGCACGTTGACTGGTGAGTGTTAATCAGGACACCTCGCACTACTGCCTAGCTGCGTTATCGGAATGCTATCAACAATTCAAGCAAATCATATTAATAATTTTTATTACAATAAACAGATTGACAATACTTAACTTTGAAATTACGATGGTGTTGCAAGCGATGGGCGACATGCAAACAATCAGTCCTTTGTTATATACAAGGTCCATGTAAGCAATTGATATGGATCACTAATAACTGCTATCGTAGCGTTCTCTGCTAGTACTGTGCTAATACTGTGCCAATAATGTCCGGCCGAGGCTGGCAGGAGCAGCGCTTATATTCCCTTCGGCTAGAGGGCGGTCCTGCCGTGGTGCGGTCCTTGTCAGCGGGCTATTGGCTGGCGTCGTCTCACCGCCTTCTCTGCTCTTACGATCTTCGTCACCGTGCCAGCGCTTGTCGATACGCCGGAACACCAAACGTACTTCTCAGAAATGCATTCTTTAAATAAAGGGCTATGTGGGATACTGGTAGATTTCTCTTGTCAAGGAATGGGCTTATTGTCAGTACTAGTCTATTTTTTTATGTCCTCACTGCTCCGCCCATCACAGGTTATTTTGATGTCGAGGTAGCAGGATTCGTCAACTTTTCTACTTTGTGACCTCCAGTTCTGATGTTACGTTTCTCGCTCTGTTGTTTTCGGCTACTTCTCACTGCTTTCGTCTTTCACCTATTTACTCTGTCCATACTCTGTACTCACGAGACTGTTCATTCCATTCAGCACATCCCAAAATTCTTCTTAACCTTCGCTGTCATCAGCAAATCTAATGACTGATATCCTTTAACGTTGAATTTTAATCCCACTCTTGAACCATTCTTTTTCTCCATCATTGCTCTTTCGATGTCTAGATTGGAGAATAAGAGCGACAGACTACGTCAACGCCTTACACTCTTTTTAATCCCAACATTCGTTTTTGTTGTTTCATGCTTAACTTTCCTCTTGGTTCTTGCACATATCCACCCGGCTTTCTCAACAGCTTACACCTATCTTTCTCAGAATTTCGCACATTTTGCGCCACTGTCGAACGCTTTTTTCCATTTCGACAAATCCTACGAATGTGTTTGTTTTCTCTTCAGAGTTGCTTCCATTACTATCTGAAAAGCCAGTCTTTGCTGCCTTTACCGTTCCTAAAGCGAAACTGACCATTGGACAACATATCCTCGATTTTCCTTTTCATCTTTCTGGATATTATTCTTGTCAGTAACATAGATGCATAAGCTGTTAAGCCGATTGTGAGATAAAGTACCCCGGGTTCGATTCCCGACGGGGTCAGGGATTTTCTCTGCCTAGTGATGACTGGGTGTTGTGTGCTGTCCTTAGGTTAGTTAGGTTTAAGTACTTCTAAGTTCTAGGGGACTGATGACCATAGATGTTAAGTCCCATAGTGCTCAGAGCCCAGACAGATAAACTACCGCACTGCTGCCTTCAGAATTGAAAGCCTGATTGTATGCAGCAAGTCTCATATAATCCACACCAACGTAATTAGTTATTTTGTTGCCACTGCCCCCAACGATTTTAGGAATTCTGATGGAAACGTTGTCAGTTCCTTCTACCCTAACTGGGAGCGGAGTGGCTAGGGTGTTGGCCTTTCCTTCCAATCCACCGATCCGGACATTACTCCCCTCTCCAGACGTTACGCCCCTTGAATTTTTTTCTGTGGCTGTATCAGAGTCCTCGTCACACCAGTTGCTGCCGTCGACGAACTGAAGGCTAGGATACAAGCTGCTGTGGGTACTGTGACAGAACACTTGTTACGAAACACCAGATGGGAACGGGAATACAGCCTCGACATTCTCCGAGCTACCAAGGGAGCACACGTTGAGGTTTACTAACATAAGTGGTCTTAGAAAAAACTAGTAACACTAACCTATGTAACTATGTAACTATTATGCCAAGCGGTTATTCTGTAATAAATTGTTATAGTCAGGGCAAGACTTTGTGCTCACCCTTTATATCTATAAGACATGTGGCCTGTAACTGAAGAAGTGTCGTTATGATCGCTCCATTGGCAGAAGATTCCGGAATAGTCCTCAAATCGGATCTCCGGGCAGGTGACCACGAGAAGAACATTAAATCACCAACGAAACGATAACGTTCTACAAGTAGGAGCTAGGAATGTAAGAGGTTGGAACGTTGTAGGGAGGCTAGAAAATCTGAAAAGGAAAATGCTAAGGCTCAATCTAGATACTGTGAGGACCATTGAAGTGTAATGGAAACAAGACAAAGATTTCTGGTCAGATGAGTATAGGAATATCAACAGCAGCAGAAAATGATATTACAGGAGTAGTATCCTTTGTGAGTAGGAAGGTATGGCAGAGAGTGAGTTACTGTAAAAATTTCAGTGATAGGGTTGTCTCATCAGAATCAACAACAAGCCAACACCGACACAGATAGTTCAGGCATACATGCCGACGTCACAAACTAAAGAGCAAGAGACAGTGAAAGTATATGAGGTTATTTAACGGTTAATTCAGTACGTAAATGGAGAATAAAATCTAATAGTTATGGAGAATGGAAAGCGCTTATAGTGGAAGGAGTAGAGGAAATGGTTACGGGAGAGAATCGGCTTGGTACCAAGAATGGGAGACGAAGAAACTGATCGAGTTCTGCATTAACTTTCAGCTAGTAATAGCAAATACTCCATTCAATACCCACAAGAGGACAGGGTATATCTGTAAAAAGCCGGGAAAGACGGGAAGATTGCAGTTACATTACGTCATCAACAGCCAGAGATTCCGAAATCAGATACCGGGTTTTAAAGAGTCCCTAGGGGCTGATACAGACTCAGATCATAGTAATGAGGACTAGGCTGAAGTTCAAGAGAGTAGTCAGGAAGAATAAATACGCAAAGAAATGGGATACGGAAGTACTAAGGAATGAACAGGAACACTTTAAGTACACTGAGGCTACACACATTGCGATAAGGAATAGCTCACTAGACAGAACAGTTGAAGCTGAATGGACATGTGTAAAAAGGACAATCACAGAACTTGTATACGAAAACATACGAGTATACAAAGAAGGTAATTGCGAAGAAGCCGTGGGTAGCAGAGGAAGTACTTCAGTTGATCGATGAAAGGAGGAAGTACAAAACTATTCCAGGAAACTCAGGAACACAGAAATACGAGTCGCTGAGGAATGAAATAAATAGGAATTGCAGGGAAGCTAAGACGAAATGGCAGCACGGGATAAGAAGTGATCGTCTGAATGACGACTCTATATAAAAATCAAAACATCCTTGGTAAAATTAACAGCAAACGTAGTAACATAAAGATTGCAATGAGAATTCCACTTTTAAATACAGAGCAGAGAACAGATAGGTGGAAACGGTACAATGAAGACCTGTATGAGGGGGAAATTTGTTTGATGTTATAAAAGAAAAAACAGGATTCCATATAGAAGAGACAGGGGATCCAAATTTAGAATCAGAGTTTGAAAGAACTCTGGTAAGCTTAAGATCACATAAGGCAGAAGGAATAGATAACATTCCATCAGAATTTCTGAATTCATTGTGAGAAGTGGCAACAAAATGAGTATTCAGGTTGGTGTGTAGAATGTATGAGTCTGGCAATATACCATCTGAATTTCAGAAAAATATCATCCATACAGTTCCGAAGACTGCTAGAGCTAACAAGTATGAGTATTATCACACAGTGAGCTGAACAACTCATATATTCAAGTTGCTGATAAGAATAATATACGAAAGAATCGAAAACACAAATGAGGATGTATTTGACGACGGAAGTTTGGCTTTAGAAAAAGTAAAACCACCACAGAGACAGTCCCGACGTTGCGGTTAACAACGAAAGCAAGACTGAAGAAAAATTAAGACACGTTAATACAATCAATCGACATCGAAAAAGCGCTCGATAGTTCCAAATGATGCAAGATTTTTGAAATTCTGAGGAAAATAGATGGACGCTACATGGAGAGAAGGGTAATATGCAACAAGAGCCTAGAGGTAATAATAAGAGCGGAAGACAAAGAAGAGGGTGCTTGAATTAAAAAGGGTCGAAGGCAGGGATGTAGTCCTTTCGCCCCTAATGCTTAATCTATACATCGAAGAGACAGTGCTGGAAATAAAAGAGGGGTTCAGGAGTGGAATTAAAATGCAATGTGAAAGGATATATGTCAGTTGCATGGGATTTTACCAGGGGGAAGAATGGCACAAGAGCTGCAGTGTGGAAGGGGAACCCAAGTAGATTATAACTGCAAAACCATTCACAGTTAAAAATTTTAAACAGAAAATTTGTTCAACAATTGGTAAGTTTAATTTGATATAGCAACCTTAACGAACTGCGTTTACGTATGGTAATGAAATCTTAAAAAATATTTCCCGTTCTCACTCAGCTTGATTCATCTCAGATACATGTAAAATAATGATCTCTTAAAGAAAGTTAATTCTTTAACAAAACTCTATATCGTAAATAGCTTTAACAAATCCGAAGTAAATTCAGAATAATGGCATTTTAAGTAAGATGTCTGCTGTACATATTTTACATTTATTAAAGCAACCAACGTCTTGAACTACCACAAAAAGACTTAAGACTAACAAATACTAACGTTAAGAAAATGAATGATTAAATTAATAACATCAAGGAATACCAACAAATAACACCGTTTTAAGTGAAGATAAATAATACCGTTAGTCGCTTCATTTCGGAAACAATCATTTCTCAACACAGTCAACTGGCTAAAAGCGTAAAGTAAACATTCAATAACTGGCTATTGATAGTTTACAGAGAATAACACGTGATTAAGTTAATTTTGTGCACTCGCACAGAAAGTAAAAAAATACTGCTAGCCACAGCGCAAAATATAGTTCAACTGCCAAGTGGCAAGCAAATTAAGCGAGGCAGTTTAATAGAACCTTTACACATGAAACTTCAACAAAACTGTTATGTACATAACTCAGTTAATAATCCAAGGCCAAGGCGCCATGAAACTCCTTTGTCACAGCAAATTCGCGGCGGGGTCAGGGATTTTCTCTGTCTTGTAATGGCTGGGTGTTGTGTGATGTCCTTAGATTAGTTAGGTTTAAGTAGTTCTAAGTTCTATGGGACTGATGACCATAGATGTTAAGTCCCATAGTGCTACCTTTCCGACTTATTTTCAAACAGAATCCAGACGGTTACGAAGTTGTTGTTGTTGTGGTATTCAGTCCTGAGACTGGTTTGATGTAGCTCTCCATCCTACTCTATCCTGTGCAAGCTTCTTCATCTCCCAGTACCTACTGCAGCCTACATCCTTCTGAATCTGCTTAGTGTACTCATCTCTTGGTCTCCCTCTACGATTTTTAACCTCCACCCTGCCCTCCAGTACTAAATTGGTGATCCCTTGATGCCTTAGAACATGTCCTACCAACCGATCCCTTCTTCTAGTCAAGTTGTGCCACAAACTCCTCTTCTCCCCAATTCTATTCAATACCTCCTCATTGGTTATGTGATCTACCCATCTAATCTTCAGCATTCTTCTGTAGCAACACATGTCGAAAGTTTCTATTCTCTTCTTGTCTAAACTATTTATCGTCTATGTTTCACTCCATACAAATACTTTCAGAAACGACTACCTGACGGTTAAATAAATACTCGATTTTAACAAATATCTCTTCTTCAGAAACGCTTTCCTTGCCATTGCCAGTCTACATTTTATATCCTCTCTACTTCGACCATCATCAGTTATTTTGCTCCCCAAATAGCAAATCTCCTTTAGTACTTTAGGTGTCTCATATCCTAATCTAATTCCCTCAGCATCACCCGATTTACTTCGACTACATTATCCTTGTTTTGCTTTTGTTGATGTTCATCTTATATCCTCCTTTCAAGACAGTGTCCATTCCGTTGAACTGCTCTTCCAAGTCCTTTACTGTCTCTGACAGAATTACAATGGCATCCACGAACCTCAAAGGTTTTATTTCTTCTCCATGGATTTTAATATCTACTCCGAACTTTCCTTTTGTTTCCTTTACTGCTTGCTCAATACACAGATTGAATAGCATCGGGGAGAGGCTACAAGCCTGTCTCACTCAATTCCCAACCACTGCTTCCCTTTCATGTCCCTCGACTCTTATAACTGCCATCTGCTTACTGTACAAATTATAAACAGCCTTTCGCTGCCTGTATTTTACCCCTGCCACTTTCAGAATTTGAAGTGGTTACGAAGTAAAGGGATGGAATTACACGATATTAAAACAGGCTCGCCATGACTTCACTAGGGGTGTTTATTTGCGCAGCCCTAGGTCTCGCGGTCGCGTACTCTCTTCCCGAACACGGGGTCACGGTTTGGATTCCCGGTGGGGTCAGGGATTTTCACCTGCCTCGGGATGAC
Organism: Schistocerca piceifrons; assembly: GCF_021461385.2. NCBI lineage: Eukaryota > Metazoa > Arthropoda > Insecta > Orthoptera > Acrididae > Schistocerca > Schistocerca piceifrons. The sequence goes on from NC_060140.1 coordinate 687,177,793, forward strand.
TGGGTGTTTGTGTTATCCTCATCATTTCATCATCATTCATGAAAGTGGCGTGATTGGACTGAGCAAAGGTTGGGCATTTGTACGGGCGCTGATAACCGCGCAGTTGAGCGCCCCACAACCCAAACATCATCATACATCTTCGCGGTAAGTTTATTTCACATTCACATACAGATACAGTTTCCCTAGATTTGTTAGCTGTATTTTCAATTGTATTTCGATAGATACGTGGAATTTCATTTTTGGAATCTGCTGCTGGACTCAGCCGAGACAAATACAGCTCGTAAAATTTTTCATGGAAGGCCCATTACCGACGGAGAGCGTCAGCTTGTTTCCATAACAAGCAAAATAATTGTTAAAGTAGAATTTTACGTTCCCACTGCATAGAGCGGTCCTAATTTGGTCTGGTGCAATATTCGTTTTATCGACTGAGCGACCCTGCTGTATGGCGGTAGCAGTCCGCGCGTGGGAGGGAAATTCTCTCGCTGCTGGAGTTCTGGGGATTCTTCATGTTTAGTGTCCCTTTTAGTACATGTCGATAAACCGTATATCGCTCTAGACAGATTGGCGACTACTCTATCGAATGGAAACGTAAAACTCCGCTTTAAAGAACATTTCGTTTGTAGTGGGAAACATACAGACGCTTTCTCTCGCACAGTGGGCGTAGCATGAAAGACATATTGAGCCGTTTTTATTTTCATTTTTAGTTTTTATTTTACTTAATTTTTATTTTATTTTGGCTGACTGCATACTGCAAAAACTAAATAGCAGATATGTGCCGAAACATCAAGGTAAACGTGCCCGTCCACTTGGAAGAGCCGGCCGAGGTGGCCGAGCGGTGCTAGGCGCTAGAGTCTGGAACCACGCGATCGCTGCGGTCGCAGGTTCGAATCCTGCCTCGGGTATAGATGTGTGTGATGTCCTTATGTTAGTTAGGTTTAAGTAGTTCTAAGTTCTAGAGGACTGATGACCTCAGAAGTTAAGTCCCATAGTGCTTAGAGCCATTTGAACCATTTTTTCCTGCTAGTACAATTAAATGGCCACCGTAACTGCCAGACCTTACGTTATCAGTTTCTGTTTAATGTGTTGCATGAAAGCTGAGGTGTACAAATGAAAAGTATATACGTGAGATTAACTGCTTGGTTGTAGCATAGACATTTATGATCTCATGAAGGAACGTGCAGAGTCACACAGACAAGCAACACAACATGCTGCCCCGATTGTACACAAATGGACTGAAGCTGATGGTAGGGCATTAGAACATTGATTGTGAACTGTACAACTGTAATGACACGTGTATGATAACACTAAGAGATCGATATGATAGAATGACGTATTTTGCCATGAATACTTTGTAAAAAGCATGTTGTAGCGTTCCCTGACTTTTGTACTTGTGTAAATCTGATTATTCGTTCAAATTAATAATGGAGGTAGAGAACGTCGAAACAAGTAGTAACACTATGGTAGCTGACGGCCGTTTCTGAGGCTAGGGATGATTTACACAAAAGGTAGTAACGCGTTCACAGGGACCGCTCGATGCGCGACCACAGGTCTGTATGCACGCACTACATCATCGGAACATGAAGTGTCGTATCTGTTCGATGATTCCTGGCATGTCTGAAACTGTACCAGCAGCGTCGGCAATTCAAGCAACGAGGTTTTCTTCCGTTTCCACAACGGTTTCTTACACCAGCTTCTTTATACAGGGTGTAGAAAAAAGGATGGGGAAAACTTATTGCTGAAAGTACACAATAGTAGAAGCACAAATGTCAAGCAAACATGGGATCTAAAAGGCATACCATAAGAGCTATGAGATATTTTTTACTTTAAATATCGTGAAACAAATCTCTTCAACTGCAAGCTCTTTGATTTCCATGCTTTGGGAAGTGGTAGTATGGACGAAAACAAGAAAAAATGTCCAATAAACATGTTCTCTAAAATGCATGCCTTAAAAGTTGTGAGCACTTGTTCATTAGAAGAGTTGTGTTCGAAAGTACCGAAGATGAACAAGTGCTCGTAGCTGTCAGGATATGCATTTTAGAGCACATGTTTACAGGATTTTTTTTCTTTTTTTGGTACATTCTACCACTTCCCAAACTACGGAATGCAAAGAACTTGCAGTAGAAGAGATTTGTTACACAATTTTGAAAATCAAGAATATCTCATAGCTCTTAAATGTTCAAATGTGTGTGAATTCCTAAGGGACCAAACTGCTGAGGTCATCGGTCCCTAGACTTACACACTACTTAAAGTAACTTACGTTAAGAACAGCACACACACCCATGCCCGAGGGAGGACTCGAACCTCCGGCCGGAGGGGCTGCGCAGTCCGTGACTTGGGGCATCAAACCGCGTGGCCATCATAGCTTTTAAGGTATGCGTTTTAGAGCACAAGTATACTTGACATTTTTCCTCATAATATCGTGTACTTTCAGTCGTGTAAGTTTGCGCCATCCTTTTTGATTCACGCTGTATGCCGCCACAGGAGGAAATACAGACATGTGAGGTCAAGTGACCTACGTACCTAGCCCACAGGATCACCTCGGACGTCCGAAGATTCCCGATCGTGGCTCTCAGATCATTCCTCACAGCATCGCTGAAATGGGCTGGCTCCCCATCGTACTGGAATTACACCCTTTCACTCACATTAAGAGGTGCATCCTACAACAGTTCTAGTGACACATATTCTTCGAAGATGCGACATCTCTGTCCGTTGAGACGGAACACAAGAACGTATGGCCCAATCAACATATCACTGAGAACGCAGGACCACAACTAAACATCGAATCGCTACTGATCAGCGCAAGGTCGAGTACCTCGTGGATTCACTTTTGGCCAAACATGCGAATTGAGGCTATTGAAACAGCCATCACGAGTAGACAAAACCTCGTAGGTATACAGGACCTCGGCCGGCAATAAGAGGTGCAGGGCAGGCTGTTGTAAAAAGCATTGTGCAAACTGCACACGTTGTAGAAAATCCTCAGTTGCTACTGCTGCCATGCGCTGAAAATAGGAAGGATCTAACTGGTAGTCATGTAACACATTCCACATGGGGCCTCTTCTGATGCCAGGAATGGATGCAAATTGTCGTGTACTTGTATATGAAGTGTCTTCAATATGTCGCAGAAGCTCGTCTTCCAATCGGGGTTTCGTACTGTTCGATTCTGATCTGCATCATGCATGCTTGAACAGAAAGTGTCTGTTTTACGTAGCAAGCGACGCGGACATCCAAATGTCTGGTGTTGCAGAACCCGTCGGTTGGCAAAGCACTGTCAATACTCATTCGCTGCAGTTCACCCATTTCCATTCCCAGACCCTTATACCAGAAGCATACCAGCCATTTCAGCGCATAGAAACCACTCTGCGTTCACTATTGTCACAAGGCGGTAATGACTGCGGCTGCATCGTTGTGTTTACATGGAAGTCACCGATGTTGCCACAGGAAGGTGATGGTTGCGATTGACTTAGCGAGTTTCCAAGCAGATCTCACACCGAACCATCCACACACAGAGCAATTTATATGTCAATACCTATTTCCAGACAGCGACACCAACACAACAACATACGTCTTCACCACTATCAAAATGTACCGTAAAATTGCAATTTGACTTCAGGTACGGTATGTTCCTTATCGCAATATGTTTGCTTTGATGTTCACTAACTCCACTAATGTGTACAGCATATATTGTTCATGTTACTGAAGACAGTATATATTATGTATGACTGAAGACAGTGTATTGAACAACGTACATCAGTATTTACTTGATCTGTAGACCAATAATTACAGCTACTATAGGTAGTACGTTCTTAGGTTGGTTAGTAACTCCAAACATATGTGGTATAGCAAGACGTTAAAGCTTATCTTCCTCGGGGCAGCATGTCAGGTGTTGAATTATGGACATTTCAACGCAGAAGTTTAGCCTATACTTCAAGTGTAGTCCTTTAATGGTGCAGTTAGAACATGCAGAAACATCAGGTAGAAAATTATGTGGTATGCTTGCGGGAAGACACAGACGTGTGTACACATTCAGTAACCTCATATAAAAATATCTGCAGCTATACCCATTACATCCGGAACACACAACTTGATTTGGCCTGTGGGTTTTACGCTACTAACAACGCCTTCAAATATCATCCGAAAGATTTTCATATCCTCTTGCCCACTGCAAGTAAAAGATGTGTCCTACAAAAAAAATGAAAGGTGTCTTTTGGTAGGAAACTTAATGAGGCTACTGTCTGTACTGCAATAGTTTTGGATAGAGGCCGTAATTTCCGAATTATTCAAGAAAAATGTACAAAACTGATCTGCCCATTACATACAAGTGAAGGCAGTGAATAAGAAAAAACGCCTACAGAATGACAGTAATCGTAAGTACGAGTATAACGTTAAAAAAACGTCATATACGTATAGTTTTATATCTTGTAGTAAAAATTACAGTTAACGTAATAAAAATACATTAAGTGCCTACGTAGGCTAGGGCCTGTCACAGACATTTACTTACGTTTGCAGAATAGGTCTTGGGAAATCAAGAAACATAATGACAGGAATGCCGCACGTAAATGTTATTACGCAAACGTGAAATGACACCTAAAGATAATGTGCGTATCTCGAAATATCATATTCTATTTGAAAAGATGAACAAACTTTCAGGTTTCGTATCCCTATCATTATACATCTGTACGAAGACCATAAAAAATTAAACACAAGACATAAAGAGCAAAATTCATAGATATAACACGAAATAAGTTGTTGAACTGGCTCGTTGCTAGTAGCCTTTTGCCGTAGTAATTACATAAAAAGTACTGTGCAAACGCGAACCTTGCACTATGCGTGCTGGTTATGAAATGCAATATGTAAGCAACATCTATCTGTCGCTCATATTACACTCTGCACATCTGCAAATGACACTACGCAAACTAAAGTGAACACAGCATGTAGTAAAAATATAAAATGATAGAAACAGTGAACGTTTAAAGCCCTGTTCCTGTGCGGAATGTATACAAATTATGATTAAATACACCATAATAAACAGTAGCTACGATCCACAAAATTACATCAAATAATAAATTATGAGACTAGTCTAATGTTTATGGTGGAACGCAAACAGTAATGGTTACGAAGAAATCTTAAGTATTTTACGAAGACTTCCATCTCGTTGTCTAAGCATAAATGGCGTGAATAGAAACCATAGTGTTGTTACGAACATTATGGGCTCTTACGCTTACACATTTGATTAAAACATGAACATCATGTTTGTCTCTCATGAAACAGCTGTTTCTACAGCACCACAATTATGGAACTACAGGCGTACAGAATTTGTATAACTTTTTAAATAGTCTGCAACATGACCTCATAAGCCTCATTGGCATATTCTTTCTCTTTTCAGCGTAAGTCAGGTCTTAATTGTGAGGAAACGTTTTATTAATTACGTGTTAGTAAAACCAAACTACTATGGCTAATAAACTATAATATGAACTGTATATCGGCCTTATGATCATACTGTGGAGGTACTGAACTGTGGAATCTTAAACCTCTGATAAGCTACGTATTTCAGTATCATGCTAACACATTGACGTGCATATTGAGTGTAATGGACTAGCATACACAATCTATATGAATACACCTAGGCTGTATGGATTGCCTAAGATCCACAAGCATATCGTGCCATTATGTCCAATTGTGAGTAATATAGGAGCAGCCACCTACGACTTAGCAAAATACGTGGCGTGTTTGCTCAAACCAATGGTAGGAAATTTCCACAGTTTCTAGTGGTTTCATGAGCAGATTTAAGTTATTGCAGCTGCAAATTAACAAATTGTTGGTCAGTTCTGATGTGTTTTCACTTTTTACAAATGTACCTCCTGTGGACTCACTACATGTCATTGGCAATAGGTTTGAAGCTGACATTACAGCGCTGTTTGAGCACACCCTTTCCTCTAAATATTTGTATGTAACAACCAATTTTATGGGCAATCAGACGGTGTCGTCATGGGGAGTCCTTTGTGTGGCCTGATGGCCAATCTTTTATGGAATATTTTCAGGAGCGAGCCTTCGCGTCAGCCACAACAGTATTTTAGCGACATGTGACGATACTTTTATAGTTTGGCCTCATGGTTTGGACAGTCGGCGAGAGTTCCTACAACATCTGAACTCCAGATACGAAAACACAAAATTTACAATGGAGATGGAGAAAGATGGTTGCTTTCGATCTGTAGGCGTCTTGGTGTGACGTAAGAGCGATGACACACTCGGTCATTCAGTATATAGACAGCCGACTCATAAAGACATTTATTTACAAGCCACTAGTTGCCACCATCTGGCACAAACTATGGGTGTTCTGAAGACCTTGATTCATCGAGCCCACATCATCTCTTACGCCGATAGTCTGCAAACGGAACTGGAGCACCAGCATACTGTATTTCTGAAGAATGGGTTTCGTTCCAGCACGTGGAGAGAGCGCTGCAGACCTATAAGCAACAGAGCAAAGAAGAGGCCTGTAAAACGACTGCCAATTTACCATTTATTGGTAATATTTAAGCGCAAAAAGGCAGAATATTAAGAAAATATAAAGTAAAAGCTACTTTTAGCAAGAAATTTCGTCGCCGTTGGGCTCTGTCAAAGACGATCTAGAGCTCCGCAATACAGGTGTTTACCGTATTCCGCACGAAAGCGGCAAACCTGATATAGAGCAAACGACGTGTACTGTGCAGGATCACATTGTGGAACACCAGCAGCATACTCGTCTCCTTCAGCCTCGTAAGTCTGCTGTCACCGAACATTCTATTTCCACTGGTCATGTAATGAATTAGAGTGAAACAAAAATTGTGGCCCGCACGTCTAACCTTTGGAGCTCTATTATTAATGAACCCGTGGAAATACGACTGTCTGACAGTGAGTCTCTTATTAATCGAGACGGCGGTTTTCAGTTATATTCGGCATGGGATCCAGTCGTTGAAAATCTCAGTAGCGGGCGTAGTTCTATGATGGAACCGCGTGAAGACAATCGAATTGATATCGATGCGGCGAGTTTCCACCACGGAGGGCGCCCGGCGCAGCAGAATCGAACGCGCTTAAGTAGCGCAAGCGTAACGCCAAGTTAATCCACCACGCATGTGTCGGTGGGGTCTTAAATACCAGAGCTCAGTGCGTTTTCCCCAGTATCACCTGAAGATGGCCAGATGACTGCGCCGAAATATTGTGGCAGCAAGTAGCTATGTGAAGCTACATCAGGAAAGCTCTGTAAGTCAGAATAAAAAGCCCGTTACATGAGGGCAACATCGACAACTTATGTGAGGGAGACGAATGATGAGTAGGAACATATATGTATGAAGCCTTACCGTGACCGGTACTGCATTCCGTACATAGATGTTTCAGTTGTGATTTATAAAATTTTGTTATATTTTTCATTACATTACTACCATTCTGAAGCGACATGTATATGCAGGTACTGATGGTTGGGATATGAACAAAGGTAATGATTTAAAAGGTCGTAAAAAGCTTTGTAATACCACGTTCTTGCTGTGCCCCTTGTACTTTAACAACCTTTTAGATTGTTTAGTCGATATGTATAAATTTAAATGTCTTCTATAATATCTAATTTATAGTCTTGAGGTTCCTCATGTAGCATTTATAATTTTTTTTTTTTTTTGTTAGTGACGCTGTGATTTAAATTTTCATGGTGTAGCCCTAAAGCATTGGCATTATTGTACCTGTGTTCTTTAAACTCGTGTTTCAAAGTCTCTTCCCGTTCACCAAACCTAGATATTGTCGAAGTTACCGTATGTTATCCCGTGTACACCCAGTTTGTATTATTTGTTACAATCACCCACTTTGTGACGAAAATGCATGTCCAATTCATTATTGGTTCTATAACCTATATTAATATTTGCATGCTTAAAGACTTTATCGATCTTTTCAGATATGTGTCCATGGAAAGTTAGTGACACATACGTCTTCTTTTCCTCGGGTACAGAAGATGCAGTTCTTATCCTATCCTTATATTTCATTAAAATATTATTGCCCAATTGCCTAACTTTGGTTTCAGGAAAACGGTTTGTTCTAGCTACCCATACCATTACCTCAGACTCTTCGGAGATTTCCTCTTC